>NC_132906.1:1418000-2823500 GCF_047675955.1 Chlorocebus sabaeus | reverse complement strand
GCTCTTGGTGTGGAGCCTCAGAGTTTCACCCGCTCACGTCCTCTGTAGGTGTCTGCAGGTAGCACAGATTAAGCCTGTGCCAAACTGACCTTTGGTTTTGTTTGTTTTTTTACTTACATTCTTGTTCCTCCTCTTGTATTCCCAAGTCCACACCATTTACAGTACTGCGTAGGCCAGAATGCCTAGAAAACACTCTTAACTCTTTGCCCTGCTTATGTTTTAAACAGATCACTTCTCACTATGTCCGTCAGCACCACCCCAATTCAGACACCCAGTCCCCAGAGTCAAATACCTAAATCGTCTTTTAAAGGTCTCCCTGTGTGATGATGTTGCCACAGGGTTCAAGCTTTGTCCTCTAACCCCTGCAGAGCTAGTAGCAAGATTCCATCTGCACCCTCTACTCATTGGTATGGCAATGACCTTGGGAATTGCATTCTCTCAATTCACAGTCAAAGTAGGAGGGCTTGCAGGATGGTTCCTGTTGACGGGGGCTGCTTTCTGAGAAGTCTTGCCAGCTCCATCCCTGCCTAACTTCTCAGTTTGGCTGTGTATTTTATTTTATTTTGAGGCAGAGTCTTGGTCTGTAGCCCAGGCTGGAGTGCAGTGGCACAATCTCGGCTCACTGCAAGCTCTGCCTCCCGGGTTCCCGCCATTCTCCTGCCTCAGCTTCCCGAGTAGCTGGGACTACAGGCGCTGCCACCACGTCCGGCTAATTTTTTGTATTTTTCATAGAGACGGGGGTTTCACCGTGTTAGCCAGGATGGTCTCGATCTCCCAACCTCGTGATCCGCCAGCCTCAGCCTCCCAGAGTGCTGGGATTACAGGTTTGAGCCACAGTGCCTGGCCATTAGCTGGTAATTCTTATAATAGATGTAAATAATTAGCAACTGCATCCCCTTGCGGCATGCGGAGGAGAACCAGGAACCAGGGCCCTGCCTCTGCTCTCAGCAACATGGCAGAACAGGATGTGGAAAATGAGCTTCTGGATTATGAAGAAGAGCCCCAGGCTTCTCCAGGGAGCACTCTGGTTCCCCGTAAGAAAGATGTCAAGGGATCCTACGTTTCCATCCACAGCTCTGGTTTCTGGGACTTTCTGCTGAAGCTGGAGCTCCTGAGGTCCAGCATGAGTGCATTCTCCAGGCCACCCTGGGCATGGACGTCCTGTGCCAGACCAAGTCCGGGACGGGCAAGACGGTGGTCTCTGTGCTGGCCACAGTGCAGCAGATCCGGCCCGTCAACTGATAGGTGACAGTCCTGATCATGTGCCACACAGGGGCATTGGCCTTCCAGATCAGCAGGGAGTATGAATGAGCACTTCTCCAAGTAGATCCCCAGTGTCAAGGTGTCTGTGTTTTTCGGAGGCCTCTTCATCAAGAAGAATGAAGAACTGTTGACGAACTGTCCCCATGTCGTGGTGGGGACCCCGGGTCGGATCATGGCACTTGGGCAGAACAGGAGCCTCCACCTGAAGAAAGTGAAGCACTTTGTCCTGCATGAGACGCTGGGGTGGCTGGACCTGGGGCAGGACATGCCGGTGGCCTCCCACCTGATGTTCCGGCAGAAGCAGTGAGTCGTGTTCAGTGCCACCCTGAGCAAGGAGATCTGGCCTGTGTGCAGGGAGTCCATGCAGGATCCCATGGAGGTGTTTGTGGGTGATGAGTGCACGCTGCCCGCACCACAGCAGTACTACCTCAAGTTCAAGGACACTGAGAAGAACCACAAGCTATTCGATCTCCTGGACATGCTGGAATTTAAGCACGTGGCAGTCTTCATCAAGCCGGTGCAGCCCTGCAGTCCCCGGCCCAGCTCCTCATGGAGCAGAACTTCCTGGCCATGGCCCACGAGGAACGACTTTCACACTATCAGCAGTCCAAGGATTTCCAGTGGCGGATCCTGGTGGATCAATCTGTTTGCAGTCAGTTGCAACCTCCACAGGGATATGGAGGTTTGGGAAGATATTTGGCATAAACCATTGGCTGCAGACATTTTTCTTTATTTACAAAATCTTCGACGGCCTCTGTGCAAATCTGTCGATAACTTCTCTTCTACTCTTTTGTCATCATCCACACCATGATCCCATCCACTTCACTGGAGGAATTGACCGAGGCAGCTCCACGCCTGTGTCTCTGCAGGTTTGCTCAAAGTCCCCGTATTCACTTTCCATCACTTCCTAACCATTGTAGGAATGAGTGATTCAACATCTTCTTAACTATGACATGCCTGAAGACTCGGACACCCACCTCCACCCAGTGGCCTGTGCAGGTTGTTTCGGCACTAAAGGCCTGTCCATCACTTTTGTGTCTGAGGAGAATGACGCCAAAATCCTCCAGGACATCCAAGACCGGTTTGAAGGTAATGTGACAGAGCTTCTGGAGGAAAGCAGCATCTCCACACACGGTGAGTAGAGTCCTGACCATGGGCCTCGATGGCCTGGAGTGGTCCTGCTGCCCGTGTGTGGCTTCCTGTGTGCCAGCTGGGTCTGTCTTTGGACTGTCCAAAAGCTGCAGGTTCGTGTAAGAATATTACCATGGAAAAAAAAAAGGATGTTTTATAGACATCTCCCCCTTCCCTTTAGGATGTGAGGTTATAAGGGAGGTGAGGAAAGTTTGTTTTGATTGTGCTGAGAAAGAAGCCAATCTTTTGGTTTACCCGAATTTACAAGGATATTATATCATTTTTCCTTTTGAAATGGGTCTTTTTAATACAATGCAGGCACTTAGTCCATGTTTATACAAATGCCAAACATCTGGATGAGAATAAAAATTTAGTCAAAAATAGATATTTCCAAATAACTGGATGTTTGATCTAAAATAAATCACCTTTTTTTTTTTTTTTTTTTTTTTTTGCTGTATTTTTCACACTGAAATTGGATGCTTTGTACTTACTTGCTGGATCTGACTGTCAAAGCCTTTTTAAAAAAATGAATAACTGAAAATTAGGACAAAGCTCTCAGAAATACAATGGGAGTGGCTCTAGGTGGCATGAGGTAAGCTTCTAGAAGCATCTTTCCAGTTTTGAGAAGCTCTGCCAGTCCTCCAGGCTGAGAAAACAGTCAGCCAGGGAGGTTTCAGAGGGTTACTCACCAGTTTCCTAAGCCTCCAACAGGTGCAGGATTACTCTCCTCGTTCTTACTGGAACACACAGAATATCCCCTTTCATCAGCGAGGAGAAAGCACCTACAAAGGGGCCTCAGTGGAAGCCTGGAGGCTTCAGGGAACAAAAGGGTTATGTGGTCCCAGGGATAGCGTTATCCTTTGTTATGTGTATTAATTAATATGGAGGGAAAGGCAGGACTACATTTGTTAAAACGGTTTGTGGTAAATAAGTCAGCCGCTGTGCTGAGTGATTTACAGTGGGCAGAAAGCACAGTGGCCTATGACTAACATCCAGGGCTCGGTGTGATTAGATCATAAAACTTTATTGTATGGTTATTTATTTATATTTCTATAAATTAAACAGGCATTGGACCTGAGTGGTATACAGATTTGTAAAAGAAAAAAGAAAAATTACTTATTTTGATAGTGTTTGATCCAGAGGCACAAATTTGATGACCATCACCATGAAATTTGAAGCAGCACAAACTGATTTCTTGCTTGCTCAACTACGTATCTTAGTTTTTGTTTGATTTTAGGAAATGGATCAAAGCACAGACAATAGTTAATTGTTAATACACTTCTTAAAATATGCTAAATGTTCTTGTTTGTTTAATTCGCTGGTGGGGCAGCAAAGATGATAAAAATTTTTCTAATCTTCTATACTGTTTGATATCTACCAAAACATTGTGAGAAACATTGTAGTGGTAGGTAAAATGGTTTCGTACAAAAGTAAAGTTTTTTCCTTATTGTGGATAAGCATCTCTAAGAAATATTATTTATACATACTATATACCAGAATTAACTGCTTGAATATTTTATATTTGGGATTTTGTTGGTATCCTGGGAGCCCTAGCCCTTATCTTCTCCAGGTGAGTTAGGTCCAGGAGGCAAGGAGATAGTGTTCCCATTACCAGCGATTGGTGTGGGGACTTGGCTGTCTGGGAGTTCAGTATAGGGCCCCAAATCATTCCCATCAGTCACTTGACAGCAAGAGGGAGACAACTTCACTCCTGGTTGCCTTGAAGGTATCCTAGTCTGCCCTAAAGGCAAAACCTATTCTGGGACCAGCCAGGTTGACCTAGGGCAGCCATCCTCAACTCTCAAGCGCTACCAAAACCACAGAGCACTCGGGAGAGCTTCACAGTGCACCTCCACCTCCTCTTAATAAACATCATCATTTCATAGTTACGAGGTGCCATCTATTTACCCAGAAAGATGAATCTGGTGACCATTCAGACCTTGCAACTCTGGCTGCTTTGAGGAAGGGTGCCCTCAGTTTCCCTGAGCTCAAGATGTTCTATTGTGACTGAAAGTTAGTGCTGAAGGAGAAGGATGCCAGTGTAAATGTTCCCTCATACCCCTCCACTGCCCCCATTCTGAGTCTGCAGTCTGCAATGTCCATTTACCACTCTGTATGTATTATACCACTCTGTATGTATTATACCACTCTGTTTGCCTTTGCCTACCCATAGCTTAGCTCTCACTTATGAGAACATATTTGGTTTTTCTCTTACTGAGTTACTTCACTTAGAATAATGGCCTACAGCTCCATCTAAGTTGCTGCAAGAGATTATTTTATTCTTTTTTATGGCTGTGTGGTATTCCATGGTAATACATATATCACATTTTCTTTATTCAAAAATCAATTCATGTACACTTATGTTGGTCCCACATCTTTGCAATTGTGTACTGTGCTGTAATGAACATATGCATGCAGGTGTTCTTTTGATATAATGATATATTTTTCTTTGGGTAGATACTCACTAGTAAGATTGCTAGATTGAATGGTAGATCTACTTTTAGTTCTTGGAGAAGAAAAACAATTTAGTTATAATGATTCAAAATAATAGCCAAAGGAAAATCATGGCCCAGGAAAACGGAATGACCCTCAGTTTCCTTTTGTCCTCTAGCCTCCCAAAGGTGATGCTTGTTGGGAAAATAAAATCGCCACGGAGAATCAAACATCTAAACTTCCAGGAAGTCAAACAGTAGTTTGTTAAATAAAGGACCTTCCTGCTCTAAGCAGATACGGTATGAAAAACTAACCACCTTTCTTTGGAAGGACCTTTTGGAATTGACTTTGCTTTTATTAATTTGGGCTCGGGCTTGGGTTGGGGCAGCTAAAAGTAGTTGTTATTCTCAATGTTGTTTCTACATGAATCTCTAGTGGAAAAAAAAAAACTTTGCATGAATTAATTAAAACAACTGCAAAGGCATTTAAGGCAGGTGGTTTAAAACACAGACCGAGTGACTTTGCAGCAAACAGATTATTCCTGTATGCATGTGCAAAATGTTTGGCCACTCCATTGCTAGAAGTACAACAGTGTAGATGAAAAACATCAGTGTATGTGGGGAATCTGAAGACCACCTTCTTTGTTGGCTGTGGCTGAAGGCAGAAATAACTATAATCACTTTTTACTGCCTAAAGATTTTATATAAGCAAACTCAAGCCATAAGCCTTGAAAGTGGGATTGTTTTCTCAGCCTTTTCTCCAACCGCCCTGGACCACTTCTTATTATGCTTTTTTGCCAAGTTTTCATAGGTTTTGGTAGTTTGGTCTTTGCAGCTCACCAACTGGCATTAGGGAAACACCCTTTACTTTTTAGTGTGGTCTCTGTTGATTATGATTTTGGTGGCGAGGTAGAAAATGAGCATGTATTAACAAATAATAAAAGCACATCTCTCAAGTTCATTTGCACTCTGAAGATGAGATTGTGAAAGGTTAAGCTGTCAAGTAAATGGGAATGCACTGAGATGGCTGGACCTTGTCCAACGGTACCTGTAGCAGCTGTCAACCTAATTAAGCCAGATGTGTGTTCAATGTAAACGGACCTCCCAAGAGGAATAATAACAGATTTCAGGCTCTGGAAAGAGACAAAAGATGGGGGAGGGGATGGGTAGAAGAGAGGTGAGGCTAAGATCTATAGAATGTTTCTGATGTCAGTGTGACTCCTACCTGAAAGACTCTTAGCTCATTAGTGTCACCTTGATTGAACTTGGTTGAAACAGTTCTATGGGTGGGTGAGAAAAGTGGTTTAAGTGAAATCTGAGTACATTTTCATAGTCAATAAACTGATATTTGCTAAACTCTTTCATCTTCAACACATACACACATGCATGCACACACACACACACACACACACACACACAAAACCTTAGCCTGACTTTAAATCCTTAGTAATTTAAAAAATGACATTTAAGCCATGCAACTTTGACAGCCCTTCAAGGGAGTATGTGAGCCGTGAGCCATGAGCCAAGAAAAGGACACCAACAGGCTTTCAGATGCTCTCAGATTACATGCGATTCACAAATCAGGATGCACGTTGGTTATACTTTCTGCAACCCTACTGACGACTTAAAACAAACATTCTGTAAACCGTAAAATGTGAGGTACAATAGTGAGTGTTATGTTAAAAAAACACTATAACTTCCAGACAATTTTTTCCATTCATGCTATAAAATGTCATATCTCCAAAACAGAAGTGTTTGAGAGGCAGACCTTTAAGCTTAGCCAGGAAAATGCTTCTCAGAAAATTTTCCTTCATGTTGCTGAATTTAGTAACTACCTTGATGAAACCAGTTCTAAGTTGCTATGTCTCTAAGAAAATTATAAGAAACAGCCAGCCCCTTTTGAGAACTTGGTAGCTGCTTAATACTTTGTTTATAGAGAAACTTCATTGATTTTGATTGATTGACATTAAATACTATTTATTAAACAAACATGTATTTACTCTGTGCCAGACACAGTTTTGAGTACTTTGTGAAATTATTTCATGCTTATAGCAACCGTACAAAGTAGGTACCATTAATAACCCCATTTTACAAAACAACAGAGCCCAAGAAAGATTAAGTGGCTTACTGAGGTCGCACAGTTACATTCCTAATATACAGAAATGTTGATGATCTAGTAGGATCCTCTCTTGTAGGAGGGACCAGAGTAAAGAATGTGATACAAATCTTTCCAGAATAGCATACATTCAACTGCAAATGGCAAACTTCTATCTCAGTAGATGGAGTGGATGTTTTTCTCAAGCAAGCTTTTTTGAGAACAATCAAACAAGTGAGATTAGACCCCAGTGTGATGTGCAACGCTTATGTGGCACACAAGAGAATTGAAAGTCAAGGCTGAATCTTAAATCTTGCTCAAATAAAGTGGGCATTATTTAATGTATCCACCTCAACTTGACACTTAACTGTTCTTATTTGACAGAGTTAGTGATGGAGGAAATTCACTAAACCATTTGTTCATTCTAGGTGCCAGGCACTGTGTTGACTTCTAGAAGAACCACACACGGTACAGACCTTACGGAACACAGAACCTACATAGTGGATTGAGTAGTGTCCTTCCCAAATCCACATCTACCTGGAATCTCAGAATGTGACCTTATTTGGAAATAAGGTCTTTGCAGATATAATTAATTCAGATGAGGTCATACTGGATTACATGGGCCTCAAATTCAATGATTTGTGTTCTTTTAAGAGGAGACATTCGCAGAGACAAAGACACACAGGGAAGAAGCCCGTGAAGGCAGAAATTGGAGCGATACATTTGCAAACCAAGGAACGCCTTGGAACAGAGGCATTGTAACCCAAAAGGCATGGAACAGATTCTCCCTCAGAGTCTCCAGATGGAAAATGACCCTGCCAACACCCTGGCTTCAGACTTCTGGCCTCCAGAACTGTGAAAGAGTAAGTTCCTGTTGCTTTAAGCCGCCCCGTTTGTGGTACTTAGCTATGGCAGCCCCAAGAAACGACAGGTTTGGGTACCAGGAAATGAGGTGCTGCTGTAACAAATGCCTAAAAATATGGAAGTGGGTTTGAGACTGAGTAATGGGCAGAGGCTGGAAGAATTTTGGGGACCATGATAGAGAAAACCCAGATTGCCTCAAAGAAAGGATTTGTGGCAATGTGGAGTGAAAAGCAATTCTGGTGAGAATTCAGATGGCTGTGAGGAACAGGGTAGAGAAAGCTTACGGCATCTGAGAGAAAACATGACAGCTTGGCAGAAATATGAATGTTAAACATGCTCCTGGTGAGGTCTCAGAAGGAAATGATGAACATATTATTAGGCACAGAAGGAAAAGCCAGCCTTGTGACAGGAAATTTAGCTTGATTTAAGATCTTGAACCATGGGTCCTATCTCCTTTATTATTGCTAGTTATAGAAATGATTGTACAGCAGACATTTTTTGAGCTAAATACTGTGATATAATAAAATTATACATATTATCCTTTTTCCAGTTTCAATCCTTCCCCCAAATCGTAAGAGACAAATCAGTTCAATGTTTGATGTTCCACATAAATAAATTTTAAGTTATTAAATGAGAAAGAAAAGCAGAGATCTGAATTTATACAACATTGTTTAATCTCAGAGTTTTAGAACTGGAAGAAATCTTAGAAATCACCTAGATTATTCTTGGTAGGATGTGTTTAACCCCTTGATACCATCTCTATGAAATCATCAAATAGTTTTCATTGTTTATACATTTTTTACTTCCTATATTAATTTATCTGTGACAGTACGATTCCAATTATTAAAATGTTTTTCACTCATATGTTGACCAGTTGGGATTCTTTCCTCCATAATGACCCAGGATGTCTCTTAAGCCTGTGTGTTATAGACTTCTAAACAGTAGAACATGTGTTACTTGACAAATCTTGTCTTCAGTCCTGTGAATTATTCTTCGCAAACAGTGTTTAAGAGCCTCTCGCTATCCCGGTGACACTGTGTGCAATGTTATAATTGATGTTTCCTTTAATGTCTGATGTTTAAAGCAGAGTACCAAAACTGAAGTCAGTCCTGATCACAACAGAACATAGCAGGATGTGCACATCTCTTGTTCTGGCACTCTACTTCTATTAATTCATATTAAAACTACATTTTACTAAACCAGCCACTTCACACAGTTGCATCACATTATAGTTTAAAGCAATTGATTTCACTCAGTGATATTTACATACATTCTCAAGATGACGAAAAATTGTCACAATGAAAAGTTTTGGATATTATATAAATATACATGCTAGGTAAAATGTAATATGGAAAATATATTTCTATAATATATTGTATATGTTAATCACTGATGAAATACAAGTATTTTTATACCCAAAAGTATTCTGGCACATGAACTAAAGGGCAAAAAGTTTTCTCTACAAATCTGTGAAAAAATAAAATTTTAAATATAGATTAATTGAGGAGTATGTGATTTGTACTTTTAATTAAAAATTATGTATTTCATATTGACAAATATAGGATGAAATGTTTTTGGGATGTGCAAAGATTACACATTTGACTTTTATAGATAGCCAAATATTAGCTACATTAAAAAAAGCTGAATTTTTTAGATTTTATAGCGCTACTGGTGACTGGTAATGAGGTATTCACAGGAAGCTACTGCATTTGAGATATGCTGCATGCCATACTAAAAGCTAATGCCCACTTCAAATACCAGAACACCTGTAACAGATAAGGATTTTCAACTTTTGGTAGTCAGTTGCCACTTTCGCCTAGCGAAAACAGGGTAGAAGCTTTGGTTCTATGGAATTAAAAAAATAATGTATCAACAACAGTAATAATTGCAACAATTATACAACATTTTAATTTATCAACTATTCCTTGAAACTTCTGCTTCCATTCATTATGGAGTAGCTTACAGAAGACCAATAAGCCAACTTGAAAACAGAGAAAAATTTGACTAAATCATTTGTCTGAATAAAACAGAGAGCTGCCAAACCAACTAGAAATTGAAAGATGAGGAGTTTGCAGGAAAAAAATCCCTCAGAGACTTACAAGGTCACTCTAAGAGCTACTCTTCTTTGGGCTTTTTAAAATTGGTCCACAAATTAGAAGCCATGGTTATAAGTAGAGAAATACAAATAAGAAGCAAAGAAATCAGCAGACTATTTGGTAATCTCACAGGACTAAAGAAGAATAAGCTAAAGTTTGTGACTTCAAAACAGCTGAGATGTGAAATCAAGTTATTGGTGAGAAAAGAGAGATAAAGAATTAGGACATTTTTTTTTTCTCCCCTAGAGGTGTTTCCTGAATTCTAAAGAGGGATACGAAGCTCACCAGAAAGCCACTGAAAAACATAATGGAATTTTCTGGAAATATTTAGAGACAATAATCATACTCAAGAACCATGACAGAAGAAACCTCAGGATTTCAGGTCGACCAACTGGAGGGCAGTGTCCTAGAAATGAGTGTAAACTACAAGGAGAAAGAGCCTTAAACACATTCTAACCTAGCTTCCAGTTAGCCTTGTCCTAAATTAGATTAAGATGATATGCCTTGACTGAATCTCACCATCAGAGGACATGTTGTAACCTTTCTGGAGGAGAACAATCCAGAGTCTCCCTGATTTTTTATAGATAATATTTAATACTCAATAAAAAATTAGCAAACTTCTTACCAATGATCCAGTTAATAGAAGTATGAAAAACAGATACAAAAATAACCAAAATTAGTGTGCTCCAAAATGTAGAATTCGTAAAATAATAATAAAAATCTTAGAATTGAAAAATGTAATAATTGAAATTAAGAAGTTAAAAGATGAGCTCACAGTAGCTAGGATATAGTAGAAGACAGAATTGGGGAACTGAAAAATCACTGAAACATTTCCAGACTAAAAAATGAGTCAAAAATAAAAACAAAAAACTAAAAAAAAAAAAAAGGGATATGGTTAAGAAAAATCAAAATAATTTTTCTCATTAAGATTTGCTTTAGGATATTTATGGGGCGGAGCAAGATGGCTGAATAGGAACAGCTCCAGTCTCCAGCTCCCAGTGCGAGCGACACAGAAGACAGGTGATTTCTGCATTTTCAACTGAGGTACTGGGTTCATCTCACTAGGGAGTGCCAGACAATCAGTGCTGGTCAGCTGCTGCAGCCGGACCAGCAAGAGCTGAAGCAGGGCGAGGCATCCCCTCACCTGGGAAGCGCAAGGGGGGAAGGGAGTCCCTTTTCCTAGCCAGGGGAACTGAGACACAACACCTGGAAAATTGGGTAACTCCCACCCCAATACTGTGCTTTACCAAGGGTCTTAGCAAACAGGCACACCAGGAGATTATATCCCACACCTGGCCGGGAGCAAGGCAGCAGCGAGGCTGGGGGAGGGGTGCCCACCATTGCTGAGGCTTAAGTAAGTAAACAAAGCCGCTGGGAAGCTCCAACTGGGTGAAACCCACAGCAGCTCAAGGAGGCCTGCCTGTCTCTGTAGACTCCACCTCTGGGGATAGGGCACAGCTAAACAACAACAACAGGGAGAAAAAAAAAAAAAAAAAAAAAAAAGCAGAAACCTCTGCAGACGCAAGCAACTCTGTCTGACAGCTTTAAAGAGAGCAGTGGATCTCCCAACACAGAGGTTGAGATCTGAGAACGGACAGACTGCCTGCTCAAGTGGGTCCCTGACCCCTGAGTAGCCTAACTGGGAGACATCCCCCACTAGGGGCAGACCTATACCCTACACCTCACACGGTGGAATACACCCCTGAGAGGAAGCTTCCAAAGCAAGAATCAGGCAGGTACACTCACTGTTCAGTAATATTCTATCTTCTGCAGCCTCTGCTGCTGATACCCAGGCAAACAGGGTCTGGAGTGGACCTCAAGCAATCTCCAACAGACCTACAGCTTAGGGTCCTGACTGTTAGAAGGAAAACTAACAAACAGAAAGGACACCCACACCAAAACCCCATCAGTACGTCACCATCATCAAAGACCAGAGGCAGATAAAACCACAAAAATGGGGAAAAAGCAGGGCAGAAAAGCTGGAAATTCAAAAAATAAGAGCGCATCTCCCCCTCCAAAGGAACGCAGCTCATCGCCAGCAACGGACCAAAGCTAGACAGAGAATGACTGACGAGATGAGAGACGAAGGCTTCAGCCCATCAAACTTCTCAGAGCTAAAGGAGGAATTACATACCCAGCGCAAATAAACTAAAAATCTTGAAAAAAGAGTGGAAGAATTGATAACTAGAATAATTAATGCAGAGAAGGCCATAAATGAACGGACAGAGATGAAAACCATGACACGAGAAATGCGTGACAAATGCACAAGCTTCAGTAACCAACTCGATCAACTGGAAGAAAGAGTATCAGCGATTGAGGATCAAATGAATGAAATGAGGTGAGAAGAGAAATCTAAAGAACAAAGAAGAAAAAGAAATGAACAAAGCCTGCAAGAAGTATGGGATTATGTAAAAAGACCAAATCTACGTCTGATTGGGGTGCCTGAAAGTGAGGGGGAAAATGGAACCAAGTTGGAAAACACTCTTCAGGATATCATCCAGGAGAACTTCCCCAACCTAGTAGGGCAGGCCAACATTCAAATTCAGGAAATACAGAGAACGCCAAAAAGATACTCCTCGAAAAGAGCAATGCCAAGACACATAATTGTCAGATTCACCAAAGTTGAAATGAAGGAAAAAATATTAAGGGCAGCCAGAGAGAAAGGTCAGGTTACCCACAAAGGGAAGCCCATCAGACTAACAGCAGATCTCTCGGCAGAAACTCTACAAGCCAGAAGAGACTGGGGGCCAATATTCAACATTCTTAAAGAAAAGAATTTTAAACCCAGAATTTCATATCCAGCCAAACTAAGTTTCATAAGTGAAGGAGAAATAAAATCCTTTACAGATAAGCAAATACTTAGAGATTTTGTCACCACCAGGCCTGCCTTACAAGAGACCCTGAAGGAAGCACTAAACATGGAAAGGAACAACCGGTACCAGCCATTGCAAAAACATGCCAAAATGTAAAGACCATTGAGGCTAGGAAGAAACTGCATCAACTAACGAGCAAAATAACCAGTTAATATCATAATGGCAGGATCAAGTTCACACATAACAATATTAACCTTAAATGTAAATGGACTAAATGGTCCAATTAAAAGACACAGACTGGCAAACTGGATAAAGAGACAAGACCCATCAGTTTGCAGTATTCAGGAGACCCATCTCACATGCAGAGACATACATAGGCTCAAAAAAAAGGGATGGAGGAAGATCTACCAAGCAAATGGACAACAAAAAAAAGCAGGGGTTGCAATCCTAGTCTGATAAAACAGACTTTAAACCATCAAAGATCAAAAGAGACAAAGAAGGCCATTACATAATGGTAAAGGGATCAATTCAACAGGAAGAGCTAACTATCGTAAATATATATGCACCCAACACAGGAGCACCCAGATTCAAAAGCAAGTCCTTAGAGACTTACAAAGAGACTTAGACTCCCATACAATAATAATGGGAGACTTCAACACCCTACTGTCAACATTAGACAGATCAACGAGACAGAAAGTTAACAAGGATATCCAGGAATTGACCTCATCTCTGCAGCAAGCAGACCTAATAGACATCTACAGAACTCTCCACCCCAAATCAACAGAATATACATTCTTCTCAGCACCACATCACACTTATTCCAAAATTGATCACATAATTGGAAGTAAAGCACTCCTCAGCAAATGTACAAGAACAGAAATTATAACAAACTGTCTCTCAGACCACAGTGTGATCAAACTAGAACTCAGGACTAAGAAACTCAATCAAAACCACTCAACTACATGGAAACTGAATAACCTGCTCCTGAATGACTACTGGGTACATAATGAAATGAAGGCAGAAATAAAGATGTTCTTTGAAACCAATGAGAACAAAGATACAACATACCAGAATCTCTGGGACACATTTAAAGCCGTGTGTAGAGGGAAATTTATAGCACTAAATGCCCACAAGAGAAAGCAGGAAAGATCTAAAATTGACACTCTAACATCACAATTAAAAGAACTAGAGAAGCAAGAGCAAACACATTCAAAAGGTAGCAGAAGGCAAGAAATAACTAAGATCAGAGCAGAACTGAAGGAGATAGAGACACAAAAAACCCTCCAAAAAATCAATGAATCCAGGAGTTGGTTTTTTGAAAAGATCAACAAAATTGATAGACCGCTAGCAAGACTAATAAAGAAGAAATAGAAGAATCAAATAGACGCAATAAAAAATGATAAAGGGGATATCACCACCGATCCCACAGAAATACAAACTACCATCAGAGAATACTATAAACACTCTATGCAAATAAACTAGAAAATCTAGAAGAAATGGATAATTTCCTGGACACTTACACTCTTCCAAGACTAAACCAGGAAGAAGCTGAATCCCTGAATAGACCAATAGCAGGCTCTGAAATTGAGGCAATAATTATTAGCCTACCAACCAAAAAAAGTCCAGGACCAGATGGATTCACAGCTGAATTCTACCAGAGGTACAAGGAGGAGCTGGTAGCATTCCTTCTGAAGCTATTCCAATCAATAGAAAAAGAGGGAATCCTCCCTAACTCATTTTATGAGGCCAACATCATCCTGATACCAAAGCCTGGCAGAGACACAACAAAAAAAGATAATTTTAGAACAATATCCCTGATGAACATTGCTGCAAAAATCCTCAATAAAATACTGGCAAACCGGATCCAGCAGCACATCAAAAAGCTTATTCACTATGATCAAGTTGGCTTCATCCCTGGGATGCAAGGCTGGTTCAACATATGCAAATCAATAAACATAATCCAGCATATAAACAGAACCAAGGACAAAAACCACATGATTATCTCAATAAATGCAGAAAAGGCCTTTGACAAAATTCAACAGCCCTTCATGCTAAAAACGCTCAATAAATTCGTCATTGATGGAATGTATCTCAAAATAATAAGAACTATTTATGACAAACCTACAGCCAAAATCATACTGAATGGGCAAAAACTGGAAAAATTCCCTTTGAAAACTGGCACAGGACAGGGATACCCTCTCTCACCACTCCTATTCAACATAGTGTTGTAAGTTCTGGCTAGGGCAATCAGGCAAGAGAAAGAAATCAAGGGTATTCAGTTAGGAAAAGAAGTGAAATTGTCCCTGTTTGCAGATGACATGATTGTATATTTAGACAACCCCATTGTCTCAGCCCAAAATCTCCTTAAGCTGATAAGAAACTTCAGCAAACTCTCAGGATACAAAATTAATGTGCAAAAATCACAAGCATTCTTATACACCAGTAACAGACAAACAGAGAGCCAAATCATGAATGATTTGCTTCAAAGAGAATAAAATACCTAGGAATCCAACTTACAAGGGATGTAAAGGACCTCTTCAAGGAGAACTACAAACCACTGCTCAGTGAAATAAAAGAGGACATAAACACATGGAAGAATATACTATGCTCATGGATAGAATCAATATCGTGAAAATGGCCATACTGCCCAAGGTAATTTATAGATTCAATGCCATCCCCATCAAGCTACCAATGAGTTTCTTCACAGAATTGGAAAAAACTGCTTTAAAGTTCATATGGAACCAAAAAAGAGCCCGCATCTCCAAGACAATCCTAAGTCAAAAGAACAAAGCTGGAGGCATCACGCTACCTGACTTCAAACTATACTACAAGGCTACAGTAACCAAAACAGCATGGTACTGGTACCAAAACAGAGATATAGACCAATGGAACAGAACAGAGTCCTCAGAAATAATACCACACATCTACAGCCATCTGATCTTTGATAAACCTGAGAAAAACAAGAAATGGGGAAAGGATTCCCTATTTAATAAATGGTGCTGGGAAAATTGGCTAGCCATAAGTAGAAAGTTGAAACTGGATCCTTTCCTTACTCCTTATATGAAAATTAATTCAAGATGGATTAGAGACTTAAAATGTTAGACCTAATACCAAAAAAACCCTAGAAGAAAACCTAGGTAATACCATTGAGGACATAGGCATGGGCAAGGACTTCATGTCTAAAACACCAAAAGCAATGGCAACAAAAGCCAAAATTGACAAATGGGATCTGATTAAACTAAAGAGCTTCTGCACAGCAAAAGAAACTACCATCAGAGTGAACAGGCAACCTACAAAATGGGAGAAAATTTTTGCAATCTACTCATCAGACAAAGGGCTAATATCCAGAACCTACAAAGAACTCAAACAAATTTACAAGAAAAAAACAAACAACCCCATCAAAAAGTGGGCAAAGGATATGAACAGACATTTCTCAAAAGAAGACATTCATACAGCCAACAGACACATGAAAAAATGCTCATCATCACTGGCCATCAGAGAAATGCAAATCAAAACCACAATGAGATACCATCTCACACCAATTAGAATGGCAATCATTAAAAAGTCAGGAAACAACAGGTGCTGGAGAGGATGTGGAGAAATAGGAACACTTTTACACTGTTGGTGGGATTGTAAACTAGTTCAACCATTATGGAAAACAGTATGGCGATTCCTCAAGGATCTAGAACTAGAAGTACCATAGGACCCAGCCATCCCATTACTGGGTATATACCCAAAGGATTAGAAATCATGCTGCTATAAAGACACATGCACACGTATGTTTATTGTGGCACTATTCACAATAGCAAAGACTTGGAATCAACCCAAATGTCCATCAGTGACAGACTGGATTAAGAAAATGTGGCACATATACACCATGGAATACTATGCAGCCATAAAAAAGGATGAGTTTGTGTCCTTTGTAGGGACATGGATGCAGCTGGAAACCATCATTCTCAGCAAACTATCGCAAGAACAGAAAACCAAACACCGCATGTTCTCACTCATAGGTAGGAACTGAACAATGAGATCACTTGGACTCGGGAAGGGGAACATCACACACCAGGTCCTATTATGGGGAGGGGGGAAGAGGGGAGGGGTGGCATTGGGAGTTATACCTGATGTAAATGATGAGTTGATGGGTGCAGCACACCAACATGGCACAAGTATACATATGTAATAAACCTGCACGTTATGTACACGTACCCTAGAACTTAAATAATAATAATAATAAAAAGAATTCAAAGCCAAACAAAGAGGAGAAAACAAGTCCCAAAATACCAAAAGTAGGCAAGTAAATGGAGTAATTGATATTCTCATTCACTGTTGGTAAAAGGGTAAATTACAATAACCAGTGTGCTGCTGGTATCTATTAAAGCTAAATATTCACATACTCTATGACCTACAATTCTACTATGTGTTTATCCAGTAAAACGTTCATCTGTGTGCAAAAAGTGAAAAGTAAAAACAGAGGGAAGTTCATCATAGCACTATTTGCAATATCCCCAAATAGAAAAATAACCCTAAATGGCTTTATCAACAATAGAATTAAGAAAATAATATTTTTATAGTCATATGATAGAATACTATATAGTAAGGATAATAAATACACTACAACTAAAAGCAGTAACACCGATAAATGCCAAAAGCATAATAATGACTGAAAGAAGCCAGGCATGAAAGAGAATATATGCTATATAATTTCTATTTATACAAACTTTAAAAATAAAATTAATCTTTGGTATTAGAAATCACAATGGTGGTTACTGCTGTGAGACACGTCAGAAGTCACAACAGTGGTGGTTCCTGTGTTAGGCTGTAGGAACCGGAAGTCTGTATGTGTTGCCATGATTCCTACTACAAGGGAGGAACTGTTTGTCTGACGAAGGAATTAAATTGTTATGAAACCAGAAATGCAGCAAAAGATGGAGAGAGTGCCTTGGCAGCATTTAAGTCCTTGGTTCTAGAGTAATCGCATCTGGGATGCACCCTTGCCCTTCTTGAATCTTTGTTGTTCATTTTTTCCCTAGATCTTTTATCCAGTCTATTCTCGCATTTGCTTAATTTGCTTTAAGACAGTTTCCTGTCACGTGAAATAGCGACAATCTTGGTTAATACGATTACGGATGCTGGCACGTACTTTGGTGGATTTCCACCCCCTCTACCCCCATCTATTGCACAACAAGCTTGCTCAGTCCAGGGATCAGTGTGTTACACAGAATCCTCACTCAAAATTGTGTTCAAGTCATTGGGATGGCTGTTGTATTTTCTTTTTCTTTCTTTTTTTTTTTTTTTGAGGCGGAGTCTCGCTCTGTCGCCCAGGCTGGAGTGAGCGGCGCCATCTTGGCTCACTGCAAGCTCCGCCTCCCGGGTTCCCGCCATTCTCCCGCCTCAGCCTCCCCAGTAGCTGGGACCACAGGCACCGCCACCATGCCCAGCTAATTTTTTGCATTTTTAGTAGAGACGGGGTTTCACCGTGTTAGCCAGGATGGTCTTGATCTGCTGACCTCGTGATCCGCCCGCCTCGGCCTCCCAAAGTGCTAGGATTACAGGCCTGAGCCACCGCGCCCGGCCAGCTGTTGTCTTTTCAAACCCTAACAGATAAAAGTGTCATCTAAAGCCGACTGAAGTACTGAAAATAAAAGCCAGTGCAAGAGAGGAGGAGAGATGAAAATATCACTGAAACTATCATTGGAGCACTTGAACTAAGGCTACCAAATCGACCCCAGAATATAAATACAGTTAAGAAAAAAGTCAACTTGTGTAGTTCTACCAATAATAGCTTTTCCATGGTTACCTTGTTTTAATTTTAAAGTCGTTAAGCTTCCCGGAGATGAGCATTTTAAAAGATCATATATATACATTTTTCTTAAGTATTAACGCCTGTTATGTAATAGTCCAATTGCCCGGTGGAGACAGGCAATACTGGCCTTGAGAAAACTGACCAAAAGGGGCAGAGGGTGGAGATTGTGAGATGAGAAGGTAGTTGTTTGACTTTGCTACTTCACTGCTTTACTAATCATGGTAGTGGTTATATTTTTTCATCATATGTAGAGGAAGGTTTCTCTCCTGAGTATCAGATGGAAAGCTAAGGTTACAATGGCTGTCCAGTTGTTACTTTACTCAGTGCAGCTGTTTTCTGTTATGTGATAGCAGTGACCAATCATGGAAGCATTTTCAAATATGTGCGTGTGTGTGTGTGCACAAGCGAGCACGTGTGTGTGTAAGTGTGTGTAAAACCTTCCATCCCAGACCCAGGGTACATGAACTTCGACTTTTAACTCTGGCAATTATTTCCTTACTGAATATTTTTGATGATTTTACCTAATGGTCTCTGAAGTTATTTTTGGAAACAATTTAAAATCAAAATAAAGAATTTCAATGAATCCCAAATAACGGTGCCAGACAATGTGTTAAGCCTCCCCAGCTCAGTTCCACTCAAGGCAAGACAATTTTAGCTAAAATAAGAATGGCAGATTCAGAAAGAATTATGACAAAATTCAATGCTTGAGTCTCATGGAAAGATTTGATCCAGCAATTCTGTATTCCCCATATAGAAATTCTACTTCACACATTAGAGTGAGGACTCATAGCTAAAGGCAATATGTATTTCTACAATGAAAATTATTCCCTGATTTTATGGACTGATGAGGTCCCAGTACCATTTCTTAGTAGTAAACATCTATCTCTATTTTTACTTATAGATACAGAGATATAAAGAAAACTAACCCTCATTTGTCTGAGTAACTGTTCTGTTATCTAAACACATCGAGTTTAACATGAAACAACTTAAAATACTCATTAAATAGTGAAAAAATCAAGGTACATAGAATGCAATAACCAGTTGATATTGTGATATTGGAGAAATGCTTAAATAAATAGCTTAAGCTCAGGAGTTCTTTGGAATAAAAACCCCAAGCAATGTGAAAACAGAGATGTAAGTGTTCCTTTATGTTGGCCTTAGCTCCCTCGGTATGTAATTTAATATCCTTTCTCAAAGCCCAACAATAACTATATATTTATTTAAGCTCTTACCAATGTGTATGAGTTATGATGCTGATCTCTTGAGTTGGCAACAAGATGTTTAATAAAATTATGAGATTAGAAGGAATTCTGAGAGAAGATCTTATCTTTCTCCCAGTCTTGAAATAATACTATTCCAAAAAACAAGGCAAAACAAAAAAAAAGTTCAAAAAAATGCAAACAATGTATTATTTGACAGCTGGAATTCTGTTTGTTCATCACAGAAAACCAAGTGCTGAGAACAATATCTATCTTCAATTAATGTTGGTAGAATAAGTGATTGCTTAAAATCTAGATGTGCTAGAAAGAAGATTTAATTAAAGTTGGTATGATTAAAGTCTGTATTTTTCTTGTTTTTCATTAGAATGTGTGATTTTCTGCATTAATATTTTAATACTTCATTTAATTCAAAACTTCAGAGGCTGGTTTTTGGTTTAATAATTAAACACTTAGTCCTACCATTTTTTAAACGTAGTTTTAAAAATCTCTGAACCTCAAACTCCCTGTTCTGTGATTTTTTTATAGCTCTAGATTTAATGTAAATGAAGTAATGAAAAAAAATTTGTATAACAATCCTGATCCTCTCCCATCCAAGGACAAATATACAAAGTAAAGGCACCAGTTTTTTTTTTTCTTTTTTGCTTCATGGTTAGTGCTAAATCCCAGAGTGGTTAGTTTTTCTGAGAACTCCAATTTCCATGAAGAGTAGATTATCTTTCTTGTATTTCAGCAGGAAGAAGTTTTGTGATTTACCTGTCTTCAGGAAGCTGGATAATTTTCCCTATTTATTGTCAGAGAAGTTTAGTTTGTTAACTATTTTGACTATTTTCTCTTGTTTTCTTATTGGTTTTCTAGAGATTTTCTCAAATTGCAGAAGACAAAATGAGATGCAGCCACCAACTCATTAGATAAATAATGACCGTGAGAATTGTGCCCCGATTTTTTGTCCTATACACCATATTGTTTTATATGCCTTTTTACACATGCTTTAAACATTATAGTTCCATACTACCTACGGGTGTCCTTGAAAAGCCATAACATTTAAGGGGTCATTTCTTACTAGAGTGCTTCAAGGATTTAGCAAATCTCCAAAGATCACTATAAAAGGATGTACGATTTTTACATTGCTAGACTGGGGTCTAGAGGTAAGTGTGTTGGCAGATATTAGTCAGCTCCTTGCATTCTATTTCTCCCAATTGGATGGCCATAGCAGTTAGATGCTCAATAAACTATTTTTAGTTCCTTTATGAGGTCAGCACTGTTACTGTATATTCCTGCAGTTTGATTTTTGTTCTCTGCAGATCTTTAGTCTTCTGTTTCTGTCTTCTATGTTTTCAAGTATAATTAGTGATCTTCTTCCATAAGTGCTGTTCTTTCACTCACTCCATTTCATTGTGAAGGTCTTTTAGGGAAATTTAACTGAAAGCTCCCCAAAAACCATCTGCAACAACACTTGTACTGAAATTGCTTTAAACCAGAATTGTTAATGACTTCTTGGACGTTACATGCAAAAGACTCTTTTTTGAAAAAAAAAATTCAATTAAGAAATGATTTACATAAGTGAAAAAGACGACCTTAAGTTTACAGCTAACTGAATATTATGACTACATCCTAATCAAGACAGAGAACATTTTATCAACCACATAAATTTCCCTGGTACCTCTTTTAGTTCAGTCATCTGCCCCTTGATGCAAGCATTGTTCTGCTTCTAATTGCCATAGATTATTTTTGTCTATTTTTGACATGAATAAATCTTACAGTATGTATACTTTTGTACCTGGATTCTTTCACACATCCTAATGTTTGTGAAGTTCAACTATGTTGTTCCTTGTCTCAGTTGTGCTCCTTCCTTTTTCTTTCTGTCCTTTTTCCCTAGAAAAATTGCTGAGTATTCATTAATATAAAAATATCAGAATTTACTTCACCTTCAAGGAGGGGATGCATGGCTCCCTGCACCTAAGTGCGAGCTGTACAGAGCACCTTCCTCCAAAGAGCACAATATGGAAAGGGCAAAAAAAAAAAAAAGAGTAACTGCAGTAAAGAAACCTGAGAAATGCCACCTCAGCCAGGTGACCAAGGTCAATATCAACAGCGATGGATCAAGTTCACAGAGTATATATTCTCGATATATATAATGTGATCAACACTGCTCTTTCTTCCCCAAAACCATAACACCAGTCTATACATAAGAAAATAATCAGATGAACCTCAATTAAGGGGCATTCTACAAATGACATGGCTAGTACTCCTCAAAACTCTCAAGGTCATCAACAACAAGGAAAGAATCAAACTGTCAGAGTCAAGAAAGCCTAAGGAGACATGATGTCTAAATGTAATGTAGTATCCTGGATGGGAAAAAGGAGATTAAGTAAAAATAAGATCTGAGTAAACCATGAGCTTTGGTTAATAACAGTGTATTAGTTTGTTACCGGATGAAAGTCTTGAGTGCAAGTTGTCCAGGTTCTCGGCATATTTAACAAATAAATTGAACAAAACACACAAACAAAACAACAGAAGATTAAGGCATAGATTTACTGAAGCAAAAGTATACTCCAGAGAGTGGAAGCATGGCCCAAGCAAGTGACTCAAGAGCCTTGACTGTAATGTTTCTTGGGTTTTTAATTGAAATAAAAAAACATGGTAAAACCCCTAAGTACCCTTTAGAAGCCTCTGATAAGTTACACCTTATACAGATGAAGGATTTTGCCCAGGACCCATCAGTGGCAGGATTCTGCCCAGGACCAATCAGAGGCAGCCTGCCTGTGATGTATATGCAAATGAAGGTTCCAGAATGGACCAATTACAAACATTCTCATTCACGAGGTAGGGGAGGAGAGGTTTGGAGAGAGAGGGGCCTTTGGCCCCTTATATTAGTGTTCATGGAGAGGTGGGGTTTTCCTCATTTCCAAGAAGGCAGCCATGGGTTGGCCTTAGGTTTCCTATTTCTAGACCCTATTCTTCTGCCTCAAGTTTGGTTCCTTGATAGTAATACCTACCATACCAATATAAGATGATAACGGGGAAAACTGGATATTGGGTATATGGGAATTGTCTTTACTATCTTTTCAGTTTTTCTGTAAATCTAAAACTATTCTAAAAATAAAATCAATTTGAAAACAATAAACAAAAATGCATAAAAATATAACAATTTGATTACACATTTTGTTTCTGAAATTGAGGCTATTTCCAGGTTTTATCTATTGTGAATAAAGTTACTATATATGTTATTATACATGTCTTTCTTGGAAGATTTGCATTTATTTCTCTTGGGGGAATAACTAGGAATAGAACCGTTAAGTCATAGGGTAGATGTACATTTAACTTTGTTAGAAACTGTCAGTTTCTTAAGAAGGTTTAGCATTTTACACAATCATCACCATATATCAGAATTCAGTTATTTCAACATTTGGTATTGTGAGTGTTCAATAGTTGTGAAATGGAAATGATTGTGGCTCTGATTTGCATTTCCGAGATGACTAACGTTAATTGCCTTTTCAGTTGTTTACTGTGTATTCCTCTCTTTTTGGTATCTGGTAAAATCTTTTGCCCATTTTAAAATTAATTTTTAAATAATTATTATCATCACTATTATTGAGTTAGATGGGTTTTAAAATATATTCTGGATACAAGTCCTGTTTCAAATATAGAAATTTCAAGTATTTTGCATTGCCTACAAATTGTCTATCTGTACCTTTTGATGGGCACTTTTAATTCTGAGTAAGTCTAATTTATCAATATTTTCTTTATGGCTAGTTAATTTTATTTCTTTTCTAATAAATCTCTTCATAACAATATGTTATCTTTTGACTTCTTTCCTAGCTGCCTGATAACTTTCAATTTTATATATAAGTATATGACCTAGATTGAGTTGATTTTTAGATATGATATAAAGTACAGGTTAAGGTAGATTTTCTTTATAGGGATCTGCTACTATTCTAGAATCATTTGTTGAAAAGACTATCCTTTTCCCCATTAAATTGCGTTGTTTCCTTTGTCGAAAACAAATGGACCATAAATATGTGTGCGTAGGGGTGGGGAGGAAGTATTTCTAGACTCTTCATTCTTTTCCATTCGCGATTTTGCCTAGCCTTATGCCAATATCACTGGTAATTACTGTAGTTTTAGAGCAAGTCTTGAAATCAAATAGTAAAACCCAATTATTAAATTGCTTTGGCTATTTTTATTTTTATTTTTTTTTATTTTTTATTTTATTTTATTTTTTGAGACGGAGTCTTTGCTCTGTCGCCCAGGCTGGAGTGCAGTGGCACGAACTCGGCTCACTGCAAGCTCCGCCTCCCGGGTTTACGCCATTCTCCTGCCTCAGCCTCCCGACTGCCCGCCACCTCGCCCGGCTAGTTTTTTGTATTTTTTAGTAGAGACGGGGTTTCACCGGGTTAGCCAGGATGGTCTCGATCTCCTGACCTCGTGATCCGCCCGTCTCGGCCTCCCAAAGTGCTGGGATTACAGGCTTGAGCCACCGCGCCCGGCCTGGCTATTTTTATTTCTTTTTAGTTGCTTGTATATTTTGGAGTCAACCTGTTAACTTCTACAAAAAATGACTGCTAGGATTTTGATTGGGACTACGTTAAGTCTGTAGATTAATTTAGAAAGAAGTGATATCTTAACAAGTTTATATATTATAAAACATGAACATACTATAGCTCACCATTTATTTATATCTTCTTTGATTTCCCTCAGTATGTCTCCTATAGGTACAGTCTTGCACATTTAAATATGTTATTCTTAAGAATTTAATTTTTAATGCTTTATGTTACTATGAATGGTATTCTTTTTTAATTTCATTTTTAAATTTTTGTTACTCATATATAAAAATATAATTCATCTTTGCATATTGATTGCATCCAGTGAGACTGGTAAATTTACTTTTATTGTAGTAGTTTTATTTTTTCTATTTTTTTTTTTTTTTTTTTGAGATTCCTTTGGATTCTCTATGTACTTAATTGTGCTATGCCTCCAGCTTTGTTCTTTTTGCTTAGGATTGTCTTGTCTATGTGGGCTTTCTTTGGTTCCATATGAAATTTAAAGTAGTTTTTTTCCAATTCTGTGAAGAAAGCAATGGCAACAAAAGTCAAAATAGACAAATGGGATCTAATTAAACTAAAGAGTTTCTGCACAGCAAAAGAAACTATCATCCAAGTGAATAGGCAACCTTCAGAATGTGAGAAAAATTTTGCAATCTATCCTTCTGACAAAGGGCTAATATCCAGAATCTACAAAGAACATAAACTTACAAGAAAAAAACAACCCCATCAAAAAGTGGGCGAAGGATATGAACAGACGCTTCTCAAAAGAGGACATTTATGTGGCCAGCAAACATGAAAAAAAAGCTCATCATCACTGGTCATTAGAGAAATGCAAATCAAAACCACAATGAGATACCATCTCACACCAGTTAGAATAGTGATCATTAAAAAGTCAGGAAATAACAGATGCTGGAGGGGATGTGGAGAAACAGGAACGCTTTTACACTGTTGGTGGGAGTCTAAGTTAGTTCAATCATTATGAAAGACAGTGTGGTGATTCCTCAAGGATCTAAAACTAGAAATGCCATTTGACCCAGCAATCCCATTACTGCGTATATACCCAAAGGATTATAAATCATTCTACTATAAAGACACATGCACACGTATGTTTATTTGCTATTGTGAACAATAGCAAAGACTTGGAACCAACCCAAATGCCCATCAATGATAGACTAGGTTAAGAAAATGTGGCACATATACACCATGGAATACTATGCAGCCACAGAAAAGGATGAATTCCTGTCCTTTGCAGGGACATGGATGAAGCTGGAAACCATCCTTCTCAGCAAACTAACACAGGAACAGAAAACCAAATACCACATGTTCTCACTCATAAGTGGGAGCTGAACAATGAGAACACATGGACATGGTTTGGGAGGGCAAGGGGGGCGGATCATGAGGTCAGGAGATGGAGACCATCCTGGCTAACGTGGTGAAACCCCGTCTCTACTAAAAAAAAAAAAAAATACAAAAAAATTAGCTGGGTGTGGTGTCGGGCACCTGTAGTTCCAGCTACTCAGGAGGCTGAGGCAGGAGAATGGCATGAACCTGGGAGGCAGAGCTTGCAATGAGCCCAGATCACACCACTGCACTCCAGCCTGGGCAACAGAGCAAGACTCTGTTTAAAAAAAAAAAAAAAAGGAACACATGGACACGGGTGGAGGGGGAGAGCATCACACAGGGGCCTGTCAGGGGGTGGTGGTTTGGGGGAGGGATAGCATCAGGAGAAATACCTAATGTAGATAACGGGTTGATGGGTGCAGCACACCACATGGCGTGTGTATGCCTATGTAACAAACCCACAGTAAACCCACACGTTCTGCACATGTACCTCAGAACTTATAATAATAAAAAAAATATTTTTTTCTTTTTATTCCTGTTACTTTATTTCATGTGTTTATATCCCCCTTGTCACTGACCTAGGAAATCGCATGCTTTCTTTTTCACTTAAAATATCTTCTCATTGTCATCAAAATGATTTTCTAAACCTTCTGACAAATAGATCCTTGATTATTGATTATTGTAGTTGACTGATTTCTTCTTATAATTAAACTAAATTTGTGGATTTTTGTGCGTGTGTGAGACGGAGTCTCGCTCTGTCGCCCAGGCTGGAGTGCAGTGGTGCCATCTCGGCTCACTGCAAGCTCCGCCTCCTGGGTTCAGTCATTCTCCTGCCTCAGCCTCCCAAGTAGCTGGGACTACAGGTGCCCGCCACCATGCCTAGCTATTTTTTTTTTCTATATTTTTAGTGGACATGGCGTTTCACCGTGTTAGCCAGGATGGTCTCCATCTCCTGGCCTCGTGATCCGCCTGCCTCGGCCTCCCAAAGTGCTAGGATTACAGGTGTGAGCCACCGCGCTCAACCCAGTGTTACAGCTCTTAAAGATGGCATGGACCCAAAGAGTGAGCAGCAGCAGCAAGACTTATTGTGAAGAGTGAAAGAACAAAGCGTCCCGAGACTTGAAGGGAATCTGACCAGGTTGCTGCTGCTGGCTGGGGGTGACCAGCTTTTATTCCCTTATTTGTCCCAGTCCATGTCCTGCTGATTGGTCCATTTCACAAGTGCTGATTAATCTATTTCACAAAGTGCTGATTGGTCCATTTTACAGAGTGCTGATTGGTCCATTTTACAGAGTGATGATTGGTCCATTTTACAGAGTGCTGATTGGCACATTTTACAAACCTCTAGCTAGATACAGAGCACTGCTCAGTGCATTTTACAAACCTTTTGTAGAAAAGTTCTCCAAGTCCCCACTAGACCCAGGAAGTCCAGCTGGCTTTACCTCTCAGTATTACACTTAAACCCAGGCAAGAAGGACTTGCCCTGGGCCCTGAGTTTTAGAGAGGTCTCTGTTCTGGTCTCCTCTGGTCAAGCACCTCTCTCCAGGCCAAGAAAGACATGGGGTTAAGGGTATGCTAATTGGTGCCTGCATGCTCCTTTTAGACCAAGGTTATCTGGGATCCTGGACCTTCCAGCATCTATGTGGCCTCTTCCTGTATTCAGTGTTCACTCCTCCTGAGGGCAGACTGTGCAGCTAGTATGCGAACCCTTAGGCCTCAGGGATAATTGGAAGGTGGATTTGCAGAGGTGGAATATGGCTGGAATTTAGATGTTTAGACCAGTGCATCCAAAAGTGCAGGACAGAGATCCCTGCAAGGTGAGGTGATGCGGAGGGAGGTTAGAGAAGGGCAGGAGCTGCTCCATGTTCCAGCTTAGACTTTTTAAGAGCCTGATGCTGCTGAATTTAAACCCAGATTCCAAGTTGATGTTATAAAGCTATTTATTAGAGTGGAATGATAAACAGTTTGTTAGGTTGTTTTATAATTTTAAGATATTTAGACACCTAGCATGTGGGTCTCCAGCTGAACCCTTACTTTGTATTCCACAAATATTAGGGTCCACTGACTTTGAAAAATATATTTCCTCCACAATACTCTCTCCTCTCACCTCACTGAAATTCAATTTTTTTCATAGCCTATTTTAAGTTCTTATGAGACCTGCTTGACTTTATATTTTAGATTCTTTTATTTCCTGTGAACCATTGTGTTATCTGCTCTCTGCACAAACTGCATGGTATACATCCAATATTATTAGGATTTTAAAAAATCATTGTATTTGATAGCCCCTGCAGTAGTTTATTGTCAGAGACCATATGGTAACATCCTTTCTCTCTTCCCTCTGGTAACGTCACGAGCAAAGGCATTCAGATTGCAAGCACAATCTGACTCCAGTGGAGGTCTCAATACAAATTATTGTTTACTACTAGCTTTTCGGTTATTGTCTTACTGCAATATTTTAAATGTCTACTGTAACCCAATACAAAAACAATGTAAATTGTATTATGTAAGCTAATAGGTTTGTGGATTATTGTTTATTCTATCACCTGCTGAAAGATTCGATTTTTTCTTTCATAGAAACTGAGGGTTGGAAAGACTGTGCATGTATGCATTTGATGGTGATGGTGATGGTGATGGTGATGGTGATGGTGGTGGTGATGGTGCTGATGGTGTTGATGTGGTGGTGGTAATGGTGATTAAGGTTGTGCTGGTGAGGGTGGTGGTGATGGTGACGGTAGTAATGGTGATGGTGGTGGTGGCGAAGGTGATGGGGCTGTGGGGGTGGTAGTGAGGGGGGTGGTGGTGATTATGGTGATGGTGGTGGTGATGGTTTCGGTGGTGGTGGTGGCAATGGTTGTAGTGTTGGTGGTAGTTTCAGCATTGGTGTTGGTGGTAATGGTGGTGATGGTGAAGGTAGTAGTGGTGGCAGTGAAAGTGGTGGAGGTGATGGTGGTGGTAATGATAAATGGTGGCAATGATAATGGTGGTAGTGACAGTGATGGTGGTGATGGTGATGGTTTCAGTGGTGGTGGTGGTGGTAATGGTAATGGTGGTGATGGCAAAGGTAGTTGTGGAGGCTGTGGTGGTGGAAGTGATGGTGGTGGTGATGGTGAGAGCTGGAATTGTGCTGGTGGCGATGATGGTGATGGTAGTAAAGTGGTGGTGATGGCGGTAATGGTAATGATGGTGGTGATAAAGTTGGTGGTGCAGATGGTGATTGTGGTGGTGGTGGTTATGGTGGTGATGCTGCTGCTGGTGGTAGTAGTTGTCATAGTGGTGGTTGTGATGGTGATGGTGAAGGTGGTGGTGGTGTCATTGTTGGTGGTGAAGGTGGTGGTGGTGGTTGTGGTTGCCAAGGTAGGCGGTAGTGGTGATGATAGTAGTTGTGGTTAAGATGGTGGTGATTAGCAGTTGTGGTGGTGGTGATGGTGGTGGTTGTGAAGGTAGTGGTGATGAAGGTGACTGTGGTGGTGGTGATGGGGATAGGGAAGGTGGTGGTTGTGTTGATGGTGATAATAGTGGTGGTGATGTTAGTGGTGATGGTGATGGTAGTGGTAATGGTGGTAGTTATAATGGTGGTTGTGAAGGTAGTGTTTGTGGTGGTGGTGATGATGGTGGTAATACTGGTGATGATAGTGCTGGTCGTGGTGGTGGTGGTGGTGGTGGTAATGGTGGTGGTAGGCAATGGTGATGTGCTTCATAGTAATGGTGGTGGTGGTGGTGTAATGTGTGTTTTAAACTGGGAGCAGTATTTTATCTTCCCCCCATCCCATACCTACCTCTCCTTCCTTGGCCATGTATATTCTGCTACCATGCCTAGCCTCCTCACTTAAATTATAATACTGTGGCATTTAAGAGATTTATTTTAAACTATTAGAATTCTAATGCCTAGAATGTTATTCTGTTTCTAAGAGATACTTACTGAATATGTGTTCTTGATACTGATTCTGGAGCCAGTGTTTCTTCAGTGTCCAAAGCCAGGAGTTTGGGGCAGGGTGGAAAATGCAAATTTAAGGTTGGGCAAATTGGGAGTGAAGCATGAGATTCACCATCTGATACAGTGGCATTGGAATTTTGGTGGAGTTTATTCAGACTTTATAAAAAGTTATTGTACTTTACTAGATGCTACTTGCTGTTATACACATTTGAGGTAACATCTATGTATAAACAGATAAGGGACCCAGACCTCCTAAGGCTCACATGTTATCATAAGAAGGCAGAACATTAACAGTAAACATAGTGGGTATGTAAAATGGGGACATGTTATAGAACAATAAACAAATCAAGATAAGGAGAAGGGATGTGAGCACAGGTAGGGGTTGGGGTTGAAATGTTAAGTGGGGTGGTCCCATTGAGAAGATGACATTTCAGCAGACTTAAATAAAGGAAGGGATTTATCCATCTGGAAGTAGAGGGGAAGGTCATTTCTGTCAGGGAACGGTGAGTGCAAAGAATTGAGATTGTGCCTGGGCAGAGTGGGGGGTGTTCTGAGAACAGTGAGGAGGCCACCGTGGCTGGAAGGCATTATGCTATTGGTATGTAGAACGAGATGAGATGGCAGTAGGAAGCTATCAAAGGGGTAGGGTTAAGCTGTGTATGGCTTAATGGTCATTGCAATAACTTTGGGCTTTATTCTGGATAAAATGGGGAACAATTAAATGGCTTTGAGCAAGAGAGTGACTCTCTTGGACTTAATGTTTTAAAAGGACCACTCTGGTTACTGGCTTACAGAATGAAGGAGTAAAGAAGAGAAATGGGAAGAGTGGTGAGATCTGTTAGGAAGTCACTGACTTATGTAGGGGAGAAATGACAGTAGCAGTGGAAATGGTGATAAACGGTCGGAGTTTGTATATATTTGAAAAGTAGAGGCATTTTTGTCATTAAAAATGGAATGTTACAAGTGTATTAGGGTTCTCAAGAGGCACAGAACTAATGGAATACACACACACACACACACAAACACACACACACATATACACATCCATACATTTAAAGGGGAGCTTATTATGTATTAACTCACACGATCACAAGATCCCACAACAGGCATCTGCAGGCTAAGGAACAAGGAGAGCCAGTCTGAGTTGCAAAACTGAAGACCTTGGAGTCTGATGTTCGAGGGCAGGAAGCATCCAGTACGGGAGAAAGAAGTAGGCTGGGAAGCTAGGCCAATCTCTCTTTTCACATTTTTCTGCCTGTTTATATTCTAGCTTTGCTGGGAGCTGATTAGATTGTGGCCACCCAGTTTAAGGGTGGGTGTGCCTTCCCAAGGCCACAGACTCAAATGTTCATCTCCTTTGGCAACACCCTCACAGGCACGCCCAGGATCAACACTTTGTATCCTTCAATCCAATCAAATTGACACTCAGTATTAACCATCACAAGTAAAAATAAAAATGAAATAAAATGAGCACAATTAATTACAATACAAGTATAAAGGAAATATGCTTAATAAAATAAAGGTAAGACCCTAAGAAACTAGAACATTTCAGCTGTTAAAATAACCACCATTATACTATTGTCCAACATAAAGTTAATAAAAATACTCTCTTTCTTCCCAAATTAAGGTTGGGGTGGGGACAGAGATCTGGAGATTGGACGTAATAAACAGAGAGACGTTAGTCTACAAGAAGGAAGGTGTTCACTCAATGCAAGATGAAGTTTGAAGTGGATGGTTGGAATATAAAGATACTAAACCTGATAGAAATGTTCTAAGCCAGAGTTTAAGGGTTTGAAATTTGGTACATTTTCTTTTCTTTCTTTTTTTTTCTTTTCCTTAAAAAGGCATAGAAAGAGGGCTATGGAAAGCAGGGAGAAGAAACATCAGAAGAGAAAGCTTAGGGTGCACCAAATATCTACTTTGTGCTAATGTTGTATTACTACTCCAAGACATACCAAAGCCTGCATAAATTATCCTGACAGCCAATGCTCCTGCAATTACATTGGGAAAAAAATGACTTATGCTTAAATTGATACTTAACACATAAGCATCGAATGAAGAGTCCCCACCACCAGAAATATGTGCTAGAGGGGAGCTGGAGAAGGTGATGTCATGAGGGGATGAACCAGGGACAACAGCAGAATTTAAATAGTGTCTCCAAGACAGGATAGGGACTTTTAAGTACATTTTTATGATTAGAAAAGTAACATGCTTTTATTATTTAAAAATACTTTGGGAAATAAAGAAAAGGAGAAATAAGGAAAGAATACTCAATTGTCCTATCAGAAAGACTGGAATTTTTAAAAGTCAATGTGAAGCTGTTACTATGTACCATTTAATAGCAGGTAAAAATATTTCCTTAATATTATCCACTGCAGTGAATACAGTATTTTGGCTGAATAAATCAATTGGTGGAATGCAGACACAGCAATGGCAACCACATCCACTTTTATTTTTTGAGACGGAGTCTCTCACTGTTAACTGGGCTGGAGTGCAGTGGTGTGCTCTTGGCTCACTGCAACCTCTGCCTCCCACTCTTCACGTGATTCTCCTGCCTCAGTCTCCTGAGTAGCTGGGATTACAGGTGCACACTGACGCACCCAGCTAATTTTTTTGTATTTTTAGTAGAGATGGAATTTCACTATGTTTGCCAGACTGGTCTCAAACTCCTGATCTGCCTGCCTTGGCCTCCCAAAATGCTGGGATTACAGGCATGAGCCACTGCGCCTGGCCCACATCCACTTTTAAGCAAACTGTTACCCGTTGCTTTCTGCAGTATTGACCTACCCTTTGTTATGCCCGAGAAGAGCCTTATTTGGTTTCCCAGCCCGCTGTTCTTCCACGGGTTGTCACAAATAGACACTGCATTTGTAAGCACCGTCATTTTGCATCTGGATTTTTGATTTAGCCAAAAGATGTGTAAAAATGTATGGAACCACATCTGAAGAAGCAAAGGAACACTACATATTTTTCCAACCATCAGTGTGATTTACGATCACTAAACTGTTTCCCGATTCCTTATTTGAAACTTGGCCACAGCAAAAATGGAAGAGACGCAGATCTAAGGATCTGGAGTCCTTGGAAAATGGGTATCAGTGGATCAAATGCTTGGCACGGGCTTTGCTGTCAGCACCTCAGGTGCATAATGCATTTCAAATTTTAAAGGACTACTTTGATTTTGAGGTAATTCACACTCAACTGTTTCTTTAGATAGGTCTGAGTAATAGCTATACAACAAGAAAGATATTACCTGGAATGGCTTACAACACACTTTTCAAAATTTTCCAACTAAAATTAATAGAAATATAATTTTTCTAAGGGTACAATACATGAAAACTCAAAAAAAGTTTTTAATGATCTCCATCGCAGGTGCCAATATGACAAGTGAAACCACAAATCCCAATAGCACATCATGATGTTTTAAAAACAGGCAGGCAAAAACTGAATGCTTCTTGTCAATTTTTTCTGAAATGTAACAAGTTTTAAACACTGCTTATGAGATATATAGTGTCTGAGCATTCTACAAGAAATGAAAATGCCTTCAAGATCTACAAGAAGTGAAAATGCCTCTCTAAATTCCAGTTTGAAAATGTTTCTCCAATAACAAAACATCAGCTCCAAAATCCACAAAGCAATCCCGGCTCTTCATAACAACCTTCCTTTCTGTTGCGATCCCCAGGAAGGGGCCCACTCGAGCAGTTCTGGACCATCGCAGATCGCTTCTTGAGATCCACAGCTGCTACTTGTGGTTATATCATTCAAAGAAGGGCGTCTACAGGTCTCTTAAGATATGCTGAAGTTTTATACTTAGAGAAACTAGGAAATCCACCAAGAGATTCAAAGAAAACAGTAAAAGACAAGTAAACCAGATAAAATGAGACATCAACTCGTATCCCTGGTATATTACCCTGGTAATAAAGCCAATCCTCTTTTCCCTCCTCTGCATTAACTTCCATATATTTGCTCTTAAGCTAGCCATTCCATGCCTTAACATTTCAGCCTCGTCATCCCAAGTCTATTTCTTTACTGAATATGTCTATATGTTAAGAATCTTTCCAGAGCCTATCCTTTCCTCAGATTTCGCAGGTAAGAAAAGAATATACGGGTAAGAATTAAGTAACTGAATACAGAAAACAATTGACTGAAGGAGAATCGTTAAATAATCTATCAACACACACAAATGTCCTCACCACTTTCCAGACCTCCTGACACACACACACACTTATATTGATAGTAGGTACTTGATTTTATTTTATTTTATATTTATATTTATTTTTATTTTTTGAGATGGAGTCTCGCACTGTCGCCCAGGCTGGAGTGAGCGGCGCCATCTTGGTTCACTGCAAGCTCCGCCTCCCGGGTTCCCGCCATTCTCCTGCCTCAGCCTCCCGAGTAGCTGGGACCACAGGCGCCCCCACCACGCCTGGCTAGTTTTTTTTGTATTTTTAGTAGAGATGGGGTTTCACCGTGTTAGCCAGGATAGTCTTGATCTCCTGACCTCGTGATCCGCCTGCCTCAGCCTCCCACAGTGCTGGGATTACAGGCGTGAGCCACTGCACCTGGCCAGTAGGTACATGATTTTAGATGTGTCAATATCTTCAACCTGCTTTAGAAACCAAGAGATGGCCTGACATCTCCAACAACCTCTATAAAATAAATGGCCAATTAAAAAGCCCTGATATGCATTAAGATTATCTAAGAAGTTGGCTATTCTGAAAATAGAATTTTAGCAAAGCTGTTTCACACTATTTTTCACAGAGACTGATGGCCTGACATTGGTGGGCTCACTGCAAGATGCGCTGCAGACAGCGTCTCCAAGGCACACACTGCCCGCGAACGGCGCGAACCGGGCGAGACCACGAAGGCATCAGAGAAACGCCGCCCTTGAGCCTCAGTGAAAACGACCTCACCAGGTACTGTGAATGACGGATGTATCCAGGAAAATTCAAGCTTTTGATCTTCAGATTCACATAAAAGACATACCTCACTGCTTCCTGACCAAGGATTACTTGGAAGCTTTCAGAAGCCACTGACTGCAGCAGCAGATATTTTCCACCCGAGATATAAAAGAAGATTAATTTCTGATTCACACACTTTTCTATCTCGTCACTCTACCACTAATCTGGCCACCTTGAGAGCACTAATATGATCAGTATTTTTTATCACATATATACACATATAAATTTTAAAAATATATACATTTATATCATAATATATATTTATATAATATATTTATATAAATATACTATATAACATAAATAATATATAATATATAAATATATTATATATTTATATTATATATAAAGATATTATTATATATATATAATTATATATATATATAAAAAACAATATAAATGGTGTCCCTTAGTTGAACATAAACCACCACTTCAGCTTCAGGCCAGGCTACTATGATCATGGCAGATAAGTCAAAACCAAGACCACTTTGTAATATATAATATAATATATTTATATATTTATATAAATATCTTTATATAATATAAATATATTTTATTTATAAATATCTTTATATAATATAAATATATTTTATTTATAAATATCTTTATATAATATAAATATATTTTATTTATAAATATCTTTATATAATATAAATATATTTTATTTATAAATATCTATATAATATAAATATATTTTATTTATAAATATCTTTATATAATATAAATATATTTTATTTATAAATATCTTTATATAATATAAATATATTTTATTTATAAATATCTTTATATAATATAAATATATATAAAATATAAATATGTTTATAAATATAAAAATATAAATTTATATTTGAATATTTATAAATATATATTTATATTTATTTATATAAATATATATTTATTTATATTTTATTTCTGTGGTTTTCTTTTTTGATGTGAGGAAACCCAAAGCTCTGAACATTTTTCTAAGCCCATAGGGAAAAATGGGTTCTTAAATACTGTTTGCTGGGTCTGAGACCACAACCCCAAAGGTGTTCTTTCAAATCCTTCACAGAATAATTCCCTTTTTATATTGCCATCTAATACTCTCACATTTCCCTCAAATTTCCCTCACATTACTACTACCAACCTTCAGTCTTCTAAGATATGAACCTTAATTCGTGTTATCAAAATGATTCTGCCGAGATCATTACAGTCCTTTCAACAAGGACTAGTCAATCCTGAGAACACTAATATTGGGGCTACCCTGACCACGTTGCTTAATTTGTTTTCTTCAGAGACACTTCATTTAAAATTGACTCAAAAAATTTGTCTTCAGACGGGCAGAGTGTCTTACACCTGTAATCCCAGCACTTTGGGAGGCCAAGGCGGGCGGATCACGAGGTCAGGAGTTTGAGACCAGCCTGACCAATATGGTGAAACCCTATTTCTACTAAAAAAAATACAAAAATTAGCTGGGCATAGTGGTGAGTGCCTATAGTCCCCGCTACTCAGGAGGCTGAGGCAGGTGAATTGCTGGAACCCAGGAGGCAGAGGTTACAGTAAGCCAAGATAGTGCCACTGCACTCCAGCCTGGGTGATAGAGTGAGACTTTGTCTCAAAAAAAAAAAAAATTGTTTTCATAAAGGGACACAAAACAGGGTCCTTCCTATTGCAGTAAATAATACTTTCATTCCGAATGCAGTCCGTGTATCATCGTATCATTCTTCCCTATATTGACAAGTGATTGACACCTGCCGATCACACACAAAAGCATTCCGTGTGTTCAGGATAATTGTTAGAGGTCTGCAAATATTTAAAGTTATCACACCTCCAATTGATAATATTTCCATTGAAAAATTACCCAGAAACTTTTAAAGTGAGGTCTATACAAGTCTATTTATAAAATTTCCAGAAGTGACAACTGTGATAAATCTATATGCATGCTGTGGTCAACTGCAATTGTCATGTTAGAAATACTAAAATGGAAAGTTAGTCCAAAATCTCTCCTTGACTCTAACACAAGTCTAAAAATCCAACAAAGCACTGTTCTTACAGAGAATCACACAGCGCTCGCCTTCCCCTTAACTAGCCAAGATGAAATCCATGTTACAGGGAACACTTTTCACGACATCCACATACTGCAGGACAAATAAGCTCACGATAAAACTAAGAAAAAAGAAAGTCACCTGGTTCTCTAAACAGATTCAGCTGGATTCGCTGGGTTTTATATTCTCGACCCCTGGCTTCAAAACTTGTTTCAAGATCTAAGAGGTGTTTTTCGTTTTCCCTGATAACTGCTTTTGTTGCAATCAGTTCAAGTGTCCTGTACAGACTCTGAAGGACTACTAGGCAGCTATTGTCATGTTTGATGATCCCACAAATCTCCTGAAGCAGGAGAAATTAATCCAAGTCCAACCACAGACTATGTTCTCTAAGCAACTTCCTGTTCAGAAAAATACTCGGCATGGCGAAAATCCGAAGGGACTGATTAAGACCCTGTGGCCTAACTTGTTTGCTTTTGGCCAAATCAAGGGGACTGAGGAAGAGAAAAGCAGCCCCTGGCATCCAGGAGCTGGCCTGGCACGCACAGCTGGGCATTGGTGTCCCTCAGCTGAACCTAAACCACTTCAACTTCAGGCCAGGCTACTATGATCATGGCAGATAAGTCAAAAGCAAGACCACTTTGTAATCATGTCTGAACACGGGTAGATATTAGCATTGTCCAAGCCACAATTTTTCTCCTGCAGAATCAGTTTATAAATATTCACTAATTATTGTTTATTTTTCTTTCCAAATGAGGTAGGAGTGCTGTGATGAACAAGTGCAGTTGGGCTTGATTTTCTCTCATGACAACAGTGTGGGGTAGAAGCCCTGGAAAGGAAGCTTGTGGGGAGTTCCCGGTTGGTCCGTCTGTCGTAACTACAGGCCGCTGAGAGTGGGGTTAAGTGACCAGGTGACAGGCTAATCCCAACAGTCCTCCTGTTTCCTGTTTGGAAGCATGAGGATCAGGTCTTAGGAGAAATACTATAGGAACGAAGAGAGAAGCGAATCATATTGTTTTATCCCTATTGACCCAGAACCAGGGAAAATGAATTTTGCTCCACTTCCGAGAGAAAAGTTTGCCAGTCTGTCAGCAGAGCTCTAGGTAACGTGATCCTTGACCTGGGCTTTTATATGAAAGTGCTGATTGAAGAGCTTACTCTTCGTTAGTTTTGGGGTTTTCCAGGAAGATAGTTATGGCCTTGAAGTCTCTCTGAAAGATTAACTGAACAAAAAGAAAGAAAGAAAAACTGAGAAAAGGACCTAATAGCCAGAGAGAAGGTAATTATTTGATTTTATAGGAGTCTAACATAATCTGCATATTGTCCCTAAAAATAAGAACTCTACATTCAAATGCCATCTACCTCTTTCCTCGGCGTTGAAACTCTGTTCAGGAAAAGGTTTATCAAGCTAGAATTATGAAAACTGCCTGTTTTACTTTCTCACATTGTTACCTAGAGATCCCCCCTATTTAAGGGGGAAGAATAGGACTCATGTTATATAGCAAGCGATAACAAAATAAATGGTAATAAAATGTGTGGAGACAAGAGACGTATCTTAGGTCTCTCTTATCTCTACGAGGCTGAGTGAGTAATCTTAGCTCAAAAAGGGGCCTCTGGGGGCAGCTGTCTGCAGATGGTGTCTCCACTATGAGTCTGTGAGATGGAAGCAGGGGTAGGAACGCTCAGCATGTTTTACACGCTCCTGTCTTTTCTCTGTGTCTCCGTACAGTCTCCTATAGTGGGGCTTCTAAAACTTCTTTTCACCATGCAGTTTGCTGGAGGTAAATCACAAAGCCGGTCTTGTTCTATTTCCGTTCCTGACTGAGAAGTTAGAAAACCAGCATTGTCGTGGTCTTAAAAAGGAATTGGAGTCACTCAGTATTTAAATAAGTTAATGAGTCCAGTGTACCATCTCAAACATTCTCTAATCAGTTCTAGAAAATTTCAGGAATCTTCTGGTAAACTTCAATATTAATATCATTAATCTGCTTTAAAATCTAAAAGAACTAATGTTCCTTCCTGTGAAATAAGATTGGGCTTCTAAGCCTGAAATGTGTGCACGTACACGTGGGTGCACACACACACGCACACACGAATTTCTATGGCATTTCTGTGAGTAGGAGAGAAATTTGGGTTATTTCCCTTAGATAATAAATTAGCCGATTTGTAACAGAATGGCTATGATACTTTTATGATATTTTCCTACTAAAAATATTTCTGAAGTTGCTAAACCAGGCTTCCAATAGAAATATGCACCCTGTTTGGTTACTTTTATTGATGTTTAGAACTACTGCTGGAAAACTGACAGCAGCATGCCTGTGATTTCTTTGAACACGTATGTTAAAAGTAAACTAAAGATCTCAATAAATATGCATACCATTCTCTATAGACAAATATTTATATCTGTTTTTCAGCATCCTCAGGTGGGAATAAAATCACCTCATACATATACATCTGATTTAGTAATTTACTTCTTACATTCAAAGAAACCCTTGGGAATACAAGTCTTTGAAATATCAATGTTAAAATTGTTTTTAGGTAGGTTGAATTCTGGACTTCAGTTGGACTTCAGTTATTCAGAGGCACTCACTCAATGGAAATCAGTTAAACAGCCTCAGAATCTTGGCCATTTGGGGGCATATAATGTGCTTTAGAATAAATCATCCTATTTTCCTGATGCATTCATTATCTTTAATATTTTTTAATTAATCATTTTTTTTTTAAACAGAGATGAGGTCTTGCTCTGTAGCCCAGGCTGGAGTGCAGTGGTGCAATCACAGCATATTGCAGCTTTGAATTCCTGGGTTCCCACCTCAGTCTCTCAAGTCGCTGGGACTACAGGTGCACTCCACTGTGCCCTTCATCTTTTACTTACAATAAAAGACATACATGAGTAAAAGGTGCACCGCTGACTGATGGACAGTACGAGGCTTAGGGGCTCTGGCCCTAAGCAGTCAAAAATCCACATATAACTTGTGGCTCCCCAAAATTTTAACTACTAATAGCCTATTGCTGGCCTTACTGATAACATACACACTTAATTAACGCCTATTTTGTATGCTATATGTATTATACAGTGTATTCTTAGGGTGACGTAAGCTAGAGAATAGAAAAAGTTATTAAGAAAATCATAAGGAAGAGGAACTATATGTACTCCTCATTAAGTGGATATGGATCATCGTAAAGGTCTTCATCCTTGTCATCTTCACCTGGCGTAGGCTGAGGGGGAGGAGGAAGAAGAAAGGTTGGTCTTGCTGTCTCAGAGATGGCAGAAACAGAAGAAAATTTGCATATAAGTCACCAGTTCAGTTCAAACTTGTGTTGTTCAAGGGTCAACTGTATTTCTAAGAATCAAGAGGATGCATGTACAGAAGTCATCTGCAAAATCAGGCACATTGTTCCGTAAAGTTCTATTAGTCTGGTTCTCTCATTGATCGAGCCCCAGCAATATAGTCCATTCCCCCCCACCCAACCCCACACACCACCTTCACCACCTCTCTACAAAACCTCTAGTAGTAGGCAAGGTTCTAGAAAATACAAATTTTCCAAAATATATTTTACTCTCCAGCTCAGGCCTTTTCCTCCTATATTTCTGCTGTTATCAACATGACATTTTAAGGGCTCTTAAGGTAATGATTTAAGGTGACAGCTAAAGCCTTTGTAGGAAAGTATTTTTATTTTGGAAATCCTTTCTCATGAAAGCTGAAACAAACACTTTAAAAGAGAAAGGTGGAAACAAAGGTTGGAACACGTTTCTGTGTAAATATTCTGCTACCTACAAGCGTATGGACCAACTGATTCTCTGCCAAACATTTGTTTACTTTTGGGGAGGGAAAGCTACAGCATTGAGGCTGTCTGGAGCAGGCTCTGCACTGTCATGCTGTCACTGAGGGATCAAACATGACATAGCAAATCCCAATATTTATTTGTTTCATCTCCAGGATATCCTGAGGTACAGGCTGCTATATAGCAATGACATAATCACATTCCTTCAAAGCCTTTTCGAAGAAGACAGGCTTCTAAGCCCATGTAGACATTGTCAACTCAGAGTATGTGATAAAAGGGAGGGAAAAACTGCTGAAGGCTGGACCATCATCAATATTCCAAGTATAACCTTACATCCGTCTGTGAAGTCATTTTGTCTAATAATGAAATAAAGTATATCTAGATTGTTCTATTCTTTGTGTTGAATCATGTATGCCAGTTGCCATTTAGTCTTTTTTGGCTTTAGAGTCATGTATAAAGGAGAAACTGTTCCTGGGTTATCAATTGTTTTAACCACAAACAAGAAAACATTCTAATGTGGAATACCAAAACACTGCGATGTAGAGATAACACAAGAGTCAACACTCTGTAACTGGAAATATTAATCTGTGTGAAGGAAATACCTAAATTAATGTCAAACAACAATCCCGAAGACAAAGCTGATGCCCCAGCCTCAGTTTCAGTTGGGGTTAAACAGATATTATTTCAGTGTAAAGCAACGGCAACAAAAGCCAAAATTGACAAATGGGATCTAATTAAACTAAAGAGCTTCTGCACAGCAAAAGAAACTACCATCAGAGTGAACAGGCAGCCTACAGAACGGGAGAAAATTTTTGCAATCTACTCATCTGACAAAGGGCTAATATCCAGAACCTACAAAGAACTCAAACAAATGTACAAGAAAAAAACAAACAACCCCATCAAAAAGTGGGCAAAGGATATGAACAGACATTTCTCAAAAGAAGACATTTATGCAGCCAACAGACACATGAAAAAATGCTCGTCATCACTTGCCGTCAGAGAAGTGCAAATCAAAACCACAATGAGATACCATCTCACACCAGTTAGAATGGCAATCATTAAAAAATCAGGAAATGACAGGTGCTGGGGAGGATGTGGAGAAATAGGAACACTTTTACACTGTTGGTAGGATTGTAAACTAGTTCAACCATTATGGAAAACAGTATGGCGATTCCTCAAGGTTCTAGAACTAGAAGTACCATATGACCCAGCCATCCCATTACTGGGTATATACCCAAAGGATTAGAAATCATGCTGCTATAAAGACACATGCACACGTATGTTTATTGCGGCACTATTCACAATAGCAAAGACTTGGAATCAACCCAAATGTCCATCAGTGACAGACTGGATTAAGAAAATGTGGCACATATACACCATGGAATACTATGCAGCCATAAAAAAGGATGAGTTTGTGTCCTTTGTAGGGACATGGATGCAGCTGGAAACCATCATTCTCAGCAAACTATCGCAAGAACAGAAAACCAAACACCGCATGTTCTCACTCATAGGTGGGACTGAACAATGAGATCACTTGGACTCGGGAAGGGGAACATCACACACCGGGGCCTATCACGGGGAGGGGGGAGGGGGGAGGGATTGCACTGGGAGTTATACCTGATGTAAATGACGAGTTGATGGGTGCTGACGAGTTGATGGGTGCAGCACACCAACATGGCACAAGTATACATATGTAACAAACCTGCACATTATGCACATGTACCCTAGAACTTAAAGTAAAAAAAAAAAAAAAAAAAAGAACCATAACTCCAATTACAACACAGCAGTAGCAGCTGAAGAGTGATGACAAATAAAATCCCTGAATAATAAAGGCTGAGGTAGGCTCTTTAAAAAAAAAATAAAATAAAAAAAAAAAAAAGACACATTAACTAGGTATCACTTATATTTAAGTTTCTTTAACTATACAGGTCTAATTTAGGTACTAAACAAAGTTAAAAACATTTTAAAATAGCTAAAAAATAAGCAAATTTGCATACAGAAAATAAATTTATGAGACACTTTAACATTTACTTACTGACCATTTGTGTATCTTCTCTTGTGAAATATATTTTCAGTTTCTGTCCATATTCTCTAAACTATCTAAAGTGAGTTTTAAATTAATACTCACGTGGAAGTAAAAGTAAAGTGTGTTAAAAGAGGAAAAAACTGGCCAGGTGCAGTGGCTCACACCTGTAATCCCAGCGCTTTGGGAGGCCGAGGCGGGCAGATCACGAGGTCAGGAGATCGAGACCATCTTGGCTAACACGGTGAAACCCGTCTCTACAAAAATAGTACAAAAAATTAGCCGGGGGTAGTGGCAGGCGCCTGTAGTCCCAGCTACTCAGGAGACTGAGGCAGGAGAATGGCGTGAACCCGGGAGGCAGAGCTTGCAGTGAACCGAGATCGCACCACTACACTCCAGCCTGGGTGACAGAGCAAGACTCTGTCTCAAAAAAAAGAAAAAAAAAAAAAAAAGGGAAAAATCCCCATGGTCTGATATATAGAGTAGATGTGAAATAAGAACATTCCATATTTTCGTTCATATATGTGTAGGGAGTGAACAGCGGTGCCACAGAATTGGGACATTTTGCCTTCTGGGAAATCTCTGTGATTTATTTATTTTTGCCTGGAGTAGAAAGTCCAGTTGCTTGTCACTTGAGGAAACTCTTAGAAACATAGGAATTTGTTCAGCTTGCCTTTTGGAGACAATGCAGGCACAGAAGACAGAAAGGAGCTTTAATGCTAACATATGTAGAAAGAGAAATATTAGGGAAATTAAAAGTGAATTCTTCTATAAAGGAGGTTTTGAAAAAAGTTTTTTAAGTTATCATGATTTAAATAAAGTATTTCCAGTTCTTACTCATATCATAACTGAGAATTAGGACAACTTAGACAAGCAAATTAAAATTCACATAAATACATGCTTCTTTCAGGTGTTATTCAACTCAAAGCTTTGGAAATTTTCTGCAAGTACTCATATATATATTTTTTCTGATAGTACTGTTCTTTTTGTTTTTACTTAATGGGTGTGTAATTTCCACAAAATAAGATGTCGGGATTTTAAATGCTCAGTGAGATTTAACAACTGATTGCCTATGTGACCACCACCCAGAAGAAGATACTCAACATTTTCAATGCTTAAGAGCTGACCTCAGGCTCCTTTCAAGTGCACCCCAGTGGCAACCGCTGTGATGATTTCTAAGATTAGTGATGAGCTTCTGCCTGCTCTTGAAGTTGATATAAACGGAATCCTACAGCCATAGATTCTACTGTGTTTGCCCTCTTTCACTCGGTATGATGTTTTTTCAGATTAATCCATGTTGTTGTAACTATCAGTGGTAGTTTCTCCTTTATTTTGCTAATTATTATTTCACTGTAAGAATGTACCACAATTTATTTATTCTCCATTCCCCATTCATGAATTTTGGGTATTATGAATAAGGCTGCTGTGTACATGTGGAATAAGTATTTTTATGAATATATGTTTTCATTGCTCTTAGGTAAATGCCAAAAAAATGGAATTTCTGGGTCAAAGGTGAAAAAGTATGTTTAACTGTACAAGAAACTGCCAAACATGTCTTCAAAGTTGATGACTACTCCCACCATCAATGCAGGAGTGCTCAAGGTGCTTCACATCTGCCACCCCTTGGCCATTCTAGCTGGAGTGAAACTGCATCTCTGTGGTTTGATTTCACATTTCCCTGATGACTAAAGATGTTGGGTACTTTTGCCTACCGGGCATTTGTAAGTGTCTTCACTTTTGAAGTGTCTTTTTAGATTTTTGCCCATATTTTGTGAAATTTATTCCTACATGTTTTGATTTTTAAAATGCTTTTAAATTTTATTTGAAATTTTCAATTTATATTTTTAAATATACATTTTCAATTTTTATTACTATATGGAAATAGAATGAATTTGTGTATATTGACCGTTTAGTTCTGTGACCCCGATAAATTTATTTATTAGTTTTTTCCCCTTTTTTGGAATATTTCATAAAGTTTTTCTATGTCTACCAATCACACCTTTAAAGAAGTATAGTTTTACTACTTCTTTTCCAATTTGGATGCTTTCTTGCTCCACGCCTTATGCCCCTGACTGGGGCTTCCAGAACAATGCTGAATGGAAGCGTTGAGAACAAACATACTTACTGCAACCACAGGAGAAAAGCACTAAATGATGTACTATTTCCAAAGAGGGTCACACTCACGAGGACTGGGGACTATGACTTGAACATTTTTCTGAGGAATACAGTTCAACCCACTACAGTCCATCCTCTGCCCCCTCCCCGAATTCACATTCTTTCAATGTATAAGTTATACTCACCCCATTTCAATATCCCCCAAAATCTTAACCCATGCTAGCATCAACTCTAAGTCCAAAATATCATCTAAATATCATTAACTCAAAAAGTCCCAAATCTTACCATTTAAATTATTTAAATCAAATACGGGTAAGACTTTGGGTCTTTCACTCGTAAGATAATTTCAAGAATTAATCTGAACTGTCCCAGTGATTTCACTTTAATGTGGCAGAGAGCACGTCCTTGGACTTAGAGAGACCGTGCCACAAACTATGCGGGGGCTTTTAAGCTTTGGTTTTAGGCAAATAATAACTTTCAGGAAGACTTTGGGTATGATTCATTTTGGAGTGAAATTTCTCCCTAGCTGTGGACTTACGACACCAGAGAAAAAGTCCCCTGCCTCTAAAATGCAGTGGTGGGACAGGCATAGGATAGGATTTTCAGGCCTATCCTGGGGCACACACCTCTGTCCTCTGGGATAACTTCACTGCCTCTGGCCTCTGGCCCTCCTTGGTGTTTTCAGAGTCACTCTTCCCTTTTTCTTAAAAGACAACACGGGTTCACAGACGAGTAACTCTATAGGCCATTTTTCTGACTATGAAATTCCTGAATATGACACTCATCCTTTCTGTTATCCATTTCTGGATAAAAGAAAATGTCACTTGAGGAAACTCTTAGAAACACAGGAATTTGTTCAGCTTGCCTTTTGGAGACAATGCAGGCACAGAAGACAGAAAGGAGCTTTAATGCTCCTTTCAGTCAAAGCGGCAGGTTGTTTTTTTCTTTTATATAACATTATTAAAACCCCTGTGTGTTTCATGTATGTCAAGGGAATCCACACTAGCAGACAAGGGGGCTGTCCACTGGTTCTTCCTGGATCCTGCTGCCATGATGGTTGACTGGATCCTTGAGCAGACATGCCTCGCCTTCCTTGCAGAAGGTTGTCCTGCCATGTCGTTGATGTTGTCTCCAGAGCATGCTTCAGCATCTTTTGCAATATGGATAGGATGAGAATTTTCCAAATCAGTAAGTGCTGCTTCCCTTTTTGTTAATGGTCCTTTCTTTAATTTATCTCTTTCTTCTCACAATTTATGGTAAGCAGCAAGGAGAAACAGACCACACCTTATATACTTTGCTTGGAAACCTCCTCCACTAAGTAGCCAAGTTTGTCACTTACAAGCGCTTCTTTCTTCACAAAAGTAATTCAGCTATTCAGCCACATTATCTACAACTTTATAATGAGGACTGCATTTCCACTACTATCCAATAATATGTTCATCGTTTCTTTCTGAGACCTTACCAGAAGCATTATTAATGCTGTTATTTCTACCAACATTATGTTTGTAAAGATACAGGTACCATTAAGACTACAGAAGCCTTCTCTACACTTGCAATCTCTTTTGGATTCCTCATCCAAATTGTCTTTACTGTCCGTATTTCTACCAACAACTTCGTCTAGGCAATCTAGGCTTGTTCTTTTATATGCCTCAAAATGCTTACAACCTCCATCCATAACCCAATTCCAAAGTCACTCCCACATTTTCGGGTATGTGTTACTTAGCACTCTACATCCTGATACCAAAATCCGTAATAATTTTCTGGGGGCTCCATTACAAAGTGCCACAAACTGGCCGGCTTAAAACAGAAATGCATTCTGTTACACTTCTGGAGCCTAGATGTCGGAAATCAGGATGTCAGCAGGACCAAGCTCTGCCTGAAAAGCACAACCCCTCCTTGCCTCTTCTAGCTTCTTGTGGTTGCCAGCAATCTTTGGCATTTCCTGGCTTATAGCTGCATCCCTCAGACCTCTACCTCCATCTCCAGTGGTCTTCTCTCTGTGTGTGTTTCTGTGTACAGATCTCCCTCTCCTTTATCCACTAAACACACCACTCATTGGGTCTAGGCCTACCCTAATCCAGCATGATCTCAACTTCATTGCATTTTCAATGACCTTATTTCCAAATGAAGTCACATTCATAGGCACTGGGGTTTAGAACTATATATATATATATATATATATATACACACACACACACACACACACACACACACACACACACACACATTGTTGGGGCCAATGTCGGGGAGCAATTCAAACCACTAGAACAACCATAACTGCTTTTCCATGTAGCCTGATCACTTCAGCTGTTGCCTTTTGGCAGAAGGGTGAATGAAATGTAGTTAATTATATTTCCCATAATGTTCGTTACATATAGACATTCTCAGTAGTTTTGAGAGGGGTGACAGGAAGACGTAGGAGAGCATGTCTTGAAAACTGCAGCAACATGATTTGTCTCTGGTTCCCCATCTCCTCTATCCTGTACTGTCTTTTGACTATCATGCTGTGTGCATGAACAGGCTGAACAGGCACCTTTGTTCACAAGTCATATGCCTTTGCTGAAGAAAGGAAATGGGAGTTGAGAAGTTTGGATAATTTCAATAATTAATCTGAACTGTCCCAATACTTTTCACTTTGATGTGGCAGAGAGCAATTCCTTGGACGTAGAGAGACCTGTGCCACAAACTATATGGGGGCGTTTAAGCTTTGGTTTTAGGCAAATATTAACTTTCAGGAAGCCCCAGCCCCACGATGGTGATTTATAAGAGATAATTTCCAGGAATAGCCAATCCTAGAATAAGATCAACAGAAGAAGGTAAAACAGTCATGGAAAAGAAAAGAGGCAGCCCAACTTCATCAGGATAAATTAAAACTATGTAAAGGAAAACCCACAAACTTCAAAACGATGATGGTGATGCTACTTAAACTGTTCCATGACAAAGAAATTAAAAATGAGAAAAAACAAACACTGACTCAATAAAGGCAGTAGGATAACCCAGACACTAAAACCTGATAACAACAACAAGAACAAAAACAGATGCACACATTTACACTTACAAAAACAGTAATAATAGGTGGCACTCATTGAGCATTACTCTGTACCAGGTACTATCTAAAGCCCTTTACTTATATTTACTTATTTCATGATCACATCAATCATTGGAATATGTGCGATGACTTTCCCAATTTTAAACGTGAAGGAAATAAATCACAGAGATGGTAAATATCTTCAAGGTTGTGAGCCATAAAGAAAGAGAAACCTGATTCAGACTGAAGAAGTCTGGCTTCATAGTCATGTTCTCACACCGTCTTGCCTCTCTCAAGTACAGGCCAGTTCATTAATAAAACCACGTGTAAAAACCATAAGTTAAATAATAGTCAATAAATTCTGCATGATATTGAAAGATTATTAGACTAGCTTATATTGATTGATGTATATGTTAGGGTATAGACTTAGCTGTTTTAAGAAAGAAACACTAGAACACAATTACTTAAATATTTGTGTATAAATGTACAAATTTGTGTATACCTGTATATATTTATATTTTACATTAAATTTATTTAAATTATACATACATATATATTTGTGCATATATATACACACACACACGTGTGGAATAATTGGAATAATAAATGCTGAAAAACTGTATGTAGGGATTTAATATAGTTCACAAATTAGCAAATCAGTGAGGAAAATGTAGCATGTTTAATAAATGATATTGAGGCAACTGATGAACTATTTAAAACGTTTATAAGTTAAAGCTTCTATCTTACTAAATAAAATTTCAAATAAATTTTATGTGAGGAAGTGTTAAAAAATTATTTCCATGCTTTTGGAACTGGGAAAAGCTTTTTTTTTTTGAGACAGAGTCTCCCTCTGTGGCCCAGGCTGGAGTGAGCTGCGCGATCTCAGCTCACTGCAAGCTCCGCCTCCCGGGTTCCCGCCATTCTCCTGCCTCAGCTTCCCGAGTAGCTGGGACCACAGGTGCCGCCACCGCGCCCGGCTAGTTTTTTTGTATTTTTAGTAGAGTCAGGGTTTCGCCGTGTTCGCCAGGATGGTCTCGATCTCCTGACCTCGTGATCCGCCCGTCTCGGCCTCCCAAAGTGCTGGGATTACAGGCGTGAGCCACCGCGCCCGGCTGGGAAAAGTTTTAATGAGCATGCTATAAAGGTAAAACTCCCAGGAAAATATTGTGTATGTTATGTATTTAATGTATATTTTAACCTTCTGTGTCTGTAAGTTTACCATACCAAAATTCAAAAAGAAAAATACACACGACTAAGGGTTAATCACAAAGTACATAAAAAGCCCTTATTAGTAAGTTGGAAAATGTTCAATACCCAGTAGAAAAGTAAGAAAAGAAAATAAATAAGCAATTTGAAGAATAAGACTAAATAATTTCTTTTTTTTTTTATTTTGAGGCGGAGTCTCGCTCTGTGGCCCAGGCTGGAGTGAGCCGCGCCATCTTGGTTCACTGCAAGCTCCGCCCCCCGGGTTCCCGCCATTCTCCTGCCTCAGCCTCCCGAGTAGCTGGGACCACAGGCGCCGCCACCGCGCCCGGCTAGTTTTTTGTGTGTTTTTAGTAAAGACGGGGTTTCACCATGTTCGCCAGGATGGTCTCCATCTCCTGACCTCGTGATCCGCCCACCTCGGCCTCCCAAAGTGCTGGGATTACAGGTGTGAGCCACCGCGCCGGGCCAAGACTACATAATTTCAAATTTTTTTAAATGTAAGTTTTTCGTACGTAATTTCCAATGCCAAAATGTGATACTTTAAGGGGCTGGCAAGGTGCAAAAGAAAATGGTACTCATTTATAACAGTTCTTACTGATGACTTCTCGTTCCATACGTTGTGCGGTCCGGTGAGTTTGCAATGCTCAGCTAATAATTGCAGAGCATTACACATTTGCATACTTTTGGATGTAGTTTTTTTTTCTAGGAATTTATTTTTAAATAGCATCGAGGTTTAAATATACTGTTAATGACTTTGTTTATTCTACATAAATAATTTGCCAGTACAGAAATCTCCATATTTGGTATTTAAAAAAAATAAATCGGCCAGGCGTGGTGGCTCACGCCTGTCATTCCAGCACCTTGGGAGGCCGAGGCGGGCGGATCAGGAGGTCAGGAGATTGAGACCATCCTGACTAACACGGTGAAACCCCATCCCTACTAAAAACACAAAAAACTAGCCGGGCGAGGTGGCGGCGCCTGTAGTCCCAGCTACTCGGGAGGCTGAGGCAGGAGAATGGCGGGAACCTGGGAGGCGGAGCTTGCGGTGAGCTGAGATCTGGCCACTGCACTCCAGCCTGGGCGACAGAGCGAGACTCCATCTCAGAAAAAATAAAAAATAAATAAAATAAAATAAAATAAAATAAATAAATAAATATAAAATAAAATAAAATGTCATGGAGCCAGGTGCTGTGGCTCATGCCTGTAATCCTAGCATTTTGGGATGCCAAAGCAGGAGGATCGTTGGAGACCAGCCTGGGCAACATGGTGAAACCTCGTCTCCACAAAAAATAAAAATGAAATTGGCCAGGCATAGTGGCGCCCACCGGTGGCCCCAGCTACTTGGCAGAGGTTGAGATGGGAGAATGGCTTGAGCCCCAGAGGTTGAGGCTGCAGTAAGCCATGCTCATGACACTGCACTCCAGCCTGGGTGTCAGAGCCAAGTCCCTTCTCTAAAAAAAAAAAAGAAAATTAAAAAATGATGATGGCATACTCACAAATTAGCATACTGATAATCAATTAAAATAGTGAATAAGACTATTACAGAGTAACAGAAATGCTCCCTATATTTTTTGATTTAAAATTGTGTGCCACGGATATAAACAATACAGGTCTATAAACTAAGAATTGATCAATGCTTTGTTTTTGGCTTCTTTACAGCAAACATGTTTAGTTTTGAAATGTGGAAAGCAATTTTCCTGAAAACTCTATGTAAGAGAAAAAATAAAATAATGCATACTTTGTTCATTTTAAGTATAAAAAATGTCCATGTAGTTTGGAACCTATTGAATCTATTAATAACTGGTCTGTCAGTTGAACTTTTCCATGAAGCTTGTTTAAAATAGTAGAAGAGAGTTCATACACACAGCAATAATCTTTGTTGTGTCTATTAAACTACTACGCCTCACCTTTCCAGAAATTTCTATTGCCTTGCTTTGTTCTTTCCACAAAATCTCGAATGGAAGCCAGCTATTCCTAGACATTACCTAAAGGTCCCCCGGCCACTTCCACACGCCCCTGTGCTGAGCCCATGTGTTCCTGTGGAATGAGAACCACTCCAGGTCTGACCGTCTCCTCCGTGGGTGTCCCTCCGCAGCAACGACACTGACATCACTGTAATTTAAGTGCTTATAATTAAACTGTATGTTTAGCACCTCATTAAATAATAAAAAAAGCAGAGAAGTTCAAGCCTCCTTTGGTGCTATCCTAAAAGGATCAGCATCAATCAAGACGCAAGTGTAGGTTTATGCACACACCCAGAAGGGGCGGTGGCTTTGCTTGTACTAATGAAAGTGTAAATTAGATTCAACAGATCCAATTGGGTCCTTTGTAGGGACATGGATGCAGCTGGAAACCATCATTCTCAGCAAACTATCGCAAGAACAGAAAACCAAACTCCGCATGTTCTCACTCATAGGTGGGAACTGAACAATGAGATCACTTGGACACAGGAAGGGGATCATTACACACCGGGTCCTATTGTGGCGGGGGAGGGGAGAGGGATACCATTAGGAGATATACCTAATGTAAATGACGAGTTAATGGGTGCAGCACACCAACATGGCACATGTATACATATGTAACAAACCTGCACGTTGTGCACATGTACCCTAGAACTTAAAGTATAATAAAAAATAAAAATAAAAAAATAAAAGTGTAAATTAGATTCAAGAGATCCAATTAGGTCAGATAACAAGCCTTGAGGACCGTGTCTGGAATGCTGAACTGGGCGTGTTTTGCTGACTTCCCTCTGACTCCAGGCGACACAGGCTACCATCGGTAGTCTGTAGGGCTTCCCCTGAGGCTGAAAAGTCAAGGCGACTAAGATGCTACAGGGCTGACACCACTGCCTTCTGCTTCTCTTCATGCCACTTCTCTTTTCCCTAGACTCCAGATCTTTCTACCCAGCTTTTTCCTTTCAAGAACTAGGCTGATGAATCATGCACTTTGAAGCATTATAGACTAAAAATGCTCCCACTTACAGGTCTATGCACATTTTTGACAAATATTAGAGGAAAAGGTCAATGTTTTACTTCAAGGAAGGGTTGTTAGTATTGGGATTTCTGGCCTCAGTGCATTTGTATCAAAGTAGTTGGCCAGGCAGTTCAGAGAACCCACACACAGTTGTCTACTACAAACAAGAATATGACTCCAAGACTATAGGCTGATGGCTGCTAGCTTTAATATATTTTTTGGTCATTAGGTAATTCTCTGCAAGATGGGTTTTGTGAAACTGTGTCTAGGAGTGCTATCACGTACTGAGGGACACGGCGGGGATGTCAGGCTCATCTGTGACCCTTTTCTGGCCTCAGTTTCCTCAGTTCTTGAATAGAATAAAGATAATACTTAACCACCTTGCAAAGCTAGCAGGAGGATACAGTGAGATCATGTATGTAAAAACCCTTAGGAAAAAAAGCACACACACAGAAACGTAAACGTGTGCCCACTGCATTTCTGCGTTCCTGGAAAGTAAAACCACTTTCTCCATCTTCTGTCTGTCACCATATGAGGTACGCACTGTTAGGGTCCCTGTTTGACAGACAGGGACAATCAGGCACAGAGAAGGGAAGTCAGTTAGCTGCCCAGTGTCTCAGAATTCGAAAGTGGTCGGGCCAGGATTTAAGCGCGCTTGGCTTTTTCACAACAGCACTCCAAACGCAGTGGCTGGGGGAGGCCAGAAACTCACGATTTCCTTATGGAATGAATGAATGCAGAAGCAGGAGACAGGGCACAGACACAAGCTCTCCTTCATACACACTCTGCAGCAAAAAGAACGCAGAGAGAAATGGGGCTTGGAAATGTTGCTGAAGAGCCAAGGGAATTTCTGGGTGAAGAGTTTATAGCTTCAGTCTAAGAGGGGCAGTCAGTGGTTTTCATTTTGCCGTTTTAACGTGATACCCCACAAGGCACGTCCCCGATTGCCTGACATCAGATAATATAAATTTTCCATCTCTCTTTCAGTATTGCACAGTGAAAGGCAATTAATTGTAGCCAGCAGTGTAAAATGTGTTCTCCATTGGGATAAAGGATACTGTGATAGGCTTTTTCTCTGCAGTAAGATTACAGTACCATAAGAGTATAATCCAGAAAAGCTTTTTAATACTTACAAACACATAAAGGGGATGACCTTTAAATCGCTGAACTAATTAAAACACCTTCGGCTCTCCTTCCCTCCATCAACAACGATATTTATATGAGAGGAAGAAAACTGATTTGATAGCATTGTATAAAAACAGTCAAACAATTACCGATAAAATTCGAATGGTATAAAGATGGCTTTATGAATATTCTTATAGTGGCATTTGCCTCAGAAATTTGTAGCCATTTATTTTAAAAAGTAAATTTTCCACACACAATGTAATTAGAAAAAAATGGTCTCATTTTAATTCACTTAAAGAAAGTTTTACAAAGAGCACACGGCACTACCCAGGGCTGGGGTAGTGGAGAGGCCCTTTGAATCCGTAAAGTGTATATGCCTGGGAAAATGAGACACGGTCATAAAAGCAAGTGCTTGACTTGTCAGAGAAAATTTATTGTATGAAAGTATCTAACTCAAAGTCTCTCTACTCCAAATTCCTGGTGGATTGTCAAAAGTGGGCCTGAAGTATGATATTAGGAAATCAAAAATATGTAGGTCAGTAGAGCCAATAGGCCCTTATGGGCATCTCTTCTTCAAAGGAAGATATTTTTCTAAAATGTAAAGGATTGTTTCAAAGGGATCATGTAGACATCTGCAATAATTCCTTTACATGGCATCATTATTACATGTTTTGAATTCCAGAATGGATTCAGGGTAAGTGAAAAAATTGATGAAAAATTCCAAGGATGGACAGAGAACATAGAGTACAAATACCTTTGCTCTTTAGTCCCCCGTGACCAGATACACTTGGGTGCTTTGCACTGGTCCCAGCTCCTGTTGCATGGTAACCCACGGGCAGCAGAGTTCAGCCCGCCTCTAAGGCAGGGAGACCCAGAGAGCTGATAGAGGGCCCAGGAGCTGTGGGGCAGAAGGAGTGCGTGATTATTTACGGAGAAGACCACCTTGGACGACATCTGCGATTGCACCGCCTCCCATCTCATCAGGGATGGCTCACAAATAATGAAATCAAACACTCACAATGCAGCAGACGCCCTGCTAGAGACTGCTCAAGTCTGAATGATGCTAAGATTAATGGCACCACTATCAGGAGCTCACACAACACTAGTAAAATGTCTCATCAGCTGTTTCCACAGCGACGAGCTGTCATTTTTGTAATGGAAACAAAAAAGTCCCACATCGCAAGATAGATTTCTCTATGGAAATAGCACTGTGTCTTCCAAAAGCCTTACTCTTAATCTTTGTGATCATTATTGTGAAGGGGTATTGAACAGAATCAGCTCTACCTAGGAGTCAAGAGGAAACACAAAATACACCTATGTATAGGAGAGAGCAGGCTCCTTCCTTCACAGAGCATAGAGAAACAGACAAAATGCAGAGTAAAAAAAATCATTCTTTCCCCACCCCTACTTTCGAGTGGTTGGATGAACCCATGTCAATAACTCAAATGCTGCATTTCTTCATTTGTGAAAGTCATTAATTCTGTATTCTGAGCAATTTTGGAGCAATATGAGTGAGGCACTAATGAGTGTTTCTAAATAATGTTGACGTTATTGCATTTAGTTATAATATAAACACCCCAAGTGTGATGATTATAGAGGTGTATGTTCACACACACATATATGTGTATGTATATGTATGTGTATATGTGCATACATATTTGTGTATATATATGTGTATATGTATGTATATATATGCAGACACATATATACGTAGTTAAGTGTCTGGGAAAGGTTTTGGGGTTCGAGAGAGATGGAAAGAAGTTCATGGGAAAAGTAGAACTGGTCTATAGCAACCTCCTTCTTGTCATACACTTGTGATCCTGTGTTTATTATTTTCTGTAGCCCGTGTGGGAATACACAGTGATTGAAACTATTAGAGACAATAAAGGGAGCTCCAGGTCTAGATATTTTAATGTGCAAAATTAGACCAATAAGAGAAACAGAGCAAGCCTTACCGCTGTTGTTTTGGGCGTGAGAGTAACTTTCTTGCAGGACCTTATAGGCTCCCTGCATGATTAAGTGCTGTGTGGCTACAACATCAGGCAGCAGCTGGGAGCTGAGAGTCCTTCGTTGACTCAGCCACAGCCACCAGGACACACAGCGTCTGGTAGTCAGACTAAGACAGCTGTCAAATAAATGCCATTTTAAATTGGGCAAAGGAATGATGTGCACAGAGTTTTTTGTTTTTTTTTTGTTTTTTTTTTTTTGTGGGCCTGTGTTTTGTGTGTAATGCTGTGTGACCACTACCAGGTCTGGGATTTCTGCGTCTGTGCAGCACATGGCCATGTGTCACTTTGGACACGCTGCGCTGGAAATTTCTCTCTCCTCTGTTTGTCTTCTTTGTACCTCCCTTCTTCTGGTAAGTCCATCAACTATGTTATAACACCTAACACTAAATGAAGAAAAAGGGATTGGCCTAAGTTGTCCCTGATCTCCCCCGCCTTTTTTTCCTTTACTTAAAATAAGTTAAAAATGCCTCCTGACCACCCTGGACGGATGGACTGGTTTTGGGACCCCACCCTCACCCACTTCCATAACAATCTGTGCAGATTTCCACTTCTGTGCTCTTTATTTCTGCATTTGACTCCGATTTCTACACTGGACTGACAGGTCTCAGATTATCAGGGCAATGTCTCACACATCTTTGTATTTCCAGCAAAATCTTTGTTTTCTCTGCTATAGGAAATACAATAAATATCCATTAAATAATCTGAAGAAATAAAAGCAAAACTATTAACAATTTAAGAGGTAGTTGTTCATTGCTAGGAAAGTTCTTTGTATGGATGGGATGTGTAATAAAATACAGGCTGGGCACGGTGGCTCACACCTGTAATCCCAGCACTTTGGGAGGCCAAGGTGGATGGATCATCTGACCGTCAGGATTTTAAGACCAGCCTGGCCAACATGGAGAAACTCTGCCTGTATTAAAAATACAAAAATTAGCTGACTGTGGGGGTGGGTTCCTGTAGTCCCACCTACTTGGGAGGCTGAGGCAGGAGAATCACTTGAACCTGGGAGGTGGAGGTTGCAGTGAGCCGAGATTGCGCCACTGCACTCCAGCCTGGGTGACAGAATGAGACTCTGTCTCAAACAAAAAACAAACAAACATGAAAACAGATCTCTTAGTGGGAATTATAAGTAGGAGACAATAATTCACTCCGATTTTCAGAAGTAGATGGACAGCGGAAGTGAAAGGAAGCTGCAGAAGCCTAGGTGGAAGGGCTCAGATGGACAGTGGAAGTGAAAGGAAGCTGCAGAAACCTAGTGGAAGGGTTCAGTTCACAGAGCATCCTCTGAGACTCTGCCTCCTGTGTCTTCTCTAGAACATGCGTCTGCCTCTCATTCTTTACATTGCTCTGTTTTCTGTCATGTACCTAATTTTTAGTGCCCACAAAGCTCTGTTCATCTTCTTCACTCCACCCCCTGTTTCTCAGCCTTAGTCCAAATCTGACTGCTGAGGAGATAGTGTGGTACCCTCATGAGGACCAATGGTCAATCTGCATTCTCTCTTCAGACCCGGGACACAAGTCTTCCAGGACTGTGCTGAGATACGTGCACACCACGCGGTGTGTGTGCCATGATGGTGGATGGAGGAGGGAGGGAACCCAGTGAGATGCCTGAGCCTGGAATCCAGGTTTCACGCCTCCCAGACAGCCACGTGACCTGCACATCCTGGGCTGCTCTGCAGCACCTTGGGTCTCAGCCAGCCAGGAGCATATTTCACACCACTCTTAGCCTCTCTGACCTTCACCCACCCTCCCGACAGCCACACCAGTCCGTGTTCAGAGTTCACAGCCTTCTTACACAGTTGCTCCTGCCCACAGCAAAATGAAAGAAAATGGAGAAGTTATGCTGCTGACCGAACAATTGCCATGAATGCTACCTAGTGAGATACGTCATTGCTGTGTCTTCTTCCCATGGAAAAGTTCCTCACCCCCAAAAGTATAGGACTGTTTAAAACTAGCACTTACTGGGTGCATACGATACGCCAGACATGCTTAGAGCTTTAAATGCATTATCTCATGTAATCTACACAGTCAGCCTTTCAAAAGCAAGAAAACGGAAACTCGAGGTTGTGTAAACCTTCCCAGGGACACATCTATAATGAGAATTCCAAAGCCAGCTCTTTCAGGCACAAAGCTTGTGACTTTTCACAATGAGTAAAAACATTTTCTCTTTACCACATATTTTAGAGACTTTCTTCCTATGATATATGAAATATTTGTCGATTGATGAAAATTCTACTTAGTGATGTGTATCTTTGACTTACAAGTAATCAATAAAAGTTTAATATTGAAAATAATATTGAACTTATAAACTTTTTTAAAGAGACTAAAAATCAGACTCTATTTATAAGAATATCTTATTGTCCAAATAGCTTTAGTAAATAATTCACTTTGAATTTTCCCCCAAATCCTCATAACTTAAAATATTTTAATATTTTATCAGCCCAGAGGTTCACAATTTCAAATGAACAATGTCAAAATTGGAAAGTTAATAAATTTTGGGTGGGGGGGAATAAATTGTGCCAGAAGACACAGGCCATATTCGTTTTTCTAGTTCAGTCAGGTTGAGTATCCTGTTTCTTTGCACAAATGCTTACCAACGTAGCAGCAATAATTCTTTTTCTTGCAATTTTAGTAACATTACTATCATAGTAGCAAACAGGCCTGGAGCAGTTACTGTTTCCCAAACACTCTTTTGTGATGGGTTTTGGACATACTGTTTCAGTTTGGTTTGTGGAATCAGACTGAAGGTCGTCAGCTTGCTGGCTATGAGACCCTGGAAAAGTCACATAATTTCTCTGTCCCTCGAGGTCTTCATTTATCCCGTCCAGCTACTGTGTGGATAAAAGCAAAGCACTTACAACAGTGTTTGCAGTCGCTCAATATATATCAATACCTGTTATTTCAAAACACAAAAGCTAGATGTTTTTTGGTAATTAATGATTCATGTGTTCATTCTTGTTATGAATTTGGGCCACATACAAAATTTAAAATATACTGCCGAAATCCAAAATCAGTTTTATTTACTAATGATTAGTCATCAAGGCACAATGTGTTTCTTATCCAAGAGCTTATTTGCTTAAAATGTAAAAGGTGATTTGTTAATCATTCTTTCTTGCTGTGTGTGTGTGTGTACATAAGTTATGAAACTGTTTGGTTGGTCTCTTAGGTGAAATGTGAGTATGCCACAGACATTGAGTTCCAACCTAGGAACGTGTTTAATGCGCTGAGATCACAGTTTGGCCTGTTTGTTCCTTGTGACCAGGAGGGAGCTCTCCACCTCTCTCCACCACAGAGAGTGGGGCAGGGAGTGGCTCTGTGTCAGAGGCCAGTTTGTGCAGTGGAGCTGGGGCTGCCGGTGACTTACCCAGGCCACCCACGGCCAGAACAGCACACTGGGAGTGAATGTAACTTAAGAACTTGGAATAAGCCAAGTAGCATTAAAAACACTTAGCTTAAGGGACTTGCTGAATGATTCCATCCTATGGTTTATTCCCAGGGCTTCCCTGAATCTTGAAACTATGCAGTCGAAGCTGGAATATGGGCAAGGGTGGGTGTGGAGGGAGTGTTACTAGGACCCTGGCCTGAGATACAGTTACAGGGATCACACTTCCGCCTGTGGCAGCATGCTGTTATGGGCCCAGGGTCCACGGTTGTGCCTGGGGGAATAGTTGGGCTGTGAAAAGAGTGTGAAGTTCAGACAGTTCAACCACCTGCATATCAAGGGGAAACAGTCACATATATCTTCTGGGCCTGCTGGTCACAGTGACTATTTTTTAAAATAAATCAGTGGGAATGCCAACTAAGGATGGATGAATCATTATTAAGTGCATTGTGCTCTCTTTAACCAAAACTGAGCTCAGGCCATGAATCTGAAATCTGAAACGTTTAAGTGTATGTTACATGTATTTCCAGATTCTTTTTTTATTTTTATAAAGTTAAGGTGTACAACATGATGTTTTGACGTAGAAAGAAAAATACTGTATGATCTTACTTTTATGAAGAATCTTAAAAAAGTCAAATACACAGAAACAGCTTAGAAAGGTGGTTACCAGGGGTGGGGAGGGGGAGGAAATGGAAGATGTACCTAGGTCAAAGAGTACGAGCTTGCCGTTACGGAGAATAAGTTAGCCTAGAGAGCTAATGGCGAGCCAGAGGACGAGAGGTAATCCTATTGCTTTGTGTACTGAAAATTTGCCAGGTTCTTTCAAAGTCCTAAGAAAAAATGTTTTCTCGGTGATTATGGGGTAAAAATGAATTTTAGGAAATAATTTTGGCCAATGGTTTTTGAACCTGAAGTTTTTTGATTTACTTTTCTGATTCATTGTCAAGGTATTGCATCACTATTATTTTGGAGAAAATATTTTCATACCATCAAGAGGAGATTTGGATAGGAAATCAGCACTGATATCCAGAGATAGATGCTATTGTGAGCAATTGAATGAATCCAAGCACTCATTCCTGGTCATATTTTATTTTGGACTAAATCAGAAAAAGAGGTTTATTTGTGTACTTCAGTGAACGCATACTAGGTTTTAGGAACTGCTAATCTTTTGTTAAAATTCACGGTCTTCTGGGATTATTTGGTTATTCATTACAGGTATCAAGGCAGAAACTAAATTCTGCTATATTGTGAAGCTTGGCCCATTCAATTGGAAAAATCTTAATGATCAAGAAACCATGTGTTTTTACTCAGATATGTTTTATGACATAGCTGTAAAATCTTGTCTCAAATAGACCTACCACAGCCTCACATTGTTTCACAGACAGTAATAGGACTCACTTCTAAAATGCCTTTGTATTAAGTCAAAAATACTGATGAAAACTAGAGAGCTTCACAGGAATTATTTATGACTTTTTTATTACTAACACAAGATCTTAAAAAACACTGTGTGTTAGCTTGAAGTGTTAGCCTCAAGTCTGTAGAAATTGTAGCAATGGGTGTGTGACAGCCGTGGGCTGTTCAGAGAAGGCTGCTTGGGTCACTATTAACAACTGTGCTTAAAGGTTGCTTTTTGGCACAAGAAAGTTCCAGAAGGATTAAAGTGTGATATGTTGGCTATCAATCTAGAAAAAAAATATTTTCCATAATATTTGAAGGGGGGAACGGACTAAATTGTGTTTTTGACTCAGACTGTCTTCCACAGAGAAAAAAAAGAAAGACGTATCTTGAAAGTTGGAGAAATCTTGTCTGAAGGGGAGGAAGTTCTGTTAACTATGACCAATTAAACACACTAATCGAATAAAGGATTCACATGTAATCAAGCTGCATATGACATTTAATACATGTGATACAATCTTGGAACACTTTGCCTCAGCTTCCCAATCAATTCTCCATATTTATTTTTTTTCGAGGAATCCTCAAAAACTTTCCTCAAGGGAACAGACTGGAAAGACGGATTCACAGGTGGTGGCCTTTAACTGCTGACTTTAATTTTTTAGTTTTGATTCATGTCAGACCTAGTTCCATCTCTAGTTTTAAACCCTCAGTTGTCACTGGGAAAGTGTCACAAAGACATTTTTGGGAATATGGTACCACCTTCCCTTTTACCCTCTTCAGATACCAAATAAATACTGCAAAAATGACTGTATGGATCTAATATTTACTCAAAGCATGTAATGAACACCAACTCTGTGCCGGTCACTGCCCTGGGGCTGCTTACATTCTGGCATTTATCATATGCCAACTACACAATCTCATGAGTTAACAATTAGTATTTGAAACGATGTCGACAATGAGGGCTGTGTCTTAGACATCTAGGAATCTTTTACTATTCATAGCAAGTTAGCTGCATCTTGTGTATAATGAGTGTTGAATTAACAGTTAATTGAGTGATGGGGAGCAAAAACAGATAAAAGTCTTTCCTTGAGAGATCATGCAAAGTGAAATCAATTAAATTTTGGAAACTCACTTTTGAGGTGTGAACATCATACCCTGAATTGACTCCTACAGTTACATCCGGACTGTATCTCACAAAATAAAGTTATTATACGGGATACGACCTGTCACGGCTGAATTGTTCCTCGCCCCCCGCAAATTCATATGCCGAAGTCCTAACCCTCAGTGCATCACAATGGGACTGAATTCGGAGACAGGGTCTTCAAAGAGCTAACCAAGGTAAAATGAAGTCATTCCAGTGAGCCCTAATCTAATCTAACTGATGACCTTCTCCAAAGAGGAAATGAGGACTCAGCCACATAAAAGGGGAAGACCATGTGAAGACGCAGGGAGAAGATGACCATCTTCAGCATTTCGTATATACGCTACGGAGAGAGACTTCAGAAGAAACAAATCCCGCTGACACCTTGACCTCGGACTTCTAGCCTCCATAACTGTGAGACAATAAATTTCTACTGTGCAATCTGCCTAGGCTGTGGTACTTTGTTATGGCGGCCCTAGCAAACTATGTACTAACACTAAACTCCATTTCTTTTTTTTTTTTGAAATCTGCATAAAAAAGATTATAAAACCAACATATGTATTTCTTTGCCTTTACTTTGTCGTTGGCTATCATCTCTGTATATGTATATGCATCTGCGTGCATGGATGATAAGTTAACCTTTATATATAGTGCCTACCTGTGTCTGTGTTATGAGGAATATCTGAGGCTAATGTGTTGAGCTCTAACCCTCTCTTGTGGAGATCTGGCTGTGAACATCACTGTGACATTCTACACTGCCAGGGGCGGCAGAGAGCTGGAGCATGCTGGGTAACTATGAAGAAAGGCGTTATCCAAGTGCAATAGGCATTGAGCATGCTTTGCAGAATGCAGAGTTCTATTTTGTAGTCAACTAGTCTTCCAAGCATAGACATGGCTTTCTTGAGGATAAGGTCACTTCGGTGGAACGGCTGAAATGGATAAATTGGACTTGGCAATGTGAAACTCTTTGAATTCACTAGCAATCATCCAGAAAGCTTTGTTGGCAGCATTATGCACCGCCCTGAAATGCGCAAACTTGGCTGAGAAAGAAAAACCTTAAAATAAGTGCTATGCAGCAAAGATACTGGTTTCAGCCACAGTTAAGCTCTTTTCTCTTCTATATGAGGCCGTTCCACCATGCTTTGGATATGGAAGGGAAGTGCTGGGAAGGGAAGGGCGTGGTACCTTTAAACGACAGGGAACAGGGGAAGTGCTGGGTAGAGGAAGGCCATTGTCCCTGGCTAAGGCTCCATCCTTACGGACCTAGGTGAGTACAGGCATTTTTGGTTCATTTCCCAAGACCACCCTGGCCTGCCACGCCCCCATCCTGGGCCTATAAAACCCCCGGAGACCCTACCAGGCAGACACACAAGCTGCTGGACATTGAGAGGAGCAGGTAGGCAGAGGAACACATGGGTGGCTGGACATCGAGAGGAATACAGTGACAGGCACCTGCATGCTGGCAGGCCACCGATTTGCAGAAGAACAACGTGGAGTTTGGCTGGGGCAGGCTGGGGTAGTCAGAGGAGAGCCCAGGCTGCTGAGCTGCTGGGCTCCAGGGGAAAACCCTCCCACTCCATCCCCTTTTGGCTTCCACCATCTCCTACCTCCACTCAATAAAACCTTGTGCTCATTCTCCAAGCCCATGGTGTGATCCGACTTCTGGTACACCAAGGCAAGAACCCTGGGATACACAAGGCTCTCTGTCCTTGCGATAAGGCAGGGGTCTAACTGAGCTAACATGAGCTGTGCATACCCAGCTAAACTAAAAGAGTACCCTGTAATACATGCCCACTGGGCTTTAGGAGGAGCTGTAAACATTCACCCCTAGACCCTGCCATGGGATTGGAGCCCCACAGCCAGCCCGTCTGTATGCTCCCCTAGAGGTTTGAGCAGCAGGGCACTGAAGTAGTGAGCCACTCCACTCCCCCATAGCAAGCCCTGCGAGGGGGACAAAGGAACTTTTCCTGTTTCAACTGAGGGCCTCCCCTGAGATCCTGGAAGGCAAGTGTGAAGGAATGCAACACTGTCGGGTCTGCCTCTTTTGTAAAACCCTGCCACCTCTCTGTTTCCTGCAGGTACAAGGCTCTGCTTCCCTTCACAGAATTTTAAAAATTCCACTCTAAGCTTGCAGTGAGCCGAGATAGCGCCACTGCAGTCCAGCCTGGGCGACAGAGCAAGACTCCGTCTCCGCACACACACACACGCACATACACACACACACAACACACACACACACACACACACAATACACACACACAACACACACACACAAAACACACACACACACAAACCTCCACCCTAATCAGGCCAGTCAAGAACTCCCAGAATTCGGGAGACAAGGGAACTTTTCACGTTTCACGTCCGTGGGTGGGCATGGGGTAGAGACGGAGGCTGTGTGACTCCAAGGTGTTCCGATTGGGTGACTTACTTGTGGTGCCAGTAATCGTCTGATTCCTGTCTTTCTTACAAAAAAACCCCCAAAAAACAAAAAACCCAAAAACATGTAGCCAACAAAAAGCAGGGATGTACTCCTAGGCTTGGTGGTGGTGGGGCAGTCATTGAAACTATTGCAACAAGTTTCCTCCAGTGTACCAGGGTTTGCATCTCCACTGTCTTCCTCACTCATTTTCTTTAAGAGAATCTTGGAAAACTGAGTACAGCTGTAGATAATCTCCAGATTAATTTACCAAAGTGGAGAAACGGCAGTGAGACCTGCCGGGGAAGAAAGTGCTTCTGTCAGGTCAGTATTGGTAGAGTTTGTGTAGAGGTTAAATTGGAATGAATACAATTCAGCTGTGGCTTTAGATTTTCGTGCTTTGAAAAAAGCATGTTATTAAAATCCTTGTACTACCTAGACATTCTTCTCTGAATGAGAGTTGCTGTCTTTGACTCCAAATATAATCCAGGACTTGCCAGTTCCTTCACCACTGTCCATTTTCTTTGCTTCATGACTAGTCATCTAGAATGTTCCAGGGCCTCTCAAGCCACCTGGATCCAGTGACTTGGGCTATGACTGACATTTGGCTCCTCATTCCTCAGTGGCTCCCTGTGGTCTCTTCCATGAATTCTGAGTTCCTCCTCCTGTATTTCATGCCCGTGCATGGAAGACCCCTTACACAACACTTACTCTCTTCTCCAGCCTGCTTCCCATTTGCTATTCACTATGGTGCCATGTATCTCACCATAGTCATCACTGCCCCTTGCTTTCAGGAATCCTAAACACTATATCCAAGGGTCTTTCCCCTTCTTTATTTCCTTTGGTCCTTGCTATGACTTGTCCACTGTGAGATCCTCCCAGTCTCAGCACCCTTCCCTTGCACAGGTGCAAGTGCTGTGCTTCCCTGTTGGATGTGTCCCTGCTGGTCCACATCTGTCATCACCGTCTCGCTGCACCTTGTAGTTAAGAGTTAGCTTTGAAGCAGTCAGACGTGGGTTTGAAGCCCAGCACCACAAATCCTAGCGCTGTGTACCTTGGAGAGTTGCTCCAACACCCTCAGCTTCTTTACGGATAAAGTGGGAGAAATGTCCATCCCAAAGAAGAGATTCAGGGGCCCAGGGGCACAAGGCCCTGAACTTGGAAGCACCCCACACTTGAAATTAAAGGCTCTGTGGTTCCCGTCTTGAAATTTTCATAATTTTAACTTTCTTTCTTTTTTTTTTTTTTTTTTTTTTTGAGGCGGAGTCTTGCTCTGTCGCCCAGGCTGGAGTGCAGTGGCACTATCTCGGCTCACTGCAAGCTCCGCCTCCTGGGTTCACGCCATTCTCCTGCCTCAGCCTCCCGAGTAGCAGGGACTACAGGCGCCTGCCACCACGCCCGGCTAATTTTTTTGTATTTTTAGTAGAGATGGGGTTTCACCGTGTTAGCCAGGATGGTCTCGATCTCCTGACCTCGTGATCCACCCATCTCGGCCTCCCAAAGTGCTGGGATTACAGGCTTGAGCCACCGCGCCCGGCCAATTTTAACTTTCATATTTGCATTTTGTGGAGTCCAGTGGGAAAACTGAGTTTGGGGAGTGGGCACGACCTGGAGCCTCAGCTCACACAGGTCTTTTCCTTGACTTCCTTCATCTTCCCAGGACTGGTTTCCAGCTATCTGCCTACCCACTTTGCCCACACTCTCCATGGTCAACCCAGGGCATGCTGGGCCTCCCCTTTCCTGGCCTGCACAGGGCTCCAGGGACTGCTGCTGCAGCTACACCCACGGCAGCTGGCAGTGCAACTGTCCATTCAGCAGGAGACTCAGTGGGGGTGGTCCAGGTGCTCGCCCCAGCGCACACTGGCATGGACATTGCCACACTCTTAGGGGCTGGCCATCCACCATGCTTGGGACTGCAGGCCCCTGGGAAAAGGGCATGCATGTGCATGAATATGGGGCCAGCGTGGGGTGGGGCCCCTGCTGGGGGCCCGCTCCTAGACACCTGTGAGGATCTGCACGTACCCAGTGAATACCCTGTGCATGAGAGTGGGTGATATCAAAATAGCAACCAGAAAACACCATGAATGGTTGAGGGGACATGGAAGGGCTAAGGCTCTGTGTGTGCTTCCGTACCATTAAATAAGGCAGCTTTTCTTGCATTTTTTTTTTTTTTTTTTTTTTTTTTTAGCAAGGGATCCCACATTTTGGCTCACAAATTATAGAGCAGGTCTTGTGTAGAATTAGTTTGGGAATTAAATCAAATAACTCATGCTAAGCACGTGGCAAAAACTCCAGGAAACACCATTTGTGTTTTTATGAATGAATGTGTAGGCTCCCCAATTATACTGTGATTTCCTTGAAGGCCAGGGTTATGACACCTACCAATACTCCTGCTTCCTACTTGTCTAGGCCGGAGCTGTTGTGCTACAGTTATAGTAAAACTAAAACATGCTTTGTCAGTAGTTGTTAAACTAAAGCCAGTGGGGGGATTTCATGAGAGCTCAGAGCTGCCTGAAATAGCAAAATTGTGTGTGATTTTGCAGACACCTTTCCCCTCCACAATCTATACATTTTATATTCTTACAGGGGCATATCACTTCAAAAAGATTAAGGATCGCTGCATTTAAGCGTGAAGAAAGAACACATGCCAGATCACTGGAACCAAAGAGAGAGCGGTCACTTGAGCACGTCACGTCTCTCTGTGCTCGGGAAGAGTTGAGGTGCAGAGCTTCCCAAGCAGGTGCCTTTAATTATCCAGAAACACAAGACTGGGATGAAGTTTAGTTCATCATTTCCTAGATACTCACATAATTCACATTTTATAAAAATATATTATTTTGCTCTTAATCTTATTTATCTGAAATTCCTTTGTCCAACATCCTATGTAAAACACACATTCCAGCGTTCATTTTCCTGTGGATGGGTCTAGAGCAGAAAATGGGGTTATATACTAGGTGTTATCAACTTTCTCACCAATTAGATGGCACCACTCTTGAGAAACTAGGAGAGACCTGGGGCCGTGATCCACAATTGTAAGTATCATTAACATCGAAATGAGCATGTTGACAACCATGTCCACATGTTTTGACTTTTGCTAGAAATATCACGCATTTTTATGTGGTAAAAAAGCAAGGTAGTATCATTTAAGAAACGTGGCTATTGTAATTACACCATCATGGATCATAAATGAATCATAAACTACCCACATTTGATGTGCCTAATAAAATGTCAAAGTTTCTTTTTAAAAAGTTTGTATAGTATTGCAATCCAGAGGTTCTGTGACTACTGAGGCAAGATGGTGGAATCATGTAAAAGAAACAAGTTTGTGACATGTTTAATTTTGATAAAAAATATAGTTGTTATTATTTTCCATCATGTTGCAAGAAGTGAACCTGTAATTTATCAATGACCATGCCTTTTTTCCTGCGTTGTTAACAGTTCTGTTACATTTCTGATCACTGCAAGAATTGTGTTAGTCTCTGGGATATTTGGAAATTATGTAGGAAGTTGATGTTTGCTTTCATTTACTGTGCTTTCTGTACTATGCCTATTCTGAAGAGAAATCAAGTACTTTTTTAGTCCTCAAATAGATGAAGACCTAAGGCGAGAGTCTGAAGAGTAGAATGATAAATGAAGCTCAGTGGTTCATTCCAGCCTGTACTTGTTTGCTCACTTAGTAGCCTTTGCACAGAAGTTTTGAGAAAATTCCCAGATATCACCTCTAAGTTCAGATTCTAATCCAAGATTTCATAGGTGTTTGGTTCTCTCCATATCACCTTGTGACCGTGAGTTGTTTGGAGAGGAGCAAACACATGTGAAATGAGAAGAAGCAAGCTACCTAACCAAAAAATTTTAAAAACAGAATTGATGAAGAGCAACAGTATTTTGCTTTGAAAAAAGCATACAACCAGGGACAGAGTCAGAATTTCTGAAAACCTTGCAGAATTAGAGATAAGTCCTTTTCATTGATATTGCTAGATATTTTATGAAAGAGAATTATAACTTGGTCCTAACATATATTTTTAACTTTGAGTTTTGAAATAAATTTAGATTTATGGAAATATTGCATATACCTTCACTCAGCTTCCCCTAACACTAACATCTTATATCACCACAGTACAATGATCTTAAAACTAAGATGTTACCATTGATGCCACATTATCTAATAAACTACAGATTTTATTAGATTTTCCTTGTTTTCCCACTGATGCCCTTTTTTCTGTTCCAGAGTCCAATGCAGGAACTCATATCAAATTTAGCTGTCATATCTCCTTCATCTCCTTAGGAGGATAAGGTTATCCCTTATCTTCCATAACCTTGATACTCAAGGTGTACTGGTCAGTTACTTTATAGGATGTCCTCAAATTTGTTTTCCTCTGTATTTTTTCATTACTACATTAAAGTTATGCATTTTAGGGGAACAAGATCACGGAAGTGGTGTGTGTTTCTTGGTGCATCATATCAGGGCCAGATGATGCCTGAAAGTTTTATTAGCAGTGACACTAACTTGATCACTTAGTTGAAGCAAAGTCTGTGGGTTTTTTCCATAATACCAGTACTCTTTTCCACTTGTAACTAATTAATAAATATCTTGGGGGAGGTATTTTGTGACTATACAGCTATTCTGTTTCAGCTTAAATTGTGACTCGTGTTCTTCTTGATGGATCTTTCCTGCAACAATTATTACTGTGTTGTTCTCATGTTGTGTATTTGCTGCATTCTTTCTTCTTTTATTAACTGGAATTCTACAAAGAAGAGCGCTCTTCTCTATTAGTTTGTTCAATCTATTGCTTATATCGGTATTTCAAATGTATGGATATTCATTTTATTCTATGGGCTGTAATTCAGTACTGTATTTATTTTATTGATTAAATTATTCCAGTTGTGGCCTTTGGAAGGTCTTTCAGGTTGGCTTCTGTGCCTTCTTAAGATGCCCCCATTCTCTCTTGAGGACTATCTCACTTTCTGGCACCGCAAGGTGCTCCAGGTCTATCTTGTGTTCTCCATGCCCACATTTGGAAATCAACCACTTCTTCAAGGAGCCCTGACAGATATTAAAATGATAATTCACACTTAGTTTGGAAACCCTTGATGTGAGTAGGTAACAGTGATTGATAATCCTCTGTGTGCTACTTGACATAAATACCAAATTTCTTTTCAGCCTCAAAACATTAGAAACAACCCTCTGTAGTGAATGTGATTATTGCCATTTTGCTGACGAGAAAATAGCTAAGTAAAAGGACAAGTAATTGCCGAAGATCTTACACTCCTGAAGGAAGGAGTCAGATTGACCCAGAACTCTTTTAAGCTTCAACGCTTGATTCGCCTCACCTCACCTGAACCAAAGCAAAATATTGCACACTCCTTATTATGATTTTGTTGGACAGCCAAAATTCACTACAGTGAGAGGCAGTTATAGTAAAATCGTTTTGCAGAAACTGATGTGCCAGCCCTCTCTCTTATGAAAAAAAAAAAAAATCTGAAATTTTGACCAAAACACGTTCTACCTTCCTCTGGGATGAAAAGCTGTAACGATTGAGTTTGAGTTTGAAATTATAAAACAATCCAAAGGAAATATACTTAAGTCACAAGAGAAATATTTCTAGTGACAAAATGTACCCAAACACAGATCGCAAATCAGAGAGATATTTTTATACTGAAGTTAGACAGAAGCAAAGCAGGAAGAAGTGAGATATTTTCTTTTCCCACTCTGTGCTACCATTTTTGAAAACTCCAAGTTTCATCAATTAGCCTACATCTGATGAAGATTGGCAAATTCATGCAAGAAGGAATGTTCCTTGGACTACCATAAGCTTTTCTTACCCATTTTACTCTGATTGGGTAACAGCTGACAGTTTATAATAGAATAACAGGCTATGGTAACACGGAAAAAAACATAAAATTTAACATTTATGTATTTCCAACTCCTGGTCACATGTCAGAAGGATTTAAAAAGGATTAAGTGAGAAATTTATAGCTTTGTACAACCACATTTACAGCAATAATATTAAAGCTTTCAAAAGGATGAAAAATGGAAAAATTATGTCAGGTTCTTTAAGTATATAGTCTGCCACAATGAAGAACCACGTTGACTACGTGTGTGCGTATGCATAATCAATTTCTGAGAAAAGGAAGACTGGAATGACATTAGAAGACAAGTCTGCTTTGCCACTGTTTGAGGAAGGAAAGACAACTGCTCATAATGTGTCAAACCAAAAACAGGACTTTTGTGTGTATAACTTCACATCTAAGTTTCATTTCTGAGTTAAATGTGATTTTGATAAACTCCACATCTTTCCACCATTTCCTTACATGATTTTTAAACCACCAGCCAAAATAAAAACAGTGGGAAACGGACAGTTATTGAATAATTATTGAGTACATTCCTGCTCCTGACAGCATATATGGAATTGTGAACAAATGTATATATGGATAAATAAGGTGAAGTTCCTCCCTTTAAAGCACCTTATAGGAGAGATAAAATGGAATAGATTACATATATATCCTACTATGTAGAAGAGCCATGCACATATACATTGTGCACATATATTTGTGCATATAAAAGTTAATACATAGTGAATATGTGTGTGCATGTATATATAAATTTATACATGCATACTTATATATATTTTATGTACATTAGTTTTGATAGATATTTAATATTTATATATTATTTATCTATAACATATAATAGTATAAAATATAATTGTATTACTATATAAATACATATATAGACTTATGAATATAAATATTATATATGATCACCTTTATGTGAAACCTAATTGACAGCCAACATCTAGATGCAGAATTCCTTCATAAGCAATGATGTTTTCATCCAATACTAAAAAACTAATACTCCATCTCTATGCATCTACCAAAAAGAAAAAGAAATAACTAGCAGTTTAGGTGTAATTTGACAAAATGTGAATTAATATCTCTGGCTTTCCTGACAGAAATGTCGCATATGTTCCCGCTGCTGTGCAGAGCGGAAGTCTGTAGACCTGTTATTGCAAAGAAAGAGGAGGCCATCTACACGCGGAACCAGCTGGGGGACATACTGGACAACTGCGTGGTCGGAGAAATAAGAGAGTATTTCAGGGACTGAAATGAGAGAAGAACCTTCTTTAGTCTCAAAATACCTTGACAAGTTGTAGCCCTGGTGTGACAAGGGAACACAGTGAGATGTTGAGGCCCCAGGACAGTAACAAGGGGTGGGTGGCACAAGAGGCTTTTTGAAGTGGGAATGAGCCTAGAAAGAGAGGAGGGGAAGCGGGAGAGAAGAGAGTGGCTGAGCTCTCATGGCAGCCGGCAGCTTGTGTTGGTGAGAAATGGTCAAGGAACAGTCAATCAAATTTAAGCTGTCAGATATTATAGCAATGTAATCCCTGGCTTCTTTCACTGTGAAGTTTACTTGATGTCAGCCTTACGTTGGCAGTAACAGGGATGTGAGTTGTAGACTAGGGGAACTCAAGCAACAGGGATTCACAGAAATCTTGACGAACATGGAAACAATGAGATAGAGCTTTGAGCCAGTTTTAGCTAAATCTGAAGAGTTTTTAATAAACCATTTTTCTTCTAGATCTAGTCCACTAGAAAATTACCATGTGGGAGACTAGGAAAGATGGCTGGCCGAATAAGAACAGCTGTGGTCTGCAGCTCCAAAGCGAGATCAACCCAGAAGGCGGGTGATTTCTGCTTTTCCAGCTGAGCCTCCACTGGTGATACCCAGGCAAACAGGGTCTGGAGTGAACCTCCAGCAAACTCGAGGAGACCTGCAGCAAAGGGGCCTGACTGTTAGAAAGAAAACTGACAAACAGAAATCAACATGAACAAAAAGGACGTGCACACAAAAACCCAATCTGAAAGTCACCAGCATTAAGGACCAAAGGTAGATAAATCCATGAAGATGAGGAAAAACCAGCTCAAAAAGGCTGAAAATTCCAAAAACCAGAACGCCTCTTCTCCTCCAAAGGATCGCAACTCCTTGCCAGCAAGGAAACAAAACTGGATAGAGAATGAGTTTCATGAATTGACAGAAGTAGGCTTCAGAAGGTGGGTAATAACAAACTGCTACGAGCTAAAGGAGCATGTTCTAACTCAATGCAAGGAAGCTAAGAACCTTGAAAAAAGGTTAGAGGAATGCTAACTAGAATAAGTTTAGAGAAGAACATAAAAAGCCTGATGGAGCTGAAAAACACAGTACGAGAACTTCGTGAAGCATACACAAGTGTCAATAGCCGAATTGATCAAGCAGAAGAAAGGATATCAGAGATTGAAGATCAACTTAATGAAATAAAGCAAAAAGACAAGATTAGAGAAAAAAGAATGAAAAAATAAATAAATGAACAAAGTCTCCAAGAAATACGGAACTATGTGAAAAGACCAAACCTGCGTTTGATTGGTGTACCTGAAAGTGATGGGGAGAATAAAACCAAGTGGGAAAATACTCTTCAGGATATTATCCAGGAGAACTTCACCAACCTAGCAAGACAAGCCAACATTCAAATTCAGGAAATATAGAGAACACCACAAAGATACTCTTTGAGAAGAGCAACCCCAAGACGCGTAATCATCAGATTCAGCGAGGCTGAAATGAAGGAAAAAATGTTAAGGGCAGCCAGAGAGAAAGGTCGGGTACCCTCAAAGGGAAGCCCCTCAGACTAACACCAGATCTCTCTGCAGAAACCCGATAAGCCAGAAGACAGTGGGGGCCAATATTCAACATTGTTAAATAATTTTCAACCCAGAATTGCATATGCAGCCAAACTAAGCTTCATAAGCAAAGGAGAGATAAAATCCTTTACAGACAAGCAAATGCCGAGAGATTTTGTCACCACCAGGCCTGCCTTACAAGAGCTCCTGAAGGAAGCACTAAATATGGAAAGAAAAAAATGGTACCAGCCACTGCAAAAACATACCAAATTGTAAAGACCATTGACACTATGGAGAAACTGCATCAACTAATGGGCAAAATAACCAGCTAGCATCATAATGACAGGATCAAATTCACAAATAACAATATTAACCTTAAATGTAAATGCTCCAACTAAAAGACACAGACTGGCAAATTGGATAAAGAGTTGAGACCAATCGGTGTGCTATATTCAGTAGAACCATCTTACGTTTAAAGACACACATAGGCTCAAAATAAAGGGATGGAGGAATAAGCAAACGGAAAGAAAAAAAAAATCAGGGTTTGCAATCCTAGTCTCTGATAAAGACTTTAAACCAACAAAGATCAATAAGACAAAGAAGGACATTACATAATGGTAAAGGGATCAATGCAACAAGAAGAGCTAGTTATCCTAAAAATATATGTACTCAATAAGACATCTTAGCTCTTGTCTAAGGCAAGCTCTTAGACACCTACAAAGAGACTTAGACTCCCGCACAATAATAATGGAAGACTTTAACACCCCACTGTCAATATTATATCAATGAGACAAAATTAACAAGGATATTCAGGACTTGAACTCAGCTCTGGACCAAACAGACCTAACAGACATCTACAGAACTCACCACCACAAATCAACAGAATATAATTCTTCTCAGCACCACATCACACTTATTCTAAAATTTACCACATAACTGGAAATAAAACACTCCTCAGCAAATGCAGAAGAATGGAAATCATAACAAACGGTCTTCAGACCACAGTGGAATCAAATTAGAACTCAGGTTTAAGAAACTCACTCAGAACTGTACAACTACATGGAAACGGAACAACCTGCTCCTGAATGACTACTGGGTAAATAACGAAATTAAGGCAGAAATAAATAAGTTCTTTGAAACCAATTCAGATACAATGTACCAGAATCTCTGGGACACAGCTAAAGCAGTGTTTAGAGGGAAATTAATAGCACTAAAATGCCCACAAGAGAAGGCAGGAAAGATCTAAAATCAACACCCTAACATCACAATGAAAAGAACTAGAGAAGCAAGAGCAAATAAATTCAAAAGCTGGCAGAAGACAAGAAATAACTAAGATCAGGGCAGAACTGAAGGAGATAGAGACACCAAAAACCCTTCAAAAAAATCAGTGAATCGAGGAGCTGCTTTTTTGAAAAGATTAACAAAATACACCACTAGCCAGAATAATAAAGAAGAAAAGAGAGACGAATCAAATAGACACAATAAAAAATGATAAAGGGGATATCAACAGTGATCCCACAGAAATACAAACTACCATCAGAGACTACTATAAACACCTCTACGCAAATAAACTAGAAAATCTAGAAGAAGTGGATAAATTCCTGGACACATACACCCTCCCAAGACTAAACCAGGAAGAAGTCGAATCCCAGAATAGACCAATAACAAGTTCTGAAATTGAGGCAGTAACTAATAGCCTACCAACCAAAAAAAACCCTAGGACCAGACGGATTCACAGGCTAATTCTACCAGAAGTATAAAAAGGAGCTGGTATCATTCTTTCTGAAACTATTCCAAACGATAGAAAAAGAGGGACTCTTCCCCAGTTCATTTTATGAGACTAGCATAGCATCATCCTGATACGAAAACCAGGAAGAGACACAACAAAAAAAGATTTCAGGCCAATATTCCTGATGAACATCAACACGAAAATCTTCAATAAAATACTGGCAAGCCAAATTGAGCAGCACTTCAAAAAGCTTATCCACTATGATCAAGTTGGCTTCATCCCTGGAATGCAAGGCTGGTTCAGTATACAAATTATCAATAAACAAAATCCATCACATAAACAGAATCAATGACAAAAACCACCTGATTATCTCAATAGATGCAGAAAAGGCCTTCGATAAAATTCAACATTCCTTCATACTAAAAACTCTCAATAAACTAGGTATTGATGGAATATATCTCAAAATAATAAGAGCTATTTATGACAAATCCACAGCCAATATCATACTGAATGGGGAAAAGCTGGAAGCATTCCTTTGAAAACTGGCACAAGATAAGGATGCCCTCCCTCACCACTCCTATTCAATACAGTACTGGAAGTTCTGGCCAGGGCAATCAGGCAAGAGAAAGAAATAAAGGATATTTAAATAGGAAGAAAGGAAGTCAAATTGTGTCTGTTTGCAGATGACATGGTTGTATATTTAGAAAACCCCATCATCTAAGCCCAAAATTTTCTCCTTAAGCTAATAAGCAACTTTAGCAAAGTCTCAGGATACAAAATCAATGTGCAAAAATCACAAGCATTCCTATACACCAATAATGGAGAGCCAAATCATGAGTGAACTCTCACTCACAGTTGCTACAAAGATAATAAAATACATAGGAATACAACTTACAAGGAATGTAAAGGACCTCTTCAAGAGAACTACAAACCACTGCTCAAGGAAGTGAGAGAGGATACAACCAAATGGAAAAACATTCCATGCTCATAGATAGGAAGATCAATATTCTGAAAATGGCCATATTTCCCAAAGTAATTTATAGATTCAATGCTATCCCCCTCAAACTACCATTAACTTTCTTCACAGAATTAGTTTTAGAATTAGAAAAAATTACTTTAAATTTCATATGAAACAAGAAAGAGCCCATATAGCCAAGACAAGCCTAAGCAAAAACAGCAAGGCTGCAGGCATCATGCTACCTGACTTCAAACTGTACTACAAGGTTATAGTAACCAAAACAGTATGGTACTGGTACCAAAACAGACATACAGACCAATGCAACAGAACAGAGGCCTCAGAAATAAGACCAGACATCCACAACCATCTGATCTTTGACAAATCTGACAAAAACAAGCAATGGAGAAAGGATTCCCTATTTAATAAATAATGTTGGGAAAACTGGTTAGCCATATGCAGAAAACTGAAACTGGACCCTTTCCTTATACCATATACAAAAATTAACTCCAGATGGATTGAAGACTTAAATGTAAGAACTAAAACCATAAAAATCCTAGAAGAAAAACTAGGCAATACCATTTAGGACATAGGCATGGGCAAAGACTTCATGTCTAATACACCAAAAGCAATGTCAACAAAAGCTGAAATTGAAAAATGGGATCTAACTAAACTAAAGAGCTTCTGCATGGCAAAAGAAACTATCATCAGAAAGAACAGGTAACCTACAGAATGGGAGAAAATTTTTGCAATCTATCCATCTGACAAAGGGCTAATATCCAGAATCTACAAAGAATGTAAACAAATTTACAAGAAAAAACCGAACAACCCCATCAAAAAGTGGGTGAAGAATATGAACAGACACTTCCTGGAAGAAGACATTTATGTGGCCAACAGACTTGAAAAAAAGTTCATCATCACTGATCATTAGAGAAATGCAAATCAAAACCACAATGAGATACCATCTCACACTAGTTAGAATGGCCATTATTAAAAAGTCAGGAAACAACAGATGCTGGAGAGGATGTGGAGAAATCGGAATGCTTTTACACGGTTGGTGGGAGTGTAAATAAGTTCGATCATTGTGGAAGACAGTGTGGCGATTCCTCAATGATCTAGAACCAGAAATACCATTTGACCCAGCAATCTCATTACTGGGTATATACCCAAAGGATTATAAATCATTCTACTAAAAAGACACATGCACATGTATGTTTATTACAGCACTATTCACAATAGCAAAGACTTGGAACCAACCCAAATGCCCATTAATGATACACTGGATAAAGAAAATGTGGCACATATACATCATGGAATACTATGCAGCCATAAAAAAGGATGAGTTCATGTTCTTTGCAGGGACATGGATGAAGCTGGAAACTATCATTCTCAGGAAACTAACACAGGAACAGAAAACCAAACACTGCATGTTCTCACTCATAAGTGGGAGTTGAGCAATGAGAATACCTGGACACAGGGAGGGTACTATCACACAGAGGGGCCTGTCAAGGAGTTGGTGGCTAGGGCAGGGATAGCATTAGGAGAAATATCTAATGTAGATGACAGGTTGATGGGTGCAGCAAACCACCATGGCATGTGTATACCTATGTAGCAAACCTGCACGTTCTGCACATGTATCTCAGAACTTAAAGTATAATTTAAAAAGAAAGAAAATTACTATGTGAATGTTTCACAATTCTTTCATAGTCCAGATGGCTACTATTCAACTGTGTAGATTTAGGAGAAGGTGGCATATACATCACGGCATGGGGGAGGAATAACTTAATGTTAATTAAGAGTTCACAGCAATTAACATTTCTACATATTACACCTGAATTGCCCGAGTTGTTTCTTTTTCATTTTGGTTGACCCCACTCACAATGATCAATGGCATAAATTTTACTTTAGTAAACCTCATTATCATTGAGTGACCTGTTGTGCCCTGTGATAGGTGTTAAGTATGAAACTGAGAATGAGGAATGATATGTGACTTAACAGAATTATAATGAAGTGTGGAAATAGTAGATACCACCGTAGAAGGAGAGGATGGAGGCTGTGTGGTATATGAGTTGAGAATGTAGACTTCAGAGACAACAGGACCCATCATTCTTTACTTTATGAGCTTGGACTAATTACTTGTGTGTTCAAAAGTTCAGTCTCTACCTCTGCAAAAAGAAAGATACTGCTATTTACCATCTGAATAAAATAAAACTGAAAATAAGCCAAAGTCAAATAACTTGTTTATTAATGAAGGAAGGCTTTTTCAAAAAAAGTTACTCACAAAAGAAGATTGTAAAAATATTTCTAGCAAATCACCTTTTAGTAAGAAACTATCAAATCATACCAAGGAAGGAGGCAGGTGAGCATTTAGAAAGAATCACTGATATGCTTTTTTTAAAAAAGAAAAAAATAAGAGCACTCCAAATGTACCATTTTTCTCTCAAAAGATGAGGCATTAATCATGCTAAATATTTGACAACTAGGGAGCAGGATTAAGAAAAACAACATGAAGTAGAAGTATTAAGAACAAACATAAAGTAAACTTCTGGAAAAGTCCTAACTGATCAATTGTTGGTCTTAACTCTTTACTTCCTTCATGAATTTACTTATACATTCAAGGATATGTTGATCGTTTGAGTAGCTGCTTATGAGAATATGGAGCTATAAAACATGATCAGAGAATTTAGACCAAAGTATTCACATTTTGGATGTGTTTATTAAATGTTTATAATCAGAAAGAAGAAAAATCCCTATTCTTAACATATTCATTATAGCACTGTGGACAAGTAGAAGTAACTGAAAATTAGAAGTATCCCAACAGTAATGATGCAGGTGGGTAGGTGAGTCCCAGACTTGGGGCTTAGCCTGGGAGGGTTCTTGACTTCACCTAGGAAAGAATTCAAGGGCAAGCTGGTGGTAAGAGAAAGCAACTTTCAATGAACCAGTACTGCTCCTTGCAGTACTGGCAGTGTGCCCTGATATAGCAGCATATTAGGCTGTTGGCAGCTGTACTTATACTCACTTTTAATTATATGTTAATTAAGAGGCAGAGTATTCAGAACTTTCTGGAAAGAGGGTTGGGAGTTCCAGAAACCATATAAGGTAACTTTCTAGCCACTGACATGGCCTGTTGCCACGGTATTTGTAAACTGTCATGGTGCTGGTGGGTGTGTCTTTATGCTAATGAGCAGTGAGGGCATCTAAAGGTCACTTTCATAGTCATCTGCTGGTTTTGGCCCACTTGTTCGCTGCATCTTGTTTTGATCAGATCCTGCTTTGATAAACAGGGCCATGACTGGAAAACAGGTCCTGCCAGCCCCCTACCTCAGTAATACAACAGTTAAGGAAGATAAAGCTCAGCAACCTAATGGGAAGCTATGTAGTCACAATCAACCTTTAAGCCAATCATTTAATGAACACCTATTATGAGTCAAACAATGTGCTCGGAACTAAGTATCTAATAAAGACAGAGAGAGAAGTAGACTTTGCTCCAAAGAGTTTAAAGTCTACTGTCAGACACAAATGGATATTAAATAAATAATTATACTCAGAAATATTTTATGTTCTAGGAAGTGCTATTAAGGAAATAAGCAGGATACCATGGAGGATAAAAGTAAAAAAGGGGCAATAGGGCTTACATAGTGCCAATTAGTGAAGGCTTTTCTGAAGAATGGTCAAGAATTAGCACAGGAGGGGTGTAACAGAGGACTGCGTTGTGGGAAAAGGGGAGGCGGCTGAGGAATTGAGTTTATGTGGAGAGATACAAATACATATCTATGCCGTGATTTCAATTGTGGATGAAAGAAAAACTAACATTAATTGAATGTGAATCTATGCTAGGCACCATGGTAAGTGCTTTGCATTTATTATCTTATTTAACCCTCAAACAACGCAGTGATGCATATTTTTACTAAATAGGTTAACTAACTAGATCAAAGTTACACAACCAGGATTCAAACTAAGAGAGTCTGAATGAAAGCCTTTGGTCTTAGTCACTATGCTATGGCTGTATATGAGTTTGAATAAGACTATGAAGATAATTTTGTTTACTGGGGAAGCAGGATTGCAGAGTGTATTCTTTAATGTTGATTGTTCTCAAAGGTGTTATAATATTTTGGCCAGAAAGAATAGTTTTTGTTTATTAACATTTCCACTTTTCTATATTAAAGAGAAATGTTGAAGTACTCTTCCCCTCCAACAAAAAAAGTTTTCTTTTTAAAAATAGGATTTAATTTCTTATAAAACTCTTAGGTGTTTAATTTTGTCAAAGTAATAATACACATACATTCAAAAAGTACCAGCAGGGTGGTAATTAGTAACATAACTGTCCAAGAAGAAACAATGATCCTGGCCCGGCGCGGTGGCTCACGCCTGCAACCCCAGCACTTTGGGAGGCCGAGGTGGGTGGATCACTTGAGGTCAACAGTTCAAGAGCAGCCTGGCCAACATGGTGAAACCCCGTCTCTATTAAAAATACAAAGAAAATTAGCTGGGCATCGTGGTGCACACCTGTAATCCCAGCTACTTGGGAAGCTGAGGCAGGAGAATTGCTTGAACCTGGGAGATGGAGACTGCAGTGAGCCGAGATCATGCCATTGTACTGCAGCCTGGATGACAGAGCGAAACTCTGTCTCAAAAAAAAAAAAAAAAAGAAAAAGAAAATGAAAAAAGAGAAATAATGGTCCTTTGCCCATTCTCCCAATTTTTTTTCTACTTGCTTATAGTTGTTTCTAATGTCATTTACCTCCCATTTCCAAATCAAATGTTAGGACAGTTGTTTCTTGATTTTTAACGTTTAGATGGTATCTATTACTTTCCTTTTATTGAGGTTGAGAAATAATCTATTTTATAAAATCTTTGCTAGCTATAAACTCACACAGACTACCCCTCATTCTTCCAATATACTTATATCACCCTTTGAAACTAAATCAGTACTTAGGGTTTACATTCCTATGACTATGCAAATATTCCTTACAGTTAAGCAGCATATTACATTATGGTTACACCTCCTTTCTTGAACAACTTTTAATTGTATAACAACAATGACAAAAACAAAACCCATTTTTGTCATCTTACATAGAATACAAAATGATACTTTTAAAAAAAAAGTTGTATAAGTAATACAGTAGCCTCCAGGGTACATACTATTAATTTTCTAAAAGTTAGTTTTAGATGTTCCTTCACTTATGAAAACATCCAGCTGTTAGAAACTTCATTTGTATATTTCTATTAAATATATGATTTAAGTAACATTAATGCTCTTCCAGTCTCAATCTATTTTGAATTGAACTTTGTCTCAGATTTGTCTGTATTTGATATTTCTTGTTTTTCTACGAAAATGTGTTGATCAAAGTTTAGTCTCATGTTTAATAAAGTTCCCAAGTAATTCATCATTGCCTTATTTTATAATCTAAAACCACTTGAAAGTTTTCTCTACAAAAACGCACCAGTAAGTTGAGACCAAAAAAAAAGAAAAAAAAAAGAAAAATTGAAAAGTAAGTTTTAAAGCTGAATCACAACAGTAGAGTGGTGTGTTCAGTATTTATCCCAATTGGTGACTGAGCTGAGTGTGAACAGACCTAGGTGGAGAGGCAAAGACCCTGCAACATCTGCAACCAATCCCATAAAAAGCAAAATGACAGGGACATTTAGTGATGGGATTGTTTCTTTGCCAACATTTTACTTAGAAAGATCTTTCAAGATTCTACTTAGAAATAAAAACAGCACAATGAGTATACCATTTCTGTGAGATGTAACACCCGGGTACTCTAAGTTATGTGAAGAATGTATTTAAGTATCTGCTTGAAATCTGGGACCATTATTAAACCATCCAGAGCTACCGACGCTGTTGCTTGATCTCTTCTTTCAGCCTTTTCCACCCACGAAAATTCTTTGCATTACTTGTGCATTGAATTTGCTAGTATCGAATGTCCATCAAGATAGTAATTTATGAAGTGAAAAAGCCTCTGCTCTAGACGTGATTTCTTCTCGCATGTACTCATTTTATCCTGGGTCTCAGGCCCCAACTCTTTGTAGTTCTCTCCTAGTCTCCCACGCTTTGTCTTTAGGTCACTTGTGGAGACTGTGGAGAGTCCTAAAAGTAATGTGCTTAAAAGGACTTTTGACCATAAAAACAAGTAAGCAGGAAATTCAATATTTGAAATAAATCTCTTTGTTCCCTGGCCTTCAGATGTGATTGTGACAAGATTTTAGTACATATTCTATTGTTTGTGTGTCTAAATAATACAACATGTGCAGGACTAGTCTTCCCCTACATTTTTCTTCATAATGGCAAAACTGGCCTCACAGTAAACACTTCTGAGAAGTAGAAAACCAGCATATTGTTTACAGGACATTAACAAAATGAGATAGAGACAAAATAATGTTCGATATGTGGAATTAAAGCAATACTGACAGAGTATTGTCAGTACTGACAGAGACCTGACCTGAATTTTTCTAGTTACAGATGTGACCCTTTCCATCTGATTTGTAAAACCACACCACAATTTAAATGCCATAAATATATATACGTATATATATATGTATGTTGATTATATTATCTATGACTCAATGTCTAAGTCTGGAAGGACTCTAGGTCCTTTATCTAGCTATACAATTCAGATAATTCAGCCTTTTCTCTTTGTTCCTGTTGAAAATTTTATGAAGATTAAAGTTCTGAAAAATATGAAGTCCCAAATTGTCCCGATTATTATCATCTGGGCACAATTAGAAGAGACTGTTCTTTGTCATTGTCTTGTTCCTCAACACCTGCGCATCGCCAGGAAATTTGGTGAGTTCCCTGTGCTCAGATGTGCTCAGTGTGTCAAGCCTACCAACCATCTCATCGGTAGAACAGCTGTTCATTTCTTACCACCACAGCTCATTAAGTAGCAACCCTCATGTTCAAATGTATTTTGATCATGTCTAATGGGATCAAAAGAAAAGAAGGAATGTTTGAGTAATAACACATAATCTCTGGTATTTTAATATTACATATTATATACTTGAATTATTTTACCCTGTGTATCCAACAAGAGGGTATGCATATTTATATGTACAGTACTTAATAACATGCCTTATATAAATGAAACTGTATTTGAACACAAATTCAAGTCTCTTTAGTTAGGAAGAGAGGAAGTGGTCCAATAAATAGCTAAAGTGAGTAAATTTCAGGTGTTCTTACCACAAAACAAACAAAAGCTATGTGAGAAGAAGGATGTGTTAATTTGCTTGACTATAGTGGTAATTTACATATATATATATCAAAATATTATATTGATTTATATATAAACCAATCTTTAAGACCTTAAAGATTTACAGTAAAAAATTAAGACACATGGATATTAAAAATAGCAATTATTTTAAGGTTGGGAAAAGTCTGAGAAGGGAATAGGGATGGAGGTATCATGAGGGAAAGGAGGAATCCAAAATCATGGCTAGACCAGAAGTTTCAGTGGGAAGTCAGCCCAAGAGATACTTTTTTCTGGAGATGCCTATTTTCAATCTCTTATAATATTTGTATGTGTGTACATAAATATGTATGTGTATATGCATTTGTGTGTGAAGAGACAAATATGTTAACCTTTAATATATTAATATTATTGTCAAATCACAAAGAGCTACTGAATGAAATAGTAGCTTTTTACTGAAAGGAATCAGCAATAGTTTTGTTTTTCACTTAGTTATATTGAATTTCACATGATAATGTTGAACTATGTATGGAAGAAAATCATCCTATATTTGACACACTTCAATGTTTTAATCTCTAAGATGTAACCTTACATGTATTTTTCCAGTGTCTGATGACTGAACATTCTCCTACTAGGGCTGGAGTAGAAGGAGCCACTTGCGTAGGGTGTGCAATTTAAAGAAATATAAAAAAAGTCAGCAATCAAGATTTTCCCTTTTGCCTTAGCCTCCATTATGACTGTACATGGGACTGTTTCTAATTCTTTCTTTAAGTAAATTTTGATATTTTCTTCATTGTAAAATTTTTTCATTAATATTTATTTTTTAAAAAGTATTATTTAAAAATATAATTTATCTTGATTACTAAGTTTTTGGTCCCTCTTAAATTATGAGCTCCTAGAAATGCTTAACTTGTCTAACATTAATTCCAGCCCCCTTCCTAAAAAGATAAATGTCTTTATAATAAAATGCAGCAACATCTCAGTTAACTCAAATAATAGAAAAACAGTTTGTTCTGATGACATAGTTTTTTTTAACTGCATATTTGTCTGCTGAAATAGTAAAATTGCCTGTAAGAGAGGGGATTTATGATTACCCTCCCATACAATTGCTAAAGGGATTTTTATCCATAGAACACTTGTTCATTTGTGCAAAGTTTTATGAGTTGATCTCTCAGCCTTGTACTTAAAAAAATATTTTCCTAACCACAAAATTGTAATCTAGTAACCAGATGTTAACTACAATGTCAGTGCTTTTGAAATATGCTACACTTAAAAAAATGGAGAGGACTTCCTGTTGCAGCTCCAACACTTAGAGAGCTTGGAAATTGTCACTCTTATCCTTATGACAAGGAAAAAACTAAACAAATGAAAATCAATGACTTTTTTTTTTTTGCACCCAACAGAGAATTAAGGTTGCAGGGCAAACTGCCACCCTAAAATCTAGAGAGACAGACAAATTTGGAGAAACATAGCTGAGATCATTTTACCTGGGACAGAAGTCACTGGAGGTGTAATCTGGTAGGCACACTTAAGTGCTGATGCTGAGTTTAGACAGGATTGATAATGAATAACTGGAGGCTACAGTCCACTTACATTCATATTTCATGGATTTTTATATGAAAAAAATGCCAGCAGGTTCTCATAATAGTATTCAAGAAAAATCACCTCATGCCTTTAGCATGAGAAGATAAAAGTAAGTATTTTGAAATATGCCCAATGTGTTCTCCACGACAAAGGCCCACTCTCAAGTGACAAAAAAGAGTTCACCAGAGCCTAATCTCACACAGGTAAAAGAGCCATCATCCAACTCCAGCCCACTCCAACCTTTCTGCCGCATCTAGGAAGGGGAGAAAAAATAGTAAGAAATATTTGTGAAAATCACAGCACAGGGACATAAAGAGACTGAGATAACATTATAAGAATATAGAATGCCTCTCCTTTGCCACTCCTTACCACCACATTAACAGTGCTTTTTATAATAAAAGTAGATAAAGCTGTCAGACTCCACTTAAGAAGGAGTCTCCAGGGAAATCTAAATACAGCAGGGGAGATAACCCATGGACACCAGAGGAATATTAGCTTCAGACACCTATAGTCATAGGAAACAATAAATATAACCTAACCTATAGCCACATAAACATAAAATATCTCACTAAAGGCCTATTTATCTCAGTTTTCTTTTGCTCGATACACTATATAGAGTTTTCTATGAAAAACTGCAAAGCATGCTTAAAAAATTACAAGTCTGCAGATGCCAAAGCAAGCATCAGAATTGGACTTGGAAATGGAAGAGATTTTGGAATTTTCAGACAAGGATTTAAAAATAACTATAATTAACATGCTAATAGTTCGAATGAAGAGAGTAGACTACATGCAATAACAGATTGGTAGTATAAGCACAGAGATGAAAACTGTAAGACAGAATGAAAATAAAATGCTAGAATTTAAAACCACAGTCATAGAAATAAAGAATGCCTTCGATGGACTCAGTAAGCTGAAATTGGCCGAAAAAGAATCAGTGAATGTGAAGCAATACCATTAGAAACTTTCCAAACTAAAATGCAAATAGAAAAAAGAATGAAAACACAGAACCTAATATCCAAGAACTGTGCAACATTTTTAAAAGATATGACATACATGTAATTGCAATACTAAAAGAAGAAAAAATGAGCAGAAGTAATATTTGAAGCAATAATCATTAGCTGAGAATTTTCTAAAATGTGTATGTGTATATTATATATATATGTGTACGTGTGTATATATATATCATGTATGTGTGTGTGTGTGTGTGTGTGTGTGTATATACATCTCCAAGCTTACCATATCCAAATAAAAGAAAACCAAAGCAAAAGAAAACTTTGAAAGAAGCCAGAGGGAAAACACTATATCTATAGAGAAAAAATACAAATACTATATGTTACATTTTATCAGAAACTTTGCAAATGAGAAGAAAGTGGGTGAAGTATTTAAAGTGTTGAAATAAAAACAACAATTTTATATTCAGAGAAATTAATCTTCAAAAATGAAGAAAATGTAAAAACTTTCTATATAATTAAGAAAAGCTTTGGAGAAGAAATAAATGAAAATAAAGTAAAATCTTTGTTTATCTTATTCTTAATTGATAAGATAGATATTTACTTAAAATAATAAGAATGTATTATGTGACTGTAGCATGTGGTAAAGTAAAATTAATGACAGCAACTTTATAAGCCATTAGATGGAGAACTTTGAAATACTTTACAGCAGCTGCAAAATTCATGAAGCAGTATAAACTTATTTGAAAGAAAACTTAGGTTACTTATAAAATGTGTATTGTAAACTTTAGGGCAAACAATAAGGTTTTTAAAAAGCAACATATAACTGAAATGCTAAGAGAAGAGACAAAATAGAATTACATATGCTGAATTAAAATCAGACAAGCCAGACAAAAGAAAGTGAATAAAGTTTGGGTGCGGTGGCTCAGGCCTGTAATCCCAGCACTTTGGGAGGCCAAGGTGGGCAGATCACCTGAGGTCAGTTCAAGACCAGCTTCCCAACATGGCAAAACCCTGTCTCTACAAAAAATTAGCCAAGCGTAGTGGCGGGCGCCTGTAATCTCAGCTACTTGGGAAGCTGAGGCAGGAAAATCACTTGAAACCTGGATGCAGAGGTTGCAGTGAGCCGAGATCGTGCCATTGCACTCCAACCTGGGTGACGAGAGCGAAATTCCGTCTCAAAAAAAAGAAGGTGAATAAAAAAACAGGAAAAGCAATGAATAAAATACAGTTACAAATATGGTAGATATTAGCCCAACTATCAATCGTCACTTTGTCAGTGGTCTCAATACTTCAATTAAAGACAGGTTGCTAGAGTGGATTGGAATAAAAAAGACCCTACTATAAATTTTCTACAAGAAACCCTCTTTAAATATAAAGACACAGGTTTAATCTAAAGAGGTGGGAGAAAGATGTATGCTACTAACACGAATCAAAAGAAAGTTGGTGTAGCTGTGTTAATTTCAGACAAAGCGGATTTCTGGGCAAGAAAAATTGTAAGAGAAAAAAGAGAGATTACATGTTGATGAAGGGGTCAATTCTCTAGAAAGACAAATTCTTAATCTGTATGTGCCTAATAACACAGACTCAAAATACATGAAGCAAAAACTGACAGAACTGCAAAGAAAAACAGACAAATCTATTACTATAGCTGAAGAATACAATACCCTTCTTTTATTAACATATATATATATCTCAAGCAGGTAGAGAATCAGTAGAATGCAGTTGCTCTCAATAACATTATAATTAGCATATTCTAATTGACATTTATAGAATTCTCCATCCAACAACGGCACAATATATATTCTTCTCACATTCGCATGGAACATGCAACAAGATAGACCCCATTCTAGCTCATAAACACACCTTAACTAGTTAAAAAAAAAAACAAAAAAAACAGGAATTATGCAGAATACGTTCTCTGACCACAATGAAATCAAACTACAAATCAGTAATAGAATGCTATTTGGAAAATTTCCAAATATTTGAATATTAAACAAAGAACTTCTAAAGAAAAGATGGGTAAAAGAAGTCTCTGGATAGGTTTTTTTAAAAAAATTGAACCAGATGAAAATTAAAACACAACTTATCAAAATATGTGGAATGCATTGATAGCATTATTTGGAAGGAAAATTACATTATTAAATGCTTATATTAGGAAAAAAAGCTGAGGTGATGGTGATGTTAATTTGCTTTATTGTGGTGATTATTTTACAGTGGATATGTATATCAAATCACCAATCGTATAACTTAAGCATATACAATTTTTACTAGTCAAATATACCTCAATAAAATTTTTAAAAGGAATGATAATAAAAAAGGCAAGAAAATCTAAATAATCTAAGCTTCTATCTTAGAAAATTACAGAAAGAAGAAATAATTTATGCTTGAAACAACTATAAAAAGTCATAAAAATTAGAGTAGAAAGCTCTATTGTAGAACAAAAACCCTCCTGGAACTTACAGGCAATTCCAGCAAGGTTGTAGGATGTGGGTTGATAGACAAATGTCAGTTGCTTTCTTACATACCAGCAATGGATAACTGAAACTTGGAATTAGAAACGTAACACCATTTATATTAGCACCGGAAAACACTTTGATCTAAGTTTAACAAAATACGTACAAGATCTTTACGAGGAAAGCCACAAAATTCTGATGAAAGAAAAAATTCTGATAAAAAGGCCTGAATAGGCCGGGCGCGGTGGCTCACGCCTGTAATCCCAGCCCTTTGGAGGTCGAGGTGGGCGGATCACCAGGTCAGGAGATCGAGACCATCCTGGCTAACACGGTGAAACCCCGTCTCTACTAAAAAATACAAAAAACTAGCCTGGCACGGTGGCGGTGCCTGTAGTCCCAGCTACTCGGGAGGCTGAGGCAGGAGAATGGCGGGAACCCAGGGGGCGGAGCTTGCAGTGAGCTGAGATCCGGCCACTGCACTCCAGCCTGGGAAACAGAGCAAGACTCTGTCTCAAAAAAAAAGAAAAAGACCTAAATAAATGGAAAGCAATTCCATGGTTCATAGATATGAAGGCTCAGTTTCGTCAACATGTTAGTTCTTAATTTTATGTATAAATTCAACACAGTCTCAGTCAAAATACTAGCAAGTTACTTTGTGAAAATCAACAAACTACAACAAAGTTGTAGCAATCAAGACAGTGTATTACGGGTGAAATAACAGACAAATAGAGTAATGCAATGGAATAAAGTGCCCAGAAGTAGACCCATATAAATATGGTCAATTGATCTTTGGTCAAAAAGCAAATCAATTTAACAGAGAAAATATATATATTTTTTAATGGAAACATTTATTTGAATGTTTCTTAGAGGTTTCAGGTATTTATAAAAATATCTGATTACAAAAGGAGAAAAAAGACGGTTCTAAAATGCAACCCAATAAGATGCCAAGTAACAACTGTAAAACACTTAAATATTTAATACAAATATAAGTTGCAAGGTGCTTGGATCAAGCTGGTATATCTCCTCTTCTTAAACAGATTAATTTTCGTATATTTCTCAATTTAAAACTATAGTTTCCGTGCATTGAAAGCACAAGATATGGGTGAAACCTGGAGGGAACTTTTTAGTTCTTGCCAAATAGCGGATAAACTGGTAAAACTAAATTATAGTGGACCTAATCTCCAAGTTGTCACAGCTGGTATGGTTTTCCTTGAGCTGTATTCGTGTTCAAACCTGGCATTAGTCTTTACATAGCTATAAATTAAACTTTCAAAGTAACTCTTGAACTTTTGTGCTTTGACATCATTAAAACTACTCTGAATGTCATTCTTCCAAGATAGAAGATATTGAATTTAAAAAATTACTTTATGCTGCGACTTTTTTTTTTTTTTTTTGAGACAGAGTCTTACTCTATTGCTCAGGTTGGAGTGCAGTGGTGTGATCTCAGCTCACTGCAAGCTCCGCCTCCCGGGTTCACGCCATTCTCCTGCCTCAGCCTCCCGAGTAGCTGGGACTACAGGCGCCCGCCACCATGCCTAGCTAATTTTTTGTATTTTTTAGTAGAGACGGGGTTTCACCATGTTAGCCAAGAAGGTCTCAATCTCCTAACCTCGTGATCTGCCCACCTCGGCCTCCCAAAGTGCTGTGATTACAGGGGTGACCCACTGCACCCAGCCGATGCTGTGACTTTCTTTGAAGGAGGAAAGCAACAATTATCCTACATTTTAGTAAACACAGGCACTTATTTATTTAAAAAATACTCCTAACTAAAACTATGCATCTTGAGATCAGTTGGCCACAGTGAAACCTAAATAACATGCAGGACTTTCCTTGCATATTCAAATAATGCTGTAGGCCTATCAACATACTGATGACTGGGGGCCAGAAACCAATGGAACAGGACATTAGCAAATTAAAGACTTCAGAAAAAAAAAAGCTACCATTTGTAACAACCTACAGATAATACATTTGATACATCTGCAAACTTGAACACTTTAAAACTTTTAAACACATGTTTGAACAGTGGACTAAAGGAAATGTATGTTTCATTTTCTGGAAACACCAGAAGCTTTTGTAGTTTATTTAGAGGTCTTTGCCATACGTAGTGAACATCAGCAAAACATGATCTGTTCAGTCCCAAATGCAGGAATTGGGAAATGGAAATTCTCACTGTTCCTTAGCCATTTAAATCAGTAGGGCAAGGGGCGAAAAGAGGATTCTGAAGATGCCCAGTAATACACACGCCCTGGGTTAATGGCACGTGTTTCCCTGCAAAGCCAAATTATATTTACTGTGGTACCAGTGTATCTCAAACAGAATTTGAGTTCACCAGAACTCAGAATTGTTTTCCAGACGCTGCCTTTCCTACCCTGCAGCCAAACACCCAGCACACTTCTTTGCTTATTGGATGAATATGTATTGCACACTGTTCAGCAGGAATGTGTGGAATTAGAGATAGTACCCATCTCCCAGGTTCAGTTTCTCAGGCACTATGGCAAAGTTCCAAAACATGAATGCGTAAAATCAAACTTAGAAAACATAGCTAAGATAGGAAATTTTATGTTAGCTGTACTTTATCACAATTTTTAAAAATCAAAGTTGTATGTTCAAAGGCACCATGTTGGGTGGTATAAAGTAGTAGCTAACATTGTTCTTCCCATCTACATGGGCATACATCCATCACACATATGGTAAAGTGCATTATGTTGTATCAATTACTGCAGCTCTTCTGGCTTCCTCTGTCTTCATTCTCAAAGCAGGGTTTTGTCTGTGAGAGCTGATTTCTAGCTGTGTCTATCATTCTTTGAGTCACAGATAACACATTTTTCCAAGACAATGTGGGCCATGTTTATTCAGGGAGAAGGCTTATTTTTTGAATGTTTAATTTGTTCACAACCTAGACATTGGTTATTATACATTGATACTCTTTAAAAATCCTGTCCTTAAACAAAATTAGACCCTTTGTAGACTTTGAAGACCAGTCTTGCTCAAAATCGCTTGATGTTACCATCTAGTAGTCAACGGTTTTGTTGAGGCACAATTGCCATATTTGTATATAAAATTTCAATTGCCCAATGAATCAAAATTTTTAATGCAATATTCTTTAATAAAATGGCATACAAAAACATTAAGAGTGCTAGTCTTAGTGGGTAACATAGGTCACATGAGCAATATAAGGACATCTTTAGGTGTGTCAAAATAAAAAAAACATTTATTCATAGTTGGATACTCATTGGAATCAAGGCCAATGGTTTAGTGTTAAACTGAAGGAACACAGTTAAAGACTATACAAGATAATCTACAAATTTATCCTGAATATGATATCTCAAATTTAAGATGCTAAATAAAGTAGAGATTTTTCTAATATATTTTAGTTCTCTCGGAATACAGCCCCCTTTTTGACTTTGAAGTCTTTAGCTCAAATTTCTCACATCTCGTTTGAGATGTGTTTTTAGGAATATATTATTCAACCAAGTCCAGCACTTATTGAATGGGCAACCAGAATAATATCTCTCGGATTAAAAGACATATAAAATGCGGTGGTATTTTAGGTCGGGGGCAGTGGCTCACACCTGTAATCCCAGCATTTTGGGAGGTCGAGGCGGGTGGGCCACCTGACATCAGGAGTTCAAGACCAGCCTGACCAACGTGATGAAACCCCATCTCTACTAAAAATACAAAAAATTAGCTGGGCATGGTGGTGTGTGCCTATAGTCTCAGCTACTCAGGAGGCTGTGACAGGAGAATTGGTTGAACCTGGGAGGCAGAGGTTGGAGTGAGCTGAAACCGCACTCTAGCCTAGGCTGCAGAGATAGACTCCATCTCAAAAAAAAAAAAAAAAAAAAAGGTATTTTATATTTTCATCTGATGTCTTTTCATTATAATTTTCTGCTTACCAGTTAAAGATGTGTTTATCCCACATAGTGGGTATGCACTTGTGGCTTGTTCAAGTATTGGCTATAAAAATAGCCCTATTCTCATATGACTTTTGAAGTGAAAGGATAGGGAATTCAATCAGCACCAATAAATGTCTGCAAATACAACTACAAACACATATGAGGATGGGAAGAAGTATGCTATAGAATCGGGAGGATGGGGAGTTGTTTTTTTGAAAAGATGAATTTACACATTTCAGTGGGGCAGAAGAATGCTGGGAAAGTGAGTGGATTAGGTAAAGACTTGGAGACTTAGATGGGATGATAAAAATCAAGTTTCATTAAAGTAGGATGCTCAATTGGGAGTAGAAAGAGTGGACTTGCAGTGAAATGCTGAAGACCATTGTTAACAAATTACATATGATGAGGAAGATGAAAGATGACAGAGACATGAATAGGGACATTATTAAGTAACAAATGGAAAAGAACTGTAGCAATGCTAAATTCTGTCAAATCTTCTTTCTGTTTCTCTTTCACAGACTATTTACTTTGGCCTTGCCACATTTGCTCTGATTCGATGTTTTTCAGCTCCTGCACTAGCTGTCTCCGTAGCCTTTCAAATGGCTGCTCTTCCAAAATTTTCTCTTGCTTCAATCCATTTTATAGGGCTATGAGGTTAATCTTCCAAAAAGAGTCTGCATAGTGTTAATTTTCTCCTACGAAAGCTTCAGTGCTTCCCTCAGACTATGTATCCCTCAAATATAAAACCTTTACTCAAAAACTCAAGTGCTCTCCATTTGTATCCTAGTTTCCCATGATTTATATTCCTCAAAACCTTTACTGAAATGTATTGCTTTACCCTGCTATTCTTTCCACTTGGAACAATAATGCTTAATATTAAATGCTTACATGAAGAATATATTTATTCATCCATTTATGGTATATCTGCTTAACACAGTGCAGTTGATTCTTCTTTGAGATTCTGCAGAAGTTTACCTTTCTCTATGATGTCTTCTCCTTCATTCTCCCAGAAACAATCCTCTCAGTAACAGCGTTCCCATGGGTTATACTCCTCTTCTTGCATGGAATTGCCACCTACTTTTCTAGGTAATATTGGAGGTTCTACAAGAACAGACACTATGCATTGTTCAAATTTGCATCCCCCACAATGCCTTGCATAATGCTTTGCTGAAATACGTGTGAACTGAAGCAATGAAATAAATAGTTTTCCTAACGTAAGTTTTCTAGAGAGGAACAGCCTGACTAACTAACAAGGGATAAAGAAAAGCCCAGTCAAAATTAGAGAACTGTAACATCAAAAACAAAATTTCCCCATCACAATTTCATCTTTAGCAGCTCTAAGTTGCTTTTTATTTTTACTGCTTTAATTGACAAATAGTAATTGTGTATATTTGTGGGGTAAATTTGATGTTTTGATCTATTTACATATTGTAGAAAAATTCAGTTAAGCTAATTAACACATCCATCACATCACCAAATTATTATGGTTCTGTGGTGAGAACATTAACAATTTATTACTTTAAAAATTTTGAAATATAGGCTGGGTGCAGTGGCTCGCGCCTGTAATCCCAGCACTTTGGGAGGCCGAGGTGGGCGGATCACGAGGTCAGGAGATCGAGACCATCCTGGCTAACACGATGAAATCCCATCTCTACTAAAAATACAAAAAATTAGCCAGGCAAGCTGACGGGCGCCTGTAGTTCCAGCTACTTGGGAGCCTGAGGCAGAATGGTGTGAATCTGGGAGGCGGAGCTTGCAGTGAGGGGAGATGGCACCACTGCACTCCAGCCTGGGCGACAGAGCGAGACTCTGTCTCAAAAAATAATAATAATAAATAATAAAAATAAATAAATAAATAAATAACATTTTGAAATATATAATGCATTATTATTAACTGTGGTCACCCTGCAGTGCAACAGATCACTAAAAGTTATTCAATCAATTTAATGGAAACTTTGTACCCTATGACTGACATTTTCCCTTTTGTAATCTTTTCCCCTCCTTCTAGCCTCTGGTAATTACCTTTCTACTCTCTGTTTCTATGAAATTGCTTTTGTAAATTCCACATATAACTGAGATCTTACAGTATTTGTCTTTCTGTGCATTTCATTTAAGATAATGTTTTCCACAGTATGGCGATTCCTCAAGGATCTAGAACTAGATGTACCATATGACCCAGCCATCCCATTACTGGGTATATACCCAAAGGATTATAAATTATGCTGCTATAAGGACACATGCACACGTATGTTTATTGCAGCACTATTCACAATAGCAAAGACTTGGAATCAACCCAAATGTCCATCAGTGACAGATTGGATTAAGAAAATGTGGCACATATACACCATGGAATACTATGCAGCCATAAAAAAGGATGAGTTTGTGTCCTTTGTAGGGACATGGATGCAGCTGGAAACCATCATTCTTAGCAAACTATCACAAGAACAGAAAACCAAACACCGCATGTTCTCACTCGTAGGTGGGAACTGAACAATGAGATCACTTGGACTCGGGAAGGGGAACATCACACACCGGGGCCTATCATGGGGAGGGGGGAGGGGGGAGGGATTGCATTGGGAGTTATACCTGATGTAAATGACGAGTTGATGGGTGCAGCACACCAACATGGCACAAGTATACATATGTAGCAAACCTGCACGTTGTGCACATGTACCCTACAACTTGAAGTTTAATAATAATAAATAAATTAAAAAAAAAAAAAAAAAGATAATGTTTTCCAGTTCTATGTATGTTGCCGTAAATGATAGCATCTGCCTCCTTTTAAACACTAAATAATATTCCATTGTGTATATATACCACATTATCTTTTCATCTGTTGATGAACACATAGGTTGCTTCCTTATCTTGGCTACTGTGAAAGATACTGAAATGAATATGAGAGTGGAAACATCTCTTTGACATGCCTATTTAGATTCTTTTGGATATATACCTAGAAGTGGGATAACTGGATCATATGATAATTATTTTAGCTTTTTGAAGAACTTACATTTTCCAAAATGGCTATACTAATTTACATGACCACCAACAGCGTGTAAGTGTTCCCTTTTCTCCACATCCTTACTAACACTTTTTATCATTCATCTTCCTGATAACAGTCATTCACCATGATCAAGAGGAATTTATCCCAGGGATGCAAGAATGGCTCAACTTACATAAGTCAATAAATGTGATACATCATATTAACAAAATGAAAGACAAAAACCACATGATAATCTCAATAACTACAAAAAGAGAATTTAACAAAATTCAGCATTCATTCATATAAACGTTTTCACAAAATAGGCACAGAAGGAATATACTTTAACACATAAGGCTATATATGACAAGCCTACAACTATCACCATAGTGGTGAAAAGTTGAAAGCTTTTCCTACAAAGATCAGGAACAAGACAAGAATGTCCACTCCCACAACTTCTATTCAACATAGAACTGGAAGTTCCATCAAGAGCAATTAGGCAAGAAAATAAAAATAATAAAAGGCATCCATATATCAATGGAAGAAGTGAAATTGTTTGTTTGGTGATGACATGATCTTCTACACAGAAATCCCTACAAGCACCACCAGAAAGCTGTCAGAATTAATAAACAAATTCATCAAAGTTTCAGGTTACAAAATCAACACCAGAAAAGTTAGCATTTCCATATGCTAACAACAAACTATCTGAAAAATAAGTTAAGAAAATAATACCATTTAAAATAGTACCAAAAAATAAAATAAGAGTAAATTTAACCAAGGAGGTGAAAAATCTGTACACTCAAAACCATAAAATATTGATGAAAGTAATTGAGTAGGACACAAATAAATGGAAAGCTATCCTGTGTTCATGGATTAGCATATTTGATATTGTTAAAATATCCATACTACCCAAAGCAATCTACAGATTCAATGAAATTCCTATCAAAATTCCAATGTCATTTTTCACAGAAACAGAAAAAGCAATCTTAAAATTGGTATGGAACCAGAAAAGATCCCAATTAGCTAGAGGAATTTTGAGAAAAAGAACAAAGTTGAAGGCATCACACTTCCCAATTGTAAAACATATTATAAAGCTATTGTAATCAAAACTGTGTGGTATTGGCATTAAAAACACACACATGAACCAATGGAACAGGATAGAAAGCCCAGAAATAAACTCAAGTAATTATGGTCAATATATCTTTGACAAAGGTGTAACAACTCTACTTTGAAAACATATTTGTTTTTCAATGACTGAGACCAAAAATTTAAATACTAATTTGTTAATAATTTTTGTCTATTTTTATTATTTTCCCTGAATTTATTTTTTAAACATATTACTATGTTGCTACAATTCACCAATAGTACTTGGATTTTTATTTTTTTCTTTAACAAAATTTTCTATCAGAAAAAAAGATTTTTAGAACATTATAAACTATCAATATATATTCCAACTATGAAACATTTCTTGCTGTGTTAGTTTTGTTCTAGGATTCATAATTGGTGAACTTGATTTAAGATCAAAGAGTAAAAGAAAAATCATGTAAACCCCTCCAAGAGCAATATCACATCCAGACTAACCTGTTGTTTTGGTTCCTTCAAAAACTTTTAAAAGAATCATATGCACGATGTGGTTTGGAATGAAAACTGGTGTAAATGTGCATTCCAGGGGAAATTCTGCTGCAGACTTATTTGTCCTTGCTCAATTAATTTTTATTTATTGTCCTATAAATTTACAAAATTCTCAAAAATCATGTGTAATACAATCTAATTATAGAGTAACATGTTATTATGGAAAACATGGTAAACCAAAACTGAAATGTTTGCAGAGTCCAAGAAGATTATACTTCATGTTATTCATACACTTAACCGTCTATGCCTTGTATAATAGTAATTTCTGTACATGTGTAGCTCATCTGTTTGTCAATTATCTGTTTTAAAAATTTGAATTTCCTTTACAGAAAGGATCTTTACCAAAAAAATTTTTTATCTCTCACAGATACTGATGGTGTGCCTTGCACACAGTAAAAAAGGTCAATACCGGTTGCTTAGCATGTAGGTTAGGGTATAGTGCAAATAACTTTTACAAATGGGTAGTTACAAAGCTACTACTGTTGATAAGACGGGCTGGATACTAAAGAAAATTTATAAAATTTCTGTTCACTCCTTTACTCCACCAATGTTTCACAGAATCTACACAGCAAGATTTCTCTCAAGAGACACTGGAGAGGTAATGAAGGGAGAGTACTAGAGGAGGTGGAGCCTACTCTAAAAGGTTTACTAAGAGTGGGTCCTAGAGAGCTAGACCTGGAAAGGAGAATTTGAGAAATGTTAATGGCAAAAAGCCCAGAGACAATGGAAAAGAATTCAAAGCAAAAGCAGAAGCAGAGAGATTTACAAGAGTTGCCTGCGGAATTGGAGTGCATGCCCTGCAACTGTTTCTATCAGGATGGACTCCCCTACTAAAAGCCAGAATAATGGCCCACATTTACTTATCAGAGTTTTTTGCAGGTAAGTTGATTCTCTAGTTTAGCTGACAGATGCCAGTGAATAAAATTTGAAGAATCCTGCTAATGTAAGAATGGAAATTGTCACAGGGTTTCTTGATGTATTCTAAACAAGCTAAATACAAAGACAGAACATATAATGAGATGTGGACAGAGCTTTTTATGGTCGGCGCCACATGAGATTTTTTTCCTTTACCACTAGAGCTGGGCCAAAGTTTAAATTATAATAAATCATCAGGGCAAAAAACGATTTAGGGCTTTCCATTTGGACTGTATATTTTTCTATGATGTTTACTGAAGTTTCTTAAGGATGACTCAATGAATTTTTTTTTTTTTTTTTTTTTTTTTTGAGACGGGGTCTCGCTCTGTCGCCCAGGCTGGAGTGCAGTGGCCGGATCTCGGCTCACTGTAACCTCCACCTTCCGGGTTCATGCCATTCTCCTGCCTCAGCCTCCTGAGTAGCTGGCACTACACGTGCCGCCACCGCGCTCGGCTAATTTTTTTGTGTGTGCTTTTAGTAAAGACGGGGTTTCACCGTGTTAGCCAGGATGGTCTCGATCTCCTGACCTCGTGATCCGCCCGTCTCAGCCTCCCAAAGTGCTGGGATTACAGGTGTGAGCCACAGTGCCTGGCAGCATAGTTCTTTATACTTATCTGTCTACTTTTAAACTCCTTTCATTCTTAAATGGGTTAGCAGCATAAACTGCTATCGCTTTTGATCCTCACAAATATACTCAAATTCTCTGTGCCTCACTTTCTTAATTTCTAAAATGGGGATGGTGATAATGCTCGAGCCACAGTATTGTTTTGAGGATTGTCAAATAAATTAACATCTGCAAAAACACTTAAAATAATGCTTAACATGTAAAACACACTCAATATACTTTAGTTTTTATTAGAAGTGCCAAACTAAAACTTTATTTCTTTTTTGTTTCTTATTAATTTTATTACCTTTTATTTTTAAGTATATGAGAAAGTCATGGGTAGATGCTCAATGTAAAAAATTCAGATATTACAAATAAAATACATGCTCTCTTGAACACCAGTCCTTTCCGTGTAACCATTATCAGTTGACTACGTAATTTTCTGTATAGGTTTCACTATATATATATACACACACACACACAGAACACACACACATATATGTAGTACATATACTATATCTAATTTTTAGTAGATAGTAGATGTAATTTTCAAAATTTACCAGAAAGTTATAGAACAAAAAAGCCTGAACATGTATTTATACAAAAATTTAATAATAAGTAATTTGCTAAGGAAATAAAAATACTATAATATATAATATTTAATGTATGTTTATTGGCATATCATATAGTATGTCAGATTAAGTCTACAATATTCATTTTTTGACTCAAAAAATTGGGTTGTGTTTTTTGAAGTCAAGAAATAAACATAGAACATTCTTTTCTATCACATATATTGCATTGTATTATATCCTATATAATAATTACCTCTATTGGACACTTAGATTATTTTCTGTAAATTATTTTCCATTTCTTCCCACTAAAACTAAAGATGAAATAAATTTATCTATTATTGCCAGTGGTTTTGTAGGATAGTTATTTAAAAAATGAAAGAAAATTGTTGGTTTAGATAATATGATTTTCAAAAAAATTATATACTTTCAAATAATCTTGGATCGATAACTTAATAAAATTAAACACTCTGAGTAGTCCATTAGTATGCTAGTTTCTAGTCACCCTCCAATATTGATGTTACTGAATGCAAATTTGTCAATCAGATGAGTAAAACCGTTTGGTGCAATAAACATACGTGTGCCATGTGTCTTTATAGCAGCATGATTTATAATCCTTTGGGTATATACCCAGTAATGGGATGGCTAGGTCAAATGGTATTTCTAGTTCTAGATCCTTGAGGCATCGCCACACTGTCTTCCACAATGGTTGAACTAGTTAACAGTCCCACCAAATGATAGACTGGATTAAGAAAATGTGGCACATACATACTGCCCAAGGTAATTTATAGATTCAATGCCATCCCCATCAAGCTACCAATGAGTTTCTTCACAGAATTGGAAAAAACAGCTTTAAAGTTCATATGGAACCAAAGAAGAGCTCACATTGCCAAGACAATCCTAAGTCAAAAGAACAAAGCTGGAGGCATCACGCTACCTGACTTCAAACTATACTACAAGGCTACAGTAACCAAAACAGCATGGTACTGGTACCAAAACAGAGATATAGACCAATGGAACAGAACAGAGCCCTCAGAAATAATACCACACATCTACAGCCATCTGATCTTTGATAAACCTGAGAAAAACAAGAAATAGGGAAAGGATTCCCTATTTAATAAATGGTGTTGGGAAAATGGGCTAGCCATAAGTAGAAAGCTGAAACTGGATCCTTTCCTTAATCCTTATACGAAAATTAATTCAAGATGGATTAGAGACTTAAATGTTAGACCTAATACCATAAAAACCCTAGAAGAAAACCTAGGTAATACCATTCAGGACATAGGCATGGGCAAGGACTTCATGTCTAAAACACCAAAAGCAATGGCAACAAAAGCCAAAATTGACAAATGGGATCTGATTAAACTAAAGAGCTTCTGCACAGCAAAAGAAACTACCATCAGAGTGAACAGGCAACCTACAGAATGGGAGAAAATTTTTGCAATCTACTCATCAGACAAAGGGCTAATATCCAGAACCTACAAAGAACTCAAACAAATTTACAAGAAAAAAACAAACAACCCCATCAAAAAGTGGGCAAAGGATATGAACAGACATTTCTCAAAAGAAGACATTCATACAGCCAACAGACACATGAAAAAATGCTCATCATCACTGGCCATCAGAGAAATGCAAATCAAAACCACAATGAGATACCATCTCACACCAGTTAGAATGGCAATCATTAAAAAGTCAGGAAACAACAGGTGCTGGAGAGGATGTGGAGAAATAGGAACACTTTTACACTGTTGGTGGGACTGTAAACTAGTTTAACCATTATGGAAAACAGTATGGTGATTCCTCAAGGATCTAGAACTAGAAGTACCATATGACCCAGCCATCCCATTACTGGGTATATACCCAAAGGATTATAAATCATGCTGCTATAAAGACACATGCACACGTATGTTTATTGCGGCACTATTCACAATAGCAAAGACTTGGAATCAACCCAAATGTCCATCAGTGACAGATTGGATTAAGAAAATGTGGCACATATACACCATGGAATACTATGCAGCCATAAAAAAGGATGAGTTTGTGTCCTTTGTAGGGACATGGATGCAGCTGGAAACCATCATTCTCAGCAAACTATTGCAAGAACAGAAAACCGCACATTCTCACTCATAGGCGGGAACTGAACAATGAGATCACTTGGACTCGGGAAGGGGAACATCACACACCGGCGCCTATCACGGGGAGGGAGGAAGGGGGAGGGATGGCATTGGGAGTTATACCTGATGTAAATGACGAGTTGATGGGTGCTGATGAGTTGACGGGTGCAGCACACCAACATGGCACAAGTATACATATGTAACAAACCTGCACGTTATGCACATGTACCCTAGACCTTAAAGTGTAATAATAATAATAATAATAATAAAGAAAATGTGGCACATATACACCATGGAATACTATGCAGCCATAAAAAAGGATGAGTTCATGTCCTTTGTAGGGACATGGATGCAGCTGGAAACCATCCTTCTCAGCAAACTATTGCAAGAACAGAAAACCAAACACCGCCTGTTCTCACTTATAGGTGGGAATTGAACAATGAGAACACTTGGACACAGGAAGGGGAACATCACACACCGGGGCCTGTTGTGGGGTGGGAGGAGTGGGGAGGGATAGCATTAGGAGATATACCTAATGTAAATGACGAGTTAATGGGTGCAGCACACCAACATGGCACATGTATACATATGTAACAAACCTGCACGTTGTGCACATGTACCCTATAACATAAAGTATAATTAAAAAAAAGTTTGGCATCGTGGATTTAATTTTAAATTATTCTGGTTACTAGTGAGGACTGGCATCTTTTAAAATGCTTATCAACTATTTCTATTTATCCTTTGCCAGTTGTGTATTCACAGACTGTGCCTCTTTCTATTACATTGTTTGTCTTTTCCTTATTGAGTTATAAATGCTCCAATGTAATGTTATTAATAATGTATTACCTGTTTTTTCCTTTGTATGTTACAGATTTTTTTCTCATCAACTTTTTCTGTTTTTTAAATTTGTTTGTAGTGTCTTTTGTTATTCAGAGTTTTAAATTCTGATGTTTTCCAAGTTATCAAAGAACTCATTTAAAAAATCAACTTTACTTTTTTTCTCTTTTAAAATGTTTTATTATTAAATCCTTCTATTTTCTTGGAAGCATTGCTGTTTTTCAGATTTCTTTGACTAAAATATTGTTCATTCTGTTTTTATTTTTTATCAAAAAATTTTTTTAATAATTAAAATTATCAGACCATATTATCCACTTTGCCGGTATTCCATAGGTTTTGATATTAAATAGTTTCTTGTTCATGAATTTCTGCATTCTTTATAACTTTCATTTTAAAAATTTCCCTAGAACATTGGTTATTATTAAATTTTCTTTAAACAAATTTTAGGCATTTTGTTGCATCTTTTCCTGTTACTTTTGAAATTATACAATTATGGTCCTTGAAGAGTATTATTTCTGCATTTGAGGATTTATTGAGATTTCTTTTGTGATCTAATGCATAAAATTTATTTTGTTGTGTTTGCTTCATTTTTAGAATGTTTTCTGTATGACTGGAAAGAATATATATTATTAATATGCTAAGAGCCACAAATATTCATACAATTATATATGTTTACATTACACTGGTAAATTTTTTTTTACTAATCACAACTATTTTATATGCTTTCTCTGGAAATGGTGTATAAAGTTTCCTATTATAACTATCATGCTAATTTCTTCCTTCTACATATGATTTGATTCTTTTATTTGGTCCTTTTCAATAGATTTTATGTTTTCACAGCATTTTTAGGTTCACAGCAAAATTGAGCAGAAGGTACAGAGAGCTCCTGTATACCTCAGCCCGCACACACATACAGCCTCCCCCACTATCAGCATCTTGCACCAAAGTGGTGCATTTGTTACAACTGATAAAACATGAACGCATTAATATCACACCAAGTCCCTATTTACATTAGTGTTCTCTCTTAGTCTTGTACAACCTATGGGTTTTGACAGATGCATCATGACATGTTTTCACGATTACAGCATCATACAGAATAGCATCACTGCCCTAAATATCCTCTGTGCTTCCCGTTTTATCCCTCTCTCCCTTTATCCTTGGCAACTACTGATTTTTTTTACTGTCTCCATAATTTGGCCTTTCCCACAATGTCATATAGTAGAATCATACAATATGTAGCCTTTTCACATGGGCTTCTTTAACTTAGTAATGTGCATTTAAGGTTCCTCCACATCTTTCCATGAATTGATAATTCTTTTCTTTTCTTTCCTTTTTTTTTTTTTTTTTTTGAGGGAGTTTCACTCTGGTTGCCCAGGGTAGAGTGCAATGGCGCAATCTCGGCTCACTGCAACCTCTGCCTCCCAGGTTCAAGCAATTCTCCTGCCTCAGCTTCCCCAGTAGGCTGGGATTACAGGACTCCCCCACCACGCCTGGCTAATTTTTTGTATTTTTAGTAGAGACGGGGTTTCATCATGTTGGCTCCTGACCTCAGGTGATCCACCCACCTCGGCCTCCCAAAGTACTGGGATTACAGGCGTGAGCCACTACACCTGGCTGATAATTCATTTCTTATTAGCGCTGAATAGTATTCCATTGTCTGGATTTACCACACTTTATTCATCCATTCACCCACTGGAAGACATCTTGGTTACTTCCAAATTTTGGCAATGATGAATAAAGTTGCTATAAACATCCACGTGCAGGTTTTTGTGTGGACATAAATGTTCAACTCATCTGAGTAAAGATCAAAAAGCACAAATGCTGGATTGTTGTGTTAAGAATATGTTTAGTTTTATATGAAACTGACAAATTGTCTTACACACAAAGCGGCTGTACCATTTTGCTCCTCGTCTTCACCAGCATTTTGGTGTTGTCAATGTTCTGGATTTTGGCCATTCTGATTGGTGTGTAGTGGCATCTCATTGTTATTTTAATTTGCCATTTCTTAAAGACATATGATGTTGAACATGTTTTCATATGTGCATTTGCTCTCTGTATATATTTGGTCAGTTATCTGTTCATGTCTTTTGCCCCATTTTTAATGGGTTGTTCATTTTCTTGTTACGTTTTAAGATTTCTTTGTATATGGTAGATAATTGTCTTCTATTACATGTCTTTTATAAGTATTTATGTCAGCCCATGACTTGTCTTCTCATTCTCTTGACATTGTCTTTTGCAGAGTAGAAGTTTTTAATTTTAATGAAATCAAGTTTATTAATTATTTCTTTGTGGATCATACTTTTGGTTTTTTACCTAAAAAGTCATGCTAAACCCAAGGTTGTCTAGATTTTCTTCTACATTATCTTCTAAGAGTTTTATAATTTTGCATTTTACATTTAGGTCTATGATGCATTTTAAATTTTTTTTTTTGAAGAGTGTAAGGACTATGCTTAGACTCTTTTTTATGTGAATGTCCTGTTTTTGTTGGTGTTGTTTTAAATAATTACAACTTTCAAATTCAGGGGGTACATGCACAGGTTGGTTCAGCACCATTTGCTGAAAAGACTCTCTTTTCTCCATTATACTGCCTTTGCTCCTTTGTTGAAGATCAGTTTGCTAGTTTTGTATTAATCTATTTCTGGAGTGTCTATTTTGTTTCATTGATAATGTTTCCCTTCTTCTGCCAATACCACACCATCCTGTTTACCATACCTTTATAGAATTTTAAGTGTCATTCTCTCAATTTTGTTGTTCTCCCTAATACAGTTTTGGCTCTTCTGGGTCTTTTGCCTCTCCATATTATGTTGTAAATGAGGGAGCAAGTTCCTTTTTTGGGGTCTTTAAGGATCATACCAACACAGTCATGGAAATTATACTTAAGATGCATGCAAAATTAAAGTACTCAGCATACTCACAGATCCTGGAGAGGGTAGCATGGTGGGCCATGCAGGGGGCCATATGTGAGGAGTGCCAGGGGAGCAAGCTCAGCCAGGCAGGTTGGGAACCAAAAGGAGACAGGATCTGTGAGCCAGTGCCTTTCTTAGGAGTCAGAGGGAGCACATGAAGACATGAGGGGATTTCATTGATGGATTTGAGTGATCTTAGGTCACGGACAGGGAAAGGCAAGAAGGGACACTTTTGGCAATGACCACTCTTATTAACAAGTGCACCCGCTCAACTGGGCAGGGTGTTCACAGCCTATTTTAGGGAAAGTATCAAGTTTCAAAAAATTTTAATACACATGCTGTGATGGTTAATACTGAGTGTCAACTCAGTATTTGAAGGATGCAAAGTATTGTTCCTGGGTGTGTTTGTGAGGGTGTTGCTACAGGAGATTAACGTGTGTCTCAGTGGACTGGGAGAGGCAGACCCACCCTCAATCTGGGTGGGCACCATCTAATCAGCTGCCAGCGTGACCAGAATAAAAGCAGGCAGAAGAACATGAAAAGACTATACTGGCTCAGCCTCCCAGCCTCCATCTTTCTCCCGTGCTGGATGCTTCCTGCCCTTGAACATCGCACTCCAGGTTCTTCAGCTTTAGGACTCGGACTGACTTGCTTGCTCTTTGGCTTGCAAATGGCCTATTGCGGGACCTTGTGATCATGTGAGTTAACACTGCTTAATAAACTCCCCTTTATATATACCTCTATCCTATTAGTTCTGTCCTTCTAAAGAACCCTGACTAATACACATGTAAGTTTTAGAATAAGTTTGTCAGCATCCACAAAATAACGTGCTGAGATTCTGGTTGGAATTGCAATAAACCTAAAATCAAGTTGGGAAGAACTGACATCTTTACAACATTGATTCTTACTATCCATGAATATGAAATACCCTTCCATTCATTTGGTTGTTCCTTGATTTCTTTGATAATTTTTGTAATTTTTCTCATACAGATATTGTATCCATTCTGTTAGATTTATATCTAAGTATTTTATTTTGGGGGTGCTAATGTAAATAGTATTGTGTTTTTAATTTCAAATTCCACTTGCTCATTCATGGCATATAGGAAAATGATTGATTTTTGGATATTAACCTTGTATCCTACAACCTTGCAATAACATTGGTTCCAGGAGATTTTTGTCAAGCCTTTCAGGATTTCTACATAAATAATCATGTTATTTGTGAATAAAAAAGTTTTAGTTCTTCCTTCTCAGTAGCTCTATATCTATCTGTCTGTCTGTCTGTCTATCTATCTATCTATCTATCTATCTATCTATCTATCTATCTCATTTTCTTGCCTTACTGCATTATCTAGGAGTTCCAGTATAATGTTGAAAAGAAGTGATGAGAAAGAACAGCCTTGTATTATTTCTGACCTTAGAAGGAACGCTACTTCTAGTTTATCATCATTAAATATAATGCTAGCTCTAGGTTTATTGTAATTATTTGTCTTAGTCCATTTTATGTTGCTACAACAGAATGCCACAGACTGGGTAATCTATAAATGGAAATTTATTTCTTACAGTCCTAGAGGCTGGAGAGTCCAAGATCAAGGTGCTGGCAGGTCTGGTGTCTGGTGAGAGCCCTGTGTCCACATCCAAGATAGGGTCTTAAGTGCTGTATCCTCCAGAGGGTAGGGATGCTGTCACACACATGGCAGAACAACAGAAGGGGAAGGCAGGAAATCCATTCCTGAAAGCCTTTTAAGGCATTAAACTCAGCCAGGAGGGCAGATCCCTCATGGTCTAATCACCTCTTAAAGGCCCCATCTTCCAATACCATTACATTGGCAATTAAATTTCAGCATGAGTTTTGGAGAGGGCAGACATTTAAATCATAGCAATGTCCTTTATCCAGTTGAGGAAGTTCCCCTTTATTCTTAGTCTGCTGAGAGATTTTATCATGTATGAGTGCTGGTTTGTCAATACTACATTGATTGATATGATCATACGATTTTTCTTCTTTAGCTTGTTGATAAAATGATCGCATTAATCAGTCTTCAAATATTGAATACATGTTTCATATCTGGGTATAAATCGCACTTGGTCATGGTGTGTAATCATTTTTATATTTTGTTAAATTTGATTTGTTAATATTTTGCTGAGGATTTTTGCACTATGCTCATGAGAGATACCCGTCTGTAGTTTTATTTTCTTGTAAAGTCCTGATCTGGCTTTGGTATTAGGGTGATGATGGCTTTACATAGTGAGTTAGAAAGTATGCTGTCTTCTTCTGTATTCTGGAAGAGATTAAATTGGTATAATTTCTCATTAGCTGTTTAGGAGAATTCACCAGTGAATCTATCTGGATCTTCTACTTCCTGTTTTGGAAAGTTATAATTGATTCAACTTCTTTAATACAGATGGGTCTCTTCAGTAGATTGTATATTTATTCTTCTGTGAGTTTTGGCAGATTGTGTCTCATAAGGAATTGATCCATTTGAGGTAGGTTATCAAATTTGTGGGCATAAAATTGTTTCTAGGATTCCTTGATTATATTTTGTCCATGGAATTTGTAATAGTGCTCATCTTTCATATCTCGTATTAGTATTTTGTGTTTTCTCCCATTTTTTTCTAAGTTAGCCTGGCTAGAGCCTTAATGATTTTAATGATCTTTTCCAAGAACCAGCTTTTGGTATTTCTGCCTAAAAAATAGTGAATTCTAGAACATGGTAAGGTGTATTAAAAGAAAAACTACTGAGAAATAATTCTGGAAATGTCAGGTGGAGTTGACTTAACCTTAAATGTCTACCCAAGGCATTGATTGAATGCTGAACCAAGCAGGGCAATGTTTTAATCAGACCATGACTTTGAGAAGATTAATCTCACAGCAGCCTATAAAATTAGTAGAGGACAGGCTTAAAGTCTTTGAAACTGGGCTGGAGGTTACTGATTGTTCTGGTGAGAGACAAAGGGGTCTTAACCCAGAGTGCATTTCCTGGCTTTTTCTTGGGTGTGGGATAAAATCCTGACCACAACCTACATGTGGCTTTGCCTCCCTCTCCAGTTTCAGCTATGTTCATTCTATGCCACACTCTGTATTGCAGCCCCAAGGGCCCTTCAGTGCCTTTATGCTCCTCAGTCCTCTCCATCTGATGGATTCACATGTGTGTGTCCTCTTCTTGTACCATTTTTATCTCCACGGCACATCTGGATGGCACCCACAACCTTAGTTCTCAGCCCAATGCCACTTGCTTATTATTAGTCCAATCTACAAGGGAGGAAACCAAGGCCTAGATAACTTACTCAAGGACACACGACTAATAAGTGAATAGCTGGGATTTGTACCCAGAAAGTCTATTTACAGAGGTCACATAATGTGGCTACTTCCTGGACATATTTGGATTGCCATTTGAAGCAGGCATCTGCAAGGAACAAAGGATGTTCTCAGTTCCAGCCACCTCTCCACCTCTACAGTCAATCTTCTTTGTATATCTCCTCTAGCTTTCTGTCTCTTTTCTGATTGACCAGACCCTGTTGCACTTTTTGAACACAATTTTGGGTGGAGTTAGGGAGAACATGTAGCTAATCACCTATGTCTCCACTGTGTGATACCCTCTAACACTAAAGTCACATGAGCACAGCCCTGTGAGTACTAAAGTTTAAACTAAAAGCTGACATTGAGTACAGTGTGCATTAAGACTGATATATTAAATGCCAATTTTACAGAAGAGGAAACTGAACTAATTTAGGGTCACATATTTGATACTTTGACTTTTTAAATGTTGCCATAATTTATTCAAAAGCTTTATTTTCCCCTTCTAATCTATCATCTTCTTCTGTATGTCTTTATCTTATCTTTCTCTCATTTGATAATTCTATTCCATCATGTAGATCAGGAATCAGAATCTACACAGAGACTGTTTTCCTTTACCATCTTAAAATTAGAACACAAATTCATTAAATAGGTAAATGTTCTGAATGATCACAACCAGCCATTTGTATTTGTAACAATAGACATGCCAATTTCCTTTTGATTAAGTTTGCTTATTTCTTCTATAGAAGCTTTCTATCACACAAGATAAGTTAAAACCATCCCATTTAGTTTATTTCCCACATATACTTTTTCCTACTGGTTTTAAGACTAGATGACTGACACAAGTACAGAGATGGAACCTGCATGTCAAGAGATATTTTATTAACACGTAGTGCATGCAGGCAGGATTAAGAGGATCAGACTTGGAGTTGGAGAGACCTTGGTTAAAGCTTGGCAGCTCTTCCTCCCTTAATGTGACCTGGGTAAATTAACTTAGTGTCATAAAGTTTTTCATCTTATGGACTGTATATAAAATTCCTAACAACCTGGTGAAATTATTATTGATTATATGAAATTATTATTGAGTGGTTGTTTTGAGGATTAAATGAAATAATATATTTAAAGCATTAGCAAACATTCCTAACACACAGTCAACATCCACTATACGGTAACCATTGTTAGTAATAGTCTTTTTATATGTGGAATACATTAAACTATATAAATAGGGAATATAATATCCTTTGGTAAATAAAATACTCAATTCACTTTTATATAATCTAAATGTATTAATTGTGACCTTGGTAATGTAGGGTCCACATATGAACAATTGTTTTCAAAGTCTTCACAACATTTTTAAGTGTTATTGGGTCTGGTATGTATATATGCTTTTCATAAAATCTAATTTGAAAAGTTGATAATGAATACATGTAGGTAAAATGGGAATTTATATATGCAAGTGCCAATAAAGAGGAAATTAATGGAAGTACTTAAACCTGGATTTACTCCAGCTTTGGCACTTACTAGCTGACCTACAGCAAGTCACTAAACTTTCCAGAGATCCAGTTTCCACTTCTGTACAACAGAGATGATAATAATACATTGACAGCTTTTTACTTGAGATGCCTGGATAGGAACTTACGATTATGCTTCAGAGAGTCTACTCATCCTGAATTTGTAGGCATCGTTTTGATGTTTGGGCACGTGTGGAGACTGGGAAGAGGGAAAGGTTGAGATCAGCACTGTCCAATGAATATATCATATGGGCAGCGTATGTAATTTCAGTTTTCTAGCAGCTACAGCGAAAGTTAGAAGAAACTGTCAAGTTTATTTTAATTATATACCTTATTTCAGGGGGTCCTCAGCCCCCGGGTTGTGGGCCAGTACCAGCCCGTGGCCTGTTAGAAACCAGGCCTCACAGCAGGAGGTGGGTGGTGGGTGAGTGAGCACGACCGCCTGAGCTCTGCCTTCTGTCAGATCAGCAGCCACATTAGATTCTCACAGGAGCAAGAATCCAATTGCGAACTGCACAAGCCAGGGATCTAGGTTGCACACTCTTTCTGAGAATGTACCTAATACCTGATGATCTGAGGTGAAGCAGTTTCCTCCCAAAACCATACCCCTTCCGCCCAGTCTGTGGAAAAACATTGTCTTCCCTGGAACCGGTCCCTGGTGCCAAAAAGGTTGTGGACCACTGCCTTATTTAACTTAACATATTCAAAATATCGTTTCATTGTGAAATCAGCACGTAATTATTAGTCACCGATTTTGCGCTGTTTTTCTAAGTCTCTGAAATCAGAGTGAATTCTATTTACAGTGCATCTCAATTCAAAGGCCACATTTTCATTGTAAATACTTGATGTGTATTTTTGTTTTATAAAAAGTACAGTCACATACTACGTTGTTCCAAATATACTTAAAGATTTTCCAGTAACTCGTCGAGTACCAGTTTTCAAATTTAAATATAAATAAACTGTAATAAAATCAAATTGAAAAATTCATTCCCGGCATCACACTAACCACATCTCAAATGCTCATGAACCACATGTGACCAATGTCTAATTTTTTGGATAGCCCTGATTTAGAACTTTCAACAGATTTAAACAGGGGTCTATAACAACAGTAACAAAACTGCGTAAGCCTCACCATATTGAATATTTCTCAGGAGAATTCCCTTTTCTGAATTAAAAAATAATTATTTCTAATTGATTGAAAGAACAGTACATTCTGGATGAGAACACACGTGCACGCGTGCGGAACACACACACTGGGTCCGGTCAGAGGGTGGAGGTGGGAGGAAGGAGAGTCTCAGGAAGAAGAGCTAATGGATGCTGGGCTTAGTACCTAGGTGATGGGATGATCTGTGCAGCCAACCACCACGGCACATGTTTGCCCATGTAAACAAACCGACATATCCTGCACATGTACCACTGAACTTAAAACAAAAGTTGAAGAAAGAAAAAGCACAGTATATTCTTTTGGTAAAGTCAGGCTTTTCAAGACATGTTGATGAATCAGAGGTGTGTGAGGGTCCCACGCTAGCAGCAGCAGGGACATACTGTGGTTGTGTTTAGTTGCTCTCAGGCAGCAAGACTTCAAGTACCTAAAAATATCCACAGACAACACCATTTCGATACTAACCAAAGCTTTTAACAACAACAGATAAAATTTAGAGACCTTAATTGGCAACTGTTTAATTATGTCTAAATAGAAGTGTTAAAAAACAAAAACTATTGTTGAGATAGTATCATCATTGTTTCAAAAAAGAAAGGTGGCTGGGGTGAGGAAGCAGTGGGACTCCCATCCAAAATAGTAGTAGGAATTTGTTGTCAGAGAAAGGAGAGTTTTTCCTTAGAAAGTTCTGCTGCCAAACTTATATTGACATCATTCTTATTGCTTTATTTTTCTAAAACTTCATAGTAGAACAAGACTGCTGCCAACAAAGCCTGTGAGGGCCTACAATTTAAAGGGGTATTTTTCCGTCTGAGTACCTGATATCCTAGAGGGTTGGGAAATCAATTAATGAGTCCAAATAAATATTATGGTTTTAAATAAAAAGTTACTGAAATTGCACTAAAAAGGAAAAAGAGAGTGAGAGAGAACAAACAAACAACAAAAGGAAGAAGAAGAAGGAGGAAGAGGAGGAGGAGGAGGAGAAGAAGCAGGAGAAGAAGAAAAAAAAAAAAAGAAAAAAGAAAGACTAAAATTTGTTCCATGAAATTCTTTTTTGAGTTCTATGGGTGTGAATCTTTATTAGGTCACTTGTAAAATGTTCTTATTATAGGCCCTAGTCAGATTATTGAGAAAAACACTGGTGTAGAGATAAGCACGATAAAATCCTACTTTCAGGTGACTTACAATTTTCATCCTGAGTACCATTAACAAACTTAATGAGCGAATGTAGGCCAATCAATTAATCTTTCCTTCCTCCACTTACTTTTCATTCATAAAATGGGTGTGGACCTCCTCTGGCAAATGAAAGAAATGTGAAGCCTTATAGTATGGTCTTTAAAGGGCCAAATAAACACGAGAGCTTATTGTAAGTCTCAAACAGCTTACATTTCCACCAATTATGACAGTGAATGAGTTGGCATCCATGGGCTACTCAAAGTCTCACCAGCAATCCCCTCTTCAGTTTCGGTTTAGGATAAACAAAGGCTACCTTCATGGTTTATTGGAATATCTGACTTTATTTCTCTATTATGTCTAAAATCAAAATGCACAAATCATGTATTTTCCATGTCTATTATCACTGTAATTAACATCTTCAGACATCCTACCAGATATATCAGGCTGGAAATATAATAGGTGACATAGTAACAAAATATATTTTAATATGTAAGGCATGTTGTCAGAGAGGAAACTTTTCCCGGGTGTTAAGCAAGAAAAACTCTAAGGAATGATTTTAAATCTGAACCACACTTGAGTGGAAGGCAGTGGAATAGAGAAGCATTTGCTGGGAGCATTGAAAGAGCTCAGACTTTTTCATTCTATGAGCCTTGCTTTTCCTCCAAGTCCTTGCAGGCTGATTCAGAGAAAAAATGCTTTAATAAGTGTATGCCTTATATTTGTTTATTCTAAATGATGGCATTTTCTTTTTAAAAATTTTTTATTTGTATAAATGTATGGAGTCAAAATGCAATTTTGTTACATGGATATACTGTACAGTGATGAAGCCAGAGATTTTAGTGGGCACATCACTGGACTAACATACTTTGTACTTCTTCAGTAATTCTCATTCCTTACTCTCTGCCATCTCCCCACCCTTCTGAGTGTCTACTGTCTATCATTCCACACTCTTATGTCCATGTGTACACATCATTTAGCTCCCACTTATAAGGGAGAGTATTCAACATTTGTCTTTCTGTTTCTGAGTTGTTTCACTTAAGATAATGGCCTCTGATTCCATCCATGTTGCTGCAGAAGACAAGGTTTTATTCTTTTTCATGGCAGAATAGTATCCTATTGTGTGTGTGTGTGTAAATACATACATACTAGATAAGCAAAATTATACATATATATATATACATGTATATACATATATATATATATATATGTATGTATAATTTTGCTTATCTAGTCATTCATTGATGGACACTTAGGTTGATTCCATATCTTTGTTATTGTGAATTGTGCTGCGATAAACATGCAAGTGCAGGTATGTTTTTGATGTGATTTCTTTTCCTTTGGGTTGATACCCAAAAGTGGGATTGCTGGATCAAATGATTGTTCCATCTTTAGTTCTGTGAAAAATTTCCATGCTGTTTTCATAGAAGCTGAACTGATTTGCATTCCTTCTCACAGTGTATACGAGTTCCCTTTTACCCGTGTCCTCGCTAGCATCTGTTATTTTTTGTCTTTTCAATAACAGCCATTCTGACTGGAGTAAGATGATGCCTCATTGTGGTTTTACTTCGCATTTCTCTCATGGTTAGTGATGATGAGCATTTTGTCATATGCTTTTTGGCCATTTTGTCCTCTTTTGAAAAATGTTTATTCATTTCCTTTGCCCACTTTTCATGGGATTATTTATTGTTATTTGTTGTTGTTTGAGTTCCTTGTAAATTCTGTATATTAGTCCCCTGTGCACAGTTTGCAAATATTTTTTTCCATTCTGCACATTGTCTGTCAACTCTGTTGATTGTTTCCTCCTCTGTACAGAAGATCTTTCATTTAATTAAATCCCATTTGCGATGTTTCATAAAGCATTTCCTAAACTGAAGAAAGTTATTTGTCTATTCTGATCCAGTTCAAGCCCCTTGATTTCACTGTGAGAAAAGCGAGTGCTAGGCAGGCGAAGGCCATCCAGTTAATAAATTCCTGAGCCAGAAGTCAACTGGGATCTACTCCCTGTAGCTCACTGACGTCCTGAATCCAAAAGGGGAGAGAATGCCCTATTAGCAAGTTTCCTTCTTATTCTTACTAAACTCTCCTTGGGGGACTGAATCCATACACTGATGATAAAACCAAAAGAAGTTAGCAAATACAGCAACCTGAAATCAATGTGGAGAGAGCAGGGAAAAGGTGAATTCATCCTCTCAGAAGGTTCACATGTGCTGTTTAGACAGCTCTGCACTCACCATGGCCGTGGCTGTGGTCTTGTGACCTTTCAGTGGCATCTCTGAAAGCAGTTTGACCCTGAGTTGTCAAGGATTTTGGCTTCTATCTTCTCTTATCTTCAAAGGCATTTTCACTAAGAATTTCCACCCCAAATTTTGGAATCCTTGTAAACATCTCATCTATTTCCGCCCTTTGCTTTGGTAACTTGGAATATATTTGTGCCAGTAACAATCTCACAAAATATCAAGGGGGAAAGCAGGAGATTATTTTCTGTCCAAACTCTGTGTGTTGGAAAGCAGTTTGCTCCCTCTGAAAGTAACCATGACTAATGCAATGCTCTGATAAAAGCTGTCCTCCTGGGAATACTTCAGAAGGATCACAGCCTTTAGAGCCATAAAACCTGTCTGGCCGAGAGATATGCAGACATGGTGTTATTTCTATTTGCTCATGACCAGAACTGGACCGGCCACTCCTTTTGAAATGAAGTTCATCAGTGTCTACAACCTAACATTTTCACTTAAATGTCAAAAGTGAAAATTTTCTTTTTGTTCCAAAACTATTAGGGATTCCAGGCAGAAATGTGATAAAGGTTTAAAAGCAGGAAAATATAACAAACAAACATCAACAACAGAGGAAATTATGAAGCATTTGCCTACGGTGCTACCTGGTTTGACTTCAGAGATGGAAAAAGTCTAATTTTTCTCTATTGATCAGTAGTCATTTTTATTTTATTTTATTTTATTTTATTTTATTTTATTTTATTTTATTTTATTTTATTTTATTTTTCTTGCTCTGTTGCCTAGGCTGGAGAGCAGTGGCATAATCTTGGCTCATTGCAACCTCTGCTTCCCGGGCTCAAGCCATTCTCCTGCCTCAGCCTCCTGAGTAGCTAGGACTACAGATGCATCTCACCACACCTGGCTAATTTTTATATTTTTAGTAGAGATGGGGTTTCACCATGTTGGCCAGGCTGGTCTTGAACTCCTGACCTCCTGACCTCAAGTGATCCGCCTGCCTCAGCCTTGCAAAGTGGTGGGGTTACAGGTGTGAGCCACCGCGCCCAGCCCATCTTTTATAATAATAACCTGTTGGTGATGTGTCGTCCCTTCAGCTTGTTATATTTGCTTTTAAGCTTCCTTTTTTTTTTCTTACGGTATTATAATAAATAAGACACAAATGTAATTCAAAGGATTTTAAAAAGTCTCTTCTTCTATCTCTGCTCTCCAGAGTGCAAAAATCCAAACAAGTAAAAGTTCACATTTTTAATGCATGTGCTTACAAACCAACTATATCTACTCTTCAGCAAAAACAGTTTTTATTCAACAACATACCTGATATTTTTCCAGGTGGACTTGTTTAGGTAAAATTAATATAAAGCTTCAACCCGCTCGTCTAGAAAATGGGAATCTTATCTCTATACATAATGGTTGGATGGGTTATGCCTGGCACATAGTAGGCTCTCAAATTCATAGGTTTGTTTATTGTCATTATGGAGGAAAAGAGTGCAGTACACGTGTAACGATTAACTGCCTCATTTCTGCTATTTCTTGCTAATGAGGTTATATTTTGTAGAAAATAGGTACAACGTGTATTTATTTCATAAACGCTATCTATTCAAATCAGTCCTTAAGTCATTGCTTCTTTGTCTTCTATTTGCCCTACTATATAAAACCATATATGCTGAATAAAAGTACATACCAGTTGATGAATACTTATTTCAAACTTGCACACTCGTTCCCCTTTGCTAAGAGATGTCTAAAAGCTTTCTTTCTGCAATATGCACTAGAAGATTCAAACCTCAGTCACTGAAGGAATACTTAAGGCATCATGGCTTGAAGGCCCTGTGATTGTCTAATTCATTAATACATCCCTGCCCTCTTTCCTAGAGTTGTAGTTTTTTGTACGTTTAAGCCTTTTACCCAGAATAACATAGTAATGCTATACAAAGAATGATGTATGCTCACTTGAAAAAATACTAGTTGGATTTCCAAAACACAAACAGAAATAGCTGGAGTTCCAAAGTAGAAATCTATTCACATTGCTGTCTATGTAGACTCTTATTTTCTCTTTCGCGTAAGTCTTGTTTCTGCATGTTTTCCCTCTCCTCAAGCCTGGACTGTGGCTAATATAGTAACTGTTCATCTAATGTAGCGTACCAGGGGAGAGGCAGGGAGGGAAATTACTGATTATAAATATCCCCAAAGCATACTGCTTTATAAAAATGTAGGTCCTCCCTGTCTGGATATAAAAATCTTCTGCATAGGTGAAAAAAAAAAAAATTGAAAAATGCAGCCCTCTGCTCTGCTGGCCCTAAGTCCTGGCAAGAACATGTCGGTGTCTCTGGGAACTGCTGAGGCTGAAGGAAGGATCTGTTACCAGCTCAGCTCCCTCTCCCACTGACCCCATGCCGGCGGACAAGTCCCTTGAACAGATTGTGCCAGTCTGATGCCAGCTAATTGCCTTTCAATTCCTGTTTCTGCAGATCCCCTGCTTCCTGTGGGATTGCGGGCTGCACACATTCCTGCTCAAAGCTCAAGAGCATAGCGCCGGGACGTCGGGAAACCGTCCACCCTTCGCAACCTGCCGTGTCAACTCCCAGCAAGCTCAAGCTGCAGTTTACCCTGGTTAGGGATTGCTTAAACTAAGGCTTGAACAGAATGATGTTGACTGTTTTACAATGAAAACTAATAGTTTTAGCTTAATCCACATGCCAGTTCTGGATCATTTGCAACACTTCTTACAATTATTGATGTTCTTCCCAACGTCCATTTCATGCTCAACTGGGCTTCTAGATGATTTTAAAGTTTTGGGTTATTTTGCTTTGTTTGGTTTTGTTCCCTTGAAAAGAAGACGGTTTGACTTGTGGAAAAGACATATTGCTATGCAAATAGACCCAGAATAAATGAAAGAGCCACTCAGACAACCCGTTTGCCTCTTCCCTTAGACTTCTAATTTGACTCCTCTCCAATGAAAAAGGATTGAAAAAGACTGCTTGTGGGGGTCACAGGAGTTCCAGGGGGCTGCTAGGGAGCCAGCTCTGCAAGGCTGATGCAGGGAACAAGTTGGCACATGCTGTTTTATGTCACGGAAGAGTGACAACCACCAAGGAGCCTTTCTATCGAGCCAGTTATCAACCTGTAAGGAGTGACGTGCACAGGGCACCACTTACCTGAAGCCAGCATCTCAACTCCCGTGTGCAGAAGTCTGTACGTTCATCCAGGAGATGAGAAGACAAGTTGAAGCTACAAGGCGTATTTCTTGTGGGCTCATCTAGGCAGCACAGCTTGAGCGTAGGGCAGATCTTCAGAGCATACAGCTCAACGGAAGGAGGTACGGGCTGCTCCTGTGTGTACTGAAGATGGGAGAAGGGTAAGAACAGAGCATCAGGAGAGGTGCCATTCCCCCAACTCTGTCCTGGGGTGATGGCAGTGGCTGGCCTAGTGTCTGACTCTGTGCCATTCTCCTTTTGCCACTGTGTTCCTCGTCTGACACTCCAGCACAAAGAGTGATTCCCTGCTTTTAAGCCATGGCTTCCCATGAGGTTGGATCCAGAGGTGCCCGCTATGGGGACACCAGGTTCTGGGCATCAGAAGTGGGTTCTCAAAGCTCTGCAGACTGGGTGCTTTTAAACACAGCCAGGCACTGCTGGTGATATGAACACAGACACAAAGCCATCACCACTAAGAATCATTTTATACCTGTAAAACGGCTTTGCCTGGCAGTGGTTCATGTGGGAGGGGCCTCTATAGAGGGGCTCTGAGGACCAACTTGTGAATATCAATTATTTGTGTTCTTCTCATACTTCTTACTCTGCCTTCAGGTACAAGTAGAGATTAGCCAAATGCTTTAGGACCTACAGAGTTTCAAATTTGTTCCCAAATGCTGAAAACATAACGTGAACTTTGGGATCTTCGGGACAAAAAAATAAGACTTTTAAAATGTGATGCTTTTTCTTTCCTCCTACTCAAAAAGTTATGAATCATAGGAATGAGTTAATGTTTCAAAGATGTTTATTGCTTTTTTTGTGGGGGGAGGTGCATGATGAAATATGCTGACCCATAGTGCTTCCAGAGGAGGAAGTACAGAGACAGGTGCCTGTAGAGGATGTCAGCCTTGAGCATTTGATTTTCACCAGCAAAATATAATGAAGTGTAAAGGATTCAATTTATCTTTGTCACTTTTCTCTGGACTTTTGTTTGTCCTTGGTGACCCATGGGTTAATGGAAACACTATACCAACATCTTTGGTCTTTATATATGCACAGATTATAAACAAAGCTCCTACATGTATCATCATTCTGGATAATTAAAAACATACACATGTATGCTTTCTATGTATTACATTTTCTATTTGTGTGAAGTATATATATATAAAATTCAAGAAAGATAAAATTAAGGTTTCTAATGTGTTATAAAAATGGGAACTTCATAGCCTACTTTGGAAAACTGGCCCGACTCTTCCATGTGATTATTATGGCATGAATCAGTGTTTTCCTTGACATTTATTTACTTTAGGTTACCAAAACTATCTTTTGAAACTGTGGGGACACTACTTAGATTTCACTTATCTATTACTTATTACAATTTCTGCATTCCTAAATATGCATATTTTTGCTATATATATATATATTTATTATTATTATTATTTTTTGAGACGGAGTATCGCTCTGTCTCCCAGGCTGGAGTGCAGTGGCGCGATCTCGGCTTACTGCAAGCTCCACCTCCCAGGTTCATGCCATTCTCCTGCCTCAGCCTCCCGAGTAGCTGGGACTACAGACACCAGTCACCAGGCCCGGCTAATTTTTGTACTTTTTTTTTTTTTTAGTAGAGACGGGGTTTCACCATGTTGGCCAGGATGGTCTTGATCTCCTGACCTCGTGATCCGCCCGCCTCGGCCTCCCAAAGTGCTGGGATTACAGGCGTGAGCCACCGCGCCCGGCCGCAATATTTTTATTCTACTTTAAAGGAATTATATATTCAAGCCCCAGGATGATGATTTGATTTTAAAAAAAGGTTTGCATTAAGTATATAGAGATTTATTTTCACAGCTAGTTCAATTTGGTGTGCGCAGTTTGAAGAAACTGCAATTCATGTGTTGCCCCACTGTGAGGGAAAATGGCAACTACACATTTTGTAGGTTTTGACCAGCAATTAAAAAAGTTATCCCCAAATCTTGCAAATCAGGGTTACTTTTTAATTATTTAGATACAATGAAAAGTGGTATCTCCTGGACTCTCATGATTGTCCTCTATTCCATTTTGCTCTGTGATACGGACATGCAATGTGGTGAAACGACTCCACATTTTGCTAGAGCAGGGACACCGGCTGCGTCCAGATGCCACCACTCCAGCACTCCTGCCTGGACTGCATTATGCCAGGACACGCCACACACACAAGTGAGGATGCCGTTTCTGACTTGCTCTTTCTCTGATTCCCAATGACGGCACCTCCCAGCCATTCATTCTTGCTGCCTTTCCACAGGACTCCCTCTTCCACTCTTCCACGGTAGCTACACTCATGCCTGTAAATGGAGACACTGTTTGTTGCTCACTGCTGGGAGAACATTTCAGCACCCTGCCTTTTCCCCTAGGACAAAGTCTATGCCTGCTGGAGTGGAGGACAGAGCCGTCCGAGGGCTGCATCTTGCTGTTTCTTCCGTCTCATCTGCTACTACTTTTTGGCTTCCTTAAAAAAAGAAGAACCTAACGAAACTTAGATAAAGATATGGAAAACTATATGAAGTATCTATGTGTTCACCATGAAGACAGAAGAGATATTAAGATTTTCATACATTTGCTGTAAATATACCTAATTTACTGAAACGATCACCTGCCATTTCTTCCTTTCTCACTTTTCCCAAAGACATTAATGTTCTTAAAGGTTGTAAGCACATATTTAAAATTCTATTATATAGGTGTCTATGCATGTATAAAATAGACTATACGAAATTATATAACAGTGTTTGATTATTTTTAGTTATTTATTTTTATTTTACTTTAAGTACTGGGATCCATGCATACGTGCAGGTTTTTTACATAGGTATACGTGTGCCATGGTGTTTTGCTGCACCCATCAACCTGTCATCTATGTTTTAAGCCCAGCATGCATTTACTATCTGTCCTAATGCCCTCCCTTCCCTTTCCCCTGACCCCTGACAGGCCCCAAAGTGTGATGCTCTCCTCCCTGTGTCTGCGCAGGGACGTGGATGAAGCTAGAAGCCATCAGTCTCAGCAAACTAACACAGGAACAGAAAACCAAACACCACATGTTCTCAGTCATAAATGGGAACTGAACAATGAGAACACACGATTATTTTATTTTTATTTTTTTATTTTTATTATACTTTATGTTCTAGGGTACATGTGCACAACGTGCAGGTTTGTTACACATGTATACATGTGCCACGTTGGTGTGCTGCACCCGTTAACTCGTCATTTACATTAGGTATTTCTCCCCATCCACGACAGGCCCCGGTGTGTGATGTTCCCCGCCCTGTGTCCAAGAACACATGATTATTTTAAACATATTTTTTCTTACTCGGACTTCAGATGAAAAAAATTAGGTAAAGAATATTTCACAATTTATAGTGTACTATTGGTATCAGTTCACACAAAGCCTCTCTCTAATCTCATTTTAATATTTTCCCCCTTTCCCATCCCTACATGAGCCTCCACTTATATGCATGTAATATGAAATAGGGTTTTAAATAGGCTAGACAGGGAAATGTTTTTGGAAAAGAAATATTCAAGTAAAGACTTAATGAAGGTGAGGATATACAGTACCTTTGAAATAACTAACTTCATCTTAGAAAAGAGTCCATTTTATATCTCATAGCGCTTTGCCAACAAGAGTATGATGTTTTGCTTAACGAACAAATTTGAAAAAAGACTGCATCCAACCAGATAAGGACACCAACCAGCAGACTTTTCTATTACCAGTACTCACCAGAGGACTCTGACTGTAAAAGAGCAGGCCCCCAGCAGCTCGAAATGGCTCCCTTAACTGATACCATCTTGCAGTCATTCATGGTAAGAACTTGGCACCTGCCACGGAAGGGTCTGCCCCATTAACAATTCTTCCTTGCTAGATCCAGGACCACCCGCCCGGCCTAGACCAGAACTCCTTTTGTCTTCTTCACTCCCCCGGGCTGATTCGCTAACCCTTTCTCCTATCTCTTTTTCCTCTTGATGTTAAATGTGACTTTGTTGTTGAATGTTTAACCTATAACATTTGTGTACTAAGTATATTATTATATATGGTTTGCATTATTGATTGACTTGTGCAGTGACTTGAGCCTGTGAGCCCAAGGCTCTGTCTACCAACTAAATCGGAAAGATTAAAGAGAATTGCCTCCTTGGGAACTCCACTGTAGCTCACGGCTTTTGTGATAGAAATAGCATCAAAAAAAAAAAAAAAAAAAAAAGCCTGGCATTGCAAAAAGACACAAACATGCATGGACCTGATTATCTCTAAACTTGCACGGCTCATGACAGCCAGGAGTTTGCCATACAGCTATTTGGAGGGCGTGGTGGTGTGGAAAACACCCTTTCAGAGAACAGACAGCGCAAGTGTCTTAGCTCCTACCATCATGTTTGATGGACTTCTTAGGCCTGTGTTCACTTAGCAAATTGTCATGCGGAGAATGGACCACTGCGATGTTCAGTGGCACATCAGGACAATCAGGGCCTTTCAGATAACATTATGTCAGAGATGGGGCTACAGGCACACTGCATTCAGAGATAAGTTGACTGAGGCCAAGACTCCACGCTGACTGGGGAGCCACAGTGGTTTTGTGGGTCTCCAGGAGTTTCTGTCCCTTTAAGTCCCATAAAAATAATCCCCAGAAAGACCTGCTATTCCCTTTCCCCAGTGCATCATGGCAAATGGCAGGAAATTCCTCCAGGAAAGGTGCCAGGAAGCTTCAGAACATATCTACCTGTACCTGCACCAAGGGCTCTTCCTCCCAGGGGCCTGGGTCTGCCTTCCTTCTCATTCCAGGTGCTCAGTGTTTCAACTGTATCCACTCAGGACCAGGTAAGACGATGTGAATTTTCTACGTAGTGCCTCAAATAATGTTTCTGCCCATCACAGCTCAAAACCATGTGTGTTAAGCAACAGCTTGGTAGGTTGCCCAACTATTTTACCACTACAGAATGCTGTGTATCAAAATGTCAGATTAGGAGCCCATCCCTGGGGCTTACTGTGGTAATTGCACCACTTGGGCTCTGACTTCTAACCAGAATGTGTTATTCTCAAAGAGATCATAGTGTGCGTCCAGCTTAATCTTCCAGCATCCCCTCCGGCGTGGAGAGGGCACCACCACAGAGCTTTTGTTCCCCCTCCTCCTAACACTTTTCTTAGTGGTGAGAAGGGAGTGCTTTCTGAGCCTTTTGAGAAACTGATAGGGGAGTTGAGAAGCATGCACATAATCCATCCAATCCAACACCTTCCACTTCCTGAGCCCTCAGACATCTTTCTCTATGGTGCGTCAGGGAGTTCCAGCATTGCACCTCATTGATCATAAGCCACCATTAAGTCCAGGCAACCATGAGCCAACTCAATTTCCCCCAAGGGCTCACATCAATGCATTACATCCCAAATGTTAGGTAATGTAGCACAAGAGTTTATCTTCTTGGTGTGATACCCAAGAACAGATTTCCACGTTGCTCTGCCGATTCCTACTGGTACAACTTGGGAAGTCCCGAAATTCTTAGCAGGACTTGGCTTCATACTCTCAAGTCTGTGTTTTTCCAGGACATGATTCTATGAACCTGCATTCAGGGAGGAATTGTGGGCAACTCCTGGAGACAACTGGCATCACTTGTCAGGCAATCACCCCACAAACAGCTACCGACGGAGGTTTGTCTGGGAGAAACCTCTTTCCTCCGATTAAGTGGAGGAACTGCCCTAACCAGCAAGGGGATCTGAGGGATTAGGGGTTTTGAAGAGCTCAGCTTATTTGCATGTGCTCAGTGGTCTTCTTTCAACATCTCAAGATCCCTCTTTTGCTTCATCTGTTCCCAAACCATCACCTAAGCAACCTCACAGGGTTGAGCAACACATCTGTGCAACCCTGCAACTCCAGTGTGAGGCAGTCCTTCCCTTCCCAGGCATCATACAGTCCACTTCTACCTCCCACCACCACCACGTTACAAGCCAGTCATTCAAGGCAGTCAATGTGTCTTCTTCCTTGGGTACAATCTCTACAGCCAGCAGCATTAGCTCTCTGCCCTTTCTACCATAATTACCATTACTGCCAAAACAACTCACTGCCATAGCCACTCGGACTCCTGACACCTTGATGTCCACCAGCACTTCTTCCTATGGAAGTGCTTCTATGAATAATCAACGTCACTGCATGCCATGAATTAGCAGCGTCTCATCCCACCCAGCAATGAGATTATCCCTATCTTCATTGATCCTGTAAGAAACTCAATTTAGAATCCCATTTTAAGGGTTATTTTTGGAGGAACTTTCTGCTGAAACGTACTACATCAATTAGAAACCCTAATAGGACACAGATGGTGCAATCACATGAGAACTTGACAGAAGTTTAATAAAAGTGCCATTTGCAAAGAAGTAAGGGAAACTAAAGGTTAGTGCTGTACCTTGAGGCTAGCAACAGTGGGTCCTCATGCACATCCTGATGGGGCACAGGGAGGGGAGTCAGTGATGCCAGAACAGTGAAAGTGTAGCTAAGAGAGTGCCACCTGATAGGACCTGTGACTTTCAGCAGAGGCACAGGACCAAGTTTTAGCAACCTAGCAGGAAGAGAGCAGGCGGAATAAACACCCCAAACTCACCGTCTCCCTCTGACCCTTGATTTCCTGTTCATAACTCTTATTTGTGGAACCCCAGTTGAAAGCCATATTCAAGGAAGCCTCTTGATACAATCTACAAACTATGGGTTGAGTATCCCTTATCCAAAATGCTTGAGACTAGAAAGTGTTTCTGACTTTTTTTTTTTAATTTTGGAAAATTGATATACATGAGTATATATATGTGTGTGTATATGTATAATAAGATATCTTGGGGAGATGACCCAAGTCTGAACACAAAATTCATTTATGTTTTATATGTGCCTTATACACATAGCCTGAAGGTAATTTTATACAATATTTTAAATAATTTTCTGCATGAAACAGTTTGTGTTAAGTACTATTATGTGAAATTTTGCACTTGTGGATGATTAAAAAGTTTCAGATTTTGGAGCATTTTGAATTGTAAAGTTTTGAATTACTCAACCTGTATCAGAAAATAGAGAAAAATGTAGAAAACTATGATGAGCAGAGCACACAGATATAACCATTTCCACCTTTCCAGTTTGTAAGACCAGCCATCACTATACCTCCAGGCCATGCTTTTCCCCCACTGGAGTCAGGGAGGCTGGACAGCTTGGCCCCAAGAGGTATTCCCCGCAGCCCAGCACACCGGCCGTGGCAGACCGCAGCCAGATTGCTTCTTCAGACTGGCCCCTGACCCGTGGCAGACCGCAGCCAGATTGCTTCTTCAGACTGGACCCTGACCCATTCCTCCTTACTGGGTGGGGCCTCTCTGTGGGAACTTCAACAACTCCAGTGAGGGGTTCAGGGATAGAGCTCTGATCTCCCTGGGTCTGAGCCCCTAGAGGGAGGAGTGGCCATAGTCTCTGTGGACTAGCAGACTTAGTCTTTCCTCCTGCTAGCTCTGTGGAATCCTGGCAGCCCAGATGAGTGGGTTTTCCCTCAGTGCAGCACACCCCCTCCACCAAGGGACAGCCAAAGTGCTTAGTTAAATGGGTCCTGCTTCCTGTGCCACTCAATTGGGTGAGACCTCCCCAACAAGGGTTGCCAGACACCCTGTATAGGAGTGTTCCTACTGACATCAGGTCAGTGACCCTCAAGGTCAGAGATCCAAGAGGAAGGAGCAGGCACCCATCTTTGCTGTTCTCCAGTCTCCCTGAGTGACATCTCCAGGCATATGAGTGAACCAGATGAATAGGACCTGAAGTGAACTCCCAGAAAACAGCAGCAGCCCTACAGAAGAGAGACCTGACTATTAAAAGAAAAACAAGCAAACAGAAAGGGACAACAGTAACGTCAACAAAAAATGCCCCACAAAAACCTCAACAAAGAGTAAGCAGCCTCAGACACCAAACTAGACAAACTCATGAAGATGAGAAAGAATCAATGAAAAAATGCTAAACATACCTTCTCAAAATGATCACAACAGCTTTCCAGCAAGGGTGCAGAACTGGACAGAGGATGAGATGGATGAATAGACAGAAGTAGGCTTCAGAAGCTGAGTATTAGCAAACTTTGCTGAAGAAAAGAGGCATGTTCTAACCTAATGCAAAGAAGTTAAGAACCTTGGTAAAAGAAGGTTACAGGCACTGCTAACTAGAATAACCAGTTTAGAGAGGAACATAAATGACCTGATGGAGCTGAAAAACAGCACTAGAACTTTGTGAAGCATATATAAGTATCAATAGCTGAATCGATCAAGAGGAAAAAAGGTTATCAAGATTGAAGACTATCTTGCTGAAATAATGCAGGCAGACAAGATTAGAGAAAAAAGAATGAAAATGAACAAACAAAACCTCCGAGAAATATGGGACTATGTCAAAAGACTGAACTTATGACTGATTATAGTTCCTGAAAGAGAGGGAGAGCATGGAACCAAGTTGGAAAACACACTTCAGGTTATTATCCAGGAGAACTTCCCCAACCTAGTAAGACAGGCCAAAATTCAAATTCAGGAAATGCAGAGAACCCCATTAAGATACTCCACGAGAACATCAACCCCAAGACACATAATCGTCAGATACTGCAAGGTTGAAATGAAAGAAAAAATGTTAACGGCAGCCAGAGAGAAAGGCCAGGTCACCTACAATAGGAAGCCCATCAGGCTAACAGCAGATATCTCAGCAGAAACCTTGCAAGCCAAAAGAGAATGGGAACCAATATTCAACACTCTTAAAAGAATTTCATATATCCGCCCAAACTAAGCTTCATAAGTGAAGGAGAAATAAAATCCTTTTCAGGCAAGCAAATGCTGAGAGATTTTGTCACCACCAGGCCTGCCTTGCAAAAGCTCCTGAAGGAAGCTCCAAATATGGAAAGGAAAAACTGGTACGAGCCACTGCAAAAACACAGCAAAATATAAAGACCAATGACACTATGAAGAAACTGCATCAACTAGTGTGCAAAATAACCAGCTAGCACCATGATGACAGCATGAAATTCACACATAACAATATTAAACTTAAATGTAAATGGGCTAAATGCCCCAATTAAAAGACACAGAGTGGCAAATTGGATAAAGAGTCAACTCCCAACTGTGTGCTATATTCAAGAGACCCATCTGATATGCAAAGACACACATAGGTTCAAAGTAAAGGGATGGAGGAATATTTATCAAGCAAATGGAAAGCAGAAAAAAGCAGGGGTGGCAAACCTAGTCTGTGACAAAACAGATTTTAAGCCAACAAGATCCAAAAACACAAAGCAATGTATTACGTAATGGTAAAGGGATCAATACAACAAGAAGAGCTAACTATCCTAAATATATATGCACCCACTACAGGAGCACCCAGATTCATAAAACAAGTTCTTAACCTACACAGAGAGTTAGACTCCCACACAATAATAGTGGGAGACTTTAACACCCCACTGTCAATATTAGACAGATCAACGAGACAGAAATTTAACAAGGATATTCAAGACTTGAACTCAGCTCTGGATCAGGTGGACCTAATAGATATCTACAGAACTTTCCACCCCAAAACCATAGAATATACATTCTTATCAGTGCCACATGGCACTTACTCTAAAATTGACCACATAATTGGAAGTAAAACACTCCTCAGCAAATGCAAAAGAACTGAAATCATAATAAGCAGTCTCTCAGACCACAGTGCATTCAATAGCATTCAGGATTAAGAAACTCGCTCAAAACCACACAGCTACATGGAAATTGAACAACCTGCTCCTGAATGACTCCTGGGTAAACAGTGAAATTAAGGCAGAAATCAAGAAATTCTTTGAAAACAATGAGAACAAGGAGGCAATATACTAGAATTTCTGGGACACAGCTAAAGCAATGTTAAGAGGGATATTTATAGCACTAAACGTCCATATCAGAAAGCTAGAAAGATTTCAAATCAGCATCCTAACCTCACAATTAAAAGAACTAGAGAAGCAAGAGCAAATAGATTCAAAAGCTAGCGGAAGACAAGAAATAACTAAGATTAGAGCAGAACTGAAGGATACAGAGACATGAAAATCCCTTCAAAGACTCAATGAATCCAGGAGATGGTTTTTTTGAAAAACTTAATTAAATAGATAGACTACTAGCTAGACTAATAAAGAAGAAAAAAGAGAAGAATCAAATAGATACAATAAAAAATGATAACAGGGATATCACCACTGATCCCACAGAAATACAAACTACCATCAGAGAATCCCATAAACACCTCTTCGCAAATAAACTAGAAAATCTAGAAGAAATGAATAAATTCCTGGACACATACACCCACTCAAGACTAAACTAGGAAGAAGTCAAATCCCTGACTATACCAATAACCAGTTCTGAAATTGAGGCAGTAACAAATAGCCTACCAACCGAAAAAAAGCCCAGGACCAGCCAGATTCACAGCTGAATTCTATCAGAGGTACAAAGAGGAGCTGGTACCATTCCTTCTGAAACTATTCCAAACAACTGAAAAAGAGGGGCTCCTCATTTTATGAGGCCAGCATCATCCTGATACCAAAGCCTGGCAAAGACACAACAATAAAAGATAACTTCAGGTCAATATACCCCTGATGAACATCGATGCGAAATCCTCAATAAAATACTGGTAAGCTGAATCCAGCAGCACATCAAAAAGCTTATCCATCATGATCAAGTCAGCTTCATCCCTGGGATTGAAGTCTGGTTCAACATATGCCAATCAATAAACATAATTCGTCACATAAACAGAACCAATGACAAAAACCACATGATTATCTCTACAGATGCAGAAAAGGCCTTCGATAAAATTCAACATTGCTTCGTGTCAAAAACTCTCAATAAACTAGTTATTGATGGAATATAACTCAAAATGGTAAGAGCTATTTATGACAAACCCACAGTCAAGATCATACTCAATGGGCAAAAGCTGGAAGCATTCCCTTTGAAAACCATCATTCCCTTTGAAAACCAGCACAAGACAAGGATGACATCTTTCACCACTCATGCCATCTCTCACCTCTCCTATTCAACATAGTATTGGAAGTTCTGGCCAGGGCAATCAGGCAAGAGAAAAAAATAAAGGGTATTCAACTAGGAAGAGAGGAAGTCAAGTTGTCTCTGTTTATAGATGACATGATCTTATATTTAGAAAACTCCATCATCTCAGCCCAAAAGCGCCTTAAGCTAATAAGCAACTTCGGCAAATTCTCAGGATACAAAATCAAAGTGCAAAAATCACAAGCTTTCCTATACATCAACAATAGACAAGCTGAGAGCCAAATCATGAATGGACTCCCTTTCATAACTGCTATAAAGAGAATAAAACACCTAGGAATACATCTTACAAGGGACGTGAAGGACCTCTTCAAGGAGAACTACAAACCATTGCTCAAGGAAATAAGAGAGGACACAAACAAATGGAACACTATTCTATCCTTGTGGATAGGAAGAATCAATATCATGAAAATGGCCATACTGCCTAAAGTAATTTATAGATTCAACACTATTCCCATCAAACTACCATTGACATTCTTCATAGAATCAGAAAAAAAAGTACTTTAAAATTCATATGGAACCAAAAAAGAGCCCGTAGAGCCAAGACAATCCTAAGCAAAAAGAGCAAAGCTGGAGGCATCATGCTACCTGACTTCAAACTATAAATGAAAACAGCATGGTACTGGTACCAGAACAGACATACAGACCAATGGAACAGAATAGAGATCTCAGGAATAACATCGCACATCTACAACCATGTGCTCTTTGGCAAACCTGACAAAAACAAGCAATGGGGACAGGATTCCCTATTTAATAAATGGTGCTGGGAAAACTGGCTAGCCATATGTAGAAAACAGAAACAGAACCCCTTCCTTACACCTTACACAAAAATTAACTCAAGATGGATTAAAGACCTAAATGTAAAACCCAAAACTACAAAATCCCCAGAAGAAAACCCAGGCAATACCATTCAGGACATAGGCGAGGGCAAAGATTTTACGATGAAATTTCCAAAAGCAATTGCAACAAAAGCTAAAATTAACAGACTGGATCTAATTAAACTAAACAGCTTCTGCACAGCAAAACAAACTATCATCAGAGTAAACAGGAACCCTTCAGAACGGGAGAAAATTTTTGCAATCTACCCATCTGACAAAGGTCGAATCAGATTTTACAAGGAACTTAAACAAATTTACAATTAAAAAAACACATCAAAAAGTGGGCAAAGGACACGAATAGATACTTCTCAAAAGAAGACATTTATGTGGCCAAAAAAAGCTCAACATCACTGATCATTAGAGAAATGCAAATCAAAACCACAGTGAGAAACCATCTCATGCCAGTCAGAATGGCAATTATTAAAAAGTCAAGAAACAACAGATGCTGGAGAACCTGTGGAGAAATAGGAATGATTTTACACTGTTGGTGGGAATGTAAATTAGTTCAAGCATTGTGGAAGACAGTGTGGTGATTCCTCAAGTATCTAGAACCAGAAATACCATTTGACCCAGCAGTTGCATTACTAGGTATATACCCAAAGGAATACAGATCATTCTATTATAAAGATACATGCATACGTATGTTTATTGCAGCACTATTCACAATAGCAAAGCTATCGAACCAACCCAAATGCCCATCATTGATAGACTGCATAAAGAAAATGTGGTACACATACACCGCGGAATACTATGCAGCCTAAAAAGGAATGATATCATTTTCTTTGCAGGGACATGGCTGAAGCTGGAAGCCATCATTCTCAGCAAACTAACACAGGAACAGAAAACCAAACACTGAATTTTCTCACTCATAAGTGGGAGTTGAACAATGAGTACACAGGGACACAGCAAGGGGAACACCACACACCCAGGCCTGTCGGCGGGGTGGGGAGAGGGAGAGCATCAGGACAAACACCTAATGTATGCAAGGCTTAAATCCTAGGTGACAGGTACACACGTGCAGCAAACCACCATGGCACACGTATACCTATGTAACAAACGAGCACATTCTGCACATGTATCCTAGAACTTAAAGTAAAATAAACATAATTATAATAATAAGATAAAAAATAAAAATAAATTTGTAAAATGCCTCAGTAATTTGGATAACTTTCAAGGATTTTTGCTTCATTGATTTATTTCTACCAGCATCACTCTGCTTTATATAAGATGGTTTTAGAATGCATTATAATATTGGGTAGAAATCTTCTGGTAGTCTGTTTTATTTTTTAAAAAAATTATGAGCAATTTTAGCAGGTGTAATTTTTCAGATGACAAATAATCATGTTCAAAAACATCATTTAAATTATAGATAGAATTGTGCTAAGTTTACAAATTGTAATTAGGACCATTTAATAACAACATTAAACACTGAACAACCAAGTGAATTCAAATATACTAAAATGCCATATTGACCTAATGTGAAAACAAGACCTAAACCAACCTTGAACATATATATATATATATATTTTTGTCAACTTCGGGCCTCTCCTGACAACCCTTATCTAAGAGGAGTACAGGCCACTGGTACTGCTCTTTTTCTGTGATAATGATCTCCACTAATTGCCTTCATAATTCTTGTCATACACTCTGGTCACTTTGGCCAGTGGCTGTCTTCACCTCTCCTTTTTGTTCTGCCATTTTATCCCTCATTTAGAATAGACCTGGCATACACAGATTTTAAATAAACGTTAAATAATTTGAAAAACACCTCTGATGTTAAGTAAATAAATCAGGGTACCTATTTTTCTAAATACTGAAGGGTTCATACCATGTTTTAAACAGGCAAGAAATATTGTTTGTATTCCATTGTCACGTGGTTTGCCCAGGAATTTGGGTTTGTGAGGGAACTTAGAGAACATGGATTTTAATTAGATGATCGACATGAGGAGGTTGGAGGGGACGCAGCATAGTGGAAGGAGTCCTCATTTGCTGTCTGAGGTTGGTACACATGTTGAACAGGACTGACGGTGACAAACCATCAAGAAACGATGAGCTTCCCTATGCTATTGTAATTAGGTCTTTAGAAGTCAAAGCCATCCAGACATTCATTCAACTGCAGATAACAATGATTTGTTTCCCATTTTTAACTGTTTGCCATTTTTACTTTAAATATCTTATATCGGCCACCCTCTTCAGCTTGCCTCTGTTCCCTCCACTGCCTGCTGCTTAAACAGCCACTGCTACATAATATATTGCCCGCCTTCGGAGAGCAGGGAATTTGCCATTACAACTTGCACTTGGTTTAGAGACTAATGTTTTGTAGTATTTCTAATTACATGTCTTTCTCTTCCTCTAGGCTTAAAATTTCTCAATACAGTATAATTATAAAAGCACAGAAAAAGGACTTACGTCCATGTCTGAAATATCCCTTTGAACGACTGAATCATTAACTTGCTGGCTTGCTTTTGGGCTACAGATTCCCTCCTTTTTCTGGTTCCTGGAGATTACACTTTATTTCTGCTAGGTCAGTCGTTTTTATAATATGCTAAATAAGTATATCTATTTGTTGTGGAATGAAATGTATGTTAGCTAAGTTTTGAATGAGAAGTTTGATGTTGAATTTTATCAACTGTCTTTTGGGCATCTATATGAATGATTTTTTCTCACTTACTCTATTAACCAAGCAATGTACAAAAAAAAAAGTCCTGATAATAAAACATGGAAAGAGAATCAGGAGAGTTGAGCAGGTGTGCAATTTTTATTAATCAGACAAGTCTTCACTGAGAAGGTGACATGTAACTCAAGAATTGAGGAAAGAATATAAACAGGCATGAAATCTTTGAAGCAAGAGCTTGCTTAGTATGTAAAAGGAAGGGCAAAACCCAGCCAGGCTGAAATCAAGTGACCATAATACAGTAATAGAGGCTGGGCGCGGAGGCTCACGCCTGTAATCCCAGCACTTTGGGAGGCCGAGGCAGGCAGATCACGAGGTCAGGAGATCGAGACCATCCTGGCTAACACAGTGAAACCCCGTCTCTACTAAAAATACAAAAATAAATTAGCTAGGTGTGGTTAGCGGTGCCTGTGGTCCCAGCTACTCGGAGGCTGAGGCAGGAGAATGGCATGAACCCAGGAGGCGGAGCTTGCAGTGAGCCGGGATCCTGCTACTCACTCCAGCCTGGGAGACAGAGCGAGACTCCGTCTCAAAAAGAAAAAAAAAAAAAAGGCAATAGAAAGTGAGGTCACAGAGGTAGGAGATGGAGAACAAACTGGGTTTTGTCTCTCCAAAAGTGATGTCCATCCAGAACCTCAGAATGTGTCCTTATTTGGAATTATACAATATTTGTCCTTTTGTGTCTGGTTTATTTCACTTTGCATAGCATCTTTAAGGTTCATCAGTGTTGCAGCAGATGTCAGAATTTAATTTATTTTTAATTTTTTCACAAATGATTTTTTTAGGTTCATAGCAAAATTGAAAAAAAGGCACAGAGATTTCCCATATACCCCTAGCCTCTACACATGCACAGCCTCCCCTACTATCAATATTCCATACTAGGGTGATGCATTTGTTACAACTGATGGACCTTTATTGACTCACCATAATTACCCAAAGTCCACTGTTATATTAGCATTCACTCTTAGTATTGTACATTTTATAGTTTTGGACAATTGTATAATAACGTGTGCATCATTATACTATCACATACAGGAGAGTTTCACTTCCGTAAAAATCCTCTGTGCTCCAACTGTTGATCTCTCCCTCCCCCCATTTCATTATTTTTAAGGATGAATAATATGCAATACACCACATTTTGTTTATCTATTCATCATTTGATGGGCATTCGAACTGTTTCCACTTCTTGGCTATTATGAATAATGCTGCTGTGAACATTTGTGTACAAGTTTTGTGTGGACCTACTTTTTCATTTCTCTTGGGTATATACTGAGGAGTAGAATTGCTGGGTCTAGTCTTAATTGGTAAGAGTCTTTTCCAAAGTGACTGTCATCTTACATTCTCACAAACAATGTATGAGGTTCCCATTTTTTCACATCGTGATTGATACTTGTGTGTTGTTTAAAAATTTTAGCTACCCTAGTGGATTTGAAGTGGTTTTTTAAAGTGGTTTTGATTGCATTTCCCTGAGAACTAATGATGTTAAACATCTTTTTATGTGGCTATGACGATTTGCATACCTTCTTTGGAGAGGTTTTGATTGCATTTCCCTGAGGACTAATGATGTTAAACATATGCCTATGGCAATTTGCATACCTATTTTGGAGAAAGTCAATTCAAATCCTTTGTTCAATTTTAAACTGGAAATTTTATTTGTCTGTTGTTGACTTGTAAGAGTTCTTTATGCTTGCTCTGATTGTTTCAGATCTTAATGTTATTAATTTTATTTCCTCCAGGGTCAATTCTGCTAATGTTTCATTTTATGTATTAATATTTTTTCTCCTGTAATTTGTCCTTTTTATATGTCAATTCTCATTTATGTCATCCTGTTGTCTTATATTTATGCCAGGGAATTCATTTATTCTTTAATTTCTAAGAGCAACAATTGTGTGGATGAAAATACATTTTATGGGAATACAGGTAGCACTTGTCAAAAACGTTTGTCTTTGCTTACTGTGTTCAAATGTTTTTGATAGGCTCCTAATGTTCTTCCTCAACCTGCTTCAATTGTACTACCGACAGTTAATATTTTCTGGAGTTTGAGGTATGAACTTAGCTCTTATCCCAATTTTAGTGTGCATGAATTATCTTCTCCTTTTTTGTTTACTTTATTTCTTTTCATTGGATTTGAAGGTGTGTAGGGGTTGGGGTGGTGACACATTCTGCTTTTTCTCCTAATCTGCTAGTACTTAGGAATGAACAGCAGCCACAATAGCATACTATTATCTAGAGAGCATTGTGGATTAGGTCAACAGCAAAATAAAGTTGGTATTGGCAACCTTTGTTAGTACCTGGGTTGTTCTCTAAAATCAAGGTCTTCCAGATTTCCATCTGCCTTCATGGGCATGCAACAGTAAACCAAAGCCAGCCAGAGAACGTGCCTTTTGCTCCCTCCAGATCATGATCTCTTAATAGCTGAACTAAAAATCTACTGTTAATTATAAAATCTCAAAATAAATTGTAGCTGTCCAAGGCAATTACATAACAGCTCTATTCTGAAAAACGCCAGCTTCATCACCTCTGGTGAAGTGCTGGTTTTTCCTTTTGAAAACTCTGCATTTATAGGAGGGCAAGGGTTAGCCCAATGCCATAGAGTCAGCGCAGGGAGTGGGAGGAAACAGACTAGGTTCTTTAATTCTCAGCCCAAGTCTCTAACCACTAAACCACACTACCATTCCCTCTAATTACCCTTTAGGTAATATGTGTAAAAATATGTTTTTGAGGTGATGAGATAAAATTAGAAGTTAGGTGATTGGGTTAGTCTTCATCTCCGTCTTAGTCACTAAAACAAAAATCCACAATGAATAAATGGGACCAAATAGTTTCTCAGCAAAACAGAAAGTTAATGGAGATTCTAAATAAATTTGCACCACAAAACCAAAGAGGCATTTAGGAATTTCCCTAATACCCTCAAAGTGGGACATTTTCTAGTACTTACTGGAAAATGATACAATTAGGAGGATAGAATTTTTTTTTTTCATACATTGAAAACTTTCCTTCCAGAAGTTCTTGGCAATTTTATCTTCAGGAAGTATATCCATGCTATTTGGTTGTATTATTTTGAAATGAAAATTCATTTAATAAATTATGAAGATTTTGTTTTTATTTCTCTGCAATGATCTTAGTAACTACTATCAGGATTACATGCTACAATATCTGGAAAAGTTTTTCCCAAATGAGGAAAATGGACATTCTGCAACATGATAGTCATTAACAATCTAAGAGCAGTCTCAGTAGTTTTGTCTTCTAGAAACTTCTACTATTGTTATCTTGATACAAAGAACCTCACTGCCAACATCAGAGTTTGAGTTCTAATACCATCACTTGGCTATTTATATAGCTTATCCAGGTAGATCACGCTATGTTCAAACCTCAGCTTCGATATTTTTAAGCAGAATTATGAATCCCTGTTCTATCTATGTTACAAATATTACACAAGAATAAAACACTAAAACATGGAAATATGTAAAACTTTGAAAATTCTAAGCTAATCTCTTAAATTTGAATTAAAATCTCTTAAAGGAAGATTACTAAAAAGCATCCTGCAGAATGTTTTGTTGCTTTCTTCTGAAGGCAAAGCATACTAAATTTGGTTAATTGATATGCTTCTTACTAGAGGGTGGTCTGTTCGCCTCCAAATTAGAAATGAAAATATACAGGATGTGGAAAACCATTTTGATCATAAAGCGAATGTGCTGTATTTCATCTTATGTGATTCTATTACTTGCTGACCCTATTAACTTTTCTAATGTTCTTTTCTTTTTCATCTTTTTCACCCCTAGTTGTTTGGCAATCATAGTTATTGATTAAATTTATATGTACACTGCACATACAGTTGTAAAAGTAGGTCTGGCTGGACACAGTGGCTCATGCCTGTAATCCCAGCACTTTGGGAGGCCAAGGTGGGCAGATTACCTGAGGTCAGGAGTTTCAGACCAGCCTGGCCAACACAGTGAAACCCCATCTCCACTAATAATATAAAAATTAGCCGGGCATGGTGGTATGCATCTGTAATCCCAGCTACTCTAGTGGCTGAGGCAGGAGAATTCCTTGAGCCTGGGAGGTGCAGGTTGCAGTGGATCACACCACTGCACTCCAGCCTGGGCGACAGAGTGAGACTGTTTCAAATGATGTATATTTTAACTTTAACTTAGTTCTTGATTCCAAATGAATATGGTGTGAGACCAGTGTAATTAACGGGAAGGGACATGTTGTTATCATTAGCAAAGCATAATGTTACTTTTCAAAAATACAAATCATAATTTATGAATTTGTGAGTAAATGGAGATTGTTCTGAAATACACAGAAACTAAATTATTGAATTGTAATGGTTTTAGAATTGTAGTTTTATTATTTTAAAAATGAATCGGTTGGGCCCGGCGCAGTGGCACACGCCTGTAATCCCAGCACTTTGGGAGGCCGACGCGGGTGGATCACGAGGTCGGGAGATCGAGACCATCCTGGCTAACACAGTGAAACCCCGTCTCTACTAAAAATACAAAAACAAAATTAGTCAGGCATGGTAGCAGGTGCCTATAGTCCCAGTTACTCAGGAGGATGAGGCAGGACAATGGCGTGAACCTGGGAGGTGGAGCTTGCAGTGAGCCGAGATCATGCCACTGCACTCCAGCCTGGGCAACAGAGTCAGACTCCATCCAAAAAACAAAAGATATATAGTATCTAGAGATAAAAATACAGCATTAGAATTAAAATATATATATAATTGGGTTATTATCAATTTGATGTTTGATAGCAAAAGTAAAGACCAGTAATCTTGATAATACAGAAATAAAAAACACTAACAGCGAGATGAAAAGAATCAAGATTGTAAAGGAATAAACAGAGCCATCAGGAAACCATGGTACATTTTTTGTATTTTTAGTACAGACGGGGTTTCACCTGTGTGTTTTTTTTTTTTAAATAATAAATCTATGTTGGAAATACATCAAAACCTTGCGTTTTGCACGTATTGAGCTGAATACATATGTTCACCTGCTTATATAGTCATGTGACTTATTTTGAAACGTTAAAACTATGCAATCATATAACATATAAGCAACATTAGAGTAATATTGCTTTGCTTTTTGGTAACTACTGGATTGGTTTTACTAACATTTTATTCAGGATATTTCACATATGTTCACGAGCGTTTTTGGTCTGTACTATTCTCTTGTAAGTTCCCTTGGTTTTACTATCTAAGTAATGGTGATCTCATAAAATGACTTTTGAAATGTATTCCATTCTTCTCATATTCTGAAAGAACTTATAAGGGTTTTAAAAAAATTTCTTGCATATATGTTTTGGTAGAATTTGCCATTGAAGCTACTTGGGTCTGGAATTTTCTTTATGTATGGTTTTTATTTATGAATTTAACCTCATTGATGGGCATAGGCCTATTCAGATTTCTATTACTCCTTTCATTAATTTAAGTAATTTGTATCTTTCAAGGAAGTTACTCATTTAAATTATCAAATTCATTGGCATAAAATCTATAAGATGTTGATAATTTATGTCTCTTGTTTTCTTGATCAATTCTATTGATTTAATGGACCTTTAAAAGAAACAGCTTTTGGTTCTATAAATTTTCTCTGTCGTATTGATTTCTGTATATGTATTTATTATTCTATTTATTTGGGTTTATACTACTATGTTTATTATAGGTTCTTAAGGTAAAAGATTCCAGCTTTAATATTAGATCTTTGCCACTAAATGTATACTTAGCAGCATCTCACAAATTTTTGCTGTGTTTTGCTTTTACCTTATTTTATTTCAAAATATTTTCTACTTTCACTTAAGAAATGTGTGAAAATATAGTTTCAAACGGTACTACAAGGCTACAGTAACCAAAACAGTATGGTACTGGTACCAAAACAGATATATAGACCAATGGAACAGAACAGAGGCCGCAGAAATAATGCCACACATCTACAACCATCTGATCTTTGACAAACCTGACAAAAACAAGCAATGGGGAAAGGATTCCCTATTTAATAAATGATGTTGGGAAAACTGGCTAACCATATGCAGAAAACTGAAACTGGACCTCTTCCTTACACCTTATGCAGAAATTAACTCAAGATGAATTAAAGACTTAAACGTAAACCCTAGAACAATAAAAACCCTAGAAGAAAACCTAGGCAATACCATTCAGGACATAAGCATGGGCAAAAACTTCATGACTAAAACACCAAAAGCAACTTCAACAAAAGCCAAAATTGACAAACGGGATCTAAGTAAATAAAAGAGCTTCTGCACAGCAAAAGAAACTATCATAGTGAACAGGTAACTTACAGAATAGGAGAAAATTTTTGCAATCTATTCATCTGACAAATGGCTAATATCCAGAATCTACAAGGAACTTAAACAAATTTACAAGCATAAAACCAAACAACCCCATCAAAAAGTGGGCCAAGGATATGAATAGACACTTCTCAAAAGAAGACATTTATGTGGCCAACAAACATATGAGAAAAAGCTCATCATCACTGGTCACTAGAGAAATGCAAATCAAAACCACAATGAGATACTATCTCGTGCCAGTTAGAATGGCCATCATTAAATAGTCAGGAAACAACAGATGCTGGAGAGGATGTGGAGAAATAGCCATGTTTTTACACTGTTGGTAGGAGTGTAAATTAGTTCAACCATTGTGGAAGACAGTGTGGCGATTCCTCAGGGATCAAGAACCAGAAATACCATTTGACACAGCAATCCCATCTCTGGGTATATACCCAAAGGATTATAAATCATTCTACTATAAAGACACATGCACACGTATGTTTACTGCAGCACTATTCACAATAGCAAAGACTTGGAACCAACCCAAATGCCCATCAATGATAGACTGGATAAAGAAAATGTGGCACATATACATCATGGAATACTATGCAGCCATAAAAAAGGATGAGTTCATGTCCTTTGCAGGGACATGGATGAAGCTGGAAACCATCATTCTCAGCAAACTAACACAGGAACAGAAAACCAAACACCGTATGTTCTCACTCATAAGTGATTGTTGAACAATGACAACACATGGATACAGGGAGGGGAACATCACACACCGGGGCCTGTTGGGGGCTGGCAGGCTGGGGGAGGGATAGCATTAGAAGAAATAACTAATGTAGATGATGGGCTGATGGGTGCAGCAAACCACCATGGCACGTGTATACCTATGTAACAAAACTGCATGTTCTGCACATATATCCCAGAACTTAAAGTATAATAATAATTTTAAAAACCCAGAAATGTGTGAAAATTTACACATTTTTTTCCTATACATACTCTATGTTCTATCTGTTTTGTTTCAGGTGCTTTGAATGTGTTTTTTATCCTCTTTCACATTTATTTTCTTCACATATTGACACTTTTATACTTAATTTTCAACCTGATAATATCTGCTTTTCTAAAACTAACTTTTATGACATTTATGTAGCCACCTTAGCTTTTATTTGATTGGTGTTTGTATGATATATCTTTTGACATTATCTGACTCATAATCAATCTAGGTTTGTATATTTAAATTTTTTTTTTAATTTTTATAGACAGCATATGGTTAGAGCCTGTTTTTTAATTCATTCTGACAATCTCTGCTTTTTAATTATAGTGTTTGGCCATTTACATTTAATGTGTTTTTCAACACGGTTGGCTTTAAATTTATCATCTTGCTATTTGTTTCCTACTAGTTCTATAATACTTTATTCTTTTTTTCTTATTTTCCCTTAGCTTTTTTCCCTTGAATATTTTTGGCATCCATTTTATCTTATTAACTTTTTATATCTTCATATCATTCTCAGCGGTTTCATCCTTCAAATGTAATTTTAGCTTGCCACATTCCACCTTCATATAATGTTACACCACATCATATATAACTGACTTTTATATATTACATATTGCATACAGACTGTATGAAACTGTCTTTTCTCTAAAGAATTCCATTCAAAGATATTTTCCAAATTTAAAAGATTTTGTATTATTCCACTTAATTACAATTTCTATTTCTCTTCATTCTTTGAATAGACACATATTTTTGTTGCTGTTATGTTTTAATCTGAAATCATTGTAAGAGATTTAGCTTACTTGTCCAGAAATATTTATAAGTACATATAAAAGGGTATTTGCTTCTGTGTTTATTGTAAAAGTATATGCTAAATATGTGAATTTTCCCTCAAAACAGTAATAAGTAACTAGTTACAATTAGTTACAGTTTCAAGTAAACCAATTATTAATATGTAGAAAAGAGTGTCACTCCAGATACGTTACATAGTGAATTGGATACTTTAAACATTTGCTTCAAAAGATAATATCTAGTCTGTTTTATCTGCTTGGTATGGCCCTGACAGCCAAAGTCTTTAACATTAAGGAATACGTTATTATAATAAATGTGCAGAATCAAAAGAATGTCCACAGAAAAATTATGACTGTAGCTGATAATAAAACTATTATGAATTTCACCATTACTTTAGTATAATTGCAACCAGGATACTAGTTTTTATAATACATTTGAACCCTATAAATTTTTTTCAAAGATATGTTTGTTTCACTGAAAGTGTCACCATTTAACATTGATCAAAACAATGAGGCGCAGTCACATGTGTTACAAAATTTAGATCCTTTTGTTTTTCCTGTTACTTAAGGCGAGGACAGAGTGTGAGAGCTGGTAGTGGTCAGCTTTATGCTTAACTGTTAGAGTAAACTGGTAGAGCTGTCCTTCACAATTTATTCAAACATCTGGCTACCACAGTTAAATAGGTTAGGGAAGAGCATATGGTTCTCATTTAGAACACTGCAAATATCATCCTGATGGAGACTAAAATGTTAAGAAAGGCCAATACTGTTTTGATTATAATCTCAGACAGGAAAAACACACACACACACACACACACAAACCCTGCATGCTAAGAATCTCCATATCTTATTATAAAAATTTATATTCTGTGTTGTGTTGTTACTTTGATTCTTACATTAAAGGACAGTCCATTAATACAGGAGGATAACAGTTGACTTTTATGTGTTTTTCAAATAAAATGATAGGCAAAAAATAAAAAAACAAAAAAAGGAGAAAATTATAAACTTCAGGAACTTTTGCTTTTAATAACAATGTTTCTTTGGAATTTCAAAGTTACATTTTGATATATTAATCCTATTGATTAGGAATACATGTATATGTATTTTCCAATTACATTGTAATTAAATAGCAGGCTTGTATCTCTGTAAAACAGATGAAAGGGCTGTTAGGTTAATCCAGCTGCTTAAAATGTATGTTGTATTTGACCATTTGCCAAAAAAATCTGTGGCTCCACGAGCCAGCTGGCATGGGTTGGAGGGTGGGAATCTCTCAGCTGATTATGACCATGGCTGAGGACATTTCTATAAATTCTACTTTCAAAATGACAGTGAAAAACTCTACCTTGGCTGCCCTACAATTTTGCCAAGCAATGATATCTTCAGAAATTGTTTACCTTTTAAAATATATCTTCCCATTCATATTACTTGAACCCCTAAACAAGTCATTTACTTACATTAAAAAAGAGAAACAAAATTTTTTAAGATGTATTAAAATTTAGGAGCCCGGGATTTCACTTGGTATATTTTGTCATATTTCCTACATTAAAAAGGGGGAAAATTAATTTTAAAATAAGTAACTCAATAAGAATATTTATGTCAAAACATCAGTATCTCATTGTGTAATTTTATGATATTTTATTATTTGTTATTAGAGACCATAGCTAGGCAGAGTTGCTTAAGTTTTAAAAACTCCTCATCATTTGAGTTATTATGTATAATATTATAAGAACCCATGTTTTTAACCACCAAGAAAACCCTAAATTACTTCTATACATGGGCTCATCTGCGCATGTATGTATGTGTGTGTGTGTGTGTGTGTGTGTGTGTGTCTACCAGGTGTGAGGCCCACCACACTAACACACTAACAAGTCCCAAGGTACACTCTTCCTTTGATTTTTTTTTTTCCCCAGCTGGTACTTGCTACAGCAACGTGTCTGAGTGGCCATTTGAGTTATCTGAGAAGCTGTCAAAAGGCTGAGAAGATTTGGGAAGATTTCAAAAACCTGGCGGAGCCTGCTTTCTCAAGAAGAATACTTTATGACACTTTCATTCTCAATCCCAAACCTCAGATGTTTGATTTTTTTTTTTTTTCACTGTTGAAATAGTGGCAACAAGAAGGATAGGTGGAGTTAGGATACTTTAAAAACATAAAAATCACAGAATGTTTCAGCTTTCACTGAATTGCAGACATTTATATTTTCAAATTATAACGTGATAGATGGAGTCTGGTTTCACTAAAAACAGAATATAAAAGAGAAATCTCCATTAATGATACATGGTTTCTAGTAGTCCACTTATAGGAATATTTATGCATATTTGTTTTTATGTCTTTACATTATTTTAATAGGTAATGCAATTACATCTTCTAAAATTCAGAAACCATAAAACGCATAAAGGAAAAACTCACCATCCAGCCCTGTCTCATGTTGCCCTTGAGGACTCTATTTTCTGCACCCACACAGCTAAACCTTGTTACAAGTTACTTGGGTGTATTAGTTTAACAAATAAAAACATAGGACTCCTGATTAAGTTTAATTTTCAGATAATTAATGCTTTTTAAGTATACGTATTTCTAAAATATTGCAAGAGACATACGTATATTTAAAAATGATTGTTTGACATCCAAATTTAACTATGCGTCCTATATTTTGTCTGGCAACCCTAATCCTTCCTCAGATACTTATGCAAATGGAGAAAATATGCACTCTTTTATTATCCTCCATCCCTTTCTTTTACAGAAATGATAGAATGCTTTATTTAGCATTCTGCACCTGTTTTTAGCTAACCACACTTTTGGGGATTATTCTGTATCATAAAAGATATTTCTCCTTTTTACCATAATGTATTTCATTAAACCCTCTTGATGTATTCACAGGTTAGGTCCCATATTTTGCTCTTCTAAACAATGTCACAATGAAGACTCTGTCATAAATTTCCAGAAATTGCATTATTATGTCAAAGGGGTAAGTGTATACATAATTTTAGTAGATGCTGCAAATCGTCCTTCATAATGGTTACAACAATTACAATCCAATCAGCAAAGGGTGACAGTGCTTATTTTGATCACAACTTACTAACACTGTGTTACCAATCTTTGGATTTTGTTGCCAATCTGCCTGATAAAAAATGGTGTTTTAGTTTAATTCTATTTAGTTGTATTTTGCATTTATCTTTCAATGAGTAAAACTGAGAATTTTTATATGTTTATAAACTGTTTATATTTTTTCTTCAATTTTCTAGTCATTGCAATGGTTCTACTGTGGTCAGTCTGTTTCTTCTAAAGTTCTTTGAGCTCTTATCAAGGATGTTGGCTCTTTATCAAGGATGTTGATAAAGAGGATGTTGGCTCTTTGACTGTGATATAAATAGCCACTAGTTTTCCTAGTTTTTCATCTTCCTTTTCACTTCACTTGTGAATTTTTGAATCGATTCATTTTTATCACTGTTTTAGCTTATGACTTCTGAGTTCTGAATCAAAGTCACAAAAGCCTTTCCCACTTAAAGACTATAAAGGAATTCACTTTGTTTTTTATTTTTGTACCTTGCTAGTTTGAATTTTTTTATATTTAAATCCTTGATCATCTTGGTGTTTGCTATTGTCTGTGAATGCAGCTTTACCTTTTTTGGATATCTTCACAGTCGTTCCTATTCTATTTATTTGAACGTCTGTTATTGTTTGTGCTGATTCGAGATCCTTCCTTCATTGTACATTAAATTCCGTTGTGTATTTGTGTCTATTTTAAAACACTAAACTGTTCCCTTAGCATTTATTTGCCTATAACACAACAGTATCTTACTGAATTTATTATGAAGGCTTTATACGCTAAAATAACTAGAAAAAAAATCTCACTTTCCTAACTTTTCATTTTTAGAGTTTACCTGGTTATTTGTGTTTGGTGATTTTTCTCTATGATTTCTAGAATTAGCTCATCAAATTGTAGAAACAATACTACTGGTATTTTTGGGGGGATGGCATTAAACTTACAAATTTGTTTAGAGAGAACCGACATACTTACGACGAGATTTCCTATACAAAACCATGATATAGCTTTCCATTCATTCAGTGTATATTCTGAGTTGTCTTATTGATTATACAAAATTTTAATTTATTCTACTGGGTTATTTAGGTATATCTCTTAGTTTTCTTTCTTTCTTTTCTTTCCTTCCTTTCTTCCTTTCCTTTGTTGTGACAGGATCTCCTTCTGTTGCCCAGGCAGGAGTGCAGTGGAGGCAGCACAGCTCATCGCAGCTTCGAACTTGTGGGCTCAAGTTAGAAGTTCCCACCTCCTGCCTCAGATTCCTGAATAGCCAAAACTACGGGTGCATGCCACCATGCCCTGCTATTTTTTATTTTTTGTAGAGATGACGTCTAGCTTTTTGTTGCCTAGTCCGATCTTAAACTCCTGGCCTCAAGCAATCCTCCCACCTCAGCCTCCCAAAGCTCTAGGATTCCAGGCATGAGACATATAGCATCCAACTGAGAAATGTATCTAACGCAATGTTCAGTTGTGGTGGGGAAAGGGCAGCTTGCTTACTTTCTTTTTCTTCCTTTCCTTTTTCCCTCCCTCTCCTTTCTCCTTCCCTTTTCTTACTCCTTCCCTTTCCTGTGTCCTTCCGTTTCCTTTCCCTTCCCTTCCTTTCCCTTACTTCCCTTTCTGACTTTTGCAGACCCATTTAATAAGGTACTGGCCTTTTTTTGGCTGGAGTCCATGTATTTCATCATGTTAAGAAAGTATTCACTGGTATCTATTTTGTTAATAAATACAAAAAATATGGAATGGTAATATTTTTCTTAGTTCTATCAATATACTAAATGATATTAATAGATTTCTTAATACTAAACCACACACACTCTTGGAATAAATTCCATTTTGCTCAAAACGATTAGCAATTTATCTCAGGTTTATATTGTGAGTAAAGGTATTTCAGAAAGTTTTTTTTTTTGTTTTGTTTTTTTGTTTTTTTTTGTTTTTTGTTTTTTTTTGCTTATAGGAGCAATGGCCTTTTGTTTTCTTATTTTACCCTCTCGGTTTTATGGCATCATGATCAGATAATTGTTTCAATGCTACTTACATTTTTTGAATTTATTGTTTTATTCTTGCTCATTATATATCCCATTTTGTTAACTCATGTTGGACTCACTCCTTTGAATGTATGTAGAAATAAACAGCTAGCATGTGAGTTTTCTATTGCTTTGTAAAACATGACTACAAATCTAGTAGCCTAAAACAACTCACATTTATTATCTCGTATTTTCTATGGATCAGGCCCAGGTTTGCTGGATCCTTTGCTAAGACTGTAATCAAGGTGTAAGCCAAGCGGTGTTCTCCCCGGGAGCCTTTTCTTGGGGGGAAGAATCCTATTTCCAGGCTCATTTCCCTTGTTCGCAGATTTCAATCCCTTGCTTAGCACTGAGGATTTTTGCTGGCTGCCAGCTGGAGGGGCGTCCCAGGTCCTAGAAGCTACAAATAGGTCCTAGAGTGCACTCTAGGTCCTCAAGGCCTCCTCCAGAGCCTAGAAGCCACCCCCAAATCCTAGAGGCCTCTCCTAGGTCTGAGAGTACACTCCAGGTTCCAGAGGCCCCTCCCAAGTCCTAAAGGCCTCCCTCAGGTTCTGGAGGCCTCCCCTATTTTCTAGAGTACACTCCAGGTCCCAGAGGCCTCCCTCAGGTCCTAGGGCCCTTCTCAACATCCTAGAGGCCTCTCCCAGGTCCTGAAGGAAGCCCCCAGGTTTTAGGGGTCACAGGTGGGTACCAGATGGTGCTCACAGGAGCCTTCCTGAGGCCCAAGAGCCTCTTCCAGATATTAGAGGCCTCCCGCAATGTCCCAAAGTCCACCTATAGGTCTCAGAGGCCTCTTTCAGGTCTTAGAGGATATCCCCAAATCCTAGAGCCTTCCTTCCTGGACCTAAAGGCCACCCCTAGGCCCTAAAGCCTTTCTCCAGGTCCTAGAGGACACCATAGATGCATACATGTATTTATTGCTTATCACTTAGATTTCCTCAACTTGGGCGCTTACTTCAAGCCAACAAACCAATAGAGAATCTCTGGCTCTGGTAAGACCGGACGTGGTGGCTCACGCCTGTAATCCCAGCACTTTGGGAGGCCGAGGTGGGCAGATCACGAGGTCAGGAGATCGAGACCATCCTGCCTAACACGGTGAAACCCTGTCTCTACTAAAAATACAAAAAAATAGCCGGGCATGGTGGCGGGTACCTGCAGTCCCGGCTACTCGGGAAGCTGAGGCAGGAGAATGGCGTGAACCCGGGAGGTGGAGCTTGCAGTGAGCAGAGATCGTGCCACTCACTCCAGCCTGGGCGACAGAGCCAGACTCTGTCTCAAAAAAAAAAAAAAAAAAAAAAAAAAGAGAATCTCTGACTCTGGTCTCCGAAAATGGCCTAATGTATAACATAATCAAGGAAGTGACAGCCCTCATCTACATCATATTCCTTTTTTTTTTTCCTTTTTTTTTTTTTTTTGAGAAGGAGTATCGTTCTGTTGTCCAGGCTGGAGTGCAGTGGCACGATCTTGGCTCACTGCAACCTCTGCCTCCTGGGTTCAAGTGATTCTCATGTCTCAGCCTCTGGAGTAGCTGGGATTACAGGTGTGCACCACCATGTACAGCTAATTTTTGTATTTTTAGTAGAGTTGGGGTTTCACCATGCTGGTCTCAAACTCCTGACCTCAAGTGACCCACCCGCCTTGGCCTCCCAATGTGCTGGGACTACAGGCGTGAGTCACCGTGCCTGGCAACCTATCCCATATTCTATTGGTGAGAATTAGGTCACAGATGCTGTGGGTACTCAGCAGCAGGGGTTCCAGAAAGACACTTATAGACCAAGATGTGGGAACGTTGGGGATCGTTTTAAAGGGCTCACCACAAATAGATGGATAGGTGGAAAACTGCTACTTTTGAAATTATCTTACACCATCTTCTATAGCCTTACTTTTATTTCCCCATGATTTGCCGCAGGCTGAGAAACCGTATTTAAATCTTGCACTGCTAATGTGTTCCATCTGATTCTCCTGGTATCACCTACAGTTTTGTTTTTAAACATTTTTATATTTTGTGATATATGGTTTATTCTCATATCCTCATTTGAATTTCACCCTTCAGCATTAAAAATTCCACTCTTTTCTTTTTTTCTTTCTACTGTGTTTGCAACCTGCATTTCACCAGGTTACTTAATAAGATGACACACCTCTGCTTTGTTCTTTTTGTTGTGTGTGTGTGTGTGTGTGTGTGTGTGTTTTGACACAGAGTCTCGCTCTGTGGCCCAGGCTGGAGTGCAGTGGCCAGATCTCAGCTCACTGCAAGCTCCGTCTCCCAGGTTCAAGCGATTCTCCTGCCCCAGCCTACCGAGTAGCTGGGATTACAGGCATGCACCACCACACCCAACTAATTTTTGCATGTTTAGTTGAGACGGTGTTTCACCATGTTGGACAGGCTGGTCTTGAACTCCTGGCCTCAGGTGATCTGCCCGCCTCAGCCTCCCAAAGTGCTGGGATTACAGGCCTGAGCCACTGCACCCGACCCGCTTTGTTTCTATTGCATTTGTCTTGTGTAACTTTGCCCATCTTTTCATTTTCAATCTTTCTAATAACTTTGATTTACAAAATTACTCATTAAAAATCAATTTTTTTAACATGTTGACGTGGCTTCTTTAGCTTATGTATATTATGGCTATTACTGTTGTGTTTTTGTTTTAGATGTCTATTTATAATCTTTTAAAAATTTGCCAATTGATGGGGTACTTGAGAAATTTTTTACATGTATATAATATGTGGTGGTTAAGACAGGGTACTCAGGGTTTTCATCATACGAGTCCAATTTTTCTTTTCTTTTCTTTTTTTTTTTTGAGACAGAGTCTTCACTCTATCGCCCAGGCTGGAGAGCAGTGGCATGATTGCGCCTCCCGGGTTCATGCCATTCTCCTGCCTCAGCCTCCCGAGTAACTGGGACTACAGGTGCCCGCCACCACGTCTGGCTAATTTTTTGTATTTTTTAGTAGAGACGGGGTTTCACCATGTTAGCCAGGATGCTCTCGATCTCCTGACCTTGTGATCTGCCTGCCTCAGCCTCCCAAAGTGCTGGGATTACAGGCGTGAGCCACCACGCCTGGCCCAATTTTTTTTAAGTATTGTTCTACTCTGCTATCAAACATTGAATTTATTTTATACCATTTTATAATGTGATCTCTTTCTTCTCTTTGATTTTTTTCTTTATGGGGTCTTGATATTTTGGAAAGTTGATATTTTTGTTCTAGTAGTAACTCCTATTATATTTATATTATATAAAATATTTTTAGATATGCTTTACTTTCTGAACTATAAGCATTTCTAAAAGTACCACATTCCATATTCCTTCTCCTCCTCCTGTCCTCTATCACCTAATTTTACACAAAAATAACATCTCGCCGGCCACGGTGGCTCACGCCTGTAGTCCCAGCACTTTGGGAGGCCAAGGCAGGCGGATCACCTGAGGTCAGGAGTTTGAGACCAGCCTGGCCAACATGGAAAACCCTGTCTCTACTAAAAATACAAAAATTAACCGGGCGTGGTGGTGCGCACCTGTAATCCCAGCTACTCGCGACGCTGAGGCAAGAGAATCATTTGAACCCGGGACGGGGAGATTGCGGTGAGCTGAGATTGCACCACTGCACTCCAGCCTGGGCAACAGAGTGAGACTCTGTCTCGAAAAAAATGTGCATATACACATACACACGTACACACAATCTCTTTCACTGTCTACCCTTTTACTTCTATTACCTGACTTCTGCATTATATGATCTATGATCTTTATCACTCAGCTTTAGAGATGAGACCATCTCTACTTCTCAATATCTTTGTACCTCCTTATTTTTGTTTGTTGTAACTTTTCTGGTTTTTCAGTATAACATGGACATCTTTTCCTTCATCACCCCACTTCTTTTACTTGTATATAGATACATACAAATATTTATTATCATCATATTGTTGCAGGGTAGTGTCCCCATTTTTTGTTTGTTTGGTTGAAAACTCTACCAGTTGCAGAAAACACCCTCAGTTCACTAACGAGGGCTCATAAGAACAATATTTTCTGAATCCTTTTGTCTTCGACCCAGTTAGCTTTTATGCTTTAAGAACACTTTAAAAATAACCTGTGTTATCCTGTTTTCCTTTGAGGTTTCAGGAGTCACCTCTACGTGCCTTTGTACAAATTAGAAAAGGGGGCCTCTCTCTGGCACATTCAGTCCTGGGTACACAGTGCTCAGTGAGAAGAAGGGAAATAAGAATCCCTCATGCGTGCTAGACAGGCACTGGCCTTCCTGCCACCTCCAGTTCTGTCCTCACTTCTGAGGTCATTTTTTTTCTACTTCTTTCCTCAAGTTCTTTGATGTTGACATTTTTATATAGCATTGGATGATATTTGTTTATGGTTAATTCATGAGTCTCTCAATTTTTTTTTTTTTGTTATTTACATCTAGTTTAGTTCCACTGTAGCAGAGACTACACTGTATGATTTGAATGATGGGAAATTTGGTAATATTTCCCTTATGATCCAGGCCATGTGCACTCGAAAAGCTAAGCGCAGCGATCTGCATATGCCAATTAGGCCAAATTTGTTCAGCATGATGTTTAAATATTCCATGCATCTTTTTTTTTTCTTTTTAGTGTTTCTATTGGTTGTTGAGAGTGGGATATTACTGTTTCGCTGTAAGTGCGGACTTGTCTGTTTCTCCTTTCAGTTCTTTCAGCTTTTAGTTTTATGTATTTTAATGTTATTCTATTAGCTGCCAACAAATTCACAATTCTATCTTTCTAGTGGACTAGCCATTTTATCATTAGGAAATATCTTTGCCTCTAACAATGAACATTGCCTTAAAGTCTGCTCTGTCTGATGTCAGTAGAGCTATCACAGTTTGTTTTCATTAGTTTTTACATGTTAAATCATTTACGTCTTTTTACTTTTAACCTCTATGCCCTTACATTTAAAGCATATCTCTTTAAAACACTGTATGTTTGAGATTTTTAAAAATCCTAGATCCGTGTTTTTTTAATGGAAACAGTTACTGACATATTTGACATTAAATCTATGCACTATTTACAGTGTGTCTTCCCTGGTTCATTTGTATCTTTCTGGAATTATTTAAGTTTAATGAAACATTTATGAGTCTATTTTTATTTCTTTTTTATTAGTTTATTAGTAATATAGCCTTTCATCATTATCATTATTATTGCCTTAGGGGTTTCAATATAAATCCCTGACTGATTAGGGCCTCTCTAAAAACAGATACTTTCCATCACTTCTTCATCAATACGAAGATTGAATTTTACTAGCCTCACCCTATTTTTGCTATTATTAGTGTCAGGAACTTTCCTTCTACATATATTTTGAAGCATATGACATTATTAACATCGTTACACAGGGAAAATAGTTATTTAGATTTACCCATATCATCACTTTTAAATTCTTTGTTCCTTCCTGTACCTCCAGGTTTTCATGATTTTCCTGTTGTGTGAAGAGCTCCCTGATTATTTCTTTCATTGCATATTTGCTGCCAATAAACCTCCTCAGTTTCTGTTTATAAAGATCTTTATTTTCAAAGGATTGTTTTTGCTAAGTCAAGGATTCTGGATTGGCAATTATTTTCTTTTAGCATGTTAAAGTTGTTATTGCATTTTCTTTGTGCTCAGATAATTTCTGTTAAGAATTCAGTTCTGGGCATCACTGTTGCTCTTTTTAAGATAATGTGCCTATTTTCCCTTGGCTGCCTTGAAAACTTTCTTCTTTGGCTTTTAGCAGTTTTACTATGCTGCTAAATGTGCAGTTGTTCATTTTGTTCTTCATAATTTAATTTGCTTGTGGTCCGTAGTTTTTCTTTAATCTTTGACTTCGGTCCTTTGTTTGGAGAATTCTCAGCCATTATGTCCTCAAATACTGCTTCCACCCCGTGCCTCTCTTTTCTGTTTAGAACACCAATTATACACATTTTATATCTTTCAAAATCTCCTTCATTTTCCATACCGTTTTTCTCTTTTTGTAAATATTTCTTTCTGTTTCAAATAAGGATATTTTCTACAGATCTGTCTTCCAGCTCACTAACCCACTCTCCTGTGTTTGACCTGCTGTTGAAACTTTATTGAGTTGCTAATTTCAGTTACTTTACAGCATTAGGATATCCATTTAATTGTTTCATAGACTCTTATTTGCTGGTGAAAATATCCATCTTACCATTTACTGATTTAAACATATGAATCTGATGGCTCTTTATTATCTGTGGAGTTGTTACTATTTTCTATTTTTTCTCTTGGTGTTTGGTCACCTGGTTCTATATTTTTCAAAGCCTGATAGTAAATCACTGAATGAAAACTGTTGCTTGTTACAATACCTCTGAAAAAACATTTGCTTGTTATGCCAGTATCTCTGAAAGGTATTAACTTCATCTAGGAACTATTTCCCTTTATCTGGAAGATTGTTACACTAGGTACAGATCAACTTGATCCTTTCTGGAATGAAGAGGTTTCAAATGGGCTTTCTGTCTGAGTGAAGGATAAACTTTTTCTAGTTTGCTTTCTCTCCTAGAAAATAATACATTGGGAGACTTACCTGAAAGCTTGTCAGTGTTTGCAGCGCCTTCCTCTTGGTCTTGCCTTAAATTCCAGTGTTTGCATTCCGGTGGACGCTTGGTGACTGCTTTGCTTGACCTCCTGGCCTCTCACCTGCACCATATTCCCTCACTCTCATCCAGCCTACAAGTAGGGAATTTCAGGCTCACCTGTCCATGGTTACCTTTCCTACAGGTTTGGCTCCTCCTAAATCCAGGCCGCCTTGGTAGCTCTACATTTCAACTTTGTCTCCCCTAACCTGTAAGCTTGCTGGAGGTCTCCACCACTGCTTTCATTTGGTCTTCCGAGGCTCGTGCCCCTTAGAACTTGGTGTCTGAATGAGAGAAGTGATGGGTGACGTTGGGGTCACCTCAATGCCATTTCCCCCTCTCACGGCATCTTGGCCACTCAAGTTACAGATATCTTGGCTGTTCTCTATCATCTTCAGAAGGCTGTTGTTGCTGTTTTAATTTTGCAACTTTTTACAGTGTTCCAGGCATGCTAGTTACTCTTATAAAAGCTTCTCCATCAGAGCCAGAGGCAAAGATGCTGGCCCCTTCCTACCAGTCCCACTGCCACCATGAGATGTGAGTACCCACTGTGTCTTACCTGGAACACTATGGTGGCTTCATAACCAGTCACTCTGTGTCCACCCTGGCCCTCTTACAATCCATTCTCAACAGAGCAGCCAGAGAGATACCTCAAAAGGTTAACCAGTTCATACCAGATATTTCAACAGACTCCCCCTGGCCCTCAGTGTAAATACAATGTTCATTGTGAAGAAAAAGCTCTCCCCAACCCTGCCCTCGCAGACCTACAAGACCCTACACACTCCGCACCATAGTCCTACTCTGCCCTGCCCCACTCTGCTCCAGCCACGCTGGCCTCCCGACCATTTCTGGAGCACCAGGTACCCCTCCACTGTCAGGCCTGTGCCCTGGCTGCCTACTCTTCCTACTCTTCCTAGAACATCTTTCCCCAGGTACATGGTGGTGAACTGCTTCATCTCTTTCAACTCCTAGCTTAGATGTCATCTTTTCAGAGAAACCTATGCCAATCGCTTTATTGAAACACATCCTCACCCTTCTCTAGCCTGATACTTTCACTCCCTTCACCCAACTCTACTTTCTTCTTTTTTCTTCATCCATGATACTGATCACTTTCTGGAATAACATATTCTACCATATTCTTTACCATATTTATTATTTTTCTATGCATTTAATCCCCTTTCACCTCTCCCCAGGTGGACAGTTAACTCTAGGATGTTGGGAGAAAAGCTGAGTATTGGGAGAGAAGCTGAGGCAGGGTTTGGAACAATGTACGGGGTCCAGGGTCTAAAACCCTTCATGGCCTCTGGACTGTGTCTAGACTTGCTGGTTCCTTGCTTCTAGCATTTTCATTATCTCAAGTAGCCATGTATTTCAAAGAAAATGCGAAACCGTCACAGCTGTAGCTCATTCGCAGGATACGCTGCTTCCTTTCAACCCCCATATCCTCACCACCTGTTTCTTTATTTGATCACCAATAAATAGCGTGGGATCCCAGAGCTCAGGGCCTTCTCAGCCTCCATACTAGCCTTGGCCCCCTGGCCCCAGTTTCTCTCTTGTCTTGTCCCATTTCCTTTGACTCTACCAGACTTCATAGCCCCCACGGCCTGGTGTTGGGTCTGATCACCCCAACATAGGAAGACTAGAATATTTGCCTGCTTTAGTTTTTTTTTTTTTTTCCCACTGACATATTCTGAGCACTTAGAAGCAGAAGTCTCCAAAGGACATGATGAATGGTAAACACCTAGAAATATTTTGGTAGAGAAAGGCAATCAAAATCATCATATAATCAGGGAATTTAATTTATTTATCAAATATTTATTATCTACAATAACAGGGTACTAAAATAATAATAATAAAACAGGTATTTGGAACTTAAAACCTTTCTCTAAAGTTATTTGCTACTTTCTCAGTGTTCTTGAAATGATTGCAAATGTTCCCTCATGGCTCTAGGAATTTCTTCTTTTTCTGCTGAGGTAAAGATGCTAACTATCATATTAAGAATGACAACCATGCATACATTCTTCCAGAAATCTACTTGGATTAACTGTGCACCATAGCCACCAGGAAGCTAAGGCACACATCACCTTGCAAGGAGCACTGCAATATTAACAAACACTACACTGTACATCAAAGGACAGCATCACACTCAAGAAAATGGTGAGGTTGTTGCTGTTTTTACTTTAAGGTTATTTACAGTACACATGTTATACTGCTTCATGCTTCTTAAGCTCAGATCCCACCAAAGCTAGAAACAATATATTCTAGTGTTAGCTCTTGTAAAGGCTTATTTTTTGTTTCCTATTACTGTAATAAAAATGACTACCATTAATGAGCAACCACTGTATTTCTAGGACTAAAGTAATTGCTTTAGATGTACTACCCATGACCTAACAAAATAGTTATTTTTGTATATTTGTCCAAGATCATATAGAGATATGTATGATAATTATGTATTAATATCTATATATAATATTTATTATGTAATATATACACCCACACACATATAATTATGTCTATATATTAATATTTATAATATCTATATATCATATATAATAGCAGTTTCATTATCTCAAGTCACCATGTTTATATAATATATAATATTTAATGTCACATATTATATATTATATCTATATATTACATATAATATATATAATATTAATATACATTATATATATCTCTATATAATATATAATATCTATGTATTATATGTGTGTGTGGGTGTTTCCTTATCCAGATATATATCTATAAAACTATATATGTCCATATATGTATATACCTACATCCTTATTTAGATGTATCTGTCTATCCACCTAAGAACATTCCATCCATATCCCTACAAGATACTCCTACAAGATTCTCTTATCTAAATACTTACACTTGCCTTGGAAATCACCACTTAACTATAACCACAGGCATAATTACTGATATAGAAGAAACTGAGAAACAAAACAGGATGATAGAAAATTAATCTGGGCCTAATTAATAACATTTAGAAGTGCTTCTCATCAACTAACAGGTTGAATTATGAAAGGCTCTTTGTAAAGTCCACTTGGTTATAATATTATAATTTTTCCATTACTTTCAATTTTTCAAACGTTAAATCTACTTCATTTTTGCTGGATGGGAGAGCTCCAGCATCACAGCTTGGATATATATCCTGTGAAGAAATGTCCAAAGTTTGTGATTCCCCAAAGCTAATGTGTTCCTCTTCACACAATCCCAAGTGTGTAACTCTCTGATAGCTATAACCTTTGTATCTCTCCACTAATAAGACATAAGAGAAGGGGAAATGAAGGTTGGGACAACACTTTATTTTTTCCCATATGTACCTTCTTCAAGGAGACGGAGCTAAATGACACAGAAGGAAATCTTAAGCAGTTATGTAAAAGTTGGCCCTGATACTCCTCTGAACAAACCCCATTAAGTCAGACTTAAATCTGCACATTTCCTTGGTGAACAGTTTCTCAAATGTTTTCAAAATAACTGATCACCAGATTTGCCTAGTTATAAACATTTCTGAGTTATTTTCTATGTAAGGCAGCTATATGAGCAAATAGGCAACTCCTGAGCATTCCTTGGAAGCAATAACAGGAAGAGGCTGAAATCTACAGATACTCAGGGAAGGTGGGGTTTTCGTACCCAGCTGTGACATTAGGCATCATGGTATGCTTACTCTAACAGTTGCAATCTTCAAAAATAGGCAGAGAGACAACAAACATGCCCAATGCTAATGACCAATGGACGTTCTATGTGTGACCCATGGACAGAAGTACTTCTCTATTATATTAGGATTATGCTAAAAATGCAATTTCCTGTAACTCATTCCAATCATTGAATCAGATTCTCTGGAGGTGGGTCCCAGGAATTTTCAGTTTAGTAAGCCTACCAGGTGATTCTTATGCACACTAAGGTTTGAAAACAACTGAGAGATTTTAAAAACAACCACTATGACCTCTAACAACATCTGTTGATGGTGAGCAGTGTTGACTCACTCTTCCTCTGTTAGATCTGAAGTGGAGTTTTTGTAAATAAAGTTGCTTTTGTTTATACTACTTCTTTTAGTTTTTGCTTGGTGTTCTGGGAATCTGTCTGTAGGAAAACCCTTGGATGTAGTGTAGATGTATTTTGGAAGAAAATACTTGGCTATGTTTATCCGAGTGAAATTAGAAAGAGCTGAAGATTGAGATGCCAGGGAGTAAAAGAGAATTAACATTAACATTTATATTTAGGGCCAAAACATATGCTAGAAAACAAGAAACATTCTGGCAATGTTCAATACATAGTTGAAGGTAATAGAAGTGGTTCTGAAATTCTGTGTGCACTGAAATCCCGACTGCTAGGTGGTCATCATCATCACCATCATCAATATTTGTATGGTATGCTACTTTTATTAGGCCTCCTCGCATGCATTATCCCATTCAAGTCTCAAAAGAGTCAAAATGGCTTGTAGATAGAGCTTTTTTTCTCCTGATATTTTTATTTCCTTATTCAGTGTTCCAATTCCAATAAGTGTCATATTCATTTCCTCAATTGGTTACGCCCATAACTTGGGAGGTGTTCATGAACCCCTCTTTCTTATGCCCCTTTCGCTCCCTACCGTCCAACATACATGTCTGATGGGTTAGATTTATTGACTCAGAAAACCATTCAGACACTCATAAAAATACTTGGTAGATGAAAATAAGAAGCCCAGGGTAGTACCTTGTGGGTATACAGACTTGGTAGCATCGTGATGATCCCATTTAAATGCCTGACTTTTTTTTTTTACAGATAAAACAAACAAACAAATGTAATCCCTTATTGACCAGGAGAAAAGAGTTGAAGTAATTTAATAATGATACTGGTTTGCTGATCTTGCTGCTACTATAAAGGTGGTCAGCTCCTGCTCACCTTCATTAATATGTTCTGGGAGCCCACATTCCACTGCTTCCTCCAGGTACATCCTACCGGATAGAGACTACGTCCATGAACACCTCTCCCTACTGACCTCCACTGCCATCAACATATACATCTGGCATTCAGCTATTACTCCAAAATTGGTCATTTCTAAAATTTTGGTTTGTAGAATACCTGTCCCCACCTGTTCTTTCCATCTTGATTCTTGGTTGTTTTTCTGCGTTTAGTATGTGAGGGTAACTCACACTAAATGGTTACATTTCCTTTGTTAACCTCAGTGGATGAGGGAGTATTTAAGCTTGCTCTCAGTAATTCTTCACAATTTGACAGTGTTCTCCTCAGACAAACAAAAATTGAAATAATTTGTTAGATGCATATCACCCTACAGGACATACTTACAGAAGTTCCTTAGGGTAAAAGCGAATGACCTCATACAATAATCCAAGTCTACATGAAAAAGAGCACTGCTAATAGTAATTATTCCTAAATCACGTAATTTATCACTGCATACCTCTTCTTTCTTCTGCTAACTTATTTAAAAATAGTTACATAAAGTAATATTTATATAATTGAACCTCTAAAATACAGATGTGTAATGTCTTTAAGAGGAGAAAGGAGATGTGTGGGAGCAAAGTTCTAATAGAAGAAGAAAATAGCACAAAATGGTTTATCAAATCCAGAGCAACAAGTGAAAAGAATCAGAAATTGTAAATACAAATGGCTAATGTAACAAACTCAGTAAATATATACTCGCTTCTATTGATTTAAAAGGAATAAACTTACTTAAATTAAGAAGTATGTTGATGTATTTTAACATATACTGATATTCTATGTACCTAGAGGAAGCAGTGGAATGTGGGCTACCAGACAGTATTAATGAAATTAAATTAGTATATATCTGCTGGTAATTCTAATTAGTTAGGAAGCATATTATAAGCCATAGAGCAGCCAGTCATAACTTTAAAAAATAATATTAAAAATCATTAAAGGAACTTACATGTTACAATAGAAAATACTAACTAATGTAAAAGGAAGCAGGAAATGAAGAACTGAGGAATAAAAGAGATATGACACATGTAGTAAAAAAAAGTTAAATGTCAGACATGCATCCAACTATATCAATAATAACACTAAATGCCCATGGATTTAAAAACTGAATCGAAGGCAAGGATTATCAGACTGAAAAAAAATATATTTAACTATATGCTGTCTACAGGAGACACATTTTATATTCAAAGATACAAATAGGTTGAAAGTAAATACATACAAAAAGACATATTTTAACAACAACCATAAGAACGCTGGAACAGCTCTACTAATACTAGACAAAACATATTTAAAATGAAAGTGTTAGTAGAGATAAAGGGGTACATTTTGTGGTGATAAAAGTTTCAATACACAAGGAAGATATAACAATTGTAATCTTATATGTACCTAACACTAGAGCCCCAAAATATCTAAAGGTAAAATTGATTAAACTGAAGGGAGAAATCAATAATGTGACTGGTCTGGACGGAGGGAGAGGACAAAGAGGACTAAGATGGCGCATTTCCGGGTTCTTCATCACCAACTTACTGGCACGTGGGAAAACGCAGCCCACGCCCGGGACAAATACAGACCAACTGCGCAGGCGCAACATGGCGTCCGATCGAGGAAACCGAAACTTACCTGGGCGCACCTACGAACGCCCCGACACGCCCGTGTCCGCCTATTGCCCTCCCACTCCCAAGCCTTAGACAGAAAAGCCGCTCCCGGCAGGCCCGCGGCGCGAACTTCCTCGGCCCCTCCTCATATGTGGACCTAGGAACCTCCCCCGAGAACGGCGGAGCGACTTCCTCGGCCTCCACGCCGAAGACCGGTGAACCTCGCCCTTTCTTCCTTCACATTGGCTAGCTAATAAAGTTTCTTTTTTACCTTGCCTACTTGTCTTTTCTCTGGCGCCTGCTCTGGTGGTCGCGTAAAACAAATCAGTGACATACCTATTGAAGATATGAGTATGCCAGTTTTAGTAATAGATGTAAAAAGTAGGCAATAAATCAACAAGGAAATAGAAGACTTGCACAATGCTATATGTAAACAAACCCAACAGACATTTACATAACACACCAATGCAGAACACGCATTCTCCTTAAGTGCACATGGTACATTCTCTGGGACAGACTATATACTGTGCCATCAAACAAGCTCACTAAATTCACAGTGATTGAAATCATACGAAAACGTTCTCTGACCAAAATGGAATAAAATTACAAATGTGTAACAGAAAGAAATTTGGGAAATTTACAAATAGTTGAAAATTAAACAACCTACTTCCAAATAACAAATGGGTCAAAAAAATCATAGGGAAATTAGCAAATACTTTGAGCAAAATGAAAATAAAGACACAGTATAGCAAGTGTTAAAGGATGCAGCTGAAGCAAAGTTGAGAAGGAAATTAATAGCTTTAACTGGCTAAGTAAGTCTAAAAAGAACTCAAATCAATAAACTAAATGTTCACCTTTATACACTGGAAGAAGAGCAAAATAAACACAAAGCAAACAAGAGGAAGGAAATAAAGTTTAGAGCAGAAGTAAATGAAATAGAGAATGAAAAATTCATACAGAAAATCAATAAAACCAGAAGTTGATTCTTCAAAAATATCAGCAAAATCGACAAACCTGTAGCTAGACTGGCCCAGAAAAAGGGAGAAAACTCACTAAAATCAGGAATGAAATAAAAGATGTCAGTGTAGCTCTTGCAAAAATTATATATATATATATTTATAATTTATGATAATATATGAACAACTGTATTTCAACAAATTCAATAAATTAGAATAGACAGCTTTGACAAAAAAATTAATACAATTTTGAATAACAAGTGAAGCATAACAAGTAAACAAGTATAATGAACAGAGATTCAATTAGTAATCAAAGAACTTCCACAAAAAAAAAGCCCAGTATCAAGTGGTTTCACTAGTAAATTCTACCAAATATTTAAAGAAAAAATTAATATCAATTGATAATTAATATCAATTCTCCCAAAATTCTATTAAAAAGTATAGGAGTGAGAACACCAACTCATTTTATGAGGCCAATATTAGGCTGATATCTAAAGTAGACAATACTATCATAAAAAAGAAAACTATAGACTAGTATCTCTTATGATTATAGATGTAAAAAATCTTCAGCAAAATACAAGCAAATATTTTTATCAACATGTCATCTATCAACATGTAAAATGTTTTATACTTTTTATGATGAATTGGCATGAATCTCAGGAATGCAAGGGGGAGTTTACATCTGAAAATAATGTAATCTACCATATTAGTAGAATAACAAAAATCACGTGACTATTTCACTGGGCACAGAAAAAGCATTCAACAAATCTAAAAGTCTTTTATGATTAAAAAGAAAAACACACTCAACAAAATAGGAATTGAAGTGAACTTAAACTGATAAAGGGTATTTATGAAAACTCCACAGCTAACATGATATTTAAAGGTGAGAGACTCAATGCTCTCTCCCGTTCTCATCATTTCCGTTCAACACTGTACTGAAGGTTCTATCCAGAGAGATTAGGCAAGAAAATAAAATGAAATGCCTTCAGATTGGAAAGGAGGATATAAAACTATCTCCACTCACAGATGTCATAACCTTGTATATAGAAAATACTGAGGAATCTACAAAAACCATAAAAGTAACAAACAAATTCAGCAAGATTGCTGAGTACAAGATCAACCTACAAAAATCAATTATAATTCTCTAAAGTAGAAAAGAACAACCTATAAATTAAGAAAAACAATTCCACTTAAAACAGCATCAAAAATAACAGAATACTTAGAAATAAATTTCTTAATAGAAGTGAAAACTTTGTGCTCTGAAAACTACAAAATATTGTTGAAAAAAACTAAAGAAGACCTAAATAAATGGAAAGATATTTCATGTTCATAAATCAGAAGGCTTACTATTGTTATGATGACCATACTGCCCAAATTGATCTAAATATTGAACACAATTCTTACCAAAATTCTAGCGGGCATTTTTGCAAAATCCTACAAGGAGAACCTAGAAGTCATCTTGAAAAGGAAGAAACCCAGCTGGGCGCGGTGGCTCACGCCTGTAATCCCAGCACTTTGGGAGGCCGAGGCGGGTGGATCTCGAGGTCAGGAGATCGAGACCATCCTGGTTAACACGGTGAAACCCCGTCTCTACTAAAAATACAAAAAATTAGCCGGGCATGGTGGGCGCCTGTGGTCCCAGCTACTCGGGAGGCTGAGGCGGGAGAATGGCGGGAACCGGGAGGCGGAGCTTGCAGTGAGCTGAGATCCGGCCACTGCACTCCAGCCTGGGTGACAGAGCGAGACTCTGCCTCAAAAAAAAATAAAAAAATAAAAATAAAATTAAAAAATGAAAAATAAAAAAGAAAGAACCCCTAAATAGCCAAAACAATCTTTAAAAACAAGAATAAATATGGAGGACTCACACTTTTTCATTTCAAAAATCACTGCAAAGCAACAGTAATCAAAAGTATGACACTAGTATAAGGCTAGAAGTATGGATCAGCGAAATAAAAGTGAGAGTCAATAATATATCCTCACTAACCTCATTTAAGATTAGTTGATTTCTGACCTAGCTTCTAAGATAACGAATGAGGAAAAGAGTAGTCTTTCTTTTCCTCCAAGAGTCTTTATTCCTGTATGGAAGAAACTGCTGGAAGAACTGTATATCTACATGCAAAATAATAAAGTTAGTTCACACCATATACACAGATTAACTCAGAATGGATTACAGACCTAATGTAAGAATTAAAACTATAAAACTCCTACCAAAATAGAGGATTAATCATTGTAACTTTGAGTTAAGCAAAGTTTTCTTAAATCTAACACCAAAACACAAGTGACAAAATAAAAAACAGGTAAATTGGACTTCATTCAAGATTAAAACCACGTGTGCTACAAAAACACACCACCAGGATAGTGAAAAGTGAAGCCACAAAATGAAAGAAAATATTTACAAATCATGTATCTGATAAGAGACTTGTATTTCAGGAAAGAACTCTTACAGTTGAGAAAAAAAGGACCCTTTGAAACAACAGGCAAAGGATCTGAGTATCTATTTCTCTAAAGAAGATATGTAAATGGCTAATAATCATGTGAAAGAAGCTCAACACCATTAGGAAAATGCAAATTAAAACCACAATGAGATCACTTCACACCCACTGTCAAGGTCATAATCAAGATGTGGAAAAATTGGAACCCTCGCACATCACTGCTGGGAATGTGAAATGGTATAGCTACTTTGGAAAACCAGTCTGGCAATGCCTCAACACGTAAAACATAGAGTTGCCGTATGACCCAGCAATTATCTTCCTAAGAAGAATTGAAAACATACGCCTCAAGAGAAATGAAAACACAAGAGAAGTAAAAACATATGTTCCTACCAAAACTTGTACATAAATGTTCACAGCAGTATTATTCATCATAGCCCGGAAATGGAAAAAAACCAAATCTCCATCAACTTATGAACGGATAAATAAATGCAGTATATCAATTCAGTGGAACATTACTTGGCCATAAAAAAGAAATAAAAAATTGATACATGCTAAAAAATGGGTGAATCTAGAAAATATTATGCTAAATGAAAGAAGCTAGTCACAAAAGGCCACATATTCCATATAATTCCATTGACATGAAATGTCCAGAATAGGCAAATTCATAGAGATAGAAAGTATAATAGGGATTACCTAGGTCTGTGTTTTTGATAATTAAGGAATGACTGCTAGAAGAACATGGTATGTCTCTACATTTATTTCAATATCTTTTATGTTCTTTTATCAGTGTTTTTAGATTCAAGAACATAAATCTTGATCATATTTTGTGATATATTTACATAAGTATTTCTTGTTTTGAGCTATTATTATTGGTGTTTTATAACACTTAAATTTCCTACTAACTGCACTAAGCTGCAGGTTTAATGACCCTGCCTTGTTGTAAGATATGACCAGCAATATTCTCCATAGGTTTTTTCAGTAGAGAGGGTCAATGTTCAGTTGTACAACTTTAACACCTCACAGGACCCAGAGTGGAATGACCCAGATCTTTAAGAATAGTTCAGAGAAGGCCTCACTGCACGTCTGAGCAGTGAATAGACACGTGTCTCTGAAACCTCAGGCTCCCTAATTTATAGATTCCTTGATGAGGGGAAAGTCATAACCATTGACAAGACCAAACATTCTGGAGGCAATTCTGTACCAGAACTACATAGGAAATATACAATGAATTTAAAAGATTTCTCTGGCAGCTTTGTGGAAGTCTGTAGAGTAGGAAGAGAGAAGTGTAAGAATTCAGTTAGGATGCCATTGATTCGGGAGAGAGATGATGGTGTTTGACCTATGCTGTTGCAAGGGAAGTAGGGAAAATCAGGGTGCCATGGTCAGATGTACCATATATTGTGAATCTGGAATAGGTAGCATTCTCTAATCAATTAAATGTTTGCTGGAGATGAAAGACTGGTAGGAGAATAAAGGAAAAAGTGATTCTGAGGTGTTTGGCCTGAACAACTGGATAAACTGTTATTTACTTAGATAAGGAAAAATGGGGGAAGCAAGTTTGGGGAGGAGAATCAAAAATTAGTATTGGATGTATTAAATTTGAACATCTAAGTGAATTTTAAGTAGAAAGCCACAGATTGGAGAGTGGAGCTCCAGTTCGAGATTATGCCTAGAGAGAGAAAGCTGAGTCATCAGTGAATACATGATAGTTAAAGCATATGAGTGTATGGGATCACCTGCAGAATAAATATGGGGAGATAAAATGATAAGCCAGAGCTCTGGAGCACTCCCCATCGAGAAGTCAAGGTGGCACACAGCAAAGGGAATTGAAGAGGGGTCAGCAGAGGAGTCAGGAAAAGTGAAAAACAGTGTTCTACAAACTCAGTCATCATATTTTTAAAGGGAGATATGATCAATTTTGACAAGTGTTGCTAGGAATGTAAGTAACAAGGACTCATATTAATCGTTGGATTTGCCACAATAAGATCTTGGGGGTCTTTGGAAGTTTCAGTGAATGGAAAACTTCATTGGGGAATGTTCGAGAAAGCACAGATTCAGACCATATCTGCTGTAACGTGATAAGATAGGTGCTTTCTACTCCCAGCTTCTTCCTCTGGCTTTTCTTCTCCATCAGCTATGCCCATCAGACACACCCACAGGCCTATTCACTACCACTCCTGCAGAGCCGAGCCATGTAAAAGGGATCATGGGCAAAACACGACACACAGGAAATACAGATTATTTATTTCATGTGAAAAGCTATAACAAAAATGTCACTTAACTCGAATAGCAGTTTTGGGAAATACTGACTTACGCTGGTATTTTAAAGAAATGTAACACAAAAAAAAACAGCAATAAAAAAGTGCATTTAAAATATGAAGGCAGAAAAAGTCCTCTCTCAAAAACCTCTGTTAGCAGTAGGTTTTAAATGTTCTTTTTCAACTTTTACTTTAGAAGCAAAGGGTAAATGTGCAGGTTTGTTACCAAGATATATTGCATGATGCTGAGGCTTAGGGTCTGATTGAACCCATCTCCCAGGTAGTGAGCCTGGTACCTAAGGGGTCGTTTTTCAGAAACTCCCTCTCTTCTCACTATAAGAGACCCCCGTGTCTATCATTCCTGTCTTTATGTCTATGTGTACCCTATGTTTAGCTCCCATTTTTAAGTGAGAACGTGCAGTATTTGGTTTTCTGTTTCTGCGTTAGTGTGCTTAGCAGCAGCTGTAGGTTTTTAAAGATATTTACCCACCCAATGGTGATTGGCAGGTCTATGAGTTTAAAAAATTATAATTATTTACTGCTATTCAGAATTTTTGGGGGGGGGAAAGGCTTATCATCATTTTTCTCAATACAGAAACAAATGAACCATTGGCACAATATTTACAAATAATGGAAAAGGTGTGTCTCCATCTATAGATGTGGTAAGAGCCAATGTCTGAAAACCAGTCAACATGGAGAATCTGTTATAGAAAGGGCAAACAGAGGTATACTGATGACACAGGCGAACAGCCATTGAACAAGAGGTCACCTTCAGTATTACTCAAGTTTAAGGTATTACTGATTCGGGGACACTGTGGTCAGAGGGCAGGAGCATTTCACCCGGATCTTAATACTGGAGTCAAACTCCTAAATCCAGAGTTAAAGAAAGAAGAGCACTGCTGTGGCCGCTTCCCTTGATCACAGAGGCTGCTGCTCTGGAGGCCGATAGCCAGCCTTTGACCTTGTGGCAACTATTGCCTCTATGATGAATCTGGGCTAAGAGGAAGCTTGGCCTGAAGCACTCTGTATTTCCCTAAGACATGGTCCAGACGGACAGGATCTACTTATGTTTCCTGAGATAATGAGGTCAGCCACGGCAAACAAACTGTTACTCCAAAGAAAGAAGCTGACTGCAGGGTGTGACTGTCAAGAGATTGGGCCAAAGGCTTCCAGCAAGGCAGAATGGAGCAGTGGGAGAGCACGCTCTGGAAGACCAGGCTCCTGGATTCAGATGCCAGCATCACCACTTCCCCTGTGAAGCAATGGGGGACTGACTTAGCCTCTCTGTACAACAGTTTCCATATTTATAAATGGAAAGATAATATTGTCCACTTCATGGAGATGGATGAAATAGACTGGAACATGTAACATTCTTAGATCGGTGCAGGGCATATTCCATGTACTAAAAATGTGTCCGATTTTTGTTACCGCAGGAAGTTACTGGGGTTAAGGAACACGCCAGTGTCCTGTAGTTCAGCAATATTTGAAGTGTGGAGCTGCATGAAGTTGGAATTAAAGTAAATAAAAATGAGGAATATTAAAAATAATGTAGGATGTGGTACAAAGAAGGGATTCCATGTTATAATGTTTGTGGAAAAAAATGCATTTCAATTGGCAAACTGCATCTGCATGTCACTAGGATCGTATTTAGTGAGGCATCTGCGGCTTAAAGGTGCCCCGTATCAGTTTGAGAGTCTGAAACAAGACCATGACTCCGAGCTGGGAAATACAACTGGAAAGATCCAATTATTTATTAGTAGGATATTTTTATATCTTTAAAAGAAATAACTCCTGTTCGTTCATTCAAACACAAATATTTTATACTCAAAATGAAAATAAAGTTAAAAAATAAAAGTACAGGTACGAGACACGCTTTGAAGCTTTCGTTTCTGTTATCTGTGGTTAATGTTATAAAAAGTGAAAATAATTAATTGTGCCTAGCTGTTTTCTGGGAGGCTGGAAAGTCTGAAATACTTTTTATTTTCCTTTTTTATTTGAGAATCTATCACAAAAACTGGTGTTAGCCAAACTTCACTTTCATTGCCTCAACTACGTTAGTAGAAAGACCATGGGCCAGGCACAGTGGCTCGCGCCTGTAATCCCAGCACTCTGGGAGGCCGAGGTGGGCGGATCACGAGGTCAAGAGATCAAGACCATCCTGGTAAACACGGTGAAACTCCGTCTCTACTAACCATACAAAAAATTAGCTGGGCGTGGTGGTGGCGCCTGTAGTCCCAGTTACTCGGGAGGCTGAGGCAGGAGAATGGCATGAAACCAGGAGGTGGAGCTTGTAGTGAGCCAAGATCTCGCCACCGCATTCCAGCCTGGGCGACAGAGCGAGACTCCATCTCTAAACAAAAACAAAAACTTACATCTGCAGCTTGTGTTATATTTGTATTGGACATTGCCCTTGTCTCTAAGAAGGTACAAATTATAAATCCAAAACAAGACTTATTTTTTAATATTAATCCTTTGAATAAAAATAAGTTGATATGCATATTTCAGAAACTAAATGCTCACTTATGATTTGTGCTAGGAATTTAAATGACTCCCCATTCTTTTGGCAGGAAGCTACACAGGTCTTACCCAGTTAACATGAGTGTCATAAGGTAACCTGCGAGTAAACATACTTTATCACTGTATCAATGAATAGCTGACTTATGAATATCTAAGATATAATGTAGTCAGAGAGGTTAGTGACTAGCTATTTTTTAATTTTTTTATATACTTAACATTATGTAGTCTCTGTTGCTGAGAGTTTTATTTCATTTACTATCTTGTATTTTTATGCAGAGACCTAATTGTAGCACCACAAATAAGTATATAAATTATGCCATTTATAATTTAAATTCACTTAGAATATATTTTACTTAACATGTTAAAATTATTTTGTAACTAAATCAAATACTAAGATTTACTTCAAGAAAAATTATGTCACTATAGACATTTAATTTTCCTAGTCTCTATCAGTATGTGTACCTACGATGTGGAATAATGTACAGCAAACCTGACTTCCTGGTATAAATAGACATTTTCTGTTTCTTTTAGGAATAACTACTGAATGCCAAATAAGAATTCAGGAATTCACTTCTTATTAAGTGCATATATTAAGTTTCATTTATGTTTAATATATGGGGAAAAATGAAAGAATGCCATATTTTTTGCATGATTTTTGTTCACTTTGTATTATGGAAATTTTCAACCATTCAACAGAGTTTAGTGCAATGAATTCTCATATCTCGATTAGCAAGCTTTATCATTATTTTTCTAATCTTATTTCATCTATATCCCTATTAAAAACCATCATGGTATTCACCTGTAAATGTTCTGATAAGGATATTTGATTTTGTTTGTCATAGTTCTCAAAATGCCTAACAAAATATTGCTTAATATGATCTCCATATGCAGGTATCATTTTAGAACTGGTTTGTTTGAATCAGGATACAAACAAAGTTGTACTTTTTTATGGTTTTGGAGTTTATCTTCAGAGCTGGCCACCTCCTTACCACACTCACAGCTGTGCAGTGCATACATCTGCATGCTCCTCAGCTCACAGCGTGGCAGCTTTGCAGCGGTTGGACCTCATTTCTCCTCGTAGCTGGAGTTGTATATAAACACTATCATTTGTAAACTTTTGTAGGATAAACTTTGTTTTGAAGCTGGTTAAAATGAAATTTGTATGGCATAATAGCGAAGTAAAGAGAGAAGATGAGAAATACAAGGTGAAAAAGTTAAGACCGGTAAGTTTGGACTTACATGTTTAAGTTTTTCTTTCTATTTGTTTATGTATTTATGTATGCATATATGCATATGTATGTATGTACACCAGAATGGATGGATAGGTAGGTAGGCAGACAGACAGACAGAAAGATAGATATAGATAGATAGATAGATAGATAGATAGATGATAGATAGATAGATACATACATACATACATACATAGATGATAGAGTTCTTTTAGAGTTATTTTACTGTAAAGAGGAGGGCCGGAAAGGAGTTATAGCTGGAAGACAAAGTAAGTTTAATGTAATTTTACAAAGTTGTATGCAGAAGGGAATGAGTTAATAGCAGAAACTGATGACGCAGAAGAGAGGGCCCCATTTGTAAGGTGCTTTGTCACATCATTCCCGATCTGTTCTCTTCATCCACCGTGATACCGCCCCACTGTCCTCTCCACATCACACAATGTGGACGCACGTGTTGCTGTATTGCTCCAGTCTAAATTCTAGGAAGAGTTTGTAATGGTGAGGATCTTTTGTGTGATCCACCTACATCTCTGTTGAGAATGCCTATATTGAGATAGGCTTGAGTCACTTTATTATTAGCTCATATGTAGCTCTTCAACCCAAGGAAGAAATGGCATCTTCTCAGAGACTGCTTGCTTGCCACCTTCCTTGATCCTCGCGGTAGTTTGAGTTGCTCATGAAACCAAGAAGTGTCACAAGGGCACAGGCCCTTCTAGCTTGTGTCGGGTTCCCCTTGGGACTGCCTATTGTCTTTTGCTGAGCCACCTTGGGTGTGCGCAAGTGTGTGCATGTGTGTGTGTGCATACTGTGCACGTGCACTGTTACCACACTGTCTGAATAGTAACGATGCTAATACTTGTTAGAACCAGATAAACACCAAGATATTAGGAGTCTTGACAACTTCCTTTTTCACCTTAGAGTAACTTAAAAATAGGCTTAAACAAACAAAAGATGACAAGAACTGCGAAACATTCTGCTCCATTCACAAGATCTGAATTACTGGTGATTTAAAGAAATGATTCGACTTCAAGGGGAGCCCACACATTTCTTTCCTGGGATTTCACGGCAAATCCTATGGAATGTATTTGGCAAATGTATTCCTTCCAAAATTCCTTCTAGTGAATTATACATGTTGGGCACAAAAAGCCCACTAAAGCAAGGTGTGCAGTGACTTCCTCATGGAAGATACTGTTTCACAGAAAATCCTCCCTCTATCCTCCTCTTCACACCTTGCTGAATATTTCTATTTCCTTTCAAATTCAGGATTCTAGTTTTACATTCTAGGTCTTAAAAAATGTTTTCAGTTTCCTTCCTCTCTCCCATTTTCTTTGTTCTCATTTCTTAGGTTTTAAAGAAATCATAAATCAAAGAACTAACCATATTTCACATATTACATCTCCTTAAAATCCATCAAGAAAGGAGCACTGCAGAAAACACAAACCCAGATGGCCGTGCCTCTGAAAGACCGCGAACCCTGCTTAATCCTGCATCTGATGAAAGACGCCTGTCTGCACATCTGAAGGAAATTTGCTAAAGTCTAATCTCAGGATCAAAAGGTCTTAAGAACCAGAGCTCCAATGAAAGACAAGGACAGAATTATTAAACATGACTACGTTCCATCATAAAAGATTAATTTACAGTAGAATTAATGGACTATAATGAAATTAAAATCTATCAACTATTTTCACTTAACCAAAGCAAAAAGTAAACTCAAGAGCATCCTAGTGACAGATAACCATTTGATCCTTCTTCAGTCTTTTTTTTAAACCTTTGGATTATAATTATTGATGATAATTATATTTTGCAGCAAAGAGATTAGGCAAATAATTAAAAAATTTGTCACTGGAAGCCATTATTATTGGATGGTTTGATGGAGTTCAAAAATCATCAAAATATAGATTGAGTAGTATTTTATACTTACATAACAAGATATAATATTAAAAGGCTTACAACTGGAAGACTTGAATGGTGCCTACTTTTACACAAATACACACTTTTTTACATATAAATTGCTGATAAGAACAAATTTTCTTAAGTATCCACAGCTAATGATATATATTATGGACTACAGATACTAAAATGTATGTCATTAAAAACTGAACAGTCTGGGCGTGGTGGCACACACCTGTAATTGCAGTAATTTGGGAGGCTAGGGCAGGAGGATCACTTGAGCCCAGGAGCTTGAGACTAGCCAGGGCAACACAGGGAGACCTCGTCTCTACTAAAAAATTAAAAAATTAGCCAAGCTTTGTGGTGTGGGCTAGCTATTTTGGAGGCTGAGGTGGGAGGATCACTTGAGCCCAAGAGATCCAGTTTGCAGTGAGCCATGATCACACCACTGCACTCCAGAACAGATTCCCCAAGATGTAACATAAATAATCATCCAAAAACACTTACACTAAGATAAAGTTTAGTTATCCCAGAAAGAATGATGTAGTATTTATGTCTTACATAATAGGGGTGCTACCAAATACTCCTATGTATATTGTATTTTAAAATAACTTATATTTAGGTGTACTGTATCAACAATATTATACAGCCACTCTAAGTGTATAATTAGGTGAGTTTTGAAAAATGCATACATCCATGTAACTACCTCCCCAATCAAGACATTAGAACATGTCCATCACTGCTAATAGATTCCTCCCTCATATCCTCAAAATTTCCCCCTAGTCTGCTTTCCATCACTATAACTTAAATATGTTTTTCCTAGAGTTTCCTATAAAAGGAATCTTACAGGCTGTGTGACACTCTTTTCTGCTTGGCTTTGTTTGTTCAGCACAATATTGTTGACACCCACGATGCTGAGTGTATCAGTGGTTTATTCCTTTGAAATGCTGAGTAACATTCCATCGCATGAATATAGCACCTTGTTCTCTTCTGCAGTTGATGGACATTTGGCTTGTTTGTAGTTGGGGGCTATTATTTATAGAGCCTCTATCAACATTCATATAGAATTATCCGATATTATTTATCTTAGGTAAATACATAGGTGTGGAATGGTGGGGTGGTATGAAAAGTGCATATTTAATTTACAAAAACTGTCAAAGAGCCGTTCAAACTAGTTGTATTTCCATTCCCACTGAGGCACAGAAGGAGAGATCTAGTTTTTTCACATCCTTATCCAAAGTTGGAATTGTGTAAGGATAGCCATGTAAATCAATATCAGTCTTAAATTTCTGCTGTTCTACTTGAGATATAGTAATATATCACTGTGGTTTTTACAAGTCTCTACTGACCAATAATTTTGAGCGTTTTTTTCTAATGTACATTGGCCATTCACACATCTTTTTCAGGGAGTTTATCCAATGCCTTTGTCTCTTAAAAAATTGAGCTGCTTTCCTTATTATTAATGTGTTATTTATTTATTCTAGATAAAGGTACTTTGTGAAATATTTGAGTTAAGACTATTCAAATATCTGAATTGAGAATCCCTGCTATTGGCTTGTCTTTTTATTTTCTTACCTTTTTTTTGAGAAGGAAATATTTTTCATTTTGATGAAGTCTACTCGATCAATTTTTTCTTTTATGGTTTGCATTTTTTGTGTGCCATATCTAAGGAGTCTTTGCCTATCCCAATATTATTTTTATTTTCTCCTTTTATAATATTGTATTTCATATTTCAGCCTGTGATCTTTTCTATCTTACCTTAATCTACGATATGACTTAAGGACTAAGGTTCACTTTTTTTTTCTGTGTACCTATCCAGTTGTTTCAGCAGCATTTGTTGAAAAGGCCGTCTTTCTCACACTGAAGTGCCTTAACAAAGTAGGTGGAAAATTAATTGGCGCTACATGCATTGGTTTGTTTTTGGACTCTATTTTCAGTTCTGCTGGTTCATATGCTTGTCCTTACACAAATACCCTTATATCATGCATATTGTCCTTATCTAATGCATCTTGAAATTAGTTAGGGTTAGTCCTCCAATTTTATTCTTTCAAGATTTTTCAGGCTATCCTACATTTTTTAATTTTTCCAAAATTATTTATAATTAGCTTGTCAATTTCTTTTCTAAAAAAGTCTGCTGTGCTTTGTCCTGGGATAGCACTGAATCTATAGTTCAGTGATCCTCAAAGAACAGTTCCCAGGTAAGCAGAATTAGCATCTCTTGAGAACATATTAAATTTATAAATTCTCAATCTCCACCCCACAGCTACGGAATCAGAGAAAACCTGGAGGCGACGCCCCTCCTGTGCACCACCGTCAGACATGACTTCCACAGGTAATATAAATCACAGGCAGCATTGTTATCTCTCCTTTTAATAGTTGGTTATCTTTTCAATAGATTTAGAAAACGGAAAAACAAAAATCTTCCATACCTTCCCATGTGTGTATTATTCTAGTTCTATTCATTCCCTTGTATAGATTGGAAGTCTTCTTAGAATCATTTTCCTTCAGCTTGAAGAGATTCTTTTAAAATCTCTTGTGGTACATATCTACTAGTGACAAATTTACTCAGATTTTATCTGAAACTTTTTTGTTTATTTTAAAATAATTTTGTTAGGTTTAAATTTATGGGTTGACCATTCTTTCATTGCTATTTTTATTTTTAGACTAAAGGAGTCATTTCATCCTTCTGCCTTGCATGGTTTCTGATGTCAGCAGTCCCTCTTTATCTTTGTTTGTCTCTAAAGCTATTCCTTTTTTGTATGAAGTGGACTGCCTTTATGATATTCTTTTTATTATTAGTTTTTACTATTTTTGTTATGATGTCTTGGTATGGTTTTCCTTGTACGTATCTTTCTTGGCATTTATTGAGCTTCCAGGCCCCATGGAATATATTTTCATGCACTTTGGTACATACTTTATCCTTATTTCTTTAACTATTTGGGCCTGCACTTTCCTTCTTGGATCTCTATTGCACATGTTTGACCAATTGATATTGTCCCACATGTTGCTGAGTCTCCTTGTTTTTTTTTTTTTTTTTCAAATTTTTAAATTAAAAAAAAATTTTTTTGAGACAGAGTCTCGCTCTGTCGCCCAGGCTGGAGTGCAGTGGCACAATCTCCACTCACTGCAACCTTCCCCTCCCAGGTTCAAGCAATTCTCCTTTCTCAGCCTCCCAATTAGCTGGGATTACAGGTGCATACCACCACGCCCGGCTAATTTTTGTATTTTCAGTAGAGACGGTGTTTCACCATGTTGTCCAGGCTGGTCTTGAACTCCTGACCTCAAGTAATCTGCCTGCCTCAGCCTCCCAAAGGGTCAGGATTACAGGTGTGAGGTACTGTGACTGGCCTTCTCATTTTTTTTTTTTCCCCCTCACAGTTCTTCAGTTCAAAAGATTTTGATTACACTGTTTTGAAATTAGTTATTCTTTTATTCTGCAATGTCTAGTCTACTGTTTAGTGTATCCAGTGAATTTTTCCTTTTTTAAAAAATAATTTCAACTTTTATTTCAGATTCAGTGGGCAAGTGTGCAGGTTGTTATGTCAGTATATTGCATGATACTGAGGTTTGGGATACGGATCCCGTCAGCCAAGGAGTGAACATAGTGCCTGATAGCTGTTTTTCAGCCGTTCTCCTTCTCCATCTCTCCCCGCTCTGCTAGTCCCCAGTGTCTGTTGTTCCTATCTTTATGTCCAGGTGGCCCAATGATTAGCTCTCAGTAGAGTCTAATAGCTATTTTGGCTGAGATATTTTAATAATCAAAATTTATCACATAACATGATATTGTATACCTTAAGTATACACAACAAAAGGTATTTTTTAAGACAATTTTTTTTATGAATGATGCTAATAATAGTAATAATTCCCACCTTTTACTAGGGCTCCAGAGTTTATAAAATGCTTTCTAGTCCACATATGTTGGACCTCATACTAATTCTGTGATGTGTATCAAGCAATATTATTTATTTATTTTAATATACTTTAAGTTCTAAGGTACATGTGCATGTGCAAAATGTACAGGTTTGGTTTGGTACATAGGTAAACGTGTGCCATGTTGGTTTGCTGCGTTCATCAATTCGTCATTTACATTAGGTATTTCTCCTAATGCTATCCCTGCCCCAGTCACCCAGCCCCCAACAGGCTCCAGTGTGTCATGTTCCCCGCCCTGTGTCCAAGTATTCTCATTGTTCAATTCCCACCTATGAGTGAAAACATGTGGTGTTTGGTTTTCTGTCCTTGTGATAGTTTGCTGAGAATGATGATTTCCAGTTTCATCCATGTCTCTGAAAAGGACATGAACTCATCCTTTTTTGTGGCTGCATAGTATTCCATGGTATATATGTGCCACATTTTCTTACTCTAGTCTGCCATTGATGGACATTTGGGTTGGTTCCATGTCTTTGCTATTGTGAATAGTGCCGTAATAAACATATGTGTGCATGTGTCTTCACAGTAGCATGATTTGTAATCCTTTGGGTATATACCCAGTAATGGAATCTCTGGGTCAAATGGTATTTCTAGTTCTAGATCCTTGAGGAATCGCCACACTGTCTTCCACAATGGTTGAACCAATTTACACCCCCACCAACAGTGTAAAAGTGTTCCTATTTCTCTACATCCTCTCCAGCATCTGTTGTTTCCTGACTTTTTAATGATGGCCATTCTAACTGGTGTGAGATGGTACCTCATTGTGGTTTTGATTTGCATTCTTCTCATGACCAGTGATGATAAGCATTTTTCCATGTGTCTGTTGGCTGATAAATGTCTTCTTTTGAGAAGTGTCTGTTCATATCCTTGGCCCACTTTTTGATGGGGTTGTTCATTTTCTTCTTGTAAATTTGTTTACATTCTTTGTAGATTCTGGATATTAGCCCTTTGTTAGATAGGTAGATTGCAAAAATTTTCTCCCGTTCTTAGGTTGCCTATTCACTCTGACAGTAGTTTCTTCTGCTGTGCAGAAGCTCTTCAGTTTAATTAGATTCCATTTCTCTATTTTGGCTTTTGTTGCAATTGCTTTTTGGTGTTTTAATCATGAAGTCCTTGCCCATGCCTATGTCCTGAATGGTATTGCCTAGGTTTTCTTCTAGGGTTTTTAAGTCTTTAATTCATCTTGAATTAATTTTTGTATAAGGTGTAAGGAAGGGATCCAGTTTCAGCTTTCTACATATGGCTAGCCAGTTTTCCCAGCATCATTTATTAGATAGGGAATCCTTTCCCCATTTCTTGTTTTTGTCAGGTTTGTCAAAGATCAGATAGTTGTAGATGTGTGGTGTTATTTCTGAGGCCTCTGTTCTGTTCCATTGGTCTATATATCTGTTTTGGTACCAGTACCATGCTGTTTTAGTTACTGTAGCCTTGTAGTATAGTTTGAAGTCAGGCAGAATGATGCCTCCAGCTTTGTTGCTTTTGCTTAGGTGTCTTGGCAACTGGGCTCTTTTTTGGTTCCATATGAACTTTAAAGTAATGTTTTCCAATTCTATGAAGAAAGTCATTGGTAGCATGATGGGGATGGCATTGAGTCCATAAATTGCCTTGGGCAGTATGGCCATTTTCACAATAGTGATTCTTCCTATCCATGGGCATGGAATGTTCTTCCATTTGTTTGTGCCCTGTTTTAATTTCACTGAGCAGTGGTTTGTAGTTCTTGAAGAGGTCCTACACTTCTCTTGTAAGTTGGATTCCTATGTATTTTATTCTCTTTGTAGCAATTGTGAATGTGAGGTCACTCATGATTTGGCTCTCTGTTTGTCTCTTATTGGTGTATAGGAATGTTTGTGATTTTTGCACATTGATTTTGTATCCTGAGACTTTGCTGAAGTTGCTCATCAGCTTAAGGAGATTTTGGGCTGAGATGATGGGGTTTTCTAAATATACAATCATGTTGTCTGCAAACAGGGACAATTTAACTTCTTGTTTTCCTAACTGAATGCCTTTTATTTCTTTCTCTTGCCTAATTGCCCTGGCCAGAATTTCCAACACTATATTGAATAGGAGTGGTGAGAGAGGGCATCCTTGTCTTGTGCTGGTTTTCAAAGGGAATGCTTCCAGTTTTTGCCCATTCAGTATGATATTGGCTGTGGGTTTGTCATAAATAACTCTTATTATTTTGAGATACATTCTATCAGTACCTAGTTTATTGAGAGTTTTTATTATGAAGGGCTGTTGAATTTTGTCAAAGGCCTTTTCTGTATCTACTGAGATAATCATGTGGATTTTATCATTGGTTCTGTTTATGTGATGGATTACGTTTATTGATTTGTGTATGTTGAACCAACCCTGCATCCCAGGGATAAAGCCGACTTGGTCATGGTGGATAAGCTTTTTGATATGCTGCTGGATTTGATTTACCAGTATTTTATTGAGGATTTTCGCATCGATGTTCATCAGGGATATTGGTCTAAAATTCTCTTTTTTTCGTTGTGTCTCTGCCAGGCTTTGGTATCAGGATGATGCTGGCCTCATAAAATGAGTTAGGGAGGATTCCGTCTTTTTCTATTGCTTGGAATGGTTTCAAAATCAATAGTACCAGATCCTCATTGTACCTCTGGTACAATTAGGCTGTGAAACTGTCTGGTCCTGGACTTTTTTTGGTTGGTAGGCTATTAATTATTGCCTCAATTTCAGAGCCTGTTATTAGTCTATTTGGAGATTCAACTTCTTCCTGGTGTAGTCTTGAGAGGGTGTATGTGTCCAGGAATTTATCCATTTCTTCTAGATTTTCTAGCTTATTTGCATAGAGGTGTTTATAGTATTCTCTGATGGTAGTTTTTATTTCTGTGGGATCAGTGGTGATATCCCCTTTATCATTTTTTATTGCGTCTATTTGATTCTTCTCTCTGTTCTTCTTTATTAGTCTTGCTAGCGGTCTGTGAATTTTGTTGATCTTAAAAAAAAAAAAAAAAACCAGCTCCTGGATTCATTGACTTTTTGAAGGGTTTTTTGTGTCTCTATCTCCTTCAGTTCTGCTCTCATCTTAGTTATTTCTTGCCTTTTGCTAGCTTTTGAATTTATTTGCTCTTGCTTCTCTAGTTCTTTTAATTGTGATGTTAGGGTGTCAAATTTAGATCTTTCCTGCTTTCTCTTGTGGGCATTTACTGCTATAAATTTCCCTCTACACACTGCTTTAAATGTGTCCCAGAGATTCTGGTACATTGTGGATTTATTCTCATTGGTTCAGAGAACATCTTTATTTCTGCCTTCATTTTGTTACGTACCCAGTAGTCATTTAGGAGTACGTTGTTCATTTTCCATATAGTTGAGCGGTTTTGAGTCAGTTTCTTAATCCTGAGTTCTAATTTGATTGCGCTGTGTTCTGAGAGACAGTTTGTTGTGATTTCTGCTCTTTTACATTTGCTGAGGAGTGCTTTACTTCCAACTATGTGGTCAATTTTAGAATAAGTGTGATGCGGTGCTGAGAAGAATGTATATTCTGTTGATTTGGGGTGGAGAGTTCTGTAGATGTCTATTAGGTCTGCTTGGTGCAGAGTTGAGTTCAAGTCCTGGGTATCCTTGTTAACCTTCTGTCTCATTGATCTGTCTAATGTTGACAGTGGAATGTTAAAGTCTCCCATTATTATTGTGTGGGTGTCTAAGTCTCTTTGTATGTCTCTAAGGACTTGCTTTATGAATCTGGGTGCTCCTGTATTGTCTGTATATATATTTCGGATAGTTAGCTCTTCTTGTTGAATTGATCCCTTTACCATTTTGTAATGGCCTTTTTGTCATATTGATCTTTGTTTGTTTAAAGTCTGTTTTATCAGAGACTGAGGTTGCAACCCCTGCTTTTTTTTTACTTTCCATTTGCTTGGTAGATCTTCCTCCATCCCTTTATTTTGAGCCTATGTGTGTCTCTGCACGTAAGATGGGTCTCCAGAATACAGCACACTGATGGGTTTTGACTCTTTATCCAATTTGCCAGTCTGTGTCTTTTAATTGGGACATTTAGCCCATTTATATTTAAGGTTAATATTGTTATGTATGAATTTGATCCTGTCATTTATGATGTTAGCTGGTTATTTTGCCCGTTAATTGATGCAGTTTCTTCGTAGCATTGATGGTCTTTACAATTTGGCATGTTTTTGCAGTGGCTGGTACCAGTTATTCCTTTCCATGTTTAGTCCTTCCTTCAGGAGCTCTTGTAAGGCAGGCCTGGTGGTGACAAAATCTCTCAGCATTTGCTTGTCTGTAAAGGATTTTATTTCTCCTTCACTTATGAAGCTTAGTTTGGCTGGATATGAAATTCTGGGTTGAAAATTCTTTTCTTTAAGAATGCTGAATATTGGCCCCCACTCTCTTCTGGCTTGTAGGGTTTCTGCAGAGAGATCCACTGTTAGTCTGATGGGCTTCTCTTTGTGGCTAACCCAACCTTTCTGCCTGCCCTTAACATTGTTTCCTTCATTTCAACCTCAGTGAATCTGACAATTATGTGTCTTGGGGTTGCTCTTCTTGAGGACTATCTTTGTGGTGTTCTCTGTATTTCCTGAATTTGAATGTTGGCCTGCCTTCAAGCAATCTTATTTTTACAAGAAAATACAGTGCTTCTTCAAAGTCACATAAGCATTGAGTCAAACTTACATCTGTGGACACCAGTTGCAAAGCTGCTTTTTGCATGAAATATTTCCAGTTATTCTAAGTAATTCTAATTTTGGCCTAAACATGCAAGATTGAAGAAATCCTTATCAGAGAAGGCAATGTAACCTACTCTCTCCCTTAAATTCTGATTCTTTATCCCCCTCTTTGCAGGCTTGGGTTCCAATTCAATACCCAAACCCTTTTTATAAGACAACTTTATTGAGGTATCATTGATATAAAATTGTATATATGTAAGATGTACAATATGATGTTTTGATAAACATATGCATTGTGAAATAATCACTATAATCAACATAATTTGGCCAGGTGCAGTGGCTCAAACCTGTAATTCCAGCAATTTGGGAGGCTGAGGCGGGTGGATCATCTGAGGTCAGGAGTTCGAGACAAGCCAGGCCAACATGATGAAACACTGTCTGTACTAAAAATGCAAAAATTGACTGGATGTGGTGGCAAGCACCTGTAGTCCAAGCTACTTGGGAGGCTGAGGCAGAAGAATTGCTTGAACCCAGGAGGTGGAGGTTGCAGTTAGCTGAGATTGCGCCACTGCACTCCAGGCATGGCAACAGAGCAAGACTCCGTCTCAAACAAACAAACAAACAAAAAATGTACATATCAATTATCTCTACATGGTTGCCAATATATGTGTGTGTGTCTGTCTGTCTGTCTGTGTAGTGACAACCACCATCCCACTCTCTGCTTCTGTGAATTGGTCTATTTTAGGTTCCACTGATAAGTTACATCCACCATATTTGTCTTTTTGTGCCTTGCTTATTTTGCTTAGCATAATGTCCTCCAGCTCCATCCATGCTGTCAAAAATGGAAGGATTTTTTTTTAAGGCTGAGTAATATACCATTGTGTATATGCATGTACCACATTTTCTTTATCCATTCATTCACCAAAGGGCATTTAGATTGTTTCCATATCTTGGGTATTGTGAATAATGCTACAGTAAACATGGGATTGCAGAGATTTCTTCATGATCCTGATTTTATTTTATTTTTATTTTTTGGATTTGTACCCAGAAGTTGATTGTCTGGTAATTTTATTTTTGTTTTTTGAGAAACTTTCACCCTATTTTTATAATTATTTTACTAGATTACATTCTCATGAGCAGTATACAAGGGTTTCCTTTTCTTCACATCCTCTCCAACTCTTTTGTCTTTTAGTAATAGCTATTCTGACAGGTGTGAGTTGATAGCTCATTGTGCCTTTGATTTATATTTTCCCAATGATTAGAGATATTGACCACGTTTTCAGATACCTGCTAGCCACTTGATCATTTTTCTATTTTGAGAAGTGTCTGTTTAGGTTCCTTCTCCATTTTCAAATCTAGTTATAAGTATCTTTGGTATTGATTTGTATGAGTTCTTCACAGATTTTGGGTATTAACCCTTTGTCAGATAAATGGTTTGCAAATATGTTTCCCATATAGGCAACATAGGTTGCCTTTTCATTTCTGCTGTGCAGAAGCTTTGTAGTTTTATGTAGTTCTACTTCTCTATTTTTGCTTTTGTTGTCTATGATTTTGGTGTCATATCCAAAAAAATTGTTGCCAAGATTAATGTCAAGAAGGTTTTTCCTTATTTTTTTCCAGGAGCTGTACAGTTTCAGGCTTTACTTATGTTTAAATATTTAATCCATTTTGAGTTGACTTTTGTATCTGGTGAGAGATACTGGATACCCAGTTTTGCCAGTACCATTTGTTTAAGATACTGTCCTTTCCCCTTTGAGTGTTCTTGGCACCCTTGTTAAAGTGTAATGGACTGCAAATGTGTGAGTTTAATTCTGGGTTCTCTCTTCTGGTCCACTGGTCTATATCTGATTTCATGCCAAAATCATATTGTTTTGATTACTATAGCTTTGTAACATAATTCAAAGTCAAGAAGTATGAGGCTTTCAGCTTTGTTCTTGTTGCTCAAGATTGATTTGGGGCTGGGTGTGGTATGCATGCCTGTAATCTCAGCACTTTGGGAAGCTGAGGTAAGAAGATCGCTTAAGGGCAGGGGTTCAAGACAAGCCTTGAAAACAAAGTGAATCCTTGTCCCTACAAAAAAAACTAAAATGAGCTCTGTGGGGTTGCATGTACCTGTAGTTCAGGCTACTTGGGAGGCTGAAATGTGAGGATTGTTTGAGCCTAGGAGTTTGAGGTTGCAGCAAGCTGTTATGATACAACTGCACTCCAGTCTCGTCAAAAGAGTAAGACCCTGTCTGAAAAAAAAAATTGCTTTGGCTATTTGTGGTCTTTTGTGGTTTTGTATGACTTTTGAAATTGTGTTTTCTATTTCTGTAAAAATATGTCATGGGAATTTTGATAGGAATTGCAGTGAATCTGTAGATTGCTTTGGGTAGTATGGCAATAAAGACATTTTAACAATCATAATTCTTTAAGTCTATGAACATGGGATATCTTTCCTCTTATTTATAGCTTTTAAAATTTCCTTCATCAGTTTTTTATAATTTTCTATGTACACTGAAATTTCAGTATTTCACCTCTTTGGTTAATTCCTAAGTATTTTTTTCTCTTTTTGTTGCTAATGTAATGGGATTGTTTTGTTAATTCTCCTTTTAGATAGTTTGTTGTTACTTTATAGAAATGCCATTGATTTTTGTATCTTACAACCTTACTCTAGGCACTCTTTATTCATACTTGTATCCTTCCTTCCACAGTCTGCACATCAGTTTCACTTTGTGATCTCTTAAATACAGAATTCCACTGCCTAGCTAGAGACTGACAGTGATTGGTTGTGCTGGAGTCCAAATGCTTTAAACATACATTTTTATTTTTCAAAAAAAAAAAAAAGGTACTATACATACATACAATAAAATGAACTAAAGTATAAAGCATTATGACTTTTTACACGTGCATAGCAAGTTTAAACACCATTCAAATGAGGTTATAGAATATTTCTAGTATTCCTGCAAATTTCCTAGTTCTCCATCTCATTCAGTAACAATTTCCACAGGCGATCAATAGTTTAACGTCTATCACTATGTATTTATTTCACCTGTACTTGAACTTTATATAAATAAATTTATATATGATATATACTTTTTGTTTCTGAATTCTTCCACTCATCTTTTTTTTTTTTTTTTTTGAGATGGAGTCTTTTTTTTTTTTTGAGATGTCACCCAGGCTGAAGTGCAGTGGCGCGATCTCAGTTCACTGCAAGCTCTGCCTTCCAGGTTCACACCATTCTGGTGCCTCAGCCTCTTGAGTAGCTGGGACTACAGGCGACCGCCACCACGCCCAGCTATTTTTTTGTATTTTTTAGTAGAGACGGGGTTTCACTGTGTTAGCCAGGATGCTCTGATCTCCTGACCTTGTGATCCACCCACCTCGGCCTCCCAAAGTGCTTGAGGCGTGAGCCACTGCACCTGGCCTCACTCATCCTTTTTTTTCTTTTTTACATCTGTCTAGGTTGTTTGTATAAAACATTTGCTATATTGCTGTGTATATTCTATAATATAAATACAGTAAAGTTTATTTATTTCCTCTGATGCTGAAGGAAATTTGTGTTGTTTCCAGCTTTTGGCTGTTAAAAATTAGGCTGCTAAACACAAAGCTACTATAAGAAATTTTGTACATGTTTTTTGGTGGACTTATATATAAGTATTACTCCTGGGTGTGGACTTAGAGGTCAAATAGCCGGAGCATATAATAGATAGATATTTAGCTTTAGTAGATACTGTCAGTTAGCAAAAGTGAACATATTAATTTATAGCCCCAATAACAACGTATGCATGTTCCAGTGGCTCTATGTCATCAGCAAACACTTGGTCTATTTTTCAGGATGTATGTCTTTGCATTTTAGAGTCTGTAGTAAATAAGAATGTTTACAACTTTTTGAAGAGAGAGCAGTTGTTGGTGAGGATGTGGAGAAAAGGGAACACTTATACAGTATTAGTGGGAATATAAATTAATACAACTTCTATGGAAAGCAGTATGTAGAGTTCTCAAAGGACTAAAAATAGAACTATCATTCAATCTAGCAATCCTCCTACTATCTACCCAAAGAAATGGAAATTGTCATTATATCACAAAGATACGTGCACTTGTATGTTTATTGCTGCACTATTCACAAGAGAAAAATCATGGAAACAATATAAGTGTCCATCACTTATGGTACGGTGGTATATATCAAATATCACATATGCTTACTTACAAGTGGGAGCTAAATGTGTACACATTGTCCTAGAGAAGAAAATAATAGACACTGAAGACTCAAAACGGTGAGAAGGTGTGAGGGTGGAAAATGGTGTGGGATGAAAAATTACTTGATGTGTCCAGTGTACACAGTTTGAGTGATGGCTACGCTAAAAACCCAGACTTCACCACTAAGAATATATTCATGTAACAAAACTGCCCTTCTACCCCCTAAATCTATATTTAAAAAAATAATCTAACATTTTAATTCTAACTATATCCCTCCTGCCTTTTGTTACACTGCTGTCTTCCATTTTTACTTCCATATATTATAAATCCTACAAGATAGTATCATTATTGTTGCTTCAAACACTACTTCATTTTCATATTTACCTGCATATTTACCTTTTCTGGTACATTTTCTTCTGGCTGTCTTATATTTCCATCTGTTATCATTTTCCTCTAACCTCAAGGACTTGTTTTAGCATCTCTTGTTAATACACAGCTGCTATCAACTTTTATTTTTCTTATATCATTTTTATTCTTTCTTCCACCTTGAAGAGTATTTTTGCTTTGATGTACAACTCTAAATTGATAGAATGTTTTCCTTTTTGTACTTTAAAATGTCAATTAATTGTCTTCTGACTTCCATAGTTTCTTTAAGGAAGTAAGAGATTTACTTACTATATGTATAATCATTATTTTATAGACTTTGCCTGATAATTCCAATATTTGAATAGTCTGCATTTCTTCTATTTTACTTTCTTGGCCAGGCGCGGTGGCTCACACCTGTAATCCCAGCACTTTGGAAGGCTGAAGCAGGTGGATCATGAGGTCAGGAGATCGAGAGCATCCTGGCTAACACAGTGAAACCCCATCTCCACTAAAAAATAGAAAAAATTAGCCGGGTGTGGTGGCGGGTGCCTGCAGTCCCAGCTACTTGGGAGGCTGAGACAGGAGAGTGGCGTGAACTCAGGAGGCAGAGCTTGCAGTGAGCCGAGATTGTGCCACTGCACTCCAGTCTGGGTGACAGGGCGAGACTCCGTCTAAAAAAAAAAAAATTTTTTTTAAATATTATTTTATAGATGTTGCCTGATAATTCCAATATTTGAATAGTCTGTGTTTCTTCTATTTTGTTTTCTCTTTATTTTTGGCCTCATTTTCTTGCGTCTTTGCATATCTCATGAATTCTATTGTGTGCCTAATATTGTGTAAAATAACTGTAGGGCATGAAGTTGATCTATTTTCATCCCAAATGGATATGTTCTGCGATCTGTTAAGCAGATAGTGTAAGGGGATAATCACCTCAATGTGCTTAGAAACGTAGCTGGATTGGGGCTAGGTTGCAGTTTTACTTAGACTCAGTCCACTTCATGTTTGTCCTTTTTCATTTGGAGTGGTTATCTTAGCCTTTGATGGAGAGGATGTTATATTTTTCTTTCCTCATTCCTTAAATACTCCAGAAGATTTTGCCTGCCCTTTGAAGATTCAAGCGTAACATTTCAGTATTATACAACAAACAGCAGAAAATTCCTGCAAATATTTTGTAAGGGGATATAATTTGTGTTCATTGCAGGCTATATGCAGTAGTGGGTCACCGTCACCAAGGCAATGTGAGACTGGGAGAGATTTTACTCTGCATTTCCAATTAGCACCTCCAGAATTTTGTCTCACTGAGCAAACATCATCTGTGAAAAATAGGACACGCACTTGGGAATTCCTCTCTATTACAAGTCTTCCGGCTGTCCAGTGGTCTGCGTCTTTTTTCTCCAGTAGAATTCCTCTTTCTCTACCAAGCCCAATCATCAACCCTTTCCAGCATCACAATTGCCTCTAGGAAATAGAAGGACTCTTAGTTGTCAGCGCACCTTGAAATGGCTGTTCCCTCTCTGGAACTTTTTTTTTTTTTTTTTTTGAGACGGAGTCTCGCTCTGTCGCCCAGGCTGGAGTGCGGTGGCCGGATCTCAGCTCACTGCAAGTTCCTCCTCCCGGGTTTACGCCATTCTCCTGCCTCAGCCTCCCCAGTAGCTGGGACTACAGGCACCCGCCACCTCGCCTGGCTAGTTTTTTGTATTTTTTAGTAGAGACGGGGTTTCACCGTGTTAGCCAGGATGGTCTCGATCTCCTGACTTCGTGATCCACCCGTCTCAGCCTCCCAAAGTGCTGGGATTACAGGCTTGAGCCACCGCGCCCGGCCCCTCTCTGGAACTTTTTAGTTCATCTAGACCTTTTTGCTTCTGCAAGTCTCTAGTGCTTTTAACAATAAGATGTTTGTAATTAGTCATTTTTGTCTCTAGTCACTCTAATAGGAGAGAGGAGCGCTTGTGGTCTACTCCATCTTTCTCAGCAGTGAAAATCTGTTTACTTTTTGTTTCATTTTTCTAAATTAGAAGACAGACTTCTTGCATTCCATTGAGGTTACTGAATGGCTTCCTGCTTTTATCTTGGTTATTGATGTTCTTTATTTTCATTAAAGTTGAGACCTGTAAGGACTTGGAGATCATCGTTAGGCACAATGTTTGGTTTACCTTGTCTTGGATTCTGTCCAACTAGGTAAGAACACACAACCTTCAGGCCAATTTCTACTTTCTTTCATACATTTTAAGTTCTATTTATGTTTTTATGATTATGTTTTCTTCCAAGTCAGATCTCCTCACTTCTGATATATTGATCAATATAGTAGGTAAGAACATACAACCTTCAGGCCAATTTCTACTTACTTTCATACATTATAAATTCTATTTATGTTTTTATGATTATGTTTTCTTCCAAGTCAGATCTCCTCACTTCTGATGTATTGATCAATAGCCTAGCTAATTGAGTGACCTGTCTCTGGCTTATGTGTTTTCATTATCACTGTACATTTTGACATCTGCTCTTCACTTCTAGGTCAGCCTAAAACACATTAACTCTGATACGGTAAATTACTTCAAATCTCTATGTCTTAATTCTTCTTCTGTAAATTAAAGATAATAATAGCCTCTTCTTCATAAGAGATTTTTTTAAGGATTACATAATATAACAAAGTTAAGAAACACAGAACAATATCTGATACGTAGTAAACACTCAGTAAATATTACCTGTTATTTCATTTGCAGGAAACAAAATTATGTTTCAGCTTCACTTCTACTAATACAATACAGCCAGAAAAATATGTCAAAGTAGAGCTTTGATCTTAGTTAATATGCTTTTCAAGGCTGTGTTCTTTACTGTATACTACAAGAAAATAAAGTTAATCTGTACAAGTTGAATATGTTTTCTATTCCTTAGCAGATCACACACACACAAAAATGGCTGACATTACCTTTGCCAAACTTGATGGTTATGTTGGTAATGATTTTATTTAAAATATGCTATTTTAAAACCTCAAAGAGAAAGCAGTCATTTTTCTGAAACTATTATTGGTTATGAGGTACAATGATAACCACAGACAATATCTAATAAAATAAACATGCCATATATTTTAAGAGAGGGAGAATAAACATTGGTTTCACTGATATGGTCCCAATCAACATTACGAGAGCAGGCCCTCTGAACTGTGTACCTGAATGTGTGCATTATCCTGGCAGCCTCTCTTATGAAAAGCTGTATGTGGCACAATTAGCAGCAAGAATTTGCTTAACAATGGCTGATATTCCCTGAGCAGTGCTAGATGGATCAGTTAGGGAATATTCATGTGAGAGTTTTTATGTCCTTGGCCCATTTTTCAGATGACTCCCTGGATTGTTGGCTTACAAGCTGGGGAAAACACAGGTAATCCAGTCCAACTAGCAACTTGTCCTTCCAAACCTGGCAATGTGATCCTACATTTGTTGAGTTTTTGAATATCTCTTTGGTCTGTACTAAAATAATCTTTTCAGTTTTATCATGGTAAATATCTGTCTTACAAAGGATCCCGATGAACGCCAGCTACCAATCAGGCAAGACACACACATGAAAGAATTCTTTCATAGAAGGAAGTTAGTAAGCTAATCCAAAAGCCAAGATGCAGCTGTTTTGGGTTTAGAACTTTTCTTTGATCCATCACATTTGTACTAAGATCTTGGTGAAATAATTGAGAGAAAAAATATAATTTGGTCGTATGACTACTATTGCTCAGACCTATTTGTGTAACTTGATTTATTCTTAAAGTATGTTTTGGTAATCATACAGACACAGCCATTGTATCAGTAATTTGTTTATTTGTTGTTAGTAGGGGGTATATTTGTCTGCTTGGTTTGGTCACAAATGTCAAGAAACTCAACAATAGTTTAAAGAATTTAGGAATTTATTTCTCTATCATATAAAGTTCCAGGAGAAGGTAGTCCAGCTATGTTATTGTGGACCTGAAGTGTCAAGGACCCTGGCCTCTGAGGTTTCTATTCCCAGGACAATTTATGGACCAAGATGAGTTCCAGACATTATGTCCTGATTCCAGCAAGTGGAAAAGGAGGTCGGGGAAAGGGCATGACATCTCTCTCTCCCTTCCAGGAGTTGCCACGAATGTTTACAAGTTATTGCCCAGAACTTAGTACCGTGGCCACACTCAGGTAGAAGGGATGGAGGTAAATGTAGTCTTTCTTGGATAATTGTGTGACCAGCTAAAAGTTAAAGGTTTGTTCTATCATAGGAGAAGAGAAAGACATTGGAGGACACCCAACAGTTTCTCCACTGATGGACTAACTCCTTTATACAATTTTAACAGTTGGACAGGATGAAATTTTCTAAATATAGTATTTACTTCCCTCATTGATTAAAGAGGATACTGAACATGATTTCATTTTTTTCTCAATTACTTAGAGTTATTACATTAGCATCAATGAGCATCAAATGCATAGATAGTATTGTCAATAACATAACTATGTTTCTCTAGCTCTTTGATATTGTGGGAAGTCAGGGATCCTGAATGGAGGGACCAGCTGAAGCCGCCGCAGAAGAACATAAATTGTGAAGATTTCATGGACATTTATTCGTTCCCCAAATTAATACTTTTAAAATTTCTTATGCCGTCTTTACTGCAATCTCTGAACATAAATTGTGAAGCTTTCATGGACATTTATTACTTCCCCAATCAATACTCTCATAATTTCCTATGCCTATCTTTAATCTCTTAATCCTGTCATCTTTGTAAGCCGAGGATGTATGTCGCCTCAGGACCCTGTGATGATTGTGTTACCTGTACAAATTGTTTGTAAAACGTGTGTTTGAATGATATGAAATCCTGGCATCCTTAAAAAGAACAGGGTAACAGCGATTTTCAGGAAACAAGGGAAATAACCATAAGTTCTGACTGCCTGTGGGGCCGGGCAGAACAGAGTCATATTTCTCTTCTTGCAGAAAGCAAATAGGAGAAATATTGCTGAATTCTTTTCCCAGCAAAGAATAACCCTGGGAAAGGAATGCATTCCCAGGGGTGGGTCTATGGATGGCCGTTCTGGGAGTGTCTGTCTTATGCAGTTGAAGATAAGGGATGAAATATGCCCTGGTCTCCTGCAGTGCCCTCAGGCTTGCTAAGATTGGAAATTCCAGCCTGGCAAATTCTAGTCAGACCAGTTGTCTTCTCTGGAACCCTGTTTCCTGTTAAGATGTTTATCAAGACAATACATGCCCAGCAGGGCATGGAACCTCATCAGTAATTCTAATTTCTCCATAGCCTGGTGATCTTGCTCTGCCCTTCTGCCCTTGTAATCTTCTATTGCCCTTTGAAGCATGTGATCTTTGTGACTTACTCCCTGTTTGTACCCCCCTCCCCTTTTGAAATCCCTAATAAAAACTTGCTGGTTTTGCGCCTCAGGGGGCATCACGGAACCTACCAATAGGTGATGTCACCCCCGGAGGCCCAGCTGTAAAATTTTTCTCTTTTGTAGTACTCTTCCTCTTTATCTCTCAGACCGGCTGACACTTAGGGAAAATAGAAAAGAACCTATGTTGAAATATTGGAGGCTGGTTCCCCTGATCCTTCCAGATCCTGGAATCGGAATTCACTGAGGAGATGTCTTTGTTCCAAGACCCTCTCCAGTAAAGGCAGGATGGTCATGAATAGACAATGCCACGACTCCCCTTCCCCATGGGCTCACTTCTGTTTGCCACTTCAACGGACAGGTAAATGGATACATCTGCTGGAATGAGAATCATGTCTTGTTCCTGTATCCTAGATTTTTGACATGGAGGATCACTACTTGGTGTAGGTTTCACTGTAGGATGTTGCTGGCCAGATCTAGGATCTGGTGCACATTTAAAAAAAAAAAAAAAAAGTAATGTGTGTGACTCCTTATTCTAGCATATTCTCTCTCACCTCTACTGCCTCTTACCCACCATCCTGGCCTAGGTTCTTTTTGTTGTCTAAGCATTTCAGTGTAACTGCTACTCTTGTGGTCAGCTAGGATACTAGTTTACAAGAATTAGAAATTTAGCTAAAATTAGCTTAGATATAAAGAAAAATTATTTCATTCATGCCATTGAGTTTATCAGCAAGCACTGTGTTTGAATCTGGCACTGTGCTAGATTCTGGGGATAGAGGAGGGGGCCAAGTCTCTGTCTTTTTATGGGTCATTCAGACAGTGAACAGTATATAGTCTAATATCAGTAAAAGATAGGTACATTCTAGAAGAAAGGTAAAGCAGGCTAAGTAGATGTTGAAATTGCCTTGGGCAGTCACAGAAGGCCTCTGTTGCACATTGAAAAGATGCTAGGCTTCCAAAAACCAGAAGGAAAAAGGCATAGCCAAGTCTTAGAGATGAACTGGACCCTGGATCTCAATCAGAACTGGGGGTTGTCCTCCTGGCTGCTTCTCTCAACACATCTGTTTCATTCTTTCTCCTTCCACAGACTAACTCTGCTTCTCTAGGCTACAGGGCTGAAAACAAGAGTGTAAAATGTCAGTGCCCACACTTTGTATCGTACAATTTCAGCTACCAAGAAAGATTACCCTGCTGTTATTTCCTGACCTCCTGATTATATATTCTGATATTGATCACTTCTAGATTTAAATCTGAAACCACTGATATCTAAACTGTTTGCTCATCTATTATCAGACACTGGCCCCCACCACCCTAGGAAGTAACCCTCTGACCAGTGTTGACTTGTGTTTCCTGTTATTAGCATTAATATTAGCTCATATTTATTGAATGCTTGCCATATACCAAGCTATTCTAAGTGGTTTTCATGAATTATTTCACTTAACACTTCTGTACACTCTGTGTGAAACATATGCCGGCTCTTTAGAGTTTTGTCTACTTGCAATGAAGGTTTGTTGTAGGTGGCTACAGCTGCTTTAAGTTGGACCTAAAATAATGACATGGTTTTTTAATTCAAACTATATAACTGATACGAAGTTCACCTGCCACGGACGTGGTGACAGGTGCAGCGCTGTTGTCACAGACACGATGCTGGAGCTGGGTCTCATTTCCTGCTTCACTTGTTGATGGCCATGCAACCTTAGTCAGGTTACTTCACCACCCTGTCACTCACTCCCCATAGGAGGAGACCATGCAGTAACTGGCCTGTGTGACTCAATGCATGGGAACATGTGCGGTGCCTAACCAGACACTTGGCTAACAGCAAGTGACACAGAATTGCAAGACTCCTTGTGCAGGAATTCCCACGAGAAGCCTCCTCCCTGCCATGCCGCCGTGTGTCAAGTTCAAGCTAGTGACTGGGAAGGTCACCACCACCTGCTGGACGTTCACTGATACTGTATTCAAAATTATGATTTAGGGCTAAGGAAGATTTCTGCTTGCTTGCCCAACAGAGAGACTAAAATTAAGACTAAGGCCCTGGCGCCACGGCACTCCAGCCTGGGTGCCAGAGCGTGACTCTATCTCAAAAAAAGAGAAAAAAACAAAAAAGACTAAGCCACCCCCCTATTCCCGCCAAAAAAAAAAAAAAAAAAAAAAAAAAAAGACATCACCCTTGATGTGGAATGGAGATACAAAAATCCTCACACAAAGCCCTAAGGATTCCAGGCTTTTCAAAATGTGCTTGTGACTGCTATTGGAGAACATTTGCTGACAAATTATCTCTTTTCCCATGTTTACCATCTCTTCCCACTGGCATCCATGTTAAGGGAAGCAAGATTTAAAGAGAGTTTCATGGATGAAAAAGAAAACACAATAGGTCTCCAGAGCCAAGTAGAAAATTCCAGCTAGTAGTAAAAACTATATATATATATATAGTTCTAAGAGCTGGGCAGACTGATTTCACAGGTGTCAGGAGGTGATGAAAGGAAACAGACTAGGAGAAAAGTCTGCAAAATTATGACATGTTTCATACCACAGACTCACAAGATAACAGGTAGGATGAAGATAGTGCTTTGGCTGCAGAGCACCGCCTCCCAAAGGCGCCCACGTCAGAGAGAGTGAGACACGGGCACCCCACGAGCTCTGCCGCTATGTCTCGGTTCTTGTGACACACTTTCTGTACAGAGTGGGGTTTCCAGTGTGTCCTCTCCAATTCTGCTTTATAAAATAACGCACATCTCAAAAGAAATCCAGATGATGTTCCCCATGCCTCCGGCTTTTCTGTACACAGCACTCCAACTGGGTAAACCAAAGCACATGTCAGATCACCTTGGATCAGAAACCGACACAAACAACACAAAACAAATCAGGAGATGAGTCAACACCAAGGAAACACAAAGATGCCACTGAGCTGTTTTAAATGTGCAAACTTTTCCCTGGAGAAAAGCGTTATTTTTGAAAAGGGACCTGTGCTTTTGGAAGAAGAAGCATTGCCTTGCTGGGGAAGAAGAAATCATCTTTCTGCCACCTGTCTTTAATAGCCTACACCCAAATAAAAAACAGCTACAACGCGGTGCCCCCTTCACCTGACTCTGGGATCTTTTCTTTGGCTCTTTAAACTTACAGGAAATAAACTATTTGCAAAAAGTTTAGGATTCGCAACATAGATAATTCTAAAAGACAAATACATTTCTTTTCAAATCATAAAATAAAATACGTCAAATTCTAGAAAAAGCGAATCTAACATTTTAGTTATACTTCGAATCATTGTAACTCATTAACGAGAGAGCCAGGGTAGTGTCTGAGAATGCCTTCTTGGGGATTTTAATTCTACTTTTCCTCTTTGACAAACGTGTACAGTGAATAAAAAGTATATGCTCTTAATCTGCTGTACACACACACACACACAAACACACACAATTAACTTTATTGAAAAGTCATTTATAGTCAATAAAATGCACCGATGTTGAGTGTATAGTGAAGTAAGTTTTGGAAATTGATGCAACCTTATAACTACAACCTCAAACAAGATATCAAACAAGATTTTAAAAAGTCACATCACCCCAAAACCCCTGTGACCCTTTGTAATCAACGCCTCTTGCATAGGCAAACACTATCTGATTTCTCTAACTGTAAGTTAGTTTTGCAGTCTAGAAAATTTCACATAAGCAGAATTACACAGAATGTTCTCTTGTATCTTGCCTCTTCTCTTTCACTCGGCATAACGTTCTTGAGATTCCTCCACGTTGTTATGCATATCGATAATACATTACTGTTTTGTCCCAAATAATTTTCCTTTGTGATTGTAGCATGGACAAATTAATGTTGATCCATTCATCTTTTAATAAACGTATGCATTGCTCCCCGTGTTTGCCTATTATAAACAATGCTGCTATACACATTCTTGCACAGTTCTTTTGTGGACTACTTTTCACTTGGGTAAAGTATAAGGAGTGAAATTGCAGAGTTATGAGAAACTGCTCAACTGGTTTACAAACTGGTGGTACTATTTTACAACCTTCATTTTCACCAACAATGTAAGAGAATTCTAGTAGCTTCACATCTTTACCAACATGTGATGTTGTCAGTCACTTGAATTTCAGCCATTCTAGTATGCAAGTATCTCATTGTGGTTTAATTTACATTTCCCCGAAGGCTGGTAATGTTGAGCATCAGGTCCTTTGTAGCCATTCCTACATTTTCTTTGGTGAGGGTGTATTCAAGTCTTTTTCCCATTTGCATTTGGCTGTTTTTCTTCTTTTTACTGAATTTAACAGTCCCTTATATGTGCTGAATTCAAGTCCTTTGTCAGATATGTGTACCAACAGTATTATCTTCTAGTCTGTGACTTGTGTTTCCTTTTGCTTAGCAGTATCTTTTGAAACACAGATTTTTTTTTGTCTTTTTTTTTTTTGTTTTTTTGTTTTTTTTTTTGAGATGGAGTCTTGCTCTGTCACCCAGGCTGGAGTGCAGTGGTGTGATCTCGGCTCACTGCAAGCTCTGCCTCCCGGGTTCATCCCATTCTGCCTCAGCCTCCTGAGTAACTGGGACTATAGGCGCCTGCCACCAGCCCAGCTAATTTTTTGTATTTTTAGTAGAGACGGGGTTTCACCATGTTAGCCAGGATGGTCTCGATCTCCTGACATTGTGATCCACCCACCTCAGCCTCCCAAAGTGCTGGGATTACAGGCGTGAGCCACCGGGCCTGGCCTGAAAAACAGATTTTAACTTTGATGAAGTCTAAGTTAGCATTTTTTTTCTTTTGTGATTAGTGATTTTCTGGTAGTTTTTACTACACTAAGGTTACAAAGCTTTTTTCCTATTTTTTTTTTCTAGAAGCATTATAGTTTTAAGTGTAAATTTTAGCTCTATTATTCATTTCAAATTAAGTTTCAAATATGGCTTGAAGTGGAGGTCAAGAGTCTTTTTAAAATTGTTTTCAACCACAGATACCCAGTAGATCCACACCATTTGTTGAAAATTCAATCTTTTCCCAGAAGTATCATGTTGGTGACATTTTAAAAAATCAGTTAATCATAGTTTTAACTCTCTGTTTCACCACTGTCCAGTGGAATTAACAGATGAGGCACAATGTTAGCCACACATGTAATTTTACATTTTCTAGTAGCCACATTAAAAACATAGAAAGATACAGGTAACATTATTTTTAATGAAATGTTTTATTTGCCTAATATATACAAAATATTATCATTTAATCATGCAGTCAATATAAACACAACTGATAATTTTGTCAATGAGATAGTTTACATTTTTTTATACAATCTTAAAAATCTGATGTGTATTTATACCAGCTGTTACAGCAAATCTCAATTAAAATCAGCTGCATGGCAAGGGATGATTAGCCACATGGGACTTAGTGGCTACTGTGTCACTATATCCAACAGCATGGCTCCATTTTGTTCCATTGATCTGTGGTTAACTTTATGCCAGTTCCATAGTCTTCATTTCAGTAGTTTTATATTAAGTTTTCAAATCAGATAGTTTAGATCATCAAACTTTGCCTTACTTTTCAAAATAATCTTGGCTATTTTAGGTCTTCCGCATTATGAAGTACTTCATGTTTTTAAAATGACGTTTAAAAATTGTATTTCTTAAATTTTTGTTGCTATTATATACAAAATTAACTGATTTTTTAAATTGGTTTTATTGGTCTTGTTTCTTAGGTCCATACCTAAATCACTTATTAATTCTGGTACCTTTTCTTTTTTTTTTTTTTTTAAACATATTTCTTACTTAGGCTTTGCTATTTTGATAACCATGTCTTTTGCAGATTCGTCCATTTGTCTTCTTCCTCAACCCTATGCATTTCATTTCTTTTCTTATTTTGTTGCCCTGGTAAGGATTCAAAGTGAAATCTTAGCTTTTCTCCTCAACTTGGTCTCCTCAATTTCATTTTTCATCATTATGTATGTTGTTTGCAAGGTTTTCATAGATGCTTTCTAGCAGTTTTCAGATGTTTCCTGTGATTCCTTGTTTGCTGAGAAGTTTTTAAGATAAATGAGAGTTTAAGGTCCTCTAATGTTGTTCCTGCATCTATTGATTTGCTTCTATGATGGATATTCAATATTGAACCAACCTTGAATTTCTAGAACAACTCTACTTGGTCTGGATCTAGTACACATTTTATATAATCCTGGATAAGATTTGCTAATATTCTGTTAAAGATTTTTGCTTCTATGGTCATAAGGAGAGCTGTTCTTAATATTTTTAATGTCGTATTTTGGTTTTCGTATCATGGTAGTGAGTTTGTGTAAGGTGGGTATTATTTGTTTCTTAATTTTTCAAAATTTACCAGTGAAATCATATGGATTTGAAGTATTCTTTGTGGGACATTTTTAAGTAGGAATTTAATTTTTTAATAGATAGAAGGCTGTTCAGATCTTCTATTTCTTTTTGAATCAGTTGTGATAAGTGTTGTCTTCCAAAAAATTATTTTTTTTTGCCCAAGTTACTAACTTTATTGACATAAAATTCTAATACTATTCTATTTGTATTCTTTCAATTGTAGACTCTCTATTTTCTTTTCTGATATGTAGAAGTTGTGCATTTTCTATTTAAGAAAATGAAGAAAATTAACCTTGTTAGGGATTTCTACATTTAGTTGATCTTTAACAAGATGCAACTTTTGGATTTTTTCTTCTTTGTATCTTTTACTTCATCAATATCTACTCTGATTGTTATCATTTCTTATTACACTCCTTATATTTATTTTTGTTTTTCTTTTATTTAGCTTCTTAAGCTACAAACTTGAATTTCATTGATTTTAAAACGTTTAATCTTTTCATATATATAAATTTTCCTATTGCTTTGGCTGTATCCCACCAATTGTGATATATTGTGATTTCATTATTAATCAGTTTGAAATATCTTTTAAAATTTATCTATGGGCTCATTTTTGAATGAGTTACTTAGAAATATGTTACTTAATTTCCAAATATTTGGAGATTTTGTAGACATCTTAGATCTACTGCGTTCCCATCTAATTCTCACCAGACACCAACTCAGCTGGCACCTTGATTTTAGACTTCTAGCCTCCAGAATGTTCTCTGTAAAGTTTTGGTCTTTTAAAAGTTATTGAGACCTTATTATATCTCTGCATATGGTCCACCTTGGTAAATAGCTTGTTGGCACTGGAACAGAGTGTGTGTTTGGCAGTTACTGGGAATTATGTTCTGTACATAGCAATAACATGAAGTTGGCCTATAAGATTTTTCTGATTCTCCATCATGCTTACTGATTATTTTTTGCTCTAATTGTTTAACAATGATTTTTTTTAAATGAGTAAATTATTTATAATTTTTATGCACAATAAATTATTGCCAATGATTATATGCAATAATTATGTCTAATAATATGCAATAAGTATTGCTAATAATTATATTACTAATTATTATTAATAATTACCAATAAATCTAAAATGATGCAAATATTAAACATAAATTAAGTAAAACATTTGCATCATTTTAGATTTATTTGGCAGCAAATAAAAGAAAGGCAGGAAAGGAAAGATAGCCTTTTGGGTTAGCACTATTCTATTCCAGTACGTAATTGTTTATTACATATTTGTAATTATTGCTAATATGTAATAAACCATTACATACAAGAATCATCATCATTTGAGATGTATTTGGCAGCAAAGGAAAAGAAAGATAGCCTTTCAGGTTAGCATTATTCTATTATAGCATATAATCGTTTATGTGCTATCCCAAAACGTTATCTTTCCTTTCCTTTGCTGTCAAATAAATCTAAAATAATGCAAATGTTTTACTTCATTTACATTTTTCATGTAAAAGGAATAATCTCTGGATGAATAACTTGCTGTGTGAATGCTGTTACGGACTGAATGTATGCCTCCCCACAAAATTCATATGCTGAAACTCTGACCCCTAGTGTGGCTGTATTTGAAGTAAGGAAGTACTTAAGGTTAAATGAGGTCATAAGGTGGGTCCCTGATCTGACAGTAGCAGTGGTCTTATGAGAACACTTAAGAGCTCACTTTTCCTCTCTCTCTGTGCACGCACCAAGGAAGGTCTTGTGAGGACACAGCAAGAAGGCAGCAGTCTGCAATCCAAGAGGAAAGCCCTCACCAGACGCCAGCCCACTGGCACTTTGGTCTTGGACTTCCAGCCTCCAGAGCTGTGAGGAAACAGATTTCTGTTGCTTAATCCACCCAGTCTGTGTATTTTGTTATGACAGCCCATGTAGACTAAGACAAATGTTTATCAAACTGCTTCTTCTTTCATCACTATTTATAAGGAGAAAATGAGGGAAAGTAGATTCATGAACCAAGTTATGAAAGTATTCTCATGGAATAGAATAGTATAGAGTGAAGTAAGTTCTTTGGAAATTTTACCAGTAAATGGTTTGAAATAGCAGCAAGGTTTTTCTAAACGAAGTCTTAATCTCATTCAGTGTCCAGTCTGGAAAAGAGCACAGGCCTGGTATTTCAACAGAGGGAATTTAGTACGAGGAACTTGTGATAAAACTATCGGAAAAGCTACGAGGGCTGAGAAGGGCTGCAGGAAGCTACCACCCATTCAAGGACTGGAGGAAAAATGGGAAGAAGGTGCTGTTACCAGAGTCCAGGAGCCAGGGCTTCCTGGCAGGAGGTGGACTCCGAAGGAATCACAACCACTGCTGGAGAATGGACAACAGAGACAGGGCCAGTCCCCTGGAATCGCTCTCCTTTGAAACCTACAGTTTCATACCAGGGTTTCTATTTCAGAAACCCAGATGAATAACGGTTGACAAAGTGTTTCTAGAGTGGAACACCCCGAAGACAGAGCAGAGCAAAGAGGAAAATGGGGTCGAATCTGAGAGCAGACCGGTGAATGACGAGAACAGACGCATCACTCTTGATTGATTACTATACAATGCCACAGGTCTAAGGCACCATGTCTCATCCTAGGTGTATGCCCTGGGGATACGTGGTGATACCTTAGGAGTTTGAGGAGCCCATGAGGCAGCATACTGTGTTGAAGTCTGAAGATATATATTTGGATTCTTAAAATACTGTGACACCAGATTAAAGATGAGAAATTACCCAGCACTGAGTCTGATATATGCTGTTTGCAGACTTCCATTCAGCCTGATTTTTGAAATCAAAGGACTTTAAGACAACAATGTGTGAATCATTAAACATTTTAACGTCAATAAGTTATTTTAATATTCAAAAAGTCATATATGTAAAATGCACATGACTTTTAAAGACAGAAAATGAAACCTAAAGAAATCTTCTCCTTCCCAGGATGTAATCTTCACTGCCAGACAGACCTCAGTCACCGCAACAAGCCCCAGACAAGAAATATTAAACATGGTGTCTGGTCTCAGTGAACTTACTGATTTTGGGGGAGAAAGAAAGTAACAAAAACATTTTTAAAACACACACATGAAAAATATTGCAAAACAAATATTGAACTGTTTAGGAAACGTACATTTATTAGTTACCTACCCAAGAACGCCCTGTGCTAGACAATTCATTCCTTTATTCAAAAACATTTCTTGATTACCCACCAATTGCCAGCCTGGTAATAAATGGAATGTGTTAGTTGCATTAAAGATAAAACTCTGGTTTGTAGGCTTGTCTTCTCCATTACACTCTAAGCTCACTGAAAATGGGGCTTTGCTTTATTTGTCTTTTGAATTCTCAGAGTTTAGTTCAGTATCTAACCAATGCAAAGTACTCAGTAAATATTGTTGACCCAAGAAATGACTGTCTACCTTAAACCTGTTTATCTGTACTATCACCAAGTCTCACCCACAGTTTTGCTTTTTATCCATCTGGTTGTCTATTTGCCACCATCCTGCCAGCTCTCCCCAGCATGCACCTAGAATAATCATGTTCTTTACCCAAACCCTAAACCAGTTCCTTTCCAAGGAGGTCCACTGATTAAGCTATGTAATAAATTGAAAAAAAAAGAAAAATCAACTACTGATACCAGCACAAACATGCATACAGACAAAATTATATTTTTAAAAATTCCCACAAAACATTCTGAAAAATGTGAAGTGTGTTTGAAATCACCTAATTTCCTCTTGCAGTTAATGTCACTACCAAACTTCTTAACCAAACTTATGTTGCCCTAGTAGTTCCAGGCACAGCACCTTGTCCATTCATCTTGCTGGATCTCAGTTTAATCCACGAAGAGTCTTTGCCAACGTCCCAGTCATTATCCTAGAGCTGCATCACATAAAAGTCATTGCACAGAGCTGAAGAATTTGCTTCACCAGGCCTAGTACTTGGGTATAGAGGTACGTTTTTATTTGTCAAGAGTCCACCATTAGTGACCGAATTTTTCACGAGACCACTTCCTTGACAGCTCTTTCAGAAAAGAAAACAGATCATAGTTCTCCAGAACAGGGCAAGTGATGTGGGAGGAAGGAGGTCAGAGAACACTGGCTGAAGCTCTCTGCAGGGTCAGGATCAGTTTGGGCTTGCTTTGTTTTTAAAATAATCAGCCGCTTCTGCATCTTTGAAGCCTTGAAAGAGCAAGATGAAGTAGAGAATACTTCAGGACGCTGTGGGGATTGCGTCTGGATTTTTTCCTCCGTGCTTTGCTGTGTGTCTAACAGAAGGTCACTAGACGCTAAATGAGCTCTGCCCTGGGTGGTCTCTACCTATTGCCTCCCAGCTGATGATTCGTGTTTCTTTCTGTTTCCATAGAAGGGGCAAGTAAGGAAAATTCAAAAGAACTGGCAATCTGTCCTTTGGATACAGCGACCTTTCCAAATAAGCATTCAGCCTTTGGAACTGCAGAGTACAAGCATTTTTTCCTTTGTTGTGGATCTTTTCAAAAGCCACACACAGAAGTAAAACCAGAGACAAAGTTGAAAATACATCCATTCCGGTTATTTTCAGTAAAGTCTAACAGGCAATGCAAAGAAGGCATGCTCACACTAATGAATGGTATGAATAAAAATGGGGTTTTTAAATACTTAAGCAAAGAAATGATGTTTTCACTTACTTTTTAAATTGTCCATAATAAAACTCTTAATTGGAATGAGTAAAAAAGTAATTAATATATGTAGATGTATATGCAGGAGTACATATCTGTGCAGTCATGGATGAACATGTGCATACATATTTGTGCTCTCATCTTTTTTTTTTTTTTTTTTTTTTTTTTTTTTCCAGTTAAAACCACCAATTAATTACTTGACAGTGTTTACACCTGCATAGAGCACATCTTGTCAGACCTGGCACACAAACACACTGTTAGAGTCTAGTTGCCATTTAAGAGAGAAAAGCAAACCTTCTGTTTGAACTCCAGAGTAGTCCACCCTGGCCGGGCAGTTGTAGACTGACTAGGATAAATCACTCATACATTGTTACATTGTTATTGTGGTATTGGGCAAAAATATTTGGCAGGGATTTCAAAGCAAATGCTTCAATCGGATGACGGCAGCTAAAGAGAAAAATGCCAAGACTAAAGCAAGTGCATATTTTGCTAAGAAAGAGAGGTTTTTTTTTTTTTTTTCTAAGTGGAATATTTAATAAAATGAATTTCAGTCATACCTAATTTAATTAAAAAGGTGGTAACTTTCTTTAGGAACAAGTGGAAAGGTCAATTTTAACAGAAAATATTTTTCATTAAATTATTAACTTTAAAAATAACAAATGTAAACATGTAGAAAACCTCCAAAATAAAATGAGAAGAGGTTTTCAGTTCATTTCAGTCATGATAAATACCCAATTCTACTTTGGAATTCCTCCCTGGAAATATAAATTGATTTTCCTCACACCAAGAATGTGGTATGAGTTTGAATATAGGAAAACCAGATTTATTATTATTGTTATTATTCTTGAATCACATTGCCTTACCAGAGCTTAAGTGGGTCAAAATTTCCATGATAAGTTGCTGTTTTCATAAGGACTTTATAACTTGGACATGACAGTTGGCTTTATACTTTAACTTGGTAAATAACATCTCAGCCTGGGACAGGCTTTCTCCCCTCCTTTTAATAATACCAAAAGCAAAAATCAGGCAAAACGGCTTTTTTTCCCCCCACTTTGGCTTTGAAGTAAAAGTTAGGAAGATATGTATGAGTGTCAAAGAAGGATTTTTGTTTACTTTTAACTAAAAAGTTAAAAGTAAGAGGATTTTTTGTTTACTTTTAACTAAAAAGAGCTACTAATTGAATAATTAAATTGCCATTTTTTTAATTTCATGAAAAATTTAAGTTTCTCTAATGATTAGTTTATAGGTGACACAATTTAACTTCATCACAATTTAGATTTTTAGTCCAAACTATATGATCATTATTCTACATAAAATAACTTCTCTGTTTGTACAGAGTGTCTTTGGGGAGTGTAAAATTTACTAAATTAAATAACACAAAAAACTAAAAGAATACCAAAGAATTTCTTAATTTGATTACTCTAACGGGTCATTCAATACTACATAATCTGAAATAGAAAATGTGTTTCAGTTTTGAACCTATTATTACTTTTTCCTCTTTCATAGATGCGTATTTAAAATAAATTTAGGCTGGGCACGGTGGCTCAAGCCTGTAATCCTAGCACTTTGAGAGGCTGAGGTGGGTGAATCACAAGGTCAGGAGTTTGACAGCAGCCTGGCCAACATGGTGAAACCCCGTTTATACTAAAAATACAAAAATTAGCTGGGCATGGTGGCACGTGCCTGTAATCCCAGCTACTCAGGAGGCTGAGGCAGAATTGCTTGAACTGGGACCCAGGAGACAGAGGTTGCAGTGCTGAGATCGCGCCACCGCACTCCAGCCTGGGCTACAGAGGGAGACTCCATCTCAAAAAAAAAATAAATAAAAATAAAAAATAATAAATAAATAGATTCTATAACTTTAAGGAAATTAAGTTGTCCTCAATATCTGTGGTTTGAATATGGTTTCACCATTGCAAATCATTCTCAAAAGCAAGCGGAGGTAACAGGGCCAGGGATGATGGAGGGATGGGGTTTGACAGAGAGCCACAGAGCTAAGCTTGTGGCTTTCAGCTGATCCTTCAGACTTTTCACTTGGACCTAAATTTCTATGGCCCATGTTTGAACTGTCTCCTCTTGATAGCAACCTAGGGCATTGTCTCCTTCTGATGACTCCCTTTGAATATGATTCCATAGCTGGACCATAGCACTTGGGCTTCAGCCATAATTACTTTTCTTGCTCCACATAAGGAAACCAGCATCCAAGGCAAGGTGATTGTCAGCTTTCCCATCATAACAGCCAGGCATCGAGCAGAAGTACAGAAGTTTCCTGATTCTTGGTTCTGGTTGCAATCTTTCATCAGTAGGTTTATTGTGTGTGTGCGTGTGTGTGTGTGTGTGTGTGTATATATATATATATAAAAAATGTGTTTCAGTTTTGAACCTATTATTACCTTTTCCTCTTCCATAGATGCGTATTTCCTCTTCCATAGATGTGTACATATGTATATATACATATATATGTACATATATACACACACACATACACACACACATATACACACACACATATGTATACACACACATATATATATAGATATTTTTTTTAATTTGTCTGGGTCATAAACCCATTAGATAATTTGAACAGAGCTATGAACTCCTTTCCAGAGAAAGGCATATTTGGAGAATATCCACCTATATGTTCTGCAGGGAATCTATGGAGAGTCTAAAGGCCACCCATACACTATTAAATCCATGTACCCCACCTAAGAAACTCTGCTGTAAATAATGCCCAACAATCATGAAACAATGATCATATATGATTATTTAGATCTTCTCTTGTCCTCCAACTTCAGGCACTCATTGTCACTCTCTGCTGCAGCCCTATTTCACTGAGAAAACAGAAGGAGCCAGGAGAGGTCTCCTACGGGCTCCTACCAGTACACACACCCACCTGGCTCTGTCTGTTTACTCGGCTGCTCTGCTGTTTCTGTGGAGGATTCTTGGTGCTCCTAGCGAAGCCCAACTCCTTCATCTCCAAGTGGTTTTGGACCATCACGGTCTTGGTCTCCAGTGATTTGCTGGTCCCTCTGTTGCATCATTTAGTTTTCTTCTCTGTTGAATCTTTCCCATTGGCATACCAACAAGTCGTTATTTCTCTTATTTTAAAAAAGTAATTTAAAATAGGCAAACAAAACTCTCAACACCATCTCATCCGAACCCACCCTTCCATCACCAGTTATTGGTGCATTTTCATCTTTGCTTAACAGGGAAAATCCTTAAATGTGATGTCTCTACTGCTTTCCAGTTGCTTATTTCTTCTTGTTTTCTTGGGAACAAGTCCGGCTGTATGATACTCCCTCACCCACCACCACCCTTCTACCTAAGCTGTGAAGAGGACCAGTGACTTCTGTGTTACTGAATCCTTAAATCCCTGCTCAGGCTGCATCTTGCTGGACCAAATAAGAGTTTTGATGTGGTGATATCTCCCTCCTCTTGTCCCCAGCCTTTGTTAACACTTGGCAATCAGAAGAGTATGCTCTCCTGATCTTCCTCCTTGTCAGTCTCTTTGGGTGTTTCCTCCTGACCTCCCTGACAGCTAAATAACAGAGTAGTCCCTGCTCTAAATGAAGACCTCTCTCATTCATGATCTATACTCACGCTCTTGATGATCTCAAAGTCTGATAGCTTGACGTTCCATATATGTGTTGATGACTCAAAGTCTAAAACCACAGACTAAATATTCGCTTTATACTCCTTCCCTGATTATTTTTCTTCATATTTATGACAACCTGACATGCTATAAATCCTACCTTTTTATTGTATTAACATCTTTCTCCTTGTACTAGAAGGTCAGCATTAGAAAGACAAGAACTTTGTGTGTCATGGTGATTCCTGCATCCCCAGCACTTAGAACAGTATCAGACACTCAGAGACAATAAATATTTATCAAATATCCATTTTTGCAATTACTAATAAAAGCTATTTATTACAATTAATAAAACCTTTTATTGCAATTAATAACTGCAATAATAATTTATAACTTTTACATTAAAAAATTATTGAGTTTCTACTTTGGAGATAGCACTTGGTGAAATGAAGTGGCTCACTGATTTCACACCATCCACAACTTAATGCCAAGAGACAACTCTTGTAATGTGAATTTTACAGATGAGACCACTGAAGACAGTTTAGATCAGGATTCAGCAACCTACTGTCTTAGAGCCAAATCTGGCCAGATACCTGTATTTTGTAGCCCAAGAAATAAAAGTGTTTACATTTAAATGATTAGGAAGAATTTTAATAATACTCTGTGATACACTAAATAAAATTCAAATTTCAGAGTCTATAAATAAATTTCTGTTGGAACATAGCACACTCATTGTTAAATGTATCTTTCTAAGGCTGCCTTCATGCTACCACAGCAGAATTGAGTAGCTGTGACAGACACTGTGTCGTCTAGAAAGCATAAAATATTTATTATTAGAACTTTACTGAAAACGTGTAGCCACCCTTAATTTAGATTTCTTGTCCAAAGATATGTAGCTAGGAAGGAGAAGGCTGGGATTCTAACCTGTAGCAAATTGATTCTAAGTAGGTGTTTTCCATGGCTCCACATCAACACTGATTTTGAGTATCTTCTTTAAAGTTGCAAAACATTTGAAACAATTTTCTAAAATAAGCGCTATCTCCTTCTTTCAAAATTACTTATATGTTACAGAGCATATTTGAGGAGGAGATTGTCGCAGTATTAAACGAGTGATGAGAAAATCGCTCGTTTACACAAATGCTGATCACCCAGGTGTCATGATCAAGCAGGTGCTTCCTGGGAAGAGAGAGTGCAGCACCCATTCTAGACAAGGCTCCACAGCCTTGGCTCAGCGCTTGCATATTCTAGTTGCAATACTTCCTTCTTATTCTAGGAAAAAAGAATTCTTCCAGTGAACATGGTACACTGGAAGAATGTACACCATGTGGTAGCAAAGAGAGAAATGGATATTGTCAATTTATAGGCTTTGTGAAAAAGAAGGAAAAGTCAGTTTCAAAGGGCAATTCAATCTACCTATTTACTAGTGGGACAATCCCTCTTTTTTACTTTTAAAGGTGGACAAAGAGCAAGAAAACAACTGGCTCCATTTAATTCCCTTTCTGTTGACATGGTGAAAGCACGAACTGTTAGGCCAGTGCTAGAATCTTTGCTCTGCCCCAGTCAGCTGCAGGACCTTGGGAAATATTTACCTTTATTATACATATATAACATCCATTTAACTTTTTTTTTTTTTTTTGAGACGGAGTCTTGCTCTGTCGCCCAGGCTGGAGCGCAGTGGTGTGATCTCAGCCCACTGCAAGTTCTGCCTCCCGGGTTCATGCCGTTCTCGTGCCTCAGCCTCCCGAGTAGCTGGGACTACAGGTGCCCGCCACCACACCCAACTAATTTTTTCTATTTTTTAGTAGAGACGGGGTTTCATCGTGTTAGCCAGGATGGTCTCGATCTCCTGACCTCATGACTCAACCCCCCTTGTCCTCCCAAAGTGCTGGGATTACAGGCGTGAGCCACGCGCCCGGCCCTCCATTTAACATTCTGTAGCCTTCTTTGGCTTCTCTATAAAATGTAGATAAATAGCATACCTAATCAATACATTTGTTGTGATTAAACGGATAAAATTTTCTGATGCGCTACCTCATACATACTGATTCAAAGTGATGATTTTTACTTACTATTATTTTTTAACATTAGAGAGAAGAAACTCTTGGGAGTTCTTCCTGAATTTTTTTTTGGAGCTACTATGACATTGATAAAGGGAAAAATATAGTTCAACAAATGGAGCTGGAAAAATCAGTTATTCATATGGAAAAAAATGAAAATGGATTTCCTACTTTTAACCATACACAAAAATGAAATCCAGATGGATTAAGAACTTAAATGTCAAAAGTAAAACTTTAAAACTTTTAGAATAAAATGTAAGGGAACAGCTTTATGACCTCAGGGTAGGGAAATATTTCTTAAACATGACACCAAAAGTGCCAAACATAACAAAAAAAGAATTATTCATTTGATTATAGTGATTTTTAAAAAATCTGTTCATCAAAAGACGTCTTACATAAGGCAAAAGGCAAGCTACAAACTGGGGGAAGATACTTGGAACACATAAAAGTGACAAAGGGTTAGTTAGTATCAAGAATATGCAAAAAACAACCACACGCACAAACACACACATTTTCGAAGGAATAAGAAAAAAGACAAACTACACAAGAGAAAATTGAACAAAAATCAAGAACAGGTATTTTGCATAAGAGGAAACACTAATGGTAACAAACATGAGAAGACATTCAAAGGCATTGATTAAGGAAGTGCAAATCAAGATCAAATGAAGTGCCATCTTAAACCCCTTTAGCTGTTGAAGACTAAGAAGTCTGACAATACCAAATGTTGGAAAGGATGTGGATCGGTGGACATTTTTTTCATACATCACTAGAGAGAGTACAAATTGTACAACCACATGGAAAACATTTTGGCACTACTTTGTGAAACTGAACATTAGCACACTCTGTGAGCCAGGAATTCCATGCCTAGCAGAACACCCAGATATGTGTCTATCAAGAGACATTCCAAGAATGCTCATAGAAACCATTTCCTTAATTACCTTAACTACCCAAACCTGGAAATAACCCAAATGCCTGTTCACAGAAATTAAGACACATACAATGGAATGTCATGAGCAGTGAAAATTAAAGAATGGCAGCTCATGCAACAACATAGATGCATCTCTGTAAAGTCACATTCAGTCAAAAAGAAAATATCAAAAGAGACATTCAGAATAATTCCCCGAAACATGTAAAGGTAGACAACATGTTATTTAGGCCAATTTGTGATGGGTTGGGGAAGAGCATGTATGTGAATGGGAAGGTCTTTGATGAGGTAGTGGTTCACAGGAATTTGATATATTATTAAATGAATGAATAAATGGAAGTAAACGAGTAAAAGAGGGCTATACATGGACCCAGGATTATAGTGTGATTGTGTGTGTCATTAGCCATTGATTATGATTAATTCAATACTGGACACTTGAGATCTGAACAAAAAACAGAGAGAAAGAGAAAGGATGAACAGAAATGGTCAAGTTAAGGCTATTGATACCAGACAATGGGGACTATGCTTATGTACCAGTTCCATAAAGAGTCTCAGCCAAGGCTTGGGAATTCAATAAACATACAAGAACCCATGATGCTTTGGGTACTTACAAAGGCATTGGCATCGGCTGGGCGCGGTGGCTCATGCCTGTAATCTCAGCAATTTGGGAGGCCGAGGCAGGTGGATCCCTTGAGGTCAGGAGATCGAGAGCAGCCTGGCCAACATGGAGAAACCCCATCTCTCCTAAAAATACAAAATTAGCCAGGCGTGGTAGCGTATGCCTGTAATCCCAGCTACTTGGGAGGCTGAGGCAGGAGAATTGCTTGAACCCAGCAGGTGGAGGTTGCGGTGAGCTGAGAACACGCCATAGCACTCCGTCTCAAAAAAAGAAAAGAAAAGCAAAGCAAACTGACACAGAGAAAAGTTACCCACCTTCATGAAACTCTTTCCAGAGGAAAAAGACACTCGTGGAACAAAGAAACAACCAGAGAAGTATACAAATAAATGTATGAATCAAATTAAGGTAAACAAAAACCAACAGTGAAGCTGATGGCTGATAGTTAGCACATTTCCCTTACTTCTCTCCAAAGTTCATTTGTATTAGAATTCAAAAGATCTAAATACCACATTTCCTGACACTTTCCTATCCTAGCTATTAATCAGGCAGCCTCTAAGAAAATATTTGCCCCCATGTGTGAACCTCCTACCTCAATTTTCAAGTCATTTCAAGTCAGAACAACTATTTTTTGCACCTGAGTTGCACACTCCTAGGAACAGGAATTCATAACACAATAGCCATAGGATTTTCTGGTTCATTACCCTTGGGTTGATCCATAAAACATTTAAAGTGGAGACACAGTGAAGAGATGAGCTGATGGACTGAACGCACTCAGCAGCATTGAAAAATGACCTCTCCGGTGCAAGCAACCCAATCCATCCATTTCTCAGTGTATACACTTCAACATTATTCATCCTGCCTCCCCCTTCCCACCCCGTCTCCTCAAAAGAACTCTTCTGGCTTACGGTGGGGCTTTCTTCCCCTAAGCCCCACACCCGACCCCCCTGCCCCTGAATAAAGCAAAGTTGACTAAATGGTTCTTTTGCTCTAGGGAGAGGCAATTATCAGTGACAGTCTGGGTAAGAGACCACCAACAAAACCCTCTACAGGAGAAAAAGATTTTTCCCTGGATAAGCAGATCCAATACCCAGGTGAACACTTAATTTCCCATGAGAAGTGTGTGGAGGCATTAAAAGCAGCCTGCCTTTCATAGAGGGTGACCATATAATTTATTGTCTCAATTGGGATACCTTTGAGGGTGAGAGAGGAGTCTATTAATAATTAAGCTGAGGCAGGTGACAGGAACCTGATCTGTGCGGGCAAAGCAGCATTTATGCTGCCATAGCTAATGCAAAGGAGGCTCTTTCCCCAGCTTCGGAGCAGCCCACTAAGGCAAGGAGAAGATATCGAAAATGTGACTTACAGTTCGACAGAATTTTGTTGATCGTTTGTTAACATTCAGTACTTGACCATTATTGTGATATTAGTTTATATTGAAAACAGCTTTTTTTAAAAAAAAATATTTCTTTGTAATCGAAAATGTACAAATATGCACAAATTATTTTTAAAGCTGGAAAGGAATACACCTGCATGTCAACAGTGTTAACAATACTGTTACCTGTTGTATATGCGATCGTGAGTCATTTTACAATTCATTTTATGCTTTTTCTTTCAACTTAGCTACAAAGAAATATATTAATGATGAGGGAATCTCACATTTTGTCTTCTATAGATGTTTTGGAAATCAAATTGTCTGAAATTAGCAGCTAGTGAGGACATACTATGGATGTCTACATTCTTACAGTGTTTGATTATAAGAGAATTTTAAGAAGATGAGGCATTGATTCGTCTCTGATGGAGCCTTTCCCTCTCATTGTGTGGAAACCGTGAGTTCCTCTCTTTTGTGAAAACGCTGGTTCAGAACCATGTAACACAGCTGGAGGACTAGACACTATTTTTGTGAACATTTACCACGTAAAATCTGTGCAGGTTTTCATTTCCTCTGGCATAAATATTCACAGCAATATATAGAATTTTCCCTAAGAGTTCAGTAACTGAATGTCCCTTGTTGACCTCAGCACGTCACATCATATGGCCACGAGAAGTCTCCACCAGAACCACTTTCTTAGCAGAGCCCCGAAGAGCTGAGCACGGACACCCACACAGGCCCCGCCTGCAAGCAGAGTGGTTAAAATCACCCGTGGCCGTGGACAAGTGAAAGCATGGCCTGGCAGCGGGCTGTCAGATAGGCTGGAACAGTCTTCAGTCTAAAGGAAGATATTTTATCTGACCTTAAAATGGATGCTTTCCATTGACATGATTTGAAAATACTACTTTCCCTTGAGTGAAAGCTAAAATGGGACAATGGATGATGTGGTTTTCCTGTGTGTATTTTTAAGACGCCTGTCTGGAGGGATGCACCGTTATAGTTATAGCCCGCTCCCTGTCAGGCCGCGCTGGGCAGGAATGGGCAGGGCAGGCGGCAGGGCCTCAGTGCCCGGGGCTCACGCAGCGCTCCTCGGCGTGGCACCCTGTTTTTGTGCTCCAGAAAACGGCTTGAGAAGATCCTCTGGAGCCCCTGGAGTAAGTGCAGACCCTCCCCAAAGATGAGATCATCTAAAATAACAGGTGCTACTCTGTGGTAGAAATCAGTTTTTCCAGGGTTCAAATAATTTTAAGTTTTGAATGCATGTCAAAGTGTAAGATATTGGACATTTAAAATCTGATTTTCTCTGAATATTCCCAATAAACTGTTTGTGCTGCCTTTGTTCAATAGGGACTCCTCTTAGCTTCTAAAGAATTCAAACTGCGACCACAGAATTTGCTCAAAAATTCAAATATGAGTTATAATAATAAATCTCTTTTCACTATAACAATCAAGCATAAGCACAATAGCTAAATCACAGTTAAAACAGAAAAGCAGCTGGAGAAATGTATTCTGAGGAAATGGAGCGCCGGGAGGTGTCAGGCTAAGGGCCCCAAGCACGACCATCTCTTTACAGGCAATAATTCCCTCTCCAAATTCCAAATTGCGCCGTGAGAAATATGGATCTGAGTAGTGAAATACGACGGAATCACTGTTTCCATTTCTTTCTCACTTCACATGCTTTGCCACAGAAACATGTTTGCTTTAATTGATCTGACTTTTAAAAAAAATCAAACATGCACAAACATCAAATTAAAATAAAAATTAAGTATGAGTTTAGTTTTTAAAAATATCTGTCAATCACATCAGAGCATGCGAAGTCCACCTCTTGCTTCTCAGAGGATAAAGATGAGGTGAGAAGTGCCCTTGTTCTGTCTGCCCGATGGCACCTGTTGTAAATGCTAAGGACAGAAGGTGACAAGAACAAGGGTCCTCTGCCTCCTGCCCTACTCACTAGAGCCTCTACCCTGTGGAGTCCCTTAGTTTGAGGCAATATCAGGACTAAAACACCATTGATAGATGACCCTGACTCGCACAGTGACAGCAGGCACATCACAATTGTCAGGGCTCCATCTGTGGCTGCTGAACCTAGTAATGTTTCCTTTGAAACAGAAAAAGTTGGACATGTCAGAGGCTGGGAGGCTTAAAGTAAAGTGTGGTAGGTGGTCTGTCTGATGAACTAGAACAGATGCCTCTTTTATTTCCACCCTAATTGTATCAGGCCTTCTTGGTGGGAGATTTAACACTTAAAAACAATCTTTTGGAGGGAATAGTGTCACATTCCTCTTTTTTTTCCACCTTAACTCCCAAGTGTCTTAGATTCAAAGTCTGGTTTACAAATGGGAAATTCCTAGATGTGCTTCCCCTCCCCTTTGGAGCCCAGGGTTCAATGCATTCTTAACTTCTGCACCAGCGTTTGTTCTGTACCTATTGTGCTCCCATTATAAGACAAGCAGAGAAAGTAGGTTTGGTCATTTGCATCTCTTCATTGCAAGAGTAAGCTTTATAAAAAGCCGAAAGTAAGAGTAGGCAAGTGAGCAATGCCATGATGTTATCTTTGGGGCAATGAGTTATGAAGTGCTAAAATATTTTTCTTTTTGTTTTCTATTAAATAAAATTTGGTTTAAGTAGGTATCTTTCTAATGTTGGCAGGGCCCCGAAATTGCACACAGCGTGGCCTGACCAGACTTATATCAGATTAGTAGGAGATCTGGAGCCATTAAAATAATTAAAAAATATTTTTTTCAAAGGAATAATTAAAAAACACACATACACAAAACAAGAAAGCAACAACTTAGTGTTTACTTCTGCTGCTGTCAAGATGGTTAAACACAAAACAAAATAAAGCAAACACACACAAAATATGTAGTTTTTAATTTCATTCTGACTTTTTCAGCTTAGTTTTTGAAGCTCTCTTCCTCTGTTGCTTCTCTCAATGATTTTACCCTAAGCTATCTTTTACTCCAACACACAAACCTCTTGTTTTATTCAGGTAAATGTGTGCCCAGTCTATATTCTGAGTTTGTTTATGTCTCTATTAGGACTGTTTCCTCTGCTGGTTCTGCCTATCCCTGCAAACTTTGCCCTTTGTTCCATGAGCACATGTATCCTCACTTATCATCAATATCAATTCAAAGCTACCTGCCCCCAACACCAGGCTTTGGTAAGTGGCCCTTTCTTCTCTATGTATTTTCCTGACCCAGCTGATTGTCACCCAAACATTACTGCAATCTTGTATTACCTAATTTTCTCATAAGTGCATATTTTGCTTCCTTGAGTAAAACAGATCATCTTCAAGGGCAGTAGATTACACTTTCTGCAAGGGCAGAAGCTCTTCTTCTCCCTTTATTGTTTTCTTCTTCTTATTTTTTTTACTTTAAGTTTCGGTATACATGTGCAGAATGTGCAGGTTTGTTGCATAGGTATACATGTGCAATGGTGGTTTGCTGCACCTATCAACCCATCATCTAGGTTTAAAGCCCCGTATGTATTAGGTATTTGTCCTATGCAGAAAAGGTCTTCTATAAAATTCAACATCCCTTCATGTTAAAAACTCTCAATAAGCTAGGTATGGATGGAACATATCTCAAAATAATAAGAGCTATTTATGACAAACCAAGAGACAAAATCATACTGAATGGGCAAAAGCTGGAAGCATTCCCTTTGAAAACCAGTACAAAACAACGATGCCCTCTCTCACCACTGCTATTCAACATTGTATTGGAAGTTCTGGTCGGGCAATCAGGCAAGAGAAAGAAATAAAGAGTATTCAAATAGGAAGAGAGGAAGTCAAACTGTCTGTATGCAGATGACATGATTCAATATTTAGAAAACCCAATCATCTCAGCCCCAAAACTCCTTAAGCTGATAAGCAACTTCAGAAAAGTCTCAGGATACAAAATCAATGTGAAAAAAAACCACAAGCGTTCCTACACACCAACAATAGACAAGCAGAGAGCCAAATCATAAATGAACTTCCATTCACAATTGCTACAAAGAGAATAAAATACCTTGGAGTACAGCTTTCAAGGGATGTGAAGGACCTCTTCAAGGAGAACTATAAACCAATGCTTAAAGAAATAAGAGAGGACACAAACAAATGGAAAAACATTCCATGCTCATGGATAGGAAGAATCAATATTGGAAAATGGCCATCCTGCCCAAAGTAATTTATAGATTCAATGCTATCCCCATCAAACTACTATTGACTTTCTTCATAGAATTAGAAAAAATTACTTTAAATTTCATATGGAACCAAAAAAGAACCATATAGACAAGACAATCCTAAGCAAAAAGAACAAAGCTGGGGGCATCATGCTACCTGACATCAAACTATACTACAAGGCTACAGTAATCAAAACAGCATGGTACTGTTATCAAAACAGATATATAAACCAATGGAACAGAACAGAGACCTCAGAAATAACATCATACATCTGCAACCATCTGATCTTCAACAAACCTGAAAAAAACAAGCAATGGGGAAAGGATTCCCTATTTAATAAATGGTGCTGGGAAACCTGGCTAGCCATATGCAGAAAATAGAAAGTGAACCCCTTATATCCCTTATACCTTATACAAAAATTAACTCAAAATGGATTAAAGACTTAAATGTAAAACCCAAAACCAAAGAAACCCTAGAAGAAAACCTAGGCAATACCATTCAAGACATAGACATGGCCAAAGACTTCATGATGAAAACACCAAAAGCAACTGCAACAAAAGCCAAAATTGACAAATGGGATCTAATTAAATGAAAAAGCTTCTGCACAGCAAAAGAAATTATCATCAGAGTGAACAGGCAACTTATGTAATGGGAGAAAATTTTTGCAATCTACCCATCTGACGAAGGTCTAATATCCAGAATCTACAAGGAACTTAAACAAATTTACAAGAAAAAAAACAACCCCATCAAAAAGTGGGCAAAGGATATGAACAGTCACTTCTCAAAAGAAGACATTTATACAGCCTTTATTTTTTCAAAGTGATAACACAATGTACACCAACAAAAGTAGCCCGATTACTAAAGCCGTCCCAAAAGTATTACTAGTTTTTGTTTTCTTCAAAAATATGTATTATATTTAAATAATAGTACTATGTTGCTTCTGTGACAAAAATACAAATCCTCATCATTGCAGAATATTTGAGTTTGTGGAAAAAAAAAAACAAAAAACATTACCCATAAACTTCAATATATATTTTGTCATGCATGCTTCTAGTTCTTAGAATTTATACATATATTTACCCACACAAAATTTATATCTACCTATTATCTATTTTTCTTTCTGATAGTAAGATGTTTATTTATGTTCCTTTAACAATATGAATTTATATTATAGCTGCTGTTCTGTAGCTTGCTTTTGAAATTTAACATCATGTGAACAATGTATGATGTCATTCTTCTACAACTTATCTTTTTACTTACTATTATTGTTATTATTATAACATATCATTATTATTACTATTATCATTGTTATTATAATGCACATATGGAGATAAATTTAAGATTCCTCCATTTGAGCCGGACTTAACTACCTTTTGAAAAATGTGTAGTATTCTATCACCAGTAAATACTCCTATTTTTAAAAATCTCCCATTATTGAAAATTTAGATCTTCTGTGTGGTAGATTGCTACATTAATGAGCCTCAGTGAATCACATCTTCTAACTTTTAGGTTCTTGGATAGTCCTCTTCCATGTTGCTTCTGGACTTGGACATGTAATGTGTATATTAGTTTCCAGTTGCTGCTGTAACAAATTTCCACAAACTGAGTAGCTCAATACAACACAAATATATTATTTTATAGTTCTTAATGTCAGAAATAGAAAATTGTTCTAACAGGACTAAAATCAATATGTCAACAGAGATGCTTTCCTTCTGAAGGTTTTAAGGGGGAATTCATTCCTTGCGTTTTCCAACTTCTAGAGGCCACTTATGTACCTTGGCTTGTATCTGCATTACTCCAGCCTCTGCTCTTGTCATCAAGTCTCCTTCTGTCACTTTGACCCTGCTGCCACTTGCCTATTGTAAGGAGCTTTATAAGGTCCACCCAAATAGTCCAGGATAACCTTCCTATTCTAACATCTTTAACTTAATAATATCTGTAAAGTCCCTTTCACCATGTAAGTTAAAATAGTCATGAGTTTGGGAGAATTGTACATGAGCATCTTTGGGGAGAAGGCATTATCCTGTCCACCATGAATTGCTTTGGCTAATGGTACATCAGCAAGTATAATCCCAGCTAACACTGGATAAGCACTCAAGCATTGAGGTTTGTCTTCTGGGAATCACGCTCCCACCACATACAAAATCTGACGGAGAGACCATTTGGAGAGGAACTGGAGTGTCATTGTCTTAGCAAAGTGCCAGACATATGAGTGAGGCTATCTTGAATCATGCAGCCCTGGTCAAGTTGTCCAATGACTACAGCCACATGAGGAATCTCAGGAGAGACCGTCAGGAGAACTGCCCAGCCCAGTTAAGTCTGGCTCACATGGAGGAATCTTAAATCAATCAATCATAATTTTCAAACACTATGTTTGGAATTAATTGTTAAGCAGTAACATACAACTTGTGATTTAAACAAAATTGTGAGGAGCAATAGTGCATGTACATCTTTGGGGAACATATGAACTCTTAAAGATAAGAGCAAACCCAAATGACAAGCCTCCAGTGATAAAATTTCAAGCAGCTCAGTGGGTGGAAATAACTTTCTTCTGTTGAGGACTTCAGTCATCCTCAAGTCCAACTGAATTGCTAGCAGTACAATCTAGTGGAAAAGAGAACACTAACTTTGGCATTAGCAGACTCTTACTTGAATCCTTGCCCTTTTCTGAATAATTCACAACTGAACCAAGTTTCCTAACATCTTTAAGCCTTCATTTTTTCATCAGGAAAATGAAGATAAAATAAAATAGAGTATCGGTGGTTCCTCTTTTTTTGTGGTTGTTGTTATAAATCAGTAAAATCAGCCACTAAGGAAAGCAGTCTGATGATTTCTCAAAGAACTTAAAACAGAGCTACCATTTGGCCCAGCAATTCCACTACTGAGTATATATTCAAAAGAAATAAATCATTCTACCAAAGATACATGGAGTTGTATGTTCATCGCTGCCCTTTTCACAGCAGTAGAGACAAGGAATCAACCCAGGAGGCCATCGATGTTAGACTAAAGAAAACGTGGTATAAAGAAAATGTGGTACGCATACACCATAATACTATGCAACCATAAAAGAGAATGAAGCCATATCTTTTGCAGCAACATGGATGGAGCTGGAGGTCATAAACCTCAGCAAATTAACTCAGGAACAGAAAACCAAATACTGCATGTTCTCACTTATAAGTGGGAGCTAAATACTGAGCACATATGAACATAAATATGGAAACAACGGACACTGTGGACTGCTAGAGGGTGGAGAGGAGGGTTAAAAAACTACCTATCGGGTACTATGCTCACTACCAGGGTGAAAAGATTCATACCTTAAACCTCAGCATCATGCAATATTCCCAGGTAACAAATCTGTGCAGGTACCCCCTGTATCTAAAATAAAAGTTGAAACTTAAAAAATAAATTTAAAAAATTAAAAAGTGCTTTCGAAACTGCAGAATGCTGATTCCTGGGAGTGCTTCCTTGGGTTGTCACTAGGTGTGTTGATGCACCAGAACGAGGATGGAATTTGTCAGATAGCACTGAGTACAAATTCCGATATGACCATGCCCACTTGCTTCTTCTCTCTGAACCTTGGGTTTCTCTTACATAAGATCTTTTGGGTTTTCTACTTTTATCAGTAGTTTTGAACACTGCAGTAGATGCCATATGTAAAACCCCTAAGGAGGTGGGCCTTGATGAATTTCTCCTTCCCTCTTGTTATTCACTAAGCTCCCCAACAAACCACACTGACCATTGATAACAGCTGTGTTAAATGTATGTATTTGTAGCCACATTTACTAAGAGTTAATAGTAGATATACTCACTGCTTAATACTTGCCAGAATGCTCTGCTAAATAATTTCTATTTCTTATACTCTTCTACCCTGATATCAGGGAGGCTGAATAAGGGCCACAGGATTGAAGAGACAGGGAACGAACAGTAAAGTATCTAGAAATGGGAGGCGAGCCCTAAAATAATGAGAAGGCAAGCAGGAGTTAGCCAGTCAGGAATTTCTGGTCATTAGCAAAAAGCAGGTGACCTAATATTTCCAACATCGATAATATCAAAGATATCTATGATGATAGATAAAGTAAATAACATGTGCAGAGCTCCTGTTGACCAGGATAGGAATGGTTAGGAACTCATTCAAAGATTCAAGTCAGGCCGGATGTGGTGGCTCATGCCTGTAATCCCAGCACTTTGGGAGGCCAAGGCGGGTGGATCACTTGAGGTCAGGAGGTCAAGACCAGCCTGCCCAACATGGCAAAACTCCGTCTCTACTAAAAATACAAAAATTAGCCAGGGGTGGCAGCGGGCGCCTGTAATCCCAGCTACTCTAGAGGCTGAGGCAGGAGAATCGCTTGAACCCAGGAGGCAGAGGTTGCAGTGAGCCGAGATCGTGCCACCGCACTCCAGTCTGGGTGACAGAGTGAGACTCCGTCTCAAAAAAAAAAAAAAAAAAAAAAAAAAAAAAAAAAAAAAAAGATTCAAGTCCATTGAGTTATTCGAGATTTGCATTTATGTACAATGCATGCATTCAGTAAGTGGCTAATATAAATCCGATGGCATCTCTAGCCCTACCTCCTTCAGGAAGTTTGCCTGAATGACCCAGCTTTTACTCACCTTTCTTGCACTGTGAGCTCCATATATAATGTAGCTTCAGTCTCAATTGATTTAGTAATAACTTTTATTTTAGCACTTAATTACACTTACAAATAATATACTTAATTATACTTGTAAATTACTCACAATTGTTTCATATATGTGACTCTTACCTTTCACTTAGATTATAATATCCTCAAGGAAGAAATCCAGGTCTTACTTGTTTTTATACTTTTTGTTTAGCCTCTCCAAACCCCCCAGCTAGTTCGGAAAAATAACAAAATATTCTAGAAGTGAATGAACAGGTGTCACAGTAATGGCAGGGCCATGTTTTACAATCATTCTGAAGGCCTGCCTGGTGATTTTTTTAGTGGTAAGGCAAACGGGGTGGGTCAAGTTTTCTGAATAACTTTTAACCCTGCCAAAGAGTTCATTGCATGCAGAAGTTGACAAACGAACAATGACCATTTTAACTTAGATGTACATACTCTTGAAGTTCTCTTTTGAATGGATTTCTCACCATAGATTTTGAAGTTCTTACCTAACCAATATAAATTATGCACTGGAACTTAGTTCAAAAATTTATGACAGAATCAGAATAAAAACACAACATCTAATAGAATACTGTTTTTGTGGTCCATCTCATAATAATACTCCATATGTGGGCAATATTTTAGTGAATTGTAAGGCATCCCTTGAATGACCTATATGATTAACCTAAGTGAGGAAGAAATCTTTATTGCAATATTGTATTTTATGTATGGGATATAGATGTCTATATGGGATATAGATAATACATATGTCCTCTGTGTAGATATATGCTCTGACAATTTGAAAAATAAGAAAATGCTTACATCATTATTATTATTAGTTTTTTTTTGGTAAATATAGTGTCGACTTTATGACGCTTGCATCAGATTCTACTGGAATATGCATATTTTGAAAATCAGATTTCTGACTCCAGACCAGATCCACTGATTTAGAGTCTCTGGACATATGCCAAGGAACCTGTATTTTAAACAAGCTTCTCAGGGATTTTTATGGATCCCAATGTTTGAAGCCATTGTTTTGTTTTTAATCATAGCTTGATTTCCTAGGAATCTATGTGCATTTATCCTCCCTCCTCCTCTTATCTGGCCCATAGCCTCTTCAATCCACTCACTAAAGCTTGTTTTTTGTTTTGTTTTGGTTTGATTCTTCTAATACATGATGTTCTGTGGGAACTTTATGCCTTAGGGTCGTGGTTCTCAGACTCAGCTTGCACTGTCAGAATCATCACTGAAACTTAGTAAACAACGCCCAGGCCTTATCCCAGATCACAGATTCATATTCAAGAGGTAGACATTTGCTTCAAAAGCTTAGGCGTGACTCAGGAGCCAGAGGAGGAGGAACACCACCTTTAGAACAAGCCCACCTCCACATGAAAGACCACCACTGTCTTTCAGTCGTGTGAAGCCCTTTATGGTGCACAAATACCTTTGGTGGCAGTGTCTCTCTGACTCTGCTGGCCGGCAACCCTACTTGGTTGGCAGTCCCATGTGTGCACGTGTCTGGGTGTCTGGATACCTGGCCTCTACCGGCCTCTCCCAACATGGGCTCATGCTACAAGTCTGCAGCAAGTCAGTGTCTTAAAAGACTCTTCCCTCTTGCACACCTAAGTTGACAGCCATTCTTCTTGGAGCCTCTGATGGCCAGTCCAGGTGCAGTGCTTCTGCTAAACCTTCAGAGGGAATTATAAAATTTTCCAGCTCATTCAAGAGATAATTTATTTCTGGGAACACTCCAGGTTCACCACAAAGCATTGTATTCCCAGCTCTGTTTCTCTGCTGAGCAGCAGGACAGGGCAGAAGCTCATAAGCTTCCCTTGTCCAAAAGCAATCATTTATATTCCAAATTGGCCCTCCTGGGTGGAGCAGGGCAAACACCATCACTCCTTCTAAACATTATCCAAATGCAGATATCAAAAGGCACCTGGTATATTCTCTAAATCTCTACCAGATGACCTCCTCAATATGCCAGGAGACATCTGTAAATCCAGCTTTAGGAATAGCCATACAAATCTGATAGCATGCCTTGGTAAATATGCAAATTAAATGTCAGCAGTAAGCCAGATTTCAATAGTGAGGTTCCAGCGAAAACATTTTCATATCCAGACAAGCCAAGGACATGGGCAGGTGGTCAGTGTGTACATATGAATTACAACCACTTTGGTAAGTTTAACACCATTGCTCTCTATTTTGACTTTAGGAGCTGGCAAATAATGTAGCTCAAGGTTTTTAGAGAGAACAAAAGGCATGGTCCCTCTTCAGAGACCTCCCATATTTAGAATTTTTGCTGGCTTAGGTCAGTCCACGAACTATAGCGCTGTTTTAAAATGGAATAATAACCACAAAGGTACACACTGGAATTCTTACATTGCTTGGCATTTGGTGATTAAAGTTGACATTCGTTGGGCTGAGCTGGAGTTTTAGAATTGATAGACCTCAACTAATCCCAGCAATAAAAATGGTCACAAATGAATGCTGTGACAGGTTTTGAAACAAGAAAAATCATCACTGAGCTCACTAGAAAAGATTAAGAGACTGTCAAGTTAAAAAGTTATTGGCCCCATCTACACTTGCATTGGGTAGTGAATGCTGTTTTATCCATTTGTACTTGCTCCGTTGCCTCTTTTACATTTCTTGTTATAATAATTTCCAAAGTCATAAACAAAGAAAATAAGACATCATCTCAGATAAAATGGCACAAGATTTAATACCAGTAAAGAACATTAGCTATGGAACAACCTGGCCTCAGAGAACAAAGAGGTTTAAAATTCATCTTACTCTACAGTGTTAGAATGCTTTATATTAAATATAGATTTTTTCCCTTGATTATATTGTTACACATTCCACTGTTCCCATGCCATCAGCCTTGAGGACTTTATTATTTATGTAATTGCAAGATCTGACGCAGAGTGAATGCATCTGATCTCAATGAATGGCACAGGATTTAAAAACTTATCGGTAGATTTCAGGGGAGAGAAAAAGACCATTTTAATTCTTTTGCAAGACTATTGATTAATAACAGATGTTGCTCTTCTGATTGAATTATTTTTGATTCATTTTTTCAAATAAAAATATGTATCTGTCAAAGTATTTTAAATCATCTAGAGATAGAGGTTATTTAAACAAGATTCCTTTATTTCTCTTTTCAGGGAGAGTCTCTGCCTTCAAGTGCTCTGGGTCATATGGGTACATAATTTAGAGTGACATATGCTTGAATATATAGTAGTGCCAGCTTCATGGGTGGGGGACGTCCCTAGTGGAAAGAGGAAGTTGTTGGGTCTATTCTCGTATTAAGGGCCTTTGAACAGCAGGACGAGCCTTGTGAAAAATATTGTGTAATGGAGTCTTCGACAAGAAGTCTTCTTCCTAGACTTCATGAAGAATTCAGAAGTTCAATCAGCAGGCTTTCCACAGTGCAAATGTTCTTCTCACAGCAATAAATCTTTCTGAGAAAAAGTCTCTTTACACTTAGTTTATCTCTAGCTGCCTAAGGCTCTACCTACTTGAATAGGAGAGCCAACCTCAAAAGAGGAAGATGGGGAGTCTAATTTTGAAATAAGAAGCTAGATCTCCAGGATTACGTCCCATGAATCTTCTAGTGGATTTGGATTTCATCTCCAAAAGAATTAACAAGCAGTTTTCCTCTCATTTTCAGAACTTAGGTAATCTATTCTTTACACACGCCCAAATTTCAGCATAGAGGGAAGGTGAGTACAGGGAAAAAACCTAGAAGATGAGCATCAAATTCCAAATAAGGAATTTGAAAATAATAAAAGTAAATTAAAAATACCTTTTATTTGACTCTGTGACAAAGACTGGAAAGTGGTAACTCATTGGGAAGTTGGGACCCTCATTGAATTTCACACAGAAAGCAAGTAGTAAAAATATAAACATGATAACATATTAGATAAAATTGGAATCCCTGGCTTCTCTTAAGAAATAAAATATGACACCTTGACTCTGGGCCAATATTCCCACCTGGCACCATTTCTGAGGACCCGGTAGATATCCATCCTCAGATAGGGCTGTGTCCTCCTCCCCTCCTCCTCTTTGTCATTCTCCCTCCATCCTTTCTCCCTAAACTCAGTTTCCCTTTTGTAAATTGTACCCTACGCCTTCTAGACAGCAGCGTTAAATCCACCTGTTTGACAGCATAGTTCGTTCCTCCCATTTGAGGCAAAATCCCCATTGAGTTTATTCAAAACTAAGCTACTTGGCCTTTAAACTTTGAATTTCTAATTCAGAACTTAGGTATAATATTTAGATTTACTGCCAAATCTGAGGGGTTTTTTTGTTTGTTTGAGAGGGGAGTCTTGCTGTTTTGCCCAGGCTAAAGTGCAATGGCGCGATCTCTGCTCACTGCAACCTCCACCTCCCAGACTCAAGTGATTCTCCTGCTGCAGCTTCCCGAGTAGCTGGGATTACAGGCACTCACCACCACACCACCACACCTGGCTAATTTTTCTATTTTTGGTAGAGACGGGGTTTCACCATGTTGGCCAGGCTAGTCTCGAATTCCTGACCTCAAATGATCCGCCCACCTCGGCCTCCCAAAGTGCTTGGATTACAGGCGTAAGCCACTGTGCCTTCTGAGTTTTCCTAATAGCAGTCTTGGTGGCCTGGAATTGACAGGTGTATGTGTTGTTGGGGGAAGGATGCTCTTGACAATAGAGCAGGGTCCTTGGTAGTTCCTGGATTCAATATTGCAGCAACTCTGCTTAGAAAATGAGTGACATAATCCATGAAAATATAATCACATTTTAATAAAAAGTGAACTTTTACAATTTATTACTCTATGGATTTCTATTATGTCTTACTGTGAGCAAGTGTAGAAAAGTTGATTCGGGGAAAAGAAAATGAATGAATAAACAGGCGGAGATTTCCTGGCTTCTAGTCTGCATTTTCCATTAATAAGACAAGTTGGCTCCAAAGTAGTACCCATAAACTTTTTAAATGAAATTGAGAAAATGCGTCAAGTGAAAATGCAGCATTGAAACTGGAAAAAAGAGGCAACTAAACACCTGTGTCCAGGAATGCCCTCGAAGAGCCATCCCTCCTGGGCTTCTGTGGCACTCTCTGAGGCTGGCTCATGACCCTTTCTTGAGAGGCTGAGAGGTGTCCAGTAGTTCTCTCTAGGATGATTGGCTGACACTTTTCATGTTTAAAAGTAATAACGCAGTCAAGATGAGATAATGACTCATTTCTTAGAGGCAACATCAGGTGGGAAAATAGAAAATATCATATGTAAGATGTATAAGTCTATATAAATTGCTTGAGCTTGTGAATGAGCTAGGTAAGCAAACAGGAATTTTCAAGTTGGCTCATAGAAGCCCAAAGCTGTCACTATAATCAAAACATGCAATAGAGGGCAATTGTGTCTAGCGTCATGGAGAAACCTAGCAATATAGATAGTACACAAAATCTAACATAGATAAGGACAGTGACTGATTGCATTTCCCATCTACAGGTCAGATCAAACACCAGAGAGCCAAAGATTTATCTTGTGCAGAAAAATGTAAGGTGAATTGCCAACTTGGACAGGTTTTTGTGGATCCATGGAGGCTTGGCATTGATTCTCTGTTGACTATAATCAGACTCCTGGTGCATTTCAGGCATTTGTGGTTCTCCCCAGTCATACTGATCCAAGTCTGGCTGAAGATAATTGGACATCGGCCTTCAATACAGTGCACATAGTGCAGACTGACAGGCTGGAAATGGTCCTTATGGTCACCCTTTTTGTAGTTAATAGTGCTGACAAATGTAACATTTCTCCCCTTCACAAACACATTCATATGATAGCATCTTCAGATATTCAACTCTTTCTTTGGGTTCTGTCCTGAAGCAAGAATAGTGTTGGTCTGAATGTCTGGGATTTTAAGAATGTTCAAATGATCACCACTACAGGCTGAACAGCAACATCCAAGAAATGTCTCCAAGCAGAGCTGAGACAAAGTTAACTCTCAGTGGCCCTGAAATTTAATACAAGGGAAGAAAATCCTTCCCAAGTGTGACGTGAGACAAATACCATAACATTGGGACTGCAGGTAAATGTTTCAAAAACTCTCAATGAGTTTTCAAGAGGAAAACAATAGAAAACGTAGATAGAGGAGGAGCATGGATTATGAACATAAACAAGGATAAGGGACATAAAATCAAAGCCTTGGTCAGTTCAACCTCAAGATCACAGAAACTGGGGCTGGATGAAGGCTCCAGGCCATCGGAGATGAGGAGGAAACTTTAACATACATTTACCTCAAAAACAGAGCTCCTTAAAAACACTCTTTGAGGGGCATGATTCAGAGGTTTGACAGCTGGTTGTGGAGATGAGACATGGATTTCAGTTCCTGTGTTTTGGAAGAAAGAAATGACAGGAAGAGAAAGAGTGGAGTGGTGATATATTTAAAACGCAACCTTACAGAGTGTGTGCTAGGAAAGACTCTCACATTCTCAGAGTGACAGACTTCTCCGAAGAGTGGAGATCAAAGAGAATCTCTGTTCTGTGCTTTTAGATGGAAGATATCTCATTTACTTATGGCATGTTCAAGACCAATCAGCAATAAAAAATTGTTTTAAAACTAATTCAAAACTGAAAATGACTTATAAAAATAGGCTACAGTGGCAAGAGACCTCGTTTGGATCACAGGATATGACCACAGCCCTGGCCAAGACTGCACTTGATGTGTGTGTGGCTTTGTGCACGCAACTTCACCTGTTGAGCTTCCGTCTCTTAAGAGAACAGTTACATCCGCCTTGAAAGACAGCTAAGGTCAGATAAAGGAACCATGTGTGAACATAAGTTCTGAAGTCCTAAGTGAATGGAAAGTACTATCATTATAATTTGTAATTATGACATCATATATCAGAAAAAATTATCCTTTTCTGTGATGTAACTTCTGCTGAATTAAAGATACAGGAGACGACACACTCTGGTGTAAGCACAAAAGGCAGGATGAATGAGCACTTAAGAGCGGTGTATTAGATCATTCTCACATTGCTATAAAGAAATGCCAGAGACTGACTCATTTATAAAGAAAAGAGGTTTAATTGGCTCATGGTTTTGCAGGCTTTATGGGAACCATGATGCTGGCACCTGCTGAGCTTCTGGGTAGGCCTCAGGAAGCTTACAATCATGGCAGAAGGCAAAGGGGGAGAAGGCATGCCATATGGCCAGAGCAAGGGTAAGAGTGAGAAAGAGAGAGAGAATAGGGGGAGGTGCCACATACTTTTAAACATTGAGATCTCACGAGAACTCACTCATTATCTCCACTATCCCGAGGACAGCACCAAGAAGATGGTGCTAAACCATTCATGAGAAACTCACTCCATGATTCAATCACCTCCCATGGGGCCCCACCACCAATACTGGGTATTACAATTCAACATGAGATTCGGAGGGGACACCCAAACCTGATCAGGTGCCCTATCTCCTCACTAACTCAAACCCCCTTTTCCTTTTACTGTCACTCAGTTGGTTTCTCTGGGCCATTCTCTTTAGTAAAAGGGAAGTGAAGATCACACCGGGAAGAGACTGTAGTAACCGGAACTAAGTGAACACATAATATGTAAAGTAAAGCAAAGGAGATTATTTCAGACAGAATTTGTTAGGACCTAATGTGGAAAAGCTGAAAGAGGACGAGAGCCTCTCTAAGATGGCACATATATGGCTTACTTACTAAACTCTATCTTTAGTTCCTGAAGTGCTCCATTAGAAGTCCTGGATTAAAAAAAAAAAAAGAAATAGCTCACTAGCCCTAAACACTATGCACTGTATTATATTAGCTAATTTCTCAAAATTAAAGATTAAATTCCAACTTACTTTTCAAAGAATAATTATAACTCTGTCATTTTGAGTGGTTTACATGATTGTCAAGTGTAATAAGTCACTTAGATTAATTAAATATCCATTTCTACTTCATCATGCATTTTTATCAGTTGAAGGCATTATACTTAAATCTCCACAAATACTCACACAAGTGTTGGATTCTATAACAAGGTTAAGATTTTCATGTATTGCTTGCATTTCAGTCTTCCTCACTAAATTGAGAGTACTCCAAAAGAAAAAAATTTTTGCATTTCCAAAACCCAAGATGGTAGCTAAAATAATGTAATACTTAATGAATATTTGATAAATGAACGACTCACTGAACAAATCCACTTTCTGTAATCAAACTTAATGTCTTACTATGATTGTCTATATAGAAGAAAACACCTTAAATTTCTAAATGCAAAATTTCATATAGTTTTATGCCTTCACAAGTATTGTTTTCAAATAAGGTTTTTAAAACTTTTATTAATCTTTTACTTGTAATTTGGATTTCTCAACTGGGAAGTCATGATGAGGAGCAGGATAATAATTTTTTTTCAAGATCATGTCCTACTTTTTAGAATCACTGCAAGAGCAAGCCACTCTTATAAATGGCAGTTTGTAGTACCTAAGTACCGAGAACTTGAAGTACTCAAGTGTCTTCAAGGGGAAGAAAGGTTGACAACAAATGTTTTAACAGAAATCAAGCTGTAAATGTTGTAGACGTGGTATAGTTATGCTTAACATCTTCACGTTGTAACTGCACACTAAGCTCTGTCATTACCTAATGGGTACGTAGTGTCTCTTTCTTAGAAAAAAAGAAAAAAAAAGGAAATGTGTAGATCTTTTTGTTAATATATTTCCTTTTTAATTTTGAAATAATTGTCAATTCGTATGGATTTGCAAACAGTAGCATGATATCAAAACCAGGAAACTGGCATTGATACAATCCACCGATATTATTCGGATGTTATCATTCATAAATGCACCCAAATGTGTGTGTGTGTGTGTGTGGTTCCATTTACTTTTATGGCACTTGTAGATTTGTGTAAATAAACACTACCATAGTCAAGATAAGGAACTGTGTCATTACTCCTAAGTTCCCCAGTGCTACTCTCTTTATTTTCAGGCCCTCTCTCTACCCACCCTTAACCCCTGGAACCACTAATCTGTTTTCTGTATCTGTAGTTTTGTCATTTAAATAATTTCATATAAATGCAATCATGCAATATGTACGTTTTGCAATTTGCATTTTTTACTCAGTTCAAATTTCTTTGAAATCCATCCAAATTGTTATGTGTACCAATAGTTTATTCATTTTTATTGCTAAGTAGTTTGGACCACAGTTGTTTAACCATTCATGTTAATTAAAGACATTTGTTTGTTGGTTTGTTTTTTAGATTTTGGCTATTAGAAATATAGCTACTGTAGGCGCGGTGTCTCACGCCTGTAATCCCAGCACTTTGGGAGGCCAAGGAAGGCGGATCATGAGGTCAGGAGATGGAGACCATCCTGGCTAACACGGTGAAACCCCATCTCTACTAAAAATACAAAAAAACTAGCTGGGCGAGGTGGCGGCGCCTGTAGTCCCAGCTACTCAGGAGGCTGAGGCAGGAGAATGACGTGAACCCGGGAGGCAACGGAGCTTGCAGTGAGCTGAGAGCCTGGGCAACAGAGTGAGATTCCGTCTCAAAAAAAAAAAAAAAAAAAAAAAAAAAAAGAAATATAGCTACTGTAAACAAAAACAAACAAGAAAATGCTAAACTATTATCTAGAGAAGCTGTACCATTTTACTTTCCCACCAGCAATGTGTAAGAGATCAAGTTCTTCATATCTTTCCCAGCATTTGTTGCTATCACTATTTTTAATTTTAGCCATTTTCATAGGTAACTGATAGTATACTGGTGTCTGATTGTGGTTTTCGGTTGCATTTTCCTAATGGCTAATGATGTCGAATATCTTTTTATCTGCTTTCTTGCCAACTGTATATTATCTTTGGTAAAACTTCTCTTCATGCCTTTCATCCATTTCTACTTGGGCTGTTTGTTTAATGTTGAGCTTTGAGAACTCTTTACATATTTTAGGGGTAAGTTCTTTGTCAGCGCTACGGTTTACAAGTATTTTCTCTTAGTCTGTAGTTTATATTTTGTCTTAACGAGGTCTTTCATAGAACAAAAGTTTTTAGTTTGGTAGAACTTCAATTTATCATTTTTTGTCTTTTATGTTCATGCTTTGGGATCACTGGGTATTTTTCAGTTGGAAACGATCACAGTTTTTCACACTGGCAAAACTACAGATGTTACAGACTTTAATTTTCACTGTGCCCTTCTTCCAGTAAAAATGAAACATGTAGGAATTATGACTGCATGCAACACTATGGTTTTTCTGTTTGGTTACATGGGAAATGGTCTGGTTTCTGGTTTTAGGGAGAAGATCAAAAGCTAAAGAAATGTGACGTATGAAGGCTGTACAGGACCTGTGGGAAGAAATCTTCCACAGCTCTGTATTCACTCTGGAAAGATTCTGATTCTAGATTAAAAGGTTTATAGTGAGTTAATCATATTTAAAGCAAAAAATAGGAAAACTAAAATTATACTAAGTAGTGATTAATGATTCATGAGAAGTCTAAATTATTTCATTGTACCAGTACATGCATTTTTCTTTAATTCTTGCTCAAATTTTCACCAGTATTAATACAGTAAGAAAATGTCATAACATTTGCTTTGCTGTTTTCTTTTCACGTAAATTTAATATTGCTTAAATGTTGATACAAAAAAAAAAATGACAGTGCATTATTGGCTAACCATGCATGGCTGTTTATGCATCCTGGTCATGGGTAGCCCCTGTGAGAAAACAGCTTCCTAAACTCACCTGAAATCCAAAGTAAACATCACTATTTACTTCAGGACTTTTTTCACTATTTAAAAAATATAAACATTAGTCTCAACCTGCTGTAACATGTTCACTAAATAAGAAAAACAAAGCAACTTTTACCTTTAGCATCCATCTGTTTCTAACATGAAGACAGTTTCATTTAGCAGGAAGTTTAACTTTGGCATAATTAATACTCCACAATTACTAGAAATTTCCAGATAATCTAAACTCATTTGGAGACCTTGACTGGATTCAACATCATAGAAATACATTTATAAAACATAATATTACAATGAAATAATGATGAAATAGTAATCTGATTTATCAATTCTTTATGAAATGATTGTTTTATATCAATTCTATATTCTATATTTTCTATTCACAAGAAAAAGCATTAAACATTTTTATTTTGTCTATGTGATTTCCTATAACTAACCTATGTGCTTATGTATTAGTACCATTTCACAGTACATTTCTACATAGTATTGCAGTATTTAAATACTGAAAAATATTATATTGTAGTATTTAAATACTTAAAAATGAAGTGCTTTCAGTTGTTATTGTTTATTTTTATTTGTTATCTCAACTGTGATAATTCTTAATTTTAATTATAATTTTCTTCTAATAAAGAAAGCTCTTTGAACACTTCATCAAAATTGTATTGGTAACAATTTCAACAGTGAGAATAAACTTTGAGGAACTCATCCACTTGTATGGTTTCTACTGTGCTTGTCTCTAAAATTATAATTGCACTTACTACTGTTTTCTTGCTAAAAACTAACATATTTCGTTTACTCATTTACTGGCCATATTTTATCGACAGGCTTTTCAAACCTGAAATTTAGAGTGACAAGTCACAGGAGAAACAAAGGCCTCTGTAGAGACAAATAAGAAGATGTGTCAATGTTTCAGAGAGAGATTTCACATGAATCAGCCATAAATACAGATGCATGGCTAATTCATTAAGGAAGGTATCCTATGTCAGAAAGATACAGAAGCTCCAGCTGGGCTCGGGCAGGTTTTTCAAGATGGCAAATCCTTATAGTCTACCAGTATAAGCTGTGCTGACTGACTGGGGGTGGCGGGGGACGAAAGCAATTTTCTTCTATACTTTATTATTTGAGATACATTTGTATAATCAATTTTTTTAAAAGACGACAACCATAAAAACAACCAACAGAGATAAATTAGAAAATATTTTCTTGCTGTTACTGTATTTATAAAACACATTGAATGCCTATCATGTGCAGCCATAGTGCTCTGTCCCTGCTACCCTGTGCATTGCACATGTACACATACACTTTTGGAGCCCAGCTTATCAGCATAGCATCTTGTGATTTTATTAAATTTATTTTATTTTTAAACTTTAATCACCATCCTCCTCATCATTATCATAGCAGGCATTGGGTACTTTGTGCATACTCAGGCACTGTACTAAGGGCATAAAATGCATTGTGTCATTGAGTCCTCAAATAATATTAAGTATGTTCAAGTGGTAATCTAAGTTTATAGAGAGGAAACTGACATCGCCTATAGCCACACACTTGTAGGAACAGATCCAGGACCCAATCTTAGGTTTGAATGCATCCAAACCCAGGTGTCTTAACCACTGTGTCCTTCAGATTTATCATTTGCTACATATTAAGCATCATTAACAATGAAGCGAAATCATTCCAATTGCTTCAAAGAGAATAAAATACCTAGGAATCCAACTTACAAGGGATGTGAAGGACCCCTTCAAGGAGAACTACAAACCACTGCTCAGTGAAATAAAAGAAGACACAAACAAATGGAAGAACATTCCATGCTCATGGATAGGAAGAATCAATATCGTGAAAATGGCCACACTGCCCAAGGTAATTTATAGATTCAATGCCATCCCCATTAAGCTACCAATGACTTTCTTCACAGAATTGGAAAAAACTACTTTAAAGTTCATATGGAACCAAAAAGGAGCCCGCATTGCCAAGACAATCCTAAGCCAAAAGAACAAAGCTGGAGGCATCACGCTACCTGACTTCAAACTATACTACAAGGCCACAGTAACCAAAACAGCATGGTACTGGTACCAAAACAGAGATATAGACCAATGGAACAGAACAGAGTCCTCAGAAATAATACCACACATCTACAATCATCTGATTTTTGACAAACCTGACAAAAATAAGAAATGGGGAAAAGGATTCCCTATTTAATAAATGGTGCTGGGAAAACTGGCTAGCCATATGTAGAAAGCTGAAACTGGATCCCTTCCTTAACACCTTATACAAAAATTAATTCAAGAGGGATTAGAGACTTAAATGTTAGACCTAAAATCATAAAAACCCTAGAAGAAAACCTAGGCAATACCATTCAGGACACAGGCATAGGCAAGGACTTCATGTCTAAAACACCAAAAGCAATGGCAACAAAAGCCAAAATTGACAAATGGGATCTAATTAAACTAAAGAGCTTCTGCACAGCAAAAGAAACTACCATCAGAGTGAACAGGCAACCTACAGAATGGGAGAAAATTTTTGCAATCTACTCATCAGACAAAGGGCTAATATCCAGAACCTACAAAGAACTCAAACAAATTTACAAGAAAAAAACAAACAACCCCATCAAAAAGTGGGCAAAGGATATGAACAGAAATTTCTCAAAAGAAGACATTTATGCAGCCAACGGACACATGAAAAAATGCTCATCATCACTAGCCATCAGAGAAATGCAAATCAAAACCACAATGAGATACCATCTCATACCAGTTAGAATGGCAATCATTAAAAAGTCAGGAAACAATAGGTACTGGAGAGGATGTGGAGAAATAGGAACACTTTTACACTGTTGGTGGGACTGTAAACTAGTTCAACCATTGTGGAAAACAGTGTGGCGATTCCTCAAGGATCTAGAACTAGAAATACCATTTGACCCAGCCATCCCATTACTGGGTATATACCCAAAGGATTATAAATCATGCTGCTATAAAGACACATGCACACATATGTTTATTATGGCACTATTCACAATAGCAAACACATGGAACCAACCCAAATGTCCATCAATGGCAGACTAGAGTAAGAAAATGTGGCACATAAACACCATGGAATACTATGCAGCCATAAAAAAGGATGAGTTCATGTCCTTTGTAGGGACATGGATGCAGCTGGAAACCATCATTCTCAGCAAACTATTGCAAGAACAGAAAATCAAACACTGCATGTTCTCACTCATAGGGGGGAATTGAACAATGAGATCACTTGGACACAGGAAGGGGAACATCACACACCATGGCCTGTCGTGGGATGGGGGGAAGGGGGAGGGATAGCATTAGGAGATATACCTAATGTAAATGACGAGTTAATGGGTGCAGCACACCAACATGGCACATGTATACATATGTAGCAAACCTGCATATTGTGCACATGTACCCTAGAACATATAGTATAATAAAAATTTTTAAAAAGTATTCAAATGCTGATGGTTCTATACTCAGCTTTTCTTGCTTGCTTATTTGTTTGTTTGTTTATTTATTTATTCATTTATTTATTTATTTTTAGAGACAGGGTCTTGCTCTGTTGCCCAGGCTGGAGTACAGTTGCAAGATCACAGCTCACTGCAGCCTCAAACTCCTGAGCTCAAGCAATCCTCCTACATTAGTGCCAAGAGTAGCTGGGTCCATAGGCACAGGTCATCATGTCTCACTAATATATTTTTAAATTATTTGTAGAGACAGAATCTTGCTATCTTACCCAGACTGGTCTTGAACTTCTGGGCTCAAGAGATTCACCCTCTTAGCCTCCCAAAGTGCTGGGATTACAGGTGTGAGCCACTGGGCCCTGCTTTTTCTTGCCTGTATAGACACCTATTCTTTCACCTGTAGGCTTCCTGTGGGAGCTATTCTGAAATGTTATGTGAATGTCTCCTGCCACCTCCTACCTTCCTCTCCTTTAAGATCAGCGATTCTAAGGCCAGATGGACTTTCAGCACTGAGCTGAACACTTGTATTTGCTCAGAAGATTTTTGCATTGAGTGTTTAATGCTAACCCAAAATCATCTCCATCAAAACTGAGATGGGGAAAATATTTTCGTCTGAATGTAAAGTGTTGTTAGCTTATTGCTGACTGCAGGCTGTAAAATATCGTTTTATCTCATTTTTCTCTAATATGCAAGTTCAAACAGTGACAACCTAACAAAACAGGCCCTGACGACGACTCTGTTCACAAAGCAGGTCTCCTTAAACATAGAGACATTCTATACCACTTTAAATCTCATTGTGATAGTTATTCTCATTTAAAAAGTCAAAAGAATTCCAAGCACAGAACCGAAATTTTTTAAAAAGCCTCTGCTCTTATCATCAAATTAAAAAATAAAACACAACTTAAACTCTACTCACAATAAAAATAAAAGGTAGAAGAGATTGTTAATTCAAAAGAATTTTTTTTAATAGGACTTGGTGCTAGTTGGAAGACAAAGCGAGATTCTACAATCACATTCAATAGGAGCTCTCTAAGGTGGTGGCCAACAGAACGTCCTGCATCGACGGCTTGTTCTGTGCGGCCCAATACGGCAGTCACTGGCCTCGAGTGACTACTGAGCACTTGACTGTGGGTACCTGAGGAGCTGAATGTTTAATTGTATTTAATTTTTATTAACTTTAATTTGAAATGGTCACATGTGTTTACTGGCTACTGTATTGGACAGCACAACTCTAAAGTATAAAGGTTTGGCTAATGAAAGCCACTGGAAGCTTTATTTACCATGCCTGTACTATCCAAAGTTGAATGCATTTCCCCTCCTAGGTGCTCCTTGTATCACCACTCAAGCTGGCAGGAGCTGAGGATTGACCGCCCTTTACCTGAATTCTGACTGACAACAGGTCAAAATTGATCAGCAAAGGGATAGAGGTGTTACCTCTAAAATGTAATTAGGGCATGGGGCTCTGTGTCTTCCAAAATCCCGCAGGACAACTGGAATGACACTTTGTGTTGAAAAGGGCCCATCGTGTTTGAGAATAGTCTGAAAGGTAAAGATCTCTGAAATAAAGAAAATAAATTGCCCAGATCTTGAGGGACCAGACTGGGTATTTCACCTCCAGATAGATCAAGGAGAGCCCAGTGAAGCAGGAAATGCCAGTGTGACGTTGTTGTGTTCCTGTCCTCATCAACCCATCACCAGCAACACTCTGAGGCAGAGGCTGAGAATGTGAGGAGCTGGCGTTGACAAAAAGTGTAGTAAAAGGCAGTGTTAGGGTGGAAGTGTCTCCCAGTTTTCTTGATTCTCAAGATGAATCCAAAGGAGGTGCTATGGGGAACATGGCAGCTTTCAGTGCTCTGCCTGGCCTTCATCCATCCTCGCTACCACAGCTTCCCAGTTTCTCTCCCGCATTCTTAGACATTCACAGAGTTTGGGCTGGTCATTGGCCCTAGCCTCACGGCATGCACCCTCCATCACCCCAACTCTGCACTTTTCTGCGGCAACAGCAGTCAGTACTGTTAAGGTGAGTGGATTCCTTTTCTCTCCAAACTCTAATGCCTTAGACAGACCTACGGGCCCTGGAAAAAAAGAACACAAACTCCTTACTGGGGCCCTAGCCAGGCCTCTCAGATGATCCAGGAGATGACTCGGGGCATTTTAAATGTCTTCAACACCAAATGATGACCTCCTCTTGCTTTTCAGAGTGTATGTCTAATCATTTGCTGAGGGTTTCTGCCCTCTTTTTCCTTCATAAAGGACCATAAACATACTCTCTCAATCATGTGGAGTAGAAGCAGCACAACTGGTTGTCTTTGAGTGAAAAGTGACAAGAAACGGAAGGGTGCTGAAGGGCTTAGAAGCCTGTTGCAATAGTTCAGGGCAGGTGGTGCAGCCTGAATAGGCACAAGGGACTGGCAGCAGAAAGGAGAGAAGCATTTCTGGGCTGCTCTGGTCTGCATGTTTGTGTGCCCCCGAAATTCGTATGTTGAAATCCTCACCCCCAGGGTGATGGGATTAGGAAGAGGGGGCTTTGGGGAGTCATTAGGTCAGGAGGGAGGATCCTTTATGAATGGGATTAGCACCTTTTAAAATAAATAGGCCTCGGGGCGCTTATTTACCCCCTCAACAGGTGAGGACACAGACAGCAGGCACCATCTACGAAACAGAAAGCGGCCGTGGCCAGGTACTGAATCTGACAGCACTTGGATCTCGAACTTCTCGGCCCCCAGAACTGTGAGAAATAAATCTCTGTTGTTCATTTTATGGTATTTTGTTATAGCAACCCCAAAAGGACTAAGACCTGTGCATAAAAAGCACTTCTTCCCGAAAGGCTTCCCTGAGCATCCCTGCTCCCTGAGACGGCCCTCATCTCCACGCTCTGCCACAGGAGCCTGAGAGGACCTGATTACAGCACACCACGATGTGTCCCTGGGTCCGTTTCTGCATCACAGCGGCAGCCATGCTTTACACGTCTCTGTTTCTCTTGTGCTTAGCGTGGTGACAGACACATCTGGCTGGGAAATAATGAACTAGAGCCTGTACATGTATTCAAATTATCGTATACCACATTATTTTCTTTTTTCTGCTCTAATTCCTCGACTTTAACCCCAGTTTCTTACTGATACATTAAATGAACATTAGCAGTAAAGATTGGCCTTATGTTTGGAGGATTAGATGTTATACTTGGACTGTTCTGGGAGCTGTTCTGAGCTATCACTGGAGTGAGTTCAGTATATGCCCAAACAAGAAAGGAGAAAAGGAAAAACAAAATGATATCTTAAAATAAAACCAAGAAGGTACCAAACTTCTTGGATCCTGTCTTCAGTTTTATTCACCTCCTAGGCCTCTTCAAGGAATTTATTTAAAGTATATGTAAGCAAACATAAAGCTAACTTAATTTTAGTTCTTTAAGAAAGTAATGAATTAAAATCCCTGCCAGAGATAAAGCATCAAGATGAGCTGAGTCACTGTTTTGGCTCTGAAGCAGGGCAAGGCAGTTTCTCCCCATGGACATGAGTGCATTTAAGAACTGAAGCTTGCACACCACTTCCATAATATCCAAAGGACCTTGGTTCCCACACGACCCAGAGCTGTGTCAGCCAGCAAAGGGCGGCAACCACAAATACAAAAATTAAAAACACAATGAAAAGAAGAAGAAAAAGGAAAAGCATTAAACACAGAAACCATCTGTGCCTCTGCTCCATGCGAGCTTATTTTTCCAATACCTCACATACTTCAAATACTTCAGTACGACTCCTACGTTTGAGTAGAAGAAAAGAAAAATAACAAAATTCAATATTTTATTAAGCAGATTATCTATATTGACATGAAAAATTGGATCCTCTTTTTGAAAGACAAATATATCTTATGTTTGTTTTTGGAAGCTTCTTGTGTCTGCCTCTTTGGCCAGAGGACTGTCTTTCCCACATTATTCTTCTGAGCTGAGAGGGAACGTGCATCCGTCCTCAGGTAGCCTAGTGGGGGTTCTTCCACGCCGTCTATGTCCCGGGCTGTCCTAGGACATCTCAGCTGTGGTAACAAAATACCATAAAGCCAGGAGCTTATAAATAATGCAAATGTGCTTCTGACAGTTCTAAAGGCTGGAAAGTTCAAAGATCAAGGCAGATTCGGTGTCTGGCGAGGGCCTGGTTTCTGGCTCACGGACCACATCTTCTTGCTGTGCTTTCACATAGCAGAAGGGGTGAGAGAGAGCTCCCCAAGCTCCACCCTCATGACCTAATCACCTCCCAAAGACCCCACCTTGTCATCCTGTTGCCTTGGGGGTTAGGATTTCAACATATGAATTTTGAGGACACATAAACACTCAGATCTTAGCACAGGGTAAGACTGAAAAAAGGAAAAGAAATGAAGCAAAATTGCTAGTAGGCCTTTAAAAAAAATTCTTTTACAGCACATATAAGTCATAGTGCTGACAAGGAATTTTAAATAGATGCCAGGTATCTATTTTCCTCCTTAAAAGTAATCCCTGTCTCTAAATGCCTCATTGGTTGAGTATACTTTTTAAAGTTAAATAATCTTTAGTACAATTTTTCCCTTGATTGCAGGGTTTGAAGATGAGAAATTCAGCAGGTCGATGCAGGTGGAACTTAGCAGACAGACCATTATTTCCTTGTATAAACTCATGTCATCAACTCTTCAATCAGAAGGTAGTTGCAGAGGCATTGAATAGATTTTATAATTAGGAGTTTTATTTCATGGGGTGTAAGGTTTTGTAAAACTTTCAAGAGACTCTTTTACACCCTTACTCTTCATTAAAATGAGTTTTTCTAGGAAATTTTATTTGAAAACATGTGTTTCTAAGTAGATGCTTGTACTGTGCAAACAATTATGACCTTCATTCAAAAGCAATCCTTGACCTTCTTGTACAACTACCAGACAAATAAAATAAGATAAACATTGCCAATGCAGTACAAACTTTCTGTTTATCTGGAAGCAAATGGAACTAAGAGATTGTGTGTTTAAAGTTTAGTTCTACACTTTTGGAAGCCCTGATCTTTGAAGTTGTTCTGTATTGCTTCCTTGGAAACCTTCAGTCACTTGAGTGAACATAATATAGCTTCCTCCACACAGGAACCTTCCTGAAGAGCAGTGGTAGAAAAGTCTTACTGGATCTCCCAAAATAGATTTCTTTCTCCTTACTCAAAAGAATTCACTACGCAGTTCAACTCTGTATCGTATAATATTTTACATGGGGATATAATGTTAATAACTAAAGATACTTGTATGCTTAAGCTGTGTGCTCTTACGATCTTCCTTCTTGGGATTAAAGGCAGTAGCTATTGCCATCACATACCTGCCACTGTGGGCTTTTCCGTGCATTTCTCTCAGGAGCTCTTCAAAACCTTGTATATACGTGGGCCATGGTGTCTGTAGCTTCTAAGGGCCCTGCTGGCTGCTCCTGTTCCTGAAGTTCCATTCCCATACCCATGGCTCTAGAGTGTGGCTTCCAAGTGTCCTAATGATTTTTCTTTTCTTTTCTTTTCTTTTTTTTTTTTTAGGAATAGTTTTCATGATTCAACTTATTGAAATAAACAAACAGAAAGCTACTCGACAAAAACTTCCCGTTCTGAAGGTACAGAGAGCATCTCTCCAGTGCTGTTTGAGCAATATTGCATCTTGTCATCCATCTCATGATGACTTAGAAGTCACCATTGCTGATTCCGGTACAAAACAAAACAAAAAAAAGGGAATAACCTAAATGTGAAGAAAACCTATAGCTACTGAATTTGCACTTATATCATGTTAATGGAACACATTATTCAGCAAGCCTGAGTTCTCTGCATAAACATAGTTCTTTTTAGTTCGTGTTCTGAGTACTTCTACAAACAGTGTATTTGAATGCTTAGTGTTTCTTAAACTACAAAATGTTTTACTCTCTTTGTTCTTTTTGTTCAACTCTTATATGCTAGCTGCTCAGAGTTAACCTAAACGATCCTTGTATTCTGACCTGTAACTGTAAGAGACAAAGAAAAGAGTAGTGATTTCGGCTTCTTGGAATGTTAGATTTGTATTTAATTAGCTTTCTATAAAGAGTGCTGATAACTAGGATTTGTGCTTCACTTGTAGATGTTATCCTTCTTTAGTAGCAATAGCTGTTTAGCATTGTCATACGTGAAAGCAATGATCTAACATCATCAAGCATGTGGAAGGAGGTAGCAAGTGGCAGAGAGTTTGCAAGGACGAGTGTCATTGGTCGTGACAGGATGCTGGAGGTTTTGCTAAGTTTAGAATCCCCTTAGGCGTACTGAGGTTCAAGTACCATTAACTCTTGGCAAAATTCTCCTTCCTAATTCGAAGAAGAAAGGATTACTAAAGCTCATAAAAAGGCTTCTCAAATTTCAAATAGCTTTTAAAAATCATTTAATGAGTTAATAGTAATTGAATCAGAAACACATGGATGAAATTTTTCTTGAAATTCATAAGGGTTTAATATTAAGAGAGAGGTAATTCAGTAAAACCACCAAAGACTAGTCAATCTCAGTTTTTTAAGATCAACTTGTAACACCTGTAAATCTTCATCATCACTCACTTCTCTCTGTCCAAAGAGTTTTGTGGTTTGGGTGGTATTGTGTCGTCTATAGTTCTACCGCTTCTATCAGTCAGTGGAAGAATTCATTACAGCCGCTGCATATATCACAAGATTGATCTACTTATCTACATGCAATTTAGCTATGTATTACCTTCTCTAGAACCGGTTTTTCAACCTGTTCAACCAATATGGACATTTTAAAACAAATCTAATCACATGCAGATTCACAATATAGTTGGATGGGGAGCAGTAAAAATAGGGTCTTCATTCCTAACTACAGTAGCTCTTAAGCTACCCCTTAAGCACCTCTGTAGAATTATGGAATACTATTTACATGTATTTGATCTAGAATTTAGTCAAGAATAAGGAAACATACAAAATAAAGGGGAGGGGCTGACTTCTAAGAAGCTAAAATGAACATTACAGAGTTTGTGAAATTATTTTAAAATTCCTTGATCAGAACCTTTATGTTCTTGCTTTATGAATAATTCTCACAAGCTTTGATATTTAGTCTTTATAGCCACAGAAGATTGGCAGTAACAAATTGGGAGAAATACAATATAGGAAGGATTGATGAAAGAAGAGAGGAAAAGAAAAATCTAGACAACTTTTTAAATGTTTAGCAAGTCTCTCTTTTTAGCTTTGGGAGAAATATCCGATTACCTCGTATATTTTCAGAATATCAGTGCCTCAGATGCAATATATTAAGTGGCATGCATAATGAAGACCTTAATATTTATATTCATTAATACCCTAGAGCCATAGCAACTGGCGTTGCACCATTAGCTTTTATTAAAAGTGTACAAAGCCTTTGTTGTAGGCTCCCAAGAAATGGTAAGTATGCAATGATGCAACCTGTGCTATTGCTACGGGCCCCCTCTACCTCTTCTGTGCACATTTCTTGTGAAGCTTAGTTAACATAAAGTGGCTGGGAGGCCTAGTCAGTAGGGACAGAAATCCCTGGCTCTCTGTGGTTCTGTGAGGCTGTGGCAAGAGCCAGTACAGTTTTGGGACAGCATTCATTCCAATAACGAGGTAATCCACAGACAATCCATAGAACTCAATTACATCTATGTTTTCAGACACAGTGAATTCTTTTTGGAAATGTGGCCGCGATGTGTTAGGCTCATTCCTGGCTGGAGTCCGATGCAAGAGTCAGAGTGACAGGAAATGTGAATACAGAAAGAAATACCAAATTCCCTCGGGGAAAACAAAAAGCGGGTATATTATCTCAGCACAGAATCAGGTCTAGGTGGGACCTTCCAAGACGTGTGGAAGTGACTAACAGTAACAACTTGGACTTGTACAGATTAAACCTCAGAAACCACAATACAGTCCATGACTTGCTTCCTAACACCACAAGAAAGGATTCCTGTTAGTGAGAAAAATTATAAAATGATATTTAGGATTCTTTTATTTGGATGTGTGGAAAAGAGATTCCCAGAGCCTAATTTAAATAAAAACATTTGTTAGAGGCCGGACATGGTGGCTCACACCTGTAATCCCAGCACTTTGGGAGGCTGAAGTGGGCGGATCACGAGGTCAAGAGATTGAGACCATCCTGGCCAACAGGGTGAAATCCCATCTCTACTAATATCTTTACAAATACAAAATACAAAATATTTACAAATACAAAAATTAGCTGGGCATGGTGGTGTGTGCCTGCAGTCCCCGCTACTCTGGAGGCTGAGGCAGCAGAACTGCTTGAACCTGGGAGGTGGAGGTTGCAGTGAGCTGAGATCGCGCCATTGCACTCCAGCCAGGTGACAGAGTGAGACCCCATATTTAAAAAAAAAAAAAAAAATTCTTTTTAGAATATTAGAATTCTGATGATGAATGTTACCAAGAAAGGCTCTCTATGTTAGAAAGAAGTTCCAAGCAATCAAAGGGCTCTGAAAATTATTCACCCAGGGCCTGACCTCTTACAATCATTTAAAATTGAACCCTAAAAACCAGAAGCCAAAATGAGAAAAAAATGGAAAAACCAAATACAAGGGCACAAATGTAAAAGCGATGCCAAGGTAATTCATTCCTTGTCCAAAACTCATTTTGTAGCAGAAATAGAGCTATTTCTATGGATTTGAAGATTTTGCAGAATAACTGTTGCAAATTTAATGTTACTATTTCATTCCCTTAAAACCCTCACACCTATCAAAGAGCCCTGCCAGTTTCCATCCAAGCACAACAACGACCTAACTCTCCTTGAAGCTAAGCCAAGATCTGGTCTTCTGAGCTGAACGTCCACGTCAGCAGTGCTGCCACATGTCTTGAGCCCTGGAACCTCCCGCAGATGCGTCTTGACTGCTCCTGGATGGGGTTCTGCAGTCCCGTTCCACGGGAAGAAGCATATTCTTCTGGGGCTTGAAGCACCATTCCCCTCCACCCTTTAGAGAGCTGGGTGTACAAAACATGTTATTTTGCTCCACTGTACCTTCAGCTTGGCAAGAATAGGAGAAAAGCTGTGATTCTGATGTTGAAAAGCAAAAGGTTGATTTGTGACTCATGCAATACAAAAGAAAGAATGCTGAAAGAAAATGGCTTTGAAGACACGATGTACTGACATATTGAACTACCATGGGGAGGGTGAGCAAGGGGTTTTGTGCAGTAAAAAAAAAAAAACAAAAAAAAAAAAAAAACATTTATTTTTCTGTAGTTTTCAATTTCAGCAAGGTCTTGAGAAAAATGCCAGATACTCACAGTGGAGATTTTCACATGAGCAACCAGCAGTTCACTCTCTCATGGCTGAGTGCTGTACTGCGCATACTGACAGAGGTGTTTAAACATTCAACATGTTGCTTTGGTGGGAGTAAAATGGCAGACTGCAAGACAATTTCCAATAAAAAATACATATCCTTTTTTTTTAATTGTGTTAAGCTAAATCTTTATGTAATAGAAAAACTCATGTTCTAATATTCTGAAAGCCCCAATAACTTTTTACGAGGAAACCTGAGAACAGCATGCTGAATAAAGCGCTTGGGTACAAGTCACAAGCGCTCTCTGTGCGCTGGGCTGAAGAGGAGAATGTTTGCCTCCCGTGCCTCCCGTGACAGTCAGAGACGGAACAGACTGAAGGCAGCATCATTTTCTGTCTGTTTCAAAACGCTCTAGCCTCCAGGTAGAAGCCCATCCATTCTGTATTGAGGCCCCAGCTACAGACTGTGTGCACACCCCACCCACATTGGAAAAAATCATTCAGCATCCCTCAGAACCAGAGCCAGAGCCGTGTGTGTGCGTGTGTGTGTGTGTGTGCATGCATTTTTACTAAAGTAATGTGTGCTCATATTTAAAAATAAAATAGTACTTAGCACTTAAAATTGAAAACAAGAATGTCCTGCTTCATGCATACCCCACCCAGCTCCACTTCCAAATAGGCAACTACTATTCACTAGCTTGGCAGTCTCCCCTGGCAGTGACTCCATTTCTCTGAAAATATGAATTTTTATCCCTCAGTCTTCATTAATGCATTACACCCATTACCTGTTGGCTTACTTTAATGGCCCGAGAGAATTTCACTTAACTAAGCTCCTAACAAACTTCTACTTCTATTTTAATTTCCCTGTCTTTGTAACTTTAGATAACACATGTGTGCCTCTTTTCCTTTTTTTTTTTTTTTCCTAAGTCTCTCTGTGGTTCACTTTCAGCAATTACTTGAACCCCTAACAACTGAACGGTAAATAAAGGCTGCAGTCTCTCTAGGTGTGAAGCCGTTCAAAAGTGAGGCCCAGGCAGTGTGGATCTGTTTTCTGAATCATATAAGCCCTGCAATGCATAGCAAATAAACTCATTATGTAGCTGCCAACCTTTAATTTGTAAAGAGAATAAATTATTTTGTGACAAGCCACACCTTACTGCCAAGGGACAGGGCGACGTGCTCTCCACCTGGGCAGCCAGGTGCCTAGCTTTTTAAAAGCCATGGCGTCTATTCATGGAAGAACGGAGCGGCGACACGTCTTTGCCACCTTCCCTTCCCACTCTCTTGAGTCACCTTAGACCATCTATAGACACTTCTCCATGTCAGAAAATCCTTACTTATATTCTTAAAGAAAAAAAAAGAAAGCTCTCCATCAACTCTGTGTGGTTCTTTTGATTTCAGCTAATCACAACAAGTGGCATTCTTCTTTCGATGACAGCTTTATTTGATAACAACATTATGCTCTCTTGCCCTCACGAGGTTCTCTGGTTCTTTAAGCATGAGTCATTTGGAAATGATCTGTGCTGCCCAGGTCATCCCTGTTGCTGTCCTCCGGACAGATCTCGTCTGTCTGCTCCTCTTTAATAGGTGTGCGGGTTACGAAGTGGCTTCTGGGCAAAACCCTGGCATTGACCAATTGTATGGTCTTGGCACGTCACTTAAGCTCTCTGATCTGTGGTTTCTTTGTTTCTAATGTGATTGCTTTTTTAATGTCCAACAGCAACATGAAAATCGGAGAACTATAGAATCTTAAATGGGAAAAAAATATCAAAAGTCTTAAAATTCCATCTCTTTCCAAATGCATAAATCCTTTTCCAGTATCCCTGGAATGTGTCAGCCGGTTCCTGAACTCACGTAGCAACGAAACTGAAAATGATGCTTCAAGTGTGGTCTGACTTCAGCAAAGAACAGTGGCATTCTTAACACCCTTGACCTTGACACTGTCTTATTAAAAAAAAGTTTGTACTATATTCATATGTATTTTTTGGCTAACGTATCATACTTTGGCTCATTTGGTACTCGTGGTCACAGATAATAATGAGAATTATGCACAAACACACATACACATACACACACCGTTTCTACCACATTCTGAACTTAATCTGTTTTTCTCCAAATGCAACTGCCTGATTTTTGTTTTCTAAATGGTTTGTTGCTTTTGTTGATGTTTTTCTCTGATCAAACAAGTAATTCAGGCCTATTGAAAAAAAATTTGAAAGCTCAAATATGATTCAAAAAGTTAACTATCATTGTAACCCAGAACATTGTTACATTCTGTTGGATGTCACTTCAGACTTTTTTTCTCTATGTCTGTAGGTCTCTCTCTATCTGCCAATGCTCATACATTTACACACACACGCACAGCAAATCATGGTACATTTGATTTGGGTAAGAGAAAAGCCCACTTAAATCAATTGATCTGAACGACTAAGGGGATTGGCGGTCTGTGTGGATCTGAGGCCACAGGCAGGGTAGGTTAAAGGTTTACTGATGCCGCGGCTTAGTGATGCCAAGTTTCCCCACTCTATTCTATTTCCTATGGTATCGGCTTCATCCAAGCCTGTCTCTTTTTTTTTTAATGGCATCAGGATTGGTCCTGAGCACTGGTGGGGCACACTCATGCTCAAGGAGAGGAACTGAGAGTCACTTATGGCAGTTATCTTAGGAGAGCAAGAATTGTCATTACCACAAGTTCTTAGCAAGCATATTTCCTCATCCCACTCCTTGAAAGGACTTACTTGTTCACCTCTGAATCCACAGTTGTAGCCACGTGATGGGGTTACACTGATACCAGTATAGGCCTTAATCAGTCACCCACCCCTGAGACCAGAGGTGGAGTTAGCTCCTTCTAAAACTCACAGGCTTGAGTGGACCACCTATAAATTGCTAGACAAAATTTACTCTCTCTCTATATATGAGACATATATATGAGACATACATATATATATGAGATTGAGATATATATATATATATGAGACATTGTGGTTGCTACACCAGGATCTATTTTCCTTCCCTTAGTAAATTTAAAGGGTGATATATACACACACATATATACACACACATATATACATACATATACATATATACATACATATTCATATATGTGTGTGTGTATATATAACACACATATATGTGTGTATATATAACACATATATACACATACATATACATATGTGTATGCATATGTATGTATATATATGTGTGTATATGTGTGTGTATATATATGTATGTGTATATAGATATATGTCACCCTTTAAAATACATAGGGGGATGATGGGTGAGAGGAAAGGTGAATGGATGGACGAACAAATAGGCAAATGAACAGACATGTGGATAGATTGGCACAGAAGATCAAATTAAACCATATTGCTCTACAACCTGCTTTTTAGTAACCGTATTCCATAAATACTTTGTATGTTAATCCTCATCCTTATATCATTTTAAATGATAAATAATATCCTGATATAATGACTAATGATTTGAATCATTTCCTATTATTGAACAATAAATGTTTAAAGTGATGGATATGGTGATTACCCTGATCTGATCATTAAGTATCATGTACATGCATTGAAACATCACACTGTACCCCATAAATAGGTACAATTATAATATGTCAACTATAAATATTCCAATTCATTAATTTAAAAAATTTCAGCCAAGCAGGCTCTATGCAGATCATGAATACACAATACAGAGCAAAATAAACATGGTCCCCTCTCTACACACAGCACATAGCTTAGTAGAGGGAGACAGATTATAAACAGATGGACAAATAAGTAATTACAGACTTAGAAATATGCTATAAAGGCCACGCTTAGGTAAAACATTAATGAAGGGCTGTGCATGGATCCTATTTAGGTGAAATATCAGGGAAAGCACATGTGAAGGACAAGGGGCAAGGTATCCCAGGTAGAAAGAACACCATATGCAAGCTCTAAGTCAGGAAAAGTTGGTCAAGAGTCTGCAAAGGTCAGTGTAGTGAGGATAGAGGATAGAGTGTGGGAATGAAGGGGTAAGCCGAGGCAAGGGTAGAAGAATAAGCAAGACATCATAAGCAACAGTCTGAGATGAGATTTAACTACAGGAAAATGCAGTTAGTGCAGCACTTGAAGTCAGAGAATGGTAGAATGATATTTAATCAAGAAAAGTTTGACTCCACGTGGTATATTGACCTTGAATGGGGTTAGGGGTCAGGCCAAGAGAAAAGAAGACATCTGATAATAATGGCTCAGATTTAGGTAGAAGCACTGAATATAGAAAATGTGGAGTGGGTTCAAAGTATGTTCAGAAGACTCACTATGCAGAATTTACCATAAACTGAATGTGAAAGTTGAAGATTGTGACATCATTTAAACAGATAAGAAAGACTCTCTAAGTTAAATCTCATCTCAGACTGTGGCTTATGATGTCTTGCTTATTCTTGCAACAGGATTGGAAGGGTGGGATGGGAAGCTCAGTTTTGAGGGTGTCAAGGTAGATGAGATATGATTGCTCATAGAAGAAAATCCTGGACTTAACACACCAATACGGAGCTCTCAGCAGGCAGAGGGTATTAGAGCCGAGAGGGGGAGTGCAGACATCCAGCTGAAGTCTGAGAAAGAAAGTAATGGGGACACAGACAATCCTGGGGAATCTGATTTTTATTAGAAACCCAAAGGAAAAGCTCCTGAGAAGCACTCAGTGGAGCTCAGAGGTAAGGCTAACAAAGGCGGGGAAAGCTACAGTGTCATGAAAGCCAGTATTCTGAGGAAGAGCATAACCGCCTGTGTGGGATGCTGAGAAGTGAGGCAGTGGGAGGAGGACCAGGGCGCCCATTGGATGGGCCACTGGAAGGTAATAGGCAACCCTGACAATGGCAAGTCGGTGGGGTGAAGGATGACTTGGGAGAAGTTCCTAAAACCACCAGAGCTCTGCCTATGACGCTTTTGGGTATAGACAATTTAGGGAACGGATGATCCAGGGCAAGTATTACTGAGCATGCTCTTAGGTCAAACAAACAAGAATCACAGATTTGTGTTTTTGTATTTAGACAGACTTGTGTGTCACTTCATTTGTGGATGTGTAAAGCAGTAGGTGATGGTGGAAAGAACATTGGCTTTGGGGTCAAAGGATGAACCACGCCAGAGCCACACAAGAGCCCATGATTTGTGTTAAACTTTGATTTGGGAGCAAGGGATGAGTCTGAAGCCCACAACTATTTTCATGAGATATTTTGTGAGATCCTGAACACAGGCCGACCCACCTTGGGACACAGGCAACCACATGCCACCTCTGCTCAGGAACTCCCATCCCATTCTCACATCCGATGAACATGGCTTTGTGGCTCTTAGGAGATGCCAACATGGTGTGAGGGCACCATTGCTAGTGGCAGCAGTGATGCTTCTGTTAAAACTAAAGCAGGAGAGAATAACCAGGGCATATATTGCATAGTGCTGCAGTCGGCAGAATGGCCCCTGAGCTACACGCTGATCCTCTCTTTGGAGAGTCCAGAAATTGTTGGAAGTGGGAGGAATGGAACTAGATTGGAGGATTGGAAGGCCTGTTTGAGAACATTTTAAGTTGTTACACAGGCTGATGAGGCATGCCTACCTTTTATTCATTTTAACAATTGAAATGCCAAAGTAAGGGGCAGAGCAAAATTTTGATATTTACACACGTCTTAGTTCATTCTGGCTACTGTAATGACATACAGTGGGTGGCTTATAACAACATAAATTTATTTCTCATGGTTCTGCAGGCTTGCATGTCCAAGATCAAGGTGCCAGCCTGAGTAAATGAAAAGGTAAAGACAGGCTACCCAGGCAAAAGGAACTTGCTAGGCAATGGCACAAAGACATGGCCAAATGTAGAATGTTCTGGGAAAGGTTAGTTGTTCAGTGTTGCTGAAATTGAAGGTGCACAGAAGGGAAGAAAGAGAAGGAGATGACTCTGGAGCGGCAGGCTTGAGCCCCATGGCAAAGGGCTTTGTGAAGCATTTGTTCAAAGTAGTGAGAGTCATAGGAAGTTTGTTTTGTTTCTCCTAAGCCAGAGGGGTGATAACATCTTACGTGAACTTTAGGGAGATCTCTCTGCAGCTGTGTGGGGGATGCGTCAGCTTTTCCCCAGTCTAGAATGAGACAGTGAGGTTATGTGTTCCAGGAGGGACATGGGCTATGGAGTCACTAAAGAGTGCACATATTTGTCAGGTGCACCAGCATTATTTCCTAAATATATTTCCAAATATTTAACAGGAAACTTCTATCTCTAAAGAATGTTTGCCCATCACACATCATAGAGGGATGATAAAGCTATAGGTCATGGACCTGGTGGGAGCTGACTGAATCATGGGGGGCAGATTCCCCCACGGTGTTCTCATGATAGTGAGTAAGTTCTCACTAGATCTGATGGTTTTATAAGCAGTGGTTTCCCCTGCTTTTCTCTCTCCTGCCGCCTTGTGAAGAAGGTGACTGCTTCCCCTTCCACCATGATTGTAAGTTTCCTGAGGCCTCCCCAGCCACGTGGAACTGTGAGTCGATTAAACCTCTTTCCTTTATAAATGACATAGTCTCAGGTAGTTCTTTATAGCAATGTGGAAACAGATTAATACGGTAAATTGGTACCACAGAGAGTGGGGTACTGCTATAAAGATAACCTGAAAATGTGGAAGTCACTGTGGAACTGGGTAATGGGCAGAGATTGGAATAGTTTGGAGGGCTCAGAAGAAGACAGGAAGATGTGGGAAAGTATGGAACTTCCTGGAAAATTGTTGCATGGTTTTGACCAAAATGCTGGTAATGATGTGAACAATGACATCCAGAATGAGGTGGTCTCAGATGGAGATGAGGAACTTCTTGGGAACTGGAGCAAAGGTTGCTCTTGCTATGCTTTAGCAAAGAGACTGGTGACATTTTGGCCCTGACCTAGAGATCTGTGGAACTTTGAACTTGGGAGAGGTCATCTGAAATAGAAACTTATGTTTAAAAGAGAAGCAGTCATAAAGGTTTGGAAAATTTGCAGCCTGACAATGTGATAGAAGACAAAAACTCATTTTCTGAGAAGAAATTCAAGCCACTGCAGAAATCTGTATCAGTAATGAGGAACCAAACGCTAATCACCAAGACGATGGGAAAAAATATTCTTCAGGGCATGTCAGAGATCTTGGCAGCAGCCCCTCCCATCACAGGCCTAGAGGCCCAGGAGGAAAAAATAGTTTTGTGGGCCTGGCCCAGGGTCCCGCTGCCCTATTCAGCTTCAGGACTTGGTGCTCCATGTCCCAGACGCTCCAGCTACAGCCGTGACGGAAAGGGGCCAAGATACAGCTTGGGCCATTGCTTCAGAGGGTGCAAGCCCCAAGCCTTGGCAACTTCCACATGGTGTTGGGCGTGTTCCACCAGCCGGCTCCTTCTGTTCTCACCATTCATTTGTGTATTCGATGATCGCCAGCTGATTACCTGCCGTGTGCTGTACAGAGGGCCTGGAATTCCCTTAAGGTGTGAAACACTCGGGTGATGACTGCATGGATGAGTTGTACATACACTGGCCTATAAAGACAAGAAGGCCTTGCGTTTTTCAAGAGCAGGCCTTCACCAGAAGTGACCAAGGGTTCAGGCTGAAGCTAAGTGGTCAACCAGATCAGCACAGTGGAAGTTACTGGGGCCACGGGTGGGCAGCAGGAAGGAAAAAAAGGCCGAAGAGGCTTCCCAGGGAGAGGGAGTGGCCTGTGCAGAGAGAGGGTCCCCAACCAGACCATGGTTTGCTCAGATAACTTTAAATATTTGATACATCTGAAAGGAGGCCTATATATGTGGGTGGAGCGAAGGCAGTGCTAAGAGATAAGAACAGACACATCACATCATCAACACCTCCTGGTCACGCTGAGAGACTAATGCATTACACTGACGTGATAGAGAGTGCCTGCGGAATCTAAGCGGCCGAAGGCTTGATCAGCTTTGGGTCTTGTAAGCATCACTTTGATGGCTGTGGAGGAGACTGGCCTCGGGAAGGGAGACATTGGACATAGAGATGCAAAGAGAAATTTATTGAAGCCACTCTTGCTTCAAAAATCAATGACAAAGGGAATGAAGATGAGGCGGCAAGTTTGCAAACATACTTAGGAAGCCAAATAATTGAAAGAATGGATCAAAGATGTTTACTGTGTCTGTTCAACTAATGACAAATTTTAAAAGGCAGGGATAAGCTCAATGATGGCATAAAATGTGCTTCAGGTAAATTGCCACCTTTCTTGATGTCTGCATGTTATATTTTTTGCAACTGCCTTACCTCCTCCTACTTCAACACACCCAGTAAAAATCTGCAATTACACACACATACACACACACACACACGCACACACACACACAATTACTTAGCCCTTTACCAACAAATACTCAGCAAACAGGAATAGTGAAGCCTTGGTTAGTAGTTCCCAATTGGACAAGTCATCAAAAACTACAGAAGCTCCAGCCCCCTCAAAGGTTCTGGTTCAGTCTATCTGCAGCAGCTCTCTACCTTCAGCACAGCCAGCAGTGACGCCCTAAATGCTGGCATATGCTCTGGCATATCCCAGTGACAGCAGCGGCTGAGATATCCCAGTGACAGCAGCGGCTGAGGCACTGAAGCAGGGACCCTCAGCACCCTTGCACCTGCATCCTGTGTCAGGCATCTGTTGCCACTGAATTTTGGTGAGGGCTGGGTGATGCAGGGCCTGGGAGAGGAGGGGGAGCATCCAGTCACATCGAGGCTCAGAAGAGTGGCCGGTTACCAACCACGATGGAGGGACTGTGATATTTAACCATCACTCTGCACCAAGGAATGTGGCCTGATTACCTGTGTTCAGCACTTCTGTGGCGTAAGAAGCTGTCACGAGTAACAGCGACTCACACCAACAGTATTCCCTATGTGGGGGGTTTGAACACCCACTGTTTGGGAGAGAGTATAGCATTATTTCCAAGAGCATGTGCAGGGAGTATAAGGCACTCTAAATGATCCTGATCTCTCTCCACCAAACCTCACCTGCTGCCAACCCTCCAGAGTTCAGTAAGGACATCGAGCTCTGCAAACAACTGTCCCCTTGAGTGTGGACACCTGCCCTTTAATCTCTGCAGCTCTGTCCAACATTCTGAAAAGTGCTTGAATCCACGCATTTTCAGGCCATATACTTCCTAATAAAAGAGGATCCGGCAATGAAACCTGATAAGGTTAATTTGCCAGGACAGAATCACCCTTCACGTGAGAGGACAAACTCGGACAGGGGCCAGCAAAGAGGCACACTCATGTCAAGAGAGTTCAAGATGTCACGGCTAGCAGAGGTAGCCTAAGACCAGAAAGCAGGTACACAGACATAACATCAGAGGGCGAGCAGGCTGGAGCCCCTGCTGGTGAGGAGGAAGCTGGTGATTCATCCCCTGCAGCTGCTTCTTGACCTTGCTTAACCTTCAGGCTGGTTCAGTGGGCAGAGACCCTGACTCAGAGAGATTCCATTTTAGGGTTTCACCTTGGGTTGCCATGCCTTCTGCAGATGGTGGTGGCTTTAGTACTTGACAGCAACAACCTGGAATTTTCTAAATGTTCGTTGTTTGTCTAAGTGTGGACAAAAGATGATCTGTCTCTCCTGCTTTCACTATATTTTTATGACCAGCGCCATGATGTCACTGCATACTCACAAACGGCAAGTGATGATTTTAAAAACAAGTCTCACATAAAAAAACAGCCCCTTTCTCTGGGGAGAGCATATGTGTATTCCATTCGGGATGGAAGTAATTTCAGTGCAATCATTACAGGAACAGGCACCCCAGCTCTGACAGCTGATTCAGGGTTCCTCCTGTGCCATTTGGGCCCCTTTGAATTCCCACTTCCCTGCTTGCTGTGTACAAGCCATATGCCCTCTCAGAGCCACAATGCCTTTCAGACTCAGGCACCCCGGACGGTAAGAGGCCCTACTCTCACAGACAGACGAAAGAGGAATGGAGCTTTCACTCCCTTCACCCTTGCCATCCAAAGACCTCCCTTTCCTTCCTCCCTTCTCACCTTTGTCATAAAGGGGACAGCAGAGAGGCTACTAGAGGAAATTCTAAGTTTCTACCTTTTTTAGAATAAATATTTTATTTAGAATAGTTATAAATTTACCAAAAAAGTTGCAAAATTAATACCAAGAGTTCCCACCTGCCCCGTGCCCAGTTTTCCCTATTGTTAACACCTTATATACTACTAGGGTATTTTGGTCACAACCAACGAATCAATACAGATCCTTATGATTAACTAAAGTCCATACCTTATTCAGATGTCCTTGGTTTTCATCCAATGTCCTTTTCCTGTTCATGGATGGTATTCAGGATACTATACGACATTTATTCATCTCATCTTAGGCTCCTCTGGGCTGTGGCAGTTGCTGGGTCTGTCCATCTTTTTGGTGACCTTGACAGTTCTGAGGGGTACTGGTCAGGCACTTTGCACTCTGTGCCTCAGTTTGGGGTTTTCTGATAGTTTTCTCATTATTAGAATGGGGTTATGGGTTTGGGGGAGGAAATGCTCTTCTCATCACATCATGTGAGTATATACCACCAACGTAATGTGTCACTGTTGATGCTGCCCTTGGCCGCAGGGCTGAGGTAGTGCTTCTCAACTTTACCTGCTGTGGTTGCTTTCCTCGCCTTTCCACACGCATTCCTCAGCCGAATGGCCCTCTGTATAGCTCACACTTACAGCAGGGTGAGATGTGATGCTCCACTTCCTGGAGGGAGAAGAGAATGTAAATTATACGTTAAATGGAATGATTCTGCACAGGATTTGCATCTCTTCTTTCTCAGAATAAATATTTTTTTGAATAAATTCCTAAGAATAAATATTTATTTATTCAACCATTAATTGATAACAATATGGACACATGGATATGGGCAATCAACTCTGGGTTATGATCCAATCCTGTGTTAGTTTTCGGATGCTCAAATTGCTGTGTATTTGGCAATTTGGGCTCTTTCAGTTGGCTCTTGTGTCCCTTGGACATAACCTCCATCGTCGTCTGGTGGGTTTTTGGGGTGTTGTGTTTGTTTTAAATGCTGCCTTACTTACTGACACTACAAGATGCCCCAGGCTCATCCTCCTTTTTCTGTCTCAGCCCTAGAATCACCTATTTCTGCAAGGGGCTTGGGCTTCCTTTGTTGGAGAAGAGTAGTAGAAGCCATGATCTGGGCAGGAGCTGTGCTAATTGCTACTGGAGTGTTATTGCTTCTGGGTCCTCTCAGCTGACAGAGAAAGGAAACATATTCTCACCTATATACACTTTATTACATTGTATGTCCTTAATAACTATCACATTTCCTCCAGGCTGAGAAGAATGGCCTGGGATGAGGTACAAAGTATATGGGCCAATAAACTAGTAACTGATAAATATTTCTACTAAACAGAGCCCACATATTGCTTTGTAAAGCAACTGTAGAGGTCCTCAGAAGTTTCAAGACTTGAAGTATTTAAGATTGAACCTTTGCATAAGTGACATGTCCTAAGAAGCATTCATCTTATGAATTTTGTCCCAAAGCTAACTGTTAGCTGCTGACTTCTATAGCTCTCTGTGCAAATGCGAGCTAGGTTATAATCCAGCTATATTTTAACGGTTTCTTTTTTTATGTTTTCTTCATCCATGTGGTTGTTAATGAATGAAAGTCAGACTTTAGGTGTATATCTTGTATTCTGAGCAGCTGGATCAAGTGCCTGATGCATTCTAAATAATCAATAGACATTAGGTGAATAAATGAGTGCATAAGTAAATGAATTGCTGAATGAGTTATCATATCTAAACCAAGTAGGATATGTCATGAATAGAGTACTCTAGTTAATGGTACTTGGAAGTATGACTGTCACTTATAAATACCCTCAGAAACTTATGCACCATGGTTTTAGAAGGCCTGGAGAAGATCCCAAATTATGGTTTTCCAGCCTTGGAACTCACATAGGGGCATATGAAAAACAGATGACATTGCCATGCCAGTGCCACCTTTCTCCAGATTGCTTCCAGGGCCACTCTTTCAGAGCCTGAGGGCTCTGACGATGAGAAAGCACTGGCGTCTCATCCTCTCCATGCTGTCTTCCAAAGCTGTTCCTATTCTTCCATGACTGACGATGCATGCAGTCACGTGAACTCTTCCCATAATTCCTCGGTTCATATTGCAAATGCCAACATCCAATTTATATTTTATTTAACAACCAAAGTAGTTTTGCAAGATTATATTACTTTCAAAGGCAATGGAATCACTTTGTTTTCCCATGTTTTCAAAGTTATCTTAAGTAGTGTAATGGATCGACTCACACAGTGCCTTTCATCCTATTCCAGGTAACAGTGGATGGCAAATTATTTACCAGGGCTTTGAAACTGGGCTCCACAGTGAAGCAGCTTAACATGTGGTTCATTCATCTTCCTCCGATTCTGTCACTAGCCCCCTCCTAGCCAGTGTGGCTCTTTCTGCTTCTTAGCACCAGGCATTGAAAGTTTTCTCAGGCAGATGAAGAAGTGATGGGCTCTTTGTGGATGCTTGCAGTTCCAGCAGGCAGCTTTATGGCTTGTGCTCTGAGACGCTTGGATGGATTCTTTCTCTTTCCCCTGGGCCCACTGGTTACCGTATAATACGTTGCTTTATGCCCTGTCCCAGCAATCAAAATGTGGGGCTTTGGAGAAAAGCCAATCGTGCATGCTCTTATGACACTAATCCAAATATGTGTTTATTCAAGGGTGCAGTTGTGCAACCTTTGTGCCCTGAGGCTCCCTGGACAATTGTGGCAGGCTAAAAATGGTCCGACTGGCCTGCATTTCTCACTGGAGAGCTAGGCTACAGAGTTCGTTTTGCTCATTACCGGCCTCTCTCCCATCCCAGTCTGTAGCCCTCCGTAGGGCTGGGTTGCAGCTGCAAACAGTGTTTTTGTCTACAGTGCCCTCTCTGAAAATAGTCGTCTTTGTTGTGACTGAGATATTTAGGTCTTTTTTCAGTAGCACCCTTATTTGATTGACTGATGGGCCTGTAAGTTATTTTTGAATCTGGGTTATTTCTATTTCTGATATAAGTTGCTACAGGCTGCATAATTGCTCAACCCATCCTTTTTATTTGATAATCTATACTAAAAAAGTTAACTGTTTTGTTGTAAAGTCTGTATTTTTTTTTTCAGAAATATTGATGGTCAGAACCCAACACTGGGCGTTTCCCCCAAACATAAATTACGTTGCTTAGAGGCATAACATGTCAACATCTTTGTGTCTAGTGCTTTCACAAGAATCTTTTTTAGGATTCTTTTTCTGGAGGAAAAAATAAACAAAAACATATCAAATTCTCCTGTGTAAATTATCTGTGAGGTCCACAAAAATGAAGGGATGCTGTCTGTCAATGAAGATGTTATCGGGAGGGATTGAAATTAATAACTACATCAAATGTGGCGAATTAAAAATGAAGGGATGCTGTCTGTCAATGAAGATGTTATCGGGAGGAATTGAAATTAATAACTACATCGAATGTGGGGAATTGGTTGTCTCAATGACAAGAGTTTGATAAATTGAATTATTCACACTACACAGAAATTTAATTAGAGATGGTATCTTAGGCATAATCTATAAAAAGAAGGTCATGAGAGTTTGGAGACAAGTGACTATAGAGCTAGGACAGAAAATATCAGATTTGTGCAAATTCAGCCAGGCAGTTTGCACGTGTAGTAAAAATTATAAATATTTTCTGTGTTTTTAAATGTCAAATGTGTATTGTAAATTCAAGTAGTTTTATAATCTTTATTGAAATAGCATTTTTAAGTTATAAAAATGAACAAAAATATAACAGGACAAGGAAGTGATCTAATGATTTACTAATTATTAAAGTAAGTGATTAGACTAAGAACAATGGTGCTGAAATTCTTAGTCACAAAATTGTCATCCCAATTGTCATTACAGTTGAGTGATTAATTCAAAACAATGCTGTTTTAATAAACAATAAATAAGTAAATAAGTAATCAACTTAGATTTTGCTCTTGGAATATACCATACATTTATAAAAGACAAACGGAATTTTTACCAAAAACTTTATTCATTCTACATAGCAAAGCATACTATGAAGCGAGGTGATATGGTGAGATAAATAATTGCCAGGCTAGAAGCAGCATCTAGGTAGGACTCTATTAAAAATGTTTGCAAACTTAACATACTTCAATAAATTTTTCCTCAACCCAAGTATCACTTTTATCTAATTGCCTACATACTCAGTGTATGAAGAATATTTCATGAAATTATAGGTTAAATTTAGAGTAAAAATATAATCAATTTTGTTTGGCTTTGGTCTTGTAGTTTATATTTATGTAATTTATTCAGAGTTACTGACAATTAGTAAATGACTACTTCAACCTGTAATGAAAAACTCACTTTAGTCTTGCAACTAGCTGTTCAGAAATTTAAGTTACGTTATGTGTACTGGGAATAGGGAAAACAGGCATAATATGTCATTATCTTACACAGTGAAAGCAAACATTTTTTAAAATAAACTTTCATAAAACTTCAGAATATTCTTAGTTGACAACAAAGTTGCAAAGACAGTACGGAGCCCTCATATATATACCTTGCATCCAGTTTTCCCTACAATTAACATCATTCATTACTAGGGTATGCTTGTCACAGCTAATGAAACAATATTCATATGTTACTATTAATCAAAGTTATGCTTTATTCATATAGCCTTGATTTTTCACCAAATATCGTCCTTCTGCCCCAGGATCCCATCCAGGGTACTGCATGACATTTAGTTGTTATGTCTCTGTAGGCCCCAGTACAACGTGACACTTTCTCAGACATCGCTTGTTTTTGATGACCTCGACATATTTTAGGAGTCCAGGTGTTTTGTACTATGCCCATTTTGGGGGGTTTGTCTCATCTTTTTCTTATGCTAAGACTGGGGCCATGTATTTTGGGAAGAAGACTGCAGAAGTAAAGTGCCCTTCTCCTTATAGCAGATGAATAGTACATGCTGTCAGTATGAATTATCACTGGCAAGGCTGACTCTGATCATCCGGCTCAGGCAGTATTTGTCAGATTTTTTCCACTGAAGGTTTACTCTTTCACTATTTCCATACTGTACTCATTGAAAAAATGATTTCACTCTGCACAGCTCACATTTCAGGAATAGGGAGATACAGTCTGCTTCTTTAAGAGTATCTGTATAAAGTATTTGAGATTCTTCTGCACAGGATACTTGTCCACTTTCTCCTATTTATTTATTCTATCATTTATTTATGAGTACAGACTCATGGATATTTATGTTTTGAGTAATAATGCAATACCGTTATTTATTTTGTCAATCAAATTGGAACCGAAGTATTTTATTTCATAGTTATTGGCTTATTTTTCTCAGTCAAAATCTTGTTTCCTAATCAGTATTCACAAATTATTATTAATATTATTATTATTATTATTATGTGACAAGGAGTCTTGCTCTGTTGCCCAGGCTGGATGCAGTCGCGAGATCTCAGCTCACTGCAAGCTTCGCCTCCCGGGTTCACGCCATTCTCCTGCCTCAGCCTCCCGAGTAGCTGGTGCCCACCACTGCACCCGGCTGATTGTTTGTATTTTTTTAGTAGAGACAGGGTTTCACCGTGTTAGCCAGTCTCTATCTCCTGACCTCGTGATCCACCTGCCTCGGCCTCCCAAAGTGCTGAGATTACAGGCATGAGCCACCGCGCCCGGCCTTTTTTTTTTTTTTTTTGAGACGGAGTCTCACTGTTTCCCAGGCTGGAGTGCACTGGCGCAATCTCGGCTCACTGCAACCTCTGCCTCCTGGGTTCAAGCGATTCTCTAGCCTCAGCCTCCTGAGTAGCATGCCACCACGCCTGGCTAATTTTTTTCAAATTTTTTTTATTTTTAGTAGAGACGGGGTTTCACCATATTGGTCAGGCTGGTCTCAAACTCCTTACCTCATGATCCACTTGCCTTGGTCTCCCAAAGTACTGGGATTACAGGCATGAGACACCCCGCCCACAAAAAAATTTTAATGACATTTAAAAAAACTAATCAGAATTCACTGTTTCTTCATTTTGTTATAGTTTTCATCTAGAACCTATGCACAGTGCTAAGTAAAAATTACAAGATCAATTAAATTTCTTTAGTGTTAAAATCTCTATCAAAACATTTAAACATTAATTATGCTAAATATTTGTAATTTATGACTCTCTTTCATGTACTTCACAATTTATTCTTAGTTGTTCAAGAAGAAGAGTGTTTGTCTGCAGCTTATTTATACGGGTAAAATTCTTAGGGGAAATCTCATGTTAAACTATATCTATGTACCTCTAAACAAACAAGGTTAACTCCATAAATAACAAAAAAGGTTTATAACAGATCTGTGTATTAGATAATAATCATAATGACATTACTTAGGAGAAATTCCATTTGGGATATTTAACCAAAAATTTCTAGAAAATTTAAGAAAGGGAACCTTAGAACAAAATCTAAGGGGAAAATTAATGGAAACAAATAGACCTACAGGTGATCTAAACATTGGAGTTGGAAACAAAGTTTTGCAAATATTTCTGGTTTTTAAAATAAAGGAAATAAAGAGAAAGATGGAGAAATAGATAAAGAATATAATAAAGGTTGCAATTTTAACAGAATATTGCTATCTGTAATAAGAATTGAGTAGAAATCCTAGAGATGAAAAGAAACAAAATAACCGAAATCAATAAATTGATAGCTTGGTTTACAAGAGAAAAGAGGATTCTGTAAGACAGATCAATAGAAAATTGATCTGAATCATAGAGAGGAGCTGAATTAGAAAAACTAAATCAAAGAGAAGACAAAAAAATTAAAAATGAACAAAATAAAAGAGATGCATGAAATTTAATGAAATGTTTTAATATGCATAATTGCAGTTTCAGAAAGAGCAAAAGGAGAAAAATGAGACAAAAATAATATAAAAGCAGATAAACTGAGAATGTTGCTGAAGTGATTTGTGACATCAACTTTCAGATTCAAGAAGTGTAGGCAACCTATATAGAAGAAACAGTAAGAAAGATACTGTAAGGCAGATCTTAGTGAATACACTAGAAACCTAAGACAAAGTGGAAAAAGTTTTAAAGCAGTCCGAAAAAAAGACACAACTTTTTTTTACAGAAGCAACTAAAGCTGCAAAAAGACTTCCATTTCATCGTGTAAACACAGTCAGTCATCTTTAAGTGCTGAAACAGCTTCTAATCTAGAATTCTATATCCATCAAAAAATCGTTCAGAAATAGACACAAAATAAAGACATTTTAAGAAAAGCCATAATGGAGAAAGGACACCTGCACTCAAATACTAAAATGAGTTTTTCAGGAAAAAGAAAAATGGCCTTAGGTGGGAACATGGAAATGCAAGAAAGAATAAGGAATAATGAGAAAGTAACTACGTGGGTAAATATAAATACCTATGACCTATACGACAGTAATAAATGATAAGTCTTCTGGAGTTTAAAAAATAATAGAGTTAAAACACAAGATAACAATAATGCAAAAGGGTCAGATAAAGGGAAAAGTACTTAAACCCTGTTAGGTGGTAAAATGTCAGGGATCGCATGTCTCAGGGAATAGTAAGCTTGGAGAATCATAGGTAACCACTTAATAAAGGAGTAAAGGAAAATTAATAAGTAGTTGATTCACACACTTGAAAAAGAGAAAAAGGAATAGCAATATGCAGATGGGTCACACAGAAAAATGAAAAGTAAGAATGATGCACATAAACCCAAATACATCAGCAACTGGATTAATTGTGAGTAGACTAAATATTACAATTAAAAGTCTAAGATTCTTAGAGTAGATAAAATAAACAATATCTAGCTATATTTGCTTATAGGAGAATCATTGTAAAAGATGCATGCAAAAGTTTGCAAGTAAAGGAATAGAAAAAGGGTATACTATATAATCACTAACTAAAGGAAAGCTTGTGTTGCAATATCGTATCAGGCAAAGTAGAAAAATTACTGCTTTTTAAAGGCAAAAAGCAGTAATAGTACATAAACAGAGATAGAGAAGGATAATTTATTATGATAAACATGAAAGTACAACAAATATTAATTTCTATGCACCAGTTAATATTTTAAATATATAGAATATAAATAATATAGGCTATAAATAGTGTAAATAAAATGAATCATACAATAAATAAATATGAGGTAAAGATAGACGGAAGTAAGAGAAAGATCTACAATCATAGAGAGAGAATTTAACATCTCTCTCTCAATAAGTAATAAAAGAAGGCAACCAAAAGAATGGCCAATATTAAATGACTCATTCTAATTGTAATATACAGAATACTACCAGAATACTACAACTAACAATAATGGAATAAAACTTCATTTCAATAGCATGCATAAATTTACCAAAACTGATATTAATACATTTTGAAATATTCAGATAAATCAGAGTATATGCTCTTCCCACATTGTAATTAAAATAGAAGTAAATAATGAAATGCTAAATATAATATATCCAACTATTCAGAGAGTAAGCTGGAAGCTTCCAAATAGCTCCTCTGTCAAGGTAGAATTAAAAATGAAAATTAGAAAATATTTTAACTGATGAAATATCTATCAAAATAAGGAGTATACAGATAAAGCAAGCACTACTTAGAAGGAAGTATATAGAAGGAATATAGAAGAAAAAGAATAAAGATAGAAAATCAATAACCTAAGTTCCCATTTGAAGATTAGGAAAGAGAATGCTGGCCAGGTGTGGTGGCTCATGCCTGTAATCCCAGCACTTTGAGAGGCTGAGGTGGGCAGATCACCTGAGGTCAGGAGTTTGAGACCAGCCTGGCCAATATGGTGAAACCCCATCTGTACTAAAAATAAAAAATCAGCTGGGCGTGGTGGCAGGCGCCTGTAATCCCAGCTACTTGGGAGGGTGAGGCAGGAGAATCGCTTGAACCCAGGCAGTGAGCCGAGACTGCACCACCGCACTCCAGTGGGGGTGACAGTGCCAGACTCCGTCTCAAAAAACAAAAGAGAATGCTAAATCAGTTCCAAAGAAAACAAAAGGAAAGGAACCATAGATGTAAGTGAAGAAGTCAATCAGTAGAAAACAAACATAATGGAGAAAATCCTCAGAACCAATTGTTTTTAAAAATAAATCATAAAAATAGATAAACCCTAGTGAAAGAAACTTAATTTAAAAAGAGAGAGAGCAAATAACACGAGGAATGAAAAACAAGACATCACTACAGATTCCAAAGATATTGTAATGATAAGAGCATTTGAGGGGAAATGGACAAATTCCTTAACAAAACACAATGAATCAAAATGACTGGAAGAATTAAGAAATCTGAAGACTCCTAAATAAATGAAATTAGTTTTTGAAAACCTTCCCTTCAAGAAAACTCCTAACACATTACCTTAAGGGAAAAAAAGCCAGACATAGAAACGAATAATGCACGATCTCACTTATCTATGGAATCTAAACAAGTTGAATTCATAGAAAGAGAATAGAATGGTGGTTAACAAGGGCTGGGAGAGGGAGAAATGGGGAGAAGTTGGTCCACAGGTACAAATATTCAGTTTAAGATGATGAGTTCTGGAATTTAATGTACAGTCTTGTGACTATAGTTAACGATAATGTACTGCATACTTGAAATTTGCTTAGAGAATACATCTTAATGCCAGGTGCGGTGGCTCAAGCCTGTAATCCCAGCACTTTGGGAGGCCGAGACGGGCGGATCACGAGGTCAGGAGATCGAGACCATCCTGGCTAACACGGTGAAACCCCGTCTCTACTAAAATACAAAAAACTAGCCGGGCGTGGTGGCAGCGCCTGTGGTCCCAGCGACTCGGGAGACTGAGGCAGGAGAATGGCGGGAACCCGGGAGGTGGAGCTTGCAGTGAGCTGAGATCCGGCCACTGCACCCCAGCCTGGGCGACAGAGGGACTTCGTCTCTAAGTAAGTAAGTAAGTAAGTAAGTAAGTAAACACTTAAGAATAAACCTAGCAAACGATGTGGAGGACCTCTACAATGAAACGAGAAAACATTATTAAGAGCACTTGTAAATGACGTCAATGTATCTGGAAGGGTACAGCATGTTTGTGAATAGGAAGGCTCACTATTGGAAATACGTTCATTCTCTCTATATTAATACATAGATTCAGGTCAATTCCAATCTATATCACAGCAGATTTTGTGAAAATTTGCAACCTTAATCATAAAATTTACATGGAAATGCAAAGGCTAAGGATAACCAAGGCAGTTTTGAGGGAGAAAAACAAAACTGAAGGACTTACATGGTTAAAATGAAAAAAAGCCAGGGACAAGTGCTGACAAGAATTTAAATAATAGGAACTCATACTCTGGTGATGGGAGTGCAAATTGTAATAGCTTCTTTGCAAAACTGTGTGGCGGTATGTATTAAGTCTGAAAATATATATATATATATTTATGTGTATATATATAAATAAAAAGACATCATTATTCAGAGTTAAGACGATTATATATACAGAATATCCTCCCAAAATCTATAGCTAAATATTTTAATTAATAAGTAAATTTGGCAAAATTACTGGATAAATTGCCAGCATATTTAATAAAAATAATTTTTTTTTTACATCTCAAGAACCAATAGGAAATGAAATTTAAAAATATTATTTACTACAGTATAAAAATAAATGCTTGGCCGGGCGCGGTGGCTCATGCCTGTAATCCCAGCACTTTGGGACGCCGAGGCGGGCACATCACGAGGTCAGGAGATCGAGACCATCCTGGTTAACACGGTGAAACCCCGTCTCTACTAAAAATACACATCCTCAATAAAAATCTTATTTTAAAAACAACATATATATGTTATTGAATATATATGTATTCCTGAATATATATGTATAAAGAAAACTCCTAAGACATTATGTTAAGTGAAAAAAAGCCAGACACAGAAAAACAGATAATGCATTATCTCACTTATATATGGAATCTAAACAAGCTGAATTCATAGAAAGAGAATAGAATGGTGGTTAGTAGGGGATGGGAGTGGGAGAAATGGGGAGAAGTTGGTCAACAGGTACAGGAATTCAAGTTCTAGGATATGTTTTAGACTATGAATAACTGAAAGGCATACACATATTCATCAAAAGATATTTAAAAATTCATAGTGACACTATCCATAATAGCCTAGACTTGAAATCCCAATGCCCATCAATAGACTATCAGATAGATAAATTGTGATATATTGATGGAATAAATACTATACAGTAATGAGTATGAATAAAGTATCACTACATGTCAAAACATGTCTGGATCTAAGAATATAATGTCGAAACAAAAGAGTCTATGATATAAAATTCTATTCCACCAAGTTATAAGACAGGTAAATTAATACATGGTATTATAAACCATGATAGTGGTTACTTTCAGGAGTAGACAGAGGAATGGAGCATGAGGAGGGCTTCTTGTGTGCAACTAATGTCTATTTTATGTATTGATCTGACCATTGGTACATAAACATTTATTTTCTAAAGCTTAATCTAGCTCTACACATCCTCAATAAAAATGTTATTTAAAAAATTATACATGGTAAATGGGATAGAAAAATCTGTCCTGCAGTAAAATGGACTATTTTGAATTAAAATACTGTGAAAAACATAAGCATCATGATTGAATGCAATTAAAAGCATCGTTCTCGTTGACCAAGTCCAACTCCATCCAGCCGTAATAAATGTTTCAGTAGCAGAGGTTGACCATAATAAGTACTTTTGCAGGCACAAAGCCAAACCCAGATAAGCCTCAGTAGGACTTTGTCCAAATTCTTAATTCAAAAATGCAGTATTCATTTTAAAAGCTAATTTTAGTCATCCTGTTAAATCTTTGTTACACTGGGCTGCTCTATTCACTTTTCTCAGTATTTACTAATCCTTGAAAATAATTGAAAGCAATTTTATAGAAGCATGAAATGAGTTTTCATGGATTTTAATCTACATGAAGTGGCCTTCAAAATTATATTTGATCCTGAGTAGATTATCTGTTTACGTTTTTTTCACTCTCTCCTATTACCTTAACTTTGCTGAGTCTCATATGTTGTTCACAAGAAGAGTTTTATTAATTAATTGTTAAACTAACAACATAAGTGAGAACATACCATTTTTTGTCACCAACTTCACTAAAAAGTATGTTAAAATGCTTATCCTGAAAAACTACTTCCATTTCTTGATAGACTAACATACGCCACTAATTTGTATAGAACTTGTTATTTTAATTACATAAAAATGGATGAATATATTATTCATGCCAAGATTCATATAATACAGAAACATTATATATACACACATGTCCATATATACATGTGATACACATACACATGTAATAATGCCCCCCCTCCTCAAATCTAATTTCAGTTTCCTCTCCCTGTGTCTTTCTTTGGGCTGACTGACTACACTGCATCATTGCTGAAATGACTTGTCTTTAAGAATTTGCAGAATCCTTAAACCCAGAGTAGTATTTGACATACCAATTTCTATTTCTTATATGAAAAATAAAGCTTCTATTTTAAAATGTCCTGTTTTCCAGGGGCCTCAAAGTGGCGGTAGTAATAAGGAGCATTTAGTGTTTGTCCATAAGGACAAATTACTAAGCACTTTCAAAAGCCATCTTGCTTTATCCTCCGAACATCCTGTGTTTTAAGTATGTACTATGTCCAATAAGGAAATACCTCCCTGGAGCAGGGAGTAAATACCTAGAATTACAATTATTAAGTTCACACCCGATGCCCGGTATGGTGGCTCACACTTGTAATTCCAGCACTTTGGGAGGCCAAGGCGGGTGGACTGCTTGAGCTCAGGAGTTCGAGACCAGGCTGAGCAACACGAGAAAACCCCATCTCTACTAAAAATACAAAAACTTAGCTGGGTGTGGTGGCACACGCCTGCAGTCCCAGCTACTTGGGAGGCTGAGGTGTGAGGATCACTGGAGCCTGGGAGGGAGGTCGAGGCTGCAGTGAGATGAGATGACACCACTGCACTCCAGCCTGGGGTCTCAAAAACAAAAACATCTCAATTTTGAGTTCATGAAATCTGACTCCAAAATCTCAGTCAATCCATGGAACCATTAACTAGTTCTTACCTGAGCCTCAATGAATCTCTCATTGGAACATAATACTGAGAGGGTATTAAATGGTCAGATGGTACCTGTGAAGCACCGGGGACAATCAGCTATCTCAAAGTCACAAAGGTACCAGCATATTTCCCAATATGTTTACCAAGCAGTTGATTGCAATTTAGAAAAAGTTGTCTAAAGAAGTCATGACTTACACTGTGCTATGATAAAGTTAACAAAATAAACTGTGAGAGCCTGAGTATATCTGGCTTTAGCCTCTGTGATAATTATGGATAGCATGCCCAGTTATCACACATCTCTCCACTCTCCTCGCACTGCTCCAACTATCCATACTTAGAACACCGTATCACACATATCTCCATTCTCCTCGCACTGCTCCAACTATCCATACTTAGAACACTGTTTAAAATGAGGCATAACAACCTGACTTGCTTTGGCTAATGAGATGTGAGCAATGCAATGTGTGCAGCTGCTGAGCATCTCTTGGGGCTCTGTTTACCATGGTCCAACCCGAAGTTTCCTGCAATGACTCCAGCACCGTGGGGTGACAGGACGTCCTCCACCCGAGGGACCACGTGTGCAACTAAGTTGGTCCCAGTCCCTGCCAGGCCAGCTTGGCTATAAGTGGTGAACCAGAAATAAAACACAACCAAATATTTTACACCCAAAATCTATTTCTTTGATATATTTTGAAATGCCCCTGCAAAGTTGTCTCTTATGGGGAAATTTTTGCATTCTGTAGGGAATCCCCTTCCCTTACCAGGTCTTTTCCTGAGAGTCTGACACCTTTTAAGGTCCAACAAGTGGACATTTACCATCTATTCTCTCTGAACTTTGGCTTCCACAACCTCCTTTTATCTTAACTACAGCATTTCTGTCTTCACCTGTAACTTTTGTCCCCTTAAAATGTATAAAACAAAGCTATAGCCCAACTACCTTGGGTTCTCAGAACCTCCTAAACCTCCAGAGGCCTGTGTCACAGACCACGGTCCTCAGATATGGCTCAAAATAAAATTCTTCAAATATTTTAATTAAAAAATAATAAATAAAATGAATGAACCTTGCTTTCATAGAGGTGGTATATATCTTATTTACTCACAATTTCATGTTGGATGTTACCCATAATCTTCTTTAATAGTCATGGCTGAGGCTGAGCGTGGTGGCTCACGCCTATAATCCCAGCACTTGAGAGACCAAGGTGGTCAAATCACCTGAGGTCGGGAGTTCAAGACCAGCCTGAGCAACATGGAGAAACCCAGTCTCTACTAAAAATACAAAAAATTAGCCAGGCGTGGTGGCACATGCCTGTAATCCCAGCTCCTAGGGAAGCTGAGTCAGGAGAATTGCTTGAACCCAGGAGGTGGCGGTTGCAGTGAGCTGAGATCACGCCATTGCACTTCAGCCTGGGGAACAAGAGCGAAACTCCATCTCAAAGAAAAAAAAAGGATAATGGCTGAAACATAAATAGCACTTACTATACACCAGGCCCAAGTCTAGTCCTCTCAACAACTCTAAGGAAGTAGATGATATTTTTTTTCCATTTTGCCAATGAGAAAACATGTTCTAAATCACACAGCTAATAAACAGTAGAGGTAGGTAGGACTTGAACCCAGGCTCTCTGCTCATACAGACATGTGAGAATGTCTTTAGGAAAAACGTGCCTCAGATAAATTAAAAGAACACACAGCTATACAGGGACTGTAGAAAGGCTTGACTGGAGGATCTGACTTCAGGTTCTCTGAGGTTTTGTGAAACTCCAGTATAAAAGGGACCTCCTTAAGTGTTGGTAAGCACCCGCAGAAATAAATTTAAAGGAAGTTAATTATTTCTCCCCTTGCCTTCTCTCTCACTCTCTTTCTCTCTTTCCCTCTCTACTCTCTCTTTTTTTCCGTGGGTGGAGGGGGGGGCTCAGGAATTAATCTTCAAACCTGAGATTTTAATTTTCCTTTTGTTTGAACTTGCTAATAAATACTAACAATAAAAAATGTTATTAGCAAAATGACATAGCTAGTGATATGATGATGCAATGAGTAACTTTTAGAAGACATACTTAACCCTCTCTAATTTGTTGCCTGGTTCTAGAAACAACTAAAACTCTGCAAAATCCTCAGTTAATAGTACTTCTTCCTATGCAGCAAAAAATCAGAAGAGTTAAAATTATTAGTTGTAGTTTGTTTTTACCTTTCTCTCAATATATATAGAATTACACAGCTGAAAAAAACCCAGTCTTTTCTGGATAGATAGTATGACATCTAAATCCATCTAGACTGTTATCTAGCCTTTTAAGAATATATAACCCACATAAAAACCAACTCAACAATCGATTTCTTTTCTTTCTCTACTATTTCCAACATGAATTTCTTCACATAAAAGACTTATAGGTTTCTACTTCCTGTATTTGCTCAGGTTATTTTTGTCCACAACGTCACCTTTGTAATTTCCTTTCTGTCTGCAAAAATTCTCCTGTTCTTAGTGTCCAGTGTGACTTCTGGTTCTCCTTAAACTACTTTGTCTCCGTTAGTTTAGTTCGTATGATCAATTCTGTCCTGCTATTCCCAGAAACAGTAGGTGCTGCTTTATATATTCCACAGCTTTTATGTTTGCTTTCTGTGCTCAGATTATCTTTTCATGTATTTTCCTTCATAAGTTTTAAGCTCCTTAAAAAATTGATTTGTTCACGCCTGTAATCCCAGCACTTTGGGAGGCTGAGGCGGGTGGATCATGAGGTCAGGAGATTGAGACCATCCGGCCTAAGATGGTGAAACCCCGTCTGTACTAAAAATACAAAAAAATTAGCCAGGCATGGGCGCCTGTAGTCCCAGCTACTCGGGAGGCTGAGGCAGGAGAATGGCGTGAACCCGGGAGGTGGAGCTTGCAGTGAACCAAGATGGCGCCACTCACTCCAGCCTGGGCAACAGAGGGAGACTCTGCCTCAAAAACAAAAACAAAACAAAACAAAAAAATGACTTGTGCTTTCATATATACGAAAGAATCTAGTGCAGGACTGTGAACGCAATGTGTACATGAATGCTTTTTGAGTCAACTCTATACGGTGATACCTTATAATCAAACGTTGCTTGTAAGTGTTTGTTGTATGCCATAATATATTACAGCGTTGATTCAACAAACAACTGACCCCTTGTTAACCATTGATGATATCACCAATGCTTCTTTTATGGCTTTTTTAATATGAAAATCCTGAGATGTAGGACATGCTTTATCTTTTCTCCTACCAGTAAATCAAAAGTTCCCCCGTTCCTTTCTCAGCATGGATCCCTCTACCCTCTGAAGGGGCCACCATTCCTACTTTTTTAATGATTAGTTTTTTCTCTTGCCATTTTGTAACCTATATTTCCATTTTGAAACATGTTCGGTATTATTTCAATCTTATAAACTTTGTAGAAGTTTGGTTTATATATTCAGTTTTGAAAAAATGTTCCATGTTCATTTAAAAGAATATTTTTTTCTGCAGTAGTTGGGCACCGTATCATTTACATGCCATTTATATATACTCAACCAAGACTGTGAATCATAATTTTTGTCTGAAGTTTCTATCAATTACTTAGGGAGATAGGTTAAAAATCTTTTGCCATCATTATGATCATGGGTTTATCTTTGTCTGTTTCTTCTTTCAGTGGTCTCTCTCTCTCTCTCTCTCTCTCTCTCCCCGCCCCCCCCCCCGTTTCCCCCCTTCTGTCTCTCTCTTGGCCAAACTGGTTAATGGTAATTTTTCTTTGAAGACTCTATCAATTACCCAAATAGATTGGTTAAAAATCTGCCACTATAATCATGATTGTGAATAAAAGGGAAAAAACAATTTTGAAATACAGAGCATGTACCACAAATTACATAACTTGTGGAGAAGGGTCAGAGCAGCATCCTGTGTTGAAACACATTAATATTCCACAGCACAGCCACCACTATTCATATGAAATGAAATGACTATAAATGACCTTACATACTTTCCGCTCAGGTTTTGGCAGCAAATTTGCAAGTCTTTCAATTTTCAGAGCTTTGTGAATTTCATCATTGTAGATGAGAGATTTTGTATGTGTATTCTGAGGGAATGCTACATGCAGGATGAATGATGTTATCTTTCAGCAATTGGGTCGTACAGTTCTGTTCTTCATCTCAAGGAATGTCTTTCCCTCTAAAGTATAATTTTCTAATATCAATATAGCTTATATCAATGTATATTGTCATTGCAGCAGCAAATCAATGTGTATGTGATAGTCCACTCATATAAGGACTATTGATAGTCTATAAAATTGTAGTTGGTATTTACATGGTACATGTTATATTTTATATATATTTTAGATATGTCTTCTATAATAGTATATAATTAAATTTTTAAAAGTCTAGTCTGAAATACTTGCATTATAGTACTCAGTTCCTTTATATTTAATGTAATTGCCATACGGCATTTAATAAAATAACTGTTTAAATATATTATTATGTCTTGTATTTTTGTATTAACTTCCTATATTTTATGTTTTCTCTCTATTCTTAACTTTTTCGATTAATTTGTATCCTTTTGTGCTTTCTCTTTCTTAATTTGGAAGTTATTTCCTTCCCTATTACTTGTTACCTAAGGAATATATTGACTTGTCAAAATCTAAAATTTATTAATACTTTTAATCTCCAACTAGATAACAATAAGAACTTTAAAACAATGTACCTTCATGCATCCCCTTGGTTTATATGTTATTTTGGCTGTCATTGTTTCTATCTTTTCTGAAACAACTTGGGACATGATGATTTTTGCAGTTTTATAGTCATTGTTCAGATTCCCCCACGTGCTCGCCACTCTTTGTTTATTCTCTTCAGCATTTTGTATGTTTAATCTTTTTATTTCTAAAAGTTCCATTTGGCTCCTTTTCAAATCTGTTACATTGCTTTATACAGCTTTCTGTTTCCCTGAAGTTTCTTTAAATCCTTAAAGCCTAGCACTCTTTAAAATATAGAAATATACTCGATTTATAATCTGCCTAATAATTTTAACGTATAAAGTCTTTGTTCTTTTTTTTTTTTTTTTAAAGAAATTTCTCTTACATTGCCTTGTATTCTTGCATGTTTATTGTTGACTCTTCTGCATTTTTTTCCAGGAAATTTGTGGAATTTATTTAAGACTTTGAATAAAGGTACACTCCTACAGATGAGTTTTACTTTTGATTTTAAAAGGCATTTAGGAAAAATGTCTAAAATGCCTTAAAATTGACGTTAAGGTTGAGTACACTTTGGACTCTCCAGGTAGAGTCTGGGTCTCAAGGTCTGCAGAGTGTTCTTTAACTCTGGCAGCAAGGCAGCCTCTGGGCAGCCCCGGAGACGTGGGCACTTGGGGTGCATTTACTTTGAGTTCACCTTTTCCCTGAAGCTCTGGCTTTGGGGAAATCCTCCCTTCAGGGGAGCCACTTTTCCTATTAGATTGACCATGATGGTAGGCTCTTGGTTTAGACTCCTTCCCTTTGTCCCAAGAGACCTTCAAAACAAAAACGTAGTCTCAGCTATATTAGCAAATACTCTCGGGTTAAGGCTGTTTCAGCACCCGGCTTGCTGCTTTAGGGCTTTGCATTCACTTAAATTATAAACCTGATAATTTTTAACAAATCCATCAGCTCCTAAGTATCTTAAAAATATATTTTTAAAATTGCATATACATTTGAGTATGACTCCTCATGACATTCACAACCATATATTTAATGAGAATGTGTATTCATTTATTAACAAATTTGTATAAGCATTTACTGGTATGGGACAGATATGCTTAAACTTACTAATAAGATTAAAAAAACAATGTTTGTGAATATACTGGGGATGTCATTTTGCTATTTCATAAAGGTATTTTTTGGTAGGTCAACGGGGAAATCTAATGCCAAGGAAATGGTTTGTTCTGTATCTTTGCAGAGCACGATCATGTGTCTTCAAGACTCCACATGTTCCATGATAAATCTATTACCACATAAAAATACTCCAACACTTTCATCCTGGTGAACTAGTCAATAAGGGTTCCTTTCTTTTAGTATTCAGAACTCCCCTCCTCCTTTGCAAGAGATCTACGAAGCTTGCCCTGTAGGCAAAGGAGCCACGCTGACCTTTGCTGTTGGTCAAGGTCCTCCAGGGACTACTGCATTCTCAGGGCCTTGTCTCTCTTGAGTCAATGAGGTCCCTAAAACTTGGGTTTAAGAAGACACAAAAAAAAAACTTGGGTTTTTTTTTTTTTGCCACTGTCACAAAAAAATAAGGCCAGACTGCAACAGTTCTCCAAAGAGCTTCTGAAAACCTGTGAATACTATATGAAAAGCACAATTCAGAGAAGAAGAAAAATTCTTTTTCAGGCATCACTTTTTCCAAAATCCAATACAAGACCAATTCCCAGGTAATTCCCCCATAGGCTAACCCCTCATTAGCTCAGAAGTGTTGGGACTATTCTTCTTCTAACCTGAGTCCTCTCTCTCATCTCATTTCTCCCCAGAGTCTCACAGCCTCAACTTCCTTCTACTGGTCCCATTATATAAAGATATAAAATAAATTAAATAACATTATCATAATTTATCTGGAGCCACTGCTTCACTAACCTTCAAAATAGCCTTTTATAATATTATTTTTTAAAAAAACAGTATAGCCATTGTCAAAAGAAAAACTTCAGACAAATTAAATTTAACAAAGTTTTTTTGAGCAAAGAATAATTCGTGAACCAGGTAGCACTCAGAACCAGAAGAGGTTTAGAGAACTCCCCTCCGCAACAGTGACGTATTTACAGACAGTATTTACAGACAGAGTAAGGAAGTAAAGTACAAAAATAACTTGATTGGCTACAGCCATGCATTTGCCTTATTTGGAAATGATTTGATTAGTTGGCTGCCTGTGATTGGCTGAAGTTTGGCTGCTCACCATTGGCCAAGATTTGGCTGTTTTTTATACTCCTGAGATAGGTTTTCAGTTTGTGTATCCACTAAGTTAGGTTGTAGTTTGTAATGTAGGCACTCAAAGTGCAAAGACAGCCTCAGGCCCATGGCCTCCTGCTTGTGTAATTTACCATTATTTTGTCTCAGCCTCTCCTTTCATGAGTAGACTTAGTGCCTTAATTTTACACAAAGAAGGGCCCTCTAAACTGCCCCCACTGCACCAAATAAAACAAGAGGTCTTCACAAAAAGGTCAGTTATTGCCACCCCACAAAGCACGAACTATACAATCTATTGGCAATACTGCCCATCCAGTGTGGCCCTGACTTTGGCTACTTACATTTCTGTCCATTAGAGAAATGTCTAACCCACTGCCAAAGCGTTATACGCACCAGTTCACTTCCTTTGCCCTGGCCCTCACTCTTCTTCTGCTTTTATGTTTTGTTATATCACTTATTGTTATCTGATGTCCTTATTTACCAAAGGCCTCTCCCCACTAGCTTGTAAATGCTTCCATGACCGGGTGTTATGGAGAGAATTGTGTTCCGGGCAGAAATTCATAGTTTGAAGTCCTAACCCTCAGTATATCGGAATGGGACCGCTCGATATAGACACTACAGAGGGAAGATGATGTGAAGATTCAGGGAGAAGATGGCCATCTACTAGCCAAGGGAACAGGCCTGGAACCGTCCTTTCCTTTCAATCTTCAGAAAGAACCAAGAGGCTGACATCGTGATCTCAGACTTGAGAACTGGGAAGTAACACATTTCTCTCTTTTAAGCCACGCAGTCATTGGCACTTTTTTATGGCAGCCTTAGCAAACTAATACACAGAAGATTTTTGTTTTGTTTATTTCAGCATCCTCATGGTTTGGAAAAAAAGGAAATAAAGGGAAAAATGAAAATAAGTAAAAAGAAAACAATAAAGATGAGGTAGAAATCAATGAAATTTAATTGAATGATTAAATACCAATAAATGTTTATTATGACAGTTAAAACAAGTCAAGTTTATGGTGAAATTGATGAAGAATAAAAGAGAGAATAAAAAAATCAGAAAGGCTATGAATGATTGGATGATAACAGTGTTCTACTAACTAAACACAATGAATGTAAAACATCCTGTAAAACTATCCCCTTTGGTGTCTTCGTTGCTGACTACTATTTTAATTCAAATAGACCTAATGACACAGGAAAATTTACAAGACTTTAAAATTTCAAACCCTAAATGCAAACATTTATGCAAAAGATAAAAGAATACATCCCTTAAAAGTTTTTTCTTACAGAGTAACATTTTGAATAATTTCTTCCAGTTTTCTGCAATAAGCATGAATTTACCTTATGATGAGGAAAAACTCATAAAATGTACTTTAAAAAATAAACACATAAAATGCATAGAAAGAGATTCTACACAATCAGAGTGCAGAAGTAGATTAGAACCTCCTTTCTACAAAATATTTATGAGGTCATGTGGTAGCTAAATAACTTTTTTGAATTAAAAAATTTGGACACTGACGAATCATTATCACAAAAGTAAATGCAAGACTTAGAAAGTTTATGAAGTACTCAACACAGAGGTAGCAGTGTACTGTGCTTTTTGGCTTATCTGGAAATTATTTTCCAGAAATTCAGTATTGAAGAATAGTTAATAACATTTAACATGTGAGAATATTTACTATTTCTAACCAAAATTTTTCTATTTCTGTAAAAAAAAAAGTTATATATTTTAGTCAACTTCTTGGAAATTAGCTTTTCTGTAAAATCATCTATTGAGTTAATAAGATAAGTGAGAAATATTCCACTTAAATTATCCCCAAAAAAGTCTGGTGACCATATACTCAGTGAGAGAGAAGGGTATCACAAAAAACTATATTTTATATCCACATATCTGAAAAAAAATACCTGACAGTCTTCAACATCATTTAAGTACAAAATGGCTTGACTGTCTTATACTGTGAATAAGTATCAGTACTGAAAGAAAAATGTATGATGGGAAACTGCATTGGTAAATACATCAAATAGGTCTGAAAGACCCAATGAGTAAATGAAACTTAGAAGGGAAGAAGTATTTGCCCAACTGACATTAAAACATCTTCCATATGAGAATAACAATTTTCTCCAAATACTTTCCAAATGAGATTTTGTCACCACTCTCAAGTTTGGCTGAAGAAATTAAAGTCATGAGGTCACATGAGATCAAACAAAATGAAAAGTTTAATTAATCATTTTATGAATTAAATCAATGAAGAAAACCAAACTGGAAGACAAATTGTCTTCTGTTTTTGCCAGTAGCAGGTTCAAAAGAGCCTGAATAATTCAGGTGATAGCCTGACATGTTTTATTAATTTTTTACCTTTTTATTATATGATATATCGATCATCATTGATATCATCACAAGTTTCCCTCTTCTCTCCTCTCACATTCTCCTGTCCTTTCTATTTTTTGAAAGCACTAAACACTGGCATGTTATGTATCTTAGTACTTTACTATCTTCCCCCACTAGAATACGAGTTCTATGTGAGAACAAAAGTTAGAATATAGAAGTATGTGTAATTATTGGAAAAATGTTCTCAATTAAAGATGTGTTTTGGGAAAAGTTAGTGCCTAAATCCAATAGAGTAGAGGAATTTTAGAACTGATTAAAAGTACTATGGAATCCCCACATTTTACAAGTGCCATTAAAAAGGCAAAGATATTAGTTTTAAAATAACGACTTCTTTAAAAAGTGGGCAAAGGACATGAACAGACACTTTTCAAAGGAAGACATTTATGTGGCCAATAAACATATGAACAAAAGCTCAACATCACTGATCCTTAGAGAAATGCAAATCAAAACCACAGTGAATTACCATCTCATGCCAGTCAGAATGGCTATTATTCAAAAGTCAAGAAACAACAGATGCTGGCAAGGCTGTGGAGAAACAGGAATGCTTTTACACTTCTGGTGGGAATGTAAATTTGTTCAACCATTGTGGAAGACAGTGTGGTGATTCCTCAAAGACCTAGATCCAGAAATGCCGTCTGCCCAGCAATCCCATTACTGGGCATATACCCAAAGGAATAGAAATCATTCTATTATAAAGACATGTGTGTTCGTTACAGCACTATTCACAACAGCAAAGACATGGAGTCAACCCAAATGCCCATCAATGATAGACTGAATAAAGAAAATGTGGTACATACACACTATGGAATACTATGCAGCCATAAAAAGGAAGATGATGTCCTTTGCAGGGGCATGGATGGAGCTGGAAGCCATTATCCTCAGCAAACTAACATGGGAGCAGAAAACCAAATACTGTATGCTCTTGCTTATAAGTGGGGGCTGAACAATGAGAACACATGGATACAGGGAGGGGAACAACACACACTGGGGGCTGTTGGGAATATCGGGGTTGGGGGGAGAGAGAGCATCAGGATAAAAAGCTAATGCATGCTGGGCTTAATACCTAGGTGACATGTTGATAGGTGCAGCAGACCACTCTGGCACACGTTTACCTATGTAACAAACCTGCATATCCTGCACATGTATCCCAGAACTTAAAATACCATATATTTCAATATTTAAAATTTCATGTTGTCATAACATAACGACGACAAAAGAACCTCCAGATGATATTGTTAACTGTGTTGCTTATTATAATCTAACCAAAAATTAAGTTTTGAAATGGGAATAATATAGATTGACATTTTTACTTGCAATAGCATGACTTTTTTGAGGGCCCATCTCCTAAGTCTGTAATGCAGGTACCTGCAGATCCCAAGACAGGAGCCCATTGAGAACCTAGAACGAATTTTTTAAAGCACATAACAATACCCTTTGGAAAATGTTTAGACACACCTCTGGTCCTGGCATTGCAAAAGACTTTGCTTTCCCTGGAAGCAACTTCCTTTTATTTGCATGATTCTTTTGAGAGATTTTCTTTCTTTAATTGACTAATTAAGTTAAAGGCCACAGTATAGTGCTGGAAGTACTTTCCTTCTAAAAACAGCACTTTGGCCTTTAAGTGTTCCAAAGAATGGCCTCCTTCACCACAAGTGCCATAGGGCTTGGCACCTCTGTCCACATGCATACAGTTTCTTTGAGTCTAAAAGCGGAGAGGGAGATAGAAAGCCAGAATCTGCCACTCTTTCCTGCCTCCCAACTTACTCATTTCCAACGAATGCCTTAGTGACCGGCTGCTAAGTGGGCGAATCCCAGCAAACCACATTCTGCTATGAGTGGAAATGGTTCAAAAGTTTCAGTTGTTCCTTCCAACCAGTGGATCGTCTTTTCCTGTAAACGTGGCCCAAAGACGTTTATACGAAGTTGTAGGTGGACTTGACCTTAGTCAGGCTTAGAGGAAAAGGCAGTCTTCCAAGAATTCTAGAACTCAGTGCTTCACATCCAGTTAGAAAGAACCCATAAACAGCTGTACAGAGGCCATGTGGTCCTCTCCCAGCTGAAAACCCTTAAAAACAGCAAACTAAGTAAATGGCTGTGGTATTTATTTATGCTGTTTATCGCTCTGGTAGAATGTGGACTAGGATAGTAGCCTGGGAGATTATCTTGTGGTGATGATGCAATTCTAGCCCAGTGCTGCACAGCTGATAAGGCGACCTGCGATGTCCTCCCTGAGGTGAGGGGTTTTGAGATTGCAGAAGCCAGCCTGTTCTGGTCGCTGGTGCCTACTGTCATGGGAAAGACCCTCAGCCACTATCGCCGATGCATGGCAGTTCTCTGATCGTGCCTCTTCTTGCTTAACACTAGTGTTTTAACGTTTTGATGGGTGTGACCTTGTAGACAGTAAGTAAGGTCTTTCTCGTGCTGTGATTGGTACTTGTTCAGGAAAGTTGCAGAGGCCACAGGACAGAAGCTGAAGCCAGGAGTTCGTGGCCAAAGCGTCCATGAGCTCCCTCTGACTATGGCTGGCCTATCGCCGAGCATCTCTTTTTGCTCTACTTGACCCTTTTGGAAAATCAAACTCACTATCACTGTCTTCCAAGAAGGCTTGAACAGAAACTTACTTTTAAATCTTTGATGGTAAAACTAAGCAATAAAAGATTTCTCCAAGCAATTGTTACAAATGCTTGACTCTGTATTTTTCATTGTTTCCTGATTCTTTCCCTACCATCAGTCACAAATTATGATAGCTCCACTCATACCTCTCTCCTCTTTTCCATTTTCACTGCCATCATCCTTACTCAGAGCCTCACTATCTATTGCTTAAAATCACTGCAGTAGTTTAGTCAATTTTCCTTCCAGTTCATGCTAAACACCACAGCAAGATTCATTTTCCTAAAGCATACTATTGATCTAAAGAAAAAAAACAAAAAACCAACTGACAGATGTCTGTTGCCTATCAAATTGAGTGAGATGCCTTAGTTGTGTACTAAACACTTCAACGCATCAACCCTTTGAGCCCCAACTTTTTATATATCCATTATCCTTTCTTCCATATTTCAGCCTTAACTCCAGTTTTGGGGAGATGCCTGTGCTTTGGGTTCAGCTTAGATTAGATCATCAGGTTTTAGAAAACAGCTGAAGGCTTTGAGCAAGAGAATGATGTGGTCATAGAAATGTTTCGGGTGGGTCTGGGTTATGGCTTTGGAGGATGACTGAGCAGGGTGAAAGCTACTGCCTGTGTCTGGGCAGGAGAGGATGAGGGCTTACAACAGGCAGCTGAAGGAGGTATGCAGAAGCCAGCCATGAGATCAGGCACCCAAAGAAAGGATTTCTAGAAAGGACAATATTTGATATGGTGGAATGAATGAAAAATAAGAGAAAAAGACAACTTTCAGATTCCACATTCAATGTGAGCTATCGTTTAAGAGTGTTTCTATAACAGGCCTTATAAGTGAAGCATGATGCGGTAAGTCAATGACTGTCCGTTTAAAATGGCATGTGTGTTATTTCAAACACCACTCAGATTAACATGACTCGTTTTTCCACCAATTCCCTACCCCCAGCATTTTCATCTTTTTAACCACAGGTCTATCAAATAATCGGATTGTCTTCCTCAGAATATTTGTAGTACCTCTATCAGTATACAGCAAATCATCAACACGGTGAGTTTGCAGTTCACCATTATTCTAATTACTACGTACTTTCTGACTGTGGAGCACAGACAAAATCATATTCACTGTGAGGTCATTTAAAGCAACATTTTAACACACAATTCGTTTAAACAGATGCTGAATGATCGGCGATATCCACAGGAACACTAAACACGGTATAGCTATGCCATGTTACATGATTAGCAGCACTGGCTGCACCCATGCTCAACAAACGTTTGTTGACATTTTCTTCAAATTCTAATATATTCTTCAATGTTGTAAAGTTGAACATACAATGGTACCATTAGAGAAAAACAGGTGCAATAGTTACCACTTCCACCCCAGAAAGGGAAATTGATAAAGCACTTTCTAACTTGTTTGGCCCATTGCTTTATTTATAAAAATAGATGTGGGTAGTTTGTTGTTAAATTCTTTGAAACCTTTATTTAGAAAAAAAAAATGACATAAAAGCATTTTTGCTTGTTGGGAAACAGAAGGGTTAGGAAAATGTTAGGCTGTGACTTTCTCCTTGAGTGAACATGGTTCTCATTAACTCACAGGAATCAGAAAGTAAAGAACACCAGAGGCCAGGAACTCTACAGTGAAAATGCTAAATATCTGATGAAATGTGTCTTGCAAATTAAATCTCAGACTCTTTTCAGAGCTCTTAATACACTCTCAGGGGTGAAATGTGTTTGTTTTTAGCAAAGTAGATTAGCTTACATCTTGTGATGGGAAAAGTCTGTGTAATGCTCATGTCCTTTAGCTCTCATTTCGGAGCAGTTCGTTCGGGTTGTATCTTTTGGCCATAGTTGTGGATCTCAATTTTCTACCCTGTCTGAGTGTTAAATCATTTTCTGTCTGCTGTCAAGCCATCTCTTTTGGTTCCCATGCCCCCCTCCTCTTTTTGTAAGGTACTTACTTATTTCTAAGGTCAGGTGGAAGTGAACTTTAGTTTTCTTTCTTTATCATGCACTTTAAAATCTAGCATTGCTTCATATACCTGACTGCCAAATATGGCCAGTTTTAACCAGCATATAAATTACTGGACTATAAACATTTGTACAAATTTTGTACAAATCACATGTTCAGTGGGCCTGGTTTTTTTTTTAGAGTCCAAAGAAGGTGGAATAGGCATTTGAGCAACAGACAGGTTTTGAACAATAACTATTCCCAGTAGTTGAACGATTTGGAGGACAAGTCAACACGAACCACCACCATTGTCTGTACCATCTTTTACGATACTTCTATGCTCTCAAAAACCTGGAGTGAAGTATCATTCCCAAGCCAGCAGGCCACCTCCATCAACCCTCCTAGATTGATTCCCCCACTAAGCTGGGGCGACCAGGCCTTCTTTTATTCTTTCTCATGGCAAACAGTCCAACAGATGTTTCCTAGAGGGCTGTGGTGGCAGGGAGATTGATTTCTTGGCTTTCTGGGGTGTTAACATAGTATCTTGAAAATTATATAATGTGGACTACAGTCCTTATGCTCATCTAAAAGAAACTTTACACGTGTTTGGAAGAGGATACATGTCTATATGGAATTACTTTGGCAATGGCCTTTATTTCTGCTTCCAAATCAAGGAGGGCAACTTCAAATACCAAAAGACAGCTTCAGCATGATTCAGAACCCAAGTGCAAGATCTCCATCACAAAGCAACGTTATGCAGCTCATATCTCCATCACAAAGCAATGTTATGCAGCTCATATCTCCATCACAAAGCAATGTTATGCAGCTCATATCTCCATCACAAAGCAATGTTATGCAGCTCATCACAGATAGGTACTATAATGAATTCTGGCAGGCACACTATGATTGTCTCCTGATGAAAAGTATGACAGTTTATCAAGACCATTTTGCATTCTAATCCTGTTCCCCAACCAGCTTGCCTAGCTTCCACATGTTGGTAATAATAGCTAACACCGATATAGCAATTTATGCTATACCAGGCACACTTAAAAACAGTTTACATATATCAATTAATTTATTTCTCACAACCACCTTATGATGTAAATATTATTATGATTTCGCGTTAAAGATGGGGAACCGATGCACAGAGGAGTTAAGTAACTTGCCCCATGTCCAACAGCCAGTGAGTGCTGGAGTCAGGATTTGAATCCATTAGTCTCAATCTGAGACGTAACTACTTCATTCCCTTCTTCAGCCCCATTCAAAATTGATAAGTCATTAAAGTAAAATCTTTAAAAAACAAACAGTTACAGAATTAACTCCAATAAAACAGTCATGATTTTTACTTCTTTCACTCATGGTTATTAAGCAGTGAAGTCAAATTAAGATTTTTTTTGCTAAGGCCATCTATGGGGGAAATGTCACAGAGTGGGACTCTGAGGAGCACAAGACCAGAGCCAGACAGGCCATCTGGGGAGCTACCGCAATGGAGATAAGAGTTGTAAGGGCCTGGAGCTGGGCAGCAGGACTGCAGTGGGAAAATTCGTAATACGGTCAGGAGTTACAGCCGGCATTTCGTGCTTCATCTCTGCTTCGCCACCTATCAGCATGGTGCTCCTGGGAAAGCTACTCAGCTTCTTTGTGCCTCGATGTCTTTATCTGTGAAATGGTAATAAGAGTCATATCTAGCTCAGAATAATTTTGAGAATTAAATGAATTAACACAGAGAACACTTAGAACAGTGACTGGCGTGTTGCAGTCACTCTGTGACTGAATATAATTACTACTACTATTATCAAGTAGATATGGGCATGAAAGATAAAAACAGGCAAAATTCCTCCCAATTTCTAACTTGAATGACTCTGGAAATAATGGCATCATTGACTGAAAATAAGAATAGATTTTTTAAAAAAAAGAGGCAGGAGAAAACATTAACCATATAGTAGAAAAGATGCCTAATTGATGGAACAAGATCCTAAAAGAAACCAGAGAGTCAAGAGGAGGAGAGCTTGGTCTTGAGATAACAAGGAGTAAATGAGATAATAATGGATGCAGCTATAACTACCTTCGCTTCAGAGAAAGGGGAGCTTGGAATTGTTCATGTCATCAGGCCTCAGTTCCCTGGATGAATGTTCCTGAATGGGATACAATGAAATGGCAAGAATGCAAGAGAGTTCAGTGAGAAAGCATCTGACCACCAGCTGTACTCAGTAAAGAAGAAAAAGTGAATGAGGCTCGGTGTATATTCATAGACTAAAAGAGCAGGGATAATTGAGGAATCAAGGAACTGAAGGACTCCAAGTGACAGTGAGCAGGTATAGTGAACATTAAAATAGGAGAAAGATAGGAGGATGAGCAGTAGTGATGGGAGAGTTTAAATTTTTTGTGGTATTGAGCCAGAGTAGGAAGTTGAAGTATGCTGAAGGTCAACAGACCTGACAGTGTCAAAAAACCTTGAGGCCAAAGTGTTGGCTACACTGGCCCCGTGTGTTGAAATTGTTCAGTTTGAAGGCACAACATGGGCTGTAGGGGATGACTGTGAGCTGGGTGCTAATGTCATCAGTACTTGCAGGAGAACCATCACAATATGGGTTGTTTCATCCTAACAATAAGAAGGGCTATAGATGAGAACATTGGGTGGCATGAACCAAGAAGGAAAGCAGCTCGGCATCAAGACACAAGAAAAATTCTTTGTAAGTGGCATCAAATAGTCCAAGGAAGACCAGTCCCTCTTCTAGGCTTTGAGTAGACCAGAAAAACCTTCCTTTCAGAGAGTAACAGAAAAGGAAAAATTTCCGCATAGAGCCAGGATTTCTTTAAGAGCTGGAAGGAACATCAGTAAAGGTTGGTGGTGTAAGAGAGGAATTTATACCACCTCTGAAAGGGAGCACTCAGAGGACACAGGTGATGGATAAAAAATTAGGAAGAGTGGAGAGGGGAGATGAAAAGGATCAAAGAAGCATGAGGAAAAAATGTAGCTGAACATTGAGTCATTGAGTGGGGCGTGGGGGAGCAGAGGGAGTACCATGGCCAAGAGTCAGAGTGTGCACGTCATGTTCAAAAGCTTCCAGAGCTGCACTCTGGCCTCAGCACAGAGAACAAGGCCAGAGCAGCAGGAGAAGATGATACGGCTACAGAGTTTATTAATTAATCTGAATATCTAGATTGCTTGCAGCTGAGTAGAAAGGCAAAGCAAGCACATGAGACAGGTTACAGGTTAGTATCACCTATAATCAAAGTACAGCAGCTCTTCATTAAACAAAAAAAGGAATCGGAGGCCCAGTTATCAAGTGTGTTCAAATATACCGTGGCATTATTAAGAACCAATTAGATTAATTTTGCAGCTCATTGCCAACATCTGGTAGCCACATTCTAATGTGGTGTCAAGAAGCCTTGGAACACTGGAGTAGAAGTAATGGTAAAACAATTTAAGTCATTGGACTTGGAGTCAGAACCTGAAACAAGTCAGCTAGAGATAATGGAAATTGATAATAAAATCTTGGTGGAAAAGAAACAAGAAATGCATTACTTTGCCTTTTCAAATAGTTTGCATGGACACTGTTTATTTTTCTCCCTAATTTTCCATTTGGCATGGTCTAATGCATAAATTAGAAATTAGTCTGTTATTAATTACTGTTTTAATTGGAAAAAGTACTTTGGCTTTGCAATTTCTTAGCATGAAAAAAATAATCGTGGTTTTTAATGATGTTTAAATACTAAACTTCCAGTCTCATCGTTTTATTTTATCAGCAAAAACTACCTAAACCGCCACTTTTCTTCAGGAAAATATTTTTTTCTCACAGCTCAAAAACACTTGCTGCATGTATATAAAAAGTTGTTTGAATCAGTCATAAAGTTAAAACTTCATACCTCAAATTCCACTCTAGCCATATCAAAATATATTTAGAATCATTTTTACACAGTTCAACAGTAGAGCTATCATTTTTTCATGAAGGTCTCCTCAATAGTGTAATAGTCATCATATCATGAGAGTTGAGAATGAGAAATAACTATGCCTAGAATTGAGGCTTACATGAAACAACGTTTTACAGGATTAAAATGCAATACGTTAAGGGAAATGAATAAAGAAAAAAGAGACTAGGGATTTTATAGTTGGCTGCCATGATCAGAAAAGGGATCTGGTAACATTTTTTCTTTGCTTTTACCACTAAATCCCTGAAAGAAGTATTTGATGCTTTGGATTTGTAGACATGATCTCAATTTTAAACTATTCTAGAACCCATTCTGCTGATCATAAACTACACGGGTAAGCAGTATTCATGTTTACCTAGGAATAGGAGAATTTATCTTCAAATTATTGTGGGATTGAGAAATGGAGATTTTTGCCACTCTGTGACCCTGTGTGGTATTTTGTGGGCCACCGGGGATGAAACAAAATAAACTATATTTTTTCCCCAATGTCTTAAGACTATTACTACCTTTCTTTAATCTTTAAAGGGAGAGAAGACAGAGATAACCAGCTTATACAACACACACTTGGACCAAATAAAATCATTTTTAAAGAACGTTATAATTTAAATGTCACCAAGTTAACTGGCAACCTTGATGTAAAAATAGCAAAACAACACGTTACTATCTTTACTCTTTTTTTCTGATAGGCAACAGGATCATTGTCTAAAATGAAAAATTTCCACTGGAATTTGGTATGGGGGTGAGGGGAAGTGGCAGAGTTTTGAATTTGAAAGTAGGGTAAACTGGAAAGTTTTAGGTCAAAGATTGACCCAAACTGTTTCATTCTATATGAAGAATAAATATGGTTTTAGAAATTGTTGTGCTAGATTCCAAGGCACATTTTGAAATATGAATATAACGAGGAAAATGTATATCTCTATCACCAAAAGATGATTTTGATACATAAATGAAAGAGAGTTTGTCTGCTGTTACCAACTTTCTCCACAAAACTTGAGTCCAATTGCTCAGTTTACTGAATGCTCCCCCCTCTGATTTGCTCTCAGTTGAGCTCACCATTTCCTTGTTTTCCCAGGCACCATACTCTTGTCTTCCTGGATGCCTCTGTCTCAGGCCTTCCCTCCTACCTTGGCAAACTTATTGATAACCAGTCATTTGTTTTGAATACTTCATTCTGTTTTTTGTAGTCCCCCATTTCGCCATTCTCAAAAGTGAATTTCCATTCATCTCACCATGCCCATGTTTTCAAGAGTACCAGTATCCTAGCAATAGGAAAAATAAATTTCTAAAAATGCTCTGTATTATATAGGAATATTCTAGATTTTTTTTTTTTTTTTTTTTTTTTTTTGAGACATAGCTCACTCTGTCACCCAGGCTGGAGTGCAGTGGCATGATCTCGGCTCACTGCAACCTCCACCTACCAGATTCAAGTGATTCTCCTGCCTCAGCCTCCCAAGTAGCTGGGATTACAGGCGTGCACCACCATGCCAAGCTAATTTTTGTATTTTTAGTAGAGAGGAGGTTTCACCATGTTGACCAGGCTCATCTTGAAATCCTGACCTCAGGTGATCCTCCTGCCTTGGCCTCCCAAAGTGCTGAGTTTACAGGTGTGAGCCACCACACCAGGCCTATTATAGATTTAGATATACTCAAAATGTTTGCAGGATTGTAGTCCCTCCAATTGTTACCCCTCCTCAAAATGTGTGGGCACTGTGCCCACTGAGTCACCATCACTCCAGGCCAAGCAATCTCAGACTGAAGATGCTAAGGCTTTCTTCAACCTCAAGGTAAATAAGCCAAGACCTCTGTCCACTATTCTGCATCCAACAATCTCCAATAGACCATTAGGACAAAATCCATGAGAGTCTGCATCCCTCTTCATGAGTCCATTCTGTAATGTCCTGCACTTCCTGACTTGTGACTTAGACCTCCAGCCCTCACTGCCCAAACACTTCGAATACAGCTATGGGAACTGCCTTTGGAGAACCAATGATCTACCATCCATATGCACACTCTTAGAGATTTCCTTGATCTCCTGGACTTAACTAACTTCAGCTTTTCACTGAGGAAAGTATTTCTCTGTACCTCTCCCTCTAGTACATCAGCTTATTCTCCCACAACTCAATATTCTAAGAAAAGAAGGTCAAGTACGTGTTCTTTTTGCCTCTCACTGATGCTTCCAACTGTTTTCCCACTAACCACAATCCTTGGGCATTTGTACCACTTTACTCTACCACTCTCCTTCCCCTCCTCACAAATGCTACTTCCCAAACTCTGAGCCTTTCCTTTACTTCATCTGAGACACTGGAAAATGTCTCGTAGCCTTACTCTCCATCCTAAATCCTGCTACTATGCTGTGTGAGATTACAGTATCCCCTTCATAGCTCATCAAACATTTCTTTCATGGATGGTGAACGTTTCTCCTCTTTGCTAGATTCGTTAGCTACTCTATTACGAGCCTTCTTTAAATACAGTACACAGTCATCCCGAATTGAATGAGGTAATCTAATAGTTTAGTTGAAAGTATAGATTGTGTAGGAAGAGAGACTTGGTTTGGAATCCTGGCATAACCATGATTCCCTGTTATCATTTGGAAAAATTACCTAACCCTCATTTTTTTCCACTTCTAAATTGGAGAAAGTATTACCTACCTAAAACGAGTGACAGATGATTGAATGAGAAAATACATAAAACTTCTTGACATGTCATTCATTCATTCACTTCTTCAATACCCCCCGATTTGTTGAATACTGAGTATATATTGCACTGGGCAGAAGAAAATCCCCAGGCAGCAAATACAAGGAAGGCCCTTCACTAAACAGCATATTGAATAATGTACATATATTCGTTAATCACATAATTGCTTTAAGAAATGTGCAATTAAAAACTACTTAAGGACTCTAAAGAAAAGGAAAGATGGGCTTAATAGGCAGGTGGCAAGGAAGCTGACCTAGACTGGTTATTCACAAGAGCTTTACCAAACAGAAGACACGTGAGCCAATCTGGAGATGTACTAGGCACTAGATAGAGCTTTAGTTTTTGTTTGTTTTAAAAATGATTTTACTTTTTAGAGCATATTTAGGTTAACAGCAACATTGAGAGAAGGTACAGAGATTTCCCGTATACTCCCTGCCCCTATCAGCCTACCCCATTATCAACCTCCTCCATCAGGGTGGTATGTTTGTTACAATTGATGAAACAAGCATCACTGACACCTCATAATCACCCAAAGTCCATAGTTTACCTTGTTTCACTCTTGGTGGTGTACATTCTATGTATGAGTTTGGACAAATGTGTAATGACATGTAGCCATCTTTATAGTATCCTACAGAGTAGTTTCACTGCCCTAAAAATTCTCTGTGTTTTGCCTATTCATCCTTCTCCTCCAGCTCCCAAACCCTGACAGCCACTAATCTTTTTACTGTCTCCATAGTTTGGACTTTTACAGAATGTCATTATAGTTGGAATCATACAGTATATAGCCTCTACAAACTGGATCCTTTCACTTAGTAATACGCATTCAAAGTTCCTTCATGTCTCTGCATGGTTTGGTAGCTCATTTCTTTTCAGTGCTGAATGATACGCCATTTTTTTGGATGTAGACACCTAACTAAAGGGCATCTGGTGGCTTCCAAGTTTTTGGCAATTGTGAATAAGGCTGCTATAAATACCCTTGTTATGAGTTTTTGTGTGAACAAAAGTTTTCAACTCTTTGGGTAAATATCAGGAGCACAACTGCTGAATCCTTTGGTAAAGAATATGTTTAGTTTTATAAAAAACTGACAAATTGTCTTCTAAAATAACTTTATCATTTTGCATTTCTATCAGCATTGAAGGGAGTTCCTGTTGCTTCACATCATCACCAGTACTTGACATTTTCAATGTTCTGAATTTTGACCATTCTAATAGGTATCTTATTGTTGTTGTAATTTGCCTTTCCCTGATGACATATGATATGGAACATCTTTTCATATGCTTATTTGCCATCTGTCTATCTTCTTTCATAATGGGTCTTTTAAGGTCTCTGGTCCAAGTTTTAACTAGGTTGTTTTCTTGTTGATGAGTTTTAAGAGTTCTTAGTACATTTTGGGTAATAGTCCCTTACGAGATATATCATTTGCAAATATTGTTTTCTGGTCCACAACTCGTCTTTTCATTATCTTGCTATTGTTTTTTTGCAAGTCTTGATATTGTTTTTTGCAAGTCAAAAGTTCCAAAATTTAATTTCAATAACGTCCACATTATCAATTATTTATCTCATGGAGTATGCCTCTGGTGTTGTATTGAAAAAGTCATCGTCATATACAAGGGTATCTAGGTTTTCTCCTATGTCATCTTCTAGAAGTTTTATAGTTTTGTGTTTTACATTTAGGTCTATGATTCATTCTGAGTTAATAGTTGTGAACAGTGTAAGATCCATGTCTAGATTTTTGTACATGGATTGTCCAGCTGTTTCAGCACCGTTTGTTGAAAAGACTATCTTTGTTCCATTTTATTTTTTGCCTTTACTCATTTATCGAAAATCAGTTAACTATATTTATGTAGGTATACTTATGGGACCTCTATTTTGTTCCATTCATCTATTGGTCTGTCCTTTTGATATTACCACACTGTCTTGACTACTGTAGCTTTATAGTAAGTCTTGAGGTTGAGTAATGTAATGACAGTCTTCCAACTTTGTTTTTCTGCTTTAACACTGTATTGGCTATTTTGGGTCTTTGCCTCTTAATACAGACTGTAGAATCAGGTTTTCAATATCCACAAACTATTTTGCTAGGATATTTATTGGAAGTGCATTGAATCTATTGATGAGGTTGGGAAGAACTGTTACCTTGATAATATTGTATTGAGTCTTCCTATTAATGACCATGGAATATCTCTTCATTTTTTAACTTCTTTGATTTCCTTTATCAGAGTTTTGTAGTTTTCCTTATATCTTATTTTTTGCACTTTTGTGTGTGATCTTATTTTTCAATGTATTTTGTTAACAATTAACTTTTGTATATTAACACTGTATTCTGAAGCCTTACTATAATAGTGTATTAGTTCCAAAAGGTTTTTGGCTTATTCTTTTATATATTCTACATACACGACCACATTATATGTGAACAAACACAGTTTTAGTTATTTCTTCCCAATCTATATAACCTTTTGTTTCTATTTATTGTCATATTGAATTACCTAGAATTTTCAGTATGATGTCAAAAAGGAGTCATGAGAGGGGACCTCTTTGCATTTTTCCTGATCTTCGTGGGAAAGTTTTTAGTTTCTCACTATTACAAATGGTGTTAGTTATAAGTTTTTTTGTAGATATTTGTTATCCAGTTGAGAAATTGTCATTGATTCCTAGTTTTCTGAGAGTTTTTGTCATGAATAGGTACTTGATTTTGTCATCTTTAAATTTATAGATATTATCATGATTTTTCCTTGTTATCCTATTGTTGTGATTGATTACATTAACTAATTTTTGAGTGCTGAGCCAGCCTTGCACACCTGGAATAAACCCACTCGGTTACGGTGGATAAATCTTTTTTTTATTTTATTCTTTTTTGAGATGGAGTCTCGCTCTGTCGCCCAGGCTGGAGGGCAGTGGTGCGATCTCAGCTCACTGCAACCTCCACCTCCCGGTTCCACGCCATTCTCCTGCTTCAGCCTCCCAAGCAGCTGGGACTACAGGCGCCCGCCACCAGGCCCGGCTAACTTATTGTATTTTTAGTAGAGCCAGTGTTTCACCGTGTTAGCCAGGATGGTCTCAATCTCCTGACCTTGTGATCCGCCTGCCTCGGCCTCCCCAAGTGCTGGGATTACAGGCGTGAGCCACCGCGCTTGGCCCATTGTGGCTAAATCTTTTATACATTTTTGGATCAAATTTGCTAATATCTTATAGAAGATTTTTGTATGAATATTCCTGAGAGATCTTGTTCTGTAGTTTTTGCTTCTTGTAATGTCTTTTGCTGGTTTTGGTATTAGGTTAAGGCTGGCTTCATAGAATGAGTTACGAATTACTCCCTCTGCTTTTATTTCTAGAAGAGAGTGTAGAAAAATGGTATAATTTCTTCTTTAAATATTTAGTAGAATTCATCAGGGAACCCATCTAAGCCTGGTGCTTTCTATTTTGAAAAGTAATAATTATTGATTCAATTTATTTAATGGATATAGACCTATTCAAATTGACTATTTCTTGTGTAAGATTTGGCAGATTGTGTCCTCAAGGAATTGGTCTATTTTACTTATTATTTAACTCGCAGACATAGAATTGTTCATAGTGTCCTTTTTTATTCTTTTAATGTCCATGGGATCTGTGGTGATGCTCTGTCTTTCACTTATGATATTAGTGATTTGTATCCTTTCTCTCATTTTTCAAATTAGCCTGGCTAGGGGATGTCAATTTTATTATTCTTTTCAAATAATCAGCCTTTAGTTTTGTTGGTTTTCTCTATTGATTTTTCTCGTCTTTACTTTATTGATTGCTGCTCTAATTTATCTACTTATTATACATTTTTCTGCTTACTTTGAATTAAATTTTTACTTCTTTTTTAAGTTTCTTAAGGTGGAAACTTAAATTATTGATTTCAGACATTTCTTGTCATCTAATATATGCATTCACATGCTATAAAATTCCTTCCAAGCACTATCTCTGCAGCATTCCACAAATTTTGACATGTGTTCTTCTCTTCATTTAGTTCAAAATATTTTTAAATTTTTTTTTTATATTTCTTCTTTTAACCATGTGTTATTTAGAAGTAGATTGTATTTTTCCTCCCCGTTTTAGGTAGAACAGAACAGTTGGGGTTGGACAGATTGGGTATTTTTCTCCCATCATCTAAGCTCAGACACTACTCCAGCAAGTCAGGCTCTTGTTAACAACTTTCTCCTGAGACCAGGTATTGTTATGAAGAACAGGTGCTCTAACACATTTCAAGATGGTTGTTTATTTTCCTACCCCTGCTGAGAGCATGAAGCGATTTTTTTTTTCTCAGATATTTACCGTAAGAACCTGGTTGAGCTCCTGGAGGTAAAATTCACAAAAGTGTGAGTGGGCTCTATGACTGCGTCCCGCTGGACTTCTTAACGGTCAGACTTGCCCACATCTAGCCTCCAGTAATCCTTCAATTACACATCAGGTATTTTGGACCCCAGCACTGGTTTCCACTCATGACTGCCTGTTCTGGTATGCCAGAATTTCATATATTTCCCTATCTCGCCAATGCCAGGGTCAGAGGTTTGCTGTGTGTCCTCATGTTTTTCGGATCCACAAAAAGTTACTGACTTTTTTCAGTCTGTTTAGCTTTTTATTTATTGTTAGGATGCCGTGGTGAGTTCCAATCTCCTTGCCTGCAAAATTGAAAATCAGAAGTCTTCTTTTGTTTGGTTTTGTGGCAGGAGAGGGAGAAAAAATTTCAGGCAGAGGAAGTAGTATGTGCAAAGACCTATTATGGAAATAATTATGTTGGATTTTGAGGATGGAAAGTATGACAGTGTAGCTCAGATAGTGAGGAGAAGATCAGGGACAGATGTGATAAGAGAAGTTAATAGAAACCAGAGCACTGAGGCACTTTTACACTGTATTAAAGATTTCTGTTATTATTCTGAGAACATCTGGAAGATAATGAAATGTTTTAGGGAGACAGGTGTCACCATGTTTTTATTTTTAAAAATTTACTTTATGGAGAAATCAACTACGCTTATCTACCTTTGCAATAAATAATCTAAAAGTGAAATTAACATAGTTCTGTTTATGATAATATGAAAAAAATACTTAAGAACAAATTTAGCAAATACAGTAGAACACTCATACTCTGCAAACTTCAAAACATAGTTGTAAGAAATTAAAGAAGACCTAAATAAGTGGAAAGAAAGCCCACGTTCATGGATCAGAAGATGTAATACTGTTAATATAGCAATAGTTCCCAAACAACATACAGACTCAATACAATTTCTATCAAAGTCCCAGCTGGTTTAGTTGCAGAAATGGAAAAGCTGGTACTAAAATTCATATGGGAATTCATGGTAATAGTCAAAATCATCATGAAAAAAGAAAAACAAAGTTGTAGGACTGACACCAGTTTCAAAAATTATTACAACGCTACAGTAATCAAGATAGTAGTAAAGACTGGCATAAAGACAGTCATATAGATTAATGGAATAGAAATAAGAGTCCAGAAATAAAACTCTTGAGTGACACCAGTGAAAATGGTGAAGGAGTGAATTCCAGTTCTGCTCCTCCACAAAACTAATAAATAAACCAGAATAAACTGTTAGAATCAAATTTTTCAGAATTTAAAAAAAAAATAAAGCTTACAGCATCCATAATTTGGCTTCATTAAGAAAACCCAGTGAACCTTGTGAGAGAGTTTTGTGGTGTTTTAAATTACTCTGGTTTCATCCTACACTCCCCAGCTCAGCAGGAGTTTTGGAGAAATCAGACTGCATCACTCATACGGTCACCTTGTATCACAAAGAACAGAACAAATCTTATTTTCAGAGAACTATAGTTGCTTGTTTCACTCATAACTCTCCAATGACTGAAGTGATTACCACAGGGGCACTTCAATATTTAAAATCAAATGTATTAGTTACTTCCACCTGAGACAAAGGAAAACAGTTTAACAAGAACTAAAATGCTTTGTAGGAAAAATAGGACAGACTCTGATTTTCATAGTTGCCATATTATACAATTGAAATGTACTGTCTCCAAAAAAATTACAAGACATGCAAACAAACAATAAGCCATGGCCTATATGCAAGAAATAAAAGAAATTAATAGAAACTGTTTTTGAGGAATTAGACAATAACTTTACATTAACCATTTAAAATATTCTAAAAGAGCTGAAAGATACCATTTAAAGATAAAGGAACACTGAAAATCATATCTTACCAAACAAAGAATATAAATAAAGGAACAGAAATGACAAACAGGAACCAAATAGAAATGCTAGTGTTGAAAAGTACCATAATTGAAATGAAAAATTTACAGAGAATGCAATGGCTAGTTCAGCAGGCAGAAGAATGAATCAGCAAACTTGAATTAGATAAATTGAGATGATCAGTCTGAAGAAAAGAAAAACAATATATGAAAATAAATTAACAATCTCAGAGGCTTGTGAATCACCTTCAAACACACCAACATATACACAATGAGAGTCTCAGAAGAAGAAAAGACAAGAAAACAAAGAATGTTTGATAAAGACACAGCTGAAAAGTTCCAAAACTGGGTAAAACATATTAATGTACACATCCAAGAAACTCATTGAACTCAAAGTAGTATAAATAAAAGATATTAACACCAACACATATAACCAAACTGTAGAATTCCAGACAAACAGAGAATCTCCAGCAAAAGAGAAGTAACCTATCATGTATACAAGACCCTCAATAAGATTGACAGCTAATTTCTCATCAGAAACCATAAAGGTCAGAAGGTGGTGGAATTAGGTATTTAAAGTGCTGAATCAGTAAAGAAAATTGTCAATCAAAAATTCTATATCCAGCAAAACTATCCTTCAAAAACTAAAGATAAATTATGTCAATCCAGAATTCTATATCCAGCAAAACTATCCTTCAAAAATTAAGGAGAAATTAATGCATTCCCAGGTAAAGAAAAACTGAGTGAGAGATTTGTAGAGTTTTCTTCAAGGGCTACCAGACCTTCCCTAGAAGAAATTCCAATGAGAGTTTTTCTGGTGTAAACAGAAGGAAAAGAGTAACTCTAATCTACATGAAGAAATTAAAAATACCAGTAAAGATAACTACATAGGTAAATGTAATAGTCAATATTAATATTTTTTTTTTGTTTATCCCTTGTCGTTTTGCTATATTATTTAAGACACAAATGTGTTAAACAATAATTACAAATCTATGTTGATGGGCATACAATTCATAGATGTAATTTGTAATGATAACAGCATAAGAGGGGAGTGGTATCAGAGCTATATAAAACCAAAGTTTCAGGATAATATGGAATCTAATTTGGTGTTAATTTAAACTAGATTAGTATATGTTAAGATGTTATTAAGAAAATAATTAAAAATGGATACTAAATGAAACAAGAAGGGAATCAAATGGCACACTAGAAAATACCTATTTAACATAAAAGAAACCAATCATGGAAGAATTGAGGAATAAAAAAGGCATGAGACATATAGAAAACAAATAGCAAAATCACAGAAGTAAATTGTTGATTTTCACCATTTACATTAAATGTGAATGTAGTGAAGTCTCCAGTAAAAAGACAGAGATTGGAAGAATGAATTAAAAAGTGATCAAACTGTATGCTATCTACAAGAGACTCACTTCAGATCCAAAGACACAAGTAGATTGCCATTAAAGGATGAAAAGACATATCAATCTTAAATATTTATGGTCAATTTATTTTTGACAATGTTTCTGGGATAATTTATTGGGAAAAATTAGAGTCTTTGCAATAAATGGTGCTGAGATAACTGAATATCCACTTGCAAAAATATAAAGTTCAATCCCTACCTTACACCATAAATAAAAATTCTCTACAAATTTATCAAATTTGCTTGAGCCCACGATATAAAGGCTGCAGTGAGCCATGCATTCCAGTCTGGGTAACAGAGTGAGAATTTGTCTCAAAGGGAAAAAAAAAAAAGAGTAATTCTAGGGGTAAAATCACAAACGTTTAGGATGATGGATTGGATACAATTGGGTAGGAAGCAAAATGTCCACAGAGTATAAGCTCTACGAAGGAAACACTTTGATGTATGTTGTTCACTACTATAACCCTCTACACAGAACAATTCATAGTTGACACAAGGTACTCAATAAGTATTTGTAAAATAAATGCATAAATGGCTTATATATTTCTTCAGTGCTCAACTGCATAGACAGTGATGCAATTCCAAAAATTTCCAGCTGAATTTATAAGAAAAGATACATATCAAATACCAAAAACCTCTGAATTGGCATGTACCATGTATAGTGTATGTAGGGCAGTGTCTTTCTACTGAGAACAGTGAACAGCACTGGCTTCAAGTGTGGGGCTGAACATGGTTTTCTTTGACATACTGAATTTTAGATGCCTCTGAGATATCCGAAAAGAAATCTTCAGTATACAGTTGGAAATATTGGTCTCAAACAAATGAATGTCCAAGGCTGGCTATTCAAATTTGATAATCAACATTGTGCATGCTTAAGTCCAAAAGATATGTACATATAGAGAAGTAAACAATACCCAGGACTGGACCAAGATAAATTCTAAACATTTGGCTTCCAGAAGAACAGAATGAGATGGTGAAGAAAAAAATTAGAAGTGATCAGAGAAGTGGAAGATTAACAAATTATAATGTCACAGAGGACAAGAGACAAACATTTCTGAAGATTTGAGAGTTGGTCAAGTGTTATGTTGCTAAGAGATTAAGCAAAAAAAAATTTTTTAAATATGCCATTAGATTTAGTAGTGTGTAGATTATTAACGTTTGTAGAACTGTATAGATAGGATGATGAGGGAAGAAGCTAGCCCTAAGTAGATTATAGCATGAGGAAAAAAACTAGAGAATACAATAGACAGCTTTCTTAAGAAGATTTGTTGCATTAAAGTTAGTGCTTATTACATGATAATTGCAACATATGAGAAAATATCTGAAATAATCAGTGGATTTATTTCAGATGCAGAGTCTCTGCCCTGATGCAGCTTACATATAAATGTGGATGTTTATGTGTATACGAATGTGCAATCTTAAATTGCAGGGCAATACTTTTATTTTCTAAAATGTATTAAGTGAAGGAATAACATTAACTACTAATAATTAATAACTTAATAGTTATTAAGTTATTCCATCACTTAATACATTTTAGAAAATAAAATAATATAATTTATTTAAAATTTTACTTATGTTTTATCATTTTAAAAGTATACACATTTATATTATAGTAAATCTTTGGGACAAGGAAGATAAATTGATGAAAGGAAGATAATAGACAAGAATGGCATTGTCAAAGAGTCCAGGGAGAACAAAAGGAAATGTAGTTTGTATATGGGAGACCTGTTGTCAAAGGGTTACAACTTTGAAGGTAAACTTAACCATGTACTTGTTAATTCTTTTCACTGACATCCAGGTGTTTAGAATTAATCCTTGGATATCAATACAACTTTTCTTAGATATGTTTTTTCCATTTTTATTTTGCTTTATTTTTAAATGTTTAAAAATTTTTAATAGCTTTTGGGGTACAAGTGGTTTTTGGTTACATGGACAAATTATATAGTGGTGAAATCTAAGATTTTAGTGCACCCTTCACCAGAGTACTATATACTGTACCCAATATGTCATTTTTTAATCCATTATCCACTTCCCATCCTCCCCACTCTAAGTCTCCAAGGTCTATTATACCACTCGGTATGCCTCTGCATATGCATAGCTTAGCACCCTCTTATAAGTGAGAATATGCAGTATTTGGTTTTCCATTCCTGAGTTACTTCACTTAGAACATTGATCTCCAGCTCTATCCAAGTTGCAGGAAAGGATGTTATCTCAGTTTTTGTTGGCTGAGCAGTATTCCATGGTGTATATATATAATATTTTCTTTATATACTCTTTGGTCAATGGGCACTTATGCTGGGTCCATATCTTTGCAATTGTCAATTGGACTGTAATAAACAATATGCATGCAGATGTCTTTTTCATATAGTGATATCTTTTCCTTTGGGTTAGATATGCAGTAGTGAGATTGCCGGATTGAATGATAGACCTATTTTTAGTTCTTTAAGAAATCTCTATGCTGTTTTCATTGTGGTTTCAATTTGCATTTACCTAACGAAGTGGTGTTGGACTTTTTTTCATGTTTCTTGGCCATTTGTATAACTTCTTTTGAAAAATGTTTATTTATGTCATTTTCCCACTCTTTAATGGTTATTATTTTTTTCTTGCTGACTTATTTCAGTTTCCTCTAGATTCTGAGTATTAGTCCATTGTTGGGTGCATAGTTTGCAAATATTTTCTTCCATTCTGTGGGTGGTCTGTTTACCCTAATAATTATTTCTTTTGCTTATATGAAGCTTTTTAGTTGAATTAAGTCTCACTTATCTATTTTTCTTTCTGTTGCACTTGGTTTTGGGGCCTTCATCATACATTCTTTGCTTAGGCCAATGTCCAGAAGAGTTTTTCGTAGGTTTTCTTCCCGGCCTGTGCTGGGACCTTTCTTTGAAGGAGGAAAGCAACAATTATCCTAGATTTTAGTAAACATAGGCATGTATTTTCTGAAAAATACTTTATTTCTCTTTCATTTATGAAACATAGTTTTCCTGGATACAAAATTGTTGGCAGACAGTTATTCTGTTTAAGATAGGACCCCTATCCCTTCCGGCTAATAAGGTTTCTACTAAAGATAGGACCCAAATTCCTTCTGGCTTGTAAGTTTTCTGCTGAGCTTAGATAATATTTTTACATAGAATTCACATACTGTCTAAAACTCCAATAGCACTTTGCATGATAGTGCTCTACAGATCAAGCATGGTAAATTTGAGTTTCTAAACTCCAAAGTCTTCAGGGCCTTGGACTATAAAACACTAGGGTTGCTGGTACCAGAGACAGCATGTTCACCTAAAAGCATTCAAACTCAAAGCTTTTAAAAGTACTTTATTAGCTCAAGAAAACATGGCTGCCAGTTTTCAAATACTACAGTTTAGAGACTCCTGTCTTCTGAAGAAATATTAATAGAATGTGAACCAAAGAACTGACCCTCTCCTTGTATTCCTTCAATATCCTAATACTACTACCTGCTCATTCCACCTTTCCCCACTGCTTTGCTCCTCATAGATACTGCACTATGTTCCTAAATGACTCTGCCCTCTCTTTTCTTCCCCAGGAAACTCTCAGTCCCTCAGTGCAATAATGTAAATTAACTATTAAAGATAAATGTGAGCTAATGAAATAAAAACCTAGGATATTGGTAATTATCTATAACCCATAATTTTCCCAGGAGGTTTTTCATTAAAATGCATAGAAGTTACATCAAAATGTAACTTCTATGACTCCTTATGGGGACTTTCCTTAAGGAATTAGCTCTATTGAGGGTGCATTAGCATCCGTTACTTTGGCTTTGATAAGTTGATTCCTGCATGTAATGATAAAACTGGATGTCCTTATGGTTCTCATTTCATGAACAAAATTATACATAAAATACTCAATTGCCAAATAAACCATTATAATAGGTGGAACTTACACAAAAATGCCTCAGGACAAACTTTTGAATGCTGATCTGTTGGAGAGTTTATCATGAACCTAAAGTGCTTTGGTTGTCAATATAGGAAGAGCAAAATGATAGAACTGAAACAGAGTGAAATGTCCCAGAGACACAGCAGTTCTCCCTGAGCCTTCCAAGACAGCCCTCACTAACCTGGGGTTATATAAGGAGTTCAAATAAGTCCAAACATGCCGGCTTTACATGATAAGTTATTCATGGAAAAGTGAGCAAGTACAGAATGACATGAGACATTCAGATCATGGCTGCCATTGAAATAAATATCTGTCAGTCATTGGCAATGACTTTTAAAAACAAGCTGCATTTTACATGTCTCGGTGTATTAAAGATCACATCACAGCCAACATATTATCAAAGCTCAAAAACAAAGAAATGTACAGCACTCTTGCCAAGACCTTTTCTCAGATTTTATTATTGCTGACAATACAGCCAGTGTTGTGTGAAGCATGTTAGTTAGCCAATTCACACATACCGTGCTTTGTTCTCTGTCTAAACCTGCTCCTGCATGACTTCAGGACTAATGCTATTTATTTTTGTTGTTATTATTCAACACAATTTGGCAGAAATGCACAAATTCTGTAATCATTTAGTCAGTCTCTGAAATGCTTGTGAAATTCTTCCAGAATGGCAAGAAAAAATAACATTTCTGTGCAAAGATTAAAACACCTAAGTGACACATAGTTGACCTTGACAGTTTCCATTGTGAAGAAAGTTGTTGTGGATGAATCAGAGACATAAGGTCTTACCTAGACGCAGGTACATGAGTAAACAAAGGAGTATGAGATGCTGCAGGTCAGGAAATGCTCATGATAGAATTAAATTCCTTCACAAATTATTGTTTGAGCAATCATTGTGTCTGATGGTCTGCGTTTGATTCTGAGTACACTTACAAAGATCTATGAAACAAAAGACCTTTCCTGAGAGGGTTATACTAGCAAGGGATGAGTCAAATTTAGACCTTGTGCAAAAGGAGGACAGCTAGAGTGGAATCCAGTTTACTTAGGGTCTGGTTCAGACTCTGACTCTAATTTGTGATCTTGCATGAGCCTGTTTAATTTATACCTCCATTCCTCACCTTTAGTACCTTTAAAACCAAATTAGCCAGTAATCTTTAAATTAAGCTGAATGGTGAACTGAGGTTCCTTTATGTGAAAGAACCTGGCTCAGTTAGGTCCAAGATTCCATTACCAGTCTTCCGAGTGACCCAGTTTCATTTTAATCTGCCAGGGATGTCAAATATTTATGTAGAGTTTCCAGCTGTCTAATTATAAAACTTAGGTTATGGTAGCTTTTATTCAAGCATATAGCATTTGATGGATAAAACTGCTTTCCAAATAAATCTAGTTTTCAAAATTTCTTCAAATAGTGTGATAAATGATCTCTCTGCAGCAAGACCTTAAGGCCTCATAGCTAATTTTCCATCAAAAATGTATTGTAATTATTCCATTTAAGGTTGCAGAAAAATTACTATATCGTGGCACTCAAGATCTGGAAAAAGTACTCAGTAAACTCTACAGGTAATGATCCACACTATCTGACATCCATTTGGGTGCAATACCAAAGCTTCTACTCCATTTGCATGACTGGACCATCTAGTACAGAGAGGCATGACATCAGCTGGAAACGTGATCTGGGAATACAGGTTAGGTGTGATTAGCAGCTGTGCTCTCAACTTCCCAGCAAAGCAGCTTGAAAGACAACTGCAAATATACATTTCATTTCTAACATCTCTCACTGTAAATGAGGGCCAACAATCAAACGGTGTGCCAGAATCTAAGAGAAATTCTCAACTACTAAAATATAGAGGGTGCTAACATGCCTTCCTGCCAGAAACCAGGGGAATCGTGCTGCCAGAATGTAGGCTGTCAACCCCATGGTTCAGAAATGTGAGAGAGGTACTGTGATTGTCACCTTGCTGTGGGTTGTAAATCTGGGCGAGGGGAGGCATGGGAGGCCTCCAGAGTATCGAAATTCTTCCACTTGCACCAGTACTTTTCCTTCTATATTCATTCAAGTCTCTGGCTTAGAGAAAGCAACTGAAGGCAGAGGAAATGGATTCATAATGAGGCACTGCATTTGGGAAGGTGTTGTCTCTAACAAAATACTACAAACACAAATGAAGACAGAAAAATCTCGAATAGCAGTGCATTCTATCTTGGCCTTTACAGAAAGTTTCCCGACTCCAAGTGTACATTATTATTGACTGAGATTTGAGAAGCGTTCTCTACAGAATGAGATAATGAGGCAGGGAGAGTGAAGAAAGAGCAGGGCAGGAGCAAACTGGGATATTTAGGACCCCAGTGACAGCAAAAGCAAACATCATCTGCTCTGTAATTTCGCCAAAACCCAATTCGCAAACATACATCACCTGATCTTTTGTTTATAGTCCTTCTAATGCCTTTTCCTGATTCACCTTCATTTAAAGACATAAAATAATGCAGCGTTGTTCTAGTCTCCAAAATGCAGCAACCTTTATTTTTCTTTTTTTTAAGTTGGTGGTCTAGGCAAGAGTCCTCATGCAAATGATAGATGGGAGGAACACTCAGATCGCCATAGTTCCCCTTCAGTTTCGGGTAACAATCCAGAGAAAGTATGTCGGACCAACCAATGCAAATCCTACAGGGGAACAGTGCTATTTGTATATCTGTTTTTCTCCTTAGTTGAAAGAAAGATCACTAACAATTCTTTTCCAACATGAGTGAGATTGTTTCTAATAATCAGGCCATGCTAAAAAAAAAAAATGATTTTGAGACAAATAAAATAGTTAAGCCATAAGGTTGGATTGTCAAACAGTATCACCAAGATAAAAGAAAAGGCCTGTTTATATAGAAAACAGACTGGGTATTTTTCAATGAGAAAAAGACAACAGCATTCAAGAGGATTTTAATATGCCTCCAAAGGCAATGTACCAAAAAATGTATTTTTTTTTAATCCTTTCATGTACTCTTCTCAACATCCAAGCCCTAGGCTCCCAAAGGTCCCATGCAATCTGATTAAGTGGAAACAAAGAAAGGGAAAAGGTCACCTACAGAGTTCACAGAAAGTTTCTATGCTAAACGGACCACTGAACAGGGAAGACTTGTTAAAAAGGCTGCCCAGTTTGGGTCCTTTTCTAGGTGCTTAATTTGAAATCTCAAAATCTATTAGCCCCATTAAAATCACCACGTGTTCAAGGATCTTTGTAGCAGGACTCGCTGATGCAAAACGAGCACAAGAGTCAAGGAATCAACCCTTTCAATGGGGTAGTAATGAGGCTGCTTTGGGTGTTGGTGCCTCACATTCAGAAATCTTGATGGGGAGTTAGGTGAGTTCACAGCCAGCCGAAATACTCTTAGCAATCATGTGAAGGCATCACAGAAGTGAAAGATGAAAAGATGATAGTGATTTTCAAACTTTATTTTAAAAATTAAAATATACAGAACAGTATTTATTCACCATTCATTCCAACAAATGTTTACTGAGCATCTACTCTGCACAAAGAACAGGGTGGTACATCAGTAAGGTTCCTGCCTTCTGGAAATTTATATCCAAACAAGCGAGTTATTGTGAAATAAAGAGAAGTGGGAGATCTCCTTACCAGCTCTGATTCCAAGACAGACTTTAAAACATATTTGAGCAACCCCTGGGTTTCATGTCCCACTTCAAAAAACATGTCTAGAGCATAAATGCTAGACCACTGCTAAAATAAAATTTTTAAAAAGTGACTACTAATGGTAAGAGAGTACTATCATGAGCATAGAAAAAGAACATGTTCTTAATATTTGTAATTATGTACATGCACTTCTTCTACAGATAGAAACTTGGAGGTTAATTGAAGACACAGCAACAATAATGAACTGAGAGAAGCCAGTGACATAGCAAATGGTGCAGGGCATTTTTGATGTTTTACCACATGGATGGTATTTCCTTTACAATTCACTCTGGCTTAAGCTTAAAAGCCTACTGTGTTTCTAAAATGTTCAAGACAGTCAGTGAAGGTGTTGGACTGAATTCCAACTCTTACATACCAGTAACTTTTGTGATCTGTATTCCTGGTTTCCATGATCCAAGTAGGCAAGACAGGTTTTTATTTGCGTTCATCTGGACAATGTGTGTGCTTTAAAATTTCCATACCTCGACCACTGCTTGTGAACTGTGAAGTGTCTGGAAGCTCAAACAGTACCTGTATCTACAGAAGATCTGTGCTTCTAGTTGGAAATGAAGAAACGCTTCCAATAAAGATCAGAGGGTAAATTGGGTGATTTTGAAACTTAACAGGTCTTCTTATTGCAAACTCCTTAGGAAAGGAAGGAGCTGAGAAAGTGGAGAAATGGGGGAAGGGCAAAATTAGGAAAGAGAAGGAGGTAGAAAGTAAACCTATTTGAATTCTGCAAGATCAGAATATACAAAGTGAACCTAGTCACCACAGGCGTTGCTCAAATTCCATTCTGAGACTTAGTCACTAACATTCAGCATTTTTTGTGATTATTTTATAGACATGATGTCATTGTTTCAGTGTTTTACTAATCACCAATGACACAATTGCCAGAGAGCACAGTTATAATGTCATGATGTTATGAGTGGAAAATGTTGAAGTGTGGTGGACGGGGAGGGGAGAGGTTCAGATGACGGTCAAAGTACGTGGCGTGGACTGTCCTGGTGAACCAAATCTAGACTTTTTGGGGGTTCTATGTCCTAGAACCATATTTAAGAACTCACTGTTTTATTGCTTTAAAAATACCCATAAAATTTAAAGATTCTGAAATGGGAATCTTGGGGAACATGAATAAAACCCCAGACATTCCAACAAAAACAACCTTCTTCTTTTTGACAAGTCCAGGTTTAGACATTCCTGGAGTTTATTACCACAAAGCAGACCAAGCTGGCAAATGCACCAACAAGCCCCTCGGTCCTTCTATGCAGTGTCCTCTCACAGCTGCTCCCACAAACACACTTCCCCAGGGATGATGAATGTGCCCTCTGCCAGGGCAAGACCCAGCCAGATGCAGATGTTTCTCCATGAAGAGGCGACATGCATTATGCATTTGTGATCTGGGCTCAAAGTGCAGCTGCCAGTGTGGCATGATGCATGGAGTCAGACTCCATGAGTATTCTTGGCTGGGCCATCGGGAAGGGGACCAAGGGACCGGGGGTATATAAACCTTAAGCCCTTAGTGTGGATTTTTGCTTAATCTTTACTCTTTTCTCCTCCTTTGCTCCATACCCCAGTTCTGTTTTCAACTTATCATCCTCACCTTATTTCATCTTCTGCCTTAGCTGAGCTAATTATGAGCTTGATCAAGGACAGATGTTTACTCCTCCCTGGGAGAAAAAATTCGGTCTCACTTATCTGCGAATTTCCAAATGGGACTTATTTAAATTAATTTAAATTTGGAACAGTAGGGAAACTAACAACAAATCATAGACCCTAAAGAAAAATAAATACCTTGGGCCGGGCGCGGTGGCTCACGCCTGTAATCCCAGCACTTTGGGAGGCCAAGGCAGGCGGATCACAAGGTCAGGAGATCGAGACCATGGTGAAACCCCGTCTCTACTAAAAATACAAAAAATGAGCTGGGCGTGGTGGTGGGCGCCTGTAGTCCCAGCTACTCAGGAGACTGAGGCAGGAGAATGGCGTGAACCCAGGAGGCGGAGCTCGCAGGGAGCCTAGATCAAGCCACTGTACTCCAGTCTGGGTGATAGAGCCAGACTCCGTCTCAAAAAAAAAAAAAAGAAAAAAAAGGATACCTTGAACTGTTACATGAAAAGAACCACATAGAGCCATCTAGCAGTTTTCTTTGTTTCTTCCAGTTTTTCTCAATCCTAGCACTGGAGATCATGAGGATATTTAATTATACTGCACATCCTGTGAGTTCTTTCGCAGTAAGGGACAGAATAAATGAGAGTACTATAGACTGAAGGGGTTACGTGACTGAGAAATAAGCTGTTCCAATAAACTGAGCATTGTCTTTACTGGAAAAATGTAAGTAGTAATTACTCAAAGATACTCTCTGAAATAAGATGAACTACTTATAGAGAGAGATTTATGCCTCGGGAAACTCCTCCTTTCAGATGTGCGTAATTGGGATAGCAGGTACATGGTGTTATATTTGGTGTGATGTGTACTTGGAAATAAAAGTATTTAAAACCCTTTCAGCCTGGTAATCATACCACCAACCAAACCTGTGAAGAATTATACAAATACAGTGAAAAGTCTCTGATAACTAACTAAGCAGACTATATAGTAATATTACAATTCACTCCTTAAACTTCACACAGCTAACAAGAAAAAGGCTTTAGATATATCACAGAAATCTTAGACACTTCTTTTAAAAGAAAGAAGACAATTAACAAATTTCCCTTTATTGGCATTTCCCAATCTCCCTTTTATGCTCAATAAAGGTGTCCAAAAACAACAAACCAATAAAAACGGCTTATCCAAGACATACGAGTTCCCATCCAATCTAGACCCTAAGATAGCTCCAAGAGGGAGAAATTAAGAGGTATTTTTAAACAAATATGATTTTTAAAAGTCAAGATGTGATTCTGAAAATTATTTGAGCCATTGGAAAATCATAGTTAAGGGGATAGTGTATATATAACAGTCGCTTTTGATAAAAATATCAACCTCACATTTCAAAATAATCTCTTAAGGAAAAATAATATGAATTAATAGGCTACTTCAGAATAAAAATTATTTTATCATTTAAAAGCACAGAAGTAGAATGGGCATAGAACCTGTTCAAAAGTAACAGATGAATGCAAATGTAACCATGGCTAAAGTGTTAGCTAGAGACTTGGATGGCACCACTATTCTCCCAGGATCCAAGGTGGTTTTGGGAGAAATGCCTTTTCTTTTCTTTTTCTCCAGCAGCTCCTAGCAGATGAGTTTAATTTCTATATAGAGAGATTGTCCTAGCTTTTATCTGCCGTATTCCTGTTTCTACAGGGGTTTATCATACTCCTTAACAGAGACATGGCAGGGTAAGACAAGCGAGGCATTTGCTGCTAGCACAGAATTTAAGAGGCGTCAGTAAATTCGGTAATCAAAACGCATACTATTTAATGCAACATTTACAAGAATCAAATGCAAAAAAAAAAGTTTATGATGAAGAAAACGCTCCACTTTTAACTAGAGATTGGATCTGCCGCTGTACTGACAGACTCAGCCTCACAGTTCTCTGCTCACTCAGGCCCTGCTTGTTAGGAATATGGTTGCCTGCTGTCAGTTGGCCAGGTCATCACTAATACTATCATCAGGTTTTTGCATCCTGTAAGAATGTCTGTGATATGTGGAATTAGAAGGAAAAAGTGAAGGAGGAAAGGAAGGAAAGATGGAAGAGATTAAAAGACATTAAAAATGTGTTTTAGGGGGGGCGCAGTGGCCCACGCCTGTAATCCCAGCACTTCGGGAGGCTGAGGCTGGCGGATCACAAGGTCAGGAGATCGAGACCATCCTGGCTAATACGGTGAAATCCCATCTCTAATAAAAATACAAAAAAACTAGCCGGGCGTGGTGGCGGCGCCTGTGGTCCCAGCTACTCGGGAGGCTGAGGCAGGAGAATGGCGGGAACCCGGGGGGCGGAGCTTGCAGTGAACCAAGATGGTGCCGCTCACTCCAGCCTGGGCAACAGTGCGAGACTCCTTCTCAAAAAAAAAAAAAAAATGTGTTTTAAAAGAAAGGAAACAATTAACAAATTTCCCTTTATTGGTATTTCCCAGTCTCCCTTTTATATTCAATAAAGATGTCCAAAAAACAACAAACCAATAAAAATGCCTTATCCAAGACATATGAGTTCCCGTCCAACCTAGACCTCGAGACAGCGCCAGGAGGGAAGCGCGCCAAGTAAGAATGAAAACTGAGGACAAAGTGGCACTTTTGAAACTTAATGCCCTTCTCCGTGAGTTTCATGTATTAAATAGCCTCGTTCTAATGAAACTTGAGCATCATCTACACTGCTCTGAGAGCAACAAACTTGGAAATCAATTTCTTTCGTAATAATTTCCATTTCAAAATCAGGATACCCAGATAATGTGAATGCAAACAGCTCAGCATATTCACAAGTAGCTGTGGAAAATTTCTCATCTGGTAATAATGCTATGAACTTCAGAGGCCTTCAACTGGCCAATCGTTAACTTTCAAACATTACAATTTCACAAATGTTTACAACTCAGACCCATGAAGTTATAAGCAGGGCAAATTGTTTGATTAATGATAGGTTGCTGAGGGAAGGTCCAAGTGATGTCAACCAAAAACAAAAGTCATCTCGGCATTTGAAAACACACATTGGCTGGCTGGCTTTTATCAGATCCTCAAAAACCATCTGCTCTTTTCCTGTGCCTCCCAGGCCTACGTTATATCCCTAGCTTTGTGTGCAGCCTGTGGAATGAGTTCTCCAAAGCTGGTTCAGATGAAGGATCATTTTTCAAATACCATGTGCATTTGAAACATGTGTAGCAAATACCAGCTCCCTAAGCAGAGATCAGCAAGAGATGGCACTCTGCACTTCGGACACAGATCAAGGGATTGAAGAAGAGCAGAGCCTTATACATGAGCTTCTCTTCTAAGAATCCCATTAGGCTCAGATGGTACAGGTAATTGGAAGACGTCTTTGCCGGTTAGTCCAAGGTGCCCCTTAACAGGTGAAAGCTAATGCCACCTGTGGCTATATTTTTTTTTTATTTTTTGCTCTGGCGCATAGCTCCGGATGATTGATTTTATGAAAATGCATACGTTTTGCAAACTGCGATGATTATTCTGAAAGCTCACCATCCTCCCCAGATTGTCTCTCTTAGGGGTTTGCATGTCATCAGTGAGAACCTCAGATGCAGTGGAAAATTTTGAAATTACAGTCTTAAAACTCTAAGTACAGTATTTACTAGATGTCTGACCATGGACAAATTATTGCAACTCCCCGAACCTTTTCTCTCTCTTAAAAAAAAAAAAAAAAAAAAAAAAAACAAACTCTTGCAATATTCTGCCTAAGCACAACTGAGATGATAATGTAAAATTGCCTAGTTCATTGCTGTCTTTGCTGTGAGATGCTCTTACCTATTTTAATGAGTTAAAGGTCTGGAAAGAGGCTGGGCCTTTAGTTGTTTCATCCTCATAGTAAAAATAGAATTATTACTATAGAAATAGCAGTGCTGATATTTACAAAAAGCAACTAACAATTTGTAACAAAGAATGTCCACTATGTATATTGAAAATATTTTCTCATTTTGTAAACAAGAAATGTTAAAAAAGAAAATCATGAAGAAATCTATTTTTTCACTTGTAAAATTAGAGTTCTATTTCTAACATGTTATCTAATGCTGATGGGTGTATGTGAAATAGAAATCTTATGTATGCGTTGCTGAGGCAATATATGTCCCAAACTTCTGAAAAGAGTCTGGAAATAGTTATGTAAGCAACTTAAAATTTTCTCACCCTTTCTCCCTGTTCAATAAGGCAATCATCTGCAATAAAAATCTGAATTTATGGCCGGGCGTGGTGGCTCATGCCTGTAATCCCAGCACTTCGGGAGGCCAAGGCAGGCAGATCATGAGGTGAGGAGATGGAGACCATCCTGGCTAACATGGTGAAACCCCACCTCTACTAACAATACAAAAAACTAGCCGGGCGTGGTGGCGCCTGTAGTCCCAGCTACTCGGGAGGCTGAGGCAGGAGAATGGTGGGAACCCGGGAGGCGGAGCTTGCAGTGAGCCGAGATTGCACCACTGCACTCCAGCCTGGGCAACACAGCGAGACTCCGTCTCAAAAAAAAAAAAAAAATCTGAATTTACAACATATATTCAGATTAAAAATAATCTAAAATATAAAACAGCTTTATGTGAAAAAAGGGAAGATATAAACCTATTCTATGGTCAGTGTTGACAAACTAAGTAAATTGTTATCTCCTCTTATTGGGAATATTTGGCATTAATTATAAACTGAAAATTTATGAACCAATTTATCTGACTTCAGTACCTAAAATTCAAAATTTGCAATGATTTTACATATGTAAAACAAATATATAAAGAAATACACCAAAATAGTTGTTCTCTTTGGGTGGCAAATATGTGAAAGGCATTTCTGTTTTCCACGATTACAAAAGTTATAATCAAGAAAAACTTATAATTTTAAAAGAATGGTAAGAAAACACAGAAATCCAAAGACACAACAACTATATCCAAATAGAATAGAAGCAAAATACTTTTATATAAGACTAGTAAAAAATAGAAAAATAAAAATATTATTCTTATTTTGCATTTCTTCCTGAAATGTGGATAAATTAAGGTATAGGACGGTATATGATGATGGATGACAACCAATTTCACACTAGTCTTTGGATTCATGTTAAGATTATGAAAATACAATTTTAGTACTCTCAAAAAACACAATTTCAACAAGTTTAGTTTAAAATCTGTCTTTTATTCACAATTCATGAATTGAGCAGCATTCCAGCTGTGGATTCACAGGCACTCTGATGAGCTGAGCAAATGGGACAGGCTCTGTAAGCTGTAAAGTACTGAAGAAAGCAGAAAGAGGCAACCGAAGTGGATTGGTTGTTTCCAAGTGACATTCCTTACAGAGATACAACAAAGGGACTTCCGTATCATGCCAGCTCAGGAAGACTAGGCCCTTCTGATCAGTTACTGTGAATCTACTGTTTTGGGTAAAACAGGCCTGCTTCAAAGTTCAGTTTGATGATGTGACACCCGGCATGAATGACTTTATTCTGGTTTGGTCTGGTCTGCTGGGGCTGAGTGCAGAAGCTCAGTCCAAGCAATGGCCTCCCACAAATTCGACTTAACCATTCCACCAACTCATGCTAAGGAAAGCAAAATCCTAATGGGGCCCTTCCGATCTGTCCCCAGATAAGCTCCAACGGACCCTGGAGAGTTCCAGGCCTTAATGTGCCTAATACACATTCCATTTGGAATTGATGCTGTTTCTATCATTTGTACAGAAAACTACTTAGGAGGTAAGAACCACGTCATCTCCTTTGGATTTGAATTCCATAGGTTCTCCATCATTCAATAGATGTGTATTTTGTCTTCCACGGGTAACGAGAAGGTGAGAACCAGAGGTATAATCACAAGGAATGAGAAGACTCAGAAATATCTGTATAATCTCTACTTTGAAGGAGACCACAGTCTACTGCCTGAGATCTCTGGCCTCTGTTCTCTTGGTCTCTATTTCTTACTCTTTATCACAAACTCCTTTAAGTCTTCTCCTGGGCATCTTGCTATATCATGTTTTTCCATATCAAGAAAGGTTTCAAAATGTGGGCACATTATTCTTCCATACTTACTTTGTAATAAGTCCTTGGTATGTGGTATTTTTAAAGACACATATTATCATATTGTAAGTTTAGGTTATCCATATAAAATTAGTTTAAGTATCTAGAATAAATTTTCTCCCCTCAAAATTTACATACAGGTACTTACTTTTAGTATCTGATAAATCTACACCATAGTCTTAATCTAATTGTATAGGACTTTTTCTGCTTGAAGACACACCAGGTGCTGGGTTACAAATCCTGAGGGCAAGAGCCAGGGTTTAAACTTTTCTCATGTGCCCAACCTCCAAGTGAGAGACAGTCACCAATCAGCCATCCAACCTCTACTGGGTACCATCTAGGTGATGTTCTAGGTGCTGAGGGAAACAGTGAGAAACAAGAGAATGTTTGTGCTTTGTGGAGCTTGTACTTTTATAAAAGGAGATTTATTTTTAAATATAGGCAGGAAACGTAGTAGTAGATATTTCTTAGGGCTATGCTGAGAGTTAAAGTACATTGGTGTGAGAAAGGCGCTGTGTGGCTGACTGCACTAGATTAGAAAGAATTATTGGAGGAGGTGATATTTACAGTGATATAAAAATGAAAGGAAGGGGCCACCAATATGTTGATCATCATGAAAAGGTTATCGGGCAGAGGGGAGAGTTAATGCAGAGTTCTTAGGATGAGAAAGAGCTTGGAGTATTTGATAAAGATAAATAAAGCCATTATGCTTACAGCTTAGTGGGGAAAGAGAAAAGCAGTATGAGATGAGGTCAGAGGGGTAAGTAAGACACAGTTCATTCAGAGCCACCTAAATGTCTTTCTCCAACATGAACTTGCTCTTGGACTTGGAGACATCGTTCTGCTTTATAAGACTCAATTTTCCCATCTTGAAACTAGTAATACATAGCTCACATAATTTTGCAGATTCAATGATACAAAACATGAGTCTCACACGGTCTCTTACACTTACCAGAAGTTAGATGAATTTAACCTGAATATACATTTTTCTTTGCATTACAGTAAGAAATGGGATGAACATAATATAAGAAGAAAAATGGAAAACATGCATTCAAAGAGGAACTACATAACTAACTTTGAAATACGTGACATAATGATAAAAATAGGGCAAGGGGTAGATCTACTGAGCTTGGAACACTAGGAAATGGGGTGAGGAAATTTTCTTTCTCCACTTAAGTAAGAGCTGCAAATGGTAATAAACCAAAGTTCATTTGTGTGCACAACCAAGTATTTTTTTTCAAATCGTCCGTCAGCAGAATGATCCAGAAAGTTGCAATCCTTTGTGATTTTAAACTATATTCTTATGTAAATATATTCATCTCTGACAACTATTTTTATGAACAAATAACCTCTTTCATGAATAAAGAGTATAAATATAAATTACTACCTTCCAAATTTCAATTCTCTTTTGCATGGGGCAGCGAATATTCTTAAAGCATGTAGCAGTGACTAGTCGGGCTTCAGCCTGTATTTTTCTTGCTTCTCAGGAGTTCGTGTGTTAGTGAAGAAAAATAAGTACTCAGCAAACCAGATGGCCACTGAATATCCAGGCCTGGCCCAGCCCAGTGAGCCCCTCAAAGCTGTGCACCCCAGGCTGCCACAGAGACCTTAACACTCTGTTGCCATCACGCATCTTTATGGAGCCTTTTGATCTGGGCATAAAAGGTCTTTACTCCTCTGGAACTGCATTCCTAGGAGTAGAGGTATAGTATTTTAACACTGAGGTCTACAGCAACTGAGATAGTAAGAAGACGCAGAAGGGCAGCCTATCCAGCTCTCCCACAGGTTTAGTAATGGCCTTCACTGTGTGAAATAACTGCCAGGAAAATTCTAGAAAGGATGAAGAGACTAGACTATCCAGATAGTAAACTATATTGTAAAGTTAGAGAAGTTAAAACATCTTCATCCTCAGTGAGTATTTCTTGTCTTTAGACCTTTCTCATTTGCAAAATGAAGAGTGAGGTTATGACTTCACTGAAAATCCTTCCACCTCTGGATCCTTCATTGATATGAAATGAGGCAGAGATACACGGAAAGGTTCTGCCATGGGTAGCCTGTGAAGTTCATTTCTACGCTTGTTTAGAACTTAAGGGGAACAAAAGAGCATCTACAACATGTATATACAACTTTTTAAGAAGGTTGTGCTACAAACACAACTACTGTTATCATCAAAATGGAAAATACTCTCTAAGTAATTTCTAAAAATATTTCAATGTGTTTCTTCTGATTTCAGAAGATTTTTTTTAAATGTCTCACAGTACACCATTTTAGTTATTTTATAATGAATAGGTCCTGTATAAATGATGTGTAATATTATGGCAATAGGAAACTCTTATTTATTTTGATGGTTGTTGACTTAACGTTTAATACATTTATAATGCAGTATGTATCACACCAAAGACCTTTTTAAGCTACCCTGATATTAGAAATATCAGCAAGATGCTTTCTCTAATTATAAAAAGCAATTTTTAAAACCTCATAGTTTCATAGCTTATAAGTATTTATATTTTACACATTTGAAGTGAATATATTATGTATATGAGAAATATAAGAAAAACATCAAAATATTTCTTATTTTACATACAGTCAGACAGGGAGAGAAAGATAAGTCTTTTATATCCAATTCATCCAACTAAAGTTATCAGAAGTGGAAGTTTGGCAGATATCATTTCAGACTTTTTCTATTCTGTATGTACATTCGCATGCACTGACAATTTATTTTATAAACATGTTACTATATTGCCATGTAACTTGCTTTTTGAACTTAAAAATATATCTTGAAAATTTTGCCTTGATCCATGGTCCTTTTTAATGCTGCATAGGAGAACTACATTGTATAGATATACCACATTAACTTTTAACTTCATTAAGTATATTTAGATTGTCTCCATTTGACCTCATGAATAGTACTGATTGGACACCCTTGTGTATGTATCATTATACACATGAGTAGATATTTCTGCATGATAATTGTCAAGAACTAAAATTGCTGAATAATAGGATTGTTCATTTTTTATTTTATAAAAAATCTCCAAATGATCCTCCAAAGAAGTTATGCCAAAAAATAGTGCCACCAATACTATCTTATACTCTGTTTCTCCATACCCTTAACAAACTGGCATGTTACAGTCACTCTGTTTGTTAGTTTTGGAAATGTAGTGAATAAAAATGGCATCCCATTATTTTAATTTGCCTTTGTCTGCAATTGGCATTTTATAGCTTATTACATTTTGTATTTTTTTTTCTTTTTGAATTAGTTTCATGTTCTTATCTTGTTCCTTTTTTCTATTGAGCAATTTATCCTTCTCATTGATTTGTGGTCGCCATTTGAGTATTAGGAATATGAATCATATGTATATCCTGTGTTGCAAATACTTTTTTCATAATGCCTCTTAAGTTATTTTTTTCTTTTTCTTTTCCCATTTCTCTTTTTTTTTTTTTTTTTTTTTTGAGATGGAGTTTCGCTCTTGTTGCCTAGGCTGAGGTGCAATGGCATTATCTCAGCTCGCAGCTCACTGCAACCTCCACCTCCTGGTTCAAGCCATTCTCCTGCCTCAGCCTCTTGAGAAGCTGGGATTACAGGCATGCAACCCCACGCCTGGCTAATTTTGTATTTTTAGTAGAGATGTGGTTTCTCCATGTTGGTCAGGCTGGTGTCAAACTCCTAACCTCAGGTGATCCGCCCACCTCAGCCTCCCAAAGTGCTGGGATTACAGGTGTGAGCCACCGCGCCCGGCCAGTGACTCTTAAGTTTTAATGTTATTAATGGTATTTCTTCCCAACAATAAGTTTTTGCATTTGATGTAGGTAACTCTTTTTCTTGAAGTCTTCTGATTTTTAAGCCTTTCTTCACAAGGTTTTCCATAGCCCAGAACCGTAAACACATTCTCCTATATTTTCTTCTGTCATATTTTGAAAATCAAGTGAATCCAGTTCCCTCTGTAGTACTCCTAAAACCTGGAATCCTCATCTCTGGATTCTGTTTGAACAACAAGACTTCTGCACATAACCTCAATATCCCCCAACTGACACTGCCAAAACAAGGGAAATTGGAGACGCCTTCCAGTCAGCTCCTCCACTTGGTGGAGCCCATGTATGTCTTTGGGAATCTGCTCCAGGATTGTAGGCCCCACTCCCAGGGTGGCATCTAACCAACCCCGATTTGGCCTGAGTGCAGAGCAAAGGAATTGGCTGAGAAACCTGGCAGTGAGGATTGATAAATGCTGGCATACATTACCAAGGTCAAGGATGGAATCTTTCTCCATAGTGGATCCAGAGATTGTTATCGCTCTGTCATCAATAACCGTCTCCCTCACCCTGCCTAACAACACATAAGAGAGAAGATGTCAGAGAATATAATTACCAAATTATACAGTAAAGGTGGAATAACTGAGCTCATGTAGATGGGGCATGAGTATTTTTATCCAAAAGAGTTTACAAAGAGAAATAGTAGTTCCATTCTCAAAATTTATTTGCAATTGCACCTACTTTCAGTAATAATAGAAGCACAATTGTGACTGTAACTAGAAAGGAGTTGAAATGTACAACATTGTTTTCTGGTGGATTTTCACTCTAATAGTTCATAAATGCCATTAAATTATGTGAATAATGTGCTTTATGATTTTTTTCCTCTATTATGTATTTGCCCCCCTTGGTAGTTGCTCAGCACCATACACTATTGTTAGTAAGCTAGTCAAGTTTCAGAGTCTCAATTCAGTTTTGAGACTAATTTAAAGTTCCACTAGATCTGCTGCAGCTGTCAAAGGAAATGCCCTAGTTGCTATTCTGGGGCCGTCTTTGGTGTTTCTCTTCAATCCTTATTATCTGGAAAATCTCTAAATAAGTTCTATAAATGTAACTTTCAGCTGCTTTTACCAAAAGTGACTTGGATTATAAGGTCTAAAGGTCACAAATTTTTATTTGGAGCTAACTCACGCTACAACTCATATGACTTAAGCATCATATATCACCTATTTAAAAAGCAAAGGAGAGAGCTCAACAGTCTGTCTTCTGAATATTACAATGTATCATAATGTGTAGAAGGTAAAATGTTGAGGTTTCTTCCTAATTCTTCCTTTCTTCCTTATATATAAATTTATAGATGAATACATACACACATACACACATGTGTGGGTTTATATGCAGGTATATATAGCTATGTATATATGTACATATGTGTGTGTACATCTATTCTTTTTGTGCATTTATCTCTCCCAATCTTATAGATTCATATTCATTTCTGTTGAGTAGGTATTTAGAGCAGGCTGAAAAAAGACTAATAACCTCCTCGCTCCTCTTATTTTTTGTTCCCCTTAGAACATTATTTTTAATCTAGTAATTTGGAAGAAACACAGAGTTGTTAAGATGTTTTATTTTAGTTGATGATAAAAACAACAGCAACAAATAATGTTACTGAGAGCCTAATATATGCCAGGCGTTATACTAATTATTAGCCCATTTGTTTTCATTTAATGATAACTCTAGTATCTTCTAGCTACCATTACCCTATTTTCCGATGAGGAAAGTGAGGTATAGAAAGCTAGTTACGTAACCAAGAGTGCACAGTTTTAAGTGGAGGAGCTGTCTGACTCCAGAGCCCAGGCCAATAACCTCTACGAAAGCCACCCTTCATGGCAGAGACACTACAGGTCTAAATAATGTGGATGGTCAGTGTCCACCACAGGGCTTTGTGACCACAGGGAATCTAAGAGTTCAAGAAAAAGCAAGACAAGCAGGAGTCCTATGACACAGAGATCCTAGACACAGCTACCAATGCAGAGCAAGTAACTAATGAGGTTCTCAGTAAGAGAAAACGGGTACGTTTAGGACGATAGAGAAAGCACAAAGCCAGGAAATGCGGCAATTAGCTCTAGGCAAAAAGCTAAAGGAAAGATGGTTAATCACGGAACCTCTCTGGGAAGAACCCAACAGTTGGTCTGAGGACAGCAACAGATAATTCATGCGAGATGAAATCGAGCACGGACATTAGCTTGTGGTGTTTGAAGTCATGGCCATTGGCCCAATCTGTGTTTGGAGACAAGAAAAATGTTGTGGTATTCCTGGTAAATAATCAGAACAGGGGCTGAGCTGGGGGAGCAGGTGGGCGTAGGAGGAAGACAAGCTGGGAACCTAGTTCCCATAGTAATAATAAAAACACAAGAGTTTATTTAGCTCTAGAGTTTATAAAACTTTTTGCATCAGTATTACAGTTGATCCTCGTATTATCTCCGTGAGGCAGGGGTTATGACTCGCTTTCTACAAATGAGGAAATTAAATCTCAGAGAGGTTAAGCCAACTTTCCCCAAAGCACACAGCTAGTAAACGGTAAAGTTGAGACGCAAAACCAAGGTTTCTGAATCATCTATCTTAAATTATCTTTGTGTTCATTCTTTCATCTTACCTATTAAAAATATTTTAATATAAAAATTTTGTTACGTTTCTTCTGAATAGTACCTGATGTAAGGCAAGGGGTATCCAATTAAAAAAACCACTGCTTCCCTCCCTATGTGGTAGGGAACCAGCTCAGTCAGTCAAATGGAGATTACAAATATCACTTTCACTGCTGGTAGAGTCTAAGTTAAACTGTGTCTTTGGAGCTGTTAACTGAGTGAGCTGGTTACATTGTTCCTCTGAACTGAATGTGCCCACCTCATTACCACCCTGAATCATCACAGTCTTTCTCAATAGGATAAACAGGATGCACAGAAGAGAACAAAATTGAGTCAGGCAATCTGGTAAGTCACTGTATTGAAACTAGGAGAAAGAGGAGAGGTCATACATTACTCAGATGGGATCCCCTCTTCATGACAGCACAAAGAGGATGAAAAGGGGATTCTCTCTCCAGAAAAGCACCTGGTGTTTAATCAGCACTTAGTTTCTTGGCCACATCATGAATGATGAATAGAGGAATGCTGCTCACCTACGCTTCATGATCAGTTTACATTACAGTATATCAGCCGCAAATTTCTTGATTTTATCCTAGCTTTGATGCTTTCACCCCAAATCCTCTTTATTGCATACCCCTTTACTTTGAAATTTTATTACTTTGAAGCTCTGTTCTCATAATCAGGAATAAGAAAACAAGTGGGAGGTCACAGATAACAGGTACCATTGGGTATATTAGAAGGGAAATGTGGAATGGTCAATGACTTGAGACCGTTAAGAAAACAACCACCATTTTTCTTTTACTGTTTACAAGGAATATTCAACTTTTGATAACCTAATTCAACTTGCACGATCATTTTAGAAATTTGTTTTTCTTTGCAGATAAAGAGGGAACTTGACCCCTGAGTGATTAGGAGACCTGGACAACCACTAGTCAATGGAAAATCTAGGACATTAAACTTCTGTCCTGTGGCCTGTAACCTGGTGTGCAATCACACCAAGCAGCATATACAAAGGTTTCCATAAAACAATCTGTAAATGCACCAACCTCAGCTGTTCCATTTCTCCTCTGACAAAACAAGAATTATTCAGCATAAGCATCTATGGATTCCCCACCACCACCACCAGTGAAGCTGCTGGATGGGCTCTACCTGTCCTTCCTGACTAGCAGAAAAAAAAATCGGCAAGATTTTGCATAAATCAAATCTTATGAGAAACCGATCAAAGCAAAGGGCAGAGGAAGTGGGTAACCCGGAAGTTCAGTGCGGGAAGGAGACAGTGTAGAAGTGCTGGTGTGCTGCAGCAGAGTGTGAAGTAGCACGTGGAAGAAGCTGAGTTGGGAAGGAGAGGTGAGATGAGGGATAGGGTGGGATGAAAGGAAAGAGACTGCATCAATGAGAATTTTATTTTTTTCTTCCCTGCCTTAGGAGAATGACGTTGGGTGCTAAATAATAGGAAGATCAAGGAAAAGTGAATAACGAGTTTTGAGTTTTCAAGGACTGCTTAATTTGACCCCCAAAAATACTCGAAGACAACACGAGAAAAGACTGGAATTTGAGCTTGGTGTGCATTTCTTTAACTATCACTGCTCCAGGACTGGCCTGCATTGGGTCACTGCTCTATGAGCCCTTCACCGTCTCTCCCCCCAGCCTCCACGGTCATTTTAGCGAATTCCCAGATCAAAAGTCACACTGCCCACTATATCATCTTTTCCTTATGTTGTACCATCATCCTCACATACTTCATTGACTCTTTTCATCACGTGGTATCAGCTCTACTATCTTAAGCATGCCTTTATTTCTCATGTTTAGCTGCCTGGATGGGCTCTACCTTCAACACATACACAGAGAGAGATAGAGAAAAAGAGACAGAGAGAGAGAGAGACAGACAGACAGAGAGAGAGAGAGAGAGAGAGAACTGCTGGGCAACATGACTCTCTCATTCCGTGTGTAGCTGAGTGTATTTTCAGGAACAGCCATTGTTATATCCTCCAGGTTCAAGCCAGCTCTCTCTGTGATACCAGGGACGTTTCTTCCAGTAACTCCACAGGGAGCTCTCTTTCTGATTAGTACTCAGACAAGGTGAACTGGACAAAGAAACCACATGATGCCTAGTGCCTCACCACCGTATTAAAATATTTTTATATACCTCCTTTATGAAACTTTCCAATCTTTCAAATTCATTGCATTTCTTTAATCATTTCATTAGAACATTTCTTCAGATACCCAACTGCATGGCAAAAAGTATGAATACTCCCATTGGCAACCGCCTTGACTCCTACTTACTTGGGCAAATAAAGTTGTGGTGACACTTTTCATAAGCTCATGGATCAACTTTTTATACTTAAAAAAATACTCAAAGAAATGCCAACATGCTTATTGACAATGGTGAGTTTAATAAAATGCCTCAAACAAGTTTATTTTGTTAAGTTTTTAGGTAGTAGTTTTTAAAAGAAAATATTGCAAACTCCAATAAAGGTTCGTATGCCCATCCCATCACATATGGAAGCAGATTTTATTATCAGTAATCAAGCTGAGTTGAACCCATTTGAAGAAGCAAGCAGTAGTTTTAATTTGCAGCTATAATCATTATTTACCAACAAACGCACTACAAAATATTACTTATTGCACTAGTAAGCCGAGATGACTTCAAACCACTGACTCAGGGTAGGAAGAAAACTCCACAGCTCCAACATCCTACCTGGACAGGAAAACATTCTATTTTATTCTAGAGAAATAGCCACTCAGTCTGTTTGATGGAGAAGCACTAAAACTTTGAAATGTCCATTTCATGTTAAGCCAGTTTGCTCTTTTGTGACTTTTGACAATTGTTCATAGTGCTGCCTTCCAAGAGTGCAAAACAAGTCTATGACATCTTCAGCATGACAGGACTTCAGCTACATCAAAGGCAGTGAGCGTCTTCCCCAGGGGTCTTCTCCTATCCTGTCTAAATATCCCCAGCTGTAGGACGTGTCCCCTACATGGTGTTTGTAATTTTCACATCCCTTACACTCATTTTGTAAACAGCTCTTTGAAATGGTGCTGGCCAGATTGAACACTGTGTCCCAGATCTGACCAGGGCTGAAAACAGTGCCATGACACCTTCCTTGATGTAGCATTCACAGCCTATTAGCACAGTCAGAGACTGTTACCACAGTTAAAAGAAATGTCACTGTTTTCATTGTTTTTAAGTTCATGGGTAACCAAAAATAGAAGCCAATGCTTTGCTATCCACCTCCTTCAACACACACACACACACACACACACACACACACACACAGAGAGAGAGAGAGAGAGAGAGAGGCAGAGAAAGAGAGAGAGAGAAGAACTGCTGGGCAACATGACCATCTCATTCCGTGAATAAATAAGATTTGAAAGCTCAATTCAAGACTTTAATTCTGCTTATTATCTCATTCCAGCATTCTACTCTTTGGTATACTTGATACCATCCCTATGGACTAGCTACTACGGTAATAGCTGCTTCCCTCAGCTTATATAAACTACATAAGATATTCCTTATATATATTCAACAGGCATCACAGATGAACATGGATATGACTACAAATGGAGCCACCATAAAGGACACTCCGATTAACATGTTCTGGGGATACGGTTTCAACAGATGCAGCTCTGTAAGGAGGCTCTGTCAAATACCTGTTCCTAAGAGTTCAAAAATACAGAAACTATAGCAACGTCTCTAAAACTTGAGACCAGTAAGACAAGTAAGTTTTTAAGTGAGATCCACCATTTTATTAGGTTCCTTTTATCCTATCAGCACAGACGACATTATTTCATACTTTCCACTGTTGCATAAAATGGGTCTTTTTTCACCGATATTTCTCCCCTGTCCTTTCAACCCTTGTTCACAGTTTTCTTGAGAGACTTCTAGCTTCCATCGGCCCCCTGGTTTCTAAAACATCACTACACACTTCGGATTTCTGGTATGGCAGCACGCCACTTTGGGGTACCAGTTTCTGTTTCTATTATCTAATGCTGTAGATCAAACTATCCAAAACCTAATGGTTGAAACAATGATCATTTTATTCTGTCTCATGATTATATGGGTTGGCTGGGGACTAGCTGATGGCGTCTTCTGCTGGTCTCCTTGGCATCTGTCACGTGATTACATTTAAGTGAACGGACATTGTAATATTCAAGATGGATCTCTCAAATACATGCATGGCCCCTCAGTATTACCCCAAGCAGTCTCTTCATGTGTCTCATTCCCCAAGGCCTCTCCACATGGCTTCTTTCTCTAGCAGGCTCATCTGAACTATTTATGTGTCAGAACTCCAAGAAGGTCACAGAGGATGCCTTCAAACCTGTTTAAGAATTAGGCCTGAAATTGACACAGCATGGCATCACATCCACCACATTCTGTTGGTGAAATCAAGTCACAGGGCAAGTCCGGGGTCAAAGTAGAGGGAATTGTGCAAGGACATGGGAACCCATAGACATAAATTTATTTATTGTATTATGCAGAAATGCTTTTATAGTTTGCAGTAAGCTTATCTAGCAGCAATGAGAGAGCAAGAGAATAATAAATACCTAATAATTGTTTTTAAGGTACTGCATTTTTTTTTTCTCAGAAAGAGGGTGATCAACATTTAACTGCATAAAATATTCACTGGCATTTAAAGTTTACTCTGGGAGCAGTACCGTTTCAATGACCACACAAATAGCAGAAGACACAAAACAGCAGCTTCTGCTTCAAAATTCATAGTCATTTTTAGAAACACTTTGTCACAAATGACCATTTTCCCCAGCAGCTGTGTTCACACATGATTTTATAAAACAAATCTTGCCATTTAGACCAAATTGTTGCTGTCCTTAATAGCTTTCTAATGTAATTTTTTGTGAATATGCAGAAAGTGAGCTGATCGTTGTTCAGGTGTTGACTCTTAGCAGAAGGATCTTATAAATAGTTCGATAATGCAAGGATTCTATTAATGTCATCTAGTGATTCAAACGGAATATCAAATAGAATATTCAAATAGAATATCAAACATATTTCAACACTAATTTTTCTCCAATTTTGTTATCCTGGCATTTGTACTTTTCATTTTTTTTCACTACTGCAAAACATCTCACTAGATTTAGTTAAAGATTTCCATTCTGTATTTCTACTGAAGCCCTCTGCTGTGTCAATATTTGCGGCCAAATTCCGGGTTGTGTATTTTTTTGGTCCAGCCTCCAAACTCTTAGTCATTCCCTCTGTCAGGTGTACCTTCCTGGCCATTGCCATTGCGGGCTCCTTCCTCATATCCACACCGCAGTTCTCCTTCTAAATGCAGCCTTCGTTCACCGCTCTAAGGCTATCCACGATCCTAAGAACTTAAACCTATAATGATTTCTTATTTTTTCTTGACACATACTGCCGGCTAATATTTTTCCTTTCTTTGTAACTTATTATCTGTCTCCAACCACCATAAAACTAGAACATACTAGTGTGGATGCCTTCTTTGACCTCTTCATCACCTATCGCCAGGGCAGAAAAATATGCTTGGCACAAAATAGATACTCAAAAAGTATTAGTTTTAAAAATAAGCTGTATGCTGCAATGAACAATCTTAAGCCATTAATTCATATTATTAAAGTTGGGGCACAAATATATCATAACCACAACAATGGAAAACAGCAAATGTAATAACTATAAATAGCAGGGAACACCATCAAGATATTGGTGACCACATCAACCTAATTCCCTGATAACTGAATAACCTGCTGGGTATGTGTGTGTATATATGCGTGTGTATATTTAAATATATACAATTACATTATATATATATTTATACACATACATATGTAAAACTTTTAGTGGCATGTTTTTAGAAATAAATGAGATTTATGTGAAAATCATAATTGATCTGACCTTTTAAATTTGTAAAATGTTGGAAGCAAAAATTAAAACTCATTTACTTGCTTCCATTCTCAAACTGTCTAAGGACTACTTCGCAGAAAATCAACCACCACCAGTGGGCTACAGAAACATGGACTTCGAGGCTCTGACATAAAGACGTATTTATCCCTCTTTCGTGTATAAGAAAATTTGTGCTTCGTGCATGTTTCTCCCCACTGTCCTTGTTAAATGTGTGACTTCACTTTGCTCCTCCATGCCAATTCCCCTTTCTCTCTCCTGTGTTTAATGTTAAATTACATTCTTCTTTTTGTTTTTTGAGACGGAGTTTTACTCTTGTTTCCCAGGCTGGAGTGCAGTGGTATGATCACGGCTCATCACAACCTCCGCCTCCCGGGTTCAAACGATTCTCCTGCCTCAGCCTCCTGAGTAGCTGGGATAACGGGCATGCGCCACCACGCCCGGCTAATTTTGTATTTTTAGTAGAGATGAGGTTTCTCCATGTTGCTCAGGCTGTTCTCGAACTCCTGACCTCAGGTGATCGCCTGCCTGGGCCTCCCAAAGTGCTGGAATTACAGGTGTTAGCCTTCTATTCTAATTGAAGTTCGATTCTGAACAGATAACCCAAAACACCCAATACTTCTGTTCCTTAGAAACAAGACCAGCAATGATATCGAGCACGCATACTGTGCTTAGGGCTACACGTCTGACCTGCCACATCGAAACAGAACACAGATTCTTACAAGTGACTTTACCTGCCTCTCCTTCCACATTCTTTCCCAGAAACCAGCCTTGGAATTCCTGAGTGTCTATTGTAATACCTTTGACTCTGCTTTCCCAAATGCAATTCTAATTCATCCCCTTACCACGTGTTATCACAGTTTACAATAAACTCAGTTTGCATTTCTTTGTGACCCAGTATTTCTGCAAGTGTCCATGGTGACTAGAAGGCCCGATTGAACTGGAGTCTCTCAGGATGGCCATAGGAATTTTTTCCTGCAAACATTCAGATGAAGTCCCAGATGGCCATTACAAAGAGTGCTTTGAATGACATTTTCTCTTCCTTTCTTCTTCCATCAGCAGAACATGATGCCAGCTACAAAATGAAAAAAATAGTCTCCCAGAGAGCCTCCTGCCCTGCTTAGATGTTGGCTTAAGAAGAAATTTGAAAGAAATTACATGTTTCGTTGTGCTAGAAACTTTCCTCTTTTGTCAACTGTAGCATGGAAAGAAGAACTTCTCATCCTCCTCTTCAGTGTTTTAAGGCTGGCATCTTTTGTTCAGAGAGTAAGAAAGGTAAGCTCTAGGAATTCTAACCCATAATTTTGTGTAACATAATGGGAATGAAACATGTAGCCACAGAATAACTGCATGTTTCAGCAGATTACTTCATAATATTTTTTAAATTATCAAGTTACTTGAAACATAATTACCACATTACCTGACATTCTCAGATCTCCTTATAGCTCTCCAGAAAACAAAATAATGCAATTTTTTTGTCATTACAATTCATTTGTTATTGTGTAGGTATCTGGCAGAGAGCTCGAGTGTATTAGTATGCCAACTCTGTTATCTACAGCACTATCAGGAAACAGCATGCACTTACACTATAATTAATGGGTAAATTCTTGTGTGGTAACTAAATTTTTGAGAACGAAAATCATGTTCATCATGAAACAATCCCATGAAACCTTCACAGTATTAGACTTTACCCCTGCAGGGTAGGGTTTCACCTAGAAAATACCACTCTCCCATACGCCATTGTGTCTGTCACCTGTCTGTTAAAACTCTCTCACGTTCAAAAAAGAGCCTCACAAGAATATTATATGATGAATAAGGCTCCCAAATGGAGAACTGGTTTGTCAAAATCACCTCGTTTTTCTACATGTGATTACCAAGCAGAATTTAGCATAAAGGATTTAGGGGTTCTACTCAAATTATTAAAGTCAGCAATGATTACTGTCATCCTACTTCACCTATATTGTGGACCCATAATACATCTCCTAGCATAGCATTACTTTAAGACAAAGAGCTCATTTTCTTTCTGTGAAAGCCTACATAAAATGTGACAGCTCAAATTTTATTTTATTTTTGTTCGTATCAAAGAGCAGCCATTGTTCCCTCTTGAGGAAAGTGTATGATCACAGTGGAGAGTTTCTAGATGTTTGGGTCCAGCCGCTTACTTCTCGTTGGCTGGCTCGGTTGATGGGAGGATGGGATTAACGAGACAGAGCCCTTGACACAAACCATATCTGAATTTTCAAGATCCTTGCTGCTACATGGCCACCGATGGCACTGGCTGCAGCCAGCAATCTCATGCTGATGTACATGGTCATCAGAACTGAGAAATGAGACAGATCAATACAAACTTATCACCTGTACCAGGAAAAAAGCCCTGCTCTGCTTAATCATGTCAGGACATAGGTATCATCTATCTAGGTAAATGGCATTATCAAGATGTTGAATAATGTAAAGATGAGGTATGTCTCCAGGGTGAAGTCAATATTGCACCACTCCTACCTAACAGTAGTAATAACTCTGCCAGACTTCATACAGTTGTGTATCCAAAGAAAAGAAGCCAGAATTATAATAAATAGTGGTTGCTGAGATGTGCATATAAACTGAAAAATTCTCTTAGGAAACCTCTGTCACCATTTTTGATTAGTATCAGTCATTATTACTACTGAAGGCTAGGCAAAGATCCCTCCTGAGAGAAAAAGGTCGATTGAAAGCAAGGCAGATGCCTTTCTAGAAACTCTTGACAGCAGGTGTGCATGGGGATTTCATCTCTCTCTGTACTGCCATTGTAATGACTTCTGGATGAAGATTATACTATTCTCCAGGGCCAGCAAAGCTGTGAAGTAGGCACCTGTCTTAGCCCATTTTGTACTAGTATGACTGGATACCACAGACAAGGTAATTTACAAAGAAAAGAAATGTATTTCTCGTAGTCCTAGAGCCTGGGAAGTCCAAGATTACAAAGCTGCATCTTGTGAGGGCTTTCTTGCTGCCTCATAAAATAGGAGGAGATACCACATGGTGAGAGAGTGTGCCTGAGAGAGAAAACCAGACTCATCCGGTTATCAGGAAACCACTCCTGTGATAATGGCATTAATCCATTCACAACGACAGAGCCATCATGACTTACCAACCCTTACAGACCCCACCTCTCAACACTGTTGCATCGGGGATTAAGCTTCAACACATGAACTCTGCAGGACACATTCAAACCCCAGCAGAGCCCAGCTGGATTGTTTCAGTGACATCTACGTGTTCAGTCTCTGGTGTTCCTCAGGGAACGCAGCTTTGTTTAGCCCACGGGCCCCTTGCAGTGGTTTTGGTAGGACTCCCTTCCTCTAGATTCTTGGCCACACTAAGCTATTAAACTCTACTAATTGCCAGCCAATTGCTCTCCTGTTTTCAACACTGCTCTGGGACACAAACTGCTCCACAAACTAATTTAATCAAATTCTGGCTCCCTTGAAGAACTAGTTTCGATGTCAGTGCTTGTTCTTTCCCTTGGTCCCAGCAGAACTCCTCCCAGTGGTTTCAGTCCCTGGTTCTCTCCTGCAAACTCACAGACCTCCAGTTTCACCGGTATCTTGAGCCTCCTCTCAATTACCTTTTGGCCAAAATCTCAACTGTTCTTGAGAGTACCTTTAGGGTTGGGTACCTATTTTAATTTCTGATGCAACTGAAGTCAGTCCCTTTCAGAAGAAATTAGGAGGTGTTTTACAGCTTCCTTCTACCACCAGGCAAACATCTCTGTTCTACTAGCTGAGCCTTTTTTAGGGGAAAAACAGAAGACTGGGATCCTTTGTTTCCCTCTCCTGGCATAGAACCCACTGCCTCACGAGTCTGTACATGAGTGATCAGGGTTCCATTATCCTCAACACACTGCATACAAGATAGAATCCCTATTTTATTAGTGGGTTATAAGAGCTGGGTGGAAGCAGGGGATCCCTACCTCTCAACTACACTACCCCAGGACTTAGCCTCCATAATAGGTAGCTGGGAGCTTTTGTATTTTTCATCTGTTTTAATTCTTTATTCTGGATTTTTTTCTACATTCTACATGTGATTACATACCTTCAGCAATTGACTTTTTAATTTTAAATGTTGGATTTTCAATTCTACAATATTCTATTTAATTCATTTTTTTTTTTTTTTTGGATCTCAATTCCTCATTAAAATTCTTTCATTTTCTTAAATTTTTCTGTGTTCGTTCACATATTTATGAAGTTCTTATTTGCTTATTCCCTCATTTGAATCATCTTCATTTATAGTCTTTTTTATTATCAGTCACATTTATCTGCCTCATTTCTTTTTTTTTTTTTTTTTAATACTTTAAGTTCTAGGGTACATGTGCACAACGTGCAGGTTGGTTACATATGTATACATGTGCCATGTTGGTGTGCTGCACCCATTAACTCATCATTTACATTAGGTATATCTCCTAATGCTGTCCCCCACCCCCTCCCCACAATAGGACCCGGTGTGTGATGATCTCCTTCCTGTGTCCAAGTGATCTCATTGTTCAGTTCCCACCTATGAGTGAGAACATGCAGTATTTGGTTTTCTGTTCTTGCGATAGTTTGCTGAGAATGAAGGGTTCCGGCTTCATCCATGTCCCTACAAAGGACACAAACTCATCCTTTTTTATGGCTGCAGAGTATTCCATGGTGTATATGTGCCACATTTTCTTAATCCAGTCTGTCACGGATGGACATTTGGGTTGATTCCAACTCTTTGCTATTGTGAATAGTGCTGCAATAAATATACGTGTGCATGTGTCTTTATAGCAGCATGACTTATAATCCTTTGGGTATATCCCCAGTAGTGGGATGTATCTGCCTCATTTCATATCTGCTTTTAATGTCTGTATTTTCTCTTGATTACCAGTCACATGTTCTTTTCCCTTTGCAAGTGTCATTTTTTATTATATCTTGGACAACATTGTGGATAAAACAAGTGTAGAGGCTGAAAATGATGTTCTTTTCCTAGGGACAGAAACGATGTTGGTTTTCTCCCTCCCTCTGTCAGGCAGATAATGTGAAGGGATGATCACCAGTCACAAGTCCCTCAGAATTTAATTTGGGACAGGGCTGGGTTTCACCTTTAATTAAAACCTTTACCACTTTTTTCAAATGTTTTAAGTTCAAGATCCATCAATTTCTCTCTTCCATTTGGGACTGGCCCTCCTGTATCTTTGTTTAGGAGTCAGATGGTTCTGCTTCTCTCTTCCACCATGAAATTACTGCCCTTTGGAAATTGAGAGTTTAGTTGTTTGGCATTCTGCTCCACACAGATTTGAAATATAGCAGCTATTATAAGGGGAAACTTAACTGTATACTTGTTACTTATTGCTTCCTGTAGCATGACTGTCTCCTAAGCCCTGACAGGCTTCACTTGATTTCAGTCCTGAGGCTGTCTGGCTCAGCCCCTATACGCTTAGGCTATCTCAAAATCCAGCAAATGCCCATACAAGAAACTAGACATGTGTTTGGAGTTTATCTAGTTTTGATTGGTCAGTGTCAGCCTATGTGGCTGTCAAGGTCTCCACTGGTTTCTCTTTGTCCTAATGGAGTTCTACTTTCTATGGCGAGCCTAATCCTCAGCCCATGCACAGAATCAGCACCTGTCCCTAGAAGAAAAGTGGTATCCAATCGCGGCTCACATAGGAAGAACTCGACCTTCTCGGAAATTTGTATCTATTTACTTAGTCCTTTTTATTTTCATGCCTCTCCATTGTGTTTCAAAATACGATCTTGATCATTTATATTCTTCCATTTGTTGGACTATGAATGATAGCTTTTCACTATCTACTATGCCCTCCTTAAAAGAGAAGTCACAAAAAGTTGAATATTAATAAGTTAGAAAGCCATATCAAGAAATCACTTGAATAAGAAGCCATTTGAAAATAGAGAAAACTGTCTTGTTGCTTCTTAATTCATCCTATATACTTTTTTGGAAAAAATACTAGTTTTAATATTACCTTAAGATATACCTACACACACACTCTCTCTCTCTAAAGGAATTCTGGTAAAGTTCATGGTGAAGATTTCATTGGGATGCTTCAGAATAAGTAAAAAGTTACTTCCTTCATTTAGTTAAGATATTTAAGCACCCACTTTACTCACACACTCAGATTCATGTTTGTTCTTTAAACATTGATGGATGCATACTTCTGTTACTCTTATATGCAGAGGAGTTGCCAGAACTGGAAACTGTCTTCCTACAGAGAGGAATGGCAAAGACACGTGGTGTCCAGTTAGGATTCACTCAGAGAAAAGTGTGCTTTAGTTAAGTGGGAGTCCTTGAGCTACTTGAAGTTTTGAGTGTGCTTTCAACATTTTTGGTAGAAAGAATCTATTTATTAATAATTTCTAAACACCTTATGGCAATTAATACTGTAATTAATTTAGAAAATCCTAATTTTAGAAGAGAATATTTTGATAGTATATGACAGCAAAGAATGTGTAATGATAGGAAAACTAGTGGAAAAGGATAGAACACTTTATAGAGGAGTATTAAATGAATGGTTATAGAATGTCTTCTCTGATTTCATTTAGACAACCATTATAAGATATAAGTTTCATTCAAACTGAAAATTTTAAAGCATTAACTGATAAATTTATCAGTATTCCTTTTAGAAATATAGTCCTCACCTAAAAAGAAATTCTATTTATAGTATATATCTTACATTAGAAATAGGCTTCAAAATTATACACAAATGTTTCTCAAAGTCATTCTCTCATTCTTAGTTATTATCCTTAGATGCAGCTATAATTTTTAGATGCTACTGACCCCATCAACTGGCTAAAAGGAAGCAAACATTTTTCTTTCAAATATGGAAACCTGTATCAGACAGAAGAAATGAAAGAAAACCAAACATAAACAATACATAATTTGCTGTCAATCTATCAAATATCTCATATTCTCTTTAATCTCTATCCAAACATATTTAGTCTCTTTTTTAAACTGTATATTAAATTCACATTTAGTAGATTACATTTTGAAAGGCTATGGTGTGATATTATATAACTTTAATTTTTAATTTTTCTTCCAATTTTATTTTTTTTCTTAATTTAGACCTTATTATTTTTGCTATGTTGATTCCAAAACTAGAATCTATACTAATCACTAAATTTCTGCAAAACCCTAGAGCATAAGTAATATGTACAATAGTTCCTAATCGAAAGGAATTATAATCTAGCCAACAAGACAAAGATCTAATAAGGTAACGATATAAAGTAATGCATTGTCATTGTGAAACGGGAGGTGTCTTGTATATACACAAGCATTTTTTTTTTTTTTTTTTGAGACGGAGTCTCGTTCTGTCACCCAGGCTGGAGTGCAGTGGCGCAATCTTGGCTCCCTGCAAGCTCCGCCTCCCAGGTTCACACCATTCTCCTGCCTCAGCCTCCCGAGTAGCTGGGACTACAGGTGCCGCCAACACGCCCGGCTAAATTTTTGTATTTTTAGTAGAGACGGAGTTTCACCGTGTTAGCCAGGATGGTCTCGATCTCCTGACCTCGTGATCCACCCACCTCGGCCTCCCAAAGTGCTGGGATTACAGGTGTGAGCCACCGCGCCCGGCCTCACAAGCATATTTTTAAGAAAACAGTTTAGTAATTAAGAGTTTGAAAAAATAGGAGACACAACTCTTAACTTCCAATTGGATTATAACCACTTCCACTTAAGACCTCTGGAGAAGCCCCCTATTAAGAAGTATAAGGCTAGCAGTGGTCAGACTGGCAAGTTTTATGCTCCCAACCATCTAATGAGGAGACCCAACCACCAAGACCAAGACCACAGCAGCTGCAGGCATTATTCTTCAAAAAGCTATTCATCTCATCCAGAATCTTCACCCTACTCGAGGCTGCCCTGATGGATTCACGAAGCATATGTCATCAAAACACTTTTCCAAGCAGTCCTGGTTTTCCTATAAGAAACCCAAGCTTGCTTTTAAATAGCCTTATTCTATGCTTAAGACGAACTGTACTCATCACATAGATGCAGGCCCAGATGTGTGAGCCAACTCCTGGTATCCAATTCAGGAGGATTTCCCTAGACATATTTACCATCACAAAATATCGTAGAAATTGTAGAAATTAAGTAGTTAAAAATGAAACATACATCAGATGTCACTGTGTTGTATCATGTATTATGTGAGACATGATACAGTTTGGGCAGTTTGTTAATCTCTCTGCTCTGCCACTATTGTTAGAAGTATAAGTGGCAGATGCTGGAATGTTTGAGAACTTTATTAGAATGTTTTCTTTAATTAAATCGAGTGGTCACCATGCCACTTTCTGGATAGTCTAAGATTGTGACCAGACACAGCATTCAAGGGAGAAAAGAAATAATTCCTTTGTGCAATAATTTTGGCAATTGGGTATAATCCTGTGCCAGTGCACAGACTGCTTCTTTGAAAATAATTGATTAGATAATCCAACTGGGGCCCTTCTTTTTGCACCTTATGCCACTCTGATTTGGGAATGCATAGACATAGTTACCAAAAATCTGGGTCTCGTTTTATAAGCTAAGACTTTTAAAAGTTGATGAGCAATAGCAAAATAAGAAAAATTATAAGACCGGAAGCCTTGTATTAAATAATAATACACATATATATGCATGTCTCCCCATGTAATTCATTCCATTTGAGATACATATCTCCAGTTTCTTTTTAAAGCTGAGTCATTCTTGTAAATATATCAAGACAGCAAAAAGAAACTGCTAGTTTTATATTGGCTAACCCCTCTAACAAACCCAGTATCACAGTGGCTTATCATAGTAATTGTTTAATAATTTTTTATTCATACAACATCTAGTGCAGGTGTTCCAGTGTGAGTGGCATCCTTTGACAACATCCACCATGAAATGATGCAGGGATTCAGGATACTTTTATGTATGGTTTTGTCACTTCCTAAAATCTGGGAGTCCTGCAAGGACGTAGATTCTTCCTCTAGATGTTTCCAGGAGAGGCAAGCCCTGGAAATGCATACATTATAATTGCCCACGTTTCACTGGTCAGAACTCAGTTATATGGTCCCATGTAACCACAATGAGACTAGAAATGTAGTTTGGCTACGTGTCCAGGAAGAAAAGAAGGTGAGCACATAGCTTTGATTTTAGCACTAGTAGTTTAACACTGTTCTTTCACAAATGAAAGTATTTTCAGTGCTACTTTTCTAAATATGTGCTGTTTTTATCAGCATCTTACGTGTTCATCTACCTGGTGTTCTTTCTAAAACTTAAATTAAGCTTTAAGAGAAGAATGGAGTTAGTTTATTAGTGCTATACCCATGAGCTTTAAAAGCAAAGGGAAACTACTTTGGAATGTAAAAGTCAGTCATAAAATATTATCTCTTGGCCCCCAAAAAGTTGTTTGATATGAAAACAGTAATTTGTGTGAGGACTAGTTCTATGCATGTCTCCCCATGTCATTTCAATATCAACATATTCCTGATGTTGGAACTCTCCCCTGTAGGGTTAAAACTGCAACTCCGTTCTGGCCACTTTGTGTGTTAATTCAGATTTCTCCTATTTTTAAAATATGCTCGCTTACTTTTGTTACTTAATATAAACAGGTAAAAGCAATATAAAATATTATTTAATAATTTAAAAATACTTAGAAGATTAAACATTTTCATAATAAACTGGCAATTCTGGTGACATATTATTTTAGACATTACATTTGACATGGTTTGGCTGTTTCCCCATCCGAATCTCATCTTGAATTGTAGATCCCATAATTCCCACATGTTGTGGGAGGGACCCTGTGGGAGATAACTGAATCACGGGGGTGATTTCCCCCATACTGTTCCTGTGGTAGTGAAGTCCCATGAGATCTGATGGTTTTATAAGGGAAAACCCCTTTCACTTGGTTCTTATTCTCTCGTCTGCCGACATGTAAGTATGTCTTTCACCTTCCGGCATGATTGTGAGACCTCCCCGTCCATGGAAATGTGAGTTCATTAAGCCTCTTCTTCTTTATAAATTGCCTAGTCTCAGGTATGTCCTTATCAGCAGCATGAAAACAGACTGAAACCATAAATTGGTACCAGTAGAGAGGGGTGCTGCTGTAAAAAGATACCCCAAAAGTGTGGAAGTGACTTTGGAGCTGTATAACAGGCAGAGGTTGGAAGAGTTTGGAGGGCTCAGAAGAAGTCAGGAAAATGTAGGAAAGTTCGGAACTTCCTAGAGAATTGTTGAATGACTTTGACCAAAATGCTGATAATGATATAGACAATGAAATCCAGGCTAAGGTGGTCTCAGATGGAGATGAGGAACTTGTTGAGAACTGGGGTATCTCCTTTTTCTGTGAGTTCATCTTTCCTAGATCTGGATAAGGTGACCTAAGAGAAAGCCTCTGTTTTTATCTCCTGTTTGCTTTACTAACATAGATAAACATAATTTTTTTTTTTTTAACAAAGTAATAGCTTTTCAAAACTATTCAGCTTCTCTGAATAAACAACTTGAAATATACCAAAAAAGTATACTTCGAGGAGGCATATTTTGGATTCCAACAAATGTAATAGCAAGGAAGTATTTTCTGACCTAGAACTTGTTTTTGTCCTTCCTTAAGTCTACCATTCAGAGTGTTGGGGCTCAGAAAACAATACCCCAAAATGAAGGCCGCTGCAATACCTTCAGAAGCAAAACGTTTTTTCTCTGAGCTCTTCCTGTCCTCCTTTCTCTCAGTCCCATTCTTCCCCAAGGCTAGCCATAGAAATGATAAACACTCTTCTCCAAGGCAGGTCACAGAAACCAGAACTCCTTTCCTCCAAAGACAGCCACAAAACTAAAAATATTAATCTAACCTTGTAGCAGGACGAGCAGCAGACAAAACTCCTCAGACGCCAAGTTAAAGAAGGAAGGGGTTTATTTGGCCAGGGGCATCGGCAAGACTCCTGTATCAAGAGCCGAGCTCCGTGAGTGAGCAATTCCTGTCCCTTTTAAGGACTCACAATTCTAAGGGGCTGAGTGTGAGAGGGTCGTGATCAATTGAGCAAGCAGCGGGTACGTGACTGGGGGATGCACGCACCGGTAATTAGATCGGAACAAAACAGGATAGGGATTTTCATCGTGTTTTTCTATATAAGGTCTGTAATCTACAGATAACGTCAGGGGTCGACCTTTAACTACCAGGCCCAGGGTGTGGTGCTGGGCTGTCTGCCTGTGCATTTCATTTCTGCCTTGTAGTTTTTACTGTTTCTTTCTTTGGAGGCAGAAATTGGGCATAAGAAAATATGAGGGGTGGTCTCCTTCCTTAACCTTCCCTTCGCCCTCTCCATGTAAAAATGGCCAGAAAGAAATTCTCTGACCTACCTTGTTTGATGATAGGTTATAAGACTCCCATTCCAGAGAGGTTCCTGCCCCATACCCAGAGGGAAGTAACACTGCTCAGAGAAGCCAACAGGAATCTAGATGGACACACCTTGCTGGGATCCCCCACTCAGACTATTAGTATTAGATCACACACTTTTTGTCCAATCATATTTCTACATGACTATCCATATTTTGTTGAACCAAAGCAAAAACTAGACACTTTCCCCTGTGTCTTTGGGTCTTCATTCTGAGGGCTCCTGTGTACACATGTTAAATAAATTTGTATGCCTTTTTTCTATTTGTTTGCCTTTTGTGAATTTATTTTTCAGCAAACCTTCAGAGGACCAGGAGGAAGGCTCTCCTGTGGCCCTTGCAAAGGGAAAAATGGTGATAAAGAGTAAATTTTACTGAATACTCCTGTTTTGTTTTGTTTGGCACCTATCAGATTTGCAGGGGCCAAGTAGAGTTTTCATGATAATAGTATGATTTCTATCCACAGTTCTTGAAAGTCACCCTTTCTAGCCTAATATGCTGCCTTCACCATCTCAAAATGAATAAAAGAAATGAAACAAAACAAATCAAAACAAAACAAAATGCAAACATAATGCACAAAGCTCTGAGCTCTGGCTCCTTTAAAGACCCTACAGGTTTGTACACACAGCAGCAGACCTTTGGAAATCGCTTCACAGACTTACTCCAATTAGTTTCAATACGGGAATCAGGACTGTCTTTTTCTCTTTCCTTGAATGTCTCCTTCACTAATAATGTCTACATTACCAGCCAAAGGGAGTTATTCATTACATATTTTTTAGACATGTCTTTTATCTCTCATCACTATTCATGGTCTCTTTTTGACATGCTGATTCTACTTCTTTTTTTCTTGTTCTTTGGTCTAAAAAATATTTTCTCCATTATTTCTTATAAAGAGATCTGGATTTCACGTGATGTTAGAGCAGCTTCTGCTACTCAAACATTTGAATGAACCTCACTCTAACATGAAAAGCTGTACTGAGAATAAGATGGGATTTGTGTAGAAATCTATGGAGACAGGAGAGGCAGCATATTTTTATATTTTCATCTACTTATAGATGTTTTCTTGACATTTTTGTGAATAAAAAGGAGAAAGATGAAATATAATACCTTCAAGATAAAATTGCACTGAGGTTAACAAGAGCTCATTCTTCTTTTGGCTTTGGCTATAATATTTGAAGTAAGCTGGAATTTTAACAGTGGCTTATCTCATACTGGTTTCATTGCGAGACCTCGCCAGTGATTTTTCATTTACTAACTAGAATAAGAATGTAGTCCTTTAAGTATTTATCAGACAGTAACTAGATAAGAAGTTGATATTATTTTCTCAATAGAATTCATTCTACATTAGTTATTTTCTGCTTTAAATAATGCATTACATGAAAAGATAATTTGTTTTAGACACTTGCAATTTTGATTACATACACACACACACACAGACAATATGCAATGAGATAGTTAACTGACATTTCTGAGAAACTAAAGTACAAATATATAAAATTCAAGACCAGTTCACAAACTTGCCAAGGTACAAGTCTTATAAATCCAAGAGGAAGACTTTTTGAGAGGATTTATTAGAGAAGAGGTATTTTCCTCCTGCAACTTAAATCAAGAGAAAACAGCTTCAGTGGCACTTTGCAGGAAGATTTTCTGTGATCCTTACAGCTATGAGACAGGGTGATCCCCACCTGGCCCTGACTGGAAACTCCAGATACAAAGAACTAGGTGAACCCAGGTGTAGGCAACAGGGCAGGGCCTGGCCTCGGCTGCACTTGGTCAGGTTGGGACAAAGAACGCATTTCCTTGTGGACTGAATTAAGTCCTTTCCAAAAAACATCTGGAAAAGAGATGTAATCTCAACAGAAGCTGGAGGTGGACTTCAGATTCCCAGGATCTTCACGTAAACAAGCCCAGCCAGAAGCAGCACTCACTGAAATCAGGAGATTGCATACCACAGTCCCAGAGATCAGAGGTCCTCAAAGAACACATGAGGGAGTCCACAACCTCCTTCTAAACTCTACTGGCTCTGAGGGCACAAAACCAGGCACAACAGTTCTAGACAAAGCCAAGACAAGGCAGAGATGCTCCCTGTGGACTTCTGCCCCTCATCCCCTAGAAGAGCTGCAAACAGCAGCCAGGCAGGAGAGAAGGAAATGAGAAAGAAAGAGGGGCAAAACCAATACTCCTGCCTCAAGGCAGGTTTTCCCTAAAGGATGAGGGAGTAATCTTACCTTTAAATGGAGTTGTAAGCGTAATTATTATATATAATACGTAATAATATATGCCCTACATATATAGAGAGCTTACATGTGATGTACGATTATATAAGACAACCAAGTAGATATTGTGACAATGTGACATTACTAACAATATTACCTTAGGAAATAACAGAAAAGTCACACACTAGGGATTGAAGGAGAAGTTCTCTTACCTAATATATTTTTTATCTAACATATTACATAAATGTAATATTTATGGGATACTGTGTAATATTTTAATACAATATGAAATGATGAAATCAGGGTAATTACCATATCCATCACCTCAAACATTTATCATTTGTGTTAAAAACCATTCAAAATCTTCCCTTCCAGCTATTTGAACATATATAATAAACTATTGTAACTGTAGTTACCCTACAGTGCTATACAACCAATCTATTTCCATCTTTTCCTCCCCCTACCCTCTCCGACCTCTGGTATCTAGTATTCTACTTTCTACTTCTGTGATCAAATTTTATGAGGTTCCACATATGACTGAGAACATGTGGTATTTATCTTTCTGTGTCTGATTTATTTCACTTAACATAACGTCCTCTAGGCTTACTCATGTTGCCACAAATGACCGGATTTCATTTTTTAATAGCTGAAAAGTATTCCATTGTGTATATATACCACATTTTCTTTATCCATTCATCCATTGATGGAATAGGCTGATTACACATCTTAGTTATTGTGAATAGTGCTGCAATAAACATAGGAGTACAAATATTTCTTTGACATACTGATTTCCTTTTCTGTGGATTTGTATCCAGCAGTGGAATTGCTGAATCATATGATAGTTATGATTTTTTGAGGAAACACCATACTGTTTTCCATAACGGTGGTACTAATTTATATCTGCACCAACACCACGTAAGAGTTCCTTTTTCTTTGCATCATTGCCAGCATTTGTTATTTTTTATCATTTTGATAATAGCCCTTCTAACTAGGGTGACATGGTATCTCACTGTAGTTTTGATTTGCATTTTCTTGGTGGTTAGCAATGTTGAGCATTTATTAATATATTTGTCGGCCACTGTATGTCTTCTTTTGAAAAATGTCTATTCAGATCATCTGCACATCAAGTAACTAGATTTTTTTCACTTTTGTTGAGTTGCTTAAGGTCCTTGTATATTCTTGGTATTAATCCCTTATCAGATAAACAGTTTGAAAATATTTTCTCCCTTTTGTGAGGTGTCTCTTCACTCTGTTGATTTTTTTTTTTTTTTTTTTTTTTTTTTGCATTGGTATACAGAAGCTTTGTAGTTTGGTGTAATCCCATTTGTGTATTTTTGCTTTGGTTGCTTAAGCTTCTGAGGTCTTATTCATAAAATCTTTGCCCAGACTAATGTCCTGAAGTGTTTCTCATATGTATTCTTCTAGTTGTTTAATAGTTTTAGGACTTACATTTAAGTCTTTAACCCATTTTGAGTTGATTTTTGTATATGGCTAGAGATATGAGTTTAGTTTCATTCTTCTGCATATGAATATCAATTTTCCTAGCACTATTTATTGAAGAGGCTTGTCTTTTTCCCAGTTTATGTTCTGGGCATCTTTATCAAAAATCAGTTAACTGTAAATATAGTAAGTCCTCACAATGTTGTCAATGGGGCCTCAAAAACTGTGACTTTAAGTGAAACAACATGCTGCCAGTCCTTGGATAATGTTGTTTGATTCAATGTCATTTTCTTATAACATTGATAAGAAAAAAAATGATTTTCTTACAGTCACAGTTTCCAAGAATGAATTATCCATGTTAAGTGAGTACTTATTGTACAAAGATTTATTTATGGGTTCTCCATTCTGTTCCATTGGTTTATCTGTCAGTCTTTATGAAAGTATCATACTGTTTTAGTTACTATAGCTTTGTAGTATAATTTGAAGTTAAGTAATGTGATCCCTCCTGTGTGTGTGTGTTCTTTTTTTTTTTTTTTTTGGAGGGGGTATGTTTTTGGCTATTTGGGGCCATCTGTGTTTCCACAAAAATTTTAGGATTTTTTTTCTATATCTGTAAAGAATGTCATTGATATTTTGGCAGGATTGTATTGAATCTACAGATTTTTTTGGGGGGGTAGTATGGTAATTTTAATATTTATTCTTCTAATTCATGAACATAGGATGTCTTTCCATATTCGTATGGGTCTGTACAATTTCTTTTATCAATATTTTAATAGTTTTCATTAGAGAGATTTTTTACCTCCTTTGTTGAATTTATTCCTAGGTGTCTTTTGTAGTTATTATAAATCGGATTGTTTTCTTTACTTCTTTGTCAGATAGTACAGTATTAGCATATAAAAACACTACTGATTTTTTTTTTTTTAAACTTTTAAATTCAGAGGTACATGTGTAGGTTTGTGATACAGGTAAACTTGTGTCATGGAGGTTTTTGTACAGATTATTTCATCACCTAGGTATTAGGCCTAGTACCTGTTAGTTATTTTTTCTGATCCTCTTCCTCCTCCCATCCCTCCACAGTACAGTAGGCTCCAGTGTCTGTTCTATGTGTCCATGTGTTCTCATCTTTTAGCTCCCGCTTATTAACAATGAGAGCAAGTGGTATTTGGTTTTCTGTTCTTGCATTAGTTTACTAAGGAAAATGGCCTCCAGCTCCACCCATGTTCCTGCAAAGGTCATGATCTTATTCTTTTTTATGGCTGCATAGTATTCCATGGTGTATATGTACCACATTTTCTTTATCCAGTCTACCACTGATAGGCATTTAGCTTGATTCCGTGTCTTTGCTATTGTGAATAGTGCTGCAGTGAACATACATGTGCATGTGTCTTTGTGACAGAACAATTTATATTCTTTTGGGTAAATACCCAGTAATGGGATGCCTGATTCAAATGGTATTTCTGTCTTTAGGTCTTTGAGGAATTGCCACACTGTTTCCCACAATGGTTGAACTAATTTACATGCCCAAGTGTGGGACTGTAAATTTCTCCAAAACCTCACCAGCTTCTGTTATTCTTTTGACTTCTTAGTAATAGCCATTCCGACTGGTGTGAGATGGTATCTCATTGTAATTTCGATTTGCATTTCTCCAATTATAAGTAATGTTGAGCTTTGTTTCAGCTGCCTGTTGGCCACATATATGCCTTCTTTTGAAAAGTGTCCATTCATGTCTTTTCTCAACTTTTTAATGGGGTTATTTGTATTTTCTTTTAAAATTGTTTAAGTTCCTTACAGATGCTGGATATTAGAACTTTGTCATATGCATAGTTTTCACAAATTCTCTCCTGTTCTGTAGGATGTCTGTTTACTCTGTTAATAGTTTCTTTTGCTGTGCAGAAGCACTTTAGTTTAGTTAGATCCCATGTGTCAATTTTTGCTTTTGTTGCAATTGTTTTTGGCATTTTTGCTATGAAATCTCTGCTCAGTCCTATGTTCAGAATTTTATTGCCTTGGTTGTCCTCTAGAGTTTTCATAGTTTTGGGTTTTACATTTAAGTTTTTAATCCATCTTGAGTTATTTTTTTGTATATGGTGGTGTAAGGAAAGTTCAGTTTTAATCTTCTGCATATGGCTAGCTAGTTGTGCCAGCACCATTTATTCTACAGAAATTTATTTCTCTATTGCTTAGTTTTGTCAGCTTTGTGGAAGATCAGGTAGTTGTATATTTGTGGTCTTATTTCTGGGCTCTTTATTCTGTTCCATTGGTCTATGTGTCTGCTTTTGTACCAGTACCATGCTGTTTTGATTACTATAGTTTTGTAGTATAGATTGAAGTTGGGTAGCATATTTCCAGCTTTGTTCTTTTTGCTTAGGATTATCATGGCTATTCAGGCTCTTCTTTGGCTCCACATGAATTTTAAAAAAGTTTTTTTCTAGCTTTGTGAAGAATGTCATTAGTAATTTTATAGGAATAACATTGAACCTATTAATTGCTTTCAGCAGTATGACCATTTTAACTATATTGATTCTTCCTATCCATGAGCATGGAATGCTTTTCCATTTGTTTGTATCATCTCTGATTTCTTTGAGCAGTATTTTGTAGTTCTCTTTGTACAGAACTTTTAAACCCCTATTTAGCTGTATTCCTAGGTAATTTATTCTTTTTGTGACAATTGTGAATGGGACTGCATTTCTGATTTGGCCCTCAGCTTGACTGTCGTTGGTGTATGGTAATGCTAGCGATTTTTGTATGTTGATTTTTTATCCTGAGACTTTCCTGAAGTTGTTTATCAGTTTAAGAAGCTTTTGGGCTGAGACTATGGGGTTTTCCAGATAGGATAATGTAATCAGCAAACAGGGATAATTTGATTTCCTCTTTTCCAATTTGAACACCTTTTGTTTCTTTCTCTTGCCTGATTGCTCTGGCCAGGACTTCCAATACTATGTTGAATAGTAGTGAGAGAGTACATCCTTGTCTTGTGATAGTTTTCAAGGGGAATGCTTCCAGCTTTTGCTCAGGCAGTATGACGGTTTGCTGTGGGTTTGTCATAGATGGCTCTTATTATTTTAAGGTACATTCTTTCAATACCTAGTTTATTGAGTTTTTAACATGAAAGGGTATGAAATTTTATCAAAGCCTTTCCTGCATCTATTGAGATAATCATATGGTTTTTGTCTTATTTTGGTTAATGTGATGAATCACATTTATTGATTTGCATATGTTGAATCAGCATTGTATCCCAGGAATAAAGTCTACTTGATCATGGTGAATAAGGTTTTGATGTGCTGCTAATTTCAATTTGCCAGTATTCTGTTGATAATTTTTTGAATCAATGTTCATCAAGAGTATTAACCTAAAGTTTTCTTTTTTTATTGTGTTTCTGCCAGGTTTTAGTATCAGGAGGATGCTGGCCTCATAGAAGTTAGGAAGGAGTCCCTCCTCCTCGATTTTTTGGAGTAGTTTCATTGGGAATGCTACCAGCTCTTCTTTGTATATCTGGTAGAATTCAGCTGTGAATCCGTCTGTTCCTCAGTTTTTTTTTTTTGGTTGGTAGGCTATTTATTACTGATTGAATTTCAGAGCTCTTTAATGGTCCATTTAGGGATTCAATGTCTTCCTGGCTCAGTCCAGGAATGTATCTATCTATATTTAAAGAACACTAATTCTATTCAATTATTCCAAAAAATCAAGGATAAAGAAATACTTCCAAACTTATTCTACAAGGTTAATGTCATCTTGTTATCAAAATCAGGCAAAGACACACCAAAAAAGAAAACTACAGGTCAATGTATCTGATGAATACAGATGCAAAAATCCTCAACAACAACAACAACAACAACAACAAAAATAGCAAACCAGATTCAACTATACATCAAAAAGATCGTTCATTATGGTCAAGAGGAAACTATCCTCGAGATGTAAGTGTGGTTCAACATATGCAAATCCATACATGTAATACATCACATCAATAAAATGAAGGACAAAAATCATATCATAACTTCAACTGGTGCTGAAAAAATATTCCATAAAATTTAACATATCTTCATAATAAAAACTCTCTAAACAACTGTATAGAAGGAACTCTCCTCAACACAATAAAAGCCATATACAATAAACCCATGGCTAGTATCATACCGAACAGGGAAAACCCGAAGCCTTTTCTCTATGATCTGGAAGAATAAACGGATGCTCACTTTCACCACTTTTCTTCAACATGTACTGGCCAGAGCAAACAGACAAGAGAAAGAAATAAAGAGCATCCAGATTAGAAAGGAAGATGCCAAATTATCCTTGTTTGGAAATGATATGGTCTTATATTTTAAAAAACCTAAAGACTCCACCAAGAGACTTTTAAAACTTATAAACAAATTCAGTAAAGTTGCAGGATACAGAATCAATATACAAAAATCAGTAGCATTTTATACATCAACAGCAAACAATTTGAAGAAGGAAATAAGAAACTAATTCCATTTACAATAGCTACAAATAAAATAAAATACATAGGAATAGACTTAACTAAAGAAATGAAAGATTTCAAAAATGAAAATTCTAAAATGATCTCTAAAATAAAACATTACAGAAAGCAATTGAAGCAATTACAGAAGAATGGAAAGATAGTTCATGTTTATGAATGGAAAGAATCAGTATTGTTAAAATGACCATACTGCCTAAAACAATCTACAGCTTCAATGCAATTCCTATCAAAATACCCATGGCATTCCTCACAAAAATAGAAAAAAAAATCCTAAAATTTATATGAAACCAGAACGAAAAACCAGAATAACCAATGCCATGCTGAACATTTGGAAGAAAACTGGAGAAATCACATTATTTGACTCAAAAATATACTACAGAGTTATAGTAACCAAAACAGCATGATACTGGCATAAAAACAGACAAATAGACAAATTGGACAGAATAGAGAACCCAGAAATAAATCCACACATTTATGGTCAACATATTTTGATGAAGGTGCCAATAACATACAGTAAGAAAAGGACAATCTCTTCAATAAATGGTACTGGCTGTGGAAACTAGATATCCATATCTAGAAGAATGAAACTAGCTTCCTTTCTCTTATCATATATAAAAATCAAATCAAAATGGATAAAAGACTTAAATCCATGACCTCAATCTATGAAACTACTAGAAAAAAACTGTAAAGAAACACTCTAGTACATTGGTCTTGGCAATGATTTTTTGAGTAAGATCTCAAAAACACAGGAACCAAAGCAAAAATGGACAAATGGGATAATATCAAACTAAAAAGTTTCTGCACAACTAAGAAAAAAAAATCAACAGAGTGAAGGGGCAACCCACAGAACGGAAGAAAATATTTGCAAACTACTCATCTCACAAGAGATTAATAACCAGAATATATAAGGAGCTCAAACAACTCAATAAAACATTTTTAAAGTAAACACACAAATAATCCAATTAAAAAAGGACAAGTGAGCTGAATAGACCTTTTTCAAAAGAAGACATACAAATGGCCAACAGGTATAAGTAAAACAGATGAACATCACTAATCTTCAGAGAAATGCAAATTAAAACTATGATGAGATACCTTCTCCTCTCAGTTGAAACAGGTTTTATCCAAAAGACAGACAATAATAAGTATTAGCTAGGATGTGAAGAAAGGAACCCTTGTTCATTGTTTGGAGGAATATAAATTAGTAAAGCACTATGGAGAACAGTATAAAGGTTCCCCAAAAAGCAAAAAATATACTATACTACTATATGATCCAGCAATCCCCTTGCTGAGTATATACTCACATGAAAGGAAATCAGTTTATTGAAGAGATATCTGCATTCCCACATTTATTGCAACACTCTTCATAATAGCAAAGATATGGGATCAACCTATGGGTCTATCGATGAATAAATGATTAAAAAATGAGACACACACACACACACACGGCTGTATATCATTCAGCTATAAAAAGAATAAAATCCTGTCATTTGCAACACCATGGATGGAACTGGAGGCCATTATATTGAGTGAAATAAGCCAGAGACAGAAAGGCAAATATCCCATGTTCTCACTCACACGTGGGAGCTTTAATTTAAAAAGAACTCTTGGAGATAGACAGTGGAATGATGGTTGCCAGAATGTGGAAATGGCAGCAGCGTGGGAGTGGGGGAGGTGGGATAAAACGGGGATGGTGAATGGGTAAAAAGTACAGTTAGATAGAAGGAATTGGTAGCACAATAATGTGACTATAGTTAACAGTAATTTATTACATATTTTAAAATAAGTAGAACAGTGAAATTGGGATGTTCCAAACACAAATAAATAATAAAGGCTTGAGGTGATAATGGGTGCTCCAATGACCCTGACTGGATGCTCCAATAACCTTGAATATTACACATTGTATGCTTGTATCAAACATCACACGTTCCTCTTAAATATATGCAACCATTATGTACCATAATAAATAATTTTGTTTTTGAGATGGAGTTTCATTCTTGTTGCCCAGGCTGGAGTGCAATGGTGTGATCTTGGCTCACTGCAACCTCCGCCTCCCGGGTTCAAGTGATTCTCCTGCCTCAACCTCCCAAGTAGCTGGGATTACTGGCATAAGCCACCATGCCTGGCTAATTTTATATTTTTAGTAGAGACGGGGTTTCTCCATGTTGGTCAGGCTGGTCTCAAACTCCCGACCTCAAGTGATCCTCCCACCTCGGCCTCCCAAAGTGCTGGGACTACAGGCATGAACCACCGTGCCTGTCCAATAAATAAAAATTTTTAACGAAAAAAAGTAAAACTTTTAAAGACAAAAAGTGAAATAAAAATGATTTTCTTATAGTCATAAATTGGTAAACACCCTGCTCCCCGCACAATATATATAGTCTTTAGCCTTAGAAAATGTGTTTCAAAAATGACTCTGACATCTTACTAAGGCTTAGGGTTTACCATTATTTTACATTTATTTACAATTTGTTATTCTTTATATGAAAGAACATAGGCCACTGATGATATCTCTTGTTTTCTCTATCTGAATTGAAATGGTAAAATCTAGATGATCCCAGGTATGTTCAGGAAATGCTTTACCACCAGGGCCTCATGAAATTTAGTAACATATTTAGTCATCATTCAAATATTGAATGAATTATCCAAATTTATCAAAAGTTTACCTTAAAGCTACAGCTCTGATAACCTCAGCCCTAGTGAGGAAAAAATTGACCAAGATTTTATACCATGTTTTAAAATTCTTTTCTACTTTTGAAATAAATTATATAACACTTCTATTAAAAGTTAATTTAGGATGTTTAAAACAGCTATTCTTAACCTTGGCTGCAGTGCTCCTACTCCCAGAGATTCTGATGACTGGATCTGGTGGTAGCTACTTTTTGCAGCCAAGGTCAAGAACCATTTATGTAAAAAAGAAACTTAGCAATAATTTTGCCTCTTCTTCAGGCAAATAGAATGCCTTGGGAATTAAAGTCAAGCTCTGTCTTCTCTCTAGAATTATGAAAGTTCTCTTTTCAATACATTTATTTTAAAAGTTATATGCAGTGCATTTTTTTTTATTTTTCCCAAAAGTGGTCATGTGACTATACTTAATAAGACTTGAAACATTATTTTATCTACTTTACCTCATTCATCTTAGCTATGTGATACCTAGGATTTCTAGAGTCAAACCATACTTTAGGTAAACACTGTTTTTCTCTGACCTATTCCAGAAAAAAATTCTTAATTAAGTTATTCTTTAAAATTTATTCTATCTGGATAGAAATCATCACTTTAATTTTTCCAACAACTTTTAGCTTTGGGTTGAGCTACAGCTACCCAAATATTTCTTGGAGTTAGGGGGATATGTCACTAGGCCATTTCAACAGAATAAACTGGAAACTTATATAATTTTTAAAAATATTATTCCAAAAGCAGTACTACAAAACAGTATTTTCCCATAGAGCGTTTAAAAAATAAAAAAGGATAAAATCTCCCTACCCACATCCTACAGTTTAAAGACTCTTCCTAGTTAATCGAGTTGAGTCACTGTCACACTGGTTCTGTGGTTCAAAGTTTCTGGAACACTCCTGACTCACAGGCCCAATATAGCCACACTTCATCAACAGATACCAGTTTCTGTGCTCTTGTTGCCTGCATCTGAAACAAACCACAGTGGTTTCCCCAGCCACCTCCTTCATAAAGAAGAGGAGAAAGAACTGACAATCCCCCTCGAGTGCCTTCTTCTCCCGCAGGCCCCTGACTGTTGAGGACACCCAGTTGTCTCAGCTTCAGCAGACACCCTCCTTTACCCTTCCTGATGGTTACTCTGCCCCAGATGTTTTAGAAGAAGAACAAAATTACTAAACCTGGTCGTTAGTCAACAGGTAATGCTAAAATAACTAATTCCCTAGAATGAAAACTGTACAGGTAGGGAAATGAAGAGATGTTGGTCAAAGGGTACCAAATACAGGTAAAGGATGAATGTTCTGGGGATCCAATACATAGCATGACTGTAGTTAACAATACTGTACTGTATACTTGAAATTTGCTAAGACAGTAGATCTGGAATGTTCTCACCACACACACAAGTAACTATACGAGGTGATGGATGTGTTAACTAACCTGATTGTGCTAATCATTTCACTATATATACATATGCATGCATATCAATATGTATATATACACACATATATACAATGTGTATATATATACACAATATGTGTATATATACATATATACAATATGTGTGTATATATATATGCATGCATATCAAATACTCGTGTGGCACACCTCAAATATGTACAATTTTGTCAACTATACCTCGATAAAGCTAGGGGAGAGAGAAAAAGCAAAGTTGCTTCACTTAAGAAACAAAAAGAAATCTGTATCATCCTCTTGATAAAAAAAATTTCCCTTTTAGTAGACTGAGCAAACACTTTTCAAATTTTTGACCAACTACTCTTATAATAAAATATATTTTATTTCACAACCATAGGCATGGCCTAATTCCTAAAACATATTGACATATATGTAGAGAAAAAGAAGTTTCACAGTACAATACTAAACCTTGGTTATTAGTCAGTTTTGTTGTAATAATCCTGCATAACAAGCCTCAAATCTTAATGCTTACAGTAACAATGAATTCTTTCTCAAACATGACTGTGTTATCAGCTGTGACTCGGCTGGGATTGGATAGAATCTACTGAGTCAGGCTCCAGACTGAGAGCTGGAATCAGGTTTATTTAACTGATTTTCTCATTCTTAGACCAGGGTCTTCTCTTGTGGAAGTACATGGGTATCCAAGAGTGTATGTGGTGACAAATAATGCTCTTAAATCTTCTGCTAAAAACTGCATACTAGTACTTCTTTCTATGTATTGTTAGTCACAACAAAGTATATAGCCAAGCTCAAAGTCAAAAGACAAAGTCAACAGGAGAGTGGGAAAAGAAGAAAGAATTATGAAAAAATACCCTCCACCACAACTCGCCATCGGTGATTTACATTTTTCTCTATATTTTCTCTCATTTAAAAAACTGATATTTACAACCTCCCAAACTAATTCTACAACCTATAAATAAGTCATGGTCATACCTTACAAAACACTGTGCTAGAGCATCTTTGAAATACGATACCAAATTATAACCAATTAATGGAAATTTGTGTGAGTAAACTCGCTGTCTGGGAAGTTCCAGACCTGAATCCACCCTTAACTATTTATGAAGCTGTAAGTAAAGTATTTTTCATCTAAGACTTCAGACTGCTTTAAAATAAATGGTATCAATAGTGCTTTAATGAAGTGCTATTAATTTTTCATTATTTATGGAAATAAATGTTTATCACTCTATTATTATTTAACAAATATACAGAAGCTTGTGTTGAAGTAAGTATGGCAATATCTACTGCAAAAATCAGGAATCCTTTAAATGGTGGAAGAAATTAGGACTTGTACATTCATTGCGTTGTAAATTACTTTTCCAGTTTCCCATAAAATGAAGAGAGTATGTGATAGGGCCGTCAGAATGAGACTCAATAAGGAAAACTAATGGTATTATTGGATTTCAGTTAGTTACATAATCTGAATCTTGTGGTTAATGTATGCTTTTTATGAAAATCCATTTCTTTTGTTAAATATTATTTGCAATTATTAAGTTCCTTCATTTCAATTTTCTAAAAAAATTAATATGTAACAATTTATTAGTTTTACTGTTGGTACCATGAGAATTTTAATATTTTTTTAACTTTGTTAAATTTTTTAAGTGGTAGGATAAAAAATTAACAACTTTATTTAAATAGAAAGCATTCACCCTTTGTAACTGTACAGTTTAATAATTTTTAATAAATCTATACAGTTGTACGATTATCACAATTCAATTTTAGAATTTTTTCATCATCATCGTAAGTTGTGCGTCTATTGCAATCAATTTCTGTTTTTAATATCAATCCCAGAAAACTTTAAATCTGCTCTGTCTATATAAATCTGCCTTTCCTAATCTTTCTTATAACTATTATCATATACAGTTTGCCTTTTTCTCTTGTTTCTTTCCCTTAGTACAATATTTTTGGTAGTAATCTGTATTGTTTTATATATGAATAGTTTATTTCTTTTTATTGCCAAGTAGTTTTCCATTATACAGAAATATCAGTATGTTTCCATGAACAAATTGATGGACATCTGAATTGTTATTGGTCTTTGACTTTTATAAAGAACGTTATTATAAACTTTTGCTTACATGTCATTGAAGAGATACATGTTTCCATTTCTCTTGGGTACACCCTTGACATGAAATTCCTGAATCATATGGTAAATAATGTTTAACTGTCAAAGTTTTTTCCAGAATTATAATAATATTATACTTTCCCTTCAGCAATATTATAGGAGGGCACCAGTTCCTCCCACATCATGGTCAATATTTGTTACTGTCAGATTTTTAAATTGTAGATATGGGTATGTAATGGTATAAAATTTTGGTTTTCACTAATGTTTAACGATGTTAAACATATTTTCATATTTTATTATCTAGTCAAACATAATTATATTAGCTTTTTTTTGGTAAAATGTCCAGCTAATTTTTAATTTATTTGTCTTCTTGATAATGAGTTGCAGGAGCTTTTTTTGTATGTCTGTATAACAAAGCTTTTACGAGATAATTTTTGCAACCATTTTCCTGCAAGCCTCTTCACTTTTCATTTTGTTAATCGTGTCTTTTGGAGAAAAAAAATGTTTTAAATATTCAGAAGTCTAATTAATTATTTTTAATTGGCTATGCCTTTAGTGTCTTATGTGAAAAAGTATTTTCTTAACCTAAGGTTACAAATACTTTTCCAATGTTTAATTTTCAAAGTTTTATAGCTTTAGCACTTAAATATATAATAATGATACCTTTTAATAAGTTTGTTATGGTTTGAAGGGTGTAAGTTCATATTTCTACATACAGATATCCATTTTTTTCAGCAGCATTTGTTGAAAATAGCACGTTTTCTTCATTAAACTAGTCTTGACGCCTTTTAGCAGCCTATTGACGACAAAATTCAGAGTTTATTTCTGGACTCCCTAAATTGTTCCATGATATAAACGTGTAAATATTCACAACTAATGCCACAATGTCTCATTACTGTAGGAATCAGGTAGAGTATAAGTCACTCAACTTTATTCATTTTCAAAAATATTTTGACTCTTCTAGGTCTTTTGCATTTCTATATAAATTTCACAATCAACTTGTGAATTTTTACAAAATTTCTTGAGATTTTGTGTTGAATCATGTATCAATTCAGGGAGAAGTCTTATCTAAGTAATATCATGTCTTTTAATACACGAACTTGCTATATCTCTCCACTTACATATTTTTTCTTTAATTTCTTTTAGTAATATTTTTAGACTTTTAATGTAAAGTTTTTATACTACTTAAATTAAAATGTATTTGTAAGTATTAAAGCTACTGTAAATGGAATTGTATCATTACTATTTTCTGACTCTTTGAATGTTAACATATAGAAATAGCATAGATGTTGTGTCTTGCAAACTTGCTAACTTATTTACTAGCTGTAGTAGTTTTTCTGTAGAATCCTAAGGGTTTTCTGTGCACAAAATCATATAATCTGCAAGCAGTGACAGTTGAACTTCTTCCTTTCAAATCTGTACTCTTAGGCATTTAGCCTTTGAGCATTAAATGTGATGTTAGCTGTAGTTTTTTCATTGATGCACTTAGCTAGTTTAAGGATGTTACCTCTGTTCCAAGTTTGTTAGGGATTGTTATCATAAATGTTTAATTTCTTCAGTTTTTTAATGTGTCCATTGAGATAATCATGGTTTTTGTTGTTTTTGTTTTTGTTTTTGCCTTTTATTCTACTATCATGGTGCACTAAATTGATTTTCAGATGTTAAACCAACCTTAGCTTCTAGGGATTACTATCATTTAGTCATAACATATCATCTTGTTTTATGTATTGACAGGTACTTTTTTTTTTTTTTTGAGGTGGAATCTCACTCTGTTGCCCAGGCTGGAGTGCAATGGCACGATTTTGGCTCACTGCAAGCTCCGCCTCCTGGGTTCAAGCCATTCTCCTGCCTCAGCCTCCCGAGTAGCTGGGATTACAGGCACCTGCCACCATGTTGGGTAATTTTTTGTATTTTTAGTAGAGGCAGGGTTTCACTGTGTTAGCCAGGATGGTCTTGATCTCCTGACCTCATGATCCACCCGCCTTGGCCTCCCAAAGTGCTGGGATTACAGGTGTTGATAGGCATTTTATTAAAAATTTGTGTCGGATTTTGCAATTAGTTAATGAGGAATATAGAACTGTTATTTTCTTTTCCTGTCATGTCTTTGATGTGTTTTTGTTTCAGTATTATACTTGTTTTGTCAGGGTTATAGGGTATAGTTGTTTTATCAGGTTTCAATGTTAAATTTAAAAAGTTTTTTCCTCCTCTACTGTCTGAAAGAATTTATGTAGTACTTTATAAATGTGAGAGTACACAACTGAAGCCTCTGAGGACTGGGCTTGTCTTTGGGGGAAGATTTTAATTATTAATTTAGTTTATTTACTGAATACAGATTTACTGATACTTTCCATTGCTTCTTCAATTATTATAGGTAACTTACATCTTCGTATAAATTTTTTCCAATGTTGTCTAATTTATTGGCATGAGTCATTCGTGTTTCTTTATCATCATTTTCATTCTTGTAAAGTTGTTACAGGTGTACCCCCTTCTATTTCTGATTTTGGTAATATATGTTTTTTCACTTTTTTTTGGTAAGTCTAGATAGAGCTGTATTTTTTTTTTTGAAAATTTTAAAGGATTAACTAGGATTTTATTGTTTTTCTCCATTATTTTTCCTTCTCTATTTTAATTATTTCATTTCTGATTATTTCCTTCTTGCTATTTACTATGCATATAAGTTGCTCTTCTATTGTTGAAGTTATAGCTTAGATAATTAATATTAAATCTTTCTTTTTTCTAAGTGTTTAATGCTCTAAATTTTCTTTTGAACACTTCTCTAAAAACCATTCATAAATTTTGATACGCTGTTTTCATTTTTATTAAATTCAAAATATTTTCTTATTTACCTTGTAAATTCTTCTAATTCGTTTTTTAGAGGCATATTGGTTAGTTTGCAAATATTTAGGGAGTCTCAAATTTAATTCAGTTGTTTTATTTTATTCAGAGAACATATTTTTGGCATGATTTTAATGTATTTTACCGTATTAAAATTTGTCATGCAGTTTAGCATATGCTCTACCCAAGAGAATGTTCCAAGTGTACTTGAAAAGTATGTGTATTCTGCTATTACTTAGTGGAGCATTCTATAAGTGACAATCAGATCGAGGTAACTGAAAGTGTTCAAGTCTTCTATATCCTTAATTGGTTCTGCCTAATTCTCCTGTCAACTATGAGAAAGCTGGATTCATATCTCCATATTGAAGGTTGAGTTGTCAATTTCTCTTTTAATTCTAAAAATTTCTACTTCATGTAATTTGAGGCTCTGTTGTTAAGTACATATGCATAGGTACTTGTTATTACATTACTGATATATTAACTCTTTCATCATTGTGAATGTCTCTCTTTTTCTCTAGTAACACTGAAGTTGGCCCAATTTTAAACTTGCATCTTTTCTCAGAAAACTGACCATAAGACCTCCCAGATGATTTCAGGGAGGTAAGGATTTCTGGATCACTGCACCTGGACAATAAAAAGAATCATTGCCTGTTGATCAATTCCTTTCTCCTCCCTCCCTAATTCTGTCTTTCCGCATGTGGTTACAGTGCTATGCTGGATCACTGCTGCCTGTTGATCAACTCCTCTTCCTTGTCCCTCCTGTTTTCCTTCTTAGATATATAAAAACCTAACTTTGGTCAGAGAAGGAAGGCGGATTTGAGGTTTTGCTCCCTTCTCTCTGGCTGATATCACCCACAAAATAGTAAAGCCTTCTTCCCTGGCAATACTTGCCATCTCAGTGATTGGCTTTCTGTGCCGCAAGCAACGGGACCTGGACCAAACCTCTGGTGACAACACTTCTCATATTAAAGTCTATTTTGTCTGATAATAATATAGCTGGTCCAGCTCCCGTATAGTTATGGTTAGCCTGTTATAACTTTCCATCCTTTTACATTCAAAGTTCTGTTACTTTGAACCTAAAGTTTTCTCTTATTGAAAGCATATAATTAAACCTTGATTTATCATCAACTCTGACACTGTCTCTTAAAATATATACATATTATATAAGATTATATATGTATACACAGTCCAGCCCCTGTGGACACTAGGCCTGCTATAAATATGTACCTTAGACTGGGTAATTTACAAAGAATAGAAATTTACTGCTAACAGTTCTAAAATCTGAAAATTTCAAGATCAAGATGAAGGTGCAAGCAAATTCAGCGTCTGGTGTGGGCTCACCCCCTGCATCAAGAGGGCACCTTTTTAGCAATGTCCTCACATGACAGAAGGCTGAAAGTGTCTCACTCAGCCTCTTCTAAAAGGACATTGATTCCACTTACAATGTTGAAGATCTCTTGACTTAATCATTTCTCAAAGGCTTCACTTCTTAATACTATCACATTGTGTGCTAGGTCATAACATGTGAATTTGGAAGAGACATCAACATTCAGACCACAGAAACACAGTTTTTGATATTTAGTAAGAAGTGATATAAACTATACATATGTAACATGTACAACTTGATAAGTCTGACACACACACATATGAAACTTTGAATTCACCAACACAATCAAGTTAACAAATATAATCCCCACAACATTCCTTACTGCTACTCTATAATCTCTTATTTCCTCCCCCTCCCACAACCACGTCCCTGGGCAACTGCTAATCTGTAGTTTACTATGCATTGCTTTCTAGACTTTTATAAAAATAGTCATACAATATATCTTCTTCTCAGTGTATGTTCTTAAGATAACTTTTGAGACTCATATCGTTGTGTACACAAATAGTTCATTCCTTTTTGTTTGGCTAAGTAATATTCAATTGTACTTTCATAGCAGAGTTTGTATACTTGTTGATGGGTATGAGGTTTGTTTTAAAATTTTAGCTATTACAAATAAAGCTGCTTGAATGCTCATGTCTTTGCTATTGTGAATAGTGCCGCAATGAACATACACATGTATGTGTCTTTGTGACAGAACTTTGGGTATATACCCAGTAATAGGACTGCTGGGTGAAATGATAGTTCTGTTTTTAGGTGTTTGAGAAATTGCCACACTGTTTTCCACAATCGTTGAACTAATTTACACTCCTACCAAGTGTATAAGCATTCCTTTTTCTCCTACCAAAAAAAAAAAAAATTGTCTGGGCATGGTGGTGCACACCTGTAGTCCCACCTATTTGGGAGGTTGGGGTGGGAGGATAGCTTGAGCCGGGGAGGCAAAGGTTTCAATTATCCAAGATGGAGCCACTGCACTCCAGCCTGGGCAATAAAATGAGACCCTGTGTTAAAAATAAAAAATTTAAAAAACCACAACCTGGCCAGCATTTCTTAGTTTTTGACTTTTAATGATAGCTATTCTAACTGGTGTGAGATGCTATCTCATTGTGGTTTTGATTTGCATTTCCCTAATATCAGTGATGTTGAGCTTTTTTTCATATGCTTGTTGACCATGTGTCTTTTGAAAAGTGTCTTGTTCATGTCCTTTGCCCGCTTTTTAATGTGGTTGGTTGTTTTTTCTTGTAGATTTGTTGAAGTTCTTTATAGATGCTGGATATAAGCCCTTGTCAGATGCATAGTTTGCAAAAAGTCTTTCCTGTTCAATAGGATGTCTGTTTACCCTGTTAGTTTATTTTGCTGTTCTGAAGCTCTTTAGTTTAATTACATTCCATTTGTCAATTTCTGCTTTTGTTGCCATTGCTGTTGGCATCTTTGCAATGAAATATTTGCCCGTGCCTATTCCCTGAATGGTATTACCTAGGTTGTCTTCCAGGGTTTTCATAGTTCTGGGTTTTACCATTAAGACTTTAATCCATTTTGAGTTAATTTTTGCATATGACATAGGGAAAGGGTCAAGTTTCAATTTTACACATATGACTAGCCAGTTATTCCAGCACCATTTATAAACAGGGAATCCTTTCCCTGTTGCTTCTTTTTGTCAGGTTTGTCAAAGACCAGAAGGTTATAGGTGTGTGGTCTTATTTCTGAGTTCTCTATTCTGTTCCACTGGTCTATGTGTCTGTTCTTGTATCAGTACTATGCTGTCTTGGTTACTGTACCCCCGTCGTATAGTTCAAAGTTGGCTAGCATGATTCCTCCAGGTTATTTTTCCTCAAGATTGCCTTGGCTATTCAGGCTCCTTTTTGGTTCCACATGAATTTTTAAATACTTTTCTCTACTTATGTGAAGAATGTGAATGACAGTTTAATGGGAATAGCATTGAATCTATAAATTGCTTTAGGCCGTATGACCATTTTAACAAAATGTATTCTTTCTATCCATGAGCATGGAGTGCTTTTCCATTTGTTTGTGTCACCCTTGATTTATTTGAGCAGTGGATTGTAGTCCTCCTTGTAGAGATATTTCACCTCCCATGTAAGCCTTATTCCTAGGTATTTTATTCCTTTTGTTGAAATTGTAAATGGGAGTTTGTTTGTGATTTGGCTCTCAGCTTGCCTGTTGTTGGTGTACAGGAATGATTTTTGCACATTTATTTTGTATGCTGATACTTTGATGAAGTTGCTTATTAGCTTAAGAAGATTTGGGGCTGAGAGTATGGGGTTTTTTAGATATAAAATCACGTCATCTGCAAACAGGGATAGTTTGACTTCCTCTCTTCCTATTTGAATGCATTTCATTTATTTATCTTGCTTGATTCACATGAGCAGAAGTTCCAATACTATGTTAAATGGGAGTGGTGAGAGATGACATCCTCATTTTGTGCTGGTTTTCAAGGGGAATGCTTCTAGCTTTTGCCCATTCAGTATTTGTTGGCTATGGGTTTGTCAAAGATGGCTCTTATTATTTTAAGGTATGTTCCTTCAATAACTAGTTTATTGAGAGTTTTTAACATGAAGGAATGTTGAATTTTATCAAAAGTCTTTTCTGCATCTACTGAGATAATCATGTGGTTTTTGTATTTAGTTCCATTTACGTGATGAATCACATTTGTTGATTTGCGTACGTTGAACCAAACTTGCATCCTGGGGACGAAACTGACTTCATCTTGATGGATAAGATTCTTTACGTGCTGCTGGATTCTGTTTGCCAGTATTTTGTTGAGGATTTTTGCATCAATGATCATCATGGATACTGGCCTGAAGTTTTCTTTTTTTTGTTGTATCTCTGCCAGTTTTTGGTATCAGGATGATGCTGGCCTTGCAGAATGAGTTAGCAAGGAGTCTCTCCTTTTCCATGTTTTAGAACAGTTTCAGTAGGAATGGTACCAGCTATTCTTTGTACGTCCGGTAGAATTCAGCTGTGAATTCATCTATGGACCTGGAGTTTTCTCTATGGAAAAGTTTTTAAGTGAAGTTCAACTCTTTTACACCCCCCGCCCCACACACACACACACCCACAGTTGACTTCATTAAGTTACTTTAAGGGTGAAAGACATGATGCTTTCTACCCAAAATCAGGAAGAACATAAGGATTCCTGTTCTTACCACATTTACTAATAGTTGGAGAGGAAGCTCTGAACAGGACAACTAGGCAAGAAATATTTTTTAAAAAGGCATTCAAATTGTAAAGAAAGAAGTAAAATAAATTATCACGATTTGTCTATATCATGATGATGTATACAGAAAATCAAAAGGAATCCACCAAAAGTTTACTGATACTAATAAACAATTTCACCAATGTTGCAGGATACAACAGGAATATATAAATATGAATTGTAGTTCTATACTCCAGTAATGAACAATTCAAAAATGAAATTAAGAATACAGTTATATTGATAATAGCATTAAAAAGAATAAAATACTTAGGGAAAATTTAACAGAATTACTACAAAATTTTCACACTGAAAGCTACAAAATATTCTTGAAAGAACTTAAAGAATACCTAAATAAATGAAAATACATGTCACGGTCATTAATCAGAAGACTTAATATTGTTAAGATGATAATACTCCTGTATTAGTCTGTTCTCACATTGCTATAATGTGAGAACATTACCTGAGACTTGGTAATTTATAAAAAAACAAGACATTTAATTTGCTCACAGCTCTGTGGGCTATACAGGAAGCATGGCTGGGGAGTCTTCAAGAAACTTATAATCAAGTGAGAAGGCAAAGGGGAAGCTGGCACATCCTACATGGCTGGATCAGGAGGAAGAGAGAGTGAGGGGGGGTTACTACACAGTTTTAAACAACCAGATCTTATGAGAACTCTATCTTTAGACAGCACTAGGGGAACAATACTAAACCATTAGAAACCATCCCCATGATCCAATCACCTCCCACCAGACCCCACCTCAAAGGCTCAATCACAATTCGACATGAGATTTGAGTGCAGACACAGAGCCAAACCATATTATTCTTCCACCCCTGACCCTTCCCAAATCTCACATCCTTCTCCCATTTAAAAACACAATCATGCCTTCTCAACAGTTCTCCAAGTCTTAACTCATTTGCATTAACTCAAAAGTCCAAATCCAAAATCTCATCTGAGACAAGGCAAGTCCCTTTCACCTATGAGCCTGTAAAATCAGAAAGAAGTCAGTTACTTCCAACATACAACGGGGGTACAAGAATTGAGTAAATGCTCCAGTTCCAAAAGAAAAAAAAATGCCCAAAACAAAGGGGCTACAGGCCCCATGCATGTCCAAAACCCAGCAGGGGAGTCAATAAATCTTAAAGCTCTAAAATAATTTCCTTTGATTCCATGTCTTACATCCAGGCCACACTGATGCAAGGGGTGGGATCCCAAGTCTTTGGGCAGCTCTGTTTTCACAGACTGGCGTTGAGTGTCTATGGCTTTTCCAGGCACACAGTGCAAGCTGTTTGTGGATCTACCATTCTGGGGTCTGGAGGACTGTGATCGTCTTCTCATAACTTCACTAGGCAGTGATCCAGTGAGGACTCTGTGTGGGGGCTCCAACCATATATTTCCCCTCTACACTGTCCTACTAGAGATTCTCCATGAGGGCTCTGCCCCTGCAGCAGACTTCTGCCTGAATGTCTAGGCATTTACACACATCTTCTGGAATCTAGGTGGGGGCTCCCAAACCTCAACTCTTGCTCTCTGTGTACCTGCAGGCTTAACACTAGGTGGAGGCGGCCAAGGCTCCCATTCTCTGGAGCAGTGACCTGAGACATACCTGGGGACCGTTTAGCAATGGATTCAGTTGGAGTGACTAGAACACATGGTGCCACATCCCAAGGATGCACAGAGCAGTTGGGCTCTGGGCCTGGCACACAAATCGACTTGTCCATTCTAGGCGCACAGGCCTGTGATGGGAGGGGCTGCTCTGAAGGTCTCTCAAACACCTTGGAGGCATTTTCCCATTGTCTTGGCTATTAACATTTGGCTCCTCTTTCGTTATGCAAAATTTCTGCAGCTGGCTTGAATTTCTCCAGAGAAAATGAGTTTTTATTTTCTTCCACATGGCCAGGCTACAAATTTTCCAAACTTTTATGTCCCGATTCTCTTTTAAATATAAGTTTCAGTTTCAGGTCATTTCTTTATTTATGCAAATGAATTAGGCTTTTAGAAGCAGCCAGGCCACCTCTTGAATGCTTTGCTGCTTAGAAATTTCTTCTGCCAGATACCTTAGATCCTCTCTCTCAAGTTCAAAGTTCCTCAGATCTCTACAGCAGGGGAAAAATGCCTCCAGTCTCTTTGCTAAGCCATAGTAAGAGTGGCCTTTAGTACAGTTCCCAATAAATTCTTCATCTCCATCTGAGACCTCATCAGCCTGGACTTCACCGTCCATATCACCACCAGGATTTTGGTCAAAACCATTCAACAAGTCTCTAGGGAGTTCTAAACTTTCCCTCATCTTCCTGTCTTCTTCTAGAATCCTCCCTCATATTCCTGTCTTCTTCTGAACCCCCCAAACTGTTCCAACCTCTTCCCGTTACCCAGTTCCAAAGTCACTTTCATGTTTTCAGGTATCTTTATAGCAATGCCCCACTCCTGGTACCAAATTTCCGTATTAGTCCATTCTTACATTGCTATTAATAACTACCTGAGACTGGGTAATTTATAAAGAAAAGAAGTTTAATTGGCTCACAGTTCCACAGGCCATACAGGAAGCATGGCTAGGGAGGCCTCAGAAAATTTACAATCATGATAGAAGCCTAAGAGGAGAAGCCAGTACATCCTACATGGCCAGAGCAGGAGAAAGTGTGGTGGGTGGGTGTGAGAGGTGCTCCATACTTTTAAACAAGTAGATATCATGAGAACTCTATCATGAGAGATCACTAGGGTGATAATGCTAAACCATTAGAAACCACCCCCATGATCCAATCACCTCCCATCAGGCCCCACCTCCAACACCTGGGATCACAATTCAACATGAGGTTTGGGTGGGGACACAGAGTCAGAACTCCCTAAATTGACCCTCAAATTCAATGCATTCCCTACCAAAATCTCTCTGGAATTTTTTTTTTTTTCATTTGACAAGTTGAATCTAGAACTTGTATGGAAAAGCAAGTGTCATATTGTTTTTTCTTTCTAATTTGGTTTTAAAGTCCCTTTTCAGATCAGCACTACACTCTAGCCCTGCCCTGATGGGTCTCCAGGGGATCTTGTCATGGATACTTGCAGTGTGCCTTTTATGTGGTGCTTCTTCATCCTGGCAGATGGCCTGTGCCTAAGTGGCTGACCCATGACCAGGTGTCCCTCTCACAGGAAACTTGCTCACATTGGCAGGCACGCTGTGTCTCTCGTCTGACCTGTGTTCCGTCTATTCCTACTCTTTAGAAGAGCCCTTACCAGAGAAAAATCTATGTTTCAGTATGTCTGTCAGGTGAAACAAAGAGGAGGCAAAGCAACAAAACACAAGAAATAACAGAAGCAGATTATTCCCTACAGATCCCAGAGAGAAGAGAGCAGCACGCCTCACAGGGCCAATGGGAAGGGGAGAGCTATCTGGGATACACACTCAACCAGAGGATGAGGGGCAAGAAAGAGAGAGGGAGGTACCTCTGGGCCAGTGCCTTAATTGCAGTGCAAGGTGTTACATATGCAGATTTCCCATAAGGGTTTCTAACTGGATTTCCCATAAAGGTTTAGATCAAGCAGGCACGAGTTATGTGGAGTCATACTGTGACTGAGAGGTGATCACTGCAGCATATCTATGCAGTTCATACGGGGCTGGGGGCCATGCAGTGAGTAAGTAGGTAGTACCTAGCTGTTTCCTCCTGTGTAAGACAGATATTTAGATTGGCCACATTGAGGAAGTGAGAGGAGGTGGAGAAGGAAAACTGTGTCAAAGATGACTATGGCCTGCTTCTGGTATGGGAGTCTAATTTATATTCAAAATGAATGCCGAGGCAAGATAAAATTATAGAAATTCAGCAAAGGACCAAGAATTGTCAAAAGAATCTTGAAGAAAAAAAAAGCAAATTTGGAGGACTCACATTTTCCAATTTTAAAACTTACAAAGCTACAATAATCAGTACAGTGCACAGGGAAAGAGGTGAACACAAAGATCAGTGGAATATGATAAAGAGTCCACTAAAAAAACCCTCATATTTATGGTCAATTAATTTTTTTTGCAGGGGAGGCCGAATCTAGCTCTATCTCCCAGGCTGGAGTGCAGTGGTACGATCTCAACTGACTGCAACCTCCACGCCCCTCCCAGGTTCAAGCAATTCTACTGCCTCAGCCTCCTGAGTAGCTGGGATTACAGACGTCTGCCACCACACCCAGCAAAGTTTCGTATTTTTAGTAGAGACGGGGTTTTTCCACGTTGGCTGGGCTGGTCTCGAACTCCTGACCTCAGGTGATCTGCCTGCCTCAGCCTCCCAAAGTGCTGGGATTACAGGTGTGAAGGTGTGAGCCATCACACCCAGCCTGGTCAATTGTTGACTAGTGTGCCAAAAATGATTTAATGATCAGGAATGGTCTCAACAAATGATGTTGGGACAACTGGGTATTCATGTGCAAAATAAAAACGAAGTTGGACCCCCACCTCACAACATATGTAAAACAACTCAAAATTCATAATAGACCTAAATGTAAAAGCTACAACTATAAAATGCTTAGGAAAAAATATAGAAGTAAATCTTTGTGGCCTGGGACTAGGTAATGGCTTCTTTGATGGGAGTACAAAAGAAAAATTGTCAACATGATAAAAATAGATAAATTGGACTCCATTTAAAATTTTAAAAAATTGTGATTCAAAGAACGCCATCAAGAAAGTGAAGAGACAATCATAAAATGGGATAAAATATTTTCAAATCATATATCTGATAATAGACTTTTATTCAAGATATAGAAAGAACTCCCAGGACTCAATAATTGAAAGATAATTTATTTTAAAATGAGGAAAGAATCTGAATAAACATTTTTTTCCAAATAAGATATAAAAATGACCAACAAGCATAAGGAAAATTGTTTGATGTTTTATCCATTAGGGAATTGCAATCAAAATTGCAATATGATACTACTTCACACCCAGTAGGATGGCCAAAATAAAAAAAGGCAGAGAAGAACAAGTTTTGACAAGGATGTGGAGAAACTAGAACCATCATGAATTGCTAGTGGGGATTTAAAATAGTAGCTACTTTGGAAAACAGTATGAAATGTCCTCAAACTGTTAAACAGAGAGTTACCATATGACCTAGCAATTCTATTCCTAAGAATATACTCTAGAGAAATATAAAATATGTAAAACTAAGTGTCCGTATCAAAACTTATACATGAATATTCATGGCTGCATTATTCATAGTAGCCAAAAAGTAGAAACAAACCAAATTTCCATCAACAAGAGCCACCTAAGACCATATTTTATAATTCCTTATAGAAAAAAGTCCAGAATAAGAAAATCTATAGAAAAAAGAAAAGTGGATTTCTTTTTTCAGATTTGCAGTTGCTTCAGTCTAGGAGTTGGGAGGGAAATGGAAAATGACTGCTAATGAGGTTAGGGTTTATTTCTAAAGTGACAAAAATGTTTTAAAATTAATTATGATTATGCAACTCTATGAATATTCTGGAAAATCTTGATTTTTATGCTTAAATATGCAAATTGTATAGATATAAATTATATCTCAAGCTATGTAAAAATGACTTTTAAAATACAGGGCAATTCAGTTTATCTATTTTCACTTTAGTCACCTTTGGTAGTTTGTCTCTTGCAAAATAAAAAAATTGTCCATCCATTGAATCTAAACATTTAAATTAATTGGCAGAATGTTGTTTCTTATAATCTTTTATTTTCCTGAATCTGTAGAATCTGTAGTGAGATAAGCACTCTTTTTCCTGATATTGACAATTTGTACCTTCTCTCTTTTTTCTCTTTTTATCTTGATAAATTTGACTGTTAGTTTTTTCGTTGTATTGGTCTTCACAAAAAATGAGTTTTTAGTTTCATTGATTTATTGTTGCTTTGTTTACTATTTAGTTAATTTCACTCATTTATTTCCTTTAGTTCTTCATTGTTTGGGATTCATATGATCTACTTTTTCTAGTTTCTTAAGGTGGTAACTTTAGCCATTTAGCAGACCTATCATAAGGTCTTTTCCAACATAATATTTCAGTACTGTGAAAAGTACTGTATGCTCTTTTAGTACCATTTCACAAAATTTTATACTCTTAGGTTTTCACTTTCATTTGGTTCAAAACAGATTTTTTTAAGTATCTCTTTTCATTTCTTTTCTGATCCATTGATTATTTATGTTAATGATTTACTTTCAAAATATTTAGGGATTTTCTAGAGGTCTTTGTTGTTGATTTCCAATTTAATTCTATTACATGGTCAGAGAATATACTCTGTATAAAAAGAATTATTTAAAAGTTGTCCAAACTTATTTTGTGACCCAGAATACAGTTTGGTAAATATTTCCTGTTCCTTTGTATATACTATATATTCTGCTGTTATTAGACAACATAGTTATAAATGCTAATAGGTCAAATTTGTTTATAGTGTTTTTATGATTTTGCTAATTTCTAATTCTCATATCCATTTTTAGAGAGGGCTATTAAAATATTCAATTATGTTGGCAGCAAGTCCCCCAAAATCTGGCCATAAACTGGCCCCAAAACTGGCCATAAATAAAATCTCTGCGGCACTGTGACGTGTCCATAATGGCCCTAACGCCCACACTGGAAGGTTGTGGCTTTACGGGAATGAGGGCAAGGAACACCTGGCCCGCCCAGGGCGGAAAACCGCTTAAAGGCCTTCTTAAGCCACAAACAAAAGCATCATCGATCTGTGTCTTCAGGGCGTGTTCCTGCTGCAATTAATTCGGCCCATCCCTTCGTTTCCCATAAGGGATTCTTTTAGTTAATTTAACATCTATAGAAACAATACTAATGACTGGTTTGCTGTTAATAAATACGTGGGTAAATCTCTGTTCAGGGCTCTCAGCTCTGAAGGCTGTGAGACCCCTGATTCCCCACTTCACACCTTTATATTTCTGAGTGTGTGTCTTTAATTCCTCTAGTGCCTCTGGGTGAGGGTCTCCCCGACTGAGCTGGTCTCGGCAAGTGGCGTGCATTCGTGGGGGCTCGAATCCAGGTCGAAGGGTTGCGGGAGCGATGGGTGGAATGGAAAACTAGCTGGAGGACACCCAAGTACTCTTAAAGCAATCCCCATAGTGAGTAAGAAGGGGAGCTCGGAAGCGTCAGGGTAACAATGGGACAGGTTTGGGGTCTGGTTCATTTCACTTTGGAACTTTTCCACACTGATGACGAGGAGGAACAAGAGTATAGCGAAGTAACAGAAGAGGTTGCAGAGCAGGTTTATTTGCCAGCTGAAGCTAAAGTGTCAAAGGAAGGAGAGGTTCATCCCTACCCTTCTGCACCCCTCATTATTATTTTGAAGAAAATGACCCCCCAGATCTTTCTTTTCCGGAGGACACTGGGCGAAAAGTAGTTGCCCCAGTGACTGTTCGAGTAACACCTTGAGCGACCACTCTTAGTTCTATTCAGGCAGGAATTCAGCAAGCTAGACGAGAGGGTGATTCAGAGGCTTGGCAGTTTCCTGTTAGAAGACATCCCCCAAGAGGGAAATATTACAGCTACATTTGAGCCTTCTCCTTTTAAATTACTCAAAGAATTAAAACAAGCAATAAATGAGTATGGACCAGGTTCTCCTTTTGTAATGGGACTGTTAAAGAATGTTACTCTTTCCAGTCGGGTGATTCCTACTGACTGGGATGCTCTTACTTGAGCTTGTCTAACTCCTGCTCAGTTCTTATAGTTTAAAACCTGGTGGGCAGATGAAGCTTCCATTTAGGTTCCTCACAATGCCCAGGCCCAACCTCCCATTAATATAACTGCAGACCAACTTTTGGGGGTTGGCAGCTGGGCTGGTTTAGATGCACAACTGGTCACGCAGGATGAGGCCATAGAACAGCTTAGAGGAGTGTGCATTAGAGCTTGGGAAAAAATCACTTCAGGTGGGGAAAAATACCCTTCCTTTAGTGTTATAAAACAGGGACCCAGAGAACCATATGTTGATTTTATAGCTCCGTTACAGGAGTCTCTTAAAAAGATGATTGCAGATTTGGCTGCTCAGGATATAGTGTTGCAGTCACTAGCTTTCGACAATGCTAATCCTGATTGCCAGGCTGCTCTGTGACCTATCAGAGGGAAAGCACATTCAGTTGATTATATCAAGGCCTGTGATGGTATCGGAGGTAATCTACATAAAGCTACCTTGTTGGCACAGGCAATGGCAGGACTGAGAGTGGATAAAGGAAATACTCCATTTCCTGGAGCGTGTTTTAACTGTGGGAAGCATGGTCATATTAAAAAAGAATGCAGAAAAAATCAGCGAGTCAGGCTGCCAGATAGGGGAGAAAAGAAAACTGCTGATCCTGAAATATGTCCAAAATGTAAAAAAGGAAAACATTGGGGTGATCACTGTCACTCTAGGTTTGATGGGAACCCGATTTTGGGAAACACCATGAAGGGCCCATCCGGGATCCGTTCTAAACCAGGGCATTTCCAGCTCAGGACATTCCCTCACCCCTGTACAATGTCTGTCCCCCGCCACAGCCGGCAGTGCCACAGTAGATTTATGCTGCACAAAAGCTGTGAGCCTTCTGCCTGGGGAACCCCTGCAAAAGGTCCCAACAGCAGTCTGTGGACCCTTGCCAGCAGGGACAAGACGATTACTTCTAGGAAGGTCTAGTGTAAGTTTAAAAGGAGTACAAATACATACAGGAGTCACTGATTCAGATTACAATGGGGAAATTCAAACTGTTGTATCTACTTCTGTTCCCTGGAAAGCAGAGCCAGGAGAGCACATAGCACGGCTCCTGATTGTGCCGTATGTGAGAATGGGAAAAAGTGAAATTAAACGAACAGTAGGATTTGGAAGCACAAACAAACAAGGCAAAGCAGCTTATTGGGTAAATCAAATTACTGATAAACGCCCTACCTGTGAAATAACTATTCAAGGAAAGAAATGTAAAGGTTTGGTACCTTTCGATCATTTCTCTACAGCACAGGCCGTCCACGTGGCCAGTTCAACCCACTCAATTGAACATAGTTGGAGTCGGTAAAGCCGCTGAAGTATATCAAAGTCGTTATATTTTGCATTGTGAGGGGCCCGAAGGACAACCTGGGACTATTCAACCAATTATAACTTCTGTACCTATGAATTTACGGGGAAGAGATTTATTATAATGGGGAGCACACGGTCTAATCCCAGAATAAGTGGAAAAACAAAGTTCCTGCCAAAGATTAGGAAATAATTTTTGATGATGGCCATTGTTAAGCCTCCAGAACCTATACCTTTAAAATGCTTAACAGATAAGCCAACTGGGATAGAACAATGGCCAGTAAATAAAGAGAAACTGGAGGCTTTAGAGAAATTAGTTGCTGAACAATTAGAAAATGGGCACATAGCTCCAACATTTTCTCTTTGGAATTCTCCAGTTTTCGTAATTAAGAAAAAACTCAGGAAAATGGAGAATGTTAACTGACTTAAGAGCCATCAATTCAGTTATACAATCTATGGGAGCATTACAGCCAGGATTGCCTTCTCCTGCTATAATTCCAAAAAATTGGCCTTTAATAGTTATAGATTTAAAAGATTGTTTATTTGCTATCCCTTTACCTCAGCAAGACTGTGAAGGGTTTGCACTGACGATTACTGCAGTAAAGGACCTGCAACCTGCTAAACGTTATCACTGGAAAGTGTTGCCACAGGGCATGTTAAACAGTCCCATTATTTGCCAGACGTATGTAGGGCAAGCAATTGAACCTACTCAAAATTTTCACAGTGTTACATTATTCACTACATGGGTGATATACTTTGTGCTGCCCCCACTCAAGAAATATTACTCCAATGTTATGATCACCTGCAAAATTCAATTTCTCGCACTGGTTTAATTATAGCTCCTGACAAAATTCAGACCACTACTCCTTACTCCTACCTGGGGACCTTAGTAAATGACACTACTATTGTGCCACAGAAAGTAACCATACGTAAGGATAAATTAAAAACATTAAATGACTTTCAAAAATTACTAGGGGATATTAATTGGATACGACCTGCTCTAGGCATTCCTACCTATGCCATGAGTAATCTGTTTTCTATCCTTAGAGGAAATCCTAGTCTCACTAGCCCTCGACAATTAACAAAGGAGGCGGAGGCAGAGTTACAACTGATTGAGAAGCAAGTCCATAAAGCTCAGAAAAATAGAACAGATCCAGAGAAGACTCTCGATTTGCTAATTTTTTCAACTCAGCATTCACCTACTGGTGTTATTGCCCAAGTATAGGACTTAGTAGAGTGGCTTTTTCTTCCACATACTAATTCACGGACTCTTAACTCCTTATTTAGATCAAATCACTTATATGATAGGGATTGGGAGAACTTGGATTGTTTAATTACATGGATATGATCCTGGAAAAATTATTGTCCCTCTCACGAAGGCACAAATACGGCAAGCTTTTATAAATAGTTTTACTTGGCAAACCCATTTAGCTGACTTTGTGGGTATTCTCGATAATCGTTTTCCTAAAACAAAGCTGTTTCAGTTTTTGAAATTAACTAATTGGATTCTCCCTAAAATAACTAAATTTAAACCAATTGAAGGTGCTGAGAATGTTTTTACAGATGGGTCTAGTAATGGTAAAGCGTCTTATTTTGGCTCAAAAAGTAAAGTTTTTCAGAGGCCCTATACTTCAGCTTAAAAAGCAGAGCTTGCAGCAGTAATTGAGGTACTGACTGCTTTTGATATGCCTATTAATGTGATTTCTGATTCTTCATACACAGTTCATTCCACACAGTAAATTGAAAATGCTCAGTTACAATTTCATACAGAAAAACAACTGATGACGAAAACAAAAAAGGAGGAGAAATAGGGATGACAGGACAGCCCACACGCAACTGAATCTAGCATCATTTGGTGAAAAGATCCAATAACAAGAAGTTGGGAAACAGGTAAAATAATAACTTGGGGTAGAGGTTATGCTTCTGTTTCTCCAGGCCAAAATGAACAGCCAATTTGGATACCATCAAGACACCTGAAACCTTATCATGAGCCAGATGCCAAAGAGGAGATTCCAGGAGGTTCCTGAGGACCCCCCGGTCGCAGCCATGTCAAGGCTGAGGCGGAGGAGGACCCCAACTGTCACAAGCAACACCCGTCAAACACAACATCAAGAAGCTGTCACAGATGGGGGAAGAAAACCTGAGGAAAGCGGGACAACCAGTCACAATGAATAATTTAATGGTAGCTATGGTAGCGGTGATCACCACTGACGTGAATATTCCTTCAATAAGGGCTGGTAATAATGCCTGGATGCAATCACTCTGACAGAGTTACTCGTGCTTTCTGATCTCAGTATTTACCATAATAAATCTGCTCCTATAATTGAGGCATACCGCCCTCAAAAACCTATTTGTAAACAGGATTGGACCCAGTTAGCAAAAATGAACATACTTGTTTAGCAAGATTGCTTTGCAGAACAGGCAGAGGTGCTGCACAACGATTCCTATGGAACCATTATTGATCGGTCCCCTAAGAGGATGTTTAGCTTGAATTGCTCCTCTCAGTCTGTGTGCCACAGCCACATGTTCAGAGGATCTGAACAAAATGGTCAGATGGCAGAAATGCTTAGAAGTACAGCAAAGTTCCTGTTATCTGGAACCACAGCAGTATGGTGGCACCTCAACGTCACATGATATGGCCCGCTCTAGGAGCTAAACATAAGGATTTGTGGAAACTATCAAATGCTCTTAAAAAGATCAAAATTTGGGAAAGAATAAAAAAGCATCTAGAAGGACACTCTACAAACTTGTTTTTGGATATAGCAAAATTAAAACAACAAACATTTAAAGCATCCCAGGCACCCCTGACCTTACTGCCAGGAACTGGAGTGCTTGAAGGAGCTGCAGACAAATTAGCAACTAGTAACCCATTAAAATGGATAAAAACACTTGGAAGCTCTGTGATTTCAATGATGACTGTGCTTTAATCTATGTTGTTTGTCTTTGTATAGTCTACAGATGCGGATCCTGGATCCTGACTCCTGCAAGAAGTAGCTCACCATGACAAAGCTGCCCTTGATTTTATCTCTTCGCAAATCAAGGAAGGGAGACATGTTGAGAGCAAGTCCCCCAAAATCTAGCCATAAACTGGCCCCAAAACTGGCCATAAATAAAATCTCTGCAGCACTGTGACGTGTCCATAATGGCCCTAACACCCAAGCTGGAAGGTTGGGGGATTACGGGAATGAGGGCAAGGAACACCTGGCCCGCCCAGGGCGGAAAACCGCTTAAAGGCCTTCTTAAGCCACAAACAAAAGCATGAGTGATCTGTGTCTTAAGGGCGTGTTCCTGCTGCAATCAATCCGGCCCATCCCTTCATTTCCCATAAGGGATACTTTTAGTTAATTTAACATCTATAGAAACAATACTAATGACTGGTTTGCTGTTAATAAATATGTGGGTAAATCTCTGTTCAGGGCTCTCAGCTCTGAAGGCTGTGAGACCCGATTCCCCACTTCGCACCTCTATATTTCTGTGTGTGTGCCTTTAATTCCTCTAGTGCCCCTGGGTTAGGGTCTCCCCAACTGAGCTGGTCTTGGCACAATTACAGTTGTGGATTTTTCTATTTCTGTTGGCAGTTCTATCAATTTTTAGCCTTGTGGGTTTGCACTGTATGCATACAAAGATTCATATTCAGTCAAAGACTAATAGGGACCCCTACACAGATTTCTCAGATGCCTTTCTTCTTCTCTCAGGTGGTCTTCTCATATGTTCTACATGTCTTAGCCTCTCCCAACTCCTCCTTCTGTCTCCTGTACTCCAGACATCACTGGGCACTCTGGGATGCCCTTCCCAGGGCTGCAGTCTGAAAATTGCTTCCAGGCAGAAAGCATGGCAAATTTTAAATTCTTCCCTTATTTGATGTTCTCCTCAGGGGTCATAGTTCTACACTGCCTATAGGCTGATGCCTGAAAATAGTTTTCTTTTATTTCTATACTTCACACAGTTTTCTCATTTTCTTGCTTGTCATAGCAGGAGTTTAGTTACAAGTGGTTGTTACTATCAATGATCTGAAAAGATTGATCTTTACCGCTTCTACGTAATGCCCGTATCTCTCTCTCTCTCTCTCTCTCTCTTTTATTTATTTGAGATGGAGTCTGTCTCTGTCACCCAGGCTGAAGTGCAGTGGTGCAATCTCAGCTCACTACAACCTCCGCCTCCCGAGTTCAAGTGATTCTCCTGTCTCAGTCTCCTGCATAGCCGGGATTACAGGCATGCGCCACCACGCTTGGCTAATTTTTTATAATTTTAGTAGAGACAGGATTTCACCATGTTGGCCAGGCTGGTCTTGCACTCTTGACCTCAAGTGATGCGCCTGCCTCGGCCTCCCAAAGTGTGTGTCTCTCTTTAAACAATGGTGGCTACTTTGAGGTCACCTTGAGGTTGAGGCAGCCTTCTTAGTATGATCTATGCTAATGCATTGCTTCCAATTGTTTGGCAAGGAGGCCTCAAGATGATGCCCTTGAGAAAAGCTCAGAGCTCAGGGCCAAAATCTTATCTATTGTAAGGAGGCCTTATTACAAAAGGTCAACATCCTGAGCTAATTTCTCGCAGGGAATTTCGCTAAAAATTTTAAGTAGCAACTTACATCTACCAACATGCTTTGATTTTCCAACCAGTTACATGAAACTGAAAGGTATTCTCAACACATTTCATCTCTCCTTCAAGGTGCAATTCTCACCAGATATTTTGCCACAGTAACATGTGTTTTCTCTGCCTGTACCCAACCATTGAGTTAATCGGTTAGCTGTTAAGGCAGTATTCCTCTTCCATTACCAAATGGTGATCAAGTTACTATGACAAAGCCCAAGGTAATAAAAACTTTTAAAAGACAGACACTCCTCCCTCATATAAAGACCAGGACTGATACTGCAGCTCCACACTGTTGGCATTATAGACTCTACCTTGTTGCTCTGGTTTCTGCAATCTGGGATTTCGTCTCATAGTATAAAATGGCTGCTTCACTTGTGACAACTGTGTCCGCATCCTAGCAATTGAGGACAAGATAAGGAAGAAAAGAAGAGCACATTCCCTTACATTTAAAAACACATGCTAAAAGTTCTACGTATCATAGTAACTCACGTCCCATTCACCAGAATCTATTACATAGTACACCTAGCTGAAATAATAACTGGGAATTTTCATGTTTAGTTGAGCAACTCTGTAACCAGATAAAATTTCTACCAACGAAGATATTAGAAATAACGGATTCTTGGTGTGGGAAAAAGAGTGGTCAACTAGCTGTCTTGGCCATCATATCTTACTTTCTTATTTTGTTGTCTCTAATCCTTGAAGGTATGACAAAAAAACACCTCAAAGATAGTGTCTAGGGCATGGTGTCTTTTGGAGTGGAGACTTTGATAATTGATTCAATGTTTTAATGGTTATTGATTTTGTAAGGCTTTGTATTTCTTCTTAAGTTTATGTAAGTAAAAATGACTGGAAAAAATTTCTACTTTCTTTCATTCTTTAATTATTATTGCTAAAAGAATATTCATATTTTTCTTCAAAGCACGGATTTTCGCTGTTTTTCTTTATTGCTTTCAACTCTGGTTTCTAAAATTTTTCTTATTACCTGTGTCATTTCATCTCTCCTTCACCTTGATCATCATTATTGCTTTGCCTTCTCCAGATTTACTCTATTCTCTTTATATTCTTGAGTTCAAAATCTAACTCAATATGTTCATCCTGATATGTAACATCAATTAACTTCAAGTTACAACTTTTCTTCTAAGGAGCACTTGATACCTTTCCTCCCTTTGGCTTGCAGCCTGCAGATTGATCTGAACAGATGACTTCAAACAACTCTTTGCTTTATGGATTCCCGTTGAGCTGGCCAATGTCAGGCTTTGGAAGAGACCAGAGGCAGGGCAGGAAGGAGAGTCAGTTCAGGGGATTTACACCACTGGTTCCTTTCTTGCAAGATCCCATTATGCTGGTGTGTCTCCCCGCTGAACACATGACCTCTCAAAGCAGGCTTTTCAATGACTTCCTCTCAACAGTCTAGAAATTGCTCTCTCTCCTGGTCCCTTCTGTTCTAGGCATGGTGACAAGTTTACTGCTCTTAGCTAGGGGTATGTCCAAGGATCTCTGAAGATTTCACCTAAACCCACCCCTTTATAAATAGTGCCTTTGTAAACTGCCATCCTCAGATCATCCAATTGTATTCTGACGTTTGTTTTCTGTGAGAACTCGAAGCTGTATTCCACTATTTTAAAAAATTTTTGTTCAAACTAAACATATAGAAATAGTCATGATGATTTCTCCATTAAGCATTAGATACATATATCAGTTTTCTGATAGACATGCGATGTGTAGATCTGATAGTTTCTCCTGATAATTCTGTGAACTTTGAATACTAGATGCTTTCTACCAGAATATAAGATCCACAAGGGCAGGGAGCTTTCTCTCTTTTGATTATTTCCATATTCCTAGCCCAGCACATAGCAGCATATAAATATTTGTTAAACAAGTAATTTTTATAACTTATCAGTGATTTGGGCTTTTCTATTATTAGATATTTTACCTTTCCTTTATTTTCAATATTTATGGTTTTTTTTTTCTTTATTGTAAGACTGTCTCTTATAAACAGCATATACCTGTATTTTATTTTTTCCAATTGCATAATCTTATTCATTTTACTCATATTGGTGCTTTTGATATAATTTATACTATTATTTTTTCTTGGTCAGTTTATAGTAGTCTTCTTCTATTTTTCTCCTTTACTGGCTTTTTATTCCATTATAATTTCTTATCATTTAGATGATAAACTTTGCCCTTTAAAAATCACAGTAAATAATATATCTTATAGAAAATAGTTGACTATAATCTCTTGCTTACCACAGGTTTCATTTGGACCTTCTTCTTGCTGAACTAGTCCTTCATATCTTAAAATATAAAAGTTTTTCTCATTATAGAATGAGTTGTTTTATTCATTCTAATTTGCAGTTTAGCCTCTGTATTTTTCAATTTGATTTTTACTGAATCATCTGTTATTTACCTATTTTTTCTTTGTAAATAACATCCATTTTCTGATAACTATTAAGCTTTTTCCCAGAATGTCGATATTCTGGGAGTTCACTGTGATGTAACTATGTATTGCAGTATCTTTATCTATTCTACTTGTGAATTAGCATGGGTTTTTGATCTGAGCATTCTTTCTTTCCTCATTTCTGCAAAATACTGAGTATTAATCATTTGAATTTTAAATATGTTTCAGTCTTCATTCACACCTTTTCATCACATTGCTTCCAGGGATTTTTCCTGCAGCGTTAACAATGTCTTCTTCATAATCACTATTATGATCACCTTGGACTCAGATTTCAGCTGTTTCACCATTCGTTCATGAGTGAACATACAGAATTTCTATTTGGTTATAAAAGAATGTTTTAATCTATGCCCTTTGTCTACTATTGTTTCTAAAAAAAAAAAAAAAAAAAGGCTTGTGTTGTTTTCCTGTGCTGAATTTGAGTGAAATACTTCACAATCTCTTTCAGTTCATTAACTCTGTTTTCTAAAGTATAGATAAAGTATAGCTTGGGACCAGAAATGTCTCAGATTTTAGATTTGTTTGGGTTTTGGAATATTTGCATAGACATAATGAGATATCTTGAGGATAGGACTCAAGTCTAAACATAAAATTATTTATGTGTTACATACATCTTATCCATATAGCCTGAAAGAAATTTTGTCTGACATTTTTCATGTGCGTTTTCACCTTTTGTTGAAGTCTGAAGATGACGCATTATTGGAGAGTGTGTTGAGGACAGTGTGGGTATGATAGACAGAAACTTCAGGGGGAAAATGTAATCTTGGAATGGCCTTGAGAGCCATTCCAATTTATCAGCAGTTCTGGAGGAAACCTACAGTTTACCATTTCATTGATTTTAGTTGTACCACAGGCACAATGAACTCCCCCAAATATGGATAACTTCTAGGAAAAACTTGTCCAATCTGCACCCTGGGAAGGCTTTGAACGCGGCCCAACATAAATTCATAAACTTTCTTAAAACATTGTGAGTTTCTTTCTGATTTTTTTTAGCTCTTTGGCTATTATTACTGTTAGTGTATTTTATGTGTGGCCCAAGACAATTTTTTTTCTTCCAGTGTGGCCCAGGGAAGCCAAAGGATTGGACATCCCGTCCTAAAACTCACGTTCAGCCAAGAATTTTAAAAGGGTTTCATGTTTTGTTTTGTTTTGTTTTGTTTTGATAGAGTTTCGCTCTTGTTGCCCAGGTTGGAGTACAATGGCGCAATCTCGGCTCACTGCAACCTCTGCCTCCAGGGTTCAAGCAATTCTCCTGCCTCAGCCTCCCAAGTAGCTGGGATTACAGGTGCCCACCACCACGCCCAGCTAATTTTTTGTTTTTAGTAGAGATGCGATTTTAACATGTTGGCCAGGCTGGTCTTGAACTCCTGACCTCAAGTGATCCACCTGCCTCGGCCTCCCAAAGTGTTGGGATTATAGGCGTGAGCCACCACGCCCAGCTGAGTTTCACACTTCTTAATGAACCAATTATGAAATATATATGGCAGGTCTCTCAAGTCTTATATTAAGGAACCATAATAACTTGTACTATAAAATGTTCCTGTACAGGAAAGAAACAATTATTTTTGAAAGTTTTAATGACATTATGAGGAACATAGTTTAATTCAGATCAAATTACATTTTCCTGTAACACCTTTCTGGAAAAAGACATGGTGGAAGGATATTTTAAGTATTATTAATTTAATCATTCTTAAAACAGTTGAAGGTAGAGAATTTGTCACCAACTGGCTTCCAACTTTGGTTATAAAACACCTCAGTGAATACTTTGAGTCTGAGGAGCTCATCTACTAAACACTGGATAACATAGAGGAAAAGCAAAGCCGGTCTGATCTTCAACGAAGGCATCAAAAAAACCCATCTTTGCTCTGCATCAAGGAGTCTGAGTGAGCAGACGTGCAGATATGACTGATTTAGAGTCCAGTGGTCTAGACTTCTGCTCCTCCACTCCCACATGCTGGAGGAGGCCTGCCCTCCGGAGAGTCAGGGCCAGTCTTGCGTTTCTGACGAGGGCCACTCACATGTGAGGCTGAGGAAGCAGAAGCCCTGCCTTACACAGCCTGGTGTGAAGCCATCTGGAACACTTTTGGCCGTTCTAATTCCCACTGGATAAAAAGGATATGGGAAAATCTAAAAAATATTCAAGTAGAATTTTAAAAAGTGACATAGAGCTTAGAATATTAGAGCTATAAGATGGTTAATATGGAAATTAATAGCATATTGGTAGGGAACAAATTCTAAAAAGTGTTTTCAGGCTCCTGTGCCTTCTAATGGAAAGCAAATGGTGCAAGAAAAGGTAAAGCACCTCCAAAACAGCTGGCCTTGAAAATGTCCCACTTTTAGCCCTGAAGCAATAGCAGACGGTAGTAGCTGCTTGTTGTTGCTGGTATTGTTTTTATTGTTATCATGCGTTAATAATCAAATGCTGACAGCACACTTGGAGCTGCTCGAACTTCAAAAGCAAAGCAGCTTCAAATCCCTTGGGCTTATCACCTAAATGAAACAAAACTTTAAAATAATCAAGGAAAGGGAAAGAAATCATGTAAATCAAAGATGATTGCCTATTCTGATTGCATATTTCCTTCAAGTTTTCTTCTCATCCTCCCGACCAGGTGCCCTCAGATTGGGAGGCAAGCTGCCATAGCTAGTCTACTTGCTGAAGAAAGCTGCTAGAATAAAGCAATTAGAAAGACAGAAGAAGGCTAGTTTGGAGGCTTACCAGGAGAAAAGTAACTTCAAGCAAAATGGAAAAATAGTCACAAAGGAAGAGTAGAGGATTGGGGCAGATAAAGACCCTGAGGGTAGACCCATCACAACAGAGCATGGTTGTAGCTGCCTAGTAAGGGGAGGTAAAGGAAGAGCCAACCAGGTGAGGAGGAGGCCTCTGTGAGTGTCAGTCAAATATAAGCAGAAGAATGTTTGTATTACTGCGACTAAAACAGCCATGGATTGAGGCATAGTATTTCTCTGGAAAGGTAGCATAACACACAGGTCATCAGGATAAGGCAGGGATTATGCTAGAAGGGTTCTAGATGTGGAACTTATGCAAAAATTGGATCTTTGACTAGGGACAGGTGAACCATGATATAATTGTTCCCCAATCTGGCTATCAAAGTATCGCTGGGGTATGAATCATCCTTATTCCATAATTCTACATGGAGTAGCAGACACAATTAAGGGTGGTTACTTCAGTCCAAACTGAGTCTGGCTCACTCAAACGCTGACTGACTCAGACTGAGCAATTAGACTTGTTGAACTACGTAGCTCTTAAGAACTTCATTTTCCTCCTCAACAAATTCGGTGATACTACTTTGTAAGAGTAAACATTTAATGAAGACATGTGTTAGGCAACTGTGCAAAGACTATATTCTCTCATTTATTCTTTCCAAATATACAATAAGGTAGGGAACTACTAAGGTAGATTGAGGCCAAGAAAATAGAAAGTTTTGTAGGCTAGTAGACTTTAGACTTTTTTCAAGGAACAATAAAGAGCCATTGAAAGTTACTGGTCAATAAATTTTTTTAGATAAGGAAATATAGCATTATTGTGCTAGATATATTAAGAAAGAAATAATAAGCAGAAATAAGTAGTAAGGAGATTATTATAATAGCCCAGGCATCAGATATAAAAGAGATACCACTAGGTATAAAAGAGATACCACTTGACACTAGGAAGGCTGAAATTGAGAAAATAGGAGAATAATAAGTGTTGGCAAGGATGTGAAGTTGGAACCCTGTACATTGCTGGTGGGAATGTAAAATGTTGCAGCTGCTCTGTTGCTTCTTTGCCTGTCAAAAATACTAAGTGAAGAATGTTATATTACCCAGCAATTCCACTCCTAGGTATATATCCAAAGGAACTGAAAGTAGGGACTTGAACGGACACTGGACACCATGTTCATTGGAGCATTATTCACAATCACCAAGAGATGGAAACAACCCAAGCTATCCATCAACAGATAAAGGAATAGACAAAATGTGGTATATGCATACAATGGAATACTCAGCCATAAAAAGGAATAACATTCTGATACATTCTACAATATGACTGAACCTTGAAAATATGCTACATGAAATAAAGTAGACAACAAGGACAAACATTACATGATTCCATTTACATGGGCGTACCTAGAATAGGTAAGATCATAGAAAGTAGATTATAGGTCACCAGTGTCTGGTGAGAGTGGGAAAGTGGGGAGTTATTGCTTAAGAGCCACAGAGTGTCTGTTTGGGATGGTTAAAAACCTGAAAATACATGGCTATGATGGTTGCATGACATAATCAATGTAGCTAATGCCACTGAATTGCATACTTAAAGTGATCAAAATGGCACATTTTATGTTATATGCATTTTGCCACAACTGTGAAAATTAATGATGTGATATACTAAAAACCATTAAACTGTAACACTTTAAATGGGTGAACTATATGGTATGTGAAGTACATCTCAATAAAGCTGTTTAAAAAATGAGATGGAAAGATGCAGGGTATGGGCAGTGGGAAAATAAAAGAAATACTAAATACTTTCCCAGACTATGAGTTGATGACTAATAAAATTTTGGAATAAAATGAATTTATAGATGCTTCCACTCCATACTTCCAGAAACAGAAGAGTTAAGAGAAGACACTGGCATGTCTGGGGAAATAAAGGTGACAGTTTAGGACCCACTGTATTAAGCAGGATGCAGACTCCAGGGAGAGAGGAATGCACGTTTATATGAGAAGAGGGGGAAGACAGGTGATAGAGAGCTGAGGTCATTTACAGAGGTCCTTGCTAAAGAGAGGAGGATGCAAGTGTGGACACCAAGGGCCCAAATGCAAACCTGTAGCGAACTCATCTTAATTGGAAAGTGGGAGAGGAAAAAGTCCTCAGAGATGAAGACAAATAATTGATGTCAGAGTCTGAGAGAGGAAAAGTGAGACAGAACTAGGAGTACGTCAAGAAGATAAGGCTTAATCATGTGGATGCTGTGGTGAGAACCCAGAAGAACTGAAAGGACCTGCTCAACAGTACAAGAAGGAGGCCTTTTATGACTTTGGTGGGGATGATTTCAACTGTGCCGTAGAGCAGAAGCTAAATTCAAAGGAGAAAAAAAAAAACAGAACAGTAAACTAATTGGAGTCAATAAGAGCCAATTGCTTTGAAAATGTTGGCTGTGCATTGAAAAGGTAAAATGTGACAATACTAGGGAGAAATGTCACACAAAAAAAATGACCTTTTCTAAGAGCCATATTTTGTTTGATTTTGGAATTTGTTTGCAAGTTTTGTTTCAGAATTTGGAAAACTTTGACAAGTTTATAGTAAAAATCATTTGAAAGGGAGAATGAAAGATTTCACAGTGGTGATGGGCAAAAGATATTTTTTTCTGAAAAAAATCGGAAAAACCAAAATGGGTTTTCAAAATGGAAGTTAGGTATGGCAAAGACAATTAGTAGTTCTCTAGAGCACGGCAAAGGAGAGATAGGAGGTGCTGTTTTCGGGAAGTGGGCTAATGAAAGAGTGCCTTCCTGGGGGTGTGCTGAAATTCGAGAAGGAACTTGAGAGCAAAATATGTTTCCAGCCATGGAAGAGCCCATAAGAACTCATGAGAAATAGACAAAAGTATGACTGAGCAATCCAGCTGTGACTAGATATTGGAATAGGAGTCCAATCACAACACAGTTCATATCTACAATACAGAGAGCTATGGTGGTCACAAGCAATCCCAGAGCTCTAGCCACGTTTGCTCAAAGAACAGGACTCTTAGTCCACCCAAGATAGAGCCAGGGACAAAAAAGTGACCAAACTTCACCATCTTGTAAAAACTGACTTTTCCAAACTATTTCCTGCCATTGCCCACCATGAAGACTGTGCCGTGATCAAGCCAGAGTCCTCATTTTACTCCAAATATGATATCCCTTGCAGGCTCTATTCCCTAGGGCTGGTGTGTTCTTCATTCTCCTTTATAACTAACCATATTATACTCATACGCAAGACTCAGTTTCAGGAGCTCTTTGTGACACAAACAGACCTTTACTCAAGCTATCTGCTCCCCTCCCCTAAATTCTTTTCACATGCATTGTTTTATCATTTTTCCTCTGACAAATCTCCTTGTCTCCCCAGCAGTACTGTAAGTATTCTGAACGCCACCTTCTCTGTATTGCAGACCACGTGTCAGGAGGAGTAATTCTGCATGCTCAGAAGAGGACACAGATGTTCACACCTGGAGTGCCTGGCATGGTGCTGTCCACCCTATAGATCCCCAGGACACATCCTCATATTTGAACTGAACTGCCTTGTTCCACACATGACAGTTTCCATTGCCTGCAGGAGAGGTAGAATCTCTTTTAATATTTTTTAAAAGAATATTAATCAGATGGCCAAATAGGAACAGCTCCGGTCTACAGCCCCCAGTGAGAACAACGCAGGATGCAAGTGATTTCTGCATTTCTAACTAAGGCACATGGCTCACCTCATTGGGACTGGGAAGACAGTGGGTGCAGCCCATGGAGGGTGAACTGAAGCAGGGTGGGGCATCACCTTACCCAGGAAGTGCAAGGGGTCAGGAAACTCCCTCCTCTAGCCAAAGGAAGCTGTGAGGGACTGTGCCATGAGGAACAGTGCATTCTGGCCAAGACACTATGCTTTTCCCAGTCTTTACAACCCACAGACTCGGAGATTACCTTGGATACTACACCATCAGGGCCCTGGGTTTCAAGCACAAAATTGGGTGGCTGTTTGGGCAGACACCGAGCTAACTGCAGGAGTTTTTTTCATACCCCAGTGGCGCCTGGAATGCCAGCGAGACAGAACTGTTGACTCCCCTAGAAAGAGGGCTGAAGCCAGGGAGCCAAGTTGCCTAGCTCAACAGATCCCATCCCCACGGAGCCCAGCAAGCTAAGATCTACTGGCTTAAAATTCTCACTGCCAGCACAGCAGGCTGAAGTCAACCTGGGACACCAGAGCTTAGTGGGGGGAGGGGCATCCGCCATTACCGAGGCTTGAGTAGGTGGTTTTCCCCTTACAGTGCAAACAAAGCCATTGGGAAGTTCGAACTGGATGGAGCCCACTGCAACCCGCAAAGCCACTGTCGCCAGACTGCCTCTCTAGACTCCTGGTCTCCTGGCAGGGCATCTCTGAAAGAAAAGAAGCAGCCCCAGTAAGGGGTTTATAGATAGAATTCCCATCTCCCTGGGACAGAGCACCTGGGGCAAAGGGCGGCTGTGGGTGCAGCTACAGCAGACCTAAACATTCCTGACTGCCAGCTCTGAAGAGAGCAGATCTCTCAGCACAACACTCAAGTTCTGCTAAGAAACAGACTGCCTCGCCACTTGGGTTCCTGACACCGGTGCCTCCCAACAGGGAACACCTCCCAGCAGGGGTCAAGAGACACCTCATACAGGAGAGCTCTGGCGGGCATCTGGCGGGTGCCCCTCTGGAATGAAGCTTCCAGAGGAAGGAACAGGCAGTAATCTTTGCTGTTCTGCAGTCTCTGCTGGTGATACCCAGGCAAACAGGGTCTGGGGTGGACCTCCAGGAAACGAGAGCAGACCTGCAGCAGAGGGGCCTGACTGTTAGAAGGAAAACTAACAAACAGAAAGGAATAGCATCAATATGAACAAAAAGGACATCCACACAAAAACCCCATCCGAAGGTCACCAGCATCAAAGACCAAAGGTAGATAAATCCATGAAGATGAGGAAAAATCAGAGCAAAAAGGTTGAAAATTCCAAAAACCAGAATGCTTCTTCTCCTCCAAAGGATCACAACTCCTCACCAGCAAGGAAAGAAAACTGGACAGAGAATGAGTCTGACAAATTGGCAGAAGTAGGCTTCAGAAGGTGGGTAATAACAAACACCTCCGAGCTAAAGGAGCATGTTCTCACACAACGCAGGGAAGCTAAGAACCTTGAAAAAAGGTTACACGAATTGCTAACTAAAATAACCAGTCTAGAGGAGAGTACAAATGACCTGATGGAGCTGAAAAACACAGCACGAGAACTTTGTGAAGCATACACAAGTATCAACGGGGGAATCGATCAAGTGAAAAAGGAGGCTTTCAGAGATTTAAGATCAACTTAATGAAATAAGGCATGAAGACAAGATTAGAGAAAAAAGAGTGAAAAGGAATGAACAAAACCTCCAAAACATATGGGACTATGTGAAAAGACCAAACCTATATTTGATTGGTGTACCTGAAACTGACGGGGACAATGGAACCAAGTTGGAAAACACTCTTCAGGAAAATTATCCAGGAGAAGTTCCCCAACCTAACAAGACAGGTCGTTATTCAAATTCAGGAAATACAGAGAACACCACAAAGATACTCCTCGAGAAGAGCAACCCCAAGTCACATAATCATCAGATTCACCAAGGTTGAAATGAAGAAAAAAAAAAAGGTTAAGGGCAGCCAGAGAGAAAGGTCGGGTTACCCACAAAGGGAAGAGCCCATCAGACTAACAGTGGATCTCTCTGCAGAAACCCTGTAAGCCAAGAGAGAGCAGGGGCCAATATTAACATTCTTAAAGAATTTTCAACCCAGAATTACATATCCAGCCAAACTAAGCTTCATAAGCGAAAGAGATGTAAAATCCTTTATGGACAAGCAAATGTTGAGAGATTTTGTCACCACCAGGCCTGCCTTACAAGAGCTCCTGAAGGAAGCACTGAATATGAAAAGAAAAATCCAGTACCAGCCACTGCAAAAACATAACAAATTGTAAAGACCATCGACACTATGAAGAAACTGCATCAACTGACAGGCAAAATATCAGCTGGCATCATAATGACAGGATCAAATTCACACATAACATATTAATCTTAAATGCAAATGGGCTAAATGCCCCAATTAAAAGACACAGACTGGCAAATCTGACAAAGACTCAAGACCCATCGGTGTGCTGTATTCAGGAGACCCATCTCATGTGCAAAGACACATATAGGCCCAAAATAAAGGGATGGAGGAATTTTTACCAAACAAATGGAAATTAAAAAAAAAAAGCAGTGGTTGCCTCCTAGTCTCTGATAAAACAAGACTTTAAACCAACAAAGATCAAAAAAGACAGAGAAGGGCATTACAAAATGGTAAAGGGATGAACGCAACAAGAGCTAACAATCCTAAATATATACGCCCCCAATACAGGAACATCCAGATTCATAAAGCAAGTTCTTAGACACCTACAAAGAGATTTAGACTCCCACACAATAATAGTGGGAGACTTTAACATCCCACTGTCAATATTAGACAGGTCAATGACACCGAAAATTAACAAGGATATACAGGACTTGAACTCAGCTCTGCACCAAGCGGACCTAATAGACATCTACAGAACTCTCCACCCCAAATCAACAGAATATACATTCTTCTCAGCACCACCTCACACTTGTTCTAAAACTGACCACATAATTAGAAGTAAAACACTCCTCTGGGAGAAAATTTTTGCAATCTATCCACCTGATAAATGTCTAATGTCCAGAGTCTATAAGGAACTTAAACAAATTTATAAGAAAAAAACACCCATCAAAAAGTGGGGGAAGTATATGAACAGACACCTCTTAAAATAAGACATTTATGCAGCCAAGAAACATATGGGAAAAAAAGCTCATCATCACTGGTCATTAGAGAAATGCAAATCAAAACCACAATGAGATACCATCTCATGCCAGTTAGAATGACAATAATTAAAAAGTCAGGAAACAACAGATGCTGGAGAGGATGTGGAGAAACAGGAACACTTTTACACTGTTGGTGGGAGTGTCAATTAGTTCAACCATTGTGGAAGACAGTGTGGCAATTCCTCAGGGATCTAGAACCAGAAATACCATTTGACCCAGCAATCCCATTATTGGGTATATACCCAAAGGATTATAAATCATTCTACTATAAAGACACATGCACATGTGTTTATTGCAGCACTAGTCACAATAGCAAAGACCTAGAAACAACCCAAATGGCCATCAATGATAGGCTGGATAAAGAAAATGTGGCACATATACACCAGGGAATACTATGCAGCCATAAAAAAGGATGAGTTCATGTCCTTTGCAGGGACATGGATGAAGCTACAAACCATCATTCTCAGCAAACTAACACAGGAACAGAAAACCAAACACCGCAAGTTCTCACTCATAAGTGTGAGCTGAACAATGAGAACACATGGACACAGGGAGGGGACCATCATATACCAGGGCCTGGCTGCGGGTGGGAGCCTAGGGGAGGGATAGCAATAGGAGAAATATCTAACGTATCTTAACTCCATGTCCTCCCAATCCCTCTCCCCAACCCCACTTCAGAGCCATCACTAACTGACTCATGGAAAAAGGAGGAGAAATAGAACATGGAGAAAACAGAAATAATGAGGGAGAAAGGAAAGAAGGGAGGGAAGGAGAGAGGGACAAAAGCAAGGAAACAGGAGGGGAAAGAAAAAGGGAAGGAACAGAACAGAGGAAGAGGAGGAGAGAGGAAGAAAGAGGAAGAAAAAGGGAGAGAGAGAAAAGAGAGTCAGGGAGCAAGAGAAAAAGAGAAAGGGGGAGAGAAAAAGCAAGAGAAAGAGAAAAAAGAGAAAGAAGAATCATGAAAGAAAAAAGAAAGGAAAGAGAGAAAGAAAGAGAGGAGAAGAGAAGAGAAGAGAAACAAAACGAAAGAAACAGAAGTAAAAATATTGACTCACTTGGATAAAACACCAGAGGTTTGATGAGCAGCATGAGGCATCCCCAGAAACATCAATTACTCATGGAACCAAGACCAAAGAGCAAGGGGGGATTGGTTACACCCACCAACCTGTAACACACATGCAAGCCTCACAAACAGATGGAAGAACGATTTGTTCACACCGCAGTGAGCTGCGCTATGCCAGTGCATGGTTTGTTCCAAAGCTGATGTTTTTCTCTGGTCTTCCTGCCAAGAAAGTGGAGCAGCATAAGACAGGCCTCTCCCAGTGCCAGCTGAGGCTCAGCCCCAGCCAGAAGCAGCTGGGGACACACATGGTTCCCGTTCTGCAGGGCTCGGCATGCTGCGAGGTGTGGAGGGGAGATGTGCTGAGTGTCAGGCTGCCAACTCCAGTACTGTCTCCACCAGGTGAGGGCTCAACAAAGCCAAGACACCTGCAGATTTTCCTGCCTTATCTCCAGCTGTTTCTCATGTTTCTCATACTGGCGGGAGCTGAAGCACGGGCCTCATAGTAAGTTTAGTGTTCAGTCTGATAATGGGTCCATAACAAACCTCCTGGGTCCCGTATATCATCTCCTCCACCCATAACAGAATTCACTTGAGTGTGGGATTCCCCTGGCAATTTCAGTCCAACAAATGATAGAGGAAAATAACTGAGAAGTCTGGACATTTTCTGAAATTTTTAAATGAAAAAGAACATTCTTTTTCTCACCATCTTCCAGGAGACTGTCTCTCCATATTGCTGTTGGGGAAGGCGTTGTTTCCTGTAGCTGTACCTGACCTGCTGCTTGGCAGACCGGCAAGGCCTGAGTCTTTGCTCCTTCGGCTTCCTGGGATCTCCCTAGAATTTCACACAGGATGGACTAGAGTCTTGAAATAAGCTGGGGTCTTAGATTTCCAAGTGTTTGTTTCCTAGGGTTTCTGTAACAAACTAGAACTAATTTGGCAGCTTAAAACAACAGAATTTCACAGTTCTAGAGGCCAAGTCCTAAATCCACGTGCCAGCAGGGCCACGCTCCTTCTGCAGGCTAAGGAAGAATCCTGCCTTGTCTCTTCCAGCTTCTGGTTGTTCCCAGGCCTTGCTTAGCTTGTAGACACATCACTCCAAGCTCCGCCTCCATCGCCACATGGCTTTCTCCTCTGTCTTCTCCTTTTCTGTCTCTTAGAAAGACATTCACCATTGATTTTAGGGACCATCCTAATCCAGAATGATCTCATCTTAGCATCTTTACCTTAATTATATTTGCAAAGCATCTATTCCAAATAAGGCCATATTCTGAAGTTCTTGGCAGACTCTTCTTTTTTATTGCGGGGGAGGGGAACACGACTCAAACTATTACACTCTTTTACAGCAATGTGACCATGGATAAATTATACAATTATAAGTGCTGAGGATCCTTAACAAAAAATATAAGAATTTGAAATTAAATATTTCAAACATCAAGAAAATAGACACACGTGTAACCATAATCCAGACTAAAAAAAGTCAGCACATCATATTTATTACATTTTTTTTACTCTTTAAAAAATGAGATATTATAGATATCACAACCTCCATCTCATTCTCCTCCTACCCGCTCCAGATATAGTCAGTATTCTTGAAGTATGTTTGCATTCATAGCAATTTGCTTTTATTATTTAGTATTGTATACATGATGATGCAAGTAAAACTAACTTATTTTAATTGCTACATCAGAGACTTTAGAATTGAAATTGACTTCTCTGAGCCTTAGAATCTTTCGTAATATTCTTGCCCTAGCCACCCCATAACATTATGAAAACCAAAAGAAGTGATTGTGGGACTGATCCACAAACTACATAGTTTACACTATTATAAGGTAGGATATTTCTTCTTTCTCCTAAAATGGCAATCTCCTTTGTTGATGTGCTGCAATTCAGTCTGCCTATTGCTATTGTTTCCAAATCATGAAGATTTTGTTTTAATAAATTGTCATCGTACTTTCTTTACTAGCAGAGTAGATATAAATAGCCTTTATTAAAAGCTCTTACATTAATATTGGCATGGTCTTATTTTAACCTAACATGCTACAGAAACTTAGGTAACCCATTCTATCATCATATCCAACTGGCAAAACCAAAGATGTTTCTAATCTTTGACTTTCTTTTACTGGACTGTAGATGGTGGCACAAGCAATTGGCCTTTGTCATGCTATTTCCAAACACAGGTGGCATTTTAGCAAAGCCTCTTTATCTGATCCCATGATACAACAAAACCGATGAAAGGCAGCTAACCCCTTTAAAAACAGGATCATTGTTCAGATTTCAAGGTTGCATATTCCATGGATTCTAGTTTACATACAACATTAATTTCATTTAAACCTTGGTGTCTTTTACCATAATCATTAAGACTTGTAATACTATCTTGGACTCCTGTTGATAAGAATAAATGTACTATGCTGCAGCACCACCATTTATTACATATAACCTTGCCTACGTTTAGGTCACTAAATAAAAGTATGTAAAAGTAAATAAGATTATATTAATTAGGATAAAATATAGCCAAGGAAGAGAGTGGAGGTTGAGGTGGGGTATGAAAAGAGTAGAGTAGAGAGAATTTCACCAGAAACCTTAAGTTTAAAAACAACACTTCCACTGAGCCCAAAAAATAATTCTAAGCTTCCTGGCAGCAAAAGCAAAGAGGGAATACCCTGTATAATCAGAGCCATCTATTAAATGATAGCTTAATAGTCCTTGACAAGATAAGCTTTTCCTTTCTTGGCACATAAATGCCCAATAAATATGTCTTGAATAAATAAGAAGCAGCTTGTTAGGTAGACTTAGAATCACCTGTGCTTTCAATAACACCAACAAAGAAGTGTTCATCTTTATTTTTTATATTGACCTTTAAGAAAAGGCAAGAATTGTTGAATAGTAGTTCTGTACAGGTTTCCCCATGGAAGTCTAAGGGAATAAACTCCAAGTAAGTGACCTTCTAATACTCTAATTGATACAGTGATAGAGATTTTGCAATTTAAAAGAATGACGAGTTAACATGTCACATGATTTTCTCTTTGCATGTTCATTTTCTTAGTTGGATTTTTAGCAAAGAATAAGAAGCAGAAAGGTGACTGGAGTCTAAGTATTTTGTGCTATTGATCAAAATACAAGCCAAAGCTTGAAATGTCAGGGGGTATAGATGTTTGTCCTGCAGGATTTGGTTCATACTAAAGGAAGAGCACTCACCAAGTGGTACTGTGATTCTTTGATTTACAATAGCTGCTCTTCCAAGCATATTGCAGTTGGATATGCTTTAGGACAGGACTGTTACTTCTTTATCTTTGTATCTCCACCACCTAGCAAAGTGCCTGGAATTTATAGTACTCCATAAATACGTATTGACTCACAGGATGAAAGATTTTGTGTTTAAAAAAGAAGTGGAAAATGCTAAAAGCTGATAACACAATGTCTAGACTTCTAACTAGGTTTTTTGTGATAATTTTATGTTAAACAAATCCCAATTCATGTACGAAACTGTCATGTCGATAAGTACTTGGAGCACCTATACATGGCGTTTTAGAGAAGGAGGAGGTCTAGACTTCAGTCTAGACAAGATTAAGTCTAGACAAGACACTAGTCTTGAGTCTAAAGTACTCTGAGTTGCCTTTCAGGACACTGTCCAACTCACAAGCACAGTCATCTTTTAGTCAACATTTTAGGTCCATTCCTCAATGTTTAACTCTGGCCAAGTGTTTCAGCCTCTCTAAATCTCATTATTTCATTAAAAAAAAAAATGAATGTGTTGAAATCAGATGTTGTCTATAATTCCTTCTAACTCTAAACTTGTGTAATTCTAACTTTTCTTCTTCAGTGACTCCCTCTCTTTTTACAACTCTTTCAAACTGAAGTTATTTCTTCATATCTCCTATAAATTGCTTGAGTAATTTATTGTTTAATCCCTTAAGGTAGAACAACACTACCTTTAAAATTTAGTCTACTAATAAAATGGCAAAATTATGTCTTCATTTATTATTTTCACACTTTTAAATTTAATTTTCATTATCTTTTATCACCATGCCATTTTGGAGAAAAACAATCTCTGCTTCTGGTGTTTCTTACTTTTATTTCACCATGAAGATCACTGTCATATTTCTGAATTATTCACTTATTCCATTATTCTCCAAAAACAGTTTTTATCACAATTGATATATAAATGAATTCCATGAGATTACATTACTAAGTGTAATTATATTGATCACAAGGGATAAGATCATTGATTACATGTCTTTCAATATAAGAGAATATACTCAGTGTATGTTAGAAAAATGTAAACCTAAATTGAAATATTAAACTAATAAATATCACGTTTAAGATAAATCTGTGAAAGGCCATTCAAAAATCAAATTATAAAGTGATATTGACAGAAACGGCAGAGAAATAATTTTGAAATTCTCTCTTTCATGAAATCAAGAGAACACTAGCAAAAATTATCAGAATCTACTTTTTAAAAACTCCAGAAATAAGAGGCTTTTACAGCAAATCCATGATGTGTATTCCGGAAACATGGGTGCATCTTAGTAGGAATAGCAGACTACAAAGAACTTAAACAAATTTACAAAAAAAAACAAACAACCCCATCAACGAGTGGGCAAAGGATGTGAACCCCATCAAAAAGTGGGCAAAGGACAATGAACGTCTTAAAAGACATTTATGCAGCCAACAAACATATGAAAAAAAGCTCATCATAACTGGTCATTAGAGAAATGCAAATCAAAACCACAATGAGATACCATCTCACACCAACTACAGTGGCATTCATTAAAAAGTCAGGAAACAACAGATGCTGGAGAGGATGTGGAGAAATAGGAACTCTTTTACACTGTTGGTGGGAGTGTAAATTAGTTCAACCATTGTAGATATACAAAAAGAAGCTTAAACAGTTTGGTGGTTCCTCAAGGATCCAGAGCTAGAAATACCATTTGACCCAGCAATCCCATTATTGGGTATATACCCAAAGGATTATAAATCATTGTACTATGAAGACACATGTACATGTATGTATATTGTGGCACTGTTCACAACAGTAAAGACTTGGTACCAATCCAAATGCCCATCGATGATAGACTGCGTAAAGAAAATGTGGCACATATACACTATGGAATACTATGCAGCCATAAAGAAGGATGAGTTCATGTCCTTTGCAGGGATGTGGATGAAGCTGGAAACCATTATTTTCAGCAAACTAACACAAGAACAGAAAACCAAACACTGCATGTTCTCACTCATAAGTGGGAGTTGAACAATGAGAACACATGGACATGGGGGTGGGGGCATTACACATTGGGGCCTGTCAGGGGGTGGGGTCCTGGGAGAGGGATAGCATTAGGAGAAATACCTAATGTAGATGACAGGTTGATGTGTGCAGCAAACCACCATGGGACATGTATACCTATGTAACAAACCTGCACATTCTGCACATGTACCCCAGAACTTAAAATATAATAAAAAAATACTTAATAATTGTATGTCAACAAGTTAGATAAAATAGATAAAATGAAAATATCCTTAGACACAAACTACTGAAATTGATTCAAGATAAAACACATAATTTGAATAGACCTATAGTAACTAAGATATTTAATTAGTAATTTTAAAACATCCCACAAAGAAAAGCTCAGTATGAGATTTCTTCACTGGTGAATTTTTACTAAATATTTAAAGAAAAATATACTAGGTGCATTCATTCCTCCCCTCAATAATTTTTCTTTTTAGAACCTCAGAATGTGATCTTATTTGGGAAAAGAGGTGGTTTAGTTGTAATTAGTTAAGATGAGGTCATACTGGAGTAGGGTGGCCCTTAATCCAATATGACTGGTATCTTCATAAGAAGAGGAGGAGAGACAACAGATATAGAGGGAGGATGGCCACAGGCAGACATTGCAGTTATGCTACCACAAGTAAAGGAATTCCTGGGACTACCAGAAGCTTAAACAGGCAAGGAAAGAACCTCTTCTAGAGGCTTTGGTGGAAGAATGAACCTGCCATCATGTTTATTTCAGATATCTAAACTCCAGAACTGTGAAAGTATAAATTTATGTTATTAAAGCCACCAATTTTGTGGGCTCAGCTCTTGTGGGCTCACCTTACTAGGGCAGCACCAAGAAACTAATACAAACAACTAACACTAACTCCTTATAAATTCTTATCAAAAAACAGAAGAGGAAACACTTCCCAATTTGTTCTAGAAGAACAGTATTTCTCTGATACCCAAACTAGACCAAGACATCTCCTCCACCTCACACATACATAAAACCATAGATCAATATCCCTTATGAAAACAGGCACTAAAAAATCTTTTAAGAAAGACTAGAAAAGTGATTACAGCAACATACAAAAGTGAGTGTACACCTTAACAAAGTACTATTTATTCCAAGAATGCAAGGATGGCTCACATTTAAAATCAATCAATAGAACAGATGGAATTAATGAAGCAGGAAAACTGCATGATCATCTCAATAGATGCACAAAAAGAACTTGGCAAAATCCAGTAACTTTTCATCCCAACAAACTATGCATAGAAAGGACATTTCTCAACCAGATAATGGACATCAACAAAAATCTCATGAATAACATCAAGCTTAATGAGGAAAGACTGACTGCTTTACCCCAATAACGAACAAGATTAGCATTTCAATCTCACAGCTTCTTTTCAGAATTATACTATAAATTCTAGTCAAAGCAATCAGGAAAGAAACAGAAATAAATGGTATCCAGATTTGAAAGGAAGAAGTAAAATTATTTTCTGATTACAAGATCTTATATGTAGAAACTCCTAAGGAATACACACACACACACACACACACACACACACACACACTCAACCCGTAAAAGTTAACACAGGATTTCAGTAAGTTTGCAGAGTACAAGGTTAATATACAAAATTAAGTTGTATCCTACTGTAACAACAAAATTTATTTCCTATTAGATCAGATTTTTATTCCAGTTTTAATTTCTTATTTTAAAATTTGGGTTCAAACTAAGTAACACAAAGCCAAATTAGAGTTTCCTTTAAATGTAGAAAAATTACAGTTGCTTTTGTGTAATCTCTCAATGTTGGAGTGATGTAGAGCTCCATCCTAGGCATTCTTCTCTTTTATATGTATAATTCAAGCCACAGTGATGTCATTCAGTGTCATAGTTTATTACTCTATCCACATCTTAGTAACTCTTAAATTTACATCACCATCTCCAATTTTTCTCCCAAGAATCATACTTGTATGAACAAATACATATTTTCATCTCCAGCTGTATTTTTAACAGTAATCTCAAATTTAACAAGACTGATATACGCCCCTCACTCAAAATCTAACCTTTTTCTTTTTATCTCTGTTTATGTCAAGATCACATAGTAGCTTAAACTAAATACTGAGGAGTGTTCCCAGATCTTGGATTTTAAAAAATATTTCTCACCTCTAATGGGAACACAGCAGCTACTCTGCCTACAAAGAACCTGTATCAGGCAATCTAACTTAAAAGTAATTTCAGTCTTAGATGGAGAAAAGAAAGCTATTAGGATGAAAAACAAAAAAGATTTTTTTGTGACAGGGTCACACTCTGTCACCCAGGCTGGAGAGCAGTGGTACAATTATGGGTCAGTGCAGCCTCTGTCTCCCAAGGTTAAGCAATCCTCCCACCTAGCCTCCCAAGGAGCAGAGACTACAGGTGCAAACCACCAAAACCACCTAGATTTTTCTAAAAACATTTTGTAGAGATGAGGATTCACCATGTTGCCCAGGCTGGTCTGGAAGTTCTGGACTCAAGTGATTCACCTGCCTTGGCCTCCCAAAATGCAGGGATTACAGGCATGAGCCACTGTACCCAGCTGAAGAAAAAGTTTGAAGAAACAATTGCCAAAACACTTCGAAATGTGATCGAAAATATATAAACTAACTGATATGGTATGGCTGTGTTCCCACCAAAATCTCATCTTGAACTGTAGTTCCCATAATACCCACATGTCATGGGAGGGACCCGGTGGGAGGTAATTGAATCATGGGGGCAGTTACCTCCAGGCTGTCCCTGTGAGAGAGAGTGAGTTCTCATGAGATCTCATGGTTTTATAAAGGGCTTTCCCTACCACCGTTTGCTCTGCACTTCTCCCTACTGCTGCCATGTGAAAAAAGAAGGCTTCCCCTTCTGCCACAATTGTAAGTTTCCTGAGGCCTCCACAACCCTATGGAACTGTGAGTCAATCAGACCTCTTTCCTTTATAAATTACCCAGTCTTAGGTATGTCCTTATAGCAGCATGAGAATGGACTGATATAGTAAGCTGGTATCAGTAGAGTGGACTGCTGCTGTAAAGATACCCAAAAATGTGGAAGCGACTTTGGAGCTGGGTAACAGGCAGAGGTTGGAATAGTTCAGAGGACTCAGAAGAAGACAGAAAAATGTGGGAAAGTTTGGAACTTCTTAGAGACTTGTTGAAAGGCTTTCACCAAAATGCTGATAGTGATATGGACAATGGAGTCTAGGGTAAGGTGGTCTCAGATGGAGATGAGGAACTTGTTGGGAACTGGAGTAAAGGTCACTCTTGCTATACAGAGAGACTGGTGGGATTTTACCCCTGACCTAGATATATGTGGAACTTTGAACTTCAGAGAGATAATTTAGGGTATCTGGCAGAAGAAATTTCTAAGTGGCAGAATGTTCAAAGGAAGTAGAGCATAAAAGTTTGAAAAATTGGCAGCTTGATGATGCAGTAGAAAAGAAAAACCCATTTTCTGGGAAGAAATTAAAGCCAGCAGCAGAAATTTGCATAAGCAACAAGGAGCCAAAAACTAGTAACCAAGACAAAGGGGGAAAATGTCTCCAGGACATGTCAGAGACCTTCACAGTGGCCCTTCCCATCACAGGCCCAGAGGCCAAGGAGGGAAAAATGGTTTCCTGGGCTGGATCCAGGGACACCCTACTGTGTGCAGACTCAGGATTTGGTGCCCTGCATCCCAGCTGCTCCAGCCATGGCTAAAACGGGCCAAGGTACAGCTCAGGCCATGGCTTCAGAGGATGCAAGCCCCAAGCCTTGGCACCTTCCATATGGTGCATAGAAGTCAAAAATTGAGGTTTGGGAACCTCCACCTAGATTTCAGAGGATGTATGGAAACACCTGGTTATCCAGGCAGAACTCTGCTGCAGGGGCAGAGCCCTCATGAGAACCTGTGCTAGGGCAGTGCAGAAGGAAAATGCCAGGTTGGAGCCCCCACACAGAGTCCCCACTGGGGCACTGCCTAGTGGACCTGTGAGAAGAGGGCCACCATCCTCCAGATCCCAGAATGGTAGGTCCATCAACAGCTTGCACTCTGAACCTGAAAAAGCTGTGGACACTTGACACCAGCCTGTGAAAGCAACTCAGAAGGGGGCTGTACCCTGCAAAGCCACAGGGGCAGAGTTACCCAGGGCTGTGGGAGCCTATCTCTTACATCAGCATAATGTGGATGTAACACATGGAATCAAAAGAGATCATTTTGGAACTTTAAGGTTTAATGACTGCCCTATCACATTTGGACTTGCAAGGGGCCTATAGCCCCTTTGTTTTGGCCAATGTCTCCCATTTGGATTGGGTGTAGTTACCCAATGTCTGTACCCTCACTGTATCTAGGAAGTAACTAACTTGCTTTGGATTTTACAGGCTCATAGGTGGAAGGGAGTTGCCTTGTGTCAGATGAGACTTTGAACTTGAACTTTTGAGTTAATGCAAGAATGAGTTAAGACTTTGGGGGAGTGTTGGGAGGTCATGATTGGCTTTGAAATGTGAGGATATGAGATTTGGGAGGGGCCAAGAGTGGAATGATATGGTTTGGCTGTGTCTCCACCCAAATCTCACCTTGAACTGTAGTTTCCACAATCCCCACATGTCATGGGGGGTGCCCAACGGGAGGTAATTGAATCATAAGGGCGTTTACTTCCACGCTCTTCTTGTGACAGTGAGTGAGTTGTCATAAGATCTGATGGTTTTATAAGGATTTTTTCCCCCTTCACTCTGCATTTCTCCTTGCTGCTGCCATGTGAAAAAGGACGTGTTTGCCTTCCCTTCCACCATGATTGTAAGTTTCCTGAGGCCTTTCCAGCCCTGCAGTACTGTGAGTCAATTAAACCTCTTTCTTTTATAGATTACCCAGTTCTGACTGTGTCCTTTTAGAAACATGAGAATTGCCTAATACACTAACAGATCCAGAAATCTCAACAAGCCCCCAAAATGTATAAAAACAACCAACTGCATCAAGAAGCACCATAATAAAATCACTTAGAGAAAATTTTAAAAGCTTTTTGCTAAAATATAAAGACACAATATATACAGGGGATCAAGAATAACCCCTGACTTCTAATCAGAAACAATGCAAACAAGAAGACAACAGTACATATTCAATACATTAAAATAAAAAAAAACTTGTCCTAGAAGCCTATATCTAGTAAAACTATTTTCAAAACCATAAGTGATATAAAGACATTTTAGACAAACAAATCTGAGATAATTTAGGTGCAACAAATTAGCATTATATTAAACATTATAGAAAACGCAGATCTAAATAAAGGAATGCAAGAAATGATAAATGTATATTAATAAAAAGTTGTTTTCCTCACTTTAAAAATATTTCTTAAAATACAAATAACTGCTCAAAGCAAATATAATAATATTGTAGCAAGGGATATATACCATATGTAAGAGTAAAAAGTAGGACAACAATAGGAACACAAAGAAAGGAAGGAAAAACAGAAGGGTATTGGGCCGGGTGCAGTAGCTCACGCCTGTAATCCCAGCACTTTGGGAGGCTGAGGCAGGTGGACCACTTGAGGGCAGGAGTTCAAGACCAGCCTGGACAACATGATGAAATCCCATCTCTACTAAAACTACAAAAATTAGCCAGGCATGGTGGTGAGTGCCTGTAATCCCAGCTACTCAGGAGGCTGAGGCAGGAGAGTCACTTGAACCAGGAGGCAGAGGTTGCAGTGAGCCGAGATTGTGCCACTGCACTCCAACCTAGGTGACAGAGTGAGACTCCATCTCAAAAAAAAAAAAAAAAAAAAAAAAAAAAAAAAAAACAAGAAATGTATTGTTGTAAAATTCTCATATATAAAGTGGTTGATAGTATGTGAAGGTAGACTGTTATAGCTCAAAGATGAATATTCTTAAGGAAATGACCAAAATAATTGAGGACACTACTATAGCTAATAAGTCAGTAAACATAATAAAAATAGAATACTAAAAATACTCAATTCAAAAAAGAAAAAGAAGAGGGAAATAGACAAAACACACATGGGACAAACAGAGAACAAATAGTAGGATGATATCCTTAAAATATATAAATAATTACATTAAATGTCAAGTAAATGATCCAATCAAAAGGCAAAGATTATGAGTCTGGATTAAAAAATAAATAAGACCTCATTGTACGCTGTCTGCAAAAATCACACTTCAAATATAAATACATAGGTTAAAAGTTAAGAAAGGAACATGCTATACATTAATTTTATAAAACATGGAATTGATACATTAACTTAAAACAAAGTAGATGTCAACACTCTGTGTAATACCTGAGATAGTACATTTCTTAATGAAAAAAGGGTCAGTTCATCAATTAAAAACACAACAAAATGGCACACACCCATCCTTCTTATTATTCTTCATTCTCTTATGTTACTTTATTCTTCTTCATATGGGTTTATAACCACCAGAGCTATATAAACTGTTTGTTGACAGTCTATTAGAATGTAAGCTATCCAAAAGCAGAAACTTGGACTACTTTGCCTATCACTGTGTCCTGACCACCTAAACAGTGCCTGGATTATAGAATAACTCAATAAGTATTTGTTGAATAATTGAAAAAATATCCCATTTAACCTGAAATAGGTTACGGTTATTAGGTGTTTGGAATCAAACCACAGTTACATAATAGATTTTTCTAATACCAAAAGAACAAATTTCAATACTTAAAAAGTCTTTAAATATAGATTGTTAGGCATGAGACAATAATTGTTTTTACTCCCTTTTGAATCAAGTTGCTTTTATTGTTTTAAATAGTGTAGACATTTACTGGAAACACTTATAGGATTAAACAAAAGTTCTAAGCACTTGGCTATCGACTTCGTAAAACTTGGGATGGATAGGTAAAAAGATGACATAAAATAATAGAACTCAGCTACTGGATTTGGCTCCTATATAATCTAGAGCTGTTTAATTGAACTTTCTAGGATTATGGAAAATTCTATATTTGTGTTTTTCAATATGATAGCCATTATCCATATGTATCTATTAAACACATGAAAATGACTAGGGAAACTGAGGAAGTGAATGTTTAATTTCATTCCATTTGAATTTAGATATAGACTTAAATAGCCACATGTGGCTAGCAGCTCCCATTTTGGCACGGCCAGTCCAGATATTCACATGTGCTGGATTCTCCTCACTGCACCCTTGCTTTCTTTCATGCAGGCTTGGTCATCCTTTTTTGTCACCTCTGTCATGACAGAAATAATTTAACATCTCTATTTCCTACCATTGAATGGGGCCAGCCCACAGCTTTTACCCATAGCATGATTCTATGATCTGTGTCTGGTTTACAGAAATTGCCCAAAAGCCCAAAAAATATTTGTCATATGAATGAATCAACAAAAATATATTTCACTGCCATTTCTATGGAAGGAAAGATGACCCCGTTAGTTATGTATGTTTATCTCAATGTCATAGGTGGCTGAGTAAAAATTAAACATGGCCCAAATTTTCCCCATCTGTGTAATAAAAATGATGAGTTCAGATAAGAGTTTCCAAATGTTGAGGAGCCTTTGGAGAACCTAGTAAGAGAGGTCCTCCAAAAACAACCTTCTTCTTTTGTTCAGACTTCATTTGAAAATAAGGAGAGTCAAATGGAAGCAAAGTTAGGCCTTGATTTCTATGTATGAGATCAAGTGGTGTCATGTTAATTGAATTCCAGATTAGACAGAATTACTCACTAATTCACTGGCAATTCTACACTGAACCAGTTCTTTCACACAGGTGGGAGGCTACCTAAGTAAGACTTAGGAGGTAGACACAGAGTGGCTTGTATTCCCTGAAGTTCCTTTTCACATAGAACAAGATGAAAGCTAAGCAGAAAGTGCCCAGCTTTTATTTCCAATTAAAGTAGCCAGTTTATATATAATTGAGCTAAATAAGTGTTCTCTTACTCATGTGCGTCTATCTGACCACAAACAATTGTTGAAATAAATTGCAAATGAGATTATACAATAACTACATCTCTCTCAGTGAGTGAGCCATCTTTCCCAGAGGTTTAACATTTCTCCATCAATAACTCTGTAATACACAAAATAAAATGATTTCGTAATTTCATGATACAGTTGGCCATTTTATTGAATACAATATTTTATATTTAAGGTGCTTTTGAAAACAGGAAAAAATTTAGAATCAAATAAAAATTATGGCAAAGGGAAGGGGTACGTGTCACTAGGGCCTTGAAGTGACAGTTGAATAAGATGAGTGAGATGAAGTTGGTATTTGATAACAGAAAGTCAGAGGTTACTCAGAGAGGGAAAAATTGAAAGAAAAGATTTGTTCAAGAGAGTCTCTGCAGAACTCAGCAGTTCTTTGGAAAATGGAATGACATCCAAAGCCCCCATCTACCCTCTGATGCCGGCAAGATAACTCCTCTTTGCTTCTGCCAGCTCTCTAAATGAAGACGGGGTGCTAGAGGATTCTTTTTAATTGCTTCTTGATTGGAGTAAACCTGTCCAGAGAAGATAGGTATAAAAACCGTGAATGACAAGGGAGGAAATATATCAAGGTTACCCAGAACTCAAAGACACAAATGAATTATTCTTTAGACTAGGGAACAATTGAAATGCTTCCTCTAGGCAAGGAGTAGCTCCAGAATACAAGTGGGATCTGGCCAAGAGACAGGATGAAAAAGAGAGAAAAGAAGAATCAAAATGAAAAGAGTAAGTAGTAGTATGCCTGTTGCCATAGAGTGAGCCAACCGAGAAAATGATAAGCATGGCAGCCAAGGTCTACAGCCAAAAAGACAGTGCCTCAAACTTGTGCAAGAAATCTATTTGAGATTTTTTTTAAATAATAATTTTAAAAAACAAAATCAGAATTTCAGGTTTCCTTGCCAAAATTCATTTACCATTAAAAAACAATTGCACATTTCAGGCCAGGCACGGTGGCTCACGCCTGTAATCTCAGCACTTTAGGAGGCCAAGGCAGGTAGATCACGAGGTCAGGAGATCAAGACCATCCTGGCTAACACGGTGAAACCCCATCTCTACTAAAAATACAAAAAAAAAAAAAAAAAAAAAAAAACAGCCCAGCGTGGTGGCAGGCACCTATAGTCCCAGCTACTTGGGAAACTGAGACCAGAGAATGGCGTGAACCCGGGAGGCAGAGCTTACAGTGCAGTGAGGCAAGATCACACCACTGCACTCCAGCCTGGGCAACAGAACAAGGCTCTGTCTCAAAAAAAAAAAAAAAAAAAAAAAAAATTGCACAATTCAGAATGCATCAAAAAATAATTTTCTGTTCCTGAATTTCTGTGCTTCAAATTAAAAAATGTCTAACATACAACAGTAAAAGTCCCTTCAGGCTGACTTAAAGAAACTTAGTTTTTAGATCCATTTTTTTCTCCCTTATTCTTGCCCATCTTATTTTTCTTTTCATTCCTTGTTTCAAAGCATTCTGTATACAACCTCTGCCAATAAATGTGTGTTCAATAAATGGTAGTCGTGCATGTAAATGTAACTAATATCATGCATGTAAGTGTAACTAATGTAGAGGTATATGGTACTTATCAACGTTTTAGGATAATCAGTTTTACAATTAAATCACATATCCTCCTCTCTACGATGGTAGTGAAAGTAATAAAAAATTTGGAGTCAAAGGGATATATTTAAAGAGGACTTTTATTTTACTAAGTTTTGCTTTCTGGTGGACAATTTATCATTGATTACACGGCCCAAAGAAAGAGAAAGATGATAAAAATAAAAATAAACGTGAGAATCAGAGACCTCAGGGTCTGAAGGAAATACTGATGTTGCTACTCCTTTGCCTTTGCTTAGTACTTTACTTGAACGAGCTCAGATGCATGAAAACGTCTCTCCCGTGCTAGCACGGTCCTGGGAGAGGGAACTCACGCGCTTCTCACGGCCTGATCACGCCTTGTGAAGCTCTCAGGACACAGCATGCTTCCCTTTGTCAGATGTACTCAAGCACATGCTGGACGACCTTCTTCCAAAAAGAGAAGATGGGAAAGAGAGAATTCATAGGTAAATTTTCAGGGCTTTGGCATCAAAGCACTATCACCACTGAGTGTATTACGATTTTGAAAGCACATTCACATAATGTGAAAGTTAGTCTAGATATTTCTCAGGAGCTGAGGATGTTACTTTTCCATTTCAGTATCTTTTATGTCTGGCAGGAACAATAGTTCCTCAATAAATGTTTTTTGAACTAAACAACTGAGCTGCCCTAATTTGTGGGTGCCCTAATCTTGTTAAAACCCGTTGACTTTAATTAATATGAATCTATGAGGTCAATAAAAAGATGAAAGACACTTGTCTTTTAATGCACAATAAGAACAAGGCTACACAAAATTTCCTTGCAGTTAATTTGGACATTCAGAGTGGTAGACAATTACAGATGATATGGGAGGATGGCACGTAATGTTCCTGTTACCATGGATGAGGAGAATTACCGTCCTAAAACTCTGCTTCCCTCATCTGATTCAGTGTGTCTGAGCCAACTACGAGAGCTGTGTTACTCCAGGCTGGCTCACTATGATCTATTACTTCTTGAGTTCACAGTGTTATTTGGCCATCTGACAAGAGGGATTCCCATCATGCAGTGACTACCAGAAGCTCACAGCCCTTTGAGGCACCTTCAGTCTTTGAACAGTCTAGGTCACACCGATCCTCATTCTATCTATCCCTTTGCTATAATCGTCATATCCACTGAATCACTGTCCTTTCATTTAATCTATGTGCAAAACCCAAATCAGAAAAACGAGGTCTGACTTAGCTCTTCCCATACAAGGACTACTAAATCCTGCTGTTTAAACAACTACAAAGCTTGGGGGATTTGTGCTACTGATAATTCATAGTCTTCAGTACTGCCCAACAATCTCTAAGGATCAATACTCAGTTATCTCTACTAATCATTTTCAAATTACACTTTTAACTAACTGTGTCGCCATCAGTTTTCCTTCTTATTCTTGGTAGATTATTTTTTTCTAGCTCGTTAATAGAACAAGATTCCTCTAGGCAAGGCTTCACTAAGTTTCCTCCTTCAGTACCTGCACGCCTACATGGGTATCCTCCCATCCACCCACACACACGATTTGGATCCCATCTCCACTGTTTCCTTTTAAACTTTGTTCCAAAAACCATCCCTTTCTTACCATGGAAGTACGTTTCCATCACTGTTTCAAAAACCAAATTTCCGTCACTATTTCAGAAATGAGGAACGCTGGAGTCAGATAGATCTGGGTTTGAATTAAGACTTTCCACATCCTAGTTATGTGTCTTCCAACAAACTACATTTATATACCCATTCAACAAACATTTTCTGCTCTTCTACTTTGTCAGCTACCAAGTCAGGCATTGTGACACGGTCCTTGCCCAGTAGGAGATAGAGAAAATAATCACATCATTATGTGTGACAAGAAAAACATATCAATTTATAAACCCTTATTATCCTTCTCCTCATTGTCTCCAGACACCCACCCTTTTATAGTGCTGGCCTAGAATGGGAAAATTCATGGGTATTTTGATGCAAGCTGTGATATCAATGCTTGTCCAGAAAACCATAAGGGAAATGTATAGCAGGAAGCACAGAACCAATGCAGTGTGGCCAAGAGGGCTGGAGAAGGGGAAGAAAGGAAAGACCTCATACCACTGTGACTGAGAGAAGAGAGAGACTTTCATAAACGGGGGATGAAGAGAGAAATGCAGGAGTGAACTTAAAGCCGAGGGAATTTGGGATAAAAGGAATATGTGTAAAGGTGATATTTAGTGAGTTTGCAGAGCAACGAGCAGGTTATCTGCCTTCTCAATCTCATGGATAACAATCTGTTAGGTCTCACTTCTTTCATAGTCAGAAATCTGCTTTGAATATTATAACCTTTAAGTCTAAGAGAGGCCAGCATCAGCCCATCTGGGTTGTGAAAGTATTTAATTATACTTGTGATAAATGGTTTATAGAAAAAGTCAGAGGCACTTAAAATACAAATAACAGGAAACCAAAGTCAAAGATGTGATCCCTGAGGTTTGGGCATTTAACCTGGAAAAGAAAAGAGCTGGACTTCAGGAGCAAACTCTCTAAGCCTAACCTGTAAAATGTGTGTCCTAGTCTGTTTTCTCTGCTTTAACAGAATACCACAAACTGGGTAATTAATGAAGAAAGGACCCTTATTTGGCTCATGGTTCTTGAGGCTTGGAAGTCCAAGATTGAGGGGCTAAATCTGGTGAGGCCTTCTTGCTGCAAAACATGGCAGAGGGCATCACATGGCGAGGAAGTGCACACTGGGAGCAAAAAAAGAAATGGGGGCTGAAGTCCTAAGATAACCAGCTCCAGAGATTATTATGGTAATCCGTTCATGATGCCACTATACATCTATTAGAATGGCCAAAATCCAGAACACTGACAATATCACATGCTGCTGAGGATGAGGAGCAACAGAAACTGCCATTCATCACTGGTAGGAATTTGAAATGATACCACCTCTTTTGAAGACAAGTTGGCAGTTTCTTGCAAAAGTAAATATACCCTTACCGTGTAATTCAGCATTTCTGCTCCTTTGTACCTACCCGTAATTGAAAATGTATGTCCACATAAAACCCTGCATATGGATGTTTATGGCAGCTTTATTCATAATTGCCACATTGGTTTGGAAGCAATCAAAATAGCAGATGAATGAATAAACTTAGTACAAATGAGCTTATCAAGCCATGAAGAGAAACAGAAGAAACTTAAGTACATATTACTAAGTAAAAGAAGCCAGTGTGAAAAGGCTACGCTATGATTCCAACTTGATGATATTCTGGAAAAGGTACGTCTATGGAGAAAATAAAATTATTAGTGGCTGCCAGAGGTCAAGGAGAGGGAGAGGTGAGTAGGCAGGGCGCAGTGGATCTTCAGGGCGGTGAAACTACTCTGTATGATGCTGCAGTGGTGTAGACATGCCATTAGGTATTTGTCAAAACACGTAGACTCCAACACCAAGAAGGAACACTGATGTACACTATACACTTTGAGTGTCAATCTAGGTTCATCAGTAATGACAAATTTGCCACCCTAATGGTGGATATTAAAAGAATTTGATAGTGGGGAAAGCTGTTGAGGGGAGAAAGAGAATATATGGGAACTCTGTGCTTTTCACTCATTTTTTCTGTAAACCTAAAGCAGATCTAAAAACTGAAAAGTTTATTAACAAAAAATTCTGTGATCAAAAATGGAGTAAGAAATGCACTTAAGTTGACAGAGATTTTAGAGTACTGTGGTATCAACATTCTAATATTCATACTATAGTTCAGCATTTGAAATCAGAATACCATTGCATTAAATAAAATGTAATGAAGTTTGGTATAAAACATATACCATTAATTATTTGTAAGAAAGATGACAAATGAGTTAAAATAATTCCATTAAAGTATGTTTTACTTAAAATCACAGATTTTAAACGATGTTGAAGATATTGAAGAAAATAGAGCATAGAAAAATCCATAGAGAGGAATGACACACACAGGAGCCGGTCAGAAGGTGGAGGATGGCAGGAGGGAGAAGTTCAGGAAGAATAACTTACAGGTACAAGGCCTTATACCTGGGTGACAAAATAATCTGTACCACAAATCCCCGTGACATTAGTTTACATATGTAGGAAACCTGCACTTATACCTCCAAACTTAAAAAGTTTTTAAAAAGGAGGTAATACATGAAAAAATATAAAGGAAGAATGGAGGAACAAAGGAAGGAAAGACATGGTATCTACAGAAAACAAAAAGCAAAAGGCAAGCATGAATACAATGGTGTTAACACTAAAATAAATGTGAATGGATTAAACAATCCAATCAAAAAAAAAGAGAAAGGGTGTTCATTTAGTTTTCTTGTACAGAAGGAACTGAAAGTCTAAAAATGTTCTAATTTATTGACTTTGACAATACAAAAGTTATCAATTAACAGTATTTTGAAATGCGGAAAGATAACTATTACTATAAATAGCACATTATGTACTTTGCACATAACTACAGAAGATATTAGCAAACAAAATGTATTTTATATATACAGAAAGACAGAAATTAAAGGTACGAGTAAGAAAGTTAATAAAACAGGAACTAATGGCATGCTAAAACAGTCATAATATATTTTAAATTAAAAGTAAGATACCTACTATACATACAGCACGAATGTAATTTTGTAACATATATGTATATGAAATGCATAATTATATATGCAGAAAAAGGCTGGAATGGAAATTTTAAAGAGTTAATGCTGTTATCTCTGAGTAATGGTTGATTCTAATTTTTCACTCATAATTTATTTATATGTTTTCTACATCTCCTTTAACGTTTTTATGTAATATACATAAACACAAAAATGTAAACATAAAACTCCAATTCAAATATGAATTGAATATGGGTCATAATAATTTAATATTATTTGGCCATCACTCTTAAGCCATGAGAGCAAATAAGGGGATTAATAACAACCTAAAATCACTACCTCAGCCAAACCTGTACAAAGCAGGAGACATTGAACTAACGGGAGCCAAGAATTGATAATGCCAAGATATAACATTAAAAAGCTATTAAAAGCATTTCTGCCAAGTTGAAAGCCATAAACATAATACAATAACTGGAGCATAAGTCATAGAAAGTATCAATTCTCCCCTATATAGAATAAGCCCAGGAAATTGCTTTCAAATCATCCCGGCTTCACCGAATGCAGTCTCTTGTGTACAGATCCAGCAATTTGGTGTTGCACACAGCACTGTGGGATACTACAACTAGTTTGGTAATTAAATCTTTCTCCTTGGTTCCTCTAGTAGGTTTCAGCAAAGGAGATCAAATTCCTTTACTTTCACAGCAAACATGCATTGTACAGTCACCTTGTGATGAATTAGTGAAGTTGGCAGTTTCCTCTTGAATATAGTGACTTTCTTAAGCATCACTTTTTCCGGGTGGGCTCGAAGAGGACATATGGCCAACCCCTCTTTTGTCTGCTAGTCACAACATAGACTAAGTTGGATAGGCAAGCCTGCTTGTAACTGAATTCGCTTCAACACCCTACTCCTAACTAAATTCTCTAATGTTAAAACAGGTGAGATGCAAGTAAATGTGCTTGAATGAAGTATAGTACTGGTTAGGAAAACCCTAATGACTGTTTAAATAACATTTAAATGACATACTCAGAAAAAACATTCTTTTTTTTTTTTTTTTTTTTTTTTTTACCTCCTATCTATGTTTTAGCTTCAGAAAACATCATTTGCCCCAAATTAGGCCCAAAGACTATGGCAGCCCAGTCTTCTGATTTTCCACAGTGAAAGATGGACTCAAAGGCTCCCTTCTAAGACCGTACTTTCCCCCGCAAAATCCTCAGCCTCAACCACTAATTGGAGAAAAAGATTGTCTCCAAATACCATACAGGGGGAAAAACATTCTTCTAAAATGTGACTAAGTACTTTGCCATAAGAACTAATCTAGAATATATTTTTTCTTTTTCTTTAGTCTGGACTCCATATGGCATTCCTGGCTAGTTAAACCATCCAATACACACATTTATTTTGTTCTTAAAATAATAGTAACCAAAATAGATGCAAAAATTAAGTGTTAAAAAATAATGGCTAACTCAAATTTTCCCAGAACTTCAGCTACATTCAGGATGATAGTTTCCAAAGACAGTAACCTACATAAAAATGCATAATATATGAGACATGAGTGACAATTCTGTGGCTTTTAGTACATTAATAATGTTGTTTAATCATATCTTTATCTAGTTTCAAAATGTTTTCCTTGCTCCAAAATAAAACACTGTATCTATTAAGCAATTACTTCCCATTACCCAAGCTCCAAGCTCTTGGCAATGACCAATTTGTTTTCTGTGTTTATATATTTACCTATTTTTTGATATTTAATTAAAAATTGTACAATATGTAATCTTTTCATCTGGCTTCTTTTACTTAATCTTTTTCAGCTTCATGCTATAGCGTGCATCAGTACTTTTTGTGTGTATTTTGTTTTTTGACTTTTTTTGAGACAGAGTTTCACTCTGTCACCCAGGCTGGAGTGCAGTGGCATGATCTAGGCTCACTGTAAGCTCTGCCTCCCAGGGTCACGCCTTTCTCCCGCCTCAGCCTCCCAAGTAGGTGCGACTACAGGTGCCGCCACCAGGCCCAGCTAATTTTGTTTTTGTATTTGTAGTAGAGACGGGGTTTCACCATGTTATCCAGGATGGTCTCCATCTCCTGACCTCGTGATCCGCCCGCCTCGACCCCCCAAAGTGCTGGGATTACAGGCGTGAGCCACCACACCCGGCCAGTATTTCCTTTTTTTATAACTGAAGAATATTCCATTGTATGGATATCTGACAGTTTGCTTATTCATTCATCTGTCGATGGATATTTGAGCTGTTTCCATCTTTCGGCTATCGTCAGTAGTGCTGCTATTAATATTCATGCAGAGTTATTTGTCTGAATGCCTGTTTTCAATTCTCCAGGGATTATACCTGGGAGTGGAATTAGTGGGTCGTATGGTCAATTTCTTTACCTTTTGAAGGAACCACCAAACTCTTCCCCACAGTGGCTGATCCATTTTACCTTTCCACCAGCAACGCACAAGAACTCTTCCCCACAGTGGCTGACCCATTGACCTTTCCACCAGCAACACGCGAGGGTCCAGTGACTCCTCATGCTAATTAACACTTGCTGTTTTCTATTTTCTTCTTCACTTCTTTTTAAACTTGTAGCCATATTCTTGGGTGTAAAGTGTTCTCTTTGTGGTTTTTAATGTGTGTCTCTCTAACAAGAGATAACGTTGAGCGTCTTTTCATGTGCTTATTTTTAAGCCATTTGTGCATCTTCTGTGGAGAAGTATCTGTTGCAGTTCTTTTCCCATTTCTTAATTAGTTTTTTTGGTTTTTGTTGTTAGTGTTGAGTTGTAAGATATCTTTATTTACTCTGGACATGATACTTTTCATATGAATGACTTTCAAGTTTTCTCCCGTTCTGAAGATTGCCTTTTCACTTTCCTGATAATGTGCTTTGATGTACAAAAGTTTGGAATGCAGGGGTGTTTCAACATAAGAAAATCAATCAATGTAATAAATTATATTAACAGTATGAAGGGGAGAAATTGCATGATTATCTCATTGAGAGAAACCCACAAAAAAGTATTTCACAAAATCAAGCATTGTTTCATGATAAAGACACACAGTAATAGAAGGGAACTTCCTCACCATGGTAAGAAGCACTCGTGACATATGCACAGCTCATATCACACTCAATGCTGAAGACTGACAGCTCCCCTCTAAAATCAGGAATAAGAAAGAGATCCCTGCTTTCGGCATTGCTATTCCATTTTACTGGAAGTTCTAGCCAGAGCAACTTGGCAAGAAAAAAGGTATTCAAATTGAAAGGAAAGATGTAAAATTATCTTTATTCATGGATGGCATGATCCTATATATAGAAAATCTCAAAAATTCCACACAAAAACTAAAGCTAATAAACAATGTAGCAACTTCAGGGTATCAGATCACCACATAAAACATTAGTGTCTTTATAAACTGGTAATTAACAACCCAGAAAGGAAATTATGAAAACAATTCTACTTGTATTTTCATTCAAAAAATAGACTGCCTAGGAATACATTTAACCAAGTAGGGGAAAGATTTGCGCATTGAAAACTATGAAATATTACTGAAAAAAATTAAAGAAGCTCTAAATAAATTGTAAAAGCAAAAATCCCATGTTTATGGATTAGAAGAGTTAACATCATTAGAACAGCAATACTGCCCAAAGCAAACCCTAGTAAAAATGTAATGCAATCCCTATCAAAATCCCAGCACGTTTGGGCGTTTTTTTTCTTTTTTTGCAGAAATGATAAATCAGTTTTTCAAATTCACATGGAATTATAAGGAGTCTCAAATAGCCAAAACAATCTTGAGAAAGAACAAAGTTGGAAGACTCACGCTTTCCAATTTGAAAACTTGCTACAAAGCTACAGTGTTACAAGAGAATAGTATTGGCTTAAGGATAAACAAACAGACCAAAGGAATAAATTTCAAAGTCCAGAAATCAGCCCATACCTCTATGACTAACTGATTTTTGATGAGGGCGCCAAGACCAATCAATGAGGAAAAAACAGTCTCTTCAATCTCTTCAACTAGTGGTGCTGGGACAACTAAACGGCCATTTTGTATTACTTAAATGACTGTGATAAAAATGGCATTGGTACACCTAAAGCAATATGCAGAGGAATCAGAATAATTAGCAACTACTTTCACTTCAAAATTACCTTGAGGAGACACAGTCAGTGCTCTGCTCACACTCCTGGCACAGCCTTTGACTGCCATTGCAGCTGGCTGCTGGGCGTCCTTCTGCCTGGCTCTGCATCTCTGTGCCTGAGGGCACTCAGTTCCTGAGCCAAGAAAGGCTGCTCTGGTCACAGAAAGGCAGGCTGGAAATGATAGAATGAACACCCCAGGAGCAGCCTTTAATTCATTTTCAGAGGTCGGTGTTTAAATAGAGCAGCGCCATTGTTTCTTGGGTGGGAAAATTCTGAGACATGTGTTCCGCAATATGCCCCAGAGTTTCTCTGTGTGATTACACTCCCACATTAGGCTACTGTGGAAGTAGACTGAATACTGCACGTGCTATTGGCTTCCTTCTCTTCTTTTATATCACTTCCTCACTCCTCTTATCATGACCCTGAACCCTCCAAAAATGCATTTAAATCTCTGTCTTAGGATCGAATTCTGTGGGAACCTAAGTCACAGTCTAAACAACAGCAACAACAACTTTTCATTGAGTCTCATCTGATACAAGTTTTCATACTAAATATTAGAATTCAGTAATAAATGAGATACTGGTATCATTTGGCTGTGTCCCCACCCAAATCTCACCTTGAATTGAAATAATCCCCATGTACAAAGGGCGAGGCCAGGTGGAGATAACTGAATCACGGGGGCAGTTTCTTCCATACTGTTCTCATGGTAGTAAGTCTCACGAGATCTGATGGTTTTATACATGGGAGTTCCCCTGCACAAGCTCTCTTGTCTGCCACTACGTAAGACATGCCTTTGCTCTTCCTTCGCTTTTCACCATGATTGTGAGGCCATGTGGAACTGTGAGTCCATTAAACCTCTTTCCTTTATAAATCACCGAGTCTCAGGTATGTCCTTATTAGCCACATGAGAACAGACTAATACAGATACTCACTGATCTTGAGCTCACAGTGTCATTTAGTATTACTGCAGTCGTTGATGTTATTAAAACACTAAAATTTTAGACATGAATGGATCATATAACATTCCTGTAAGATTGTTACATGCTGACCTCAAGCATCTAAACTTACAGATGTTAGGTAACCAATAGTGTCACATAAAAATCACGTGTTCAGAAAATGATGTGAATCTAGCATCTTATTCCTTGTTCTAGATTCACTGGAGAAAACACCAGGCTGAAACAAACCAACTTAAGATATATGAATGAGAAACAAGGTTTTATATAACAGAAGAGTGAGCGCAACAGCTGTGTGGCTTAGAGAAAAGTGAGTGCGCGCTTTATGTTTTCTTTGTCATGACACATTGAATTATATCACATGCCCGGAAACACAGCAGCAAGATGACAACATAGGCCAATAACTGGAGTTGTAGGCATGTAAGGAGAAGTAGTCATTTGACAGAGTTAAGTCCTCAAAACTGCCTGAGCTTGTAGATCCAGCACTCTAGCTGCATTTTCAAGGGTCCAAGGTCAAACATAGGTGCATGGTTCCACACCACAGCCTGTCATGCCTGCTCAAAAACAATTCTCAAAACCTCCAAGTGCTTCCTTTTTTACAACAGCCCGAAGATGCAGAAGAAGGGGACTGAGGGAATCATAAAACCCTATGGAAAATTCCAGAAGCCTCCATTCCTGACCAGTCTGGAAAACCAGGTTCCTGCCCCGGCCCCTTGCCTTCACCATTTGACAATCCCTTTCTCCTCTGAAGAACTCAGGAAGCAAAGACACTTGTGCTTGTTTAAGGCAAGAACTGAGCAACAAAGAAAACTATATAATATGAACAGAAGTCTAACCAAAATCTCAATTACTCTGATTTAATCAGTACACATTGTATGCATGTGTCGAAGTATCTCCTGCACCCCAACAATACGTACAGTTTTAGGTATCAATTTGAAAAAGAAGAAGAAAAGTTAAATTTTAGCGCAAAAAAAAAAAAAAAAAAAAAAAAAAAGGTGCAAAACTCTCCAAGGCTGGGGAGGAATTCAGACGATTCCTTCCGTCCTTATTTCCTTTATGCACAGAACCAGTTTCACAAGAAACAAGCTCTTTCTTCACCATCTCCCTTTACTCAACAAAACCTGTATTTTTCTTTCCCTTATAAAAGTTTTGATCAGTTACACAGACAGAATCACCATAAAAAGACAATAAAGTGTTTAAATATTTCTTTGGTTTCAAACTCTGACAAAAAGAAGTAGTCCCAGAAAGTGTATATAATCGTCTTCATATGAATTCTCAGGGTATAAGAAAGCTCTGGGCCGGAGCCAAACTAAGAAGTGTTGAGCTACCCAAAAATGACTTGGCTAGTCAGGAGGGTAAGAAAGTCTGGGATTAAAGCCGTTTTCATAAAGTGTTCATTGGCTCAGTTAGAATAGTTGCCTTCCTGTTGGCAAAGAAATCATAAGGGAAACAACATGCGAAGACCCTGCTGTTTCTCCCACCCATGACTGTTTTTCTTCTGATTCGTTTATTATGTAAGAACAGCAGAAGTCTCCAGATGGGAATAAGGGACAGAGTCTAGACATCATTTATTGGCCACTGAATAGTGGAAACAAGTCTGCAACATCGACTATTTTTCCCCTTTTGGACTCCTCCCCCCACCCCAATTTACCACTTGTTTTACATTGCACACTCTGAAAAGTTAAATGATCCTGACACTTAGAATTACTCAAAAGCTAGAAAGATATTCCCAGTGGTGTCAGGAACGGCTGCTCCCTTTTCCTGAGACAGCTACATGGGCCAGTTGCTCCATCAGAAAGGCCTGCGATTGCTATCATGTCGCTGGTGTGTTTTCCTGCTACTCCTAGAAGTTGCTTGCAAATGGGTAGTAAATGAAGCAGCAGTTGATCACAGTACACCCAAGAGCAGCTTCTCCCCCCACTGGCAATGTTACTGAAAGACTCCTCCGGTCTTCAATTTCTTTCACTTCCTCTATTGCATAAAACTTGACAGAATGTTCACTCAGCACCAGGTGACAAGGTAAGCCAGAGAAATGGAATCAACAATACAAAGCCACTTCAATGAATCTACATTCAGGTTAGTAGGACAGATAAAGAAGTGATCTGTTTCAGTTCTCTTCTGTGTGACCTGGCCACTGCTTACTGCTCTGTCCTCGTATCTCAGCACTTGTTTCTCACAGTCTGCCCCACCACATCGGGCTCCCCCAGTCCCTCCAATGCCCACGCCGCTTCGCGCTGCCAGCTGGGGACACAGGCTGCTCTCCATGTCTGCGGTGGTCTTCCTTGGCTCTTCATTTGGCAAATGTCTATGAATCTTTCAGGTCATGGCTTAGAGGACGCCTCACCAGGAAGCCTTCCCAGAGCCCAAGACTGGGCTCAGCGCTGCTCCAACACGCTCTCCCATAGAGGACCGTGTTTCTTACACCATGTCATAGATTCTGAGGCTCAGAGATACAGGGACTGTGCCAATCACTGTATCTCTGAGACATGACGTCATGGCTGGTACAGGGGAGATGTCCAAGAGCTATGAAGGAATTATTTTCCAATGTCTGTTTACCGTAAATCCTTACCTAAGTAGTTTTATGGAATTGTGTAGAGTTCCTCTGGTGTTAGAAATTATTTTACGGATTTGTGTGACTATTTCCAAAATGGTAGTTGGTAATAGGGTAATAAAACAAGAAGCTCCTGTGGTTAAATACATTTGTGAAACTCTGGAGTAAACAAAATGAATTTCTTTATTGCAGAAAAGTCTCAGAAGCTTCAAAATACTCAGATGAAATACAAGTCTACAAAAGGGTGCTGTGTGAAGCATTGTCTAAGCTTTCTTGGGCCAAAGAGCCCTTTCAGAACATACATACCCTGCCAGCACTTCTCATGGGGTCCCTGTCATCAAACAAACTGGCTGTCCAGTCAGGACAGACAGACAATATACAGCCAAACAAACACGTAATCAAATGATCAAACACAAAGAGGAGTTTAAAAATCCTTTCATCAGTGCTGCTAAGAGGATAAAATAATTAGTGAAATCACGATTGGAAGGGGTGGAAGACTGATTAGGGAAGAGTGATCAGGGAAGGTCCATGCAACAGGTACATAAAGGTGAGAAGAAGCTGGTCTCAGTACCTCACGCCTGTAATCCCAACACTCTGAGAGGCTGAGGTGGAAGGATCACTTGAAGCCAGGAGTGCCAGACCAGCCTGTGCTGCATATAGCTAAACTCCATCTCTATACAATTTCTTTTTAAATCATCTGGGCACGGTGGCATACACCTGTAGTCCCAGTTACTTGGGAAGCTGGGACAGGAAGACTGCTTAAGCCCAGGAGTTCAATGTTGTGGGGAACTATGATCACATCACTGCACTTCAGCCTCGTTGACAGGCTGATACATTATGTGGAGTGAGATCCTGTCTCTAAAAAAGAAAAGAAAAAAAAAATTATGAGACAGAGTCCTTAATGCAAAGATCTGAACAAAAAGTGTCTCAGGAACAGGGAGGAGCAGGTGTAAAGGCCTTGAGGTAGAGCAAGCTCAGTGTATCCCAGAACAGAAAGGAAGTTCAGAGGGGGTGAAGCCTGAGGAACAAAAGGAAATTATGGTGGGAGAGTCAAGGCAGGCCAGGTAATACAGGGCCATGTGGTTCCAATTCAATATTGATTAAAACAGGAAGCCATTAAAGAATCTGGGAGCAGGGGAATGGGGGTGATCTTTTTAAAAGATCATTCTGTTACCTCCTTTTGTCATCTTAAAATTTATAGTTAAAGGATGAAGAGAAATTTCAATTAATGAAATACAAGCAAAAATGGCAATGAAATCAACAGATACTATTCTGACATCAAGAAGCAAATTGCAGCACTGGCAATAATAAAAATTCAGATCATACAAAAGCTGTAACTCATTTAGAGGAAGAAACAAATTGCAAAAAGAAATAATAAACAACTTTTGGGACTGTACCAATGACTAAAGAGAGTAAATTGCATGAACATATTGAGAAAAGATGTAAGTTTCTCCCTGACTTTCACAAATATAGTGAAAACTCAAAATACACCACTTCCATGAGTGAATGGATATTGTGAGTTCAAAAAGTATGTAAGATTAGTCATGGACCAGAATGCTTGAAATGACTTGAACTCTTACAACTCATATATGAAAGAGCGTCAGTAGAGGATTATCCACATGTGACAACAATCCTAAAAATCTACGTGTTACCGGAGATGAGTTGTGAAGCTAACAGTAACTTCTCCAGATTATTTTAACCAACAATGCTGGAAAAAAGGCTGAATTATTTTTTTCTATTTTCCCTACAGAAACTAGTTTTACAAAATGTTTGTTATATGTCAAGGCAAAATACAAGTAGCTCCCCAAACCCCTACAAAACTAGGAGGAAAAAATATTATGAAGTTGTGTGAGGATATAAAAGAATCTTATTTTTCTGGATTTTATGTTTATACCCTTTGTAAGCTTTATAAAATGTATAATTTGTTATGTTGTTTCTGTCCCTCTAAACAAATATTTCCTTTGGTACTAATTATATATTTCTAAGTTTATACTATGTTTCTTAAAGAGGACATTGCCAGCCTGGGTCTATGCTTGCATGGAGCTGTGAGACAGTTAAGGAACGTGAAGAATTGGATGTGTGTGGAAGACGAGAGACTAGAGATGAATATTGGACACAGGGAAACAGAAAGGATGAAACAGAAAGTCCACACTATTAAAATTGCTGGGCAGGGTGGTGCAAGCCTGTAATCCTGGCTACTTAGGAGGCTGAGGCGGGAGGATCCCAGACCAGCCTGGGCAACGTAGTGAGGCTCCATCTCAAAAAATGATAATAATAAAATAAAAATAAATTGAAATATCCTTTTCAAGATTTAAAAGTTACGTCCAAATTAAGAAACAGGTCAGAGAAGACAACATAGCTTTGAGGGCTGAGCAGGCTATTTGAAAATAGCCACATTTCCCCATGAGGCAGAAACTTTAACTTTTCTAGACATTGTGATATTAACTTTCCTTTATAGACTCCACATAATGTATCACGAGAATAGTACCATCGTATCGATTAAAAGAACATATTATACTCTAAAAGCATTTACTAAAATTTAACTAACAGCATTTAGTAAATTTAATTTAGTGTAATAAAACCTGGTAATGTAGAAAGTTATTGCCTGGGTTTTTTAAATTTTTATGTCATTTTCTCTGAAAAAAACATTAAAGAGCAAAGTAATGCCTACATATGCATAGTAGAATTAAAAGTTTCTAACAGAAAAACTTAAAAGGCATCTCTGAGGATTCAAATGTAGAGACTATGATCACATTTTAAAATTTGTATTTACTTATTTTTGAGTAAACAATAATATATTTATGTGTTTCACAAATCAAGGAGAACAAAACTTTTTACAATGACACTCTATCCTGTCCTTATCTCCCAGCTGCCAGTTCTCCTCTCCAGAGGAAATAAGTGTTATGATTTTTTTTACAAACCATCCCAAAGATAGTCTCTTCATTCTAAAAATGTATATACATTTTACACCTGCTTTTGCACAACTGCTCAAAGTGTTCTCCACCTTACTTTTTTCATTGAACAACACAATAATTTTAGATCAGTATCTGAAAATCCAATATTTGTAATGGATGCAGACTTGTACACGACATTACTAAAACCAGCTTCCTATTCAGAGACATTTAGGCAGAAGTACATTTACTAAATATTAAAACATATTATAAAGCTATCATGATTAAAAGTGGTACAAGAGTTGTTAAATAGATCAATGGAACAGAGTAAGAAAGTCCAGAAATATAACCTTACTGTTTTTAGCACATTTCTCATTAAATTTATTCCAAGGTACTTTGCCATGTGTATGGGATTATAAATGGGGTCTTCTCTTGCTGTATAGGTTCTGTATATACTCTAAAGATCATTTTGCATGCCCCTAATTTACAGAAGAGTTTTTCAGTTAATTGTCTAGACTATTTGAAGATATGCTACTATACAATTTGCCAATAAATAAAATTGTACCCTTCCTTTTTTCAATTTTCAGTTTTTTTTTTTTACTTTATCCTCTTGTCAACTTGCATTGGCGTATAGCTCCAGAAAAGTGCTAAATACCAGAGGCAGCAAACACCCTGGTCCTCTTATTTTAATGGAATGTTTCTAATATTTTTTCTTGCTAGTCATACTACTATCTTTAGCATTACTGTAAATATATTTTATCGGGTCGATGAAGAATTCATCTACACTTGTTTCATATTTTCTTTTTATTATGATTGGCTATTACTTATTCCTTTGTAATATCTGGGAAGATTAGCATATTAATTTTTATGCTTAAATTCATTAATGTAGATGAGAATTAATAGATTTATCAATATTAAATAGGCTTGCATTCCTGAAATAAACACATTGATCATGGTGCGTTTTTTTTAATGTTATGGAATCCTATATGTTAACATTGTATTTGCTTTCAAATTATTATTTATAACTCATATCGGACTCACCCATTTTTAATCGATATTGGTTTTGTGGTCAGTGTGAAGAGGACTCCTTGGCAGGGTGCTTCACCTCCTCACTGCACCCAAGTGTCCCCAGATGGAAGAAGAGAGTCCCTTCACACCTGCAGAAACAGGATCACTGCCCTGGCCCTGGCCCTAGGTGTCAGCCCTCGGCATAACTCCTGTTCAATCCTTGACAGCCGGTGCTCCAGCCCACCTGGTGTTTTCAGTAGGATTCCCATTGGATCCAAGGAGAAATGGGCCTATCTGGGCTGCCTTCTTTCAGGCCTGGGGTTCCCTTTCTTGTCAGATTAGATGCCTGGTTAAGACACAGGACACCGGTTCTGTGTTGTCCCTAACCCACAGGATCCCTCATCAGCCCACCTTCCTCTTCCTTTTTCTGGTATCCTCCTTCGGTTTTCTTGGGTTATTTCCAGAGTTGAAAGTTGTGTTTAGCAGGGAGGAGCAGGAAGACAGGACTTGTTCAGACCTCAAGCCCGCAGTTAACTGAATAGATATTAGATGAAATCACAGCATTCATAATAGTGATGTCATTAATATCAATCTCAGTGACTGCAGATTTCAGAAAAAAAACAAAACATCTTCTTTGCCTAACCCTTCAGTCCATGTATTTTTGAAGTGGGCCTCCATTTTGTAAAGCTGGCATCCACAGAACGATCAGAGACGTGTGCGGCTTCTACATGTTTCCAAACATTAGTGAATCTGGCTTCTTCTTATTTTTTTTTCCTAACATCTCTGTGTCATCACAGTGAACACATTTGGCTTTTTTCTTTTGTAGTAAACAACTAAAGATTTTCCACCCCCTATTTCTTTTTCCCGTATCTCTTTTCTGCTAACATGATATCCCATAATAATTTTGATAATATGATGTCGCAATGGCCTCCTCATCTCATCGAGGCTCTAAAAACTCCATTAACCTTATATTCCTACAAACGCCAGATCCTTTGTAACAAGCTCTAAGATGTAGGCTTCAGCATCACACAAATGCTTTGATACCTCATGGTACTTAGACTAATTGGGCCACCAATTATTCTGGAAATCTGGGCATATTTTGGTACAATTTTTGAGCCATGTAGAAGGTTCACAACTGTATACATTAGGGTGAGATGTGTGAAGACAAGTGGAGTTTCCTTGTTTCTTGGGGCTGATCCAATTTCTCAGTTTGTCAAACTTAGTCTGATCCAATAATTCAACTATTTCCTTGGGGAAATTCTCGGTATTCCCTATCTTTTGCTCTTCTCCAAGGTAACTTCTAGGCCTTTTAGGTGAGCCTGCTGCAGTCTGGCTGGGGCTTGAGTGCCAGAGAACAGGGCCCTACAAATGCATAGCATTCTGCAATCTCCCTTGTGCTCTAGGTGAGCTGCCCCTCTCCCTGAGCCCACAGCACTGTGGTGTGCCTAACTCCACAGCCACCCAGGCATCGTGACGGCTCTTCTTTCCAAAATCCTTGGTCTCAGCCACCTGCCTCATCCCTGAAGGTTTTACAAACTGCAGCCTTGGTCTCAAGCCTAGGATTGTTGACTCCTTCATCATTTTCTGCAGGGATTTCAAAAATCTCCTGCACACCACCCACAGGCTGTGGGACCAGGAGCCTGCCTCAGTCCTGTCTGTTTTGCCTCCTCCTTCGGCAAACCGCACATCATGCTGGATGCCACCTGAGCCCAGCTTCTCCTGGGAGAAACAGCTTTCCAACTACAGCACTTCTCCTAGAATGTCCTTGGGTTTTTGCCCTACTCCATCTACAAACTCCCCCACTCACAACCCCACACTGGGGTTCTATCCATGAGAGGAGAGATCAGGATGCACACTGACTTTTCTACCTTAACACTTTCTTTTTTATTTCTTCCATCAGCTTCTCAGCCAGGAAAGTGGGGGACTCTTACTTCTCCTTGTGTCTCCTCAATCTCATACTCCCTCCCTTCTTCACACAGAATTCATTCTCTGGGACCCTTATTCTCTGGGACTCATTCTTGTGTCAGGAGAAGTCCCCCTATCAATAAAGGAGTACAAATCAGTGATTTTCAAAGTATTACACCTGTAATATACAAAGACACTTACTGACACTTGTCCTCTCTGTTTGAAGCACATTCTTCATCACATCTTGCTCACTAGAGAATATTACATAAGCAAAAATCTTCCACTCATGTAATATTGATTGGGGTGGATGAAGGTGTGTGTGTGCATTTCAACTTTAAGACCAGTGAAAATTAATAACCAGATAAAATTAGCAACATCGAGTCTAGTAATAATACATAGCACATTGTCATTTCCTGCCAGAGGAACACTGGAGGCATGTTCAGACATTTATCACTATTTAGTATCCAGTTTTCATGAAGTATTTTACTGTCATCCCTAATTAATTCTACCTTTCAACAAGAAGCTCAGGATTGGCTGCTATTGTTATTCTACTCTTATATGTCAGGGAACTGAAGCAGAGGTTAATTAAATGACTTACTCTTATACCCGTAGGCTACGTTGGCAAGGCTGTGTCTTAACAGGGTTGCTGGCACAGATGGCCCAAAAGATGGAAATTTAAGTAACCCTGTTCCAGCAGGGGGCACCAGCTACATTACAAATTTGGGCACACCCTAGTATTCTGCTGGTTCAAAATCGTACAAGATGGTATACCCAAGAAAAAAATAGACTCCAAGTATTGCGAAGAGGACACCGTTCCCTAGTATCCCTCACACCGAATACAGTTCTTGGGATATAGACAGACTTTAACAAATCTGCAGTCACCTTCCTAGCATGTTTTAAAGAGTTCAAGACAGGAGCTCTTACTCCCAAAGTTCGACCCGTGATGATTTCTAGAATCTTATCATCACAGTTATACTTTCATTCCTTTTGGTCTTAAGAATTTGAAGGCCTCATTTTTAAAACCCCGTCATAAAAATCTCTGAGAAAGGCAACTCCATCAATGGAAATGCTCCCGTCAATGCTCAGGGCATTGGAGAAAGCATAAGAAGAGTGTGTGGTTACAGGATGGGCAAGACGGTCTCCAAGAAGGTGATGCAGGGACACCACCAACCAACTAACTTCCTGCATCACGGTCTTATTTACAGTTATGTCTTCTAGATTTAGTGAGTTCTAAACTCTTGCCTCTTTATATCCCTTAGGTGATAGTTTAAAGAAATACGTGTAGGCAGAATTTAGTTCTAATTTTGGGTCCATTGTGAGCCACAGGAAGCACTTTAAAATTTTCATTGAAAATAAGGTGTCTTCAAACAGCCAGAAAAGTTCCCTGAATCTTTCACATCTGTTTGCCTAAACAGAAACAATGAACTCATCCGGCGTCAAAAGCCCATGCCTGGTCAGTAATACGAGTGAAAATTATTTGCAGATCTTATGAAAATGCAGATTCTGGTTTTGTAGGCCTAGGGAAGGTCTGAGATTCCTCATTTCTCACCAGCTCCCAGGTGTGACCACTGCTGTTGGTCCCTACGGAACATGTACTGAGTAGCTAGAAGCTAGATGACAAAACAGGATCCATCTTCCTCAGCTTTCAGAAACGGATTGTGCAGAAAGCAGTCTAGAATTCATCAAGATACCCTCTCCCCCTCCCCATCAAAAAGGCCATTTCAAAAAAGGGTGTCATATAAGCAAAATGCTTTAAACTCCAAGTGAAAGATGATGTCCAATGAAGGAGTCACTCTTGGTTCTTCTAGGAGATGAGGGAAGTACAAAAGTGCCTAGAGACATAAAGAGACCCTGCCTTTTAAACTTTCTATATTCTTTGCAGTAAGATCAAGATGTAAAAGTTGAGACCTCTACTTCTTTGGGGGGATTCTTTTTAACCTAGAAAACAACACAGCAGTTGCTCAGCATTTTGTTTTAAAGATGTACTACTAGAAACAGCCCCCAAGTATTGCATTGCACCAAACTGATGCAAGATCTACATCGAAATTTTTATGTTGACTAATTCCTTATAAAAACAGAATTGATATATTATTGGTCTAGAGGCAGGTGAGGGGGAAGAGGGTAGAAAAATGCTCTGGATAAGGAAGAGGAAGAAAACACTTATTAAGTGATATGTACAGCGTGTTAGACAATGTATTAAACTTGGTGTTCCTAATAGTCTGATGAGTAAATAACACTAGCTTCACTTTACAAGTAAAGAAACTGAAATTTAAGGAACTTAATCATCTAGTTCAAGTTTCTGCAACTATTAGAAGCAGTAAAGCCTGCTCCAGCATCAGCCTCGCCCTGTTAAAACATAGATGGCTAGCCCCCGTTCCCCTCACTGGAGTTTCTGATTGAGTGGGTCTTGGGTAAAGTCCAAGAACCTGACTTTTAAAGGAGCTCCCAGTGATGCAGAGGCTGCCAGTCTGGGGACCACAGTGAGAGCCACAGTTGGTTGTAGGCCAGGTGGTTCCACGGATGAGATCAAGCTTTGTGGATCTCAGGAAACACGAATGCACTTAGAAGAACAATGTAAAAACCTTGATCGAAAGAGAGTGGCCCAAGAAAAACCCAACTTAAGCCACCATGCATGGTCTTGTGTTTAAAGACACTAGTATTTGTAATACATTGTAATAGAAAACAAGGAAAGAAAAATCAGAAATTCTCTTTGGCATCATTTTCTATATTTTTACTGTTGATAACGAAGAAAGAAAAAATCAATGTTATATGACACACACATACACACACGTCTGTCTTCAGAAAAGAAACATACATATATTTGGAAGGAGTTGTAGTTTTTCATTTTTCATGTGAAAAATTGAGGATATTCTTCTCCAGCTTGATTGTTAACCATCAACTAATTTCTTACTACCCTCATACAGTACAAAATTGACGTGGAGAATTTTTATGAGGCGTAATTTACACCAAAAACTCCCCTCCATCTCTCCTCCATGTTGTGAATGAGACCCTACAGCGATGAAGACTCCTTTCTATGTTTCTATATTCCTGAGGCATATTTCAGAATTTGGAATCCGTCTGTTTGACAAGTAGAGGCACGGTTCTACCGCGGGGCCCCCATCCGTGGGCGTGCACGTGTTTCAGCCACGGGAGTGACAGCGGCCAGAACACGTGGCTAGACTCTCGCCAAGTCCATCAGACCGTTGTTAACAGGGCTGGAAGAGCCAAACCACAGCACCATCAATGCTGTGATTTACGCTTTGAAAACACTCCAAGTGGAGCAAGCACACATTTATCAATACTAATGCAGGAACTGCGTCTGTGAGAAAAATAAGACAAACAAACAAAAGGGGTAGTAATGGTTACACTCTGTAAACGAAGGGTGTCCCATGGTTTAATAACCTTTTCTATCCCAACTAAATCCTAGCTCATCATCTCTTTTTAAAAAGTGGTGCCTTCTCCTGAGCAATAAGCAATCTAGACCAAAATCTCCTTGACATTAAGAGGCTGTTTCTGATATACTTCGGTCTTCCTCCTTCCTGAACTGGCTCAGATGCACTTACAGGTTGCAGAGACAGTGCAGAAGTCAAGCACAACCTTGGATGTGTCATCACTTCTGGCTCTGCAGACCCTCTCTGACCAGTGTTTTCTGCTGTCCTTCCTTCTGTGCCTACTTGCAGTCCCTCTGCTGGGAACTGACTCATCCAGAGCCTTTGGATTTGCACTTGATGCCTGGGTCTGGACTCTGCTTTTGTTCCTAGGCATTGTCTCCAGTTCTCTCTCTTCCTTTCCAAATGCTATGGCCAGCTCTGCCCACTGGGGATCCATGCACGGCTCCTAGAACCCTGGTACTGGTGCAATCACTGGCTGGCCTAGTGGCCCAAATGGAAAAGTGGGTGAGGGGAGACTACAGATGCTCACACAGCACCTAATAAGTAACTGCACAATGAGCGTTTCATAAGGGATGAAGGAAGAAAGGAAGGAAGGAAGGGGGACGGGAGCACAGGGTGCTATGAGAAATGGTACTCTGGCCTGCCTGAGCAGGTCACCAGCAAATGTCTACAGAAAGCCCAGAAACAAGTGGGGCCACAGGCCTCAGAGCTGATGTCCACGTGATTCCTTTATTCTCTTTTCACCACTGATCTCAAATTACAGTTCCTGTGCAGATATTTAACAAAATTCTAGAATTATGTTAATAAAATCTTCATACCCTCATACTCCCTAATATGCCTTTCATTCCATTCTATCTCAAGAAAGCCATTATGTTTTAGTAATTTTACTCAGATAGGTCTTAATGAAGATACGTATTTTTCTTAATGGAAGATGTTTTTAAAAGCTTTTCTTCTCTTCTACCTCTGTTCACAGTCACTTTAGAACCATAAAAGAAAAGCTAAGTTGAGGAATCCCCCAGTTCTCCTATTTGCTCTTGAATGGCGAAAGCTCCCCAGTCCTTATCAGAATAGCTCATCCGTTCACTTATTAATGATAGGAGGACCACTGAATGTCCAGATTGCTGCGGGCCTATGACACAGAAGATCCTTCTGTGAAAAAACATAAACGAACAATTTTGACTCATCATCCATTCTATAGGAAACAGCACAAACAAAAAATGTGTGTGTCCATTATGGAGAAATCCATAATTTTATTCTCAGCAATCCAACTCTGTTGAATTCTGTGGAGTATACGGAAAAAAGACAGGATCATTGGAAATGCTACAGACAGTTTTGGAAATGAAATTTTAGCTCAGGCTTTGACACTTACCACACATGTACTTTCAAAAAGCTGCATGACATGATGTTACAATTAAAAAGAAAACATCAAAACATGTTGTCACATGCAAATATAAAACAATGGGCCATGTCTTAGAGCATCTGCTTCAAGTTAACTGCAGATGTGAAATGTTGATAGAAATTATTATCATTGGTGGGTGTTTTGTACTTTACATTATATCACAATTTACTTAATTGGTTCAGACATATTTTAATAAATTTGATCTTAATCCAATCAGGCAGAAGTGTTCTGAAAAATTTACGTAATTGTTATTATAATACCTGAATGCTCTCTTAAGTGCTTTCAACAGTGTCTAGGTATTTAGGAATTTGGAGTTTGGTTTTCAGAGAGTCTATGAAAATCCCATAGACATTACAATATGAGGTTCTTTTTCCATTTGAAGAAATTTTTACTCCTTTAATGGAAAATCTCAGAGAGAATTTTGGGAAAAGACAAAAAAGGGAGACAGAAGGCCTTTGATTAACGTATTTTACATCAAGTCACATGTATTGTTCTCTTGGCTCTGCACCTAGGACCTGTCCCCACTGGATGGTGACAGAGGCAGATCACAGCAAGACAGCCTAGCTACTGAAGGCATGTGGCTGAGAGAATCCTGGCATTCTAGGTGAAAGTTTCAAGAAACTGCATCTTCAGGTCACGCTGGGGTCAAAGATAGTTTCCTGTGAGGCTTAGTGGCCAACTGGAGTTCAGAAATAAATAAAAACAATAGAAATAGATAAGCATCCATGTTGATGAATATTGCACTGTACCTGGCACATAATAAACACTCAATAAAATGAAATAAAACAAAGTAAGATTAAACACCAAGAGAACATCGTGAGTTCTAACTGAAAGGAACAATAAATTTAAAATAAAGCACGCATTATCACTTGGTTATCTAGACTGAACTGTTCGATATAGTAGCCACATATGACTATCTAAATTTTAACTAATTAAAATGTGATGAAATTTAAAAATTAGTTCTTCCATTGCACTAGACACATTTCAAGTGACTAATAGGCACTTAGGACTGTATGTACACTGCAGCAGACACAAAGATACAGAACATTTTCACCATCAAACAAGGTTCTATTTAAAAGTAGTGCTGCTCTAAACAATTGCCTGGAAGACATCTGAAGGAAGGAATAAAACACGGCTCTGAAATTTTTGATGGAGGAAATACATAGAAAGGACAGAGCAAATGGTGCTTCACAGAAAAGCTAATTCATGTGATATGCAAAATGAGGAGAAAAAAGGTCAGGCGTGGTGGCTCACGCCTGTAATCCTTGCACTTTAGAAGGCCAAGATGGGCTGATCACCTGAGGTCAGGAGTTCGAGACCAGCCTGGCCAACATGGTGAAACCACAGCTCTACGAACAATACAAAAATTAGCCAGGCATGGTGGCACATGCCTGTAATCCCAGCTACTTGGGCGGCTGAGGCAAGAGAATAGCTTGAACCCTGGAGGCAGAGGTTGCAGTGAGTGAGACCGTGACACTGCACTCCAGCCTGGGCAGCAGAGTGAGACTCCATCTCAAAAAAAAAAAGGAGAAAAATATACATTTTTATGGGGACATACAGAATATCTGGAGATTCATTTTGCAGGTAAAATCCCAGGGGAAAAACCACTCAATCATCTAAATCCATCTGCTTAGTTTTTGTGTTGGAAAATACAAGGAGGGAAAAATCATTGTTTTAAATCAGGTTAATAAGACACTATTTGATGTTATTTTTAGTGTTCAATGTAGACTTACAGTCAACACATCAAAGAATGAAATGATCTGTGATACTTGGTGACAGGCAAAAGTACATGGAAATAAAAATTTATGGTATAAGGCATTATTTTAAATTTGGTTTTTCATATTTTTCTTTCAGTGGGAAGATAGCAAGTCTCATCACTGACGGCTTTTTTGTATGACTTATGATGACAACCCACCTTAGTGGTTCAACGCACCATTAAATTTTATCTTCAGTATATTCCCGACATGAAACCTAAATCTCTATTAAGCCTCAGCAATATAATGCAGTAAATTTCTCCAGAGTAGGGATAACCATTACATCTCTGTAAAAAACATCATTTTTTCCACATATGAAAATGGTTAAACTAAAAATTTAATGACTGAATCTAGAAAAGCTCCTTTAGGACATAGAAAATGAGTTTAATCTGTGAATGTGATTTATGGCTGTCGGGGCACCAAACTTCATCATGCAGCCATAGCACACAATAAAATATGCTGCGATACTTGCCCTCCCTAATGATGCTTGTCTTTGTCCTACGCATGTGTTTAGTACCTTGGTGATTCTCTCTGAGCTATAAGAACATCTATATCCACCCCGCTAGATGAGGCAAATGTAACACCAGCTATCAAGATTACTGACTTGTGACTGAAATATTGCTCAGAAGTAACGTTTTTCTATCCTTAGAACTACAGCATTCTATTTCATCCTGGAGGTAATGTGAAATATAGCGGGGGAGGGTTAAAGTATTAAGATAATGAATTAAACAAGACAGCTACTTAAATTAAGTCACATCCACCCAATTAGCCAATGTATTGGGAACTACAGCCACTTACCATGTAGTTGTGTATGCAAAATTATAACACAAATTTTCACTGAATGAACCAACACTGCATATTCTCAAGGAATCTGGGGCATTTTTATTACACAGGAAATGCTAATCAAGGTAAGTTCAAGGGACAGTGCTTTGATCAGTTATAGCTTTCTGCCAAATAACTGAGGTTTCATTTAGCCACATACTCTCATTACTTTATAATTAATCAAAATTTATGTAATTTCTTAGCCATTTAAATATGTACTTATTATTTTCATATAGTTCATTATACCAAGAATGAATAAACATGTTGAAGAAAAATATTGTTGGTACATCAAACGCTGACAAAAGTTAAAATATGCTATTTTGACATATTTTATATGAAGTTATTCAAATATTATCACTATGGATTTCCCTCATTAATATTCACACATTTCAAAGGTAAAAAATCATAAATTTTAGCATAATATCTTGCCATTGTCTTATTCCCTATATTATTTATTTGCTGTGTAACAAATTAGTACTCCAAAACTTATGCCCTAAAATAACACGTATTTATTGTTTAATACTCCTGTGGGTCAGAAATCTGGGCACAGCTTAGCTGGGTCTTCTCCTTCAGGATTTCTGACAAGGCTGTGATCCAGGTGATATTTAAGATCATAGCCATCTCGGGGCTCAAGAGAGCTAGAATCAGCTTCGCAGCTCTCTCGGTGGTTGCAGGCAGAATCCCGACCCTCAAAGACTGTTGGACTTAGGGCTTCAGCCCCTTGCTGGCTTAGCGCCATACCATCTGGCCCTGTCCATTACAGCAAGCTCGGGGTAGAGTGAAGAAGAGTATACCAGTGAGATAGAAATCACAGTCTTCTATACCCTACTCCCAGAGGTGATATCCCCCTACTTTTATTTACTCTATGTGTTAGAAACAAGTCACTGGGTCCAGTGTACACTCAAGAGAACGTGAATATGAACACTCAAGAAGACCGATTGAGTCCAACTGCCTAGGGAAGTGAGTAAAGATCTAAAGAGCGGAGTTACCAACCTATGTAGGAAGTAAAGATGAAAGGATAGTTTTGAGGGAGGAGGAGATAATGAATTCAGTTCTGTTTAGTTTGAAGTCTCCATGGGATGGTCAGGTGGAGGATGTGCTGTAGGCACCCGATACAGGGTCTGTGACAGGTCAAGCTGACCACATAGATAAGAAAGCCATTAGCTCACGAGAGGTAGGTTTGGGAGCAGGGGTAGAGAAAGAAAATATGAGGACAAGGACAGAACACTAAGGAGCTCCAACATGCAGGACCAGGCAGAGAAAGAGGATCTAGAAAGGGAACTTAGAAGGAATGGTCACAAAGCTAGAGCCGTCATCATAATAATATTACAGAAAAGACAAAAGCAGAAGTGAAGAAATAAGAAAATAAGAAAGAAAAAGCTTCTGTTTCATTGTTAAAGTAATACAAAGAGATAAAATAAGACAAGGAATTAAATATGTCCACGTGATCTGATAATTCAGAAGTCATTAGAGACCATTAACAAGTACATTTTCATTTGCTTAATGGTGTGGAAGATAAATTGTAATAGGTTTAGAAGTGACTAAAAGGTGATGAAGTGATGGCAACCCATACAGGCTACACTTCAAGCTTAGTCAAGATAAGATTTTTCTTTCTCCTGTCAATATGGTAAATTTTTGAAAGTATGTTGACAATGGTGTAAAAATATGGTACTACCATCCATTTCTGGTAGAAATAATTATAAATTGAAATATTCTTTCCGAAAGGCAACGAATATTGACAGCCTCTCATAACCCCTACATTTCACACTAGGAATGTATTCCCAAGAAATAAGCAGGGACGAGGTCGGGCAGAGTGGCTTGGCTCATGCCTGTACTCCCAGTACTGTGGGAGGCTGAGGCACGTGGATCATCTGAAGTCAAGAGTTAGAGACCAGCCTGACCAGCGTGGTGAAATCCCGTCTCTACTAAAAATACAAAAAATTAGTTGGACATGGCGGTGCAGGCTTGTAATCCCAACTACTCGGGGCTGAGGCAGGAGAATTGCTTAAAACCAGGAGGTGGAGGTTGCAGTGAGCCGAGATCGCGCCACTGTGCTCCAGTCTAGGTGACAGAGTGAGACTGAAAGGAAAAGAGAAGAAAAGAGAAGAGAAGGGAGGGGAAGGGAGGGGACAGGAGGGGAGAAGGGAGAATGGAGGGAAGAGAAGAGAAGAGAAGAGAAGAGAAGAGAAGAGAAGAGAAGAGAAGAGAAGAGAAGAGAGAAAAGGAGGGAGGGAATTGATCCAAAACTTCATAGGAGGGAGGGAGGGAATTGATCCAAAACTTCATAGGTTAATATTATTGTCACAGTGGAAACCTAAAAACATCCGAAATGCCTAACCATAGAAGATATTTCAAATAAATTAAGGAACACTTTATACGTTGGTAAAGGTAAAACTTTTTATTACCATAGCAGATAAGCCCTAAATTCTCAGTGGCTTAACAAAATATACTTTTACTTCTCCAACCAGTTGCTAAGGGATCCGGTCTGACACAAGTCCCACCCTATTAAACAGCCAGAGCCTGAAGTCATCTTGAATATATCTAGTCAGAAGATGGAGGAAGAGAGAAAGGAGAAGGCATATGCACTTCTTCACCAGGTGGAAGTAAAATACATTCCTTCCATCTCCCTCAGATGCAAGGGGAAGTAAAAAATGTAGTCCTTAAATAGGCAGTTACTCCCAACAAGCATTTTCTAGTATGGAAGGGGAACAGGATCTCTGGGCATAGCTAGCCTTCTCTGCCACAGTCCTCTTCTCTCGTCAAAATGTATCCATGTGCATCCCCATTCCTACTTACAGGATCTATTCCCCACACCCCAGTGGACTTCGAAGCCCCATGTTGAATGTGTTAGATACCCTGGTCAGTCTGGCTCCCCATGTGACCGAATGCAGCAGCACTCTGCTTTTCCAACAAACGCCAAACCCGTGTATCATTTCTATTCTCTCTCAATGTTTGCCTACAAACAGAAACATTTTGCCTGGGGCCATGTAATTTTCCAATGTCCATTTTGTGAGTTGAGTTGTGGAATTCCACAATTGAATTGAATTTGGAAAAGCCGTATTGAAGACCTAATCCCTGATACCTGTGTGTGTGACCTTACTTGAAATTAGGATCTTTGCAGATATAATCAAGTTAAGATAAGGTTATACTGGATTAGGGTGGGCCCTACCTCCAAGGATTGGTAACTTTATAAGGAGAGATTTAGACAGACAGACAGACAGACACAGACACACACACACACAGGTAACTTTATAAGGAGAGATTTAGACAGACAGACAGACACACACACACACACACACACACATTGGTAACTTTATAAGGAGAGATTTAGACAGACAGACAGACACACACACACACACACACACACATTGGTAACTTTATAAGGAGAGATTTAGACACACACACACACACACACACACACAGGTAACTTTATAAGGAGAGATTTAGACAGACACACACACACACACACACACATTGGTAACTTTATAAGGAGAGATTTAGACAGACACACACACACACACACAGGTAACTTTATAAGGAGAGATTTAGACAGACACACACACACACACACACACATTGGTAACTTTATAAGGAGAGATTTAGACAGACACACACACACACACACACACACACACACAGCGATAGACATGTGAAGATGGATGAAGATACAGCTCCAAGCCAAGGAGCGTGAAGGAGCGTCAACCGCCACCCCCAGCAGCTAAGAGGCGCAGAAGGATTACTTCCCAGAGCTTTTAAGGAGAAAGGCCCTGCCAACAACTTGATTTTGGACTTCTAGGCTTCAGAACTATGAGGGAATGAATTTCTGTTGTTTCACGGGCCCAGTCTGTGGCAGCCCTAAGGAACTCATACAGTCTGCATTCAACCAACACATCCTACAAAGATTCTATTTCCACTTTCTGCAGTTATGGCTACAGGCAAGTTCATGATCTTTAAACTTATTTTTGGAGACAGCTGAACCAAATGTTTTGTTACCCCATACCCTGGGCCTCTGTCTTCCCATGCTTCCGCGCAAGGTCTTTTACTGTTCCCTGCCTGGCATCTCAAGAATGTCACATGTTTTAGGATATTTATTATACTAGCACTCACTTTAAGATACTAGTTCCTATTTTAAAGTAACACTAATCAATATAACAGATAAACTCCATATTTCAGTGGCTTAATCCCATGAAATTTTGTTTCTCACTCTGTAAATCTAGCCGGCAGCTGGGGGGAGAGGGAGTCCCAGGGCGTGGAAGTGTTCTACTCCGGAGGGTCATTCATGACCCTACTTTGATACAGGCTCTGCCAATCCTCAACACATGGCTTCCAAGGTGACCCTGGCCATTGTGACCCAGTAAACAGATGAAAGAAGTCACAGAGCTTGGAGAATACCCACTTCTTCACTATTTTGGCCCATAAGCAACACACACGACTTTTAATAAGCGCTTAGTCACATGGCCCTACTGTGGTGAAGGTGTCCTGGAAGGACAGTCACACCCCAGAAACAACTTTACAGAAGAGAAAAAGAGCATTGCAATGGGCTGAATGTTTGTGTTCCCATAAAATTCATATGTGAAATCCTAACCCCCAATGTGATAGCATTAGGAGGCAGGGTCCTTGGGAGATAATTAAGAGTGTGATCATGGAGTCCTCATGAACAGGGTGAGTGTCCTTAGAGAAGGGACAGGTCTCTTTGTCATGTAAGGACACAATGAGAAGTTGGGTCTGCAACCCAGGACCATTAACTAGCACAAACTTTGCATTCCAACACTATTCAAGAGCGTGAGAAACAGCTCATTAAAATACTTACAATAATTACAATTACAAACTTAAAATAATTTACATTGTAAGGCATATTTCGTATTTTTACTCTACCTGTATCTAAAATATATCATTACCAATAGGCAGCAGTACATATGTGCATATGTGGTTGGTTATATATTGATATTATCAGTGTTTGGCATGTGAGTAGGATTATTTGTAATTTTTATTTATTTTTTATACATTTCTAGGTTTTCCCAATTTATATTTCTAATTTAATACATATATACTTTTTGAGTCTGAAAAAGAATAAGTATTATATTGATCATAGAATTAAAGAAGTTTAGCATTGTACCTGGCACATAATAGCTGCTCAATAAACTTTTACTGGATTAATGAAGGACATTGGATGAGAAAGAAGAGAGAATGGATAGTAATTAGAGAGCATTTCAGGATCACAAGAGAGTTTCTGTAAGGGTAGGCTATTTGAGCATGTGTATAGGTTGAGGAAAAGAACTTAGTAAAGAACAAATAAACCTAAGATACACTATTGGAACAGAAGAAACTGAGATCAAAGGCCTGAGGGCAGACTGATCTTGGGCAGAAACAGAGACTAAAGAGGAGAGAAGCTTTGCTGAGAAGACAGGCAAATAATAAGGAAGGGAAGGAATTGTTTCATAGTTTATGTATATAACTTTATCTCTGTTCATATTTGATGTATATAACTTTATATACTGTTATCAATACGGCAGAGTTGGTGTTACTCAACCTGAAAAGTCTGTACTCTGACTTCTATAGCATCTACACCTCTAAAATTTTCATGTAAAATAGAAAAGGTCTTCCAGAGACAGTGAAAGACTAGGCGCTAACTAGAAGGCTCTAATGGAGTTTTCGGGAGGATAGCGCAGTAATGAATAGTCATTGTGTTTAAACTAGGGAGCAACGGAAGATTGAATTACTAAGTGTTCTGTAATGCAGTATTTTAGAAACTTTGTCTCAAGTTATATGCTACTTTCTGTAATTACAGAAATCTAATGTGTTTTTTTGTTTTTTTTTTTTTTTTTGAGACGGAGTCTCGCTCTGTCGCCCAGGCTGGAATGCGGTGGCCAGATCTCAGCTCACTGCAAGCTCCGCCTCCCGGGTTCACGCCATTCTCCTGCCTCAGCCTCCGGAGTAGCTGGGACTACAGGCGCCCGCCACCTCGCCCGGCTAGTTTTTTTTTTGTATTTTTAGTAGAGACGGGGTTTCACCGTGTTAGCCAGGATGGTCTCGATCTCCTGACCTCGTGATCCTCCCGTCTCGGCCTCCCACAGTGCTGGGATTACAGGCTTGAGCCACCGCGCCCGGCCAGAAATCTAATGTTATTTTATCTAATTTTGATCTGGGTGCAGACGGTGTCAACATCTTGGCTCTAGAATCAATAACACGTGTTTAGGTTTTATGACTGGTGATACACCCCCTTGGAAACCATTCTCCTGCATCATTCAGGCCACTACAACAGCAGGTGAATCTTCATGATGTTTTTGTTAGTCTCTGATGGAGGAGACACCAGTACAGTTTTGGCACATGGACTGAAAATACGTAAGATATAGTTCGCAAAGCCAACATTTAGAAAAGTTCTGCCTTTGTTAAAAACAAAATTTTATCTCAATAACTTCAAATAATTTCACACAATTTCTTATGCCCTAGTGAGTCTTGGTCTTAGGTATGCATATATGACTTACCTACTTTTTTCCTGCTATTAGCCAAGATCGGCAGCCCCCCACCCATGTCAGCTACACTCAAATTTGCTAGTTTCCATACTAAGAGTTCTACCTACTCCTTTTACACTCAGGGGAAGGAACAAGTACTCCTTGTACTTTCCACTTTAAATATAGAGCACCTGCCAATGCACTTAGCACATAAAGCTTCTGCTCAGTAAGTGTTAGTTACTAATACACGGAACATACTGGTCTTTCTACACTGCTAAGAATTACCAGTAGTCCAACAATACACTTCCTAGCTCACTAATGAATGTGAGTTTAAGAAAGGGCTCAAATCAATGGAGGGAGAAATTTCTTACATTAAAGCATTAGACAAGGAGTGAATTCATTGTTCAACAATAAATGTTCTGCTGGTTATTAATCCAGGTCCTGGGGATGGTATGTAGAGCTACCAAACCAGCTAACTTCCCTCAGTCATCTACAGCTATAACAGAGTTTGTGCAAGCAGAGTTATAAAGACCATAAGAAGGAAGAAATCCAAGCTGGGCCAAGGCTACCTGGAAGAGAATGATGATGGAAGTGTTTACTAAGATTCCTGATAAATAAAATACCATGCATGGGATGGCTTATTGGTGAATTTCAGCTGTTTCAGGCCAATTTTCTTATAATCCCACATGTGCTCACCAGCTGACCCATGTCGTCATATCATCTGCTGGACATTACTGAGATAGTAAGAACCTTCTCCTGGGATGGGAGTAGGGATACAAATCAGTTTTCTCAAAGTAATGTCAGTATGTGTGAAATTTACCATAACCAGGGGATTGTCAAATATATATACGTATCATTAGATAATCATTGGCTAATCTTATTTTAAAAGTTAGTGTATTCATAACTACTATAAAAAACATTAAAATTGCCTAAAAATATCATTACTAATGCTTAAATGTAAAGTTAGCACAGCAGTGAACCCGAACATTTTAGAGTTGTAGAGGCTCTAGAAGTCAGAGTCCAGAATTTTCAGGCTGACAAACACCAACTCTGCCTAATTGGACACAGTAGCGATTAAAGTAGAGGACTATTAAGTCCTATCAATATCTCTTTCAACCAATCATGATGCAATTTTTACTGTCAACTTTGTAATCTGTATTAAAGAATAATATCTTCTTTCTTTGTTGTGTTACAAGTGATGTCCTATAGGTCATGTCAAAATTTAAAAAAAAATAAAATGAGAAATCAATTTTGTAGATAATTTAGTTCTTATTCCTATCTACCAAGATTTTTCTCTTGTAATATTCAGATAAAGATAAGTTAGGGGACTTGAATCATACCGAGAAAGCTTCAGTGTTTTACTTTATTGTGTTTGGATGAACACAGACATATTAAAGAAAAGATAGACATCATTTCCTGCCATTCATCTAAGGACAATTCAGACTTAATACATGCAAACAGCATTTTTTTAAACAATCATTTAAAAAGCTAAGTGCTCCTTGAAAAACATTAGTGACCTCTGTTAATCACCAGGGCTTGTATTCTCATCCTTATTTGCACTATTTGTACTGTGTACATCATCAGCCTTAGCGCATCTCCATCCTTGATGCCTGTTTGTGAACAAAAACAGAGTTAAGCAAGACCTAGTAAGTCCTTCACGTGCGTGGCCCTAAGCATTCTGGCTACTAAAGGCAGCTGGATTTGAAACCCAGTAGGATCCAACTTGCAAAGATAAGGAAACTAATACAGGGTATGGCCGTAAGCATTGATCCACCTTTCTGGGTCAACAGCTGCTGGTCCGTGGGTATCTCTGATGAAAGCAGGGGAGCACGAGGAAATGGCCACGAACGTATCATGCATCACTCTTTCCACCATCCCCACCCACAACACCACACCTTGATTTTTAAAGGAATAAACTGCAGCACCCAGAGGATTGTTTAATTTTACTGAGAAAGTCCAAACTTGTAACAGCAATAAAAGTCAGAGTTTTCTGGTAAAGAATCAGTTTGGATTGTTCATGAAACATCTTTTATTCAAATGCCTCCAACCTGCTAAATGAAGGACAGGAATCCATATATTTTATAATAATCAAGAAAAGTGCCATACTGCATGGTGTTTCCTAAGGGAAAGCTCTGATGGAATCACAACACGCCATCATTAATGAAGTAACATTTCATCGCATTCATTTGACGACATTAACCCAGCACAGTGGGATACCCCCCTTCATTTGGCCAGTTGACAGCTTCTGGTGGCTTCTGAAATGTGAAAGATGTATTAAGTTCATACCTACTGAAGACATGGGCAAATCATTCCTGACACTGTGCAGTTTCACTTGATAAATCCAGAGAATGTGTCAGCAAGCCGAGTGTAGTCATCTGTGAAAAACACTCTACTTTTAAATAGAAAAATAAAACTTATTACACTTCTCTTTGCATCTTTAAAACGTACAGGCTTACACGTGAATATATCATTCTGCATTTCCATACCTATAAAATACATACCCCACTAGAAAATGTATTCTTGTTAGATCCTAGAATCACTAGGTTCTGGTTGCTTGAGAGAAATTTCTTAAAAAGCATTCTGGCTCAGTTTGGTATTCTCTATGGTTGTCTTTTACTGACAGACAAGGCACTTTGTGTTATTTTAACATCTTATATCCATTCACTCCACTAAATATCTGCTTTCTTCACAGTCCATAGACATAGCTGTAAGAAAGTCTAGCCACAGAAGGAAATTTTAATTTTTAAGCAGTTGATGAGATGGCAATCTGTCTTGGTTGCTGCCATAATCTTCCATTTACAGCTGACATGTTTATTCTTGGGCATTTAAACTGTGGCCCAGAAAGCCATGAAGGGAGGCCAGTTATAAATGTTAGATTTGATTGGAAATGACATTCCAAAATAAACATGCCAAAGTGCAGCACAGTGTTCTCCTATGCATCCACGCTGCACCACACTCAGCACACAAGCCCGCAGACACACAAACACACACAGAGCATTCGCCTGTGCAACTCCACCACACTCAGGCGTGCACACACACAGAGACGTGTGCACGATTTCTATCTGATTCAATCAGAGGGAAGAAAATGAAGCGGGCACCGGTCAAAACAAATGTCATTCTACTCAGCAGCAAAGCATGTAAGGAAGGCATTAAGCCTCATCTTCCAACACCAGAGAAGAATATTTTTAAAGACGCAGAAGGAAGTATTCCTCCTGAAAGATCAGCTGGGAGGTCCCCTTTCCACATCACTCAATTCTCTAATGAGAAAATAAATGAATGAGAATAATAAAGGAAGGAATCACTTTGAAAAGATATAGACGCACAATAAGAATAACCCAGACTGGGCCTTCTGCCCAGAAAATCAAGCGAACGAAGGCAAAATCTGGAGGGGGGAGGAAAAAACAGATTTTTTTTTTTTTTTTTTTTTTAAAAGAGAATACTTGAAAGGCATATTTAGCAAACTATGGGGGAAAAAAAAGGAAGCAAGAAAAACAGCGTGAACAAGTGTGTTTACACAATGGGAAGGCCTGGGAAATGAAAGAACAGAAGGCAGAAGCAAGTAAAACACGGAAACGCGAAGCCCACCTTTCTCCGTAAGGCTCTGCCTTCAGGAGCCAGCATATTATGTCAAATATCCTGCAACAGGAGGAAACGGAGGTGGAAACCCTTAATTAGAAATCTTCAAACTCCTGGCCTGTTTCTTTTTTTATTACTGTGTCTGGGTGCCAGAAGGACACATATTAATTTTCATCCCATTTCTCCAATTTGCCTTTATTTTTGGACTGGGCCCCCCCCAAAACAAAACAAAACAAAACAAAACAAAAACAAACAAACAAAAAAACACCATTAGCCTGTATCTGCTAGAATTATCCCCAGGATGGTGAGAAGGAGATAATATTAGAAGATAACAAATTGCCAAATGGTCAATTCAGTCGATGTGGCTGTACGTATGGAAGGATGAACTGGTGAAGTTTTAAGCTGCTAAAATTTCTAGTAATGTTACACAGGCAGAATCATAAAGTTCATGCTTCTGAGGGTAAAGAAATTTGTTTCTGCCTGGACTCAAATGTTAACCTACTCTTCCTGCCTAAAGAAACAATGTATAAATCCCACTTATCTAAGTGTGGGCTGAGCTCCTGGAGTACTCAGAAAGCAAGAATGGACCTTGTACCATTGTGAAAACCGTGAAGGATCAGGTATTTTACCCGACCTGCAAGCTAAAAGTTAGCCTGCCACCATTTCATGCTTACCCCTGAAGATATGAGACTCCTGGGCTAGAGACAAAATATTTTATTACCTCCAGCAAAAGCAGTAGTCAGTGACTGTGTAATTGCATCAATTTTCCAAGCCCCAAGTCCCACAAGAGCTTAAACAGACAAATGACATCTACATTGACCATGGGTGGCTTTACAAAAGAGAAACCCTGAGTTTGGGGTATTCACTGCTTTTAGAGTTAGTGAAAGCCAGATTTCTTTTTTCTGCAGGGCGATAGTACCTCATGCCTCAAAGTTGCTCTCACTGCAAAGAAAATCCTAAGTCCAGGTGAGGATCAGTCGGGGACTTGCATTTTGGGGACATCGTAAGATATAAATGAGCACAAGACTCCCAGTGACGAGTGTCTCCCAACAGGCACCATGCACATTACGAAACCACTGTTAGGATAATCATCATTGGTGGCAGGCATTTTGAAGAAATCAAAGCCCTTTCAGAAATACAGCTAGTGGTAAAGATTGTGCTTCAAGTTTGAACTCCAGGAACTGCAAATTAAAATAATTAGTAAGAGTTCTCTGAAACGTTCACTAAATTCTCTGAAATTTAGGAAAGCATCCACATCTGCCTCAGCTCAAAGCCCAGCTGAAAGACCTTGGTGAAATTATTTAATCTCTCTGTGCGTTAGCTCCTCCTCTGCATTAAGGAAGTACTAATGATAACTAATTATTAGATCATCATGAATATTAAACGACTATACTTCTAAATATAACACCATATAGACGTCAGCCACTACTATCACTGCTACTGTAATCATAATAGTATACTGGATGGGAATAATATGGAATGCACATTTAATAGGACCAAGATAATTGAAAAAGATAATACGTATTAGAATTAGTAGAAAAAAGTTTTCTTAAGTATTTCACTAAGTCGTGGCCAGGTTCAATTAGATGTTAATATTAGACTTCCACTTCCAAAGAGATGAAATAGAAGTACTTTTTCTCATTCCTTCTGCTAAGTACCATTTAAAACCCTGCACGTTGTGTATAAAACAAACATAAAAAGCCTCTGAAAGACAAAGGAGAAAGCTCACTGGCTAGAGATGGTAGGATACAAGGAACAACATCATGGTGAGTTCCTGGAGGGGTTTAGTTTGGGTTTTAGTGGGAGAAGCTGACAAGTCCAAATGTCAACAGGAGCAGATAAAAGCAAGCCCCCAATAAAAATGCCTGCTCTCCTTAACCAAAGAACCAGAAAGGAGCAGCTTAGCAAGACAGAAAACTTTCAGAGCATAACTGCTCTGCTCCAGCCAAAGAAAAGACAGTGGCCCCATATTCATGCCAGCAAAGGTAGAGTGAGAAGCCTAGACTTCCACTTACTCCAGGGTGAACAGAGACATCTCAACCTCCCTACTGGGGTCATGTCAGAGAAGGCAGAGAAGGGAACTGGGACGTTCATCCTTGCCACATGGTAATGAGGCTGCCTCACTGCAGGGTCAGTGGAGACTTTGTGGGAAACCTGGACTTCCACTCCAACCAGTAGTAATGAGATGCCCCTCCCTCTCCTTGATATGTTGGTGTCACAGGTGGCCTAGTGCAAGGTAAGTGCACTAGGTTTTCGCCATCACTCAGTGATCATAAGATCATTCTCCATGCTGTCAGTGGGACCATGTAGGGAGCACTCATGATGTATTTCTTCCTCTCCTTCCCAGGGGAATAAACAGGGGCCCAGGGGCTGGAGGATCCAGAACTCCCATCACTTTCCAGCAGTAACAGGAAACTCTCCATTTCAGGTATCAATGAGTGCCACGGGACTGGATTTCTTGCCCTAACTGGCGATAAAGAGGCAACTCACTCCCCGTTTTTCTGTCAGAGGATGTCAGAGGAAGCCAACTGATACATGTTTAAATAAGACCCAGAGAGTCTCATAACATAATACCTAAAATGTCGTCATTTCAATAAAAAAAATCACTCATCACAACAAGAATGAGAAAAATCTCAATCTGAATGAAAAGACAATCAATAGAGGCTAACATGAAGATGACAAAGATGTTGCAATTATCTGATAAATACTTTAAAGCAGCCACAATAAAAATATTTCAGTGAGCTATTCTGAACATATGTGAAGCAACTGAAAAATAGAATCTCTCAGCAAATAAATAGAAGATATAAAAAATCAAATGGAAATTGTAGAACTGAAAAACATAATAACAGAATATTTTTTTAAAACCTTAGTGTATGAGTTCAACAGTGGAATGAAAGGGACAAAAAGAAGAATTAGTGAGCTAAAACATAAAACAATATAAATAACCCAATATTAACAATGGAGAGTAAACAAACTGGAAAAAAAATAAATAAACAAGGCCTCTGGGACCTATGGGACTATAACATGAGATCTAAAATTCTTACCATTGAGACCTCGGAAGGAAAGGGGAAATAGAGTGAAGCTGACATGTACTCAAAGAAATATTGGCTGAAATGGCCCAAATTTGGCAAAAGACCTAAACCTACATATTTAAGAATCTAAGAGAAATCCAAACAGAAAAATTCTGGACTCTGGTTGCCCAGACTGGAGTACAATGGCGCCATCACAGCTCAGTGAAACCCCCACCTCCCGGGTTCAAGCGATTCTCCTGCTTCCGCCTCCTGAGTAGCTGAGATTACAGCATGCAACACCACGCCCGGCTAATTTTGTATTTTTAGTTGAGACGGGGTTTCTCCATGTTGGTCAGACATATCTCGAACTCTCGATCGCAGGTGATCCGCCCACCTCAGCCTCCCAGACCGCACCGGGCTATGGTTTTTAAAATGGGAGTTCCTCTGCACAAGCTCTCTCTTTGCCTGCTGCCATCCATGTAAGATGCCACGTGCTCCTTCTTGCCTTCCACCATGATTGTGAGGCCTCCCCAGCCACGTGGAACTGTAAGTCCAGTAAAACTCTTTCTTTTGTAAATTGCCCAGTCTGGGATATGTCGTTATCAGCAGTTTGAAAATGGATGAATACAGCTCATAAATATGTAAATGATAGAAAAAAAAAAAAGAAAAACTCTTAAGAAGTCCACCCCAAGACATAGCATAGTCAAATTTCTGAACACTGAAGACAAAGAAAAAGTCCTGAAAAAAGCAAGATAGAAATAAGCAATTGTTTATATTGAAAAAAATAATTAAAATGGTGGCATATTTTTCACTGGAAATCATGGAGGCCATAAGGAAGTAATCTACTTTTCAAGTGCTGAAAGGGAACTGTCAAGGGAAGAATCTATATCCACTGAAAAATAATCCTTCAGTAACAAACAAGAAACCAAGACATTTTCTGAGGAAGAAAAAGTAATAGAATTTGCCGCCAACAGATCTATCTTTTAAAAAGGTTGCGAATAAAAATTCTCTAAAAAGAAATCATAACAAAGAATCTTGGAACATTGCAAAAGAGAAAAGAACAAAGGAAAGAGTTAAGTATAAGCAAATAAGTTTTCCTCTTCAAGTTTCTAAATTATGTTTGAGGGTTTAAAAAATATAATATTCTCTAATGTAGTTCTAAATATATGGAGATAAAATATTTACAATTTTGTTATGAATGGGAGAAGATAAAGAAATGTAAAGAGATGTAAGGATTCTATACTTCACTTGAACTGGTAAAATATCAAGACCAGTCGGCTATAATAAATTATGTACCTATAATGTACTATCCAGAAAAACTACTAAAATTGCTACACAAAGAGATACTTAAAAACACTACAGACAAATCAAAATGTTATTCTAAAATGTGTTCAAGTGACCCACAGGAAGGTATGAAAACAGAGAAGTCAAAACAAGACAGAACGAATAGAAAACAAAAATAAAATATCAGCTTAAGCCTTAATATATCAGTAATCGTATTAAATGTAAATGGTCCAAATACATCAATTCAGTAACAGAGATTGGCAGAATGAATTTGAAAACATGACCAAACTATATGTTGTGTATAAGAAACTAAAGTCAAATATAATGATAGGAGTAGGCTAAAAGTAAAAAGATGGGGAAAATATATTATGCAGCCATTAATCTAAAGAAATTAAGAATAGCTATATTAACATCAAACAAAGTAGACTGTAGAGAAAATAAAATTACCAGAGAAGAGTATTACATAATGATAAAAGGGTAAATCCACCAAAACATACAAATTCTAAATGTGTATAAATGAAACAACAAAGCTGCAAAATATGTGAGGCAAAAACAGAACTAAAAGGAGAAATAAACAAACTCACAAAGTTGGGAACTTCAACATCCCTCTCTCAACAATGATAAAACAACTGGAGAGAAAATCAGCCAGGATCTGTAAGAACTGAAAACACATCACCCAGCAGAGTCTAACCAACATTCATACTTCAATCAGAAACATTTTTTACACTTACAGAACCTTAACCCATGAGAGATCATCTCCTGGGCCATTAAACAAACCTCAACAAATTTAAAAGAACTGAAATCACACAGAGTGTGTTTTATGAACCCAGTGGAATCAAACTAGAAATCAATAATGGAACGATAACAGAAAAACGTCCAGACATTTGGAAGTTAAACTATATATGTTTAGATATATATAAACTATATATATCTATATAGATATATATCAATATATATAGATATATAGATACATACATAGATAGATAGATAGCTATATATATAGTGACCATGGGTCACAGAGGAAGCCTCAAGCAAAATTAAATATATATATATATATATATATATATAGAGAGAGAGAGAGAGAGAGAGAGAGAGACTTGAAGAGAAATAAAAACACAACATGTCAAAATTTATAAGACACACTTAAAGCAGTGCTGAGAGAAAACCTTAGGAAATTAAATGTCTGTAATAGTAAAGAGAAAAAATTCAAATACATAATCTAACCTTCTACTTCAAGGACCTAGAAAAACAAGAACAAGAGAAACCTGAAGCAAGCAGAAGGAGAAAAATAATAAAGTTAAGAGCAGAAATCAAAGAAATTTAAAACAGAAAAAAAATCAGGACCAAATGTTAGGTGATCTAGCTCCTAGAGCTGACGTGGATTCAGTGGCCATGAAGAGCACTATCCAATTATGATCTTTCTTCTACTTTGTAATATGAAAGATAAACAGAAGCAAAAGGAGGAAATGGTGTGCACTTCTAAGTAACACTTTGATGTGAGCTAGGATTTTAGCTCTCCATATAGACAGGAGAAGTTTCCATCTACCACCACATGGAAAAATGATACATAGAAATTTATTTATTACTTTAGTGGATCTTTGAATTACATGCATCCTCTCTCAGGGTATCCGTGCATGAGCTATTGGATGAAAATTAAAAAAGAAAGTCTGAAAATTAAAAGAAAAAGAAAAAAATAGAAGAACGAAGTCTGAAAACATCTTCCATCATGGAAGAATACTGTGGTAGCATGTGATGAAATAGACATGTGATTCCCTTCCCCAAAGTATATCAGAAATTGCTAGTGTTTTGATGCTTTCGGTTGGTACCATGAGGTTGCATATTCAAGTGAAGGAACAGAATTCCAAGAAAAATGAGGCATATGTAGTTGGAATAAAATTTTGTAAACTTTGCAGCATGAGGAACACCCCCTTGTGGCTGCCAATCCGCCGTGCTGCCCCGGCTGCCAAGTTCTCCCTTATTAATGTACTGATTTTAATGATGACAGCAAAGAGAGTAACAGAGAGACTTGTTTCGTTTTGATTTTGCTGTGTCAGCATTTTTAAAATATTAGCTTCACCATTCAGCTATACTATCACATTCTCCAAATTGTTCCAAAACTAATAAAATTAAAGATAGCATCATTCATGCAGCTGGTAAAAAAGGGAGCTTTTTTATGTCTGAGTGGATCAATATTTACGCATCAAAATTGTAGCATAAAGTTTTCAAGTTCTAATCTGATATCAGTTAAATGGGATAATTTAGACATGCCAACTTTTAATACCACATAAAATTATGTCATTTAATGAATGCTAAATTTAGACATATTAGAAGCATGGGCAAATAAAGTTGTAACCTAAAATGAGGAAGTAAAATCACCTTTTATTTCTAAACATCATGGTAGTTGAGGTTGGAAGTTTTTAAGATGTATATATGATATACATCATATATAGAGATACCATTTTTAAAAATTACCCAAATAATGTAAGCAGCTACACAGACAGAAACCAGTGTATTATAGCCACAAAACTCAAATAGGTTCAGCTCCAACTCAGGCTATCAGTGAATCAAAAAGAAACACACATGGTGTCACAAAATCAGTTGTGCATGAATGATTTCATAATTCTAATTATCCCACTGATCCGTTTTGTCACATTTATCATGCACTGACTACACAGTCATGTCTCTCAATCTTTAAAACACCACTCTGCTGTTTTCTTTATTCCTCACCCTTCCATTCCTGTTGTCTCAGACTTGGAGTATTATGATGGATGCCACCCAGATCCTGTTTCAAGTGCTGCCTCACCTCCGCCATGATATTCTATGATTGCTTAAATTTCCTAAATTGCAACCTCATCATTTTACCCTCTACCTGAAATATTCCAATTGTTCCTCACCCTTTTCAGGATAGACTCCATAATCCTTATATAACATATTAGGCCGGGTGCAGTGGCTCATGGCTGTAATTCTAACACTTCGGGAGGCCGAGGTGGGTGATCACTCGAGGTCAGGAGTTCCAGATCAGCCTGGCCAACAAGGTGAAACCCCATCTCTAATAAAAATACAAAAATTAGCCAGGCATGGTGGTGCATGCCCATAATCTCAGCTACTGGCTACTCAGGGAGGCTGAGGCAGGATAACCACTTGAACCCAGGAGGCAGAGTTGGCATTGAGCCGAAATAGTGCCACCGCACTCCAGCCTGGGCAACGGTGTGGGACAAAGAAAAAAAAAAATCAATTCCCATATAATCTGACCTCTGCCTTTCCATGTTTCTTTCCTCACCCCACTCCCCACATTTGCCTACACACCAATGGTGCAGCCACTTCGAGCTACCTAGTTATGACATTCTTGCTTTTTCACAAACTATTCCTCTGCTTCCTGGGCCTGGGAGGACGACTAAAGCTGCACCAGGGAAGGGCCTGTCCCACCAACTGAGAAGGGGCGGGGCTCCCACTTGCACCCTGGCTGTCACTGGCTCTCCGTAGCGCGCGCAGCCCTGGGGGCGCCTCCGAGATTGGAGCAGGCACCAACAGCAATAGCAGGGAAGAGCCAGGCAGCTGGAGCAGGCAGTCGTGAGCCTGCAGGGGTTGGTGGCGGGGAGGAGCCTTCCTGGCCCCGCAAGAGCACAGAGATGACGGTGTCTGGAGCCATGGCAGGGCGGCTGCAGCGTCACCCGGAGCTGGAGGCCCGGCCCAGAGGGGCAGGGCTGCTGCCTCCACCATGGAGCATTATAGCCCCAGCCACGCCTCCCCCCTGCAGCCTGTGTCTTGGCAGCCATGGCTCTACATGGGCGGCTGCTGCCATGATTAGGATTCAAAAAGCAAAAAGAAGCAAAATAATAGTAGTAAAACAAAGAAAACAGGCCGGGCGCGGTGGCTCACCCCTGTAATCCCAGCACTCTGGGAGGCCGAGGCGGGCGCATCACGAGGTCAGAAGATCGAGACCATCCTGGTTAACATGGTGAAACCCCGTCTCTACTAAAAATACAAAAATCTAGCCGGGCGAGGTGGCGGCGCCTGTGGTCCCAGCTACTCGGGAGGCTGAGGCAGGAGAATGGCGGGAACCCGGGGGGCGGAGCTTGCAGTGAGCTGAAATCCGGCCACTGCACCCCAGCCTGGGCGGCAGAGCGAGTCTCCGTCTCAAAAAAAAAAAAAAAAAAAAAAGGTTCATATATCAAAGTAAGTTACTATGGTTAGTAAAGATAATAATAATGACTATGAAGTGAGGTTTGAGGATGCTCAGTAAATTACGTGCACCTCTTGCACCTAACTATTGATCTTAACAGATAGGACATAAGCATTAGCAGTTGGAGATCAAATATTGCCTTCCTTGCTTAACAAACTGATATTTGAGAAAGTAAGATGGTGGCAACAGTGGGCTGCTTCATACTGAACCGCAGAACTGCACTCCGTGTAATAAACACAGGAGCAGCCAGCTCCCACTGAGAAAGAAGGAGGGAAGAAACTCTTTCCATGCTCACGTCCCCTCCAGAGCTCATCCGTGAGGAGAGCGTTGCCCCCCCACCTGGGGTGGACGGATAAAGGGGTAAAGACAGGCCAAAGGTGTGACAAGTCTATGTGCCTGCCCTCAAAGAAAACATGAGGAATGCCCATTATGTATTTCACCCTGCAAATGACTAAGTTAAAGGCATTTGTTAAAAGAATAAGAATACCAGACAGCAATATTAAGATGTGAAGACTTTAAGTTGCATTACATTAAAAATTAAAAGGTAACTACTAAAAGAACACAAAGGGAAAGTCTATACCAATATAGATAAAAAGAGGAGTGAGTAAATCTACTTATCCAGTAAAGAATGTTAAAGAATAAAACAAAAATCAAAGAAAAGGTTTGGTATATAAACATAGATACACGGAAGTCTGGATGTATTAGTAATCATAACAAATGGTATTGCAGACAAAAAGCTGAATATAATCATAAGGAAATTTAAGAGAATTCCAATTTAGAGACATCTGATGAAACGAGTGACCTATGTGCTTAAAAAATGCAAACATAATAAAAGACAACAAATAACCAAGGAATATTCCAGATAAAGTAGATAAAGAGATATGATGATTAAATTTGGTGCATAATCTCGGGCTACACAGAGTCTTAGCAAAAGCTGTTATAAGAGAAATTGTTGGGACAAATGATAAAATTGGTATAGAAACAGTAGATTAGATAAAATATATCAATATTAAATTTTTAAAATTTGATAAGACACTTGTATATTACAAAATAAACACTGAGGTCAAGGGACATAACGTATATAATCTATTATCAAAAGGTTCAAAAAATTGCATATAGGGGGATGGATATGTGCATATGAGTGTGTATCAAAGGAAATGATAAATTCATGTGGCAAAATATTAAAAATCAGTGAAATCTAGATTAAGTGTATAAGATAATTATACTAGTCATGTAACTTTTTTAAAAATTTTAAATTATTAACAAATAAAATGTCTAAAACTGTTAAAAGAGAGCTGACAATAGAGTTTGTGATCATTTTAAAAACAAAAATAGCACTGTAGTACTGTGTGTGGACACACTGGAATGTAGGATGAGTATAAGTTCATGAGTGAGAAGGATACTACTAACTTCAGAATGCAGTTGTCCCCCCTTATCAGTGGGGGATATGTTCCAAGACCCCCAGTGGATGCCTGAAATCATGGATAGTGCTGAAGTAGGAAATTTCCCTGACCTCTTGACAGGCAGGATCTGGCATGCACAGGCACTGGCAGGGACAAACTCCACTCACTCGCTGCTTCACCTCTCACAGGAGGGGGAGTGCAGGTGAGCAGGTACAGGAGCTGGGGTGGGCACTTTTGGATGCCAGCAAGAGTGAACTCCATGCCAGCCCTGCAGCAGCAGCTTGGGGAGGGTGCCCACGACCCTTGAAGCCCCAGAGAAAGTGTTACACTGCCCTTGTAGCTTTGCTATCTGCGGATGTTTTATGTGTTAACAGCTCAGTGGAGGGTCAGTGTGACGGCCTTTTGCACCTGCACCTGAGTTCTTGTCCCACATCCAGGAGGAATGAGGTTGTACAAACAACCTGAAGACAGTAAATGTGGGGGGTTTTATTGTGATGAAAGTGGCTCTCAGTGGGACGGGGAGCTGAAAAGGGGATGGAGTGGAAAAGTAATCTTCCCTGAAGTCGGGCCATCTGCAGCCAGACTTCCCTTTAAAGATACGCTGTCAAGCCATCCCTCTGAAGTCAAGCCACTTTTCTCCAATGTCTAACCATAGTCTCTGACATCCAGCTGCATCTCCTCTCTCTGCCGGTTCAGCCTGGGGTTTTTATGGGCACAGGAAAGGGGGTGGGGCAGGCCATGGGTGGTTCTGGAAAAGGCAACATTTGAACAGGAAAACAGGGATGTATGTTCTCACTTTGGGCCACAGTTCCGGGCTTGAGGGTGGGGTTCTCACTGGGGACCTACCCTCTTCTGCCCAGAATTTCCCTGCCTCCTGTCCCTATCGCTACTGAACCCTATACACAATACTATGTGTTTTTCTATGCATACATACCTGTGTTAAACTCTGATTTATAGATTAGGCACAGTAAGAGATGAACAACAATAACTTATAATAAAATCAAACAATCATGATGATATGCCAGCATCACTACTCTGGAGCTTGTGGCCACTGAGCCTAAGCCCTGTGGTACTGAAACAGCTGATCTGATGACCAAGACAGCTAGTAAGTGACTGGGTCTGCTGGGCAAAGGAATGATTAACATCTGGGTGGCACAAGATTACATCACACTACTCAGAAATGTAAGTGAATTAATACTTATGAATTATTTATTTCTAGAATTTTTATTTAATATTTTCAGGCTGAGGTTTATTGCAGGTAACTGAAACTGCAGAAAGCAAAACTATGGATAAGGGGAACTACTGTAGTGAATATTTCTGGAGAGGGAGGAAGAAGGCAGAGAAGGAGCAAGGAGTGTGATGGGGAAGGGTACAAAGAGCATGGCAAATGTCTTTTCCTTTATTCAAAAAGAAAGAGGTGTGAACCAAAAGGGTCAAAATGTTTATACTTATAATCTGGGTGAAAGTTTCTTACCTTATTCTCAGCCCTTTCTGTATGCTGAAATTCTTTATTATTAAAGATAGATTTTCAAAAAGTATGTATAAAATATCACATTGCAAACAAAGAGATTAATAAAATAATAAAGACTAATAATCCCATAATAATATGGACAGCTTTCAAATATAGATGTATAACCTTAAATGAAAATGGGTGCAGATAAGTGTATGTAGTGTAATTTCATTGGAATCGATATTTTTTAAAGATGCAGATGAAAGAAGAGATTCAATTCAATTTGAATCAATATTTTTTAAAGATGAATATCATAATGTCTAATGTCGGATGCACCATATTTGCCAATACTGCTCCCAAATGCCACTTACACCAATGAAAATCTATTGAGCAATCTTAACGTAAAAAGCGTTCTTCTAAGTACTATGGAGAATATGAAGATGTGTTTACAATCTCTCCATTCATGGAGTTTACACTCTAGTAAAAGGCTTTGATGAAGTACTAACAAGAATTGATCCAAATCTTTGGAGACTTTGGTAGCAAATGTGCAGAAATCACAGCAGTGGAGAAGGTTCTAAAACCCCCTCTTCACACATCTTAAAGGTTTCAAAGTGTGAGTAACTGTAGAGTAAGGAGGACTAATTTGGTCATAAAGCTGGCTCAGAGGGCAACAGACAATGGCCAGGATGTCCAAAGGGAAATGGTGATAGGAGATCTGATTTTGGTGAGATCAACATCCAGGACGTCAGGGGTAAGAAGCAGCAAAAGGAAACAGCAGATTGTTACCAGTCGTGACTCCAGAACAAAACAGACAGTCCCACGCTCAAAGGCGAGACTGAGGAGCTTTAGAAAAGTCCTGTTTGTAGTTGTAAAGGAAGCAGCAAGGGATGGTGACGGATCTAGGGACAATGGCAGTAGAAAGCCACTGCCACCTGGGACTGGGAAGGGGAGACGGTAATGTAATGTTTCAAGCCTTGCAAGCGCTGTACACTGTAGCCCTGGGAAAGGGGCTGCCCTGGAGGAACTGTGGTGACGGCTTGAGAAGACACATCGCTACCAAAACGACAGCCTGGCAAAAGTGCAGCAGAAGTGAATATCCCAAACTGTCTCATCTGTTCCCCATTCACCTGCCAGTGTTTCTGTTTGACCAAACCCAGCCAGCAGCCAGACACCAGAGGAGCACAGGGGATGCAGTCTGACAGGCCAGGCTCCTGGTCATGAAAGACAAGGTCTAAGAATAAATCAGGAGGGACCAATGGAAGGTGACCAGCATACAGGTGACTCTCAAAGTATGACTCAACACAGCCGTTACAGGTGATCAGTTAAGTGGCCATTCTCGGACATTAGCGTGAGGCAGGGAGATAAGGGTGAGCTGTGAGTGCTGTCATGGGCTAGGTGCCTTTGTTAGAAAACAGATGTTCCAAAATCTACAGTCTCTACTCCATAAGGGTGACAGATGCCAAAAAACAGGGCTATTACTGATGTCAGTACAGATTGTGCAATGAACAACCACCAGAGGGACTATTTGCAATTGATATCTGTGTGATGGTGCTCTCTGGATTGGGGCAACCATGACCTGTATGGATGCACATGGCAGCCTTGCTAACTCATTTAAACCGCGAGAGCTTATAAGGTCACAAGGAAAAGGTGACGAGTATTTCATTATTTGGAGAGGTGTGCTGATTTGTAATCCTCACCTGTAATGTTAAGAAACAAGTAGTCTTAAACATTGCCCTCGCCATCACTAATAATCCTAGAAGGAAGTATAACAGAATAATCTCAGAATCTCAGTGTAAGAATTCTAGTTAAACTAGAATCCTGCTGGAATATGCCACATAAGATATTATTATTTCAGAAAAAGGGACTTCAGGAATATTCTCTTTGTGCAGAATCTCTCTAATTCAGTGTCCTGGCCTTCTAAGTGGATCAAGACTCGGCTTATTCTCCTAAACCAAGACTGTCTAGAAGGCAAGGATGATTTCCTACCCACACCACACACACCGGCAGTACAGCATGCCTCCTCCTTTTATGAAAGTACAACATGACACTGTGAATCCTAGAGACTGAAGAGTAAACTAAGAAAGGACTTCTGGGGTACTTTGTTCATCTACCTACACAAGAACAGGAAGCCATTTCGAACGGCCTCAGTCCCTACAAAATAGTTACGTACCATCCAGGACTTGGACTCTAGATCACGTTGATTCAACTTAATATGGCTTTCACTAGTGAAATCTCCCACTCATCTTGGCTCAAGAGCTGACTGAGGAATATCTCAGATTCATCGACGCCTTCTACTAAACTGATGATTCTGTGAATAACACTTGTGAGTTGAGTTTTCGGGATCCCTGGTATTACGGATTGAGTATTTGTTTTCCCCCCAAATTCATGTGTTGAAATCCTGACCCTCCAATATGTGGTATTAAGAGGCGGATCCCACCATGAACAGGATCCTTGCCCTTAGGGAGGAGGCTCGGGAGAGCTCTCGCACTCCCTTCTGGCCACGTGGGGACAGAATGTGACGATGACAGCCTGCAATCTGGAGGAGAGTCCTCACCAGAACTCAGCCATGTTGGCACCCAGATCTCACATTTCTAGCCTCCAGGACTAAGACAAATAAATGTTTGCTGTGTAAGCCACTCAGTCTATCATCCTTTGTGACGGCAGCCTGAGCTGACTCAGACACCTAGGAGCTGAGGTCTGTAAGCAGAAAAGGGGTACATTCTGGTACATTTCAACTCCCTTATATAAATCCTGGTACATTTAGACTCCTTCAAGAAAAAATTCTTTCACAAATTCTCTTTGAACACGTACTAATTGCTAGGCCCCCCGCTAGGAGCTGGGGATATAACCTACCTTTAAGGACTCTGCTTGGAGAATTGACAGGGAGGGATGGCAGAGACGCCAGTCCACACTGCCTGTGCTCTGCCAGGGCGTGCAGAGCAGGGTGGCAGCAGGGAGCTGGTGGGAGGAGAGGGAAGCCTGCTCTGCCTAAACTGGGGCAGGGATCCTGCATCTCTCACAATGATAGGGACCACTAAAAGAATCCAGTGACGAAGTGAGAATGCCTCACTCACATGCTGTCCCCACATCAATCACTGTTCCCTCTCACCCAATAAATAGATCTTGCCAAAGTTACTACCACACTGCGAAATACAATGTACCAGCAGCAACAGAGCCTACAGATCTGTCTCATACACTTACAGGTTCTAAGAGGGCATTGTGAGGCCCTGAGGCTGACTTTTTAACAATGCCGTTATTATTTGATCAACAGCTATTTGTAAAGAGGGAGATAGATTAGATATATACATACATACACGGATACACAGATACATAATAGATACATACATAGATACATAGATAGAGGTTCATGATAGAAGACAGATAGATAGATAGATAGATAGATAGATAGATAGATAGATAGACAGATAGATACACACACAGACAGAGATAGATAGTGCGTATGTATTAACTGTTCCCTGAGTCTATGTTTACATTTCAAAAGGCAGAATTTGAAATACCGAGTAACAAAACTCATAAATGAATTCTCATTTTAAGCGTGTCCAAACTTTTACAGGGTGAAGAGATTTTCTCTTTCAGTTTCCCAAAGCAATGTGGTCTCAGAATTTAGTGCTGGCTTATAAGCGATTTTGGGGCCTCATTCCATCTGTATTGAATTTGGCCCCTACATTCAGATTTTAATGTAAGAATACTGAACTTGAGAATCTGCTCTTAAGCCTGAAAAGCCTTTGACAAGGGCTTGGAGATGGGCTCAAGTCCCCTGAGGCCTGAAATACAGAAGGAAGCACTGACCACACCCTGTGCTCCCACTCCTCCAAGGACACCAGGGAACGGCAGCCACGGGCCTGGCTTTGACTGTGAACTGGCAGGAAGGTCTACAGATAGTCTTTCTGATTTCCTCAGACTCTAAGGCACTCCATTTTTTTCTGTTTGTTTTAAAATATTTTAAAGCCCTCACTCATAGTTGCAGTTGGAGTTCATCAAGAACCACGTAAGTATTAATATAAGGAAACTGGACTGATAGATGTATCAAACCAGAAGCAGTAACACACACACACTTTTTTCTTGAACTGTTGCCTGAGGAATACTGAAAACCCACAAAATCACCATTTCACCTTTTGAAATGTATTACGTTTCTTGTATTCCGCCTCAGTTATCACAACTCAAGCTCCATGTCCGTTAAAAACCCTAAGAGATTAAGGCTAGCTAATCTACCACCAGTGATGATGTAAAACTTAGTTAAATGCCTAAATTGAGGAACTTGCAATAAAGCCACCTCCCAGTGCAATCAAAATGCACCTTCAAGAAAAAGCAGTAAACAGGGTATTGGGAGAGATTTTAAGGCCTTAGCGTAAAGAGCAACACCAAGACAAGTGTCAAAAGACAAAACGACAGCAGATTTAGTTTGATGATCTCATTGGCTTGGATCTGTGATTGTGGAATCCAGCAACACCTCGTTCTATAAAACAGAATGGGTGTTCCAACGAACGCAGCAGAGTTCAGCTTCATAAGCAGAAAAGAGCTGAGCAAAGCAGACAGAGAGAACAAAAAGCGACTGGTCATTTATTTCAAAGTTAACCTCCTTAGGGCTAAAGGTTGACTGGAATCTTCTGGGTTGGGGGAAAACTGGCCCATTTCAAAGTTCCCTTTGATGAGCGCCACTTAGCACCAGCAACTCCATTCCGGTTTGGTTTGATCTGCCGGATCCCAGTCCAGCAGCTTAGTCCCATAAACTTTGGTCAACACAAGTAAAATGAAAAGCAGAGTATTCTACTGCTCAAAACCACCTCAACCCAGAAAGGAGGTTCTGTGAGAATCACAAGGCTTGGAAATTCAGGTTGGAGGGTGGGATTTGGGGGGGAGGGATGAAGTGAAACAGAGACTAGAAGCCAGAGACAAGAATGAATACCGCGAGATGGTCTCCCCCGCGTGGCTTTTCACAGCTGGGTCTGGCTGGGCCCACGGTCCCCCAGCCGAATCCCTTCTACCCTATGAAGGGCTGACAAGGGAGAGGAAATGGGCCAAAAAGATGGGAGGAAGGGTAAATGGAGCAGCGCTGAGTTCAGAGGGGACCCTGAGAGTTGGAAGCCCACCCAGCCATTCTCAGATCCCCTTTTTAAACCTGTTCACAACCTCAGCAGCAACATCCCCTCAGGGGAAAGCCGTGTTAAAACTGGAGGTGTAAGATGAAGACAGCAGCCTAATTAAGCAGATGGCAATCTGTTCCTGCCTGGGGTCACCAGTAGGCCACTTCTAACCTTTCTGTTCAGTGAGTCTGGGGCTCTGGGGAGGAGGGGCAGGAAGGCAGGAACTAAAAACTTCAGATAACCCATGGCCACTGTAGTTCTCCACTCACACGTTAATTAGGAAACCACTGGAATTATAGCTTTGCCGGCTCTTAAATCAGTTTCCATACTTAAAAGTTCTAAAATTCTGACACCAGCGCCCTAAGACGGAAGGCCTCTTAGCCAGGCTGGCCCACGGGTGTTCAAATGGGGACCCGTCAAACAGCTGAGATTTATATAAATGAGGGCATTGTGTGTTCAAAAGGAGATTGGTATGTTTGATCTTGGCTGTTATTGATTTACCTTTTCCACTTGATAACATTCATTAAGTCAGATAAGTAAATGTTGATGTGTTCCCTTTCAATTGTCAACAGCGAAAACATAGAGCGACCATCACACGGGGTGTAACTTCCATCCATTATCAGTGGGCTGAGACCAAAACCGTTCTCCTACCTCACCATTACCTGAGATGACTTATGACTCCCCAAGCACGAAACCGCTCTTATTTCTCTTGACTTGCTGTGTGCATGGGTTTGCACTGCAGTTCAAAGGAACAAAAGCAACAGAGAAAGGAAGCTACACCATGACAGTTTCTCAAGATGTTTAACGCTGGACTCTACCAGCTAATTAAAATCTACACGGACCCACAGGGAGGTTTCTTTTCAGTGAGCCCTTATTGATTTAAAGCCCTAAAACTGCAGACCCTCAATCATTTGGAAAACCAGTAACGTTTTATAACAACCCCATGCCTAAAGTAACTTCATGGTAACTGAATAGTGTTGATGGTTCAGTCAGTTGAATTTCTATCTAGTAATTTTTTAAGATCAGGCTGAGATGTTTTAACGATGTTTAAAGTCACTGCTGTTTTTTCCATGAAGTACGCAAGTACTAACGGCTGATTAAATTAGGGCATCCATTTTTTGACACAACTGCAAGGTAGCATCAGGTGGGACCTGGCATGCAGGGGTAACTGGTCTACCATCTGACTGCAGGCTCTAGAAGGAGACTGGAGATGACTTGGCTCTGCCATGAACTCTCTACAGATTTTGTAGAACCTTATACAAATGGGTAGACACCTTCATTATTCACCAACACTATTTATTTTAGAAATGAGAAAACTGTTCATCAGATAGATTAGAGATTACCCAAATTAGTCTCTTTTAAAGAGCCTTCCCTCAATATCTGTGTTCAGCTCTCTATTGGACTCCTACAGCTTTGGAATTTTCCTTTGCATTACACTTACCACCATTACACTGATATTATCTTTTCTTAATCAGTCCCCCCAGAGAATGTCCATTCCTTGAGATAAGGTATCTTGTATTATTCATGTTTGTATCTTCTGCACCTAAATTAGTACCTGTTACCAATATTTGCTGAAGTGAACTGGGAGCTAGAACAAAAACAACAAAAAGAGAACAGATCCTCTGATGATACGGAACCTAAAAAGAAGGGTTCCTCTAGTGGAGAACAACAAAACTTTCCCTGATTCCCTCTCCAGTCAGATATATGCAGACCACAAATTAATGTGATCATGTAAAGCAAGCCAGTGATGCCCGTCTTTCCAGCAGAGACCAAAACAAGCAGAGGGGAAAAGGGCTTCAGGCAAAGGGTCTGAGAGTAAGTGGAGAAGAGCAGGTAGATTGCTCAACTCTCTTTATTCTACTTCATCTCCACAAATCGCAACTTGCAATCTAGAAATATACACGCACTTCTTCGTAGGCCCTGTCTTTGTGAGGTAAGCTAAAGAATCATTAAGAGAATAAAACTGAATTGCAAGATTTAGGTTCTATGTTAGCTTCTGCCACAAATTTGCTGTGTGACTTCTGGAAAGTCACTTCATTCCCTAAGGCCTCAATGTCCTCATGTGAATAAGGAAGACTTCTGATCATGCCCTTCAGCGCACACCTGCTGGGCTCCTCCATGCTCCAGGCCCTGTTGAGATCCTAGGATATAGAAGTGACCAAAACAAACAAAGTCCCTGCCTTCAGGGAGGTCACCTTCTAGGGAAAACACAGTATGAAGTAAATAGCTATGATTTTGAAATGTAATGAGTACTATAAGGATAAATAAAGGAGAGCACGGGCAACATTAAAAACAAAGTACACTTCCTCGGCTAATCCATGAATCAAGTGATTCTGGTTAATCCATGAATCAAGTGATTCTGTGAAAAGAAATATTATATGTAGAATCCCAAAAAGGTAAACATGGATAAAGTACCTTATCATCTGGTTCCACATTTGAGGTAGGTAAGTAGGTAAGTAGGTGAGTGGGTGGGTGGGTGGGTGGATGGACGGGTGGGTGGGTGGATGGAGGATACATGCATAAATAATGGATGGATAATGGATAGATGGTGAGTAGATGGATAGATAGAAAGAATGGCTTGAAGTCATACTACGTATACAAGCTTATATCCAAATTCTCCCTCTTCACAATGGCTCACAAGCATTTCCTATCACTCTCACATGGTCAACAGTGGAGTCCTGAGCTTGTACCTGAGCATTGCAGCTGATCTTTAGTCCCTCCTCCCAGCTTCACAATCAGTGCACTAGTGACTTCATGTTGGTTACTTAAAAATCAGCCATTGTAGGGTATTTACACCATAAACATTTCCAAATGCTACACACCAGGCCTTTTTCCTTTCTTTTTTTTTTTTTGGAGATTCAGTTGTTTAATATTTAACAGCATTCCACTGATGGTAAGGCCACTTCTAACCCTACACTGTGGGGATTGGGCAGTATTCAATCTATGAAGAGAGTTAGTATCTCCTCCAAGAACTATCATAATTGTAATGACTGAGGGGCAACTAGGAAAAAAAAAATGAAAGAAAAACTTTCATCCCTAAAGGGATGCTGGAAAAGGCTGCTTGTTTTAGTCTTGAGCTAAAGTGAGGGTTTGTCCACTTCAACAAAAGCTTCCTTCGGTCTCTAGAACTTGTCTAGTAGTTAGTGTGAGAATCCTTTTTTTAGTTTCATTTAATTGCCTCCAGCTGTAGGAATCCCTTTTGCCTCTGATCTATTGAAACCAGCCTTTTGGTTAACCTCCCTGTTTATTTAAACTCCAAACCCACAGACTGTTTTCCTTCTTTTGTTTTATCTTCTGTTTCAGAAACCAGGAAGGTGGGATGGAGGAGGTAGCCCAGTGGCTGTGGGGGCAGCCCTGGGAGCTCAGGGGGCCCACTGGGCAAGTGCCAGGGCTCATTCTGCTGCCGGGAGGGGGGTGTGAAACATTTTTAGGTTCAACTTTTAGGGGAGATGGCTGCTCCAGCAGCTCCAGGGAAATGGGGAAGCTCAGAAACGGAAGGCCACAGTCCTATTGGCATTTTGATGTTGCATGACTTTGAATAACCCACCTGCCCCATTATTAAGCTTGGATTTCTCTTATTGATATAGAAGTGCTGGGAAGGGAAGGGTGGTCCCTTTAAATGTTTCAGAAGTCGGGGAGTGCTGGGTAGAGGAGGGCATGGTCCCTGGCTAGGGCTCCACCCCCATGGACCTAGGTGAGGACAGGCATAGCCTGCCCATATGCTGCACTTCCCGCCCATATGTTGCATTTCCCAAGACCACCCTGGGCTGCCACACCCCCATCTAGCCTATAAAACCCCCCATGACCCTAGCAGGCAGGCAAACAGGTGGCCAAACGTCTAGAAGAGCACATCAGCAGAGGAGTACACAGCTGGCTGGACGTCAAGAGGAACGCACTGACAGGCAGCGGCATCCCGGCAGCCCACTGACCGACACTGACCACAGCGGAAGTAGCGGAGTTTGGCCTGAGTCAGAAGAGAGGCCAGGCAGCTGAGCGGCCCAACTCCAGGGGAAAACCTTCCCACTCTGCCCACTTCTGACTTCCCCCAAGCTACCTCCACTCAATAAAATCTTGCACTCATTCTCCAAGCCCAGGTGGGATCTGATTCTTCTGATCCACCAAGGCAAGAACCTGGGATACAGAAAGCCCTCTGTCCTTGTGACAAGGTAGAGGGTCTGATTGAGCTGGTTAACACAAGCTGTCTACGGAGAGCCAAACTAAAAGAGCACCCTGTAACACAGGCCCACTGGGGTTCAGGAGCTGTAAACATTCACCCTAGTTCACCTCTAGACACTGCTATGGGGTCACAGCCCCACAGCCTGCCGTTCTGTATGCTCCTCTAGAGGTCTGAGCAGCAGGTGAGCCACCCCCCATTCCACAGGCTGCTAGGGGGACAAGGGAACTTTTCCTGTTACAACCAGGGACCTTGCCTGCGATCCTGGGAGGTGAATGTGAATGAATGCACAACTGTCAGGCCTGCCTCTCTTCCAAAACCCTGCCACTTCTCTTTCCTGCAGGTGAAGAGGCTCTATTTCCCTTCACGGAGTTTTTAAAACTCTGCCCTAACTGGGCTGGTCAAGCCCCCCAGACTTTGGGGGACAAGGGAACTTTTCCCATTTCATTATAGTGGGGATGGAATTAGATAAAATTGGCTCATCTGGCTCTAAATTTTATGCTTCTCAAGACGGCAACACAACTTTTGTAATTCAAGGCGCTGCTTATTCAGTGAGGGATGGCCACCAATCCCACTACAATCCTGTGAGCCCCAGGAAGCACTGAATTCACACAATCATGTTACCATTACATGAAAGCCATTACTGTAGATACACCAGAACCTAAAGTGGATGGGTTTTTTTTTTTTTTTTTTTGAGACGCAGTCTCGCTCTGTCGCCCAGGCTGGAGTGCAATGGCGCAATCTCCACTCACTGCAAGCTCCGCCTCCGGGGTTCCTGACATTCTCCTGCCTCAGCCTCCTGAGTAGCTGGGACTACAGGCGCCGCCACCACGCCTGGCTAATTTTTTGTACTTTTAGTAGAGACGGGGTTTCACTGTGTTAGCCAGGATGGTCTCGATCTCCTGACCTCATGATCCGCCCGTCTCGGCCTCCCAAAGTGCTGGGATTACAGGTGTGAGCCACCGCGCCCGGCCTGATGGTGTTTCTTAATAAGAGAAACAGACACAGCAGAACCAAGTCCGTAAGTGATGTGTGGTCTCTCCAGCCCTCTTTCCAAGTGCATATCCTTCACATCACCTCCAAATGCCAAAGCAGTTACATGTGTTCTCAGATCTCATGGATGGAAACAGAACATTAGAAGGACTCTAGGTTGCTATCCTCAGGTGTACTAAGACATGCAGAAATCAAAAGAGATAGTTCGAGTTTGACCATGTGAACAGAGCAAAAAAGATGAGTAAAAAATTGGCTCATAAAGTCAAATCCTGGGGTCATTTAGTTTAGGGAACAAGAGTCCTCTGAACCTGACTGTACCATAGTGCAATCGATTTTCATAACGAGTAGTTCAGAAATAGCTTAAAATGATCCACGTACATTTAATAGGAAATTTTGTTTTTGAAAAACTTATAGCTATATTTCAATATGATAAAAGTGTCAGTATTTAAATGAGTAAGTTTTACCTAAATGGTTAAAAAATGAAGCCTCTTATATGGAAAATCTTCTCCAATAGGGCTCTCTTCCATCCCAGCCTCTGCGTCCTCACTGGCTGCCTGCAACCCCTTCCCTCCATCATGAGGGCTTCCGCTCATCTTCAGCTCTCGTTAGCTAACTTGTCTGTGGCACTCGCTGTGTGAGACCAAGGACTTTATATACTAATGCATTTAATTCAGAAAATGACTCTATGGATCCGTTACTGTCATTATCCCCATTTTGTAGAAGAGGAAACTGAGGCACAGAGACATTAAGGAAGTTACTCAAGATCACACAGCAAGTAAGTGGCAGCATCCAGACGAATGCCACACCCTGCCATGAGGTGAAGGGAGGCGGGCGCACTCCAGATAGCAGTCTCCACAGCAGCACTATGACCGACCCCAACCACACACTCTCATACACACTCTCACACTCACACACAGGCACTGACAAACTCATTTTCACACACACACTCATACACACACACAGTCACACACACACACTAACTCATTCATACACACAGTCACAACACTCACTCTCATGCATACTCTCTCACACACACACACACACACACACACACACACACACACACAGAGTGGTCCTTTTTCCCAGCACCATGACGGCTCGACACTGTTTACTCCTTCGGTTGCCTGTCAGTTGCCTTTCTTTCCTCCTGGAATGTAAACTCCACGAAGACAGCGCCCAGGAAGGCTTGTTCAGGATCCTGTCCTGTGTATTGATCAGGTCCAGCCGAGGGGCATGCCCTGTCCCTGGGCGGCTGCCATGAAGCCTAGGTCAACTGCCTGATCTCCCTGCCTGTAGAGAGCACCTACGTGCGGAAGATAAAATTCCTCCTTTTTAAAGGGATCTAATTTTGCTGAGAAAAAACAAAAGCCAGACTAAAAGACACGACCAGAAGTTAATCTGTCTCCACAGGTGTACAAAGACTGACAAATGCACCTCATGACGGAAGGTTCCACAGATTTGGTTTGCATCTGAGAGGAGCAAGTGAGATGCTGCAAGGTTCACTTAGCTTCCTGAATGGTAGGCGTAGCTCCGTTTATCGACGTAACCAGGCGATAAACAGAGGCACGCGCTACCCAGTTACGTTGCCATGATTCCATATGGTGCTAAATTGATCTCAGCTCTCAGTTTGTGGATTGAGGAAAAGAGTGAAAGAATGCACTTACTGCTCTTCCAGATATTACCAAGACAAGCCCATGCTTTTCTAAAGGGTGGCCAACATTTAGATGAAAAATATACACATAATATTTTAGGCGTTAATTCTCAGCCTGGTGGCACAGTATAGCAAGAAGCACACCAGCCTGGGAAACCTGCAAGCCTGTATTTGGATGCTGGCTTTAGCACTTGCCAGCTCTGAAATTCATTCCCGTCGTCTGTATCGTGGGAATGAGGATACTGACTTGACAGTGTTGTTGGGATGATTAAGTTGAGTAAAATACTGCTTGTGACATTCTTGGGACACCATAGGATTTTTTTTGGTAAATGTGGGTCTACCTTCTTCCAGCCACAGTAAATTTTGTAGCTACGGATAAATCTTTCCCAAAAAACCACACTTGCTAGTAGATATACTTTTTGATCCATAAGTAAGTTTTAAAGTTTAGGATATTTGACAAGTCACTTTAAATCTAAATGCCCATGAATCTTATTCCTGGAGAAGACAGGAGTTTGCATTTGTACACACGGGTGACTTCTATTTGGAGATGTGCCGGGTGCCCTCAAGGCCTGGGGCATGCTGGCTGTCTGAGAGACCCTTACGGGGACAGAGCCCTGTGTGCAGGCCAGGGGTACACTACTGGAGGGAGCCCCGGCTGCTTCCGCTTCTCTGGAGAGAATGCATCAGCTCTGTTACACTTGACTCAGGGTATCTGAGGGCCTCGGGGAAGCACAGGTCCCCACCTGAATGGGAGACAGGACTTCACGTGCTAGCCATTACCCCGGAAACTCTTCCTGGGCTCTGAGGCCTGATATCCAAGGCCAGCCCTTGATGAAGCCAGTAAGTAAGTGGTTAAGTGGCATATTTCTTCCAGATCTCTCTATTTATTTAGCTCTTACATCATTTACTGCAGCGTGCAGCCCCTTTTTTTTTTTTGCTCAGAACCTTTATACCAGGCTCGCACCTCTCTGCTTACAAAATTATACTTATTTTTACTCCATTAAGCTGACATATTTAGCTTGATGTTATAAAGTTTTTCATTAGGCTAACTGATTCTAAGGTATCTGTGGCTTCTAGCCATTTAAAAGCAATGTCTGCCTGTTAAAAGAGAACCTTGTTATCTGTAAAATTCCATCATTAATGATAGAAATTCTGGTAGCAGAAAGTGAAGAATTTTTGCACCATCTGGAATGGGCTGTTTTGCAAGGAGATGTGTTGGAACCTCTTAACATACTCCACATGGGGGGCCACCTCCTCCTCTGCTGGCCATGGTTTTGGCACTGCATCTCCTCCGGGCTCCCCACATTCGCCTTCCACCCCCCACTACGAGCATACACAATCACCTGTGCACATACATACACATGTGGACACACACACACACATGTGGACACACACACACACGCCATCTGTGGTGTCACATGGTCAGCAGGTACCCCCAGCAAATGGGTTTACCTATTACCTATTACGTGATGAGAGACAATGTGCAGTGTCACTCTGCTCTCCTTTGGATTTTGCTTCTGAAGCAAAACATTTCATCTCCTTACACCAACTGACCTTCAAAAGAAAGCAGGAGTTCAGTTTCCTGGCTCTGTGTAGGAGAGGCTCTACTCCTGCAGACAGAGAGGCTTAGCTGGATCCCCCTCCGCAGGGGTGCTGGAATTTCTGCCTGGCCTCCTACCACATATCTTCTCTGTATTCTCTCAAGATCAAAACAAAAGAATCCTTACTGAAAACACTTCGGTGTTTTAGCTATTTTGGCCCATTTTCCCTCCTCTGCGCTTCTCTCAGCCAGGCCTGTGGTTTGAGATGAGGGCAAGGGGTGGGAGCTGTTCATCCCTGTGTCACTGGCAGGGTCCTGTCTACCTATGTGGAACTCAATGGCATCCGTGATGAGGAACCCCATGTCCTCTGCGTAACCTGGCCTGGTGTGAATCACACTGCAGTGACATCCTGCCTACAGAACTCCCTGCAAACTGCTTCCCAGCCGCCCACTCTCAGACCCACGTAGAGTCAGCCCTCACAAGGGCCTACAGTGTCAGGGCTTTTCTGGGGAAAGGAAGCCCCCAGCGTTTGGAGAAGCTTGGGTTTAGGAAGCTATCACCCAACTCAGTAAAAAAAAAAAAAAAAAGAAAGCATCTGTTGTTGGTGGTTTTCTTTCTTTCTTTCTTTTTTTTAAGTAAGGGGAAGAGGAGAAAGAGCTCAGTAATGTGATCCCTTCCTAAACCCCACCCTGCTCTGGTGCAATCAGGTAATATCCATTACACAAAGAATTTCAAAGGTTCCTTTTCTGAGACTGTCAGCCACAATGCTGCCCATTGTTTACACTTTAATTAACTTCTGTTTTACTGATTTATTTTTAAAAAAAAAGATGAATTAGCCTTATGCTTGGAGTTGAATTATTGCAATTTGAAACTCCTCATACCTTTCCTGAGAACTTCAAAGAACAGCAAAGGTTGTTTATGCGCAGGAAATCAAATTAGCAAAACTATTACAGTGGCTTAATGGCTTAGGGTGGTCAGGTTGATGAGAAACAGTAATTGGAAAACCCTCCTCCACACCCCCCAGTCTCAATCCATCTGTTTTAAAGGATCATCAACTGTAAGTAGGTTTGTTGGCTTCTGACTGAGTCATTGCTCTCCTGTTTGCCCATGTAAAATTTCATCTATTTCACATGGAAATGTTCAAACGAGAGAGAAGAAAAAACAGAGGTAGAATTTGGGAGAGAGAATGAAAAAAAAAAAGTGTCATGAATGAAGACAGCGAACTGAAAACAAGAAACATATTTGAATGTGTAATGAAAAATAAATTGCACAATTCAACAAAAACAAATGCTGGTCCATTCAGAAATAAAACACCACAGCCTGTGGAATAGGCACTGGAAATCTAAAGAAGGCTGGCTGACCACATTTTAGGCAGACCGGGAGAGGAATAATTATATTCTAGTGTCAGCACATCCTCTTTCCACAATGGCCATACACATAGAAAAGAAAAGCAATAGTTATTTTGGACTGTTTTACAGCTGTGGGAAAACTTGGGCGTTGAAGACTTAGAAATGTCCTGGAGGACATCGTATCACTGATGAACAGCCTTTTTCAAGTGTGTGTGAATAAGGATTTAACAAGAGGATATCTTTATCTGAGCCATAATGATACCCAGTAAGGATTCTAAAGTTATCTAATAAGAATAATTAAATATTCAAAAGCCTTTCGCTCTTTATGACCAGAAAATAACTGCATTAACTCTGATGTGAATGATGTACTCGCTCCGGTGGATGGCAATGTCAGTACAGTAGTAAGTGCCAAACCAAACCTTCAAAAGCATCCACGCAGCGCTCCCAAACACTCAGGTAGCTAGCTGTAAAAGGGAGTACACCAGAACAGAAAATAAACTTTCTAAGCACCAAAGCATAAATTACCACGCTCTAATCCTTAGTTGTTAAAATGAACAGATCCTCCGGAACAAACCTTTTCCTGTAACACTAAAATACGTAATTCAGTGTCTTAGACTTCTATAAAGAGTGGCCAAAACTCAAGCCTTAATAGAAGCGGTCAGACAGCAGTGTTCCAGAATCTCATACAGACCTTAAAAAGATTAAGCTATAATAATATTACAGGTTGGTCTCTGTATAATTTAGAATAACTTAACATGTGCCTAGACATCAGACTGAACCTGAAGAATTCTGTGTAATGGACGAAAGAAAAATTTCATAAGCTGTTTCTCTTTGTGGCTCTAATAAAAGGACTGTTAGAACTGAATGTAGGTATTTGAGTTCCAGTCCTGGCTTCCCTCCACTTAGTTGTGTGACCTTGAATAATTTTATACAAACCTCACTATCTTCATCTAAAAAGTAGGTATAAAAAACACATCTGCCTTCTTCTCAGGGTGGTTGTAAAGACCAAGTGAAAGGACATTGTATGTTCACAAGGAATTTGGGTTGGTAAAGATGCTTTTAAATTGCTCTGCTATTCACGTTGCATTTTGAAGATTAATTGTACAGGGGATTAAGAAAAATATATTTTTTTGGAGCAGAAAATCTTTTGGCAGGGCCAAATATCTAGGGGCCTATCTTACAGTTATGTTAACGACTAAACTTTTAAATACTGATATTTAAATAATGTGCAGGCATCAAAAGTGTACGGAAGAAAGTGGCAGCTTGTATCAAAGGAGGTTTAATGATTCACTGTTGCTTTTCCTGTATGTTTGAACCTGAATAAGGTCATACTTTTTCAGATAATTTTAGGAAGAACAAATTTAGAGACTCGGATAGTATTTTATAATTGACCATTTCGTTGTGAAAAAAAACTTAAACTCATTCAAAATAAAATAGCAAGTATAGGTTTTAAAATAAAGTATTAACCTAGAAAACATACTTAGTAAAATAAACAACTACTTTCAAAATTTAGCATGCAGGTTATGGCTAATTCTAGACAAAAATTTAATTGCGTGCTTTAACAAGTAATAAAATTAAGAGTGAATTCACATTGTTAAAGAGGATCAAAGTGTTTTTCAGTCCAAGAGCACCTTATTAAAAAGTAGAATGTGGTGTCATCTTCATCTACCATACGAATAACACAGGTCTGGCAAATCTGAGAAATCTGCCCCGAGTTACATGGTTAGTGTAACTTTGAGTCCAAAGTTGTTTCTTGTTTTGTTTTTAACTTGTGCTGCCTTCTCAGCTATTAATTTTCAAATGGAAGAAAATGAGGCCATTTCTTATTTTCTCTTTTTTTTTTTTTTTTTTTTTTGAGACGGAGTCTGGCTCTGTCGTCCAGGCTGGAGTGCAGTGGTCAGATCTCAGCTCACTGCAAGCTCCGCCTCCTGGGTTTATGCCATTCTCCTGCCTCAGCCTCCCGAGTAGCTGGGACTACAGGCGCCCGCCACCTCGCCTGGCTAGTTTTTTGTATTTTTTAGTAGAGACGGGGTTTCACCATGTTAGCCAGGATGGTCTCGATCTCTTGACCTTGTGATTCGCCCGTCTCAGCCTCCCAAAGTGCTGGGATTACAGGCTTGAGCCACCACGCCCGGCCCTTATTTTCTCATATAGTTCAGTAAGAGAGCATTTTGAAAAATATCTGAAACCAGAATGAAACTACCATATGTAAAACACCTGAAATTAGGGTCCAGGTCTCATGATAGGTAGTTAAGGTGAACATGTACCCCTCCATTAAAGACTACATGAGAGTTTAATTCATATCATGAGAGAGGGAGAGAAAGAGAGAGAGGAGTCTCACTCTGTCCCCAGGCTGAGTTGAAGTGCAGTGGTGTGACCCTGGCTCACTGCAACCTCTGCTTCCTGGGCTCAAGCAATCCCCACACCTCAGCCTCCCAGTAGCTGGGACCACAGGTGTGCATCACCACACCCAGCTAATTTTTGTGTTTCTCATAGAGATGGAGTTTCATTATGTGGTCCAGGCTGGTCTCAAATTCCTGGTCTCAAGTGATCCGCCCACCTCTGCCTCCCAAAGTGCTGGGATTACAGGCATGAGCTACAGCCACATCTCTTTTAAAGCCCAGAAGATTTGGGTCCACAGAGGAAAATGTCTAGGCAATAGACAACTAAAAAGAATTTTCAGCTGGGAGCCAAGCAGTGTGGACCAGTAACTACAGAATGATGGCAATGGGCACAGGCTGGCCTGAACCCAGAAACCAGCTGAGCTAGATGAAGCACATTTCCTGCAGCAAAGTGAAGGACCTAGGCCAAAAACAGGTCGGTAGTACTCAGGAGGTTGGACTTGTAGCACTAAGAGAGCTTTACAAGATAGCTCTTAAGTGAACTAATTAGCTGTTACACTGAGTAAAGTGGACATAGAGAACAGAGTTGGAAACAACGACTCTCATTATCTCCAAGCTCTCATTATCGTTAAAGGCTATTTGACAATGTTGCACAGGAGGTGCCCTAGTATCAATGTTTGTATCCAACAGAGGATCCCTCTTCAATTTAGAGCTGATTCAGGAAGGGACCCATCTGATGAGAAAGCAGATGGAGAAAGGGAAAAATACAATCCTTCTCATGCTTCTCAGAACCGCAAGACATCAAAAGCAAAGTGCTGCCGGGCCAAGCTTGCATACGCCAGACACAGAACACTGAAAGGGAGGCCAGCTGAGATCCCACTACAGGGGGTAACACACATGGCCTCGGTGTTGACCAGCACATGCTACAGGGAAAAGCCATTTCCAAAGGTGCATGGCATCAAGATTTGAAATTCAAGTGAACTTAGAGAAATAAAAGATCATCCACAAAACACGATGAGGGCTCTGAAACTACAAAGTGACATCCCAGTGGGAGAAAAACAATTTGAGCAGAAATTAGGCCACCCACAAAGCATAGCCTTGACCAAATCAAAAGGAAATCTATCTCTTACCCAAACATGGCTAAAAGTTTTCAGTCTGTTTGGTGAGACGAAACAAATCAATATTTGTTTATCCCTAACAATAGCTAGGTTACCAGTATAGTTATGCTATGGTGTTTTCTTGGCTTACCCTTCGTTTATCTGGACAGGTCATATAGTACCTCGTTAAAAGACCCGTCCAGTTTTCGTTGTAGATAGATATTTAAACTACGTCATTCAAAGTCTGGCAAAACCAGATCAGCAATACCTGAGGCTATACAAAGCCCAACTCTTGGCCAGGCGCAGTGGCTCACGCCTATAATCCCAGCACTTTGGGAGGCTGAGACGGGCGGATCACGAGGTCAGGAGATTGAGACCATCCTGGCTAACACGGTGAAACTCTGTCTCTACTAAAAATACAAAAAATTAGCCAGGCGTGGTGGCGGGTGCCTGTAGTCCCAGCTACTCGGGAGGCTGAGGCAGGACAATGGCATGAACCCGAGGGACGGAGCTTGCAGTGAGTGGAGATCCCCCACTGCACACCAGCCTGGGTGACAGAGCGAGACTCTGTCTCAAAAAAAATAAAAATAAAAATAAAATAAAAAATAAAATAAATAAAATAAAGTCCAACTCTTTTCTATTCTATGAACTTCTTCATACAGATGGATAGATCGATGGATGGATGGATGGATGGATGGGTGGGTGGGTGGGTGGGTGGATGGATGGATGGACGGATGGACGGACGGACGGACGGACGGACGGACGGACAGATAAGTGGATGAATGGGTGGGTGGGTGGGTGAGTGGGTGGGTGGATGGATGGATGGATGGACAGGTCGATGGGTGGGTGGGTGGATGGATGGGTAAGTGAGCAGATGGGTGGATGGCTAAGTGAGTGGATGGATGGATGAATGAACATATAGATGGATGAATGGCTGGGTGGGTGGACGGACGGATGGATGGATGGATGACTGGATGAATGGGTGGGTGGGTGGGTGAGTGGGTGGGTGGATGGATGGATGGATGGGTCGATGGGTGGGTGGATGGATGGGTAAGTGAGCAGATGGGTGGATGGCTGAGTGAGTGGATGGATGGATGAATGAACATATAGATGGATGAATGGCTGGGTGGGTGGACGGGCGGACGGACGGACAGATGGATGGATGAGTGGATGAGTGGATGAGTGGATGAATGGATGGGTGGGTGGGTGGGTGGGTGGATGGATGGATGGATGGGTCGATGGGTGGGTGGATGGATGGGTAAGTGAGCAGATGGGTGGATGGCTGAGTGAGTGGATGGATGGATGAATGAACATATAGATGGATGAATGGCTGGGTGGGTGGACGGGCGGACGGACGGACAGATGGATGGATGAGTGGATGAGTGGATGAGTGGATGAATGGATGGGTGGGTGGGTGGGTGGGTGGATGGATGGATGGATGGGTCGATGGGTGGGTGGATGGATGGGTAAGTGAGCAGATGGGTGGATGGCTGAGTGAGTGGATGGATGGATGAATGAACATATAGATGGATGAATGGCTGGGTGGGTGGACGGGCGGACGGACGGACAGATGGATGGATGAGTGGATGAGTGGATGAGTGGATGAATGGATGGGTGGGTGGGTGGGTGGGTGGGTGGATGGATGGATGGATGGGTCAATGGGTAGTTGGATGGATGGGTAAGTGAGCGGATGGGTGGATGGCTGAGTGAGTGGATGGATGGATGAGTGAACATATAGATGGATGAATGGCTGGGTGAAGGGATAGAGAGAAAGGCAGTTAGATGAATAGTAGAATTAGATGACAGAATGGGAGAGAAGATGGACAGGGAAGATATGCACCATTTTTGTCTGCACTTCAAGCATTGACTTATTTTCCAGTTTTTATTTACCCCATGTTCATATGCTGAATGTATCTGTGATTCATTCTGTTTCCTTCACATCGCTTTCAAACGATAAACTCACAGGTGGCAGAGCCAGGTCTCTATGAATTGTCTCCATAAAGGAACTCTAGTACAAAACCACACATAGGGAACAGATTTGTTTTAAATTTGGGGATTGATGGGATGTACATCTAATACCAATTAAGTCACTGAGAGACAATTTGGCACCAGGTTTTATCACAAAGGCAGAGATATAAATTCTAAAGTAAAATTTTAATGTAAAATTACTACCAGAAGGCAAGTTTAGGGAAGCAAGAAATATCAGTAAGAACTAGAGACATAAATAATCCTAAAAAACTCAAGCAGAAAATGGTGACAAGAGCTTACCTCCATATTCCCTCGAACAGCCCCTCTTGAAATGAAACCATATAAAATAAGAAATTCAGCACAACCAAAATAATAACAGATGTACTTTAAGTGTTCCCAGACCTAAACACCTTGGAAAGCTGAGGTCACATTCATTAAAAATGATTCCTCTCTTAAACAACTTTGACACATCATCTTGGCTTTAGCAGTGAGCAAAGGAGGTCTTTGAAGAAATCTATACCAGGCCAGCTCAGCTCTATCATACATGGTTTTTCTGACCTTTTATTTTTATATCACTGTTCCAATTTTGTCAAGATCATGGAGGTTTTCAAGTGATGGTTCATTGTAATGACATTTTAAAGCAAAGCAGGTCTGTGTGGGAGCCTGTACTTTAGAAAGACAACATTGTGGGTTTCAGTTAGCCCCACTGCTTACCGGGAATTCCTCTCGGGGTGGTGCGTGGTTTAGAATGCTAGCACATGGATTCTCAGTAGAAACCCTCTGTCCACCCCCAATAGCACTGCAGTTTACTTCGTTAACATCAAAAGGTCAATTCTACCTGTTATCACGTCCAGAGATGGTGAGTGCTCCATACACATTATTTACTGATCTTTACGCACCTGACGGCTTAGGAAATGTCTTGAAATCCACTTTAGAATGTTGCTGAAATGATTTCAGTGCCGGGGGAGGAGCCACGGGGAGACCTGTGGGTAATCAAAGGCCTGGGATCGAAAGCCACACCTGGGCAGTGTGGTCCCAAGGTGACAAGGGATTCTAGCCAAGCAGGAACGGGTTTGTGCAGAGGGCTGCCTTTGTCTGGGAATTCTGTCTTAGGCTCCTTAGTAACACTCTTGCTGTCCATCATCATGTGACCTGACAGAGATGGAATCTCCCACATCTGGGGACAGCATCCTCGAACATTAGTTCACAGGGCCTGTCCCGCAAAGCATACAGTGCACACCTGCCTGAAAACAGTGACTGCCAATATTTTGGCAAGAAATGGAATTCTTGTGTTTTTGTTTGTCTGGTTGGCTTTTTTTCTCCTGAAAGTCCCTATAGGAATAATTAAACCAAAAGCTATTTAATCAATCAAACATTTAATTACTCAAAGATACCATATGTATTTTTTTCTAATAGACTGGATATTCATAGGTTGAACTGCCAAGTGCTCAACAGCCTTGTGAGCTGCTAGACTCTTTAGGCACAGACACTATCCTTCCAGAAGCCGTCCCTGCTCTAGGACTGTGGGGCCCACCTGCACAGGTGCATACTGTGTACACAATCACTGAGCTCAACCAACAGCGATGGAGCTTTGTAACAGTTGACCTGGGGCACGTGTGTGTGTGTGTCTGTGTGTGTGTGTGTGTGTGTGTGTGTGTCCGTGCTCCCAAAAGAGTAATGGCAGCACATCCAGGAGACAATTAGAAGGTACATCATCCATTAGTTTTAAGTTGCACTGAGAAATCAGCACTCTGAAAAGGTCACACTGCAGGCAGTTACAATGAGTGTCAGTACTAAAGTCCTTAGCTTGCACCACCAAGTTGCTCAATAAATTCTTACAAGTGTTGAGGTTGTGCTCTGATATATAGGAGCTCAAACAGAGGAAGAGCACAGTGGTTCATGCCTGTAATCCCAACACTTTGGGAGGCCGAGGCTGGGGGATTAATTGATGCCGGGAATTTAAGACCAGCCTGCACAGCATGGCAAAAACATTTTTTAAAAAATTAGCCAGGTATGGTGGCATGCACCTGTAGTCCTCACTACTCGGGAGGCAGAGGCAGGAGGATCACTTGAGCCCAGGAATTCAAGGCTGCAATGAGCTCTGATTGCACCACTGCACTTCAGCCTGGCAATAGAGCAATACCTCATCTCTATTAAAACCAAAAAAAAAAAAAAAAAAAAAAAAAAAAGAACTCAGACAGAGAATGTGTCTTCTGCTTCAATTCCAAGCTGGTCGGAGGTCCAGCAGCATCAGTGTCACCTGCAGAATTGCTAGAAACGCAGAGTCAGGGCTCCACCTCGGGACTGCTGAAACAGGCTCCACCTCGGGGCTGCTGAACCAGGCTCCACCTCGGGGCTGCTGAACCAGGCTCCACCTCGGGGCTGCTGAACCAGGCTCCACCTCGGGGCTGCTGAACCAGGCTCCACCTTGGGACTGCTGAAACAGGGTCCATATTTTCACAAGATCCTCAGGCATATGTGGGGATGCTGAAATTTGAGCCTCACTGCTCTAAAGTAGACAATAGGAATTTGGGAGCCACCTGGCAAATCCCGGAGACACGACTCCACCTGGCATCCCTGGAGCCAAGAATCAGCGGAAGTTACGGAGTGCTCACGGCAGCTTCCTCACCCGCTCCTTTGCTAGTCCCAGTTTTCACGGGGCAGATAGATGCTCCCTGGGTTGCCAGCAGGCTCCAGGGCTCAGACTGGAGAGAAAGTAGAATGAGAGGAGCTCTCATAAGGTTTGCAAAGTCTTCTCAGGCTCAGCAATGAAGTGTGCCTTCTTCCTGTATCTTCCACAAACCCACATACAGTTAAGACGTTGAAGAAAAAAAGAGGAACAAGGGACAGTTGAAGCAAGCCTACTGAGTGTCCAATGACATATATTTTTAGGTTTCTGGATAGAGGCTCAGGTCAAAAGGAGTTTGATGAACCTGAACATCGCTGATTAAATCATTCACTCATTCACTTGATATTAATCAAGTAGCTACCCTACGGGAGGCCATGTTTCAGGTGCTGTTTCGCCAGCACCATCCCTGATACAAGGCTGGGCTTCCCCAACGTGAAAACAGCGTCCCCAGAGCCACCTCCTGCCACATAGAGTTTCCCTCCAAGTCGGAATCCCCTCAGGATAGACTGGGCCAGGTACAATAGGCTGTTTCTCCCAACAAGGTCAAGGAGTCATCGGGGTGACTGGGTTTCAAAGCGGAGCCTGATCCACCCCTAGGAAAATGCCCTTGTTGTCCACTGCTATCTGGTTAAAAGGTGGCTCCTTAAAGGGTTAACATCATCTTTAGTGCTACTCTCAGATCCTACGCAGAAAGAATATTTAAAGCACATCTCCTCCACTGCTATTTATCCACACACATTCCCCACCCCAGCCTAATCACATCCCTACTTCAGTCTATTAATAAGATTGGTGTAACAAATGGCTATTTAAAGTCCTCCTTAGGGAGCAGACGCCTCTTCGCCCTACAGACTCCTTGAAAGTAGGCACCTGTCTGAGCCCCTCCAGTCTGCCTGCCAGTTTGTCTTGTTCATTATTTCTTAGCTCAGGGAATTACCTTATTTCATGAAGCAAGAAAAATTCCTGGCACTCTCTCTCATTATGAAGAATGATTTCTTTTTATCTTTAATCCCAATGCCCAAACACTCAGTTGCCCATAGCAGGAGCTAATGTGTGTGCATACCTGAGATAAGGGCCAGTCCTCCTGGCCTTTTTATTAGGACATTATGTTAGATGCCTCTTCTCTCTTCAGTGCTTTGATGTGATTTCATTCCATGTGAATGGGGTGGTTCTCCAGAAAACCCAGCCCTAGTGAGACACACATTCAGATTTTATGAGCTGGGTACTGAATTTGGCTCATTCCCACCAGGACAGGTACTCAAGCGCAGACTGTCAGAGCACATGGCTTCCTCTTTATGTTGCAGAGGTTACGATGCAGACTGCATGGACCACAGTCTTCAGAGCAGGATTTTCCTCCAATCTGAAGAGGCATATTTGCAATCATTTCCAAATGACACTGCAGAAATTAAGTATTTATCAAATAATCCCGTTTGGCTGGTTGTACCTATTTGTACATCCTGAAATCATTTCTATAACAACATGGAAAAGGGAAGGCTCCTCTTTGGACTATGAGAACTAGGAATTCATTTCTATTCTATTAAGACTTTCCACACTAAAATTTTTTTTCTTTCCTATATCAAATAAAGTGATTTTTGTGATCATTTTCATGTAAACAATTTGTATAACAAGAGCCAACATTTAAACACTGTGTCTGTGCAGTTGTCTCCTGGCATAGACTGAGAATGTATGAACTCAAGATGTTTGCCTCTCTGTCATTCTATGATGTGAGTGGACAAGGTTGGGATGGAGACTGGAAGTAGAATTTTCCAGAAGGTGTTGCATATAAATGTGGAAGTATATATATATATCCTCATTATAACGGGTGAATTTTATAGCTATGTCTACATGTGCAAATTAGTCTATTTTAAAGTGCTATACTATTACCAACATAAGGCAGTCGGAGCGGAGATGAGTCCCAAGATTAATTAAAAGGAACTGGCTATTTAGGAAAGTAAAATAACTGTATCTAAGTTGGAGAAAGATGAGTTTGGAAGCAGACAAATGAGTGAACCAAGAGAGAGATGGCTGCTGGCTCTCTGCCTACAAGTCTTTAGAGGATGTGAGTGCCACTGAGGAAAAAGGGGACAGTTGTTTCTCATGGCACCCGGAGGCTGCGACTGGGAGAAAAGAATGAGATTAAAACTTTAAAAGCAAAGATAAACCTTCAGCTCCAGAAGAATGTTTCCTAGAGATAGATCTAAGCTACAGAAAATTATCCCAAGGAAGTACACTCATGGGATTGTAAAGGGAAAGTCTTAGAAACCCTAAACTCATATGTCTCATGCAAAGGACTTGATGTCCCAGTAAGATGTACATTGCCCTGAATTTCCACTTTCTGCCTAATGTGAGGCTCCTGGACATGGGAGAGAATCATGTGCTGTCACACCTCTATCCCAATATGCTATAACATGGCCCAAATGCCGCCCAGTTTCTCCCATCTGTGCAGCTCAGAGCTGCAGTGGGGCCGTGTGTGAGCGCTGGCACTGACCCAGCAGGCTCCAGCCTTGAGGGATGTTTCTCAGGATGTGCAGCCACCAAAGAGGCCCCGTGAGAGGATGATTCCCTACTCCTGAGTACCTTCGCCCTAGACAGCCCCGTTGTCCCATCCGTCTGTGGCGGAAATGAGTGCTCCCTACCTCAGTACCTTGCCTGGGGAGCGCCTGTGATGGGCTCTGGGACAGACAGCAGAAACACCACTCTGATCATCGACAGCCTCCTCGGTGGTTCTCACTGGAGCTGAGAACACAGCCACTGCTTGCTAAGGGCTGAAGGTACCACAAGCAACACAGATTTCACTGCCGCAGGTAGCTGCCTCTGACCAGTTTTCTCAAGGTCATTGTGCCAAGAACACAGGGGGACCCTATTCACCCTAAATTCATGCATTTTTACAGCTGCTTCTCCCACCTGGAACTGCAAAAGAAGCAAAGGTCCAGCGAGAAGCACCCAATGCATAATCCTTCTCTAGTGACCCATGAGGAAGCAGGAGCCATGGGGCTTACAGACTCACCATACTAGGCCAGGAATTGGTCGCGGTTTGCAGAGCTCATGTCAGATCCACGTCCATTTCTATGCCCAACACGCCCCACATGCATCCTGCACTACATCCCTCAGCTTTAAAGCTCATGAGTTTTTTTTTTTTTTTTTTTTTTTGAGACGGAGTCTCGCTCTGTCACCCAGACTGGAGTCAGTGGCGCGATCTTGGCTCACTGCAAGCTCCACCTCCCGGATTCATGCCATTCTCCTGCCTCAGCCTCCCGAGTAGCTGGGACGACAGGCGCCCGCCACTGTGCCCGGCTAATTTTTTGTATTTTTAGTAGAGACGGAGTTTCACCGTGTTAGCCAGGATGGTCTCAATCTCCTGACCTCATGATCCACCCGCCTCAGCCTCCCAAAGTGTTGGGATTACAGGCGTGAGCCACCATGCCCAGCCTGGTGATGAGCCTTAAAACCATCTCCCAGACACCACCCCCAGAGACACTGGATTGAATTAGTATCCCCAGCTAGAATGTGCAGACAGCTCAGAGCCACTAGCGCAGCTTATGACCATCAGATGCTTATATGCCAGAAGGTCTAGAGATGGCAGCCCAATCTTGACTAGTCCCTTTGTCAAGGGATCCCGGGTACCAATTTTTATAGAGAAACTGCCACAGAGGATGCCACATACACTGCCTACTTGATTTCTATCTGGAGGGCAGCCCTTTGTCATGAAAATCATGTTGGGCCTGAATCCCCAGGTGTCGCTGTAGTCACCGGATACTCCTAAGCCTGCTTCTTTACCTGTGAAATGGACTAATACTTACCTAAAAGGTTCACTCCGAGAGTTAAATAATAGACAGTATATACAAATGCTTGGTAGCCAATAGGTTAGTTGGATGTTGGTCAAGTGAATACATATTGAGTAAAAGACAGGTGTCAGATACTTAGAAGGTTCAGTTTTTACACTTGTGGTTTCATTTGGTTCCATTTATTGCCCCTGTGTGAGGTCAAGCTGATAGGTTCCTGGTTCCACTGCCCCAGCTGGAATGTCAGTCTCACCAGGGCAACAGCTGTGTCTGTTTTGTTCAAGTGCCTAGAACAATGCCTAGAACATTAGAAGCACTCGATAAATATTTGTTGAATAAATTAATGTGAGGGTAGACAGGTGACTTTGCCTCCCTGCATCTCAGAGCCTGGTCACTGGCCAGAGGAATCTGAGCAGCGTCTTTGCATCGTGCCTGGAGCACACTGACCATGGGGATACCTGTGATGTGGGGACACAGCCCCGCATGTGGAAGATCCTACAGAGGTGACCCAGAAGCACCTCCCAAGTGCCAGGCAGTGCTTTAGGGCTTCTGGAAACATCTGATGTCATTATTTAGGGGGAGATTATGAAACAAAACACTCTTAATTTTCTTCTGTTGCTCTTTTTTGGGGTTAACGCAGAGCAAAGTGAGTTCAAATATTTTTAAGCGGCTCTCATCACATAGGACTAAATGCCTTCAGATCCTCTATGATTCCGCAGGGAAGTTGTTTTCCGGCTCTGTCATTTTCTGAGAAAAATTACTTGCCAAGGTGCCTCTAAAGTGTGTGGCCTGGTATTATCAGGTCTGAGCAGAGCAATAACAACATCTGCCCTTAGACGGTGCCAGGCCCACCTGAAAACGCTTTCTATAAAATCCCTCATTGAATCATCTGAGCCACCTACAGGGGGGTGGGTGCTGCCTTATCTACTCGTCCTCTCACTTTAGAGAACGAAGAACTGAGGCACAGAGGTTTGTTTGTTGTTTTTCATTCTTTTGATTGAGGCCACACAGCACCTCAGTGGCAGAGCTGCAATAGGACTGTTAAAAGAAAAACTCAGCCAGATTAAATTTAAAGAGTTTGAGCAAAGAACAATTCATGAATTGGGCAGCCTCTTGAACCAGAACAGGCTCAGAGAGACTCCAGCACAGCCACGTGGTAGAAGGAGATTTATAGACAAAAAGGGAAGTGACGTGCAGCAAACAGAAGGGAAGCACACGAACAGCCGGACTGGTTACAGCCCAGCGTTTGCCTTACTGGAGTAAGGTTTGAACAACTGGATGCCTGCGACTGGCCAGAATTCAGTGATTGGCACAAGCGTAGGTTACAGTTTGTTTAAACCTCCATTTAGGTTAGAATTCACTATATACAGAGGAATCTTTAGGCTGAACTTTAAATATGTAAAGGGTAGCTTTAGCCTAAACTTGCTTTAACAGAACCCAGGCCATCTGGTGCCACGATCACACACTTCTTACTGAAATCCACCTTCGCCCCCAGAACAGGACTGCTGCCTCCCCTTCTCTGGGTACTGCATGCCTATCCGTGAAGCTACATCACATCTTGGAAAGACAGAATGGCTTGGTTCAAAACACAAGAGAGAGACTTTAAGAAATAGCACATTTCCTCTCCTTTGCCGTCTGTAGTACCTTGGCCAAGGGACTTAACTTCCTGAGCCTCAGTTACCTCATCTGTAAAACGAAGCTGGCATCCACCCTGCAAGGTGCGCCTGCACAGTGAATAGGAGAAAATGCTCACGCTGTGTGTGACGCTCAGCAATGGGCAGTGTTGCCGTGGGCAGAACGGGCAGAAACGAGGAAACCTGAGTAGAACGCCCCGCTCAGCTGCTGGGCCCTGACAGCAGCTGCTTAATTCAGGTTCACCCTCTCTCCTCTCTCTCTCTTGACTCACTTACCCCACAGGCCTTGCTTTTTTTTTGAGACGGAGTCTTGCTCTGTTGCTCAGGCCGGAGTGCACTGGTGCAGTATCAGTTCACTGTAATCTCTGCCTCCTGGGTTCAAGCAATTCTCCTGCCTCAGTCTCCAAAGCAGCTGGGATTAAAGGTTCCTGCCACCACCACACCTGACTAAGTTTTTGTGTATCTAGTTTCACCATGTTTCCCAGGCTGGTCTCAAACTCCAGGTGATCACCAAGGTGATCCGCCCACCTCGGCCTCCCAGAGTGCTGGGATTACAGGTGTGAGCCACCACATCCAGCCCCAACAGGCTTTGTTAAGCAATCTGCTGAAAAATATTTGCCCCATTAGGCAATTAAGCATTTACATTTTAAGACCTAAGTCTGGTTCTTTATTTTTGTTTTCATTAGATTTTGCTGTGTGAGAATCACCATTCCAACTTGTCCTATTATTCTTAGGTTCTTATTCATGGATCCAGCATAAAACTATAACTGGAACTTCATGCTATCTGCAGATTTGAGAATTCTACTGCTCAGAGCTTTATTTATTCTACAAATTATTTTAAAACCTTGAAAAATACATTGCTCATTGCTATATCAGTCTACAGCATTTTCTCCATTTCCAATGAATATAAAGCTGGCCATTATAAATTACTGGTTACGTTTTGGGGGTCAAGTGTCTGGTTCCCCAATTGGATTACACACTTGCTGGAGCCCCAGAGAAGTCTGTATGCATTCTTTGGTTTCACAGAGTAGGTAATCAATACATTCTTATGGAACCAACTATACATTTGCTAACTGATTTGCCACTGAGATATCATCATTTGCTAATGACCCTGGCCCTTACTTTAATCCAATGACTTTGCCTCTCTCGCCTGCATTTCTGTAAGAATATTGTTTTCAACTTTACCCTGAACTCCCAGACCCCACAAAACACGGAAATAGTGCTTGGTACCAGCCAGGAATGTCAGTCTCATCTGCCAAGATATTTGTCTTATGTACCCATCAGCTAATATGCAGTCACTCTACCCAGTCTTTCCAGAACAATCTACCATAGGACATCCTTGGAAAGGCAAGCTGTTATTTTCACAAAATGTTGACCAAACCTAAACTATGCATCACTTGCTTTCCAGGATAGTTTCAAAATCTAGTTCTTTTTCATAGGACGACGTCAGAAGATTGGGAATTCATAAGCAAACAATTATTATTCAATAATTCTCACTTCTGCCATGACCGTAGGTGGTAAAACTATTTTGGATAAGCTTGCAATATTAATTACTCAGTTCCTCACCTATAAAACAAATGTGTTCCGTGGTTCTTGTTTCATGGCTTTGAGAAAAACTAGATGATGTGAGAAATACTTGGTCCCTGAGATGCTGAGGAAAATGAAGGCAGGTTCCATTAGTACCTACACCTTGCTAATAGACAGTATGTTCTGTTCCACTGCCTAGAATTTGTATTTTCTGTTCTGATAAGGTGCAGTTTCAACATAATTTGGATGTTTTTCAATGAGTCATTACCTGTTGAAATTCAAGGGTGAAAAATGGAAACCTTCACACAATCTCAATTTTGTCAACTCAGATCACACTGCTCTAATTTTTGACGTAAAACTTCTTTAGATGCAGTGGTGACGAGAGTGTTTCTTCACAAGCTGGGTCCCAACAATTACTGCTGACGCCAGATGAACCCAGAGAGGGAGCACAGGAGGCTCTGAAGGCGCACCTTTTCATACAGCTTTTGATTAGAAGTGGCCGCACGATCCCTCAGCCCACTTGGTAGTCCCCTACCAGTTCTCCTTTTAATTAATAGACTTGTGAATAACCACAACTGCCTTGTGGGACATGCCAAACACTAAACAGATGACTCAGTTGCAGTGAGCAATCTGCTCAACACAGGGTGCCTTAATTTAAGCCATACGTGGTGAAAAACGAAGGCGCGGCAAACATGCGGCTCAGTGTATAGCTTTTGGTCTGTTTCAAGTTAAATAAGTCCCTGGTGTGCAGAAAGTAACATCCATAAAAGCGAAAGCCATGGCTCTGATTTATTGCCACCTGTTAGCATGACTCTGACCTGCTTGAATGGGGCAGGCATTATAGTCCAGAAGGAGAACAGGGCTCAGGTCTGGGCAGGAGCCGAGGCCGGCGAAGGTGCAGTAAAGTCTGCTGGGCAGGAGACCCAGAGAAGACTTCCTGCTGCGTGCCAATGAGCAGGTAACTGCAGATGCCTGTCGCAGGGTGGGCAACACTCAGTGTGCCGCCACTGTCATCTGGCCCAGTTTATGGACAACATCCATCTCTTGGGGGCTGCAGGGAGGGGCTGGGGTGGCGGCTCGTTCATTAGAACCTGGCCGGAGGGCAGCTCAGATCTGTAAAGGACAGCTGTCTAATTGGATTTGCTTGTGTGTACTGTCTTAGCTTTTACAATGGGAATAGGCTACCCGGCCTTTCTAATTAGATTGTTAAACATAATAGCTGAATGGCACAGCAGTGAAGAATTTGCCCTTCTCTTTGTAAGCGCAAAATAGGGCTCAGAAAAGATTCAGGGTTTTTCCAGCCCATTTCCCCCATCATTGTATCTGATGGTAATGAGACGAAGTTTATTTCTTTTTAAAAGCTCCCAAAGGAGCACAGGCCAGGTTGAAGTTCAAACTAAATGTCAAAACACACACAGGCAATACAGTAGCAAACTTCTGTTTTCCTTGGGCCTCTTGTTTCCCCTAATTGGTGCCTTGTTGGTAGTCTCTACCGAGAGACTGAGAATGAAATGCGATTGGAAATTGAATTACCCTGTCATCCCTCAAGGTGGTCTTCAGACCTGGGTTGAGAAAAATGAGTAGAACAGGGTGGGAAAGACTCACTTGCTGAAGCTCTGGGTCCAGTCTCCTGAGTCTCCTAGGAAGCAGCAGGAAGTGGAAGGAAAACCAGGGAACAAAAGAGAGGAGCGAGGAGAAAGACAAGAAGGCAAGGGGAAAGACAGTGGCGCTGGAATGATGTCATCACCCAACCCTGTGGGTCCTGTGGCTTGAAAGCCACTTTCATCCTCATCTTCCCATCGGAAATGACATTTTCTCTTCAAGGTCTGCGGTTCTCCAAGATTCCATCCTGCACCTCATTTCCCAATTGTCACCATACAATTGTCATCCTTCCCTGACGTTCATCATCTAGGGAACACTGATCAGACACACAATTCAGGTTTGATATCAAGAGGACCTGCACATAAGTTTGGTTTGTTGTTGTTGTTGTTGTTGTTGTTGTTTTTACTGTAAAAGGAAATGTATTTCTCTGTGTTTTCTATGCTCTTTAGAATGTAAAGCACCAGCACGATGCAACGTTATCTTCTACAGCGTTCATAAAAGTCACCCATCTGATGTCTGAAAAGCCCTCACAGCTTCAGCCACTCACTGAAGCTGCCCTTTTCCTTAGAAAGTGCGGAATAAGAAGATTTTCCTTCTTCAGAGGCAGCCACATTAACACTGTATCCCCAGAGTCCCACCACCCAACAGACACAGTCTCTGCAGCCAGGAAGTAATTTTCTTCTTAAATGCATTCAGGAAAGCAAGGAATGACCACAGCAGGGCAAAGGACAGATTACCAATGTTTACCATTTTTATTCTGTTTTGACATCATCCCAGAGAGATGACTACCTTGTGAATAATGAAAGCAGGCAACATATTACTCAAAACCAGCAACAATTTTTAAAAAGAATAAATGAGTGGATAAATGAGCAATTGTCCACCTTCCTGAAGCATGTGAGCTGTTATTTTCCTCCTCCTCCTCTTGCTCGCTGGATGCCTTCCCTCTCTGATTGTGATCTTGAGATCTCTTTGCCAAGATTCAGCAGTGACTCCAGAACTCAGCTCTATTTATAGCCCTTTGTTCGCTACACAGAGTTCAAACATTCTGTCTGTGCATTTGGGTGGTTCGACTGTGGGGACACACCCTGCCCCCAGCGAACACTTGGTTCATGGGTTACAAATCATAGCCCACAGGTGCATTTCTGTCTGGCCTGCACATTTATTATTTAAAAATGGGATCCACATCCCTGGAGCCACGACGGACGTTCTCTGGATTGCCAAGCCTCACTGCCATCTCTGTATTAGGTCTGGTTACTCCCATCGCCAGTTTGTCTGCCCAGGTGTGGAGAGCCTTGAGGTTAGGACTCCTTTTTGTCTCCGCCACTGTGTCCTCCTGTCTGGCCCAACCTTACGACAAATGGATCTGTGGATTCACATGAGCGCACCCTCAAAACTCGGTGAATCCTCCCGTGCAGGGATTCCCAGAAAGCGTTTATTTTGTCAGTCTTTGCACTTGTTTTATAACTCTCCTTAAAACTCACTTCTTTGAGATGTTGCTAGGCTTTTATTTCTCACACTCTATATTGAGAAGGATGGTCAATGGAGAAATGTGAATGAAAGAATTCACTAAAACGGAGACAAACACAACTCTATCCCAGCAGGCTGAGCCATACTGTGCCTCCCTATATGTTGCTGTGTCTTATTCAGATGACGGGTGCATGGACTGGGTGAGACTGGACCCACTTACCCAGTCCTATGTGACGCCCACCTAGAACAAATGATTACTATGAAGCACATTTTTCTAAAGTGATGAGAATAAATAACATTGTATGGAAATTATTTAAAGAAATTCGATTCATCCCTTCCTTATATCATACAAGTTTTAAAAAACTGATCCATAAAATCAGCACAGACCCTGACCCGCACTCTAAACCTTTAAATAAAAGAACCATGTGCCTGCAACGAAGACACTTGTGCAGAAGTACAGTTGTGCAGTCATGGCAAACCCAAATACCAATTTTGTTTTGAAATGAGAGATCCCTCTGCATTCTGCTGCAGTGTGGTGTTTCTCATTCCATTCTTCATTCTGCACACATGGGTGACTTTAAGTCAGTATTCATGGAAACAGCTTTAAAAGGTCCTGAAACTGAGACGTGGATTATGTCAAGGACTAAAATTACTTCAGAACTGTTTGATCATGCAGATTCTGGAGTATGATCAATTTGACACGTGTCCATAACATGAGTGTGTGTGCGTTCTGTATTCCCGCAGCAAACATGAGATGTGAGCAGAAGTTGCTCCATGCGCTCTATATAATGTTTTATTTAGTTTGGGACAGGTGTTGCAAATAGTGTCTCAAATATTACTAGAAATGATCCATCACACTCACATTCCTAGCAATCCTTTCCTTTCCTTCTAAAAGCTTATTGACAGCTGATTTTGCTCCTTGAATTTCTAAGAAAATAACTTTCCATCTATATGTGAATGCATCGTTCTTATTTTTCAGGCGTAAGTATCAGATAATGTGGCCCTGTGTGACAAATGGGAGTTGGAACAGAGGACTTGGCAAAAAAAATTGGGAAAAAAAATGCAGGTAAATCTTTCCTTAGACTTACTCTATTTTTTTGTCCAATTCTGGAATGAGTTCTGGCAAAATATTCCTGAAATTAAAACGTCATGGGATGAAGTTGGTCTGAGATGACTCAGTGTCATATTTTCCCTCTATCTCCTTTCATTTCAAAAGTAATTTTATAAAAAGAAAAAAAGAATTAGAGTCTAAAATCCCAAGGATTGGTTTCTTATCAATTCTTGCAGGCATGAAGTCCAGACTTTTACCTAATTAATGATAAAGGCATGGGAATATGTGATGGCTTGATTAACTCATTCAGAGTAAAAAAAAAAAAAATGCTGTTACGGGAAGGGCAAAAAGAACCTCTTTCACCCTTTCCCTTTATGTTTTTGGTACAAATAGGACAGCTGAGACTCCACACACAGACTAGAGAAGACCTGTAGCCCCTGTAAGTGTGCGGCGAACACTGTGGCATTCAAGTCCAGGGAACCTCTTGGCTTCCACTGCCTGATCCTTCTCCTCTCCAATCACTCCTGTGGAGCTGCTCAATGGCACAGACGCCATAGCATCACTTGTTCCAATCCCAAAGCATCTCTCCTCCGTAGCCAAACTGACAGGCACAACAGTCATGACATAATCTTATACAGGAAACAGGATGCTGGCGGAAATACGCCTTCTGCAGAGACGACTCTGGGACTTTGAAGTTCCAGCTCCCGGCCTGTTAAAGGCCGCGCAGTCTCAGAGGGCAACACAGCCAAAGGTAGAACGCTAAAGTTAAGAATGGCCTTAAGAACCACCGACAGGGTTGGGCACCGTGGCTCACACCCATAATCCCAGCACTTTGGGAGGCCAAGGCAGGCAGATTACAAGGTCAGGAGTTTGAGACCAGCCTGGCCAATATGGTGAAACCCCATCTCTACTAAAGATACAAAAATTAGCCATGGCGTGCCCCTGTAATCCCAGCTACTCTGGAGGCTGAAGCAGGAGAATCGCTTTAACCCAGGAAGTGGAGGTTGCTTTGAGCCAAGATTGCGCCACTGCACTCCAGCCTGGATGACACAGCCAGACTCCGTCTCAAAAAACAAAAACAAACAGGAACCACTGACAAGGCCAGGCGCAGTGGCTCACGCCTGTAATCCCAGCACTTTGGGAGGCCGAGGCAGGCAGATCACAAGGTCAGGAGTTCGAGACCAGCCTGGCCAGCATGGTGAAACCCCTTTTCTCCTAAAAATACAAAAATCAGCAGGGCATGGTGGCGTATGCCTGTAGTCCCAACTACTCGGGAGGCTGAGGCAGGAGAAACGCTTGAACCTGGGAGCTGGAGCTTGCAGTGAGCCGAGATCGTACCACTGCACTTCAGCCTGGGTGACAGAGTGAGAGTCTGTCTCAAAACAAACAAAAAAACAAACCAAAAAACCCACTAACAACTTGTTGGAAGCCAATGGAAAAGAAGTTTATGGTGAACAACAACGCCGTCCTTCACGACAATGCTGTCCTTGCATGCGAAAGCCTTCCTCAGTAGGGGTGCTGTCTTTGTCCTGCTCCATCTCACTGCAGTCTTCTCATGGGTCCCCCAAAGTACAACAAGTAGATGTTGTCGCTGCCTTGCAGGGGTAGTCAACTACAGTCCACAAGCTAAGAATGGTTTTTACATTTTTAAATGATCAGCGGAGGGAATCAAAAGTTCAACAATATTTCATGACATGGAAAATCACAAGAAATTCGAATTTCAGATTTACTAGAACACACCATGGCCATTTTGCATTGTCTAGGTCTGTTTTTGTGCTATAACCGCAAAGTTGAGCCACTGAGACAGAGACCTACAAGGTCACAAGGCTGACACGTTATTAGCTTGATCCTTGCAGAAAAGTTTGCAACCTGTGATGTATTCCGATTTCCAGGCCACTGCTGAGAATTCCCACACAGCCTCGATTCCCTAACTCTAACCCTCACCCTCACCCCTCACCCTAACCCTCTACCCAACAAATATTAAAATCAAATACATAGGCAGCCTGTTACCCTGGCAAACAATTCTGCCAGGAAATAGCAGTAGGTCAAGAGCTGAGATAAATCCTTCTAGCCTATGTGGTGGATATTGGTGCCCCAGGCAAAACAGTTTGGCGTGCCTGTCAGTTACAGAACACTGGGTTGTACTGTTCAGACCCAGGAGGAAAATCTTTATGTGGTATATTCTTTTTGCCATAATTAAGAAGAGATGCAGAGAAAGCACAGAGCAAGATGCCCCAATAAGAAACGATGCAGATTTTCCTGAGACTTTCACAGAGATGCCTCAGTAGGTACACATATGGCATTAGCAAAGTCCCCAAAGACAAACGTCATTTACTGTTCACTCATTGATTGATGAAATTAACTTACTCATTTGCTCATTCATTCATTCATTCACACAGCAATTATTTTTTAAGCACAGGTGATTCATAGATGACATAGTAAGGGCCCTACCAACAAGCAGCTTAGAATCCACTGAAGAAAACAGACACGTGAACTAAATAAAATAAAACATAAATATTCCTAAATAGAAGAGCACAAGTGTAACACACCAGAATCAGTTCCTTGTTTCCTTGTCTAACAATGAGTGCCCACTCCCTGCCTTCCCCAGGCTAGAAAAAATTGTCAGACAGTGTCAGCCTAAACACAGTGCATTTGAGAATTCAACAACTCCAGGGGTGATTCAGAACAAACCAGAAATGTCTCAGCAGAAGAAGTCTAGAGTGGGAGAGGCTGGAGGGATGTTCACACACACACACCACCCCCATCCCCTAGTTCCCCTTCAACAGATTACAGGAAATCAACCTTTTTTTTTTTTTTTTCTTTGCCTTAGCTGCTGTGCACATAAAGAATATGCAGCCTGAACTAGGCCTCAGGAGAAAAGTCGTGCTAGATCTTTATTCATGGTATGTGGTTAAACATGTTTTCATGTTGTCAAAGATTAAATAATTAGGAGAACATGGTCAAGATCAAAAGGCAGTGCCATGTCACAAGCAATTAGGAGGCTCGTACAGCTGTGACAGCGAGGGACCCCCGCTGGTACGGTACCTGCTTCAGCAAGCCATGTGGGCGCAATATGAAGTCTAGATGGGGCACTTCAGGACTTTTCATTTAAATCTCATTAAGAGGGTTGCAATCCAATAAATACAAAAATAACAGCTAAAATGGGTTTTAAGTTCAGCACAATGTAAGGGGGAGAAAAAGAAAAGGCAAGTCAATGGCCTGTAAATTAAAAATCTCTTCTGGAAAAATTCTAAATCGAAATGTATCACACGTCTTAAAACAGATCTCCAACCCAATTTACGTGTAAAATGACTTTTTCAGCGTCTGTACATTCTCATGAAGAAAGACACATGTTGATGATTCAAGTGAGTTTACAAAGGGGCATGCATGTCATCATAGCAATATTAAGTGGGTTTTTTGTAGTGATCCTATCTGTTGCTTAATTTTATGGATTAGAATGTCCAAGCGTGAACCACAGAATCTCACCTGAGAATCCCCTTTACAGTAAAATCCTTATGAAAGTGAAATTCGGCAATAGGGAAACAGCACGAGTAAGTCTAAAATGAAACATTAAAGTGGTCTGATTTTCAAACCTTAAAGGTAAAATCGAGATTTAAACATCCCTATGGTCTGACCTGGGCACCAAAAAGTTTTTATCCCCAAGTCTTCAGAGTGTGTGGGGAAGTCTTCCGTTGTCTGGGCTGGGGCTCCCATGCAGGAGAGCCCCACACGCTGAGAGGAAGAACAGAATAGAACTGCTAATACCCCAGATGTGGCCCAGTCCACACAACCCAAACATGTGGGTCTACCCTGGACCCAGCTCCGTTCAGGAAGCCACAGAATTAAATGGTGATTCTACTCTGTGATTTCTCACCATAAAGCCTCTATTAAAACAATGTTCACATGGTTAGTTTAAAACATTTCTGTGGATAAAAAAAGCCTTGTAACCCCCAGGCCAGATTATCTGTGGATACCACTAAGGTCCCATGTACAGCCCAAATGGCTCTTATCTGCCCTTGGCAGGACCTCATCGGGCCCCATTCTGAGGTCCTCATTCCCTCTAACATCCTCCCGGAAATCACAGAGAAGCCTCTTCTCATCTGCCTTGATATCTGCATGGCGTGTGACCTGCACTTGGTGGGGCTTTGTTCCAGGCACGAGCTGCTCTCCTTTCAGACTATACTAAGAAAACAACCAGGTAAGGAAGGACTGCCCTCATCCCAAGCCACGTGGCCTGTGGCCCTCGGATCACAACATAGCTGCTACTGCCCAAGTGTATATGCCTGATGGAGCCACTCAGTCCCTGCACTAAACTCAAGGCTGCTGCCTGCTCTGTGTCTCTTCACTCTCCAGAATTCTCTCCAAGTCCACTCCGCCTCTTTAGACAGCGGCCACGCCCCCATCGGTCGCCACTCCCTGACACCTGCGTCTGTCTTCCCCTCCACTTGGCTTGCCGGGCACACCACTGCCTGGGGCCCCCAGTTGCTGCGCTCTGCGTACCTGCTTTTCCACCACAAGGATGCTTGAGCCCCTCACGGAGGAGCTTTTAGAGTTTTGCTTTTTGGTTTTTTGAGACAGAGTCTTGCTCTATCGCCCAGGCTGGAGTGAAGTGGTACCATCTCGGGTCACTGCAGCCGCAGCCTCCACCTCCTAGGTTCAAGTGATTTTCCTGCCTCAGTCTCCTGAGTAGCTGGGATACAGGCGGGTGCCAGCATGCCCAGCTAATTTTTGTATTTTTAGTAGAGATGGGGTTTTGCCATGCTGCCCAGGCTAGTCTCAAACTCCTGACCTCAGGTGATCCACCCGCCTCGGTCTCCCAAGTGCTGGGATTACAGGCATGAGGCACTGCGCCCAGCTGAAGCTTTTAGTTTTTGCAGAACTCTGTCATCCCGAGAGTGTGCACACACCTAAAGGGGCACTGGCTCTGAAGGGACTCTCACAGCAGGTGCGGCTCCCTCATCCCGCAGGCCCTGCTGTCAGACGGCCGCTCCTCCCTGCTGGCTCCTCTCCTAGGGTCCCATATGGTGACTGCCTTAATATCCCCTGACGCTCCCACAAAGACACAATGGAAAGGTCTCCCCTGACCCTGGCTCCAACTGACTCACTCGAAGAGTTTGAGATATTGGAGCAGAGATGACCACAAAGTTAATGCAAGCTGACAGTGTGACGTAACCACTGAAAACGCGATTGCTGCCCTAAGCTGAAAACCCTCGTGTATGGCACCCGGATGGAGAGAAGGAAAAATCCCATGCAGTGCACTGCCCGTGCCCGTGCCCATGCCCGCTGCAGGGCGCCACGCTGGGCTCCGGGAAATACACTTTTCAAGGACAGTTTGACTATGATTAGTCTAGAAGGAGGTAACTCAAATGGTGAGGAGCTAAACCAAGCCTTACTAATGAGGGACTGAAGGAACTTGGGGTGTTGAGAATGTGGAAATGAAGAGGAAGCATGACTCGGCTCTCAGAGAGGAGAGGGTGCCAAGCCTGTGAAAGATCGCCTGGCTCTGTGTGGCTCAAACGGGAAACCGGGAAACCGGGCCAAATATCTAGACGTCACCAGAAAGCTGAAATTCAACATATTAGCAATGTTTTCTGTTCCCGCTCCATCCTTCTCATCTTTACCTAACCCCACTGTTTCTCATTCTTTTTCTTTCTAGCAATAGAGCTGCCCAACAAGGGACTCTGTGGCCTGGAAGGTGGTGACCTCCCTCTACCTGGGACTGTTCAGGCGGGGCTGGACGGCATTCTGGAAGAACATTCAGGAAAATACCAGCTTAAATGAGGCAGGATCCTGGACTGGAAAACCTGTAACATTTGCTCAAGAGCCCAGATTCCAGGACCTGAAGTGTGACTCAGAGCAGCGTCCCCAGGCTGGTGTGCAACGACACATTTCAGCATGTGTCCTTTCCATGGTCTATATGGATGTTCCTCGCAGAAAAATCAGAGACACAGGAAAGAAAATGAACCACTATTCAATGTATTAGGAATGAACATGGTGAGCGGGAGACAGACAGTGTATATGTGTATTTTCTCCTCATTTCTCATTTACTGTAAATTTTATTAATATGGTCTTCTGACCACCCCAGCACCCGGGAGTTTCCTTTCGAACTTGTATCTGTTGAAATGTATTGTGTTGAGTATTTTCCTCCAATGCAAGCATTCCTAGGACATTTCAAAGCAGAGACTGAGTACTCCACAGGCAGGAAGGCAGCACGGGGAATTTCCAAACAAAACTTAGTGTGAGAGGCTTCCTTCCACCAGGAGGTCTTGCATAGGAGACCAAGCAGGGAAGGGAGCCACAGACACCAGCAGTATGACTTGGCCCGCCACCTGGGACTTGTGGCTCACCTTTAGTAGGTCACAGTAAATGAAATAACTCCTTTTCCATAAATCCAAAATCTTGAGCTGAAGATGGTGCAGGTTGGGGGTGCAGATTCACAGGGACAGGAGAGAAAGGTGAGTTAGCTCTGAAGCGGCCACACGGCCTGACAGGCTGGACAGGGTGGACACTGAGATGTCCTTCCAGGCACATGGGTACTCCTTGCGGCTAGAATGGGAAGCCCTGCTGGTGTCTGCTCCCATCTCCTGGGCACGGGGGTGTGAACAGAGAGAAAGAAAGGTGCACAAAGCTCTATGTGGGCAGGCGCCAAAGAGAGAGAGACCCACACTTCAACCCTCCCCCATGCCTGCTCCCTCCACAGAACTCAGAAGGCCAGCATCCTAAGGCCACATTACCAGGGGCCCTGTCAGCCACTGGGGTTCCCGAGGAAAAAGGATATGCAGAAACTCACTCTGAGGCCTTTGCTAAATCCTCAGACACAAAGAAAGCTAAACGGGAGACAAAGTTTGGCGGGAGGATCAGAGAAGCCCGGCTCCGCGGCAGGTTTTCTCTTTCAGGCGATAGGCAGGCCCCGGGCCGGGCCCGCCCAGTCCCTGTGGAATGTTCTGGGGGCTCTCTCTGGCACTGGCTTTCAACTCTGCTTCTGAAGTTAGTCTGAACAATGGAAACAATTCCTTTCCATGATTAAAATCTTCCACCCTCTAAAATTAGTCCCAGGAAATTAGAACACCAGTAATTGTAGGAGGCTACACAATCCTAGCAATTTAAAGTGGAGTCATTTACGGAAATCACCAAAGTCCTTAGAAGATACTTCCTCAGTAGTTTTTGTCCTATAACTTGAGGCCACTAAAGGGTCATCAAAGCTCAATGGCTCTCAGTCTCCCAGTTATTAAATCCATTCCAGTTAAGAGATAACATGGAATTGTTAGCAAAGGGAAATTGTGACACAGTGGCCTTTCCTCATACAAAGGGAGGTGGATTAATGTGTACCTTGTGTGTACATGTGTGTGATTAGAGACTTAAGAATTTGAGATTTTGCCCTGTAAGTTTTCTTTGTCAATATTTTTTATTACACATAGAAAAACTGGGATCCGATTTTCTCCTTTCATACTGTCTTTGTTGAAAACCTAATCACAGGAGCACTTCACACAGCATAGGATCGATTCTCCTCAAAGACTCCTAATGCAGCCTTGCAAGGGAGCCTTGGGTTCACCAGCTCAGTAAACAATGGATCTGCGTTTAGCTTGTATGCATTTTTCTCCAATGTGCTGTATTTTCTTATGTGTATCTTTTCTGACTTAAAAAAAAAGAGGGCCCGTGGAAAATTGCTGACAAGGGGCAGATGAATGAGCCCTGAAACTACATTTCCCATCATTAGAACCGGGAGCACTTGCACACTGTTTGTGGAGTTGAGGCCAGAAAAAAAGGTGACACATATTTGTAAGGCGTTCAACCTCAACTCCTTCCATAGAATCGCAGAAACACACGTCAGAACACCCTTCCCTCTCTCCAGCGCCTGCCACCTCTTCCTCATTCCCCTATTTCCAGCCTCACCAATGTCTCACCTTCTCTTTATAAGATGGTTGTTTCCAAAATGGCAGCTGCGGGACTGGAACCTGAGCAGGGTCACCTCACCCAGCCCCAGCCTACCCTTCCGGGGCAGCTCCTTTCATGCCCCGGTGGGGACCACATTGTTCAGTGACTCTAAAACACCCTCTGTGTCCTAAATGTATGCATTCATCTATCCAACAAATATTACTGAACTTTTCCTTTCTTTTCTTCTTTTTTTTTTTCTTGAGACAGAGTCTCACCCTGTTGCCCAGGCTGGAGTGCAATGGCATGATCTCAGCTCACTGCAACCACCGCCTCCCAGATTCAAGCGATTCTCCTGCCTCAGCCTCCTGAGTAGCTGGGATTACAGGAGCGCGCCACTATGCCCAGCTAAAATTTTTTTTTTTTTTTTTTTTTTTGTATCTTTAGTAGAGAGAGGGTTTCACTGTGTTGGCCAAGCTGGTCTCGAATTCCTGACCTCGTGATCTGCCCGCATGGCCTCCCAAAGTGCTGGGATTACAGGCATGAGCCAAGTCTTTGCCCTCCGAGAGCTAATGACCTACAGGAAGGGACACGACCAGCCATCATATTACATAAGCAGGTATAAAATTACAAATTGTTCCTGGTACCAAAAGGAGAGTGACAAAGTGCTGTGACAATCCATATAATTGAGTGCTTTTACTCAGTGTGAGTGGGCAGGGGGCACACATCTCAGGGATGTGTGGGCAGCTAAGAAAGGCAGGCAAGCCAACAGTATCCCAGGCAGAGAGGATGGCTGCGGCGCCTCCTAGGACGTCCTTCCCAGGCATCCCTGCCTGGAGAGCCCTGCTTCCCCTTGATGCACCATTTGAATGACACCCTTTAGGAAGTCTTCCTGGATTCTCTCAACCAACCCCCTTCTTTCCTCCAGCCAATCACTCAGTAAGTGTCTACTAAGCACCTACTGTGTGTCAAGCACTGTGAGGACACCCGGTGCCGTGGGGAAGATGACAAAGCCCTCGCCTGTTTGACAACTGCATTCGTATTCAGGTATGATGAGGCCAACTGCTCAGGAGACAACACCATTTGAGAGTGTGTTACTCAGTTCCCAAGAGGGCACTCCAAACCACACAGGGCACACGGGAACCACCGGCATCGGGAGCAAGAGGACATGGTGGGGAGGAGGCATTACTGTGGTTTCCATAGAATGGAACAGGTAGAGCAGGGTGGACAGGCTCAGGACCAGCTGGTTTGAATCATTTCAGCAGGCAGGCCCTGGCATAGGGCTGTTCCTATTTGTCTGGTCCCTAACCTCGGGGTGATCAGGGGAATTCCAGTGGCCCAGAGGACGGGAGCCTGACGGAGGTGTGGGGTGTGGGCTCTGCATTAGTTGGTTTGCATAAGAGGGTGTGCTTGCAGGCAAGTGTTTTAACCCTACAGACCCTGGCTCACCCTGGGAGGGGCAGCCTCTCCAGGGTCCACAGGACCCAGATGTCAAAGCATCAGAAAAAAAAAGACACAGTGAATGCACTGCCCTTGAGGTTTAGCTGTTTACCGGGGGAGATGAGCACGAGCTGACCATGCAACACAGCTAAACACAGAGTCGGGGCCCCTAGCCAGCCTCTGGAGGGATGGGCTTCTCTGTGGAAGCTTCTCTCGAGCCCTGAGGGGTGGACAGGAGCCAGTCAGGCAAACAGGACATCTCGATGGAGGAAGCACAAAAAAGAGAGACAGAGGAGGAGGGAAACAATTCAGAAAATGAAAGTAGCTCAGAATTGCTAGGAAGCCCAAGCTTGTGGGAAAAAGCACCAGTAAGAGAGAGGATGTCAGGACCAGATCGTGGAGGGTGGCGTTTCACCCAGAAGCTGGCTTTATCGAGAAGGCAAGAAGAGCCACAGAAGGGTTTGATGGAGGTAAGGGATGCGCCTGGCTTTACATTTTGGATCGTTTGGAAGGGAATATCAGAATGCCATAAACACATGTAACTCGCAAGGCCACTGCAACCATCCAGGAGAGAGATAGTGGTGGTGGCAGAGAGAGGGAATGAACAGATGTCAAGGATATGAGCAAAGAAAAATCATGGGATTTGCGAGGTCAGGTGAAGGGACAGGGATGACCCCCCCTCCCTGCGGGACCAGCCGGCAGAGCATTCACTACCACGAGAGATGCCAAGGCAGCCTGGCCCAGCAGACAGCAGGCAGATTTTTAGCTCAGATCCCGGAATGAGGGACTCATCCCTTATGGATTGAATTATTTTAGAAAATTTACGTTATACCATGAAAGTCCACGACACTAGGATACTGTTTACCTCAGAACATCATTATAAGGACTGATTGAGATAATGGCTCTGAAAGTGCTGGCTCTGGAAAACACTGCTCATGTGTTTTCTCACTTTCTTGCTACCATTATTATTCTTGTGCAGCCCAGGCCCCTCTCTGCCCAGAGCCAGGGCATCCACAGTTGCCCCATCTTAATGTCCTTCAGAGCAGCCATGGTATGGTACACAAAGGAACCAGCAGTCCTTGTGACCACAAACATCTCTTCTCCATCTCTTCCTTAGGAGCATTGCACAGCATTCAACAGAATTTATTCTGGACAATATTTCACCCTACTAAAACATCATACTCTTCAGGATCCCAGGAATCTAGGTGTAAATTCTGGCCAGTGAGATTTAAGTGCAAATGGATGGAACTTCCGGAAATGTTCCTTGAAAGGACAGGGTATGACATTTTTCACTACTTTATTCACACTTTTGATCAGAACTCAGATGAGATGGCTGGACTTCTTGCAGCCACTTTGGACTATGAGGAGGAGGTTTTTCACCAAGGCATCAGTCTGTATTCCATATGGCGATGGAGGCACTTCCAAGTCCTGGACTCCTCTGCTCTGAGCAGACTTACCTGAGGAATAAACGTTTTCCTATCCTGTTTAACCTACTGTTTTTCAGGCCTTTGTAACTCACAGATAAATCTAATGTGAAGTGATACATCTGACATCCTAGCAAGCCATCGGCAGTTTTACCCTAATACAAAGAGCGTGAAGGAGTAAAATGGGTTATGTGTTCATAAAGAATGTGATCATACAAGGTCAGGAGATCGAGGCCATCCTGGCTAACACGGTGAAACCCCGTCTCTACTAAAAACACAAAAAATTAGCCGGGCATGGTGATGGGCGCCTGTGGTCCCAGCTACTCGGGAGGCTGAGGCAGGAGAATGGCGTGAACCCAGGAGGCGGAGCTTGCAGTGAGCCGATATATCGCGCCACCGCACTCCAGCCTGGGGGACAGAGCAAGAGTTCATCTCAAAAAATAAAAAATAAAAAATGTGATCATAGTATCTACAAGTCTAAATGAGGGGAAAAATACCTGTCAAACCTTTAAACAATGTATTTCATTTACTTTGTCGGACTCTTCTAAGATTAAATTTAACATTTTCTCAGAAAACTAATACTGAAACGATCTCACTTTTGGTGTAAAAAAAATCAATATCCACTTTTTTAAGCCTATCTTTACTACACGACTGGTTGTTGTTTAAAAAAATAAAATTAATTCAGCTCCCATTAAAAGCATTTTAGAGCAAAGCTGCTCCAGAGAATTCTCAAAGAAACAGGAAAAACACTATCACTTCTCTGGATCTACTTGAAAGAGAATTGGGTGACTTTTACTTGCCCTTTCTTCTCAAAACAAATTTTTGGACTAAGACAAAGTATGGAAAATTTCTATGAAGTATTTGATACTTCAGTGAATGAGAAAGAAAGCAAGTTATAAATGTATTGCAAAGTGTACATTCAGACTTCAGGGATACAAGAGGTAATAAAAGTTTTTTTGTTGTTTTTTGTTTTTAAAGGCAAGCGCTCACTTGGAACATTTAAAGAAAACTTTAAAGACAGTGAGTAAGACATTGCCATTTTCTAACGAGAGATATTCATCTTCATCTACCTGTTATGAACTGAACTGCATCCTTCAGAATTCAAACGTTGAAGCCTTAACACCCAGTATATCAGAATAGAACTACTGTGTCAGGAGACAGGGCCTTCGAAGAGGTGATTAGGGTTAAATGTGGTCCTTAGGACAGGCCCTAATCCAACATGACTGCTGTCCTTGTAAGAAGAGATTAGGGCACAGACACATATAGGATGACCATGTGAGGACACAGGGAGAAGACAGCCATCTACAAGCCAAGGAGAGAGGACACAGAAGAAATCAGCCCTACAGACGCCTTGATCTCAGACTTCAGCCTCCAGAACCAAGACAAATAAATATTTCTTGCTTCGGCCTTCCAATCGGTGGTCCTTTGCTAGGCAGCTCCAGCAAACTAAGACACTACCTCATGCTGTTTCCCACCCTAGCTACAGTGGCAAAGCACCAATTTTTAACTCCATGCAGACAAGATTCTGAAGCAGAGATGAGAACAGCTGCTGTCTTCAGCAGATGTTCTGCCATGACACTGCTCACTATGATTGGATGGTTCAGTTCTTCCCCGCTCTCCTCTGGCAATAGTCACCTGAGTTCTGCTTCGCACAGAAAACTTGGAGTCATCAAACGGGAGTTCCCACTGTCTCCACGCTGACAATGCCACTTAATCTGTCCCCCTTTCCAAGGCCTGTGCCTTGGAGTCTGGAACTTTTCCTATCCATTGACTCTTCCGTGTCTTCCATGCTCACCCCATGGCTATCGAATGGCTCCTGGTTCCTCCTGCTCTGTAACACCCACGCTTCTTTACGGATCTTGGGAGCTGCCATTTTTGTTTCCTAGCTCCCTCTCACTTCTCAGCCTGCTCCAGCTTAGGCCCTGCCCTCGTTGCGTAACTTCACAACTCTTGCAGAGGTGACAAATAAACTCCCCGACGCTGAACCCAGAAGACTTGTCAGTCCCTTCCCAGCAGCATCCAACGCGCTTCACATCCAGTGCTCTCTCCCCTTGTTTTCTGGTTTCCCCATTCTCCCTGGCCTTTCCTTTTCTGAGTCATTTGCAAAGACATCATCTTCCACCTGGACATTTAATTCCGAAGTTCCTCAAAGGTTAACTCTCTACCTGTGCCCAAATTTCTAACTATGCCACGATAAGTATAAATTGAGACCTGCAGTTCAACCCTTCCTCTGTCATTCATCAGGGAACCACACAGTAACCTCACAGGCTGAACCCCTGATTCCTCCTCTGGTCTCCAGCAACAACCCGGGTCCTCTCCCAGGCTTATCTGTTGTCTGAGGCAGTGCCATCTGCACTGTTTTTGTTGTTCAGACAGAAAGCCAGGAGTTAGCCTTGGAACCTTCTTCCCCCTCAGTCTCACCTCCAAACTATCACTAAGTCCATTTTTCCTCCTAAAAGTCTATTGATACCATTCAGTTTCTTTCAGTGCCACAGAGGTCTTTCTCCTGGAACTCCCAGCTTCTCTAACACAGGCTATTATTATTCCAGCTCCCTCATCCCGCTCTCTCCCCAAGAAAGAAATGTTTGAACTGCAGCTGCAATGTCACCTTCTCTTCCATCCATCCCCAACACCCTCCCTTCACAATCTGCTCTCTGCTCCAGGAGTGAAGTCAAAATGCCTGGACTCACCCCGACAGGGTGCCGCCCCGATAGCCCCAGCTTATCCCGACTCTTCCCATGGATGCTGGCAATTTGGGCCCAAAACATGAGAACTTTATTTTACTCTCACAACTCTAGTTATATTTTATCGATTTTAAAGAGCTCTTTATGTAGCAACAGTATTAATTTTCTGTTAGAGATTTTGCAAATATTTCCCCGGATCTGGGCTTTTAGGACTGAAATCGCCATGTTCTCTATGCTCTTGCAGACGATGGCAAATAATACGTCAGCAGTTACTTCTGATGCTGCGGCCACCTCAGCAAATGGAAGCACCTGGCCCGCCTCACCTGGCAAATCCACCTGGAATGGACCGTGCCTTGCAGAAAAGGAGAGAAGCTGCAGAACGACCCTCAAAGCCAGCAGCCTGATAAACTGCATCTCAGACACAACCAGTCTTTAGAGACAGGAATAGCAGACACTCTTTGTGATGAACGCACTGAAATTTCAGGGAAGCCACACTACAGGGTTTCTTAATTGAACTTTTGTGAATTTTATTCAAAGCAGACCATAACAATATGGTTCTTGATTGCCGTTATTTCTCTACCTCGTGAGGAATGTGGGCCTGGTGGAACTGGCTATTGTTCTGCGTATCACATGCTTCCCCATTATTTCCCTTTCCACGTCCACACTGAAATTTGGTCCCAGCGAGCGGGCAGGTAAAGGGGACCCAATTTTCGAAGAAAATTAATGAAGGGAGAATGGATGGGCGAGCGGCTGCCCTTTCATCCCTGACGGCAGAGCAGGCTCAGGTACAGGAGGGTGGGCTGCTAGGCGTTGCGTTTAAATTCCTTTATCATCTCAGCCTTTTCTCCGAAGGCCTTCAAAGAGCTGAGCCCAGCTGCTCCCATCCCCTCGCCTGTGCCTCCTCTACTGATGACAGGACACGGAAAGCATCCCCAAAGCTCGAGCCACAGAGGCAGGCTGGGGCAGGTGCTGATGTCCTTGCAGCAAGTGAAATATTGTACTTATATTCAAAGACAGCCATCTTCACACCGGGTGCCTGGGATGACAGTCACACCAGATACTGCAGCTATCTTATATCACTCCATCTTTTCTGCTCAGCCAGTGTACTCATGGCTCATTGTTCAAGACACTCCCAAGTCAAACCAGCAAGCCGAATTTCACTGCTCTGAGTTTAAAATGTATGAACTGCTGTCGTGGTCTAATAGTAAGTATTATATCTGCTTTAAGATCTCCCAGCAGGGGATAAGGGAAGCATACATGGAGCTGGAAATTCATGGATTCTGCTCTTCAAGAAACATCAGGCCTGAAGAAGGGCCGTGGAGCTCTCGGGATGGTGCCTGCAGTTAATGAGCCTGACATTCTTTGCCTTCCATGACAGGACAGAGGTTCCCTTCACAGTAAGGTTGTGCAGTTCCCTTCACAGTAAGGCCAGGCGGTGCTGGCTCACGACCATGCGGCAGCCTGAAAATCAACCAGAACTTGGAAGTGAACACACACTCTGCCTCTCAATAGAGCAGTGACACTTCGTTACTCTGAGCCTCCCTTCCCTCTCTGTAAAATGAGAATAATTCTCACTTTTCCTGAGAGTGTATAGAAACTACAAGAAGCAAAGCATGAAAAAGCAACTGGCATCCTGCAGACCAAACAGTAAGTTAAATTATGCTGTTAAGGAAATTGTAAGATAAAATTCTAAACTTAGGTACCTTAAATATATTATTTCACCCAAGTGAAATTTACTTCAGGGTTCCTAGAAACATTCATTCTTAAATTCATTTCCAAGTATTTTTGGAGCACTAACTATATGCCAAGTGCTGTTCTGGTACCTGGGGCACCCTAAGTGGAGTGTACCTGGGGTACCCTAAGTGGAGTGTACCTGGGGTATCCTAAGTGGAGTGTACCTGTGGTATCCTAAGTGGGGTGTACCTGGGGTACCCTAAGTGGAGTGTACCTGGGGTACCCTAAGTGGAGTGCTAGTAAGTGTTTAACAACAAAATGACACTCTGAGAGGAGGCAATGAACAAGCCCTGATTTGTAGCATTTGCCAGTTACTGTGGTGTAAATTCTTCCACCACAGCCAATTTCCAACGACCTGTGAGATGCAGAGTGAGGAAGAGAATGTGCACCGTCAGCTCTGGCTCCAGCCCGAGCCCAGACGGCTTACATATAAATCAATAAATAAACCACCGCCAATCCCATCCACCTTCACAGACCCCCCTTTCTGACATTACCCCCTGCAGGTGAAATATGACCCAATACCTCTCCTTCACCAATCTCTTGCAAGTAGGTTTTCAGAGATGTGGTGAACATAAAAGAAGTGATACAGATTTTAAACTATTCATATTATCATCACAATATTTTTTTTCCTTCCCAAAGCATCAACAAATAAAACATGGGCTCCTGCCCAAACTTTACTTACATGCAAGGGACTAAAGCTTATTTAAAAACAAAAACCCAGCCAAAAAAAATTGCACTCCTCCAAAACTGTAAACGACTTATTCTCTTTGCTTTGGTCTTACCCAGAGCAAAGGGGATCCCGCACAGAATGGAGGAGGATCCACCACGGTTTCTTCCTCTTGGGGACCACTGAACTGTGGAATAAGCTGTCCCCACTCAGTGCAGGCAGAGGCCAAGAGAGAATGTGAGCTTTGTAGGTGCTCTGCTTTTCTTGAGCCTTTGCAAACACATCCCACAATGCATAGGCCTTCAAGCATAATCTTCCCATTGTTAGGGTGTGTGGGGATGACAGAGAGTAAACGGCAAAGGATGGCAAATTTGAGAATTCCCAGGGCACAGCTCTACAACTGCACTAAATATTTCCTGGACTTTCTTTTTTAATACAAAGCAGTAAAACTGGGGGAGAAAATGAATAGGATGAACTTTTTGCCAATTTGGGAAATTTGCAGCTTTCTGTATTTGCCACTCTCCACTTTACAAAACTAGGCCTGGTCCCCTGTGGCTAAAGATTGAAGGCAGTGCCTGGGCCATGCCAGGCCTCCTGTGTGTAGGAGCAAGCAGGCCTACAACCTCCTGCAAGGCCTTTCTGGGCAAACACAGAGTGGGTCCCAAAGCAACCATTTTTTGACTAGTATTTTGCCAGAATCCTCCTGTTTTACTTGGGCTTTTAATTTTTCTTAAAAAAAAATCTAACTTGATTATTCCATTCTACTCAACCTGCAATGAACTCCTTTCGTCACACCGTGGCTTGTGGCATCAGTCGGTGAACGTGCCAATCACAGTGAGATGAAACATGCTGTGCCAGGTGCAGACTTGATGAGTAAACAAAGGAAAACCAGAAAACACAACGCACCTACGTCTACTGCCACAGACCTGGGATAATCTAGCAGAGCCTCAGTCACCCCTTTTTCTCCCATGATATCTTATGCTAATTGAAGACCAGCAGTAGGTAGCAGTAGCCTCTCAGCTGCGCTAGCAGACACCCATTGACCACATCCATTCCCTGGCAGTTCTGCGTGGTCAGTGAGAGCCTGAGGTGGTGGAGTCGGACAGGCTGGACTCAAATTCTGACCCCTTATTGACTTGCTTTGAAACCTTGGGCCAGTTCCTTGGGAAGATTCAATAAATTGTTGTGTAAAGCGTATCATCCAGAATAGTGTCTGGCACTGAATGTGTATTATAGATATGTTAACTGCTGTGGGGAAGATTATGGAAGAGTTTGAAACATGCGTAACGGATTTTTGGATAGCCCTCAATGGAATGCTACTATTACAAGGATTATTTGATTCTACAGCGTGTGCACATTTGCTTGTTTGCTTTTCTTTCACTAGACTACTTTGTAACTCTGTAAAATGCAAGTTGATTTGTAGAAAACTCTTAGTTATACAAACAATTCCTGCCTGTAGACATACATACTGTGTCTCATCTCCTGGAAGTCAATTCAGTGTCACCCTGTGGATGTGGACCAATTTTGCCAGCTTACATCCATTTGCAAATTCATTTCAGCAATCCTTGTCTGACTATAAGGAATATAGTTCTTCGAGTTCTCTTATGAACCAATGGTAATGTTATCATATTGGTTTCTTAATTTACACATTCAATGCAGTTTTTGACTTGTGCTGATTTTATATTTGCCTGAGAATCATGATCTCATTCTCTTTTACAGTTAATCCTTTAACACCATCATCATCATCACCATCATTTTTATTTTATTTACTCACTCATTCACTTAACAGATATTAGTGAGTAACCGCCAGGTACTAGACACCATAAGCTCCTTCAATTCCTACAATACTTCAGAAGCTGTGCAGAAGTTGGAATTGGACGTTTAAAAGCCCCTATTTATCTCACAATATTTTAGGCATAAATGTTTCTTTGAAGGTTTGGTACTAACCACATTGTTCAGATACAGGCAGGGCCTCTGAGTATTCCTATAACAACCAGAAAGGGCTGTCCCTTTTTTTTCAAAAATGTACAGAGTATAGAAATACACAGTATGTTTCACCATCACTTCACTTTTTCTACCCTCAGCATTTTTTTAACCAAGTGCCCATTTTTACAGCCCACACTGACCAATAGGGAAGATACCCCTCTACTATGGAGAAATCTTCTGAAAGGACCTCGCACCTAAAAGAGCATATTGAGAACATTAAATCACTTTTACATAACAGAGTCCTACCAGGGGGTCACCAGACCATTTGATCTCACAGATTTCAAGCATGTGAGTTAAAAGAAAACGCACCCCCCAGGAGACACAGTACCAGTGGACTCCACGATAGCTTTGATTCCCTTGTCAACTCGGATTTCACAGGTGAGCTAAAGTTAACCCAAACTTGCCTTTGCCACCCAAGCTCATCATAATGGGAAAACCGGGGCGGTGGAGGGGGGCTGGGGAGAGGAACTGGCCTGAGGGCGGGCCTTCCACCATCTAGAATATGGCCTTACTCTAAGGGGATCGTTCCGGTTTGCCATCATCTGAAAGAAATCAGCTGATCCGGCAGTTCCCAGACTCACACACCATGTCCCACAGGGAAGACGCAGAGGGCCCGGACACAGGCACTGCAGCCTGAGAAGGTTCAGGTGGGACATTGCTTTCAGACATCCTCCTCAACACATCTTGACCTTCAGGGACTGTAAACGCTCCTCCTGGTGGGGTTATTTTAAATCAAAGGCCAGCATGCCCACAGCTGCACAAGTACGGAATGCCTAAGAAAATAAATACTAGTTAGAGGGTGATTTAATGCAGTTAGCTGCAGTGGGTGGAGGCTGGAGGCAGTAGCTTTTAACAAGTTTTATTTGAAAGACTAACTCAGTGTGGTTGTCACGACAGTTGTGTTTGTGGCTGGGCTTGCACTGCTGACAGATGGAAACCTGGCAGCCTTTCCTAACTCATGCAGATGCTCTACAGGAGGGACCCGGCTAAGTAATGCCAGCGTTAACCTTACACAAACCGTTCTCCTCCTGGTAATAAACAGAACATTTTAGGGCTGTTCTGGTCAAAACACTAGCAGAAATATTCAGCTGTTCCTCCCTTTTCATCTCTGTTTGCCCTCTGAGAATTCATTTAAAAAGAAAAATGCTTCTGCAGAGAATCACTGCCTGAAAAAAAAAAGAAAAAGAAAAAGAAAAGGGAATGTTTCACAGACATCCTCATCTTTGCAAATGCCCTCTCGAGTCATCAAGTCCCCGACAACGTTAGGATCTCCAGGAAAGGAAGATAACCAGCAGGACACCTGTGGCTTTCCACCTGTGGTGGAAAGCCAGCGTTGGAAGAAAATATACTCCCATCAGTCACTCTGGGAAATCAGTTTCAGAAAACTGCTTTGCAGTTGAAAAACAAACAAAAATGCCCTGTGGAAAAAAAAAAAAAGCTCAGTATTTCATATTTGCGCACCAAGTGTGCTTTTAAGGAAGCAAAACTTCTTGAACTTTGCTGTATTTTGAAAGAGAACATCATGACACATAGAGACATACACCCAAACAGGATCAGCCAGCCAGCAGTGGAAATAGAGGAGGGAACACCCAGGAACGAGTTCTGGGAACTCCTGGTACAACCGTATGCAAATCATTTCACAGACATGCTGGCAGGCTGAGTTCCCAGAGTAAATGATTTTCACTTCTGTATCGGCACTATCTTCGCACCAAGGTAACTGACCACATACCTCTCGTCTGGGGAACACAGACAGGTGGGGTCTTTGTTAACCCTCTATTATTATAAAAGGCAAAACCATCACAGAACATTGTGTATACATTGTCAATGAATCTCCGTGGGTAGATAAGAATTGTTCTTTTTTTTTTTTTTTCTCATTTTAAAAAATGTTTTGGGTAATTTGCAGAATGACAATACAACCCATTGGAACAAATGACTTTCCAAATAGTTTTCAAGTACTCCACCTATATTTTCAAAGACTAGATAGCTCCGCCCAAAGAATTTGGTGATTTTAACCATTTCTCAAGGTGAAACTTGTAAAGGATTTCTCCTTCAGCACAGATGACATCTTGGGCCAGCTAACCTGCAGATAGAGAGATTTTCTTGGGAAATCTATCAGTGGGTGTTGCTTTTTAAATAAATCACAAAAGAAAACTTACTCTAGCAAAAGGGAGGGGGGTCAATTACTCTTAATTCCACATATGGTTTAAAGTATTTCTGAATATTTGCCAACAAAAATAAAAACCAGGTTATAGTGAAGGCACTTCTTACCAATATCATCTGCACTCAGTGATTCGTCTCCTTCCCTGCTCCACCTTTTCCTAACGCTGTATATCCACTGGCAGGAGGTCGCCCGTAGGGGGACTGATGGGCTTGGGCTGGCTCTGGTTCTAGGAAATGAGAATTCTTGCGACCTAATTTGATGTAGATTTTTTTAAAGCCTGCTTAATGTATGGCACCTCTGGGGATCCCAGTAGATCAGACCAGGAGTAAGGAGACAGCATATATGCTCCTGACTCCCTCTCTGTAAGGGTCACCTCTGGTTACTCAAGACAAGTAACTTCTCTTCCGAAATGACCCTCCTTCCAGTAAATGCTGCCCCTCTTTCCTTTGGATCTGGGGTTGATCATAGGCCTGCCTTTTCTGGAAACTTGCACTGCATCGCTCTTCATGGTTTCCCCATACCTGCCCATGCTTTGAAAGTCTCTTTTTATGAAATCATACTCAAATTATCCTAGCCTGAGGATGCCACCTGTTTCCTGCAGGGACCTGGCTTGGTGCACAGCCCTGTGTAACACTAATTCCTAACCTGGGCTCCCTGAATTCCCTCCCCTGAGCCATCTATTGGTAGAAGTCTATCTCAGCATAAGTCTCTTTTATAGTTCTTTGTCATTTATTTTATGTATTTAAAAACATTTTTCCATGAAGGGGTCCGTGGGCATCACCAGATTGGCAAAGAAGTCCACAGTATTAAAAAAAATGGTGGAACAAAGTGAGCAGACACCTATTTTGCTCTCTTCTCCACTGCTCTGTATTGAAGGTAGTATATAATGGAATCACTGATCCCTATGTGGAAAATGTCAGAGACTCCGGTCTCCTTCACATATGCTTCCTCTCAGAAGGCTGCCAGCATAAGCCTCTCATTTTACCCCAAGGTAAAGCTTTCAAACTGGTTGAAAGGGTGAAGGTTTGAGAATTATTTTCTTAGATATAAAGAGAAGTAAGTAGGTTCTACTTCCCTTGAAAGAAGGCCTAGCCATCTCATTTTACTTGGTTCTCTTTTTCTGTCCCTGTCTCAGTCACTCTTTTTTGTTTCTCTTGGTGTGTGTGTGCACGTACACATATGTTTGGATGAAGAAGTATAAAGTCTGGCCTGGGCAATTCCTCCAAGGAAGCAAGACTGATGAGTCCTCACGTTCTTCTCTTTTGCTTGATCTGTTCATCCAAGACACCTGGAGACTTTAGGCCTGGTGGATCTCCTCTTTGGAGAGACCTGGCCACCTCTTTTGCCTTTTTCAGTGTCCTCTTCTCTGATATAGCTAAGTCAGGGGGACCTAGGAAGCAACACCCTGTTTTCCCAAATCCTTCCCCCTACCAAGCAGAGTCTTTGTATGTATGTATGCACGTATTGATTGATTGATTGATTTTAGTGACAGGGTCTCACTTTGTAACCCAGGCTGGAGTGCAATGGCACGACTGACCTCAGTGGTCATGAGCTACCGTGTCCGGCCACCAACCGAGAAGAGTCTTGATAAACGGCAGCCATTTCCTTTTTCTGATTTGGATCAAACCCTCTTGCTCACTGATCTCCTCTGGCTTTCTCATGGGCAGATCTACTCTCATTTTTCTAGGCAGTGGGCTGGAAAGATGGGGACAAGGCCAGCTGATGGGTGACTGTAGGCAGACTAGCACCCATGCACTGTTAGTGTTCATTCTGAATGACTGCTGAAGATCATTCTCCATGGAATCTCACCTAGTCTACTAAAGTTTGTAACCTAGGAGCTAAAGGCACTGTTAGTATGAAAAGTTAAATTATTTTGCTTTTTTCTCTGTACAGAGATCTGGTTTGATGAGGTAACTTATCAAGGGAAATGTTCAGTATTTCAGGATTCTCTTGTCAAACACAACCAAAATATTACACTTACATTTTCATCTTTATAAGCATTTGATTCAGGATGTTTATACTCTATATTGTTAAGAATCCATCACCCTTGAACAAGTAATTAATACTAAATAGGAAGATGAACTAAAAACTGTAGCATATAAAGTAAGTCTAATTGCAAATCAGGACAAGAAAGTTTTCACAGACAAGATGATGTGGAAACAAAAAAGCAATACCTCAAGTGTCAGAACCAGATTGTGTAGAATTAGGGCCGAGTCTTTTAATTGGCAGCCAAAATGAACAAGAGTAGGTAATATACAAGATGAGGAACTGTCAATGATAAACCAGTCTGTGACTGAAAATTGATTTGGTGGCTAACATGAGTTTTAAAGAAAAAAATGCAAAAAGCATAAAAGAGTTATATAAAATCGACAACTATCCCAGAGGCAATGGAAAAACTAAGCATATAATATACTGGATAGGGTAAAGACAATTTGACAGTCAAAGGCCAACTAGAAGGAGAAACAGAAGACATCTAAATGGATCAAAATACGTAATACATCCGACATCACAGAGCAGATCCCACAAGCCTGTGTTGACAGGCTTGATCTGCACAAAGCAAGCATGGCCAAAGTTAATTTTAATTTTCTTTGTCAAAAAATTGCCCGTCCTGCTTATCTTTGGCCTACACAGTGTGAAAATATTTGTTAAAGGTTGAGGATTTTAAAAAGACGAACCTACTGCCAATTATAAGAACTCGTGTGGAAAATGCCTCTAAATAGGTGGGGGAAAAACGGTCATGGGACCAATATTTTAATCTAGTTATTTAAAAGAAACAACTTATTATAAACAAGTGCTCACAGCTGTGTGCCTCACAGAATTTCTTTTGAAAACATGGGTTTGCGATTGGAGAGACCAGGAAAGGGACCCTGGGGAAGGAAGGCTGCTCGTCCCCCTAGGCTCTGATCCTCCCCCAGGCTCTGTTGTCCCTGCTACGTGATTGGGAAGAAAATATGACCCTGTAGAGCAGCCACTTGTGCTCCGTCATCCACTCCTCCTCCAAATGCCAACAAGGCCACGTGCTAACTGTCTTAGCTTAGGCGAACGATTGCGACTCTCTAAGCCTCCAGAGGGCTCCTTCTTTTCACAGTTGCCTTTGATTTTTATTTGCACATTGTCCTCTTGTGCATGCTTATTTCTACCTGTAGCTGCAGTTCCCCAAGTCGAAGTCAATCCGTTCACTGTGGTCCCCTGCTCAAAGCAACAGACTCAGGAGTGAGCAAATGAGCAAGTCGAATCTCATGCATTCTGTTGCTGCTGACAACAAAGATGTTTTCTCTTCCTCACTGGACACGAAGCTTGGGGCGAGTCAGGTTTTGCCCTGGAAAAGCTGCCTCAAGGGAACAGAGCCGCTGCAGGAGAAGCAAGGCTGAGAGCAGGAGAGAAGCCAGGTCACGGCAATTTCATCTGCGCTGCAGCTGAAGCTGGAACTGCCCACTGGACCTAGATGCTGTGACAGGAGCCAGCACATTTTCTGTTTTTGTTTAAGCCAGTATGGAATGGGGTTTCTGTCACTTGCAACACAGAATCCTGGTTCAAGTCTATTGGGAAAATTACATAACATAAGCCTGGATAACACCTAGTATGGTGCCTGTGCCTAAGCAAATTCACACTAAATGCTTGTCATCGTATCATTATTCCTAATGCTGACCAAAGCCTAGAGGAAACGAATCTTCTACCAACTCCCTGGTTTAGTAGTGACAATATTGGACTATCTCCAATCAAATATTCTATCAGACTCAAAAGCATGGGAGTATCAAAGAAAAAACTACTACAAAGTTTGTAATCTTAGATAAATTTTGACTCACCTGACTTGGCTTATGGGACACCTAAACCTTGGTAATGTTCTCACCTAAACTTGTTTAGGTTAGAAGCAAAACACACATCCCCAAGTTTCTTATCTGTCTGAGGTGTTCTTGGGCAGTCATTATGCCTTTGGGTGGTGGGGCCTCAGTTCCTTTAAGCGTGGATACAGTTCCATGGGGCTTGGGTTGCCATTTCCTCCTCTGAACAACATACCATTAGAAAACATACACCTCCCTGGCCGGGCGTGGTGGCTCACGCCTGTAATCCCAGCACTTTGGGAGGCCGAGGCAGGAGGATCACGAGGTCAGGAGATCGAGACCATCCTGGCTAAACACAGTGAAATCCCATCTCTATTAAAAAAAAAAAAAAAAAAAAATTAGCCAGGCGTGGTGGCAGCTACTCAGGAGGCTAAGGCAGGAGAATGGCGTGAACCCAGGAGGCAGAGCTTGGGGTGAGTTGAGATCGCGCCACTGCACTCCAGCCTGGGCGACAGAGCGAGACTCCATCCAAAAAAAAAAAGAAAATATACACCTCCCTGGTCCTCTCTGTGTCCTTCCTGATTCTGGGTGTCAGGATGATGATGCCATTCTAGAATCTTCTGTACCTCATGTCTTCAAGTGTTGAGCTTAGAGCCCCTTTCTTCACCTCCTCCTGAGGTCACACTAGGTAGGACCATTGAGAAAATTTCCTCTGTCCTCATATTTTGTTGAATTAAGGCTGATTCTACTTGTCAGCAGCTCAGCTTAATTTCAGGACTGTCTTATTAGAAGCGGTGTTGCTCAGAGGGCCATGTAATCATCTTAGAAGACAACACAGTAGCTCGTTTAGGCAGCACTTCCTGAGGCTCATGATGGCCACACTCTATACCAGGTACTGTCCCCAGTTGAGTGCTGAATCGGAGAAACAAGCTTTGCTTTTTGTCTTTTTTTAATAAAAAGGTAAAAAGCCAACAAATGCAGTAGAGTAGTGATTTTGAACCCAAGGCTGTGTATTACACTCTCCTGGGGAGCTTTAAGGAAAATCCACTGACCAAGTCCTCCCTCAGAGCAGTGAAGTCAGGATCTCCAGTCGTGAGCACTCCCCCAGCCACTACAATGTGCAGCCGCATAAAGAAGCTGCAAAAGGCGGTGATCAATGCAAGAGATCGGCGATTAGGTCAACAGATACAATTCTGTACCTAATGAGCAGCACTCAAAATACAGTTGCAACTCTGGGCACAGTGTCTGAATTATTCACCATGAGTCCTATGTAAATTCCATTATTTCATGATTCAAACATTTTATTTTGTTTGTATTTGCTTGAACAATCATCCAAGCGATCAATTTAATTCAGTAGTTCAATTTATGTAATTGATTTTGTATCTGTTTTTGAAAAACTTGCCCAGTAACACAGATTAGAAATCTCATTAATCTAGCATCCATCTAAAAACTCATTCATTAGGACTTCTGTATAGAACCATGATTTAATATCTGCAATGCAACCTTCCCATAATACTGCAGAAATCAGTAAATCTCACATGATTTATTGAAAGGAAGCTACAAGTAAATGTTCCACCATTACATTTACACAGACTTCATAGACCCAGTATGCTGCAAGTCTAACTTTTTCCTCTATTTACATGTGTATATGGCATATTTTCCCCAAACAAGAACTCATTTTATGGCCAATTTTATAAAGCCATTTAAAATATTATTTTAGCACATTTAATGAAAACAATTAAATCTAATGGCACAGAAGGGATTAAAAAAAACCAATTGAGTGAAATATCATAGTAATAAAAAGCCTGAACTGATATATGAAATCAGCTTGAAATAAAAAAATGCCAGTGTCCTATATTTTAAAACCTGTTATAGTAGCAGAAAATTTTCAAATCTAATTGAACACAGATGCCTAACCATGTTATACATACCCCCAGAGAAAGGTCAATGTGAATACATTCATGAATTTAAGAACTCCTGTAGAAAAATGAATTTTCATGGAAGGTAGTCCTTTTTCTCCTGCACATGGAAACCTGTCTGTATACATTTAAATGACTAAACAAAATCACAGTGCACAAGATGATGCTTGTCTGCTGGTTTGATTAAAATATATATTTTCCTCACACCTTGGGTTATAAGCCTGCATGAGCAGGGCCCCTTTTATATGATTTCTATCATATAAAAAGCCAAAGTTATTAAAGGTTTAAAGATACAAAACAAAATTCACATCAGGACAACGGACAATGTAAACTACTCACATATTTGCCTATTAGATCCATTATTCCTAGAAATGTGCTTACTTCTTCAAACTCTTGCTTCAGCTCTCCAGGAGGCTGCCACGTCCTCTCTCTGTCTTTGGGGACAGCCCTGGATCCTGACTTGTCTCCCAAATGACCAATCAAGGCATTTGTCAAAACAAAAGACCATCTTTTTTTGATTCATACACATATGAATACGAATATCTAAATGGTTTTAGCATTATATATATGACTTTAGCTTGGTATATGTAAAACTTTTAGGTTCATATAATATTTAAGTATACTTATAAGTTTTGAATGCTGAATAAATAAACCATTATCAGCCCAATTCTCCCCACCAACTAAGGGCAGAGAAATGTTTTTACTGTAAGGAACACATCTAGGACATTATGCAGATGTGCGAATTATTCTTTTTTCCATCTTCAAATATATGGATTTTTATGTGTATTCTCAGCAAAGAAAAACTTGAAATATAAAGTCAGACAACCTTCTGTATCAGGCTCCTGTAACATGCAAGAGTAACTTAAACCAACAAAGATGTTATCCTCCTAATGAAGGCGCCCAGAGGACCCGAATGCATGGGCTGGTGAATGTTCTCCCATGGACATCAGCTGCCATTAGGTCTTCAGCTGAAATAGGCTGCAGGGAAATTCTGCAGAAGTAGAAGATTCTGGCAAACCAAAAACAGCTTTTACAAAAGAAAACTTGCACTGTAACACCTTTCTAGAACTTTCTCTCCATCTCAAGGGATACACAAAATATTTATCTTTTATAAAAATATGTAAAAAGCCAACCAGGTTGATGGAGAATATGTTAGTTCTCAGTAAAAATCTATTCTTGTTTCATACCTCTTATAGATCAAAGGTGTTTCAAAAATGGGGTCTGTTTTATGTGTACTTTTATTTAAAGTAAGTGTTTAAACCATATCCATCAAACCAACAATCAGTAACTCAATATCTACTGCTCTTGGGAGAACAGAGATATTTTGATGCTTACAGCAGCTTTTACCCGTATTTTAAGAGGCTACAGAGTCCAATAAGTGTGTGCTGTCTGTAATGCATTACTGACACACACTGCATACGATAAGGGTTAACAATGCAGTCTGTCCAGCAATAAAAAATAATTTCACATGATTTTATCCAGAGAGAAATACAAAGGTACTACATTGCTTTTTAGAAACATTTGTAAAATAAAATAAAATAAACATTATAATATTTTCTCAATATTCTCAAATGCCTGAAAAAAAAAACTGTTGGAAAACAAATCTGAGACATACAATATTAGGACTCAGGGGGTGCTGGTCCTCTCAACTACATTCAGATATCCAGTCAGCTTGAAAACACAACCCTACAGAAAGAAAGATCTCTTCAGCTTGCAGCTTATGAGCTGCACTGCTGAAATGCCCCATCTCAGGCTGATTTTTATAAAGGTCAGTAACAGGCTGCTGGCTGTGAACGCAGACCGAGGAGGTGCTGAGTACTGAGGAGCAAGGCCAGAAGCACAGATGCACACTTACACCCAACCTACTTACCAAATAGAGCTCAGAAACATCAAAGCTCTGCCCCTACTTTTTCTATACCTTTACATTTCTGTTGGACTTTTAAAAGCAAGAAAAGGCAGTGATGTTCTTGCGTTTTCTGAAACTCTTTGTGACTCCACACTTTTAAAGTAATGAGTAAGCATTTTCTTTTTCTCTGAACGGTTTTCAGGCATCCCCAGTTCCCCACCCCAGGCACACACACGGAGTCTGCTCTTCTCTGCTCCACCACAAGCAGCCACACAGTCTGCAGAGTCGCTCCGTTTCCCTGCTCAGGCTCAGTGCTCTCCTGCGCCACAACTCCTGGCTCTTTTGCTTAACTCTTCCATCCTCTCCAATATCTGGGCAGATGGCCAAGATCTATCCATTTTAGTGGCTCAAGGAGTCTACCAGATAGTGTTCAGACTGGAGGGATGACCTCACAAGGAATTTATTTTTCCTTCTGGTCTAAATTTTGTGAGTTGGACCCAGACTGATGTATTTTCTAAGTCGGGCCAATGGAAGTGGAGCTGTTGCACCAGAGTTAAAGTCTGACAGCTTTCTGTAACTTTCTGTTGAGGGGAAAGAATGCGTTAAGGTAGACTGACCTTCATCTGAAAGTGAGGCGTATATTCTACCCTGCACACCTTCCTCAAACATGCTGACACAACACTAAAACTTTACACACAACCAAGTCAATAAATGCAAAGCTATGGTTTTCACAGCGATCGTAACTCACGTGTCCGCAGCATTTTCCACTCCTGCAGTAGGTGTTACGTTTAGCAGCATGATGCAGATACAGTGGAGCCCCGTGAGCTGCCCAGTTCCCTAACTTTCCTTGACTTGCAAACCGGTTGGGCCCATCGTCGTATTCAGTGTGTAAATAACACTTGTGAAATCCCTTCCCATCCTAAGCAGCATTCTAGTTCCCGTTACCTGGAGCTAAACAAAGGACACTCTTACAAGGCTAACCTCTCCCAGGTAATCCGGAACTCAATCGCTCTACATCTCTTTTAGAAGCTCAGAATTCCCCAACTAACAGACCCACTTTGCTTCAAACCCCTGTGTGTGATTTGAGTTTTCTTTCTCAGTAAACACGTGGGAAAGCTGAAGTACAAATGGCACGCTGGGATATTTGGGGTAGTTAAGTTGACTCATTTATAGATCTTTGAAGTTTTACAGACTTTCCAGGTATCATCTCAGGCACTGAATTGAATTTCACCAGAAACATCAAATATCAGCAATAGGAAAGTTTACAGTTTGTAGCCTGATACTTTAACTGCTTAGTAAGTATTACAGTCTTTTTTTATCAGTAGCAAGTAGGTAGCTGATAACATTTTCAACGAGCTCTGAAGTTTCTTTATAAAAGTACATAATCTCAAGCCTAGATTTTGAGTTCTACCTAAATGGGATAGAGGCAATTTCCAATGAAAATCACGTTTTTCCCTCATGACTTAGCTGAAAACTTATAAACTAACTTTGGAATTTCTAAACTCCTCCCTCTTAAGCCCTGATCATACCCCAGGCTGATTTTATAGGAGGGCTGGATAAGACAGCAAGGACTATGATCCCAAGGTAGGAGTACACGTGAAAGATCCAGCCAGGCTCACAGCCAGCACATACAGCATCTTTGCATGTACTGAAAGGCACCTCTCCAAAAAGCCTAGGAGAAGCGTCCCCGCTGGATATTCCAGTTCATTATTCCTCCCTGATGACTCCGACATGCCCAAGCCCTGATGAATCCAGCCAGTAAACCTCGGGCTGATTTCAGCCTCTCGCTAATCTCCAAATTTAGGCACCTTTATGCAGGGCATTTCCTAAGCAACCAAATGAAGTGACCTTGGTCTTAGAAAAATAGCTCTGGCCAAGCCACAGAAGTGTTAGAGCATGGCTCAAAGGTTGGACTCAATCACATCCAAATATTAACCAGCTTTGGGATTTATTACTGTATCATTTGGAGAGCATGGTTTTATCTCTCTAAGCCTCAGTCCCTTCATAGGTAAAACTGGCATTAAATCACATTTCAAAATTATGAGTTAATATATGCAAAGTCTGTAGCAAAGCAGCCGGCTGCCTTTAAGTGCTCAATACTGTGTAGTCCAGTGGAGTGATCCTGGTTTAGGAGACGGAAGCCTAGGTTCCACCTCTACAAATGTGTGACCTTAACTGTCATCTTGTGATGCTTAAATTTTTTGACCTTTATCTCATGGGAATGTTGAAGTAATCAAAAGTAAAAGTACTTGCAAAAAAATTCCATACTATTATCTTTGAAAGTAATTATGCACATCTGAAGTTTTAAAGAGAGAATACCAATAAATAAGGTTAGAAGGTGGGTTTACCCAAAGAGGGCAGGAGAGAACCAGGGTAAGAAGACAACAGTAAAATTTTCAGGAAGAAACAGCCTGGTTCATTCCAGCAAGGGCAGTGATTTCTTAAGACAAAAATAGCCTGTTCAAGCAACTCAATGCAATAGCAGCCCGGGTTTAGCCTGTTCAAGCAACTCAATGCAATAGCAGCCCAGGTTTAGCCTGTTCAAGCAACTCAATGCAATAGCAGCCCGGGTTTAGCCTGTTCAAGCAACTCAATGCAATAGCAGCCCAGGTTTAGCCTGTTCAAGCAACTCAATGCAATAGCAGCCCGGGTTTTCAGGACTGTTCTACTACATTGAAGAGAAAGTTCCCACCAAAAAACCTGATAAGTGTTCATGATAGCCCAGGAGTGCTCAAGCTTGACTTTGAGAGGCTTTTTCCATGGTTCATTCATGGCTGTAAAACATTCTCAATAACAATAGCAAGATTTCAAAGGGTCAGAAAGACAATCAGGAATGCCCTAGAAACATGGCTGTGATCCGTGATTGGGTTAAGTGTTTTACTACAGGTGTCTTCATTTTTTGAGAGTAGGAACATTCCGAAGTCCTCCTAAACTTCTGACTCATAATAAAGGAGAATGAAGGAGGTGTAAATGGTCACTTCTTTCTTGTTATGATTTCATTGAAACTTTGTTGAAAAGATTTTTTTTTTTTTTTGGCTCATTATTCCTGCTCTGATTGATTCTACAGACTCAAGACGGTGCTACTCATTTTAGAACTCTCTAACCTCCAACAATGACACAAAACACATTTTCCCGTTTTACTCCTCCTCCCTGAGATAGGAAAGGACAGGCTGGAAACAGGATAGAAGAATCTGAGCTCAGAGCCAAGACAGGGTTATTGAAGCAACCCCAAAATCTTGCACTGTGTCAGCAGGTTCACAGAGCAATACACACATCTAGTCTGTATCTCTGGTGGCCCAGTGATCAAGTCCCACATCTACCTTCTCTGCCCTTCCTCGTCCTGAGGGGCCCAGAGGTCAGAAATCTGTAGCGAGGTCAGAAATCGGTAGCTGCATTACTAATAAAGTCTACCAGCTTATTAATTTAAAATGACACCACAAATAAATGAGGATTGCTTTCTATGTGTCACCATCAGCACTAGCTTTCTATCACTAAAATAGTTCAGCATTCTGCTGGTTGGCTTCAAAGCACGCTCTGTGTCTGGAATTAATTTTGTTGCTTTCAACAAACAGTTATGAACACATACATGTGTCAAGCAGAGAACTAAGCATTAGCTATGGAAAGAATAATGAGAATAACTATCATTAAATAGCAACACCTGGGGGCCTACAATATAAGACAGAGAAAGAATTAAAAAAAAAATTCTGCTCTCAAATGCTTACAGTGGTGGAACTTAAAACACATCAAAACAATATATCATAATGAGTACCTTAATAAAGTAGAAGCAAAGTTTTGTGTGAGCCCCTAAAGTAGAAAGCAATTCACTCCCTAGAGGTTCAAGCAGGACATTACATAAGAGATAACAGGCCGGGCGCGGTGGCTCACGCCTGTAATCCCAGCACTTTGGGAGGCCGAGGCGGGCGGATCACGAGGTCAGGAGATCGACACCATCCTGGCTAACACACTGAAACCCTGTCTCTACTAAAAAAAAATTCAAAAAATTAGCCGGGCGAGGTGGCGGCGCCTGTCCTCCCAGCTACTTGGAGGCTGAGGCAGGAGAATGGCCGGAACCCGGAAGGCAGAGCTTGCAGGGAGCCGAGATCGCACCCCTGCACTCCAGCCTGGGCGACAGAGCAAGACTCTGTCTCAAAAAAAAAAAAAAAAAAAAAAATGACATGGGACTACATCCATCAGCGGGTACAGAAAAGAGTTATACACCATGACCGAGTGAGACTTTTTCCAGGTGTCAAGGCTGGTCCAACATTTGAAAATCAATTAATTAACCAATCACATCAACAGATTAAAGAAAAAAATATGTATCAACAGATGCAGAAAAAGCAATTGACAAAAATCTAACAATGACGAATGATAAAATCTCTCAGCAAACTAGAAATAGAGAACTTCCTCAACTTGGTAAAAAACACATCTACAAAAACCTACAGCTAACATCATACTTAATGGTGAGAAACTTGATGCTTTGCCCCTAAGATAAGAAACAAGGCAATGATGTTCTCTCTCACCACTCCTGAACATCATACTGGAATCCCTGGATAGTGTAATAAACCGACAAATAAAAATGAAAAGTATACAGACTGAGAATCAAGAAATAAATCTCTCTTGGTTCATAGAGGACACAATGATTTGTCAAAACAAAACTCAAAGATTTGTCAAAACAGAAAACAAAGCAAAACAAACAAACAAAAAGCATGTAACTCTTAGATTACAGCAAGGTTTTAGGATACAAGGTTAATACACCAAAGGAAGTTGTTTTCCCATGTACCAGTAGTGAATAACTAGAATTTGAAATTTAAAACATAGTACTATTTATATTAGTACCAAAAAATCCTAAAATGCTTAGGTATAAATAATATCTACAAGATCTATTTGCAGAAAACACCAAAATTCTGGTGAAAGTAAGCAAAAAAGGTCTAAATAAATGAAGAGATAATCTATGTTCATGAACAAAAAGATTCAATATTGTCAAGATACTATTTTTTCCCAAATTGATCTATCCATTCAAAATCCCAACAAGCTACTTAGTGGAAATCGATAAACCAAACTTAAGTTTATATAGCAAGGCAAAAGACCCAGAATAGCAAACAAAATACTTAAGTAAAGCAGAAATGTGGACTGGCACTACCCAAATGCAGGACTTAATATACAAAGCCATAGCAAGACACTGTGGCATGGGCAAAAGAATAAACACACATCCTTTGCAAAGGAGTAAAGTCAATTAAATGGCAAAAGGATCATCTTTCCAACAAATGATGCTGGAGCAATTGATATCTATTTGCAAAAAAATAGAATCTAGACATACTCTTTACACCTTTCACAAAAATTAATTCAAATGGATAATGGACAAGTGTAAAAAGCAAAACTATAAAACCTCTAGAAGATAACATAAGATAAAATTTAAGTGATTTGGGGTCTAATGAATGTTTGGATACACCAGAAGCACAACCCAAGATAGAAGAAAATAGGTATGTTAAACTTTTTTAAAATTAAAAACTTCTCTGCAAAAGATACTCCTTTGCAAACAGAGAGAGAAAGAGAATAAAAACACAAGTCACAGACTGAGACAGAATATTTGCAAAATACATTTCTGACAATGTACCTGTATCCAAAATACACAGAGATCTCTTAAAACTTGACAATAAGAAAACAAACAATCCAATTAAAAATGGGCAAAAGATTTAAACAATGACCTCACTAGAAAAGATACACAAATGTCAAACAAGCATATTAAAAGATGATCAACATCATTTGTTATTGTGAAATTGCTAATTAAATTATTAATAAGATACCACCACACACCTATTAGAATGGTTAAAATCCAAAGAAAAAAGAAAAAAATAATAATTCCAAATGCTGAAGAGGATGCAAGGCAATAGGAACTCTCATTCATGACTGGTAGGAATGCAAAATAGTGCAGTTCAAATTTCTTATAACGCTAAAATAGTCTTACTACGCAACAAAGCAACCACGTACTTAGGTATTTATCCAATTGAGTGGAAAACTTAGGTACTCCCCTCACACACAAATCCTATACAGAAATATTTATGGCAGGTTTATTCATAATTACCCAAAACTGGAAACAACCAAGATATCCTTTAGTAAGTGAGTGGATAAACAAACTAGAAAATTTATACAACAGAATATTATTCCATGATAAGAAGAAATGAGTTGTCAAGCCATAAAAAGACATGGAAGAAACTTAACCACATACTGGCAGGTGAAAGAGCCACTCCAAAAAGGCTACGTACTACATGATTCCAATTATTCAATTCTGGAAGACAAGACCACAGAAAGAGTAAAACATTCAGTGGTTGTCAGGAAGGGTGGAAAGAAAGCATAGGTGAAATACAAGGTATTATTAGGGCAGTGAAACTATTCTCTATGAAACTACAATCTTGCATATATGACATTAGGCATTTGTTAAAATCCATAGAACTTTACAACACAAAAGCCAACAATCCCACTACTAGATATCCACCCAGAGGAAAAGAAGTCATTATTTGAAAAAGATGCTTACACATGCATGTTTATAGCAGTACAATTCACAATTGCAAAATCGTGGTACCAACCCAAATGCCCATCAATCAACGAGCGGATAAAGAAACTGTGACACATACGTGATGGAATACTACTCTGCCATAAAAAGGAATGAGTTGACAATATTTGCAGTGTTGGATGAGATGGGAGACTATTATTCTAAGCGAAGTAACTCAGGAATGGAAAACCAAACATCATATGTTCTCATGGATATGAGGACGCAAAGGCCTAAGAATGATACAATGGAACTTTGGAGACTTGGGGGGAAGAGTTGGAAGGGGGCAAGGGATAAAAGACTACAAATATGGTGCAGTGTGTACTGCTTGGGTGATGGATGCACCAAAATCTCAAAAATCATGACTAAAGAACTTACTCATGTAACCAAATACCACCTGTACCCCAATAATTTATGAAAAAATAAAATAAAATAATAAAAGTTTTAAGAGTGCACCTTAAAGTATGTGAATTTAAAAAATAATTTAGGGAGTCAGGAGATCCAAGGAAAGAATGCAGACTGACAAGTGAGTCTAACTGTATTACAAATGTGTGAGGCCATCTCAGTGAAGGGGGTGGGACAGGGCGCTGACCCAATGCCTCTGGAAATGAATGGAATCTGTAGTGCCAAAGGCAAAAGGAGCTGCATATAAGCATTGTACTCTACATGACAAAGTTGCTCCCCATGGGGCGAGAGGTTAATGATTCTGATCCTGCTACTCAAGTATACTGTAATTGATAAATTAAGTAAATAGGTGATGGATAGTAGGAGTCAGGTATCTCTCTGTTGTAGTGAGAATTTCACAGATGAGCATGGGGAGGAGGCTGTGGTAATGGACTAGATTTGGGGACATCAGTATGAACTCATGTCTAGCTTGATGTTGATAGTTATATGTGGGAATATTTGCAGATATGTTTATACATGGATTAGCATATCTACACATATTTCTTTACTCTGTCAGTTGAGATGGCCTAAAAGAGATGAAATCCAGCAGCAACAAATGTATCTAGTGCCCAAATCTTGGTTTCAAATTCCAAGGGACCAGGACTCCTTGGAGAAAATGGATGAATCTAGGACTGCAGCAGAAAATATACAGGGTGAGCCTGAGGCATCTTATAATATCAGAAAGTAAGAAAGTACTAAAAAAAAAATGCACACACACACACACATTGACTGATAGGGTATGTCAAAGGAGGCATAGAAACCAACTATAAGGGTTCCTGATGATGAAAAGCTGGAATAATTTGAGCAATGAAATAAATTAATTAGTATTGGATTGTAATCTAAAGACTAAAATTAATACCTTTGAGCCTTTATTGGTATAAATAAATGAACATATCCATAAATGGAGAATAGACAAATCTCCCCTGCATAAGAATTTTAAATAAATCATGTGCATTCTTCACCCTAAAAGAGAAGGAACATGTGATGGTTAATACTGAGGATCAACGTGATTGGACTGAAGGATTCAAAGTATTGTTGCTGGGTGTGTCTGTGAGGGTGTTGCCAAAGGAGATTAATATTTGAATCAGTGGACTGGGAAAGGCAGACCCACCCTCAATCTGGGCGGGCACAACCTAATTAGCTGCCAATATGGCCAGAATAAAAGCAGGCAGAAGAACGTGGAGAGATTAGACTGGCCTAGCCTCCCAGCCTACATCTTTCTCCAGAGCTGGATGCTTCCTGCCCTCGAACATCAGACTCCAAGTTCTTCAGCTTTGGGATGCAGACTGGCTTCCTTGTTCCTCAGTCTGCAGACAGCCTACTGTGGGACCTTGTGATCGTGTAAGACTCCTTAATAAACTCCCATTTATATACATACATACATATATATGAGATGTGTATATATATATAGGGTGTATATATATAGGGTGTATGTGTGTGTGTATATATATGGTATATATGTATATCTATATATATCCTATTAGTTCTGTCCCTCTAACAGAACATAACTTTCCCACTCTATAATGGTACGCTGTGCATAGTGACTTTTGTTCCAAAGAGTACATTATGAAAAACAGGAAGAAAACACTAACTTTACCGTGGAGAAACCTGACAAACACTACTTCAACCAGGTATCAAGATCAACATCATCATTCATAAATCATGTTGATAGCATGTACTCTTAATATAATGAAAACGGCTCTTTGTTCCTGTGACCTTCTTCCTCAAACACATAGCCTAGTCTAAACATTAGAAAAACGTAATACAAATTCCAATAGAGGGCATCCCACAATATACCTGATCATTCTGACTCAAAACCGTCAAGATCCTCAAAATAAGGAAAGTCTGAGGAATGTTATAGCCAAGCAGAGTTTCAGGAGACACGATAACTAAGTGTATCATGGTATTCTGCAAGGACATAAAACAGAAAAAAAGAACAGGGAAAACCTGAACAACTCTAAATAAACTATAGACTTCAGTTAATAATTATAGAGCAATATTGGTCTTCAATGCACCACACTAATGTAAGATATTAGTAACAGGATAAAGTGTGTGTGAAAGGTGATTACTTGATATCTGAATGATCTGCTCAAATTTCTGCAAATCTAAAAGTGTTCTAAAATAAAACATTTTTTAAAAATCATTGATTATAGGGACAAAAATACAGTGCTCAGGAATAAATTTGACAAAAGATGTGCAAGGTATGCTTACTAAAAACTGCAAAACATTGATGAGAGAAATTCAAGACCTAAATAAATAGAGAAATACACATTTCAAGGTTAAGACCCAGTTCTTAAGATCCAATCACCCCCAAATGGAGCCACAGATTCAAGCCTTTTCCAATTAAATTCCAGCAGGATTTTACAGAAACTGGTAAGCTGATTCTAAAATTTATATAAAAATGTGAGAGACCTAGAATAGTCAAAACTACTTTGAAAAAGAAGAACAAAGTTACAGCATTTACACTATGTGGTTTGAAGGCTTATTATAAAACTACAATAATCATGACAATGTGGTTCTGGCATAAAGGTGGACAAATACATCAAGGGCAATGTATAGAGGGTCCAGAAATAGACTCCTATACATATGATCAACTAACTTACAACAAAGGCCTTAAAGCGTTTCAATGAGGGAAGGATAATCTTTTCAGCAAATTGTGCTGTAAGGTGAAGAGCCATATGCAAAGGAAAAAAATGTAACCTTACAACGTATACAAATGAATCTTAAGAGAAAAATGTTAGTGTCCTTGGGTTTGGCAAATACGTTTTAAATAGAACCAAAAATCACAAGGTATAAAATAAAAATCCATAAATTGAACTTCATCCAAATTAAATACTTTTATTCTTCCAAAAACATTAACTGCATAAGAATACAAAAAAAAATGCCATAGAATGGGTGAAAATATTTGCAAATCATATATCTGGCAAAGGACTTTGTACAAAAGATATATGAAGAACTCATACTTAACACAAAAGGAAATAAGTCAACAATGACAAAAAATATTTAGACACTTTACCAAAAAAATACAGATATCAAAAACCATATTAAAGCATGCTGAACAGCATTAGTCACTAGTGAAATGCTAATTAAATTACAATGAGATGTTATTACACACTAACTATAATTAATAAAATTAAAAAGATTGGCCGTATCACATTTCAAAGAGGATACAGAGCAACCACAACTCTTATACAATTCTGTTGGGAAGGTAAAATGATACAATCCACTTTGACCTTGGAAGTTAATCTGGTCATTTCTTACTAAGTGAAGCTTATACCTACCATGTGACTTAGCCAATAAACTCCTTGGTATTTATCCAAGAGAAATGAAAGCATTTGTTTACACAAGGACTCATATGTAGATATTCATAGAAGTTCTATTTGTAATAACCCAAAACTGGAAACAACCCTCAGGTTTATTAAACAATGAACAGATTATGAAATTGTGGCATAACCAAACAATGGATATTACTCAGTAGTAAAAAGGAATTAACTATTGATACTTGCAACAATGTGAATAACTCAAAATAATTATGGCAAGTGAAAAAATCTATGACGATCAAAAAAAAGAACACATATGGTATGATGTAGCTTATGTAAAATTCTAGAAAATGCAAATTAACCCATAGTGACAGAAAGCAGATTAGTGCTATGGTCTGAAAGTGTGTTTCCCTTCAAAAAGCTCATGTGTTGAAATCTGTGCTCCCAAGGTGATGGTATGGGGAGGTAAAGTCTTTAAGAAGTAATTAGAGTTAGCAAAGGTCATGAGGCTTGAGCCCTCAGGAATGGGATGAGCGTCCTTAATAAGATTTCTGAGAGAGGCTGCCTCCTCTCTTCACCCTGTGAGGCTACAAACAGAAGACTGCCATCTATGAGCCACGAAGCAGATCCTCACCAGACGCTGCATCTGCCTGCACCTTGGTCTTGGACTTCCCAGTCCCCAGAACTGTGAGAAATAAATTTCTGTTGTTTATAAACAAACCCATTTATGGTAGTTTGTTATGGCAACCAGAATGAACTAAAACAGTGTTTCCTTGGGCATGGGCTGGGCAGAGGGAAATGGGAAAGAGTCAGGAGGGATGGCAAAGAGGTGTGAGGAAACTTTTGAGGGTGATGGTTAGGTTCATCATCCTGATTGTAGTGATTGCTTCATGAAATATACTGTCAAAAGCTATCAAATTTTACACTTTAGTACATGCTGTTTATTGTATACCAAATATATCTCAGTAAAGCTAAAATATAAGTGGTCAATCCAGCCAACACCCTAACCTTACAGCAGTTTCACTTATCTGACAGCACTTCCCTTCAGCAACCCCTCCAGGGTTTGTTTGTTTCTGATCTAGTTCACTACTCTTAAGTCTCGCCACAGCCACATTCCAGGTCACAGATACTCTCTGAAGACGCCCATCCCAGACTCCTTCATATGGCGAAGGGATATCTGAAGACACTGTTACCTTTTCGAGTTTTAATTTTCTTTCCCTTAAAGATTGGACTTCATGGTCTATTATTTCAATCAGTTGTAGTACTTCCGAATTTGGTGCTTCATGGATGTATAAATGCATAAAAGAATGGGTCATAGAGGCAAAACTTTGGATTCCAGCTCTCATCTGTCAAGATATTTAATCTCTGTGCCTCAGTGTCCTCATCTGTAAAATGAGGGAGCTTATTTTACCTGACTTATAGGGTGATTTTGAGGATTAAAAGAGTAAATACCTCTCAAGTAAATTCCGATTGGAATACAGTAAGCACTCAATGCATGTTAGCTATTTCCTCTACTTAAAATGTTATACCCATCCTCAAGCCTCCTTGTTACATATTCTCAACAAATCAACTTGCTCCTGCCTCACAGAAACAAATATAATGTAACGAGAAGGAACTCTTTTCTCCCACCATTGAAACATATTTATGCCTGCACTGGTCTTTCCTCACTCTCTTTTGTCTCAGTGAAGGAGGTGACCTTTCTACCTGGGCCCTGCCATCACTCATGCTCTGTGACCCTTCCCTTCTCACCTCCTCAAGGGCTGTATTCCATCACTTATTTCAATATTTCTACTCCTACTGGATTTTCCCCACAACACACACACACACACACACACACACAGAGTGTTCTCCCACATTTATACTCCAAAAATAAACAAATTAAAAGTAAAAAGAAAGCAAATTTGAATTTCTTCAAATTCAAATTCCTTTCTAAATTCCATTCTCTACGCCTCTCTGTTTTTCACTGCAAAGCTTCTTGAAGCAGTAGAATATATTGGATACCTACCCTTTCTCACTTCCCACATTCTTTCAATGCACTACGTTCAGGCATTCCTCCCACAGTGCCCATAAAACTGCTCTTACTAGGGGTTACTAATGGCCTCCATCCATGTTTCCAACCCAGTGGTCAGTTCTCTCTTCTCTAACTTGATGTGTCTGTGTCTTGTGACTACATGACTCAGTCTCTCCTTTGCCTTCTGTGACACTGAATGGTCTTTCCTGATTCTCTCTGGGGCTCCATGGCTTGTTGGTGAAGTCTATGTCACTGACTAGTTCATCCTCCTCCTCCTTTTGAGTGCCCATGTTTCCGGATCTTGGCCTTGGCTCTTCTCACTCAACACACAACTCTTCATCTGAACACACTACTCCATTTACCATCTCCTGGATGTTGGTTCCCTACTTCTGAAAGAAAAGAAACGACCAGACCTTATTAGCCATCTCTCCTCAAATTAATCTAAAAGAAAAATCCTTGGGTTCCAAACTGGGCCCATTGTCAAGGTTTTCATCTTTCAATATTCTGTATCTGAGTGGTGCTACCGTGGACTCATCCATCTACTTGCCCAGAGCAGAAATGTGGCAGGCATCCCAGATTCTCTTTCCTCATTTAGATCTCACCTAAAGTTACCAAGTCCTACAGATTCTACCTCTTTAATATTCACTCATATCCACACCATTCTCTCTATCTGCAAAGTCACTGCTTTAATCCAGGCCCTCATCAAGTCTTGCCTGGATTACTGCGACTGCCTCCTAACTAGTCTCACCGCCTCCAGCCTGGCATGACTCCAATGCCTACTCCACACAGTTGCCAATGTGTTATTTCTAAAATATAAATCTGATCATGACATTCCCATTCTTAAAGCCCTGTAACTGCTCCCCATAGCTTCCAGGGTAAAATTGAAACTATTTAGCTTAACACAAAGGTACATGATGATGTGATGCCTATGTACATTCTACCTCCATATCTCCTCACTTATCTGCACAAAGTCTCACTCTCAGTATTACACTACTTAATGTTCACCAAATACCCATGCTATTTCATGCTGCTTCCTCCTACCTTCACAAATAGAAGAATAGAACACCGTTCCTGCTCTCCTACCTGGCTGACTGCCTCTCGTCTCTGAGGGAGGACCTCAACAGCTCTGTTTCTCTGACGCTGTCCCTGATGCACTAACACAGTTAGGTGTTCATATATTTATTTTACACATCTCTTTCACAACAGCTAATATTATTGATCTCAGTTACACAGCATGCATTGTTTATATGCTTTATAACATCATCCCATTTTATTCTTGCAATGACACTTCAAGACAACAGTGTTACTATCCACCCTTTGTCATGGAAAAATGAGGTTTTGAGAAGTTCTATAACTTGCCTAAGTTCATACAGCTTAAATGTGCCCCAGCCTTCCTTTCTCCAAAGTCCATGCTCCTAAAATGATGCTAAAACTGCTCTATCACTGAGTGTGTAAGTGGTTGGATCTGGTACACAGCATGTTGTTGATAAACAAATGCATGAATAATTCTGATTTCGGAAATATTGACTTTGAGGCACCTTCAAGACCTTCAGGCTGGCAGACTGGCTCTGCAGTCAATGCAAGCTACAGGTGAAGGCGAGCAACACCTCAGCCCAGGAAGCATCACCAGGGGACAGAGGATTGAGGGAAATGCAACAAGAGCCAAGATATGGACTTGGAGAAAGGCAGCACTGCAGGAATTCAAAAAAGGTAGGCACATATGCGGATGGGGAGCTCAAAAGAGACAACCCTAACAGTATCTCTCTTAATAGCATGGAACTATCACCAGAGACAAAAAGGAAAGGGCTCATTCCCATTCTGCTCCTGGCCCCTAACCACATGGCCTAGGTCCCTAAGTCTGAAAGCCCTCAGTGGACAAGACACTTCCGCCCTCCTCCTGGTGTGGAGCACCCCCTGGAGGCTGCCCCTGGAGAAACGGCATTCACCCTCCACGGTGGAGGAAGGAGAGCAGACCTGTGACTTGACCTTCTTAACCACCACAGAGCCCACAGACCATACATGATGTGATTTACATTTAAACAGTGAGAACATAAAGTGCAAAGAATTTAGGTCCTCTACGCTGGATCACATGAAAAATCGGGATTTCAGTTTCCTGTCCATTTTTTTTTTTTTCCACTTTTTTTCGATTTCTTTCTTGGAAGGTGACGGTCACATTTGGCTTAACATAATAAGGAGGTCTAAATCTGCTTTTATATTTTTGCCTCAGGTAGGATTACCATAGAGAACTTTTGCCACATTCTGAAAAAAATATATTGGCTTCTTCAGCCTTCTCCTCCAGTTCTCTCTGCCTCGCTGCAGCTCTTTCAAACGTCGGAGTGGTTTCTGCTCAAATGCTCAGGCCTCACGTGTGCTCTCTGGCAGCGAGCTGTGCTTTTGTGGAAAATTCTCCCCTTCTCGCGCATCCCTTCTTTGACATACCAAATGTTGCTCCTTCTGAAGTGCTTGAAATCACCAAAGTCAGGAGGGGTTCTCCTGGGGTGTGAGTCGCCCTCCAGGGAGAGCATCTTACAGGGCTTGGAAGTACAACTTGCTCAAGAGTGAAGGAGCTTTTTTCTTATACATTAGTTTCCTCACATACTGTTCTCATTTTAATTAGGTAATGGAAGGCCAACAGCAAAAGAATTTTCCAGCATTATTAAAAAAAAAAAAGTGTATGAGCTTTAGAAAATAAGAACAAGAGATTTAAAAGCCTTTTCTAAGACCACATGGCATTCTGCCACTGCTCCATCAGTTGTCCTTGAGGGCCACAGAAAGGCTCCATGTAGATGTATCCTACACAGTAATGGACTCAGCTGGCCCACAGGATTGAAGGATTTCTTGCTAAATTTGGTGCCAAATATCCTTTCACTGCTTCAGTGTGTCCTGCGTGACCTCCTCTCCCTTGCCAGGCTCAGCAGTGCAGTGGGACCACGAACTTCCAAGGGCTTAACGAGGCAGGCGTTGGGGAGAAAGCAGTCTTGTTCCAACTTCGAATTCATAAGAATCTGCCAGGTTTTGCTGAGAGAGAGAAGAGGAGGAGGAGGAGGAGAAGGAGGGCAGGAGACAGAGGCGGCCAGCGGAGTGGACCATTTTTCTTCTCAGCTCTGGCCACTGCATATTGGTTTGATGTAAATGTTTTGCTTCGTTTTTCCTTTTCAAATCCAGGATTTATCAAATGTGACAGCCTGACACTCCCAGAGACAAGAATTCCACAGGCACGTGCGGCACAGGACAGGAATCCCTGCTGCTGTGGGCTTCTGCAGGAATGCATGAGTACACAGGCAGGAGTTTGGAAAGAGTCAGCCCAAGATTAGAGCATCCACAGGCAGCACCTCTAGGTAACTGAAGTCATACCAAGGAAGTGTCGCAGTGGAGACGTTTGCCTCATGGAGAGAGTTTGCTTCTCCAGAAGATAAGACTTCTTTTTCTCTCAAGGGCAATTATTTTAACAATCTTCTTGCTGGTCAATTTCATTTATTTCCCTTAACTGACTTTATTGCAATGTTCTCAAACTATAGGATCTGAAGCATTGTTTACCAAAGTGCTTAAACTGCTGCCCTTGACCACAGTTGCCGCCTTCATCACAGTTGTTTTCAATTCCCAGCTGGCTGACCTGTTCTCACCATGACTATCTGGAGGCACTCTTTGGATGCTCTAATTGTCGCTTTATTTTATTTTATTTTATTTTACGTTTTTGAGACAGAGTCTTGTTCTGTTGCCCAAGCTGGAGTACAGCTCACTACAGCCTCCACCTCCTGAGCTCAAGCAATCCTCCCACCTCAGCCTTCAGAGCAGCTAGGACCACCAGCATACATCAGCACACCTGGCTTTTGTCAGACAAAAGGTCTCACTGTGTTTAAAATAAAAGATAACCAAAAGAATTTATTGTTTTATTATGTGACTTAGACATACACACACTTCTTGACTCTGTTGACCTGAGCATCTTGCTAATATGACTAACATCATAAATCCAATCCATATGTTCCCAAACAATGCGGTGAGATCCACAGGCCCAGACAGCTTGTACCTTCATTCCCAAAGAAATCCTTAGTGTAAAATCCTTACTTGTCTTGGTGCTCCTCTACATTTCTCAGGAAATATTTGTTGACTTGACTATAACCAGCTGAGAGTAAGGATGACTCATCAAAGACTCATCATCAGTCCTGGAAAAATAACTGAAGTCCCATTCCCTACTGAAAATGGATCAACCTTATTCTCTGCGCTACACACATTACAACTACTTGTATGCCTTACTCTTCTCTTCACTGGAAAATCAACAATTCTGTGCTGATATTTCCAGGACAGTGGTGATTGCTACAAAATGGTCCATAACTATTATTGCTATCTCTTCTCTGGATAATAATAACTTTTAATGATCTCTGTAAGCAGTTAACCCCAAACATATTATCAATGAATCTGGGCCACGGGTTTAGTTTGTTTTGCCTAACAAAAGGCCAATAATTTTATCAGGAGAGTTAGTAGCACAAGACTGGAATTATTTCTTACAGCAAAAGCAAAAAGGGGATGGATGGGCAGAAGGAGACAAACTGTTTCATGTGGTGACACAAACACAAAGAAACGAAAAATCTCTTCCTCTCAATCTGGTCTCAAAACTACCCAAGAAGTTCAGGGAAATCACCTCTAATTAACTGTAGATGATAAACATGGATTCAAACTCCACCATGAAAGCTGTTCCGTGATCTTTCATGCCAACTGGTGTGAACGCATGTCAACAGATGGAAAATCTCTTGGAGAAAGAAAACTAACTTTTCCCAGGCAAAAACAGCAGGTATAAGAAAGAACAGTTTTTCAGACAATAAAACAAGTAAATATTACTGGGTTGTAATAAAGTATTATAAATTTCTCTCCTGGAGCTTACAGTCAAACATTTTCCTGTTTGGTCAGCTGACTAGGTCATTAGAGTTTAGAGTGGAGAAGAATGGCTTTACTCTCAAGCTGGTAACTGAGATCAACTGCAGCTGAGAAGTAAACCAAGTATAATTATGTGCAAAGTCATTTCTTGACTTTCTTATTTATCACCTTTTCATCTGGTCTCACTATTAGCATTGTCTTCTCTGCTAGCCTCACTCTGTGCAAAAATCAGGTAATTCTGATCACGCATTTTTGTTCCTGTTAGGTGAAGAATTATGGTGCTATGTGTGGACAGCTATTCTAAGAACTCCAAAGGTATTATCATGAGAAAGAAATCCTTCAACCTTGTAAAGATACTAAAAGCTTTATATTTTTTAAAGCTTCCCAGTTTCTAAATCTTCACAGTTCATCATCCCTCATAGCAACACATTGCTACCCCCACACAATATATGAGTTCTTGAAAACTGAAAAGTAAATTCAATATCAATATATGAGTATGTTTTAAATGCACCAGAACAACATTAATCTAGCAGATCTTCTAAACAGAAACCTTTGCTCAGAACTATCTAAAACTGGTAACGCAGTCAAGAACAAGGGACATGTTCCTGCCCTCATACAGCCTCCAGTCCTATAGGAAAAACAGACAGGGAACAAATAATTCTCAAACAGAGTAAAGAGTATTGTAAAAGGGCAATGTGCCAAGCCATGCAGGGTCTTCACAGATAAGTTAACCACTGAATCAAGAATGGCTTCCCCTGACCTGAATAGACAGTTCTCAAAAGACAACATCCAACTTGCCAATAGGCATATATTTTTAAAAAAGCTCAACAGGACTAATCATCAGGGAGATGCAAATCCAAATCACAATGGGATATCACCATATTCCAGTTAGAATTTCTATTATCAAAAGGTCAAACACCAAACATTGATGGGAATGTAAATTAGGACAGCCATTATGGAACACAGTATAGCAATTCTTCAAAACATAAAAAACAGAACTACCATATGATCCAGCAATCCCACTGCTAGGTATATATCTAAAAGAAATAAAACCAGCATGTCAGAGAGATCTCTGCACCTCCACGCTCACTGCAGCACTATTCACAATAGCCAAAATGTGAAATCAACCAAGGTGTCCATCAACTGATGAGTGGGTAAAGAAAATGTGGTACAAATACACCCTGGGATAGTATTCAGCCATCAGAAAGAATGAAATCCTGCCATTTGCAACAACACAAATGAAGTTGGAGGACATGATGTTAAATGAAATAAGCCAGGCGCAGAAAGACAGGTACTATGATCTCACTCATACATGGAATGTTTAAAAGGTAAGCTCATAGAAGTACAGAGTAGAATGGAAGTTACCAGAGGCTGGGAAGGGTAAGGGGCAGGGGAAATGGGGTGAGTTTGGACAATAGGTCCAAGATTACAGTTAGACACGAGGAATAAGTTGTGGTGTTCTAATGGACAGGAGGGTCACTAGAGTTAACAGCCATGTACTGTACATTTCAAAGAAGCTAAAAGAGAGGAATCTGAACATTCTCACTAAAACTAATTGATAAATATTTGAGGTGATTAATATGCTAATCACCTTGATTTGATCTTATGCAGTGTATACATGTATGAAGCATCGCACAGGACCTGTAAATATTAACAGGGAAAAAGAAAAAGAGACATTTACGTTGAGAGGCATAGTCAGCTAAGGAAAAAGTGAAAAGAAGAGATTCTAGGCAGAGGAATTGGCCTAGAGGTGGTTCTCACCAAAAAAGAAAAATCTAGAACCACCAAGAAGGTTGCAAGTTGGACAGTGGGGAAGAGAGGATCTTGGACGAAAATGGAGATGCGGGCAGGGGTTGGGCTCAGAGGTCCACATAAGCAGTGTTTGAGTTTGCTTCTCAAGACATCTGTAAGTTTGCTGTTGTAACTGGTTATGGCAAACCAAACTAACTCTTTGTGTAAAGTGTGATTTTCATCCCCAAGAAACACAGGGTCTTAGAGCTGAAAGTCCCCTTAGAGGATATCTAATCCAAACGTCCACGGATTAATTGGTGCAGAAATTCCTTTCTTGAACACACCCTACGGTGTTTTAGAACACATCATTTGTTTTATCTATAGCTCAAATTGTTAGAAATTTCTTTCAACCAAAACCCGCTTCCTTGAAACTTCCACCCATATTTATGCCCTCTGGAGTTTCACAGAATCTGTCTAATCCTTTCCCCACCTGACAGCTTTTCAAACATTTAAAGACAGCTATCTTGTTCCCATTATGTTTTCTCTTCCCCAGGCTAAAATCCCTAATTCCCTCACCTGCTCTTCATATTACAAGATTCTAGATCCTCTCACCAACCTGGTTATGCTTCTCAGGACAGGCCCTAGTTTGCCAAGAAAAAATAAGTCACATTTGCTTTTGAAAATAAATCTCAACAAAGAAGCTGAGCTACTAACCTATTTTGCTTATATATATTTTTTCTTTGCCTTAGAATACGAAATCTGGCACACCTGGCATTCATGAATCACAAATTGTCCGTAGTTGTGATGAACCTTGAAAGGTTTGGTATGGTGTCCCAAAAAATAGGCATTTGATAAATATCATTCATTAACTTATAGATCTTTCTATATTTATTCCTGAATAAATGAAATGGTTTTACCGAGTTTACGAAATCTAAAAGAGTTTATGCAATGGCATGCAGATTTCAAGAAAACTCGTGTGAATACACCTGCTGACCTCTGAGACCAGCAGAAGCCAGCTGAGTCTTCCACAGCTTGCCTGCAACGATGAGAAACAGCAACCTCAGGCAAAACGCATCCTTTCAGGAATAAATAACGTGGTCCACTCACCTCTATCATAAAACTGTATCCTTACTATTAAATCCTGCCAGTCCAGCTGCCAGGAGTCAGCCAAGTGCCAGGGTTCTCTGGTCATCTCTGTATTACTATGATCACAGTGCTTCATCGTGGGCTGGGGGAGGGGTGAATGCAGTAAGGGAGGTTGAGTGAGTTTTTGTTTTGATATTACGTTACCCATTTCACTTTAAAGTGTGGCTGAAATTGCGACCAGGCAACATGTTTATCACGATACAAAATTAAACGCTATCAATTGTTCACAGTCTTGAGGGAAAAGCACATGTAAGTAATTAACTGTGATGCACCATAATGAGATGTACGCACAACAAGTTGATGCAGGCTGAAAACGGAATCCAAAACACTTTCCTGTCCCTGTGATAAATGACACCGAGAAGCAGCAAAAATAACTAAGTTACTTACTCCACGAAGATAAGACAGGAACCAAGTAAAACAGCTTATTTATCAAGACTAACAGCTTGCTCCTGAAGATTTGCTTCAAGCCCCTCGCCTCACAGTAGCATCATTCCAAAGCTGTTATGTCATCACATCTGCCCAGTTCCAACCAGCCCCCTACCTTTCATGACCTGCTGTGAAATCACCTCTTCTGAAGCCCTCAGTTGTCACAGTGGTGTACTTCCTTACTGGAGGACAAAGAAGAGAAGACAGCACTCATTCCTCAAACACTACTCTGTTCCTTAGTTTAGATCCTGGCTCTGGGCTTGACTTACCTTTGTGAAATTACTTCATAAATACTTTGTGTAACACTAACATGGTTCGCAAACACTACCGGATTCTTAGAAAGCATCTTTTTTCTTTAAGTACAACTTTGGCTTCTTCCTCTCAGTCACATTCAATATTCGATGTCAGAAACTTTTGTTGGTTTCTGAAAGCAGCAAGGACATGAACAAACGCTTTAAGGAAAAGGGTCAGCAGGCCCACAGATAAGGAAAAGATGAAGACAAAACAGGCTACGCTCTCCAAAATTGCAAGAGGAGGAAAGAGAGACAAAAGGGAAAAAGAACCAAGAGAAAGAGAGTGAAACAAAGGAAAGACAGAGCCAAGGCACGAAGAGAAAAAGGAATAGCAGAGAGAGACGCAGATTTGACCTCAGACCCTGGAACTTGCCCGGAGTTTGCATTGTGGTTTGAACCTACTTCAATCCATTCGTCATTTTATAAATGTGATATAAAGAGACCTCTAGAGCTCATTTAAGATCTCCATTTCTCCTCAAGCAAAATTGCTCTATATTGAGCCCTGGGAGCTGTAAGGAAAACGTATTCCACAAACTCCCTTAGTGATCTTTTGGCACCTCACAGTGCATTTAAATTGAAAATACACCCTTACGTCACATTAGAACAAGGGAAACAATCACACCACGGTATGTTTGGAAGCAAACTATTTAAAGATAAGAAGGAAAGATCCCATGGTTTTAATTGGATTAGATCATCTGGTCTCACCTGTTTTCCCTCCCCACTGTAAGTTTTCCTTAAACCAGTATTAATTTCCGACTGAAATATTTTGTGTTCACGGGATCACACAGGCAAGCAACTGCACAATCCCCTCGGCACAGCAGTCCAGGCTCCTGCAGCTGTGCACATTCCTGAGTGGAGTCGCCACGAAGGGGGCTGGGGCCTCCCAGGGCTACCATCTTGGATGTCGACACGCCACAGGGGAAATTCACAGAGACATTTTACAAAATTTCCAGCCAACAAGAAAAAAAGGTTTCAAAGATGGTGGCATCCCAAACAAAAGTTTGAAAGCTCCTAGAGTAGTTCTTAGAATCATATTCATCTCTCGAGAAAAATCAAAGGTGGAATCGCTAAGAAGTGCAATGAATTTCCATGAGCTCTGCAAGTCTGCGAATGCAGAGCCTGCCTTTTACCCTGTGTGTCTGAAGTGAGAATGAAATATGTTTTGCAGTAGCTAGAAAATTAGCGTCTAAACCGAGAAGCACAGTAGTCCTTTTAGGCCTTCCTCCCTCTCAGCTATCATCATCAACATCAACATGACACACGAGCAAATGTTCATACCACATAATGTTTGAACTGAATCAGTCACAGTGACCTGCAAAATATTTAAAGAGCTGTCAAGAGTCATGGTTTTCTTTTAGGAAAGCTAATACTGCCTCCATTCTGTGAAAAACAAATGTAAATCATGCATGTACGTGTGTGTACATACAGACACATATCTATAAATTATCTCTTTATAAAATTTTGTAAGGATTTCAAATGACACAGAATTCAGTGGAAAACTACTTACACATACCTAAAATGAATTTTACATGATATTTTTAATTCTGTCATCAATTTGATTTTTATCAAGTTGCATTAAATATTTTAAGATATAAAATTAATCAATACACACATATCATACACTAGCTTCCTGAGAAACATTCCTCCTCAGGTGAAACACTTACTTCCCAAAAGAGTTAATGAATACAGGAGCTAATTTTTATACAGCATGGCTTTCATCAAAATTTCTTCCCTCTGAAATGCTGACTTGGTTATGAAGCTTTAACAAAATTATCAGGTTGTTTATATACAGTGAGGCTCTATGTTATTTCAAATATCTCAAAAGCTGACCTCTCATGTGCCAGTAAAACCTAAATCTGCCATTATTTTGTTCTTTTATGCTTATTATTATCACTCCTTTTAAATTATAATCTAATGCATTTATTGTGAATGTGCCAAAGTTTTTAAGATCTAATCATAAAATTCACTGGGAAGAAACAACTCAACTGGGGTGTCGTTTCAGATTCATAGAAATTTTATGCAAAATACTTACAATTTTTATACATTAAAATATACAATATACTTTATCATTACATTCAAAAGGACCTAAGACCCTAATTGTTCTTACTTAACAAAACATAAAACTGGATTCTTGTTCAATAAGCATTCTGGGGTCTCCCTACAAAATAGAGAGTTTATTAAGTTACCTCTAAATTTCCCTCTTATATATGACTTTTAAATTCATTTTCTATTAGAATTTAGAGAGAAATTTAGATCAGGAATTGACACCCTAAACCCTGTTAGTACCAGAAAAAAAAATAATAGTTTACCTCATGGAGATTTAAGAATATCATATAGTAAAAGTATATATGTATGTTGGCCGGGTGCAGTGGCTCACGTCTGCAATCCCAGCACTTTGGGAGGCCGAGGCGGGTGGATAACAAGGTCAGGAGATCAAGACCATCCTGGCTAACAAAGTGAAACCCTGTCTCTAATAAAAACACAAAAAATTAGCTGGGCGTGGTGGTGGGCGCCTGTAGTCCCAGCTACTTGGGAGGCTGAGGCAGGAGAATGGCGTGAACCCAGGAGGCAGAGCTTGCAGTGAGCCGAGATGGCACCACTGCACTCCAGCCTGGGCGACAGAGCAAGACTCTGTCTCAAAAAAAAAAAAGTATATATGTTAACATTTTTTTTACTAAAAACTGAAGAAAAATTGATAACTATCACAAATGAATGCATTTTGTTATTTTCAGAGTGTAAGTAGCAAAAAGTGCATATGTCTTAATAGAGACCCTTATGATTTCATTTGTGTGATATTACCTCCTTCTGTCAAGAAACTTGCTGACTTGAACAGGTGAAGAGGACAGAACAGTACTTCTTTGGAATAGAAAAGCCCCATTGATAAGTCATCACTTACACTTTACCAAGTTTTCATGATGCCTTGTTTGAGCTGTTCTAAGAAATGTTTTATATCATATTGTTCATATTGTAAATTTTTCTTAAACTATTATTCATAGACATGAAATTGTTTCCCACCATTTTTTAAATGTTGTTCTCTTTTATTCACATTAGTTAATGCTCTTAAATAATGGAGTTTCCATCTATAATTTAATAACTAATGAAAACACACCCTCCACATTCTCACAACAGTCTTCAAAATCACCTTATTTCTCTACTGTCCCCAGGAGATTCTGGAGTGCAAAGGAGTAGTTTATTCACCTTGGATGATCTAAAATTCTGACACATTTTCTAGATTCCCACTTGTTAAGTCTCTAGTCCATAGCAGAAAAATTAGAAAATTAGTGAATGCACCATTTTCTACCAGAGCTAAGGGTCTAAACATTGTTTTGGATTCTTCTTAATAAATAGAAGAACAAACATAGTATAGGAGAAGTTACATCACAAAAGATAGTGGAATTGGAAGCTCCGGGAATCGGCCTTTACGCACGCACCCACACACAGACACACACACACACACACACACACACAATTCCATTGAGCTGGCTGGCAAGAACCGTAAGGCAACAATTTTGGAGCTCTGGAATCTAGAAAAATACTCTCAACATACTGGGAAGCACCTGATGAAGAAACAGACTGGTAAATTTCATTGACTTTTGGTGTTTTGCTTAGCCACTATCATCCCCCATCCCCAAACCCTGTGACAGGCAGATACGGAGATGGCACCCATGATGCTGCTGTGGCTAGCTAGAACCAGATTGGGAAATAAAGACCCTGTTCCCTCAAAACAGAAATGATTCAGTTTGATCACTGCTTTTCATCACTGAGAGGCCAGCACAGAGGTTAGACATTACATCAACCCCCACTCGCTGGAGTCACTACTCCCACCACATAAATCAGAAGAAGTTTTCAAAGACAGGAACCTTTCTTTTCTTTTTTTTATTGGATCCAGGCATTTAAGAAAATACCTGTCAAGTCATTGGCTGATTGTAGAGATAACACAATGGGCACTCTAGAGAACACACATGACAAGAAATACACTCCTCCCATAAAAGAGACAACTGCAACCTTCATCAAACAACAAAAGCAATTTCTGGAGAAAAGGTAGAATCTTATTTTCAGAATTACCACATTACAATATTCAAAATGTTCAGTTTTCAACAAAAATTACAATACATACAAATAAACAGGAAAGTATAGATCATTTATAGGAAAAAAAAAAGAGAACTAAGACCAAGACATTGGACTTACTAGACAAAGACTTGACATTAACGGTCTTATTCAAAAACTGAAAGAAACCATGGATAAAGAACTAAAAAAAAATAAAAATAATCAAGAAAACAATATAGAGAATATCAATAAAGAAATAGAAATTATTTTTTAAAAGAACCAAATAGAAATTCTGGAGCTTAAAGTAAAATGACTGAAATAAAGTATTTGCTAGAGGAGTTAAATCGCATATTCAAGCAGACAGCAGAAAGAATCAGTGAACTTAAAGAGAATGTAATTAAAATTAGTCTGGGCCGGGCGGGTGGCTCACACCTGTAATCCCACCACTTTGGGAGGCCGAGGCGGGTGGATCACGAGGTCAAGAGATCGAGACCATCCTGGCTAAGACGGTGAAACCCCGCCTCTACTAAAAAATACAAAAAAATTAGCCGGGCGTGGTGGCGGGCGCCTGTAGTCCCAGCTACTCGGGAAGCTAAGGCAGGAGAATGACGTGAACCCGGGAGGCAGAGTTTGCAGTCAGCCGAGATGGCGCCACCACACTCCAGCCTGGGCGACAGAGCGAGACTCCATCTCAAAAAAAAAAAAAAAAAAAAAATTAGTCTGACAAGCAGAAAGAAAAATATGAAGAAAAATTAAGAGCCTAAGGACCCTATGGCACACTATCAATTATATTAACACACACATTATAAAAGTCATAGAAAGAAAAGAGACAGAGAAAAGAGCAGAAACATTTGTAAAGAAATAATGGCCAAAAACTTTGTAAGTTTGATGAAAGATGTGAAGCTACACACAAAATACTCAACTTGAAGCAGAAAAAACCCAGGATCCACAGAAACATACTATAATCAAGCTCTAGAAAGTCCCAGTTAACAGAAAAATTTGAAAACAGTAAAAGAGAAGCAATCTGTCATATACAAAGGATCCTCAATAAGGTTAATAACTGATTTTTCATCAGAAACTATGGAGGCCAAAAGGCAGTGAGATATATTTAAAGTACTGAATTTTTAAAAGCTGTCAGCCAAGATTTCCATGTCTGGAAGAACCATCCTTCAAAAATCAAGGTTAAATTATGACCTTCCCCAATAGACAAAAGCTAAAGGGATCTGTCACTAGTAAACCTGCACTACAAGAAATGTTAAAGGGAGTTTTTCAAACTAAAACTAAAGGACACTAGATGGTAACTTGAAGCCCCATGAAGAAATAAAGATCACTCATAAAGTTAACTACATAAGGTAAATATAAAACTCAATATTATTGTACTTTTGGTTTATAAATACTTTTTGTTTTCTATGATTTAAAAGATAATTACATAAAACAGTAATTATAAATCTATGTTAATGGGCATACAACATATAAAGATGTAATAGTTAATAACAGCAAGATAAAGAAAGATGGAGTTGGATAAGAGTAGAGTTAATGTATATTATTGAAGCTAAGTTGATATCACTTCAAACTAGTTATACATTTAATATACCCCTGGCAACCACTAAAAAAAAACTTTAAAATATACAGAAAATAAAATTAAAAAGGAATCAAAATGGTGTATTAGAAAAAAGTCAATCAAACACAAAGAAAGGCTGTAATGGAGGAATTCAAGAATAATAACAACAAAAAGATATAAGACAAATAGAAAACAAATAGCACAATGGCAGAAGTAAATTCTTCATTATCAGTAATCAGTTTAAACAGTTAATAATCAGTAAATGGTTAAACTTACCAATTCAAAGACAGAAAATGGAAGAATGGATAACAAAACATGATCTGACAATGTTCTGCTTACAAGAGACTTATTTTAGAACCAAAGACACAAATAAGTCGAAAGTGAAAAGATTAAAAAATTCCATGCAAATAGTAACCAACAAAGAACTGGGTGGCTATATTAATATCAGAAAAAAATAAATTTTAAGTCAAAAATTGTGACAGGAGACAGACGGGCATTTTATATTGATAAAACGGTCAGTGCATTATGAAGTTATAACAATTATCAACACAGATGTAACAGAGACCTAAGATATGTGAAGCAAATATTGACAGAATTGAAGGGGGAAATAAGCACTTCTACAGTAACAGTTGGTGACTTTAACAAATCACTTTCCATAATAATAGAATGTCTAGATGGAAGATTAATAAAGAAACAAAAGACTTGGACAATACTACCAACTAGACTAGATATATATACAGAATGCTTCACCAAACACAACAATATACACTTTCTCAAGTTCACGTGAAACATTTCGTAGATAGAACATAGGTAAGGCCATGAAACAGCTCTCAGTAAATTTTAAAAGATCATCATGATGCAAAATATCTTCTTCAACCACAATAGGGTGAAGCTAGAAATCAATAACAGAAGAAAAACTGAAAATTTTGCAAATACGTAAAAATTAAACAACACTCACAAACAGCCCAATAAAGGAAATCAACAGGGAAATTATAAAACACTTGGAGACAAATGAAAACAAAAACTCAATATACCAACACTTCTAAGAAACAATGAAAGCAGGACTCAGAGGGAAATGTATAGCTGTAAACGTCTACATTAGAAAAGAAGAAAGACCTCAATCAACAACCTTACTTTAAGGAACCACATAAAGAAGAGTAAACAAAACCCAAAGCCAGTAGGAGGAAGGAAATAATAAAGATTAGGGCAGAGATAACAAAAGCAGAGGATATAAAAACAGTAAAATTAACAAAATTGTAAGTTTGGTCTTTGAAAGGATAGAATATAATGGATAAATCATTAGCTAGTCTGGGAGAAGAAAACAGATAAAACACAAGTAACTAAAATCAAAAATGAAAGTAAGGATATTACTGTCAACCTTACAGAAACCATAGAGATTAGAGGCCCTAACAACTAGGCAATCTAGATGACATGGACAGATTCCTAGAAACACACAAGCTGAAAATGCTGACTCAAGAAGTAGTAGAAAATCTCAAAGGACCTACAAGAGGATAAATCCATAATCAAAACCTCTCAACGAGAAAATTCCAGGACAAGATGCCTTTACTGGTGAATTCTACTAAACATTTAAAGAAGAATTAAAACCAATTACACTCAAATATTTTTCCAAGAATGAGAAGAGGAGGGAACACTTTCTAACATATCTATAAAGCCAGGATTATTCTAGTACCAAAGTCAGACAAAGATACTACAAGCAAACTACAGACAAACATCTCTTAGGAATGCAGACATAAACACACACACACACACATACACACACACACACGCACACACACCACAGCTCAAGAAAATACTAGCAAATTAATATTAACAGCATTATTTTTGAGACAGGGTCTGATTCTGTTGCCCAGGTTCAACAGCAGTGGTGAAATGACAGTTCACTGCTGCCTTGAACTTGAACTCCTGGGCTCAAGCAAACCTCCTGCCTCAGCATCTGAGTGGCTGGGATTATAAAAAAATTTTTGTAGAGACAAGATCTCACTATATTTTGCAAGCTGGTCTCAAACTCCCAGCCTCTAGAGATCCTCCTGCCTTGGCTTCACAAAATGCTGTGATTACAGGTGTGAGCAACCATGCCTGGCCTTAACAGCATATTAACAGGATTATACACCAAGATCAAATGGTATTTATCACAGGACTGCAAGGGCAGTTCGACATAAGAAAATTAATGTAATTTACCTCATTAATAGAATTCAACAGATGCAGAAAATCCACTGACAGTATTCAACACCCTTTCATAGCAAAAACACTCTGAAAACTGGGACTAGCAGAGAACTTTTGCAACAATATAAAGGGCTTTTATGAGAAAACCACAACTAACATCACACTCAATTGTGAAAGCCTAAAATTTTGCCCTCAAAATCAGAACAAGAAAAGGATTGCTGCTTTCACTTCTGCTATGCATAATTATTCTGCGGGTTCTAGACCCCAAGCATAGGTATTCAATATCCTTGGTCATTAAAGAAATGCAAATCAAAACCACAATGAGAGATACCTTTTCACGCCGACTAGAACATCTTAAACCAAGAAAACGAAAAATGACCAGTTTGGCAAGGATATGGAGAAATAGGAACTCTCATACATTGCTACTGGGAATATAAAATTGTGCAACTACTGTGGAAAAAAGTTTGATGATTCCTCAAACAATTACACAAAGAATTAACATATGATCTATGATTCGGCAATTCTACTCCTAGGTATAAATTCAAGAGAAAGTGAAAATATATGTCCACACAAAAAATTATACACAAAACACAGTAGTAGTATTCATAACATTTGAAAGTTTAAACAACTCAAATGTTCATCACTGGATGAATAGATAAAGAAATTGTGGCATGCACGTGTCATGGAATATTACTCAACCATAAAAAGAAACAAAGTACTGATACATACTATACGTGGATGAATCTAAGAAAAATTACGTTAAGTTAAAGAAGCCAGGCACAAAAGGTCACATATTCTATTATTTGCATTATATGATGTATTAGTTAGCGTTCTTCATAGAAACAAAACCACGAACCAACAGGAGTGTGTGTGTGTGTGTGTGTGTGTGTGTGTGTGTACAAACAAAAAGAACAGGTAATATCTACCACAGAGGTTTCTTTTTCCTAAAATAACATTGCCCTTCCTCAAAAACGTTGGGGAAAAGCCGTATCTCTCATCCTCAAAACACATGAGCAGAAAGCACAAGTTAGAGAATGCTCTGAGGAACAGAGAAGTCAGCAACACCTATTTAATTGATCTCATCAATTAAATCTAGTCCACAGAGATACATACCAACTTCCTACCCATGTAGAAAAATAATGTAACAGGGGTGTGGGTGTGTGTGTGTGTGTTTAAACTAAAGATATTGTATTCACTGCAATGTCAAAGTAAAAATCAGAGAAAATAAGTTTGTTAGTCCAGGCTCTTGCCAATGCAAGATTATTCCCTAAGCTGGGACTGCAAGTGTTTTGTCTAGGACAGTTTCAAATGACTCAGACAAGAAGGGCTCCACGTCATTCTGTGGAAAATGAGGCTACAGCCCAGAAAACTATGGCAACATATCCCATGTCCTTACTTTCAACTTTCACTTTGCTTGGGTTGGATTTCTCTGAGGTATGCTATTTAAAAAGACCCCTAAACACACACACACCCTCTCTCTCTCTCTCTGCCCCCATTTCTAGTCATCACTCTTAATGTGGTTCTACCTGCTCCTAAGACAGCTAAGATTTACTTGTACATAAAATGCTCAAAAAGAGCAAATGAATAAATTAATAGGCTAATGAATGAAATGAAACTAAATTAGCCTTCACTTTATTCCCTTGAATAGACAGAGTAGGGTAGTAGAATGAAACTGCTGGTCTAGGAGTCTCCAATGCCCATTCACTGGACACGTGATCTCATCAAGTCAGTGTTCTTGAATCTCAGATCCTTCACATATACAGTAAGGAAATGTATACCCTCTATGCTTTTAAAGTATTTTGGAAAATCAAATGACATGATAGACACCAAAATGCCATGTGGGTGAACTATGACTGTTTACATCTCTGTTTCTTTTCATTTTTTGCATTGTTCTTCAAATTTATTTATGTCTTTTTAGTGAAAAAGTAAGACTGAATGTATTTATCATGTACAATACAGTGTTTTCACATTGGTGTTTGTTTTCCTTTCTTTTAAAGGGCAACTTTATGAAGTGTCATAAAAGAGAGGTATAAAGGCCTGGATCGAAATTGAATCAGAACTTTTCAGCTCCTTTCTTAAATTCCACCTTAGAGTTACAAAAAGTCATTCTTGTTTTTCATATGAACATCTTCAAAGGTCAACTTTTATTTTAGATGAAGTATCACATATAGAATAAAGATTATAAATATTAACAGCAACCACTGTTGCTTTAATCTTTGACAGAATGCATATGTTTGTCCAGTTCCAAGTCAACGCTGTTGTTACTACTCTTTAAAATTAGAGAAATTCCATGTGTGAATACTTGAGCATGTGGCGAAATATTTTGCGGGTTTCTGCTTTATACAGCTATCTTGACTGATACCAGTCTCTCTCCCAAATGTGTAATATTTTCAAATATAAACACACACTAAAAGAAACTAAATGTGGATTGTGGGTGACATTAATAATCTTGCATTACAGATTTCCAAGGCTACATTCAAGAGACTTAAGTGTGCAATGCACCAATAACCATTATACTGTATTATACTGAGTGTCACTATTATAAACACATTGATCGACTCCTCCATTTTTCAAATTTAAACATACTTTAAAGTTTGGCAATAGTCAATAAATCATCCTAAGATATTAAAAGCTAGAAAAGTCTCTGAGAGATATGTCCATCAGTAGCAAAATTCCTGACCCCGTTATTTTAAATAATCTCCCTTTGTCAGTGTCTGACACTGTCACATCAGGAGGTATACTCCATTTTCATTCGCTCTTAATAATTCCTTTTTAAAAACTGACTAGAATAAATGGTATCTCAAAGTGTGTCCATTTTTGCTTTTTATTTCTCCTTTTTCATGAACCAGGAACATTTAAAGTTTCATTTTTCTGATCTATTACAAAACTAAATTTTGGATTCAAGTATTCTTTCTGAAATTTTTACTTGTTACTTTTTTTATTTCATTAAGATTGGCTGTGGTCTTTATTAACTCTCTCTTCCCAGTTTCCTCCGTTTATTTTGTTTTTCCTTTTCTAATTCCTTATGATAGATTTCTGTCTTTATTTTTCCTTAGTTCCTTTATTTTTAGTATTTATTCCTTAGTAACAAAGTAATTTAAAGTACAAAATGTCCCTGAGTCCAGCTCTACCCCATCACATTTAGTGTGAAGTTTCCTCCTTATTGCTTTGATCCAAAAATTTTAGGCGAGTGTGTTTCTTAGTATTCAATTAGTAAAACGATTTTTGTGACCTCTCAGTAGTCTTTGTGCCTAAAAATCTCTATTTATTCAGTTTTTCTTCATAGGTAATTAATGAGCACTTTTTGTGTGTGAAAGTCCAACCAAATATACATGGCCTCCTTTGAAAAACACAAGCTTATGTTTACAATTATTGTTTATTGATTGTGTATTCAATTACTGCAAGACTAATTTATTTTGCCTGCTAGATCTGTCCACTTTCCAAAACAGTATATTGAAGTTTCCTGTTACAAACACGTTCCTATCACATACTGCATTTTGCATAGTTATTGTCTTGTATATTTTTCTGATTTTTTTTATGCATAGAAATTTAGGAATCTTATAATTCCTTTTTATCATTACTCAATACCCCTGCTTAACCTTAAATGCAAGAGTATTATTTTAATACATTATCACATTAATGATACTGTGATATTAGTATAATGCCTTTCCCACTTTCTACTTTTTAGGGTTTTTAAATAAGTGTTTTGTTAGTTTCATTTTGTTTAATATTGCCTGTGTTTAATTATCTTCACAACCTTATTTTCTAGCTTTCTGTTATTTATTTGTTATCATACAGCATATAACTGGGTTTTGTGTTATACATGTAAAAATAACAATTATCTTTAATGAAAGCATTGAGCCCACTTGCATATACCATAATGGCTAAGATGCCTTGATTATATATTTTTTATCTTACCTTATGACTGCTAAATATTTCAAATTGTTTCTTAGTTTTGTTACTTTGATCAATTCTCTAATCATTCTATTTTTTTCCTCTTATTAATTTACAAATTCTATCATACTTTTCCATTTCATTAATAGTTACCTCTCATGGACATACATTTCCTACTATCTTTTAAAAGCAAGTGACCAAATATTTCCCCCACAGAGATGTATTGTTTCACTCTTAAAGATGGGTTTTCCCCACCAAAATGCTTTTTTTCCTCATTATAGCCATCTCTTTATAATTAAGTTCTGTTTTAAATATTTTGTCCACTTGAACTTCTAGTTCTCAAAGTTGAGTCTCAACTATATCTCATCTTTAATTCATCAGTCAATTATTTGGTTGGAAAATCATGTGAGATAGCTTGGCAGTTTTGTCCCTTGTGAATCTCGGGTTAAAATTTGAACCCCACTGTTGGAAGTGGGCCTGGTGGGTGGTGTTAGGGTCACGGGGGCAGATCCCACATCCTCTCTGTAATGAATGAGTTCTCACTCTACTAGTTCACGCGAGAGCTGGTTGTTTCAAGGGGACTGGCACCTTCTCCCCTCTCTCTTGCTCCTGCTCTTGCCATGTGACATACCTGCTCCCCTTCGGCTTTCCACCATGATTAGAAGCTTCCTGAGGCCTCACCAGAAACAGATACTGGTGTCATGCTTCCTGTTCAGCCTACAGAACCATGAACCAAATAGATCTCTTTTCTTTATAAATGACCCAGTCTCATGTATTTCTTTGTAGCAATGTGAAATGGACTAATACATCATATTTTCAGCTTTAGAAAGTTAAGTACTTTTTAAAATGTAATATTCAACTTAAATATCTTCCAGTATTTTGTTTCTGCCTTTTGTTCCTTCTGGCTAGGCTTATGTTGTGTTTCTTCTGACCACTCTTCCTTCTCTGGATATCAGAAGAGACTTGTATTTGGACAGGAATGTGATTCTATAGAGTCCACGGGATAGCACAGCACTCTTGCATGGAAGGGAAAGTGGTGTCTCCCTTAATTGTGCGTGGAAGCAGAAAGCCTGCCAGTCCCTGATGAGGTCCTTGTCTGCCTCGGGGATAGTGAAAGACCCCTCCTGTTTTGCTCTTTTTTGGTCTCTTGGAGGCCAAGGGGACATGCCACAAGCTCATGGAGCTGGGCTTAGCACAGAGATCCTCATATTTCTATGAGCCTAACTCTGCTTAGGCTCTACTGTTTTCTGGCCTCACCCCAGGCTCCCTGTAGATATTTTCCATACATTTGACCAGGCCACTGGGAAAAACACTACAATCATTCTCTCTACCGAGACTCCCAGGAATTAAGACTTTACCTGTGCCCTGGTCCCTATAATGGCCTGTAACCACCAGGAAAGGCACCTACAGGCCGTCTGGGTATAGAGCAGAAGGATCTGCATGCAAGGCCACCATCAGTTTCTCGCTCTACCCGGGACTGCATCCTGAGCCAGACTTTTGAATATTTGCTTAAAAACCCTCGTGCCTTCAAACTGACTTTGCAGATTCTAATCTCCTTCCTCTAATCCAGGAGTCCCCAAACCTGGCTGCACACTGGATTTCTCTGGAGATTTCCTAAACATCCCGATTCCTGAGGCCCAATCTCAACTAGTAAATCAGAACATCAGGGAGCCATGCAATACTGTGTCATTCATCACACTACATGTACTATGTGTCATTAAACTGTAAAGTTCCTTGAGGTCTACGACAATGTAGCATAACATTGTAGGGAGTCTCCTTAACACCTTACCAAGCCTAGAACAATGCCAAGAACAAAACATAAATTTTGGTAGGTAATATGGGTTGAAATAGAAGGAAATCCTTAAGAAAATTTTGGGTAATGCAAAGGATTGTCATACAGGACAGAAAGCAAGTCCATAGAAGCAAGCTAAAGATGAATGATGACCTAGGGGAAGAAGTGGCTCTACCTGGTACAGGTGTGTCAGGGATGGCTTCCAGAGAAGGTGACAGGCCAGGGCCAGGAGAAGGAAAGGAGCATGTACCATTTTCTAGCTAGACAGGATTTCACTTTCCGCATCTATAAAAAGTGTTACTATGAGTATTTTGATGTTAAAGGGGGGCTTTTTGTACACAGAGACCATAACCTGAGGTCACCAGATGTTTTTAACTAATTCAAATGATTAAACTGCAAATGCAAAAACCCAATTTTCCAAAACTTGAAGTTCAAATTATAAGTGTTATGTGCTAATTATAACCATGACTTTGAAACATAGTCAAATTCTCCTATTCATTTCTATATCTGAAGTCTAAAATCAATTGCTAAATCATCTTTTTAAAATTTTAAACATAAGATAATTGATTGAATTATCTTACATAAATGTTACATGTACTTTTCTTTTTTGTCTTTTTTTTTTTTTTTGAGACAGAGTCTCACTCTGTCTTCCAGGCTGGAGTGCAGTCTCAGGTCACTGCAACCTTCACCTTCCAGGTTCTAGCGATTCTCCTGCTTCAGTCTTCCGAGTAGCTGGGATTACAGGTACCCGCCGCAACACCTGGCTAATTTTAATAGAGACGGGGCTTCATCATGTTGGCTAGGCTGGTCATGAACTCCTGACCTCAGGTGTTCTGCCCATCTCAGCCTCCAAAAGTGCTGGGATTACAGGCGTGAGCCATGGTGCCCGGCCAATATTACGTATACTTTAAGTACCAAAAGTATGCAGATTATTTCAATGATAAAAAATTGTCCCTATGCTTAAAAGTGTGAATTTCCCAAAGGTTGATTTATTTACTTTTTTTTTTTAATTAAAACCTCCCAAGAATAGGAAATCTACTCACCTTTCAGGGGAAGAGTTTACCTTTGCAAGCAACATGGGCACCTTCTACAGGTGAGTTCCAAAACTTGGGACCAGAAGCCACACAGCCACCCAAAATGATTTTACCAGGACCCCAGATGCACAGACTGAGCTTCCTTCACAACGAGAAAAAGACATTATTCCTATACACTTACAAACAAATCTTTTGATTTTAGTCTCTAGGCCCTTCTTGGTTACAGGGAATTTCCTTCAAACTTTCACTGCTGGAAGAAAGTTGTATTCTTTTTATATATGTACTGTCTGGCAAGGCCATACCTTGATTTGATTGATTCTGCACAACATCAAAGTTTGGTTGATTGATTCTGCACATCATCAACGTGTGGCCCAGCTCTGACGCTGCAATACTAAGTCAGGCTCATCACAAAAGTGACAAGTGCAGCTTCTGTTTCAGTGAGTTTCGCCTGAGGAGCATGGAGAGGAGCCATATGCCATCCTTTGGGACTCTAAACCCCAGCCTCTCTGGGATTGCTTAAAAGCAGGCGACGTCAAATGACAAGTCGTATGACAGGGTGCCAAGTCTTATTCTTCCATTTAAAGTGGTGAAGTTGGTGCCGCCTCCACTCCAAGAAGCCAAATTACATGGGAAATTATATGACTGTAATAAAGAAAGTATTTTGAATGCTGCCAAATGCTGAGCTCAGATATGAGTTTCTCCAGTTCCAAGGAATGTCTGAGATAGGAAAGTTCAAAAGCCCCAACCCCTATAAAATTAGCTTTCTTACTTAAATATAATACCAAACGAACATACTACCTTGAGAAACATTTCAAACTTCAGCAGGTTTTTCTAACACCAGTAAGATGTTAACTTTGCCTATGACAGATTTATTTCTGCAGGAGATCTAAATGAATTCAACATTCACATCTCAAAAGGCAACAGAATTTCTCTCTTTTAAAGGGCCTCATGGAAGACACTAGTTAGAAATGTTTTCAGACACTGGATTAATTATTATTAATAGATAAAACTATATGAAGTCTCAAATGTTTATTCTCATGCCATAAATAAACAATGACCAGAGAACTGTGTGTTTAGAAAATAAATAATCACTCAAGTATTGCTACATTAGAGGAGTTACCTAACATTAGGAACCTTCCAGCTGAGGGAAACTCTTCCTCCAACCTCATAGACACAGGAGGTATTAACCAGCCCCGGAGGTGAAACTGGATTTTATCAACTGGAATTTATCTTACACTACACTGAAATATCAATGCGAGACATTGGATGTTTTTCTATGGTTATGGGTCTGGTTTTGTTGTTGTTGTTGTTGTTGTTTCTGTTCTAATTTCCCCAAGAGTCACTAAAATCTCTAGGTAGACTTCTCCTCCTTTGATTCAACTGACCTAACATTTATTAGGGAAAGGGATCCAAAGTCATAAGTTTAATAATTAAAGGAGTATCTACTGTAATTTTCAAAGTGTATGAACAGGAATATCCTTAAACTGGTATTACAATTTTTATGATAATTGTAATTTGAAAAATTACCGCGCTTGCCAGACTTAAGGAAATCCTTATATAGTGACTACCACCTCGTGGGAAAAAGAAAAAAAGGATCCGTGGAAACCAGAAATAAGTGTCAGTGGAAAGAGGCAGGAAATAAACAGAATATGCCCCAATGATTTGAGGAGAGTGACAAGAATGTACTTTTTCAATCCTCTGAAAAAGCCATTTTAATCAACTCTATCTCCTGCTATCACACACCAGATAAAAATGGTGCTAACCAGAATCTGATCTCTCTAGCTATTTTCATTGCTCAAAATCTTATCCTTTAAAACAGGATAGTCTCCCCTAATTTTCTCACCTCATATAACCTGAAGCCAGTGAATTTCCTTTTCGTCTATTTGAAAAGAAACCATTTTCACTTGAAAAGAAAGACAAGTTTTGTGGCCTTGTGAAATGACTTGGGCATTTAGAAGAGGAAAAAGTTACATCGACATCTACATTGCCACCTGAAATTGTATAAAATACACATCCCAATTCTTTCCTTTTTCTGAGCCCTTAATTTTCAGTGTGATAAAATTACTTCAGTTGGTTATATGTTGATCGCCACACAACAGACATTCGAAAGTTACAATCTTCTATGAGCATTTATTGAGGTACTATTGCCCCATCACACCACAGTAAGTGCTAAGAGGTTGTTTATAATTTGAGATAGAAACTGTCTTTACACACATAGAGTCTCAGTAATCTGGAGTGAGTTAAAATGGATGGATAAATATTATCGCTAGCAGAGGCATTCAATCTATACAAGTTCATATCAATTTCTGCCACCTTTCACTTTTATACACATACACACAAACGCACGTTCATATGAGAACCACGTGTCACGTGAATGATAATAGCACTGAGACTAAATCTACTTGGCCAGGGCAAGTTGCAGGGATACAAAGTGAGTTTTGTGTTGTGCTCCACAGACAAAAAATGTTTGACAGAAGGGAGGATACTCATGGCACCAGAGATGGTCTCCATCCATCCATCCAGCTGCTGTTATCTAGCAGATATTTACTGCTGAAAGTTTAAATTCTTCCTACATCATTAGCCCCACAGAGTTTGCAGTACACAGCAAGCGCCCTGGATAAATGATGTGAGGCTGATGGAGGAACAATGGAAAACTAGTGTAATGGAATGATTTCAATCCTGGGGGTCTGTTGGCATCTTTTAAAAACCAGTTACTTTATCAAATGCATACAAACAGCAAAAATACTGCTTAGAACTGGTGACCAGTGGTCCAAGCTACATGGCAAAGAATCATAGTTGTTTTCAACATAAGGTCACAGATTGTACCGTCTCCATCGATATCTGTGACTTTTCTCTAGGTTTAGGACATTGTCCCTCTAGGGGGAGGGGCCTTAAGAGAGGGAGCCTCTATCCCCTTTTGTTACCTACCATATACCCAATGCCTTGCACATGGTATGAAGTGGAGCCATCTGAAATTGTCATTTTGCAAGTTAAAACATCTAAATTTTGGCAGTGTCATGTTTCTTGCAATAAGAGAATGAAAAATGCCTCTCTTGATTGGGGCAGGAAGAACAGTGATGAGGTAGGGGCAGATAATCATGTGTGCATAATAAGAACATTTTCTTATACAAAAATGGACTTTTTTCTGCTTAAACATGTTAAATATTTCATTTTCAACATCTTCCCCAATCTTGCCTATTGGCCTTCCTCACCACTGAGTGTTCAGCATCAAAAAAAAAAAAAATGGTTCCTAGATTTCTTTCTTGATTATAACTAATCATTCAAAGGCATCATCCTAGGGTCTAATGCAATTGATTTTCAGTGAACTTTTAAATAATTATGGAAACAATAAGTAAAAGAAGGACTGAAGATGAATAAATGTTGTAATGTTCAGAAAGGAAAAGAACGCTCACAATACAAACTGTACAGGCTGGCAAGTTTGGTGTTCAGCCAAGAAAATGTTTTGAACAAACTGGTAAGCAGATAATGTGGGAAGAATTTAATCTTGAAGTAAAGAGACAATCATTAGGAGTCAGGAAAGACTGCCAATAATCGTATCGTGAACATTCTTCTTGGCTGCAAGATTTTTCTAAAATGCACCATTAAATACACATCTGTATTTAATGGTCAACTGACAAAAATATTCGTGATACCTTTCTGGTGGTATAAAAAAATTATTGCTTGAGTTTTAATGTATTTAGACAGAATCACAATTGACTGAATACCCACTTCACCATTGTGATGGTTTAACAGAGGAAAGCCTTTGAAGTCACAGGACTCTCAGCCGTATGCGCAGTCCACTTCAACAGCATTACCAACGACTTAAATGAAAACGTGCCTGCAAGCTCATCAAATTTGTTTTTATTCTTTCCTTTGTTCTGCAAAAAAAATTTTTAAAGCTATACATTTTCCTCCCAGAACTGCTTTAGCTGTGTCTCAGATATGTCAGTCGTCTTCTTTTGACATTTCTTTTACGATTTCTTCGTCAAGTATTCAGATTTTTTTTTCAGTTTCCAAACACACATGATTTGTTTTGTTTTGTTTTTTTAAATTTCACTACATGTATGGTCAAAGCATATACTATGTATGATCTCAGTTATCTAAAAGTTGTTAAGGTTTACTTTCTTGGTAATGTAGCATGTGGTCAATTTTTGTGTTCTATGTGTGTTCAAACAGAAAGTATGTTCTCTATTTGTTGAAAGTAAAGTAATTTGTATCTACTAGATATTTAACTCTGACAAATGTTTATTTTTTCTGATTGATATATCAAAGCCTAATCATTATCTATTTTTCCCTATAGTTTTTTCAGTTGTTTACTTTTTGAAGGAAATCTTAAAATGTATACATATTCATGTTTACTAGACTTTCTTGAAAACTATCATTTTTTACTAATACATAGCATTCGTTCTTTTAGATAATATTTCTCTAGTAAATCATTTTTTTACCCCTTTAATCTTACTGAAATTGTTTCTATTACATTTTGGTTTTACATCCCATCTGAATATCTTCATCAGATAGTTAAATCCCTAGTCATTCTAGATTATTTAGTTAAATCCATAGTCATTCTAGGTTTTGTTTCATTCATTTCCCCCTATCAATTTCTTAGGCTTCTCAGTGTCTAAAATCTGCCCCCTTTCTCTGATCCAGTTCCTCTACAGGACAATTATTAATAATTAATAGCTCCATTTTCCCTTAGCTCTTCAATAATTTCCACCACACTCCCCACCATACACTCAATTCAGTCTTTCCACTCACCCCAGCTCTGCTGGTATCATCTAAAAAATTATTATGAGCATTGAGCATATCTTTTTTTAAGTATTATTTTGACAACAGTAATCTTGACTTCATTTCCAAGTTAATAGTGGCCCTCCTGGACTTAACAGTTTTTTCGGAGTATTACCTCAATGGAGATTTTCAAAGAAGGTAGTTGGTGAAATTTCTGATGCTTTGCTTGCCTAAGATTGTCTTATTTATCCTCGCATTTAAATTGGCAGTTTAGGTCGGGCACGGTGGCTCACACCTATAATCCTGACAATTTGGGAGGCCAAGGTGGGTGGATCACCTGAGGTCAGGCATTCCAGACCAGCCTGGCCAACATGGTGAAACCCCATCTCTACTAAAAATACAAAAATTAGCCAGGTGTGGTGGTGTGTGCCTGTAATCCCAGCTACTTGGGAGGCTGAGGCAGGAGAATCACTTGAATCCATGAGGCAGAGGTTGCAGTGAGCCAAGATCACGCCACTGCACTCCAACCTGGGCAACAGAGCAAGACTCTGTCTCCAAATAAATAAATAAATAAATAAATAGTTTAGTTAATATAAAATTGTAATTAGGCATTCAGGGGTGTTGTTTCCTTTAATACTGGAAAATGCTACTCAGTTGTGTTTCTTACAAAATGGCTGATACCAGTCTGATCCCCGTTCCTTTGTATAAGAGTTTTTATCTCTGGAAGTTTTTAGAAATTTTTTGTTGTCTTTCATTTTCCCACATTTCATTACAGTGTATCTGTATGTGGCTTTTTCATTAGTATATGGCACTATGGCAGTCTTTATAATCTGAGGTCCTCTATCATGGTAGAAATAATGTTGTAATTTCAATTTTTCTCAGCTTCTTTGACTCCTATTACATTTTAACATTTCTATATCCAGCCGTCATATTTTTTTATCAAGTCTTTTACATTTTCCCTCTCTTTATCCCTTCCTGATGCTTACCAGAAGAATTCCTTGGCAAAATATTCCAGCTGATTCATTCTTAAGACTTATTAATTGTTCTTTTTGGTTCATCTGCCGTGTTCTTTATTTTAGCTATTACATTTTCATATTAGATAGCTCTTAATGATTCTTATTTATGATTTTTAAAAATTCTTGCTTCGTGTTCCACATAGCTTCCCTTATCTCTTTTAAAGTATTTATTATACTTAGTTTTTATGCTTGTTTTTGTCTGATTTCTTAAGTTCTGCTTAATGACCATTGTTTGTTCTATGTGTCACTTGTGTTTTATAGGGGTTTTAATTCTAAGATATTTCCCTATCATCTCCTGTGAGCATATATTTCCTGAGGGCCTTCTGTGCCTCTGAAGGTAATGCGTACCTAGAGGAAGGAGATCTGGGCTGCTGATGTGCACTTCTGATGACTTTGAGGCAGAAGGAATTCCTCAGAAAGGGAAGCCTCTGAGGCTTCAGCCTAAATCCCAACACTGATTCATGCTGGGTGCCGGGGGAGCGCATGCACGAAGTGAGCAGCCACCTGGGCAGGATGGTGCCCCTTCCCCACCCGGGAATCATCCCTCCCTTACCATTGTGCCTCCGGCTCCTGGCTTTCTACTTTGCAATGTTGACAGGTGGGCAATGCCTATCTAGAGAAATTTAAAATGTGCCTCCTAACCTACCCTTGCATCCATGGACCCTGTCCTTCTGCTTTGGGCTGCTTTTTATCCTCCACACACCAGGGCTCAGTTGTCAAGTTCCCAACATTACCTGCCAGAGCCATCACGCCTCCCCTCACCACACTGGATCCAGGGTTGGGTTCCAGATGTGAGTCAACAGCCTGTGATTAGTGGCTCTCATGTAAGACACACACGGATCCAACTAGCAAATTACAGATAGGAATGTCAAACAGGATATCAGAGACAAAGTCCTGAATAATCTTAGCAGTGTGGTAAGATGGGTCAAATCAAGCTCAATAAACTATAAAGGCATAAACACTGTCCATTCGAGCTTCAACAAAAAAGAGAAAGAGAAAGGAAAGAAAAGGAGAGGAGAGGGGAGGAGAAGGGAAGGCGAGGGGAGAGAAAAAGGGAGAGGAGGAGCGAGGAGGGGAGGGATAGAAATGCAGTGCTGAGGAGACATAACTAATTATTAAAAAAAGACCAAGAGATTATGATTACCATTGGCCTCAGCGAGAGTCAGCAATTCAGTAAGTGGCCAGGAAGGCTTATACAACCTTGAGCAGCCTGTTCTGGAGTGGTCAAAACATGCAGCACTCTGGCCTTATCAGTGGAGACCACACTGGAGAACTGTACTCAGTTCTGAAAAATAGTCTTTAAAAGAAATGTCAACAAGCTGGCAAGTGTCTACTGACCATTTCTTTTACAGGTCTCAAAAGGAGAAGGCTTTAAATGAATAAGGATCGTCAACCTGAAGAAAACTTTCCAAGAACATATTATATGAAAATGAAATTAGAAATTAAATGTGGCTTCAGAGGGTTGAAATCAGAGAAATGGATGGAAGTTACTGAAAAAAGGATTTTGCTCAATCTAAGAACACATTTTTCTAGCCATTAAGCCATCTGAGACTGTAACTTTTACATGTGCAATAATAAGTTTTATATCAATAGAGATGGTCAAGATGAGATTGGAAAAAAATTTTTTAAAAAACTAGGTATAAGCATAGGTGGAGTTGAACCATAGGACATTTGAGATCTCTTCTAATCCCAAGTGTCTATCATTTCTTTGCCCCTCCAGTTTATTCTAAATGACTGTGTATTTCAGTACCTGACTGATTTTCCATCAAGCTTAGACTCACATTGTACAAAACCTCTCTGGATCACCTTATGAAAAGGAAATTTGGAGACAGAAAGCAAGCAGCCCAAGTTATATTGCCCAATTTGTTTCCTACTCAGATTTACGATGACTCCATGCTGACCTGGTGTTTGCTGAGAACTCCAACTTCCAATAATGCTCTCAAACCATAGTCTCCACTCCAAACTGAAGCAACTTTTTAATTTAGTATATCCAATCAACAACCTCAGGTAATCAAGAACTAACTATGAGATTCGGACTCTGCCCTCAGTGTATTATCCACCAAAGTGACTCATGTCATCCTAAAAACAAAGCCTACTGAAAGTAAGAATGAGGAGATGGGAGTGCTTGGAAACCAGACAGAGACCATTTTGTTTTAATTAGCACCTGTAATGTATCGCTGTCACTTTATAGATATAGTTTTGTCATTCTCACCTCATTTCTCAGCACACACACTCACAGGACCTGTCTGCCACTGACTTGCACACCTGAATTTTATGAGATCAAGCACTGTGCTAATTCATAATAATTTGTTTCCTGCAGTCTTTGGGTGAATCCTTGACTTAATCATTTCTTTTGAGATATTCAGGAAAACTCACTCCTTAATCCATCACTTAGTCAAACAAAAATAATTTTTTATTTAGAAAATTGATACTGTATTTATAAGTGTCAAAGCATTGCTTTTGCAAATTTTATTTAAATAAACGTGAGCTTTGGCATCAGATAAACCTCTGCTCAAATCTCCAAACTATCAATTAATAGCTTGTGTATGGCCCTGGAGAAGTTATTTTGTGTTTCTGCATTTGAGTTCTTCATCTATAAATTCTGTGTAAAAAACCTACATAACAATGTTTGAGGAAGGATTAAATGATATAATGGTCATAAATAATAGCTAACATTTATCGGATATTGACTGTGTGCCAGGAACTCCTTTTAATGCCTTATATTTATTGACTCATTTGATCCTCGTAGTCTGATTAGTGAGTACTATGATTATTCCCTTCTACAGATGAGAAAATCCTGATGCAGCGAGGTTAAGAGACTCACATACAGTCATGGGCTACTCAGGTTGCAGCCGAATTGGACCCAGGCTGCCCAGGCTCTCCGACTTCACTGGGGCCCTGGACTTCATCTTAATGAAGTACATTATAGTAAGACTTCAGGAATCACCAATTCTCTTCACAACCTCAAACTCCATTCCTTCTTTGGGATAATTTGTAATTAATTTCAAAAAATTGTATTCCTGTATAAATAAAAATAGCAATAAAACTTTCCTAATGCACAGTGCTTTATGCTTCACAGTGTCCACTTGGGGAAATTAGAACTCTGCCAGATCCTTCTCTCCCTTTTACTTTTCTAAGCCTCTGTTTGCAAAGCATCCTAGGGTGAAAATTCAGGACACCAATGCTATTGGGTGTTTTGGTTAATCAGTAATCAATTTTATTAATATTCACTTATTCCAATTACAGAGAGTTGAAATTTTCCCTGTATTCTTTCTCTTCTATCAACTCCCATGATACTAAATGACCTTCCTGAAAATATGGTCTTCCTTGAACTTTCTCCCGTCTCACTGAACGGGTCACATTTAGGAACATTTACACGACTGGATTAGAAGTATGCATCAACACAAGGACACATATCTAAACAAAAATGGTCATCCCATGTACAATTCAGAGACTTGCTGTGCAGTAAGAAAGCTCAGCAAAAGTTTTCAACCAATTTCAGATTGACACAGCTCAGACCTGATCCTTGTACTTGTACTTAGTTTTTGCATGTACTTTTCTGAGCATTAATAAAATTGTTTAAAATATATATTAAATATTACTAGGTTCTCCAAAACATGCCAAAGAAATGCTGATTTCAATTAAGCTAAAAGATTTCAATTAAGAAAAAGTCAGATGGGGTTTTTAAATGAGAAATAAACCACCCAAGTATAAACAATAAAACCCATGAGGTCCAAAATGCCAAATTCAAACTAGAAATTAGGTATGTCAGAGAAAGTTTCAAGGAATACCTTACAAGGGACTCTGAAGCCAATAATTTAGGTTTTTAAGATAACAAAGGCAGACGTCCAACAGGAAAATAGATACAACTACTTTTGATTCTAAGTGCAAAGGATTTGTTTAAGAATTAAAAGATAGAGATAATTAATTTCCAATTTTGGTTTACTTTGAGGAACATATTAACATAATCTCAAATCTAAAAAAGAATGTGTGGTTTCAAGGGAAGAGAAAGTGCTTGGGATTCAGACCACCTGAGGTCCAATCACTGTGATATTAAGGACTTTAACTTTTTTTTTTTTTTTTTTGAGAAGGAGTTTCACTCTTATTGCCCAGGCTGGAGTGCAATGGCACAATCTCGGCTCACTGCAATCTCTGCCTCCCAGGTACAAGCAACTCTCCTGTCTCAACCTGCAAAGTAGCTCGGATTACAGGCATGCACCACCATGCACTGCTAATTTTTTGGTATTTATTAGTGACAGGGTTTCACCATGTTAGCCAGGCTGGTCGCGAACTCCTGACCTCAGGTGATCCACCCGCCTTGGCCTCCCAAAGTGCTGGGATTACAGGCGTGCACCACCGCGCCCGGCTTAGGACTTTAACTCCTCTATGCCTCACTGTCTTTATTTGTAAAGTGGAGATAGTAATGCCTATGTCATAGCTTGTTGTATTTTATAAGGTATAGGGAATGCCTGGTACATACTAATTACTAATACTTCTCACCCTCACTCCTTATTATGAAGTAGAAAGGCTGACATTTAGAAAAAGAGAATGTTTCAAAACTCCTTAAAATTTTTCAAATTTAATTCCAGAAATATTTTCCTAGTATGCCTACTCTGCAATCAGGTGGCTGAGGGCCAAATGGTGTTAGAGAACAGACCAGCATGGAATGAAATGATCAGTGGAGGCTTGGAGGTGAGTTTAAAAGATTTAGATGAGATTTGTGGGGGAGAAGTGGTGGTATGCAAGGAAAATTTACATGGTGATATAAAATAGTCAAAGGCCTAATTAGGCAACAATGAGAGAACATATTTAGAAAGAAGGAGAAAATCAGCCTTCTCTAAGTACACTGGAGAAAAATAAATTGATTTTTGGATATTTAAGATTGGCCTACATCACAGAGAACTTTGAAAAACGTTGAGATACACAAAATTCTGAGGCCAAAACAAATGTCAGTAGGATGTTAGATGATTAACTTGTACTGAAAAGAAATGTTTTATTTAGTATTACAAAGATCACAAGACTGAGACATGACCAGGGTAATTTCTGCCCATGAGAAATCTTCCTGAAAACTCAGAGACTTGCAAATAAATCCATCATAATCTGGACATGGAGAGTTGGTTGGTATTAGATGTAGAGAATACATCCATGAAACATTTACAGGAGTGTCCCTATTAGGTAACAACAACAAAATTTCCATAAAAATTTATCTGATGCTCTTTAATCTAGTATTCCTTGAAGTGATAAATAACTTTGAGAGAAGGGAGAATTACTATACTTAATTTACTTAAACCTCCGAGAAACCTTTAATAAGCTTCTCATCAGTAAGTTTTTGGTTGTTGAATTATCACATATAGATGAAACAGACATGGTTAATTCAGTGACCCAGTGTATCACTTATCTATTGCTGTGTAACAGATTAGCCCAAAATTAGCAACTTAAAACAAAAAACTTACTATCTTACAGTTCCTGTGGATCAGGAATTGGATGCAGTTTACTTGCGTGTGTCCAGCTCAAGTTCTGTCATGAGGTTGCACTCAAGCTGTTGGCCAGGGATACACTCATCTGAAATCTCAACTGCGGCTGAAGGATCCTCTCGCAGGCTCACAAACAGGGTTGTGGGCAGACCTCAGAAGCTCTGCTCCTAAGCTCACTTACGTGGGCCTCTTCTTAGGACTGCCCCCCAGTGTGGCAGCTGGTCACCCCAAGCCAAGCAATCCAAGGGAGAGCAGGAGAGAGCACGCCCAAGACAGAAGATACGACACAGTCTCTTTGAAACCTAATCTCTAAAGTGACGACATCGCTTGCCATAGCGCATGCACAGAAGTGAGTCACTAGGTCAAGTGCACATGAAAAAGAAAGATGTAGGCATAAATGCCAGGGGGCCATCTCAGAGAGGCTGCCTGTCACACCCAGCCTCCATTTATAACCTCCTTCCTCCAAAGCCACATTCCAGCTGGGATTGGCCCTGTTAAAGTTCTGGCTGATGAGACATAGCCATGTCTTCTCTGTATCCCTGAGGAAGGTTTTGCTTTGCTGATTCAGTCCTTTGCTCTTTCCTTTACTCAATTTTAGTCCATCTGATGGAATGTGGACACAATGGCTGAGTATGCAATAGCCAACTTGTAACCGTGAGGAAAAGGCCAGAAAAATTAAATCATTATTGTTTCTGACATTGCTAAACTGCTGAACAAAGGCCAACAGCAACGTACATCTGGGTTGCTTGTTTCACGGGAAAAGTTCCTATTTATTTAAGTCACTCTATTTAGGTTTTTTTCTTACCTGAAGTAGAAAAGCATTCCTGGTTTATATGTTAGGACACTGTCTTATATTAGGAAACAAGCCCTGGGTATAGATGAGACTTTGAAGAGGAGAAGTGAACAACCTGGACTAGAACTTACATACAACCCAAAATTTTAATTTCTGATTATTTATTGTGATAGTCATTCTTATATATTATTTTTTTCTTCCTTCTGAGTAGACCAGTAGGGTTATAAAGCTTCCTTCGCCTCTAAATTGACATTCAGCCCATCTCTCTGACAAATAGATCTCAGCAAACCTCCAAATATTAACTAACAGAAAATAAATGAATAAGTGACATAAAACTGACCCAGATGTGGTGGACGGATGACCCATGGAGAGGTGGAATCTACACCCTCACTTCCTACAGGTCTTTCCTTGAGCGCCAACTTCTCAGTGGGACTTTCTCTGGCTATGCCACCTAAAATTAGTTTCCCTGCAAACTTTCTACCCACCTTCCCTGCTTGACTTTCCTCCCAGTGTTCATCACCTCCTCGTGTATCATAGCCTTGACTCACTCATTGTGGGGATTGTCTGTCTTCCCCTAGGCTTCACGACAACAAGAATGCTTCTATATTTGGCTCAGTGTTATGTCCCCAGCACCAAGACCTGTCCTCGACATATAGGAGGCATTTGATGCCTGTTTGCTTACTGAATTCATCACTTCATGCACTGAATATTGTTTAAGAAGATACCTCATGTGAGACAGATAGAGGACCTGCCTTCACAACTCACAGCCTACTGATAAACCCTCCAAACCAGAAATACAACTGTGTGTGTATGTGTGTGTTTAGACAAGGTAGTGTACATCGATTTCTATAAAAGAACCACCACCCCAGAAATCGTGAGGAACTCCCAGAGAGCCCATGCCACACAGCCTCTGGGCTGCTCTCAAAGCAAATACAGTAAGGACCCCTGCATTTGAAGGCTCACCCACTGCAAATCCAAATTTCCCCAGTGCACCAGTTCATCAAAGCCCATTTCCTCTGGCTGTCCACCCCCCAGGCTTTTTAGAAGACACCAATTATTTTAACCTTACCTTATCTAAACATAAAACTCCTGCAATTTAATCTACTCTAAAAGTCTTCTGAACTTACCCTCGACCTGGGAACAATGTAAATATCTAATCTATGCACACTATTAATTTGGTGTTCACTACACAATTGTGTGTGTTTCTCTCACTTAACCACATCTTGTGTAACAAGTTTCGGTTCCAAACCTCTACAGAGAAGGAAAGTGTCAAATTTATTTTTACTGACTTAATAAATATTGCTCAATATTGTTAAAGATGGCGACAGCCATATGAACGCAGATTGAGTTTTGTAAACAGTCTTTCTCCAAGAGAACTGAGGAGACTATCCGGTTAATTGAGGCTTATAATTCTGTACTGTGAAGTATCCAAAAACACTTCAACACATCATTTGTGAGTCAACTCTCCATTTGACCATTCACAGAGAGTGTTGGATCTGAAAAGCACCAGTAAGAAAATCTAAATTATTTTATTTTTGACCTTATCTTCCAGGGCTGTGGCTTTTCTTCCTGGTCGAAAGAGTGGCTCTCAGCGTCCCCTTGTCCCTCAGGACTCCATTTCCATCTCTTCCTTCTTCTCCTTCCTGCAGTGAAGCCCGCTCGATGCTACACACACTTCAGAGATGAAGAAAGAGTCTGGGGCTAGAGGCTTCTCCAAACAGCCCTGTTGAACAGCAGTAGGTTCGAGATTTCCATCTACATGACTTTCATTCTGATCTGAGTCTGTCAATGTGGACAACAACAACAAAGTATTTGTTTCTAACAATGCAGATGAGACATGGGGGATTTGAATTGCATGAAAATAATATCTCATAAATTCTTGCTCAAAAACATTTTATAAAAAACTCTTTACAAAAGTTAAAGTCCCATCTGGTGCACTTTGCAGGTGCTGCTCATATACCTTTATTGTGCCATTTTAATTTGTGTTCACATTCAGAAAATACTCTATCTCCCTGCTTTTAAAATCCAGCAGAAGTACAAGATCCTTGACAAGATCCTTTGTACTCAGACTCTAAGATTTATTGCAAAAAATTAGCACCTCTGCAAACCTTCTTGGCATTCCTGCATCAAGGTTTGGGCTTGAGGTGGTGGCAGTTGAGGTTTTTGTCTTGCTTCCTCTCCTTTTCAGGTCCCACCCTGAGGGGGTTGCGCTCGGAGCGGCACCACTCCAGGGGCTGTGCAGGAACAGGTATCTGAATCTGAGAAAAGTCGCGTCTCTGGACAGAGGAAAAAGGAAGAAGAGCCTCTGCGTTTCAAGGAGCTTAGCGGAAATTTCTCTCTCACACTCTCTCTCTCTCTCTCTCTCTTTTTTTCCCCCCTTTCTCTTTTCTCTCTCCACATTGCCCTTAGGACAGCCTGAGACAACCAACACTGGGCCAAGGGGAAAAAACTCTGAATGGAACCTAACTTTTTGACCATAAGAACCGGGAAAATGGTCCTCTGGGAGCTCAAGAGTATAGAAAATCCCTAGATAGCAGAGAGCTGGAGAGGAGTATCTCCAAACTCTATGTATCCAAAAGATGTCCTAGGCTCCACCAAGCTTCAGGTGCATGGACCAGACACCCAGACACATAGCAAGAGTTCAAAAAACCAAATACGGCACAAACCACCACCCAAATCCCAAACCCACACTGAGGGGAGCATGCCTGTGGCAACCCTAATATCACAGAAGTTTTTGCAGACTGTACTGACGTTTGCATCAACACTCACAGCAGGTGACACAGAATTGTGGTCTGCACTGAAACAGGCTGAAGGTCTACAAGACAAAGAAAACAACACCCTCCAGAGGATTTGAAAGCGCTCAGTCTCCCAACACAACATGCAAATGCTCAGAGTCTCCCAACACAACATTCAAATGCTCAGTCTCCCAACACAACATGCAAATGCTCAGAGTCTCCCAACACAACATTCAAATGCTCAGAGTCTCCCAACACAACATTCAAATGCTCAGAGTCTCCCAACACAACATCAAATGCTCAGAGTCTCCCAACACAACATCAAATGCTCAGAGTCTCCCAACACAACATTCAAATGCTCAGAGTCTCCCAACACAACATGCAAATGCTCAGAGTCTCCCAACACAACATGCAAATGCTCAGAGTCTCCCAACACAACATGCAAATGCTCAGAGTCTCCCAACACAACATGCAAATGCTCAGAGTCTCCCAACACAACATCAAATGCTCAGAGTCTCCCAACACAACATGCAAATGCTCAGAGTCTCCCAACACAACATCAAATGCTCAGAGTCTCCCAACACAACATGCAAATGCTCAGAGTCTCCCAACACAACATCAAATGCTCAGAGTCTCCCAACACAACATGCAAATGCTCAGAGTCTCCCAACACAACATCAAATGCTCAGAGTCTCCCAACACAACATGCAAATGCTCAGAGTCTCCCAACACAACATTCAAATGCTCAGTCTCCCAACACAACATTCAAATGCTCAGAGTCTCCCAACACAACATCAAATGCTCAGAGTCTCCCAACACAACATGCAAATGCTCAGAGTCTCCCAACACAACATGCAAATGCTCAGAGTCTCCCAACACAACATCAAATGCTCAGAGTCTCCCAACACAACATCAAATGCTCAGAGTCTCCCAACACAACATGCAAATGCTCAGAGTCTCCCAACACAACATCAAATGCTCAGAGTCTCCCAACACAACATGCAAATGCTCAGAGTCTCCCAACACAACATCAAATGCTCAGAGTCTCCCAACACAACATGCAAATGCTCAGAGTCTCCCAACACAACATTCAAATGCTCAGTCTCCCAACACAACATTCAAATGCTCAGAGTCTCCCAACACAACATCAAATGCTCAGAGTCTCCCAACACAACATGCAAATGCTCAGAGTCTCCCAACACAACATGCAAATGCTCAGAGTCTCCCAACACAACATTCAAATGCTCAGAGTCTCCCAACACAACATCAAATGCTCAGAGTCTCCCAACACAACATCAAATGCTCAGAGTCTCCCAACACAACATGCAAATGCTCAGAGTCTCCCAACACAACATCAAATGCTCAGAGTCTCCCAACACATCAAATGCTCAGAGTCTCCCAACACAACATGCAAATGCTCAGAGTCTCCCAACACAACATGCAAATGCTCAGAGTCTCCCAACACAACATTCAAATGCTCAGAGTCTCCCAACACAACATCAAATGCTCAGAGTCTCCCAACACAACATCAAATGCTCAGAGTCTCCCAACACAACATCAAATGCTCAGAGTCTCCCAACACAACATTCAAATGCTCAGGAAACAATTCAAAATTATCCAACATCCAAAGAACCAGGAAAATCTAAAAAATTCTCAGGGAAAAAGACAAGCCACAGATGCCCAGTATGTTGGAATCATCAAACAAAAATGTTAGAGCAGTTTTTTTTTTTTTTTAATCATCTCCATGAGGTAAAAGTGAGCAATCTTCAAATGAATTAAAAAAAAAAAAAAGAAGAAGATCTCAGAGGGAAATAGAAACAATGTAAAAATAGACGATTCTAAACTAAAAAAAGAAAAACTTTAAATTAAGAAAATCATTGGATGAACTCAACTGCAGAATGGAGATAAGGGAAAAACTTGAAGATAGACTAATAAAAATAAAACACAGAGAAAAAAGCTAGAAAACAAATAATGAACAGAGCATGAGGGATCCAGAACACCTCCTAGACATTTTCTCCAAGTGAAATGAAAATCTACATTTGCACAAAATCCCATACGCTAATGTTTATAATAGCCATATTCATAATCATCAAAAGCCAGAAACAATCCTGTGTGCCCTAATGAGGGAGTGGCTAGGCAGGCTGTGTTACATCTACATAATAGAGTACACCCAGCAACAAAAAGAACAAATGGCCACCAAAGGCACCCACACTGATCAGTTTCAAATGCATTCATCTAAGTCAAAGAAGCCAGACTCAAAGGCTGCATCCTGTATAACTCCATTCATCTGATATCCCAGAAAATATAAAATTAGAGGAATGGAGAATAGATCCGTGATTGACAGGGGTTCATCTGACATTCCAGAAAATATAAAATTAGAGGAATGGAGAATTAGATCCGTGATTGACAGGGGTTTGGGATGGGAGGAATGTCTGACTAAAAGGGGAACAACGGAAATTTAGGGAAGCGGGTGAGAAAACTATTTTATATCTTGACTGTGGTGGTATTTATACAACTCAATGCATTTGTCAAAATTAACAGAACTGTACACCAAAAAGAGTAGATTTTGCTATATATCAACTTCAAAAGAAATTATGAGTAAACAGCAGTGAGCTCATAGTCATGGAGTGGTTTCTGTTACGGGGGGATGAAATCATATGATAATTTCTTTTGCCCAGGACACCCACGATAAGCCAGCCATTGCCTTCACCAAGGCCAACACTGTTTGAAAAATCTATGGCATACGAACCTCATTGTAACATAAAAACAAATAGCTCAAGTGCTATCAGAAACCATCACCAGCCTCAAAGAAGCAATCCCTCAAACCCTGAACGCCTGAATGAGATGTCAAGAGCAAGTGACTTATCTTCTGACTCAGTTTCCTTGTTACAAAAGGAGGATATGAATCACAAGGTTATTGTGAAGATTAAATGCCTGCAGTATTTAACCCAGTACAGTATTTAGCATGTAGATCAATTCAGTAGGTCTCAGTTGTTTTGCTGAGATAGCTCTGAACTCATTTCCCCTACAATTCTCTGAAGCTTTTATCCTCCCTAAATGCCAGAGCATGAGCTTATGCGATGCTACTTATTATTTTGTAGCTCAGAATGGTCCCAGGAGCAGCAGAGCCACCTTAGGGCATTCTAGATGGTGATCCCCGATCCCCAAGAGATTAAAACAATTCAAAAGACCTGAACTCCTCTAAATCAGGCCAGCAAGACTAGGTCTGATTAGAGCCATCTGAATGTACGGCTCTGGAAGACAAGAGCAGTTCCTAGCATTTCCCAGCTTTATTTAGGTAGAACTAATGTACAAGAAGTTGTACATAAAGTGTACAATCTGATGAATTTTACATACAAAAAACCATCACTACAATCAAGCTAATCTTCCTTTCAGCTTCACTAGTTCCCTCATGCCCCTCTGTAACCCACCCTGTCTCCACTTCTGTCCTCAGGAAATTACTCATCTCCAGTCTATCCTCCTATATCCAGATTGGTCCACATTTTCTAGAATTTTAGATGAGTGGACTGTCAGTACTTTTTGTTTGATGGCTTTTAAAGCCCTACTCGTGTTGTGGCAAAGACCAATAGCTTTTATTGCTGAGTGGTAGGTTACGTGGGTTGTTTGCAGATTTGACTGCTACAAACAGGGCTATAAACATTCACATGCAAGTCTTTGTGTGGGTATTTTCTTTCATTTCTCTTGGAGAATTACCCAGAGTGGGATGGCTGGGTCATATGGCAGGTATATATTTAACTTTTTGAGAAACTGTCAAATTGTTTTCCAAAGTAATTTTATATTCCTAACAGCAGCTTATGAGCGTCTGGTTGTTCCACATTCTTGCCAACAATGGCTATGATTAGTCTTTTAAATTTTAGCCATTCTAGTGGGTGTGTGATTGTGTCTCATTGTGCATTTGATTTGCAGTTTTTTAATGACTAGGGACGCAAACAATCACTTCTCTGGTAAAGTGTTTGTTCACATCTCTTGCCCAATTTTTCCTAGGTTGTTCACATTCTGACTGACTTGTAAGAGGAGTTCCTTACGTGTTTCAAAACAAGCCCTTTGTCAGACATACATTTTGTAATATTTTCTCCCAGTGTCTAGCCTGACTTTTTATTTGCTTAACCAGTGCCTTCGAAAAGCAAAAGTTTTGTTGTTGTTTATGAAGTGCCATTTATAGATCTGTTTTATTTTGTGCTACTTCTGCCCAGTTCAAGGAACCTCTGCCTCACTGAAAGTCACAAGCATTTTCTTCTGTAGTTTGAGAAATTCTATAGTTTTAGTTCTTACATCTAGATCGATTATATTTGTTGAACTCCCACATCTTTACAAAGCTAAACATATGTTTAATATTCAACAAAACTGTATTCATTTAAGAGGCTTATAAGGGTTATTTGGGTTCAGGACATAAAGAGAAATGAAAGGTAGAATGAAGTATTTCAGGAAGCTTAAGTGGGGAGGAGAAGACAAATGTTTGCTGTTATTCAAGACTAGAGCGATAATCTTGTGCACTGGAAATGTGCTAAGAGAGCAGATGTTAGACGCTCTTACCACAAAAAGGGGTAACCATGTGATCTAATAGATATGTTAATTTGCTTGACTATAGTAACCATCTCAGTATGTATATTAAAACATCATGTTGCACGCTCTAGATACAATAAAAATAAATTATTTTAAAAAAAAAAAACACTCACTCCAGAACTACACTGACCTCTTGGGAGTCTTCCAGCCCAGGAGCCCGAGTCCGCTGTCACCAACAGGAGGGCCCAGAGCAGGGCAGCCTCGGACCCAGGAAAGACCCGGCAGCATCAGCTGTTGACTTATTCACCCGAATTTCCGGAGCCAGAACTGCTCTCATGGGTAGGGGGATGTGAGTGCTGAATGGCTGGTATGATTTAAGGCTGTATGACAACGAACGTCCTGGCCCACACCCCTCCTGTGTCGGTGAAGGGTCCTGAAAGGGGCGCTGTACCCGCTTCCCTCACTAGGGTTCTGCCAGCAGCAGGACGTTTTCCAGGAAGAACACACAGTCAGGCATCCCTCTATCTAGTAAGCCGAGGCCCCAAAGCTGAGCGCTAGGAAGACTCTGCGACATACCTCTTTTTGCTCTTAGGATGAGGTTCAAAATCCTCACTGTGGCCCCAGGGCTCTAAGCCTCCTAGCTTCTCCCTTCCCTCTGCAAGCTCAATCCACACAGCCTGTCGTTCAGGTTCTGGAATAGGCCATGTTCCCTTCTGCCCCCAGTCCTTGCCTCCACTCTTCCCTGAGCTAAAACATGCTCCCCTCATCTGTGAATCTCCGATGCCCTTCGGCTCTCATTTTCATGGTCACGTTTTCGTGGGAAATCCTCCTTCAGATCTCATTTTCGTGGTCACGTTTTCCTGGGAAATCCTCTGGAGACCCACTTAGACTCTGCTAGGCCTCTACAGCGGCCCATATGCTCCAAGGGCACCTTGCTGTGACTGCTGTGTGAGCAGCTATTTGGTATCCATCTGCCTCCCCCTCAGACTATAAGTTCCATGCAGGAAAAGATGACAACGTCCACTGCGGGGGCCCCAGCACACTCCTGGGGCCAGGTTCATAATGAAACAGTCGTTGACATTGGGGCCAGGTTCATAATGAAACAGTCGTTGAAGGCATTTGTTGAATACAGAACCTAAAATTGTCTGACATGGCTAACAGGAAATATCCAAATTGTTGCCCCTAGCAATTTGCATTGTTTTGAAGATATTTATTATCATATTTGCCATTGGTCTTAAAATTCAAGTCCTTGAAAATTGCTAACTGCAAATATGGATCTCACAGAATCCTTGGATTTTTACGTGTGCTGTAAAGCCCAATCATTATGAATTATCACCGTGGCCATCAATTCAAACTCAGCCATACAAGACAGCTTAGAGGCCCCAGGGAACTCAGAGGACAGTGGATGAGGATGGCTGGAAGTCAAAAGAAGGTAGAAACGTTGACAGAGATAGGAGAAGGAAGCTAAGGTGCCCAGAACTAAAATCAGAGTAATGTCAAGGCTCAGAAAAGCAGTGAATTTAACTAATTCTTAAATCACTTCTAGGGTGTTCATGAGCACTGACTTATGCTCCCTGAATTATACTTTGTGTAATTTGAAACTGAAGTAAAAAAACAAAAACACACCTTAGAACATTCTGAAACTAAACAGTCATATTTGTTTAGATTTTAGGGAAGTAATTTCTTCACCACTCAATCCAGGACAAAGGAATTTCACCTGAGTTTATCTTTACTACTGATCTAAGCCTTGAGTTGTAAACACCAGAGAGAGAGAGAAAAATGCTTTCTTTGCAGTATCCCAGAGTTATTTAGTGGGGAAGAGGTGGTTCCTCTCGGTCCTTTTATCATTGAACAGGAAAATGTGTGATAACATTTAATGTTTAGCATTTTCTCAGCAAAAGCTGAGCACTGCTGCCTCTGAACTGAGAATAAAGCCAGCTCTCATAATAGCAGCAGAGAAGGCGCAATCCAAAATCGACAAAGCTATCATGAGACAGGAGTAGCCAGTGGCCACAGTCCACACCACAGAGAGAAGATATCCTCTGGAGGATGAAAGAGAAACAGCAGAGCTTTTGTACAGAAGTGAGTGAAAGGAATGTAACTGGAGTGTAATCACCTCCCATGTGTGGTCCTGGTACGTCTTGGGGAGATTGTCCTCAAAGCTATGTCAGGGTGCATTACTCCTTTTCCAGCGTAACTTCCAGCTGTCATTCCGTGTCATGAAAAAATTATAAGCCTTTCTCATAGTTTTTCTTTTACAAATTGCACAGCAATGTGTCGAAAGCGATCTCCTTCTCTCCAGTAAAAAGAAAGCGTTCTCTTAGGACTGCAGAGCTTCACAGCTTTCAAGACGTGGATTCAGTATTGGGTGCCCAGAGCAACCCCTGCAGAGGCCAGTCTGGAAAGGCAGCCCTCAGCAGCTGCACCGCAGGTCCTGCGCAGAGGAGCATGAGCACGCTGAGGGGTTTAAGCATGTGCAGAAAAAGTAATGGAATTACACAGAGTCAGCGAGAAAACAGCTTGTAGGTGGACTTTCCAGATAAATGAAGAGGTCTCTTCTTTCAGACACCAACACGCTTTCGCTATACGCATGTCGAGGTAAACGTATTTTTGAGGGAAGGCATCGCACGCTTCCTGGTAGTGAGTATTTAAAAAGAAAGGCAGAGGCACCATGAGAAACTTGCAGGATTGAAGGATGGGGAACCTGGATTCCACATATGCCCCACCACTCCCTGGTGGTTGGATGTGGGTGAATCATTGCCATTATTCAGAGAATAAAAGTAATATCCAATACATGACCTTGTTCCATGATGAAAAATGGCTGGCTCGCCTTGAGCGCTGTCCTGCGTGTTAGGCATTCTTCTGCGTGCTGGGTGCCGCTTACCCCATTACTACTCGGAACGGCGACAGCGGGTGCAGTAACCAACTGAGGCTGGAGGAGCAAAGTGAGGCCACACACACCATGGGGTCTGCAGCCAACCACAGCCCGGCTCTAACCAGGAAGGCAGCCTCAGGCGCACAGGTGCCTTCACGCATCCCAGGCCTGAATTGTTTCATCTGTAAAATGAAGTTGATAGTAGACGCTAAGTCCTTTGGAGAATCAAATGAACGGTTATGTCATAGAAGGCACTCAGTACTGCTCGCTGTGTTCCCTTTCCTTGTGAAGTGGGACAATCCTGGTTTTGAGTCCAGCTAACATGTGTAGCTCAGCATCAGTTACATCAGACATGATCTGGGTTATTTTAAGGATAAATAAATAACGCATATAAAGCATGCGTCATGAGTATTTGAGAACAAAAAGTCTTTCCTGTTACTTACTGAACATCTGCAAATTGCATGCGCATTTCACATCCACAGTGTCCAAAATCCAACTAAGTCTCTTTCTTCCCAGCTTCATCTATCTTCTGTATTTATTGTCTTATTGGCACCATTCTCTACCCCCAAATTTAGGAAGATTGCTTTGTGATTTTCCCATGGTCATCATTCTTCATATTCAGTTTGTTGTCATGCCTGTCTATCCTGCCACGGTTTATTTAACTTCTTCATCCTTCCTAACCACATTACTGCACGTTCTAATGTGCCTTCCTGCTTCGAATATTTCTCCACCTCAACTCATCCTTCGGATGGCTTCTGGGAAATTCAGAAACTCTGCCCAGACTCTCAGGACCTCTAACAATCTGGCCCAAACCTGGTCCTCAAGTCTAAATTCCTGTCCGTCTCAGCAGGGCAGCCTTCCCCCAAAAGCGTCCTGCTCTTTTCTAACTCCTTGCTGTTGATCATTTGTCACCAGATAATGAATTATTTGTCCCCCAACAGTCAGTCAAACTGTGAAAGTTTCCTTTTGTACCCTTCCTTCTTTACACCAATACATATGGAATTTTCATCTCTAATATATGTCATTATGAAATGTTTCAAACAAAGATGAGGAAATAGCGTAACATATGCTCTCGTATTCCCTATCCAGATTTAGCAGAGAACAGCTTATCATGTTAGCTTAGTTTTCAACCTCTTTAAAGAAATAAAATATTATGGATCCATTCCAAAGTTTCCCCCACCTTCTCCCTCCTGCCTTCCTCATAGATACGACTGTTCTCAAGTGTGTATCAGCCTGACTTCATGCATCCTCTGTACTTTTTCATTTGCATGAACCCATTTAAATGAATTAAACAATTATTTATCATGTTGGAGAGCAATTAGGCCATATCTCCTAAAATTGGAGATGCCGATCATCTGAAACCCTACAATTCTATCACCCAACACTCACCCAGAACAGCTTTCCTGTGCATATGAAAATACACAAAGTGTATACTGAATTATTGTTTGTAATAGTGAAAAACATAGGAAAAAACATAACTGGCTTTGAATGAGGATAATAAGTGAATGAAACGCGATTTATTCCTACAAGGTATACTTTAGAGCAATTAATATTGCTAATCTAAATTGTATTTGTATCAAAAAACAAAGATATACACAAAAAACATGATATTAAATGGAAGAAAAAAGTTGAAAAGGATACACGGTACAGGATACCCTGTTCTTTTTGACGAACATGTTCACATTTAGATAATCACTATCAGGCTATCCATATTTTCCTGCCATAGTTAGGAGGAGTGAAAGAGGTGGCTCTTGTTTTCTGTTTTCCATCATCTGGTTTCTGACCATGATTTTTCAGAGTCTTTTTTGTTAAACTGACCAATTTCCCACCCAAATTTTCTTGTTCAGTTAGGATATGCATTTTAATCATTTTGGAAGGGTTGTCATTAAAATGTTAGCATATATTTAAATGTGGATTTTTTTTGTTGCTATCTAGAATTACTCTATACACCGCCCTGCCGCAAACAGACTATGGACCTTGGCAATGTTTCACAAGCTTCCTTTTCTTATTTTCCACTGTTTCCCATGTTGAAATTATATGGAGTTTACATTTCTGAATTTTTACCAAGGGAAGAGGGTCTTGTGTTCCTTCAAATCATACATAAACAATTAGGGAAATTCAGCTAGGCACTACACTGATTTCCTCATGTACCACCCTTTCTAATAGCTTGTATCATCATCTATTTTATATTATTTCCTTAATCATATTTGGATACCTCCTTGAGTGATTATTTTATAAAATGCCTATTGTGGGTCATTTTCATAAGGCTTTCATTACTTACAAGTATTTTTATTTCACCTTCACACTTGAATGAAAAATTAACTCAATATGAAACAAATCTATATTCCAAGATGTTTTATCAAGTGACTATAAAGACACTGTCGATTGTTATCTATATTGTTTTCTATCAATGATGAAAAGTCTGATGTTGAGCTGATCCTCTTTAATTTGTAGTTAGCTGATTTTTCTTTGTGTAGTTTTATGATTCCTTTTTTGTTTGGTGCTTATAACCTCGCTAGCCCGCGTGCAGGCATGTATCTTGCTTGGCAAACCTTATCAGTTCTAGGTCTCCCTCAGTCTCAGGAGTCACAAGTTTCTTCAGCTTTTGGGAATTCCTGACTCTTCCTTTTGTTTGTTCTCTCCTTCTGGGATCCATAGCTGGATATTTAATGTCTAGATCCATCTTCCATATCCGTTAGCTTTTCTTCCTCTCATACTTGGCCTGCCTCTTACCTTTTGTATTGCATAACCCTTAGACTCAACTGACCAGTTGGATAATTCAATCTTTAGCTGTATTTATTCTGTGTTCAACATATCTAATATATATTTTTTTCATTTTGATAGACATATTTTGAATTTCAAAGACATATTTTTGAAGTCTGTTCATCAAAGCTCCTCAAATCTCTCTAAGGTTGTATTTCAAGTTTTCGTCTATTGGCACTACCAATTCTGTCCCCATGGTGATTCTCTTTTATGTGTATACATGTGGCGGTGTTGTGTTATTTTTTATTTTACTACCAATCAAATACTGGTGGGTTTGGGTGCCTGCTTTTACATATAGCTGAGGGTTTCAGCTGGCTCTAGCCCAAGTAAGAATCTCCATCCACATATTGACAGATGCCCTGGGTGATGGAGAGAACAGACCTAAACAGCTGTCCTGTTCCTCTAGCGTCTTCTCTGCTTCTCTGGGCCTGGCCCACTGCAGTAACTTCTCGTATCTCAATTCTCGTTTTGGAGAACATTCTCAATTTTAGCTGTGGACAAACATTTGAGTCAGCGATTACATTTTCTTTTTCCTTGTTTGCATTTTTTCATGTGGGTATTGGTGAGCCCAAAGTTCCCACAACCTGGGATCTCGTTCTCTTTTCTATTCGTGGGGATATTCAATTTTTAGGCTTTACCCTGGGTGTGAACACTGCTGCTGCTAGATGCTCAGCACAGGAAGGAAAGCCAAGGAGAGCTCGTCAGGCACATCTGCTGCGGACACAGAAAATTAATCCATTGTCTGACAGTCACCCCACAAAAACCCTTTGGGGTTCATTATTTACTCACTATGGGCTTAAATTACCTCTGCAACTGATCTTACCACATACACAAAAAACATTGCTTCTGGTTATATTTGGGGGTATATCTTATCTGTTTTTACTTTTCCTATCCATTTCCAGCTGTTGTCACTTTCTGAAATTCCTCACTATTTCTAGATTACTCATAATCATGGCACCTATTAAGTTCTCCAGTGCTCTAATTATATCATTTCAAAGGTTTTTTCTACTGTTCATGGAAATTCTGATGTGGAGTGGGAGCTTAATACAATACCTTGCATTTTGTTGCTATCATTTTAAAAAGGACATATACCATTGACTTTTATATGTCTGTTTCTCCCAGTGAGCTTAATAGAGCCTTGAAAGCAGTAATCTTGCCATTTATACTTATACCACCATCATTGTGGGCATGCAGTAGGCTCCTAATAAAGTTTTTTTTTTTTTAATAAATGAGCATCAAGGTTTTAAATATATCATTACTCTGCAAAAAAAATCATTAGACAGCAAAAAACCCTCTGAATATTTTTAACTTCATCAATCTCACTTTAATCTCTTATCCCTTCTTACTGTAATCTCAGAATATAACCCATTTGATTATGTATTTGCTTTGGTCTTTTCTTCTTCAGGTTCAACATGGTTAGACCAAAAGACACACCAGAATTGAAATCTAAAGATGTGAATTGGAGTCCCAGTATTGACATTTACGCAATCTATGGCACTCGAAAAGTCATTTAAACTTTTTCAGTTCTCAGCTTCCTCCTCCTCAAAATGGAGAGGCATATGCCTGCCTTTCCCATTTCACAAGGCAGGTAGGTGTTGGGGCACTTAGGTTAGACAATGCTATGAAAGTTTATTATCAGATCCACAGTAATTCAAAATGTGTCTTCGAATTTCATTTCTATTTGAAGGCATAGAAATGACATCACCACATCATGGCTTCTGCTCCAGTGTCACAGGGGATGGGCGAAGTAAGAGCGGCGTGTGTTTCCATCTTCCTACAGCACTACGAGATGCTCCTTTCATGGACCCTCTGGAGGATTTTCCAAAAACTGGGGTGCGGCAATATTTCCAGTTCCATCCCTTCCTCCAGAAACTTACCAGTCCCCATCAAGATGTGAAATCAATTTCTGCTCCCTTTAAACCCAGGCCAGATTTTGCAAGCACTTCAGAATAGAACCCACAGGAAGCGCTGTAATGCTTCCTGGCTTCCACAGCTGGGTCAGAAAGGTGATATGCTTCCCCTAGTCATCTTTCTCTCTCACAGGGTTCTTACCCTCGCAACCCAGCTGCCATGTTGTAAGGAAGCCCAAGGTATACGAAGAGTCATGTGTAAGTGTTCTGGCCGACATTAGTCAGCATCAACCAACAGTCACATGAGTGAACGAGGCTTCAGATGATTTCAGCTCCAGCCTTTGAACCTCCCAAGCTGAGGCCAAGCAGGGCAGAAATGGGCTGTTGCTCCTGAGCCCTGCCCAAATTGTAAATCCATGTGCAAAATAAAATGTTGCCATTGTTTTAAGCCACTTCATTTTGGAGTAATTTTTTATACAGACGTAATACATGGAACAGGCTCCACGGGTCCTCTCTCCCTCCTTTTCAGATATTCAACGCACTCACAGCCTTTAAACATTCTCCAAATGTCTGTCACACTAGCTATGCCTGCCTCATGTGCACCAAGAGTAAATATTATCCTCGCGTTAAAATAAAATGCACACTTGTGAAATCATCAGTGAAACGTGAGGGAAGCAGTTCAGTGGGCAGAGATATCTTGTTAACTGCAGGCCACCTCCCAGCCCTTCCTGCAGTCCCACCTCATCTCACCACAGACCAGGAAAGGAGGTGAAGCCTCCCTGCCAGCATCTGCAGGGTTGATTGCCTTCGATCTCAGCAGTCTCCAGCCAGGAACAAGCTCCAGCCACAGAACCCTTCTGAAACCAGGGGAGGTTACTACATTTTCTTCTTAAATCGTAAACTGTTTACGATACTTCATGAAACGCCCATTCCAGTGTTAAGGAAACAGAATGCTTTCTGTAGGAGATAAGCCCTCATGAGAATGTTTAATTCAAGTGTTTAGTAATGCAACCATGTTAAAAATTAAGCTCCCTTTCATGACAAACACATTTTGTCGGGAGAGGAGATTGGAACACAGAGGGACCCACTTCCGTCATGTAATCATTGTTCTTCAGGACTTGGGATGATCGTCTAAAAGAGGGAGACGCAATCAGACTGGCTATCTGTGATCATCTCAGTAAAAACAAATGTTGCTGGAATGCAACTGTCCTGTTTATTCTTTTGGGTTTACTTTCCTGTATTTTTACTGAATTCAGTCAAATGGTTTGTGTATGTCATCACAATCTGAGAATGTGTCTTCACAAGACCAAAATAAATCATGAATCACTAATTCAGAGGGGAAAAAAGAGAAAACCAGCTGTTCATCGGCAAAACACAGTTGTTCCATTGAATCCATTTTATGCTGAGGCAAAAACCTCACAGGATGGAAAAGCATAAAAATCTTCCAATATAGAAATCCACAAATCACTTCTAATTCCTTTTCCTTTCAAATATTTCTTCTCATAATTTTTGAGAGATCTCAATGATGAGACTCTAAGGAATTACACCCGAGCCTCGAAGTGATCATGTACTAACTTTGAAACAGTTAAATGTCATGAGAAAAGCTTACAACTGGATAGGTCATTTGTTTGTTTGGTTTTTATAGGTCATTACTGTTTTATAAATTTTCAATACAACAAATTGCCTGATAAGGTTTCTGGCCTAGATTTCAAAAAACATGTAGAATTGGGCGCTTGAAAGTCTCCCCAAATCTAAGAGAGCAGCAGATGCTCGTGGATTCTATTCCACCAGAATAGAAATACAGGTCTTGAGTTCGTGGCCAGACACAAAATGAGGAGAAGCCACCACCTATCTGGGCAAGCTTCCCCAACTGTGAAACAAAAATAACATTTGCTCTGCTGACCTTACAGTGATGTGAGAAAAAATGAATCATTCAGAGTTTATTGCAAGACAGATATTTTTAAGATTAAAAAAGAAAACAAACTTTTGTCCACTGTGTGCAACAAACTATGAATTGTGGTCATTTGTGTTTTAAAATAAACCCATGACCTGCAATCTCTCTCTGCTTGTGAGCCCTGGGATTTTTGATATATCAGGTTATTTGTGTGGTATGTGTGTGCATGTGTGTATGTGTGTGATGTGTGATGCATGTGCGTGTTTGGTGTGTGTGTGGCATATGTGGGGAGTGTGGTGTGTGTGAGTGGCATGTGTACCATGTGCAGTACGTGTGTGGTGGGTATGATGTATATGTGTTTGGTGTATATGTGTAGTCTGTGTGCACATGTGTGTTGTATAAGCACTTGTGTGTGGCATGTGTGAGGTGTTGGGGTGTGGTGTGCGTATGAGTAATGTGTGTGGCATGTATAGTGTGTATGGGATGTGTATGCTGTGTGTGTGTGTGCATGCATGCATGCCCGGGTGTGTAGTGCATGTGTGGTATGTGGTGCATGTGTGGTATGTGGTGCATGTGTGTGTACGGTATATGTGTGTGTGGTGCTGGTAAGGGTTTTTATTTTCTTGGCTTGCAGAAGCAGCAGCAGCTGAAGACTGTCCACATTGTTTAGGTATGTGGACCATCACCAGAATTCTCAGGCTCTCATTACCTCCTCTCATTGGAAAAACACCTAAGACATGGGAAATGTTCTTTGATTTGGCTTCCAGAAGAATAAAATCTTAAGTGACTGTAGGCACCGCAGGAAGCACTACTCACAAGAATCACAAATCCTCAGGGATTGAAGGGACCCCTGCATACCCGCCACTTTCGAGCAGGTTCCTCAAAAGCTTTCTGGAATTGAGAAAGAAATGTGCTGACCCTTCCTGAAAGCTTCCTGAAAACCAGCTTCTGCTGCCCGCCTCAGGAGTTACTGACTTGAGCAATGAGGGCCTCCATTTCTCCCATCTGGGAAGACCCATGGTTTTCCTGCAATTGAGCTCATCCTGGCTCCCAAAATTTTAGGGTCCTGGACCTGGAGCAGCTGTGATCATTAAAAATACTGACACATTATTCAGAGGAAGGAAGACGGTGAAGCTGGGGGAGTGCCTACCAGAATTAGAGTGATAAGGGGAAGTTGAGAGAGAGAAGAGGTGGTCTATCAGGCTAGCCATATCAGAGAAGTGGGTGTTAACTTAGAATCTGTCTCTGACTTGAAATTCCTCCTCTCCTTCCTAGAAATTATAGACAATATTACACACCTCATTGGAATGCTAAAACTGCACTGAAGATGAAAACTGCTTTGTGAGATTTTAGTAATGATCACCACAATCAATTTCAACATATATAAATGAAGGTATGGTAAGTTATATACCTGAAATTGACAATTTCCATTTGTGTGAACTTTCAACCTCATCAGAAATACATTTTACCTGCTTTCCATTATGAGTTAAAGTGTTAGATCTGACTAAAAAGGCAAAAAATTCCAGGAGCATATTTAATGAAGTGGAAACAAGGCAGTCCAGAAATATCTGAAATCATTTGAGTTTATCAGAAAATCTTCCCCGGCCACCTTACATTCCCCTTTCCTTAACCTCAAAAGCACGCCCTGTTGTTTTCCTTCATTGCCGTATATCCGTAATACCTCAGACTTGAGCGTTTTACCTCTTTCATTGTTATTTACCAATGATTCTCTGTCTCCCTCTACAAACATTAAACTCCACGAAGGCAGGTTACGTGCCCGCTTTGTATCACGGGGCATACTACACAGTAGGTACTGACTATCTGTGGGATACATTCGTTATGTTTGAACGGTGAGTTTGATCACTGGTGTCCAAGGGAAGATTTGTGAAGGGTCTCGTTCTTTGCCACACCTTGAAGAACCACTCTGACCTGGGCAGTTATCAGAGCCAGGTTGGCTTCAGGGAGTGGGACAGAAGTCCCAGCCCCTTTGCATTTTTCCAGGCATGGCTGATGAGAGCCCACCCCACTGTGAAGAGCAGCAAAGTGACCTGCAGGAGATGTGACACCTTCTGCCTCAAAAACAGAGCAGCTGGCCCATTATGCCAAGGATTTCTAGACGTATCAAGGAAAGTGTGTTCCTTTCACCAACAACTACAAAGTGAAAACGCCAATTATATTAGTGCTATCATACAGAATATTTAAAACATGGAGGTAAAATCACTGTTTTAAGTCAGCCTTCTTCCCTCAATTTTGGCAAAATATTTTATATTCTAGATTTTTCTCTTCACCTGCCTATGAGGCCATTTGTAGGACCCAAGTGATGGTGTTCCAGATTCCATTTGAGTAGGTCCTGTTTTCTTCTGTTTTCCACGTCTCTGCCTCCTATGTTTGGATACCATATTGTCCTCTGGCCACATAAAACTGGCCAGATCCTCCAGCAATGGACTGAATGTTTGTATCCTCCCAACGTTCATATGCTGAAGTCTAAATCCCAATGTGATGGTATTGGGAGATGGAGCTTTTGGGAGGAAATCAGTTCATGAGGATGGAACCCTAATGAATGGGATTAGCAGCCTTATAAGAAGAGACATGGCTGAATGTGGTGACTCACACCCCTGTAATCCCAGCACCTCGGGAGGCTGAAGTGGAAGGACTGCTTGAGCCCAGGAGTTTGAGGCTGCAGTGAGCTCGGATGATGACAATGCACAACAGAGTGAGACCCTGTCTCAAAAAATAAAAAGTAAAAAAAGAAGAGACATAAGAGACATGACTGCTCTCTGCCACACGAGGATGCAGTGAGATGACCACCATGAAGCAGCCCAACGTGCAGGCCCTCAGCTAACACCGGATCTGCTGGCAAGGTGATCTTGGACCACTCAACCCCCAGAACTGTGACAAACAAGGGTGCTGTTGAAGCCACCCAGCCTACGGTAATTTGCTGCAACAGTCCAGGTGACTAACGTCACCATTATTGTCTTACCAGACTACAGCAGCTACCCAAATAAGCCCATTTAAGAAACCAGACTATTTTTTTTATCAGAGACCTATTTGTTATTTGAACTAATGTGTTAAACTTTAGCTAAGGGACAGCGATTTTTGTACCCACACATAAACAACAACCACTACTTCAATAATCACCCCCTTGGGAAAAATCTCACTGTTACAAATGTCTTTCAACAAAAACTTGTAGTAAACATTTCTTGCACATTTTTGGTATTACAACGTCTCCCTGGCTTCCCAGTGTTACCTGGAAGTATAAAAGAGGCCTTTTTAAAGTCACAGGCGATTTTTACACAGCCACAGAATCAGATACATCACTAGACTAGAACTAGATAAAGTTCTCCATTTATCAAGCAGCATCTCATGAACTGGCCTCATGTTCCACATCTCACATGGTTGCTGAATTTTAGGTTTCTGAGATGTCTACCCCTGAATATTTTAAGCAAGAATTCTGGAAAAAAAAATGGCCTGAATCTCTAACTCTGCCACTTGACCTAGTTTCATTAAAGAGGCTATTTGTTTCCATTCGACTTCATGGAGGCCAGTCATTTATGGCCTCCACAACTCCTGCAAGGTTCTAGATCGTTGGGGTACAAATTAAACAAGATTGCTTGAAGCAAAACAGCGCAGAGTGTCTCTGGAGCACAGAGAATGGTAAACCACCGGGATTCAGCTTGCCGGTCAATAGTCACACATGCCCCTTCACTGGTTTACCCAAGCTTTGGGTGCCAAATCTTCTACATATTGAGTGACGTGCCTTCCGAAGACGTGATGGTCACCCCACAACGAGCCATTGCTGCTTCTCATCTGGTTAGGGTTGCCAGCTTTAGCAAGTGAAAATGCCATCAAAAGGTTCGACATGTTAAGGTTGTTTATGATACATTCAATACTCCAAACAAGCCTGGTGCAAGGGCAGGGTGTTGGTTATCACAGGGTACAAAGTTTCAGTGATGGACTTGATGAGTATGTTTATGGCCTTGATGGTCATGATAGTTCCACAGGCACACACTTATCCCTGAATTCATCGAGTTGTACACATTGAATATGTACAGCTTTTAGTATATAAATACTTCAATAAAGTGGTTTAAAACAAACAAAGCTGGGTGCATCTCAGAGACCTTGTCAACACCAACATATAAAAACTAATAAAAAATAAAAACTGTTCTATGTTCTAGTCTGAAGAATGCTCAATGATAATATCAAGTGCTACTTAATAAGCACTTCGCACCAGGCACTATTTTTAAGACAAATTTACAGGGCAAATTTTTATCCCTATGTTATTGAGTATTCAATCAATTTTGGCTCTAAAGATACCCTCGAAACCACTGAGCTTCAGATGCAGTATTCAGGCAGTCTGCAGCCTTGTGGGCACACTGAAGCAAGGCTGGTACTCCACAGGTTTCCCTGGTGTCACTGGACCAGTTGTGCAAAATCAGCATCACTTGTTTGCTGTCATGATTGTTAAATATGTTTATTGTCACAGCTCCTGGAGGCATCTAGATGTGTAACATCTCACATATTTAAAACCTCAGACAAATGCTTGAGTTTTACTCCTTTATGAGACTCTTTCAGAGGCCCTACATTTCAGCCTGTGAATTAAACAAACTACACCCACATCTACAATTTGGCTCCTTTGGGATTCATACGTTTTTTGTTTTAAGAAGGGTAATCTGGACTCTTGGGGAAAATACCAGAAAGGTTACACCTCCAAACCTCCCCACCCCTGACCACTGGACTAAGAACTCCCTATACCTATAAACTTTTCCTCTATAAATACAGGAAAGTCAACCCAGAGAGATGATGTTAGATAAACACATATCCTCCCCCTCCTCCTCCTCCTCCTGGGAAAGCCTGGTGTTGGATTCCACACAGCTAGCAGCTGGGACAATGGACAGAAAAGATCGACACAACCCCCAACTCCCCATCCAGTTCTCCCTTGCAGTCTGACTTCATGAAGCAAGCACCAAGCCAGACACAGGTGCTTCTGTATTCCTAGCTACTCAGGAGGCCAAGATGGGAAGATCACTTGTGGCCAGGAGTTTGAGACCAGCCTGGGCAACATAGTGAGACTCTGTCTCTATAAAAAATAAACATTAGCTGGGTGTGGTAGTGCTCACCTGTAGTCCCAGCTACTTGGGAGGGCAAGGCAGGAGGATTGCTTGAGCACAAGAGGTTGCGGCTGCAATAAGCTATGATGGTACCACTGCACTTGGCCTGGGCAACAGCATGAGACCCTGTCTGTTAAAACACACACACACACACACACACACACACACACACACACACAGCAAACACCAAAGTGAAGAGCCAGCCCTTTCACCAGAGAGAATCTTCCCTTTGGGCTGCTCAGGTCACTTACACAGACTCAAGTAAATTTAGAACCTATTTGTCTCCTGCAATGTGCAGAGTTCTATGCCACTGAAGACACAGCAGGTGGTGGAGCTACCCACTGCTAGTAAACACCACGCTGTGTGCCAGGCCCTTCTTGCCCGGAGGATAGCTGTGTCACACAGTTTGGCCTCTTTCACAGAAGGGGACATTTGTGGGATGAAGTGACATCTTTTCAAAACACCAGAAGGCTTCAGACTGGCCAGAGCACCAGCCGGCCTGCCTGGCCAGCACGGCTTTCCGTGGGTGCACAGCTGTCTAAATGGAGACGGGGAAATTACAGAGGACAGACAAGCAACTGGCTAAAAAAGAAAAAGAAAAAGAAAGAGGCTAAACCATGTCTCCCTGTTTACAAGGCCGCCACCTCAGAGTCCCAGGCAGGAGAAAGTGTAGCTTGAAGACCTGCCATTTGCAAATGAGCGGGCAGCCTCGAAGGAAGTGCTTTTTAACCCCAGCCACAGAAACTGTCCATGGCAAAGTGCGTTGGAAATTCACAAGGAGGGAGATCACCAGGCAGCTTGTCAGTTTAACTCTTTATCGGAACGCACTTAATGGGATTTTACGTTCAGCAATATGAACTTTGAAATACTCAAGTTCATGTTTCACCTGCAGAGCTCCCATCTGTTTTTACTTCACCCTCAGAATTTCCATCTGCTCTTTTTCAGGCCTGTCTAATGGGATGCCCTGTTAGGCTCTACAGCTTTTCCAGGTGCTGAAGTCATGGAAATTTTAGGGCATTTTTTTAAAATAAAACTTTCGTCCTACAAGTTACCTGTGAAAATTAATTCCATTGTACAACAGCGTTCCTTGAAAGACATTTCCCAGAATGTGCGTTAAGAGCTACCATGGCACGTATGGTGATGGTTTATTGCTACCCTTGGTGACACCGAGCGCTCACAGGGGACCTTAAGTAATACAGCTAGGCAGAGGGCTGTGCCCAGGCCATGTTTCCAGGCTGATCACTCTGAGCTTCCCAAGTTCAACACCAAACCTGCAGATCTTCCCTCAACTACTCGGGGCTGCGTGAGGGCAAGACGAACCTCACAATTTCATTTGCGCATCCTGGCCTGACCTCGACCTCCCAGCAGCTGACCTGCGTGTGAGGTCAGGGAAACAGCCACACAGCTTTCTGGAGGCACAGGGCTGGCAGCTTGTAGGAAGGTGGTTAGAGCCATAATACTAGCGTTTGAGATGTGTTCGTGTCAGTGACTCATTCTCCTTGTTTCAGATCCTCCAAAAAGAATTTCACACTGGAAAAGCAGGGGCATTCCATATAAAGTCTGAGATGATTACTAGTGGGGACCAAGTGAGAGCGAAACAAAGGAAGGAGCTAAATACAGCCGTGGCAGAGGACTGAAGATGTGCAGAAAAACATTTAGTGTACCAAAAGGTATTTACTGTTTACTCAGAAAGGTCTCCATGTTAGACCTCTGGTTTATCCAACATATATTAGAGATGCTGATTCATTTAGCATATGATGCTTTAACATCAAAGAGTAAACAGGTCACAGGGTCATAGGTTACATAAGTACAGTGGGCAAAGAAGCCGGTCCTGCTGTGTGATTTAGACAGATCTAAAAGGGACTCAGACTGTCTCCTCTCTGCGGATCCATCAGCTGGAGATTCACTGTTTGGGTTTAACAGCTACGATGAAGTTGCAACATTTCCCCACTTAAAGCATTTAATTCAAATGTGCTGAAAAGTGATATGCATTGTTATAGCCTGGCCTTTCCATCAGATCATTGGAACCTTCTCTTTATGCAGTCCTTATTCTCTCCCAGACAGAAACGCCTTGTCTCCCTACCAGTGGCTCCCTCCTACTCAGCTTCCGAAGACGGCATCCAGGTGTAAAGGGTAGAAGACAACCCACATATCCTCCCATTGGGAATGGGGACCCTCTGACTTTGCGTAGGGCACTGGGTATGCACTGGTGACATCTGCTGGTCTCCAAGGTTCTGTCCCTTGTCCCAAATGGGCCCTACATGCCCAGTAAACTCGTGGCGAGTCATGGGTTCCAGCCCTGCTCTGAGGGCCTTGAGTCTGTTCTCTTTGTCTTCCCTTCAGCCCTCACTGCCTGGAGACCGGGGCCACCCTCAGCAGGACCAGAGCTGACCCACTGACCACCCAGACTTCTCGCTCACCTTCAAGCACAGATAAGGGTGTGCTCTCCTTGGCTCTCCTCTACTCACACCTCCTTTACCACTGAAGATCCTGCCTCCCTGTTCCTCCGCCATCTGCAAAGAGATGTGGAGAATGCTGAGATGGAGCATCCAGGCTGACCCTTGATATGCCAGAGGGAGAAGGGAAGAAAGAACTTACACAATTCTGTGTCAGGTCTCAATAGGATTTGGAGTTTGGAAAGCTACTTAAGCAATCAGTGAGAGTAACCAAAGAAAAGCCCATTTTTATGAGTAAGAAAACGAAGCGTATCACTTTCTTTAGTTTTACTACCTTTGTCAATTATTTTAAAAAAAGCTCATATATAATATTGTCTGCCTAAAGCTGTAGCCATGTCAGATTCCATCTTCTTTCTCCTTCTGTGATAACAGATATACCGGAGAACATGTTCTTTCTGTGGGTCAGGAGCCTGCCTGAGATCGGGGCCAGAAGACAGTCTGTTTCAAGAGGTCCACGTTCATTTTTGTGGGTTCTTTTCTGCCAGAGAAGCTGAAACACCTCTATGAAACATATTCTTGAAGATGTCTCTGTCTCAAGCTCAGTGTTTGCCTGAAAAACAGCATTAGCAGCAACAACAACAAAAGGAAAGCAAACATTTGATGTGATTTCAGCTACCTAAGGCAAAGCGTTTTCTCACAGTTTGAAGATGCCTTCATTTAGGAAAGCCATAGCCCTACAGCCCACAGAGGCGTGGATCTAAGATTTTCATGATGAGAACAAAGAAAATGAGAAATTCTGGGGTCAGTGCTCAATGACCTGCAGGGCTTCTGTGGGACCTGGCTGGAAACGGACAAGAGCGTTGTGTGATCTCCTAAAGGTAAAGTGCAAATATTCCCTCCAGAAGAACACTCCAGGCATGTGATCAGATTTCTGAGATCCACGTAAAAAGAAATCTTGAAATCTTTGTTATGGTGGTGAAGAATGATTAGGATTGCTAATGTTTTCATTACTCATTACTACTTCATTACTCCAAAAAAAAAATTCAGTATAGTTCTAGGAAGCTAAAATACAGATTTGCCAAAAGATGCTCTCTGGATTTTAAATAAAATATTTTTGGATTTAGATTTCCACTCCTATCTTTACAACATGGCATACTATCTTTACTACCTGAGATTTACCAGCCTCAAACAGTACCTGCCTCATAGGGTAACTCTAAAGATTAAATGAGATGGTGTTTGGAAACATACACTGTAAGTATTACATACCTGGCACATGGAAGGTGCTCAAAACACAGAGCCTATTATTCTATTATTATTACAAATCTGTATTTTAAACCTTAACCAGGTCCTTTTTCATCCAACAAGTTTTATGCAAAAGAAAGCAAGACATGGGTGGCTTCAGCGCTGAAAGACGTCATGTTTTTCAAAGGGCTGGCACAGCGCCGGGGCCATCCCGAAGTCTAGGAGGGCCAAGTGACTTGCTTTGAGTCCCAGAGGTCTGCCACCGCTTCCCAAAACTAAGGCTCAGATCGAGGGCTGTCTCAGATCCTTTCCAATTCACTATCCCGGTATTTAGGAGCAGGGATCAGAGATGGGCTTTCTTTTCCCTCTTGTTCTTGTATAACGAAAATACATCCTTTAACGTTATAGTCACATATATTACAAAGCATAGCTGTTCACAGCAGATCAGGCACACGAGAGTTTCCATCCTCTTCCATCAATTAATGCCCTGGAGTCCGCCCGCACTACAGCAAACATCTGCGATGCTGGGGGCGGGGCAGGGGGAGGGAGGGGGTTATTCAATCACTACATGCACATGAACTTGGTTTTGAGGCTGTCAATTAGGATGGAAACAAGTCACCAATTACTTCCAAATACGGGGGAATTTCGGTGAGATGTTCATCTGTCCATTAAGAGCCCAACTCAGCAGCACACTCCCACCCCACACCCTCAAATGCATTTCAGACCTGCCACAGAGAAGCCATCCCAGCTGGCAACACTGAGGTCCCATGGTTCAGCAGGGATAAGATTTTCAGGGTGGCATCCAAAGCCTTTATTCCCCACAACTCATTGGCCGTGGAGACCTTTATACCTGGGACCCCTACGCCTTTGAAAAGCTATCCAGAGAGGCATCAGTTTGTTTGGCTCTCTGATCTTTTATACAGTACTTTTTGAAGCTCTGTCTGACCTGCATGATCTCTTCTCAATGCTACTTCATGGCTTATTTTCCACAGAGAAGGGACATATTGATCCCTATGATACCAGTGAATGCTGAATAAATATTCTTCTCTCTAATGTCTGCCCCCAAGTCTTCCCCATCCTACTGGGCAATGCTAAGAGAGAGTTTTTAATTCCACACCCCACCCCCACCCCAGCCACCCTTTTCTGTCACCAAAGAGCCCAGTTGTGTTCAATTTCTAAAATAAGCTGCACTGCCCTCCAATCAGTTGGTGATTCACTTTCAGGAACTGCCTGCCCCGTGTCTTTTGGAGTGAGCTCATTACAGTCTTTGCTCCCCCACCTATTCCTGTCTTGCTGGAGCCCTCCAAGCCTGGTGGGCATCTGCGTCTGCTCCCATTGGGTCCTGTGCCCACTCAAATCCTCATCCATTTCCCACTATTAGATAGAGGCCAAATGTCGCCCATTCCAAACAAATGACTCCCAGCTGAGGCTCCTAAAGACAAGAGCCAATTCCCACAAGTGTGTTAATTTATCTGCTCAAGTCCAGCCTTAGATCCCCTGATCTAAGCCATTTTTATTACTATACTATGAAAATCAAAATAGAGAAACTGACTTTGAAAGTTTCTTTGATGGGATCAATTTGTACTGAGCTCAATATTAACATCTATCCCAGAAAGCTGCTTCTACAGGGCACAGATATCAGATACTACTGATACAAAGATCACCAGGGCAAGCCACCAAAAAGAAAATGTCAGACACAAAAATGGTGAGGGTGTTGCAAGGTTGTCATCATTAAAATTCTATGGTAACCTTCATTGTTTATCAAATCCTAAGAAATATAACCTGATTTTTTTTTTCAGGAATAATGCAATATTCCTTTGGAGACAACATAATTGCAGTTTCAAATGACTTACCTCTATCACAGGAGAAGTGGCTTTTAAATTCATTGGAATAAGGATAATTTCAACACCCAGTCTTACAGTCAAGCAATAGATCATGACCCAAATTGTAAAAGAATCTTTACATTAAGTACTCTATATATGAAACACCTCCACTACATTAAAAATCACAGGGCTCTGAGTTTACATATGGAAAGCAGAGGGGCTCCGTATCTCCCTTTTGTTCCTGGATAAAAATAGCCAAATGAATTTTGGCAAAGGACAAGGAAATTAGTAACCATACCACCAGCAGCATTACCACTGTGGTAAGAAACTCAATGCAACACTGTGTAGGATCAGAACGGCCGGGCGCGGTGGCCGACCCCTGTAACCCCAGTGCTTTGGGAGGCCGAGGCAGGTGGATCACCAGAGGTCAGGAGTTCGAGACCAGCCTGGCCAACATGGTGAAATCCCACCTCTACTAAAATACAAAAATTAGCTGGGCGCAGTGGCGTGCACCTATAATCCCAGCTACTTGGGAGGCTGAGGCAGGAGAATTGCTTGAACCTGGGAGGTGGAGGTTGCAGTAAGCTGAGATTGCATCACTTTACTCCAGCCTGGGTCGACAGAGTGAGACTCAGTCCCCGAAAAAATAAAGAGAGTCAGAACACGGCTAGAAAACCTCCGCTGACTGAATGAATGTCCAAAACATGCCAGGCAGTGTCCTTAGTCACATTGCCTTTAAACCCAGTAAGGATCTTGAACAGCAGACATTGTTCTTCCTACTTTATGAATGTTGGAATCTGATGATCAGAAAGATTAGCCAATCTGCCCAGTGAATACAGAGAGGAACGGATCTGATTCTAAAGCCCTTGGACTTTACACTAACATTTTCCAAACGAATAAACGCCTTAGTACAAAACACCTCCGAGAAAATGTTTAACATAGACTGAAAACATCATACCTTTCCATGATGGAGAAACAGGAGGAATAGGATGTTAGTCATAGTAACATTTTCTTACACGTTTCTCCAGTGAAATACATTTTTCACTGACAGGTCAATTTCATGAACTAGAGTCAAAAAATCACATGCAATGGATAAAAGTGAAAAATAAGGATTTTCCTCTATGTGTTTTGGTAATGATAGCACATTTTTCATATGTATAACCATGGAAGCCATATTCAGCTAAAGGAAGAGCAGTTTCAGGTTATCTCCATAACCCCAAAGAAAATGGCCCCAAATATTACTATTCACCTGAGGAAAAGAAACCACTTTTCAAACATCTGAAAAATACCCTCTCACGTCTACAAGGAAAACGTAGCCCTTGTTGAGCTGAACTTTTCACTTCTACATTCACCACATTACCATCTTGCTAAAATCAGATGACTCTTTACCTAAAAAACAAATCAAACTTGGCATCCTTCTCCTAAAGCTGCAGTTGTTGCTGGTGGTTGATGGGACGGTGGCTGGGGTAATGAAACAGGGAGAGGTCAAACACTCACACACCAAGAGTGATGACCTATTGGAATAACAGGAAGTGAAAACAAACCCGATTGCACTGGAGAGAGCACATCAGCAAAGGGGAACCGGAGGTCTCAAGGAGCCTGCAGGCCCAGGCTCTGCTTCTTCGCCCATCCCTCCTTTGACTCTGATTTCATCACCTTGCCATCTGATCCTCCTGGTTGATTTCAATTAATTCCCAAGGATGGGAAAACTCACACTTCATTCCCATGCCTGAGAACACCCGAGTGACTGATTTATGGAGACTGTTGTTACAAAGACAAACAATGACTTGAAATGGCCAAAGAGTTAGTGACTTGGACAATGGTTTATGGTGACCTCAGATGTGGGAGCTTTCAGTTCTTACATTCAGGGTTGAATTACCACCACTACCAAAATAGCTGGGGAAATTTCTTTCCATGATGTCAGGCCAATAAGCAGTGTTTCTAAAGGAAACAAATCACTTTGGTCTTCACTTCCCCTTCACTTAACCAAGGAGAGGGAAAAACACAAAACATAGAGGTGTTAGGACTGGCAGCATGTTTTCTTATTTTTCTAGAATGTATCTCTTAGTTTTTGTACTCTGCAATTTTCTTTTGTTTTTTGTTTTTTGTTTTTTTTTTTTTTTTTTGAGACAGGGTCTCACTCTGTCACCCAGTCTGGAGTACAGTAGCATGATCATGGCTCACTGCAGCCTCAACTACCCAGGTTCAAACAATCCCACCTCAACCCCTCAGGTAGCTGGGACTATAAGTGGTTGCCACCATGCCCGGCTAATGTTTTTTTGTTTTGTTTTGTTTTGTTGTAGACACAGGATCTCTATACGTTGCCCAGGTTGGTTTTGAACTCCTGACGTCAAGCAGTCTGCCTGCCTCAGCCACCCAAAGTGCTGGGATGACAGGCATGAGCCATATGCCATTTTCTAAATGTTTTCTGTTTCTTTTCCTGTAACATGTCTGACTTTGTTAAACGTGGCTCATTCAGTCCTTTCTCAAACTTAGAAAAAGTGTTATGTAAGTTCTGTGACTTCTGCCCTTGAGTTCACCACCTTTCTTACCTCCAAATACCCACCCACAAACGGAAAAACAAACAAGCAAAAACAAACATACAAAAAAACAGTGACCTCAGCAACACAAAAACACAAATTGAAAGGCTCCTGTCCCGAATGTAAAGATGTATAATCACCTGCCAAAATAATTCAACATTTAGTAAGGCATCTCTATCTATGAAAACCCACTGAGAAAGAATGTTTAAAATGATGTCTCTAGTAATTCCTTTTTTTTTAAGTTCTTCAGTTTTAAGCTCAAAGCAGAGAAAATGTTAAGAGCCCGCATTTCAATTACAATCTCCTGGGGACACAGAGGTATTGGGAGTCAGTATCTCATATCATCAGAACCTGAGAGAATTGTGGAGTTAAATGAAGATGTGCACCAAACCAATCACACAGGAACACAAGGAGAAAAATATTTCTAAGACCCAGAAAAAAAGTCAAATGATAAAAACTATTTTTCCAAGAAGAGAGAAAACATCCACAAAATGCATTTCAATCTGCCCAATGAATGATTTTAGCATTGTCAGTAGTCTCTACACATGACCAACTTAGAACAACAGAAGTAATTCTGAGTAAAGAGGAAACAGAATGAGCTTTGTATTTCAAAAACCCACTGTTCTGTGTGAATTCCAGTTGACGGAACCACTTCACTGACAACATTCACTGCCAGGCAGAGAGGGGGCAAATTCCTACATGGCGCGTTTAAAAGGTAAGATGCGTCGGGGACTGGGAGTAGATGAGTCAGGCTTTGGAAGAAAAGTCACAGAAGCTAAGCTTGGACATGCACTTGGAGGTTAGATCTTAGTGCTCCTTTGCTGCTTGTGCAGGGGTGACCTACGTCCAATGTTAGAAGGTGCCGAAGACGAGGGGTTTTATGTAATCCATGAGCTAAGTCAACATCCTACTGGCCCTATTACTAATAATGATTACATTCTGACTTCCACAACTCAATACTTACATAGAAAAGTCTAACCCTTACGAATGCGGGTTTGATCCATTCTCCTCTGCCCACATTCCTTTAAGTCAGGACATAGAGTTCTTCCAGTTTCCCCTCTGTCAATAATTAACTGTTACTGTTGTCATCCCAGTCACGTCTAAGAATGCCTATCCTTGGAAAACCAACAGCTTTTATCCCCTCCTGTGAGAAGGCAGAGAGGGAAGCTTTCGTTTGTTACTCACTCCATCAGCTGCAGCTCATTCAGGCAGCAGGTCAAATCAGCAGTGTCAGGACAGGTGAGCCCAGGTGACATGGACGCACACAGAGGGTCTCCAACTCAGCCTCAGCCAGGGAAGAGTTCCTTGTGGTCACACATACATCCTTATCCGTGCAGGTCCTTGCCAGCAATTCCTGGCTGACACACTACAGAGAGATGCTAAGGTGCACGCATGGCGATTGTCAATGCTGCCCGCAGAAGAAGATGTAGGAAATCCTACAAAATTCACAAACACAGGTCAAGTGCTCCTATCTAAGCAACAAGCCAAGTCATTTTTTTACAACATGAATAAATCCTGGAGAATAAGATGCCTAACATTTTGCTGGGTTTTGTTTTCTTTTGCTTTGCTTACTAAGTATAATTTTTAATATTTAAAATACAATATGACTATTCTGTATTCATAGAATTTTAAAAAAAGGTTAAAGAATAAAAATACTAAATAAGTGCTTACTGCGCTTGCACTGAGTGTGAAAATAGTAATTCCTAGAAGAGACAAAGTAGACTGATTGAATAGAAGATAGTACGAGGACTAACGAGAGTGACTTTTTTCCTCCTAGACAAAGTTTGGTATATTATAAATGGCTCAAAGAAAAAAGTTTTAAAAGATGCTTGTCTGGGTCACTAAACATCAATACTTACAGGATATAAGAAAATGTCTTGCCTCCATTTTAAGTAATTATCCTGCACTTCGTGTCTGCTATTTCATTAAGCCTGTGTGAAATGCATAACTACCAAGCAGGCGAGCTTGCTATACCAGCGTTAGCATGAAAGTCTTCATCAAGTTTCTGAGAGGTCCCTGAGGGCAGAACAAGGACACACTCCTTCTTGTGCACACCACTCGCAGCCCAGTGCCTACACCGCCGCATGCATTCCACAAACGATCCTGGAATTCGTCATGGAGAAATGTCCTCATCCTGTCAATGTCAGTTTCATTTCTGAAAGGAAGAGTGGTAGCTTCCGGTAACAGTTTCCTCTGGAAAATGCTTTTGATAAGACCCCAATGTCTCTCCATAGGATCATCTTATCAGGCTCCTGGATGGATCCCAAACTCCAGTCTCATCGCCTCCAAGTCCCAATCCATTCCAATACATCTGCTAATGTCTTTCCCTCCTATTCAGAAAAAACACCAAATTCCCTCACATACCCTGGAGAATCACTGCTTTTTATGATTACAGGATGGCTTACAAGAACAATGCTCTCCTGGGTGAGATAACACATTGACCTGACATCAAATGAGGTGGCAGGGAAGGTGACTGGAGAACATCCTAACAATCATCAAATGGAACTAACGTGGTTCCACCAGTTGTAGCTGGAGACATAAGTTGCTGGTACTTGCTAAATATGATTTATGGGCGGCCATTGATGTGGAGCGAGCTCTGAAACTAGGCTTCAACAGACCACACCAAAATGGAGTCACTCAGGCTAAAGTTTCATGCCACCAAACAGAAATGAAAGTGTTTATCTGGCCTTCTGAGAAATTAGGAGAGATAACAGCCAAATTTCTAAGGAGGCCACTTTCAGCCAGCATGATAAGGAAATCCCCTCCGCTTTAACCCTTTGGAGAAAAGCAACCTGAAATCACCAGATGTGAGCCTACCTGCTTTTTATAATCATGCCACTTCCTTGCTCCTGCTCACACAGCTTTATAGAAACCAACTGTTCTGGCATGCCCAGTGGAGCATCTGTCTAAATCTTTAGATGGGTTATGGCTAATAACAGCCAATTCAATCTTTCAACTCCATTTGTTGAAACTTTGCTTTTGGACACACGGTAGAGAGGAAGTGAAATGCGGATTAGGTAAGAAAGAAATCCAGAGAAAGGGGACCCTTGGGAGTCCCTAAGGGAAACACTGACTGTGTGTCCACAGCCAGGCTGACAAAGAGCCTACAAATCACCAGGACTCGGAGGACGCTGAGACGTCCTGCCGGGAAGAGGGGACAGCTTCCGCAAGACATGCATGGTGAACATCACAAAGGAGCCCAGGAGCTGTGCCCAGTGCCCGGTCAGGGCAGTGTTTCAGGGTTCTAGGCCCTTGCTGCCCCTCCCAGGTCGGGTTGCTGCTCCCCCACAACCATACCTCCGTGAAGCCTTGTCTAGCAGAAGTAGTGCCTTAGCAATCTCTCAAAATATTTCTTCAAAATGTCCTTATAAAGGTACATTTGTCTCTGGGTGAAACAATTTAAAATTAGTAAAGTCAATATTGAATTTGGACCTAGCTGGGAAATACGGAATTTTCCATGGAGAATCAGAACTGTCCCAGGATATGGTGATTGGGAACCACAGCCCTGGTTCCTGCATGTTGAGAAGACAGAGCTGCTGGGCTCCAGGGTGATTCAGCGTAGGGACCGCAGTGGCCCTACCAGCCAATGGCTCTAGCCAAGACCTTGGCTAGACAATCACTCTGCAAACATCATCCCCACCACCGCATGTTCCTCCTAATCTGACTCAGCCCGGGCTCTGCCTGCCAGCCCCTGCCCCAGCCCCAGGCTGCTCTTTTCCACTGTAGGATGGCCTTGGATGTTTGTGTTTCCTTTTTTGTTCATATATTTAGGGTGTGGAGGACACACAGTTTTCTTTGACCTGTGACACAGCTTCCCAGGAAGGTTCTTGGACTCTCCACTATACTCCGTCATCCAAGACAACACTGAAAAGACTCCCAGATCTTTCTGTGAGAAGAGAGACCAGCCCAGCCCATCAAGCCCCCAGAATGAAAGAAAAAGACCCTGCCACGACGGACTCTCCCCCTCTTCGTCTAGCGAAAGGCTTGTCAACCCTTTGATCTCTTCAAAAAAACCAACTCGTGGTTTTGTTGATTTTCTCTATGGTTTTTTATTCTGTATTTTACTTCTCTACACTCTAATCTTTATTTTCTTCCCTGTGCTGATTTTAGATTTAATTTAGTCCTCTTTTCCTAGTTCCTTAAGGTGTAAGACTAGGTTATTAAATTGAGGTTTTTATTTTTCTTTAATGTATGCATGTTCAGCACTCAATTTCCCTATGAGTACTTCTAATACATCCCGGAAGTTTTGGTATGCTGTGCTGACTTCCCTCTTTATCCATAAAAATAATCACACGACTCTGGGGACCACAGAAGGTGTAAAGCAACAGAAGTGGTTATTGAGCTTGATTTTCCTATTCAAAACAGGTTAATCTACTTGTAAACTGAGTTATTCTTTTGCCTAAAGGATAAGCTATTTTTGCTAATCAAATTTTGGTCCAAAAAGAGACATTTTTTTCTGGCTCTTTTTCAAGATCTGTGGCTCATCAGAGTAGATCACTATGAAGTACGGCATAGACCAGAGGTTGACAAATTTGTGGGAAAGATTTCCAAAGTCGAAGAACACGCTTTATAGTAACCAGAAAGAGTCGGATGAATCTCTGCTTTCTATCACCCAGGGCCATTCCCAGTTCCAAATCTTGTTGCAGGGGTCTCTCCACCCCGTCTCTCGGGAAAGGCACCTCTCCCTGCTGCCCAGCCCCTCCGTCAGCTGTATCGAAAACTGGCCCCATTTCAGAGGACCGTCCATCAACTTACATACAGTCGGGGACATGGATGACTTAACAGGTGAGCATGATCCAGGGGTGCTGAACAGAATGGAGCTGACTTTCCTGAACAGACGTCAAACTAATGTCCTGGCCTCCTGCAGTTACAAAAGCTCCCTTACAGCACAGCTCAGCCCAGAAAACTTCCCAGGTGATTTGAGTTGGATGCAAGTTTGCCCCTTACTTCCAGGCCTCCATTGTTTTGGAATGTTGCTATGCATTATTAAACAGCGGCCACATTTTGTCCAAGAGGTGGCTGCGTTTCAATGGCGGTGAAGTAATGCCTGTTTATATGTGGGCTTGCAAAGGGTTTTGGAACACTTTGGCATGAAAAGCATCTTACAATACATCATTAGTGATTTCTAACAATCACTAATTGAGAAGGATGAAGGCTCTCTCCCAATACATATTCTTTGAAAGGTGATAGTCAACCAGAAACAGCTTCTGATGGGTTCTCTTTTATCCAGTTGATTGGAGTGCAGTTGAGAATGTCAGTTTAATGGTGAAATAAATCTTAAGGTAATTTCTTGGAATGCGTATCTGATGAGACAAGACCAAAAAAATAACAGTGAAGTTGAACAACCATCTACATATTTAGCTGCCTGGAACAGTGGAAGCCAACATACTAGAAAATAACTTTTTTTTTTTTTTGGACACATAGCTTTTGTGATCATTATATGCTGGTAAGCCCAACTGATTGTGAAAATCAAATTATTTCCTTCAGAACACTGGCCAAAAAAATACTGCTAAACTTGGCCCCTTAGTACACAATCAAAAGCTACAGATTGCCTAATCACATATTGTATTTTGATAGCTCATTTCTTCTGAGGGGATAAAATTATTTCACAGGCAGTAATCCCAAGTATTATTAAAACTGTTTTACAAATGGAGAAACTAAAGAGAAATTGAGTCATTCAACTCAGCATCTCGGCTGAGTCATAGCAAATCTAAGAAAAGCAGCCCTTTCTCCTCTGTTCACTCGTCCCCTTCAAGCTCTGTGTCCTCAGGCAAAATAGCTCCTTAGCTTTATTTTGAATAAATTATCATATTTAGGTCAATTCAAAATTTTATTATGAAAATTATTATGAAAAAGAAAGAAAAAAAACACACAAACTCATCAAAAATCAGCAGATTAAGCCTTTGATAAAATGTGACTGAAATGCTCTCCCAGAAACAGATAGGAAACAGCATCACATGGAGACATTCCTTTTGATGTTAAAGTCCCTCAGCCTCTCCCTCAGTCCTAACTGAGCGAATTCCCTCATTTCCAATTTTCACAAATTCCTTAATCCACGTTCATTTTCTTCAAAGCATAAATGTGCATAGTCTTCCTAATAAAGTTAAGAAGCACACAGTTCTGAAGTTCTTCAAAACCAAGAATAGACTATTTTTAAAGACTGCCATAATACTGGGGGCTTAAGTTTGCACCCCATTTACAAATGCAATGAAAGGCATCAAGGAAAACACACCAGTGCAGAAACACAATTTTCCATGCAATTTACAAATGGTGAGTTTTGCATAGATCTGCTATGTTCCTTCCTTATCACATCTCTGTATCTCTCACCCTCACCCACAACTCTGCAAGCTGCAATTTGAGAGTTCTCAAACCAACACTGGGTTCACGCCAACTTACAAACTTTGTATTTGCTTAGCAAACATCAAAGGATGAATAATGTATTGTCATTCCCTGACCTTACAAGAAGGTTGAATATAAAATAACAACCTTGGTCACCCTGTAGAATGACAGCACCGAAGCAGCTTACCCCTTGGCCTGGATTCTTGCTTTCTTCATCTAAAAGGGAGCAGCCTGTTGCTTTGCACAGGGTGGGCACTCCATGCATATTGATTGTTTCATTCTCTGGACAAGGCAGGTAGCAAAAGCAAGAAAGGCAAAGGGACTAGGAATGCATGAAACTGAGCTCAAGTGCTGGCCTGCGCCTCAGAACCAGCTGTGTGGACCTGGGCTCAGCACCTCACCTTTCCAACTTTCAAGCTGTTAAAGGGAAAGCCGGTGACTTTCAAGGACTCCTCCTAGAACTCCAGGATTCAAAGGCAGTAGATCAAAGCATCATTGTTCCCAAAGCAGCAGATGCCTGACCCCTGCAGGCCAGGGCCACTTCCCACTGCCTCCTTTGGGGCTCCATCCACTGGCTGACCCACTCATTATCTCTTGCCAGATGCATTCCAACCTGTGTTCTCCTTCTTGAATTGTCCTTCCCCACTCAGCTGACCTAGCTCTCTTTTCCGGATGTGTCACAAGCGGTGCAAGGTCAAACATAACCAGGTCCACACACGTTTGTGTGTTTCCACAAGGTCAGACTTTTATGGATGCTATTTCAATCATAAAAGCCAGGAGATACATGGCATTCCCAAGGAGGCGATTCTCGTTAGCGCCATTCGCAAGGCAGTCAGACCTGTGGGCACACAGGCTCAAGCCACTCCACAAGTCAGTTAATACTGCAAGCCATGTATAGTAGTATACTTAATATAGAAATGTTATAGGTTAAAGCTTTCACATCAAAAACATGAAGAGGAAAACAGGGTAGGGAAAGGAGTTAATGAACCAGTCCAAGGAGGGCGATGTGAACAGGAGAGTGTCCTAGGCTGATCCAGACGGTCACCAACATTTTGCAAGGAAGAGTTTTTTATTTGGGCAGAGCCTTCAGGGGCAGATGCAGGTGCTGACCATGAGTAACTGCAAAACAGAATTACCGGGATGGCCGCGTCAAACTCATGATGTCCTGCTCTTCTGATAGCCCTGGAGATCTCTGATGAGAGCTGACAGGAAAAAGAGTTTCTGGTTACACCCTCCTTTCATTGGGTGTCGCCTCTACTGATTAGGTGAATATCAGTCCTGTTGGCATGATTGCCTTTTGAGCCATAAGAAGTCTTTTCTTAAAACGGGGTTACTGATGTCAAGGGTGCTCTATACAAAAGGCGGTCCAGCCACTCCCCAGGCCCTGTGGGCAGTGTCCCTGAACAGGGTGTCATAATGGGGGCCCACCTTTCCTTTCCCTGACCCCCTAGGCACCCTGTGCTCCCCTACCAGGGCCTATCCCCAGTCCTCCTCCTGGCCGTATCAGAAGCTGATCCCACTTTGCCAAAGCAGAGTAATGATCATGGCACTCATTTCCTTGAGCACTTCACTTTTTGACTTACAACTCACAACTTGTAGGAGGTACATCCAACTATGAGCATCCTAGATGGAGGAGGTAAGGCAGAAAGAAGTTAACTTATCCCAGATTTCCAGGAGCAATTAAGCCACAGAGCCGGAATGTGAATTCAGTGTACCCTGGAAGGCGGGATCATGCTCCCCACTGCTTCTCTGATGCACCCTTGGTGTGCATCCTCGATCCCCTGAACACACCCGCCTGCTGCCAGGTGCACATGCTGAGCACTGACAGAGGTTCCACCATTCCCACATGGCCCTGCCTGCAGCCGCTTATGCCCTGAGCAGTCTCCACGCTCTTCAGATGACCACGGCTCACAGGCATCTTTCCCTCCACCAGTATCTTGCACTTAATAGACACTGAGTGGCCATTTATTGAATGAATACAGGCAAGAATGAGACTTTAGTGTTGATTTAATTAATTCTGGATGTGCTGTCTTGGGGGAAAAAAAAACCTGAAGATACAGTAAAATTGTGCAAGAGAATGCAGCAGGCTATGTTAAGATATATAGATATAGATAGATGATTATCTGAGAATATTAATATCACTCAAACTTAATTGAAAGACAATTACATGCCAACAAAATCTGAAATAGAAGATTCAAGTAGAATACCTGATAGGATGTTACATAGAAAAGTAGCTGGGGGAAACAGTTAATCCCTGTTCACGCGGCTGGTGATCAACGACCTCCAGGAAACACAAACGCATGCTTGGCGTTTACAGATTTTAGCTCCTCGGACTTACATTCGTTGCTCTCAGAAAACATATTTCTACCTGCTGGTTTGCAGTGGGCTGTCCGGATGTACATTTAGACATGTGCACGCTTTTGTAACTGTGTGTGCCTTTGTAATTCTGTCCTCTTCTGGTTCATGCTGTTCCCCACGTTTTCTCTTTTTCTGTCCCAGGCAGTATTTTATTTTCCCCAGAGCCAGCTGCATTCCTCCATCTTTTTTCCCTCAAGTTCTTACTCAACTCAATGACGCTGTTTGGAAGTTCTTGTTATAAAACAGCTCCCATCCAGATGCATCTGTCATTCATCCTTTCTGTGCTTCTCTGACACACACCTTCTGGGCCTCCCTTGTACAACTACTATGCTCAATGGCAGAAGCACCTTGATATTAGCACTACCATGAATTCACTCTACCAAATCACTGCTAAACACACGCAGCTCTTTTGGAAAAAAGTCAGTATTAGAGGTATTTGTCTGAGTAGGGAGTATGTGCAAGGAGATGCGCTATGTGTCACATTATTGATCAGGCTGGGTGTCGGTACACAGGAGTCCATTAGTCTGTTCTCTCTCATTTTGTAACACGTGGAAATTCTTCATCATGAGAAGTTAAAAGTGAAATTATTCAGCAAATAAATAAGAACTTGCTTTAAAAAACCAAAGGTGGCTGGCCACGGTGGCTCATGCCTGTAATCCTCACACTTTGGAGGCCGAGGCAGACGGATCACTTGAGGTCAGGAGTTCAAGACCAACCTGACCAACATGGTGAAACATCATCTCTACTAAAAATACAAAAATAAAAAAAATTAAAAATAGCCAGGCATGGTGGCAGGCACCTGTAATCCCAGCTACTTGGGAGGCTGAGGCAGGAGAATCGCTTGAACCTGGGAGGCAGAGGTTCCAGTGAGCCAAGATCACACCACTGCACTCCAGCCTGGGTGACAGAGCAAGACTCCATCTCAAACAAACAAACAAAATAACAAAGGCATAGACATCCACCAAGATCGCGCCACTGCACTTCAGCCTGGGCAACAGAGCAAAACTCAGTCTAAAAAAAAAAAAAAAAAAAGGAGAGAAAAACAAAACAACAAAACAACCAAAGGCACAGACATCTTCTAAGTATCTCTCACATTAGACTCGAAATGCTCCTAGCTTGATATTCGAGATCTGATTCAGTTGCTAGCACTAAAGGCTCTATCTGGGGATTTTCTTCAGACGTTTAGCTGCACAAACTTGTAGTGCTTGTTGTAAGTAAACGCAGAATCCATGAGGGCTACTCTCCAAGCCAAGTAGCCAGGAGACAGAAGTCAGGCCAGAAAGTCTCCACAGTTGCTGCCGGAGAGCCCTGCTGGTGTTGTAGCTGCAGGAAGGTGAACGAGGAAAAGTCAGCAGAGCTAGCGGGGCTATTCTCACCCATGGTTGAGCTTGCACCAGGCCCGCACTACCAGGCCACTCCCTACAGCCTCCATGTCTAAGTACCGAGTCATACAAAGGACCCACTCAAAAGAATCATCTCCATCTTTTGGTATGCCTCTCTCAAAAGGAATTAGTCATTTTGGTAAAAGAAGATGACAGTTCACCAAAAACATTCTGGACAGAAGGATCCGTCATAACCTCATTGCAATAATGAGATAACCAAGACTTTAAAAAATAGAAGATAACTTGGATTTGTTGTTACCTAGAATCAGTATTATGTTAGTGAGACAATTGTCAGATGGTATTTCAGAGACTCAGATGTTTTCTTCGGTTGTCCATTCTTCCCACTTAAGCTTGGGTGAACCTCAGAAAAATAACAGCTGTATCAGTCCATGTCATTTGGGAGGAAACCTAAAAACTAATCCCCAAATCAGAACACCTCACAGCAGTGGTGTTTAGCATCCAGCATTCCTAGGGATGAAAAATAAGCCTGCCTGGACTGACGTCAGAAGTGAAGCAGTGATTGCAATGCGCTCATCCAGGATCATCCATTCAGCCAGTAGGCACTGGGATGTCTATACCAGGTGTTAAGATACTGCAGTACTTCCAAATACTGCTGGAAGTTAAGATATTCCTGGCTGGGAAGTAGCCACTGACCCTAAATTACAGAGCACCCACCTATCACCCTTGCTGCCAAGACACTCTTCCAGGAATCCCAGGGCCACAGCAGGCGGCCTTCATGAGGCTTGCCCCAGCACTTTGGTTTGCGTCTTTAACTACTGGTTGGAGATTGATGCTGTCCTGGTTGACAAATATTTCACCTTTTACCCTGGGCTAGATCTGAGTTACCATCTTTGCTACATGTGTAGGCAGCATCAGCAGCTATGCTCCTGGCAAAGGTCATGTTAGCGAAGTTTTCCAGAAGAGAAGGCTGCCCAAAGGGGGCAGAAGCAGAATGAAGCAGTGTTCCTGGGCACCTTGCTCATCACCCCACTGACTGTAAGGGGATCCTGGTGAACTATGAATATACATCAGGGAAGAAAATGCCGCAAGTTTGACACAAAACCAACATGTGAAATATTTTTTTCAATTAATAAAAAAAAAATTGTGCTTGAGTTTGGCATTTACAGGAAAGGAAAGGAAGAAAGGAAAAAAAAGAGAAAGAAGAAAGAGAAAGAGAAGAAGGAAAGGAAAGGAAAGGAAAGGAAAGGAAAGGAAAGGAAAGGAAAGGAAAGGAAAGGAAAGGAAAAAGGACAGAGAAAGAAAGGAAGAAAGGGGAAGAGGAGGGAGAAAGGGAGGGAGGTCAGGAAGGAAGGAAGGAAGGGAGAAACTGGTGATGAGCTGGATATGTTGAAAACATAAAATGAGCCAGTGTAAATTTGTGAGTTTTATTTATGGATAAACTTCTTGGCAACAATCACAGGCATTCAAAATCATCATCTTAGAGTGGGCCAAATTTCCATAACAGAGAGATGATCAATATAAGTTCTTGAAGAAAATGATGTCTTAGTCCTTTTTCTGCTGCTATAAAAAAAAGCAGCACAGACTGACTAATTTATGAAGAATTGAAGTTTGCTTGGCTCACATTTCTGGAAGCTGAAAAATTCTACAGCATGTTGCTGACATCTGGCGAGGGTCACTCCACAGTGGAAGATAGAAGAGGGAAGCATCCTCAAGACAGAGAGAAAAAGACAGCCAAACTTATCCTTTCATTAGATGCCCACTCTCAAAAATCTGGCATTAATCCACTCATGAGAACAAAGCCCTCATGACCTAACCACCTCTTAAAGGCCCCACCTCCCAACACTGTTGCATTGGCAATTATGTGTTCACGTTGGTTTTTGAGAAGACATTCAAACCAGAGGATTCCACCCCAGCTCCCCCAAAACTTATGTCCTTCTCACATACAAAATACCTTCATTCCATCCCAATAACCTCAAAGTTGTTAACTTTTTCCAGTATTATTTTAAAAGTCTAAAGTCTAGAGCCTCATCTAAATCAGGAATGGGTGAGACTCAAGGCATGGCTCATCCTGAGGCAAACTCCTCTCTAGGTATGAGCCAGTAAAATCAAAACGAGTTATCTATTTCCAAAATATAAAGGAGGGATAGGCATAGAATAGACATTCTTGTTCCAAATGGGAGAACTGGGCAAAAAGAAAAGTGTGAAACCCAACGGTGAAAACAATCCCAAGACTTAAAGCTCCAGAATAAGCTCTTGGGACCTTATTTCCCACATCCTTGGCACGCTGGGGTGGGAGTTGGGCCCCAAGACCTTAGGCAGTCCCTCTCCTACGGTTTTTACTGGGCTCAGTCCACCCTGTAGCTCTCACAGTTAGAGAGTCTCATGCCAGGCAGCTCTTCCAGGCTGATGCTGCATGTTAGTAGCTCTATAGTTCTGGGGGTTCAAGGGCAGCCCCACTCCCACGGCCCCACTAGGCACTGCCCTAATGGTAACTCTGTGGTAGCTCCAAACCCAATTTCTACTCAAGATTGCCAAAGTAGGGGCAGGGGCTCGCTGCTGCAGCTCCAACCCTGTGGTGTCTCTGACTGGTTCTCCAGGCTGTTGACTACATCTTCTGAAATTTAGTTGGAGGTTGCCTTGGTCCCATAGCTCTGACATTCTGCCCATCTGCAGAGTCAGCAACATAGATACTGCCAAGGTTTATGGCTTACACCTTATAGACTGGTGGGTCAAGCAGCACCTGGGCCCATGTGAGCCACAACTGGGATGATCAAGGAAAACTGTGACAGAATGCAGGGAGTAGAGAGCCTAGGGGGCTCTGGGACACAAGCTCATGCCAAAACCAGTTTGTTCCCCAAAACCATTCTGCCCTGCCTAGAGCTCTGGGCCCATGATGGGGGTGCAGTCCGAAAGTTCTCTGAACTGTGTCTGGGAGCACTCTCCCATTGTCTTGAGATCCCTTCTATCTATACTAACCTCCTTAGCAAAGAGTCACTTGGCCATATCCTCGGTTTGCTCTTCTGACCATGCTTTTTCATTCTTTACATGACAGGATGAACATTTTCAAAATATTCCTGTTCTGCTTCTTTTTAAGTTATAAATTGCTTCTTTAAGTCATTTCTTGCCTTTTGCATCTTACTGTATGGGTTGAATGTAGCCACTCAACTTCTTCAATATTTTGCTTAGAAATGTCTTCCACCAGATAGCCTACTTTATTGCTCCTACATTCTGCCTTCCATAAAACCCACAGGCATGGACAGAATTCATCCAAGTTATTTACCACCTTATAACAAGGATGGCCTTTATCCCAGTTTCTAATACTTTGTTCCTTATTTCCATGAGACCTCATCAGAATGGCCTTCACTGTTTACATTTCTACCAACATTCTAGTCACAACCACTTAAGTAATCTCTAAGATTCATACTTTCCCTACAGCTCTCTTCTTCTCCTGAGCCCTCACCAGAATTACCCTTAATGCTCCATTTACAGCAATTTAGGCTTGTCTAGACTGCACCTCCAAACTCTTCCAGCCTCTATTCATTACCCATTGCCAAGGCCACTTTCACATTTTTAGATATTTGTTATAGCAATAAACCCACCTCTCAGTACTAATCTGTCTTAGTCCATGTTCTGCTGCTATAAGAGAATACCACAGACTGGATAATTTATAGAAAATAAAACTTTATTTGGACCATGGTTCTGGAGGCTGGGAAGTCCAAGAGCATGGTGCCAGCACCTGGCAAGAGTCATCCTACGGTGAAAAGCAAAAGGGGAAGCACAGGCATGAGACACAGAGAGAAAACTGGGCCAAACTCATCCTTTTTGCAGGGACCCACTTTTCCAATAACCCACTCCCACAAATAACGTTATTAACCCACTCATGAGGGCTCTAATCACCTCTTGAAAGCCTCACCTCCCAATACCATAACATGGGTAATTAAACTTCAACATGAGTTTTGGAGGGGACATTCAAACCATAGCAGATGATATTTGTGATGATGACAATAATGATGATGGCCTTTGTTCTAATTAAGTGTAAGTGTTAACCCAATATTTTCCCCTATATTATTCCATTGCCTCCTAATTGCATTCAAAATTATACATATTTCTCTCTGCAGCAACTTAAAAAATGTTCCCTAGGAACAAGTACACTGACTTGCCATTGTTGACAGCTATCAGAGCAGCTCACACTTCATTAGAAAGATATAAAAACATACTTGGCTATGAGAAAACAATTTTGTAAATGAAGCTAAAAAAAAGCTCTTACAGAAATGCTAAGATAAGCCTCTACAGTATTACTGATTGCTCATGGTTATCTCTTTGGCAGAAATATAGGAGAAATGAGTATTGATTGTATGACTTCCCAATGTTGGTGGCAATGCTTGCTCGTTCTTTGGGAACTATGAATGGGGATCACCAGGGATGCTAGATGGCCATTGCCTGAAAGCATGTGGGGCCGGGGGCACTTTCAGTGCTGGTAGTGGCAGTCAAAGGTAATGCCAAAGCAGTTAGTGGGACCATGGCCAACAGTAAGCACATCTTCATTACTGTCAAGCTCAGTAGGATCCAGTGAGGCCTCACTGGGGAGATCATTGAGTGTTTCAAGCAAACAGGATTTGTCTTGCTGGTTTCAAACTCAAATAGGCTTCTGATGACCTCCTCATGCATTCTGTGAAGTACTGGCACTCGGGGCCAGTGGCTGCTATAATCTGAGAGGCACTGAATGTGAATACAGGCCACAGAGGAAACCAGGGAGACCAACCCTGTGGACAGCAAGCCTGGGACCATCTACAAGAGCTTTTGCATTGAAGATGGCAGGGACATGATTCACGGCAGCATGTCTGTGGAGAGTGCAGAGAAGGAGACTGGCCTGTGTTTTCACCCCCAAGGAACTGGCGGACTGCAACGCGTGCCAGAGGGCAGGCCAGGATGCTTCCCCACTCTACTCTCCTCCCTCCCATAGGCAGGAGACCATGCTGTAGCAAATCTAGTTATTTCCATCAACTTCCTTGTAATCTAGAGGGGAACTCTTGGAGCTGGAAGTTCTCCCTGTATAATGTCATGTGCTACTAACAGGTGAAAATATTTCACCCCAATATGGGACAAAATGGTGTAAGAAATCAATGTTGGCACAAAGACAAAAGTTCTATGATGCTGGCAGACAGGGTCTGTCCCGGAGACTATCCTAACGCTAGTGTGGAGCCTCAGACAGGCCCTGCTCTCCACCCTGTGCGGCTACCTTCATCCGAAAACCCAAAGAGTGATTCCATTTCCAGCAGTTTCCTTTGCTCTCTACCCCTTACCCTGTGCCTCAGGCAACTGGATTGGCCTCTGAAACATGTCTGGATTTCCCTTGTAATCTAGAGGGTAACTCTTGGAGCTGGAGGTGCTCCCAGTTCCAAGTGCAGCTCAAAGTGCAGCATGTCCCTGCACTCTCCACAGACATGCTGCCATGAATCATGTCCCTGCCATCTTCAATGCAAAAGCTCCTATGGATGCTCCCAGGCTTGCTGTCCACAGGGTCTGTCTACCTGGTTTCCTCTGTGGCCCATATTCACACTCAGTGCCTCCCAGGTCATAGCAGAAAGCAATGCCCACTCGTCCTTTGGGACGAGCATGCACACGAAGGAGCATGACAGTCCCTGTGGTCAGGTGCTGGTAACAAGAGCAAGAACCAGAGGGCCACTGTTTCAGTGGTCAATCCAGCTAGCTAAGGCATAGGGTAAGGGGTAGAGAGCAAAGGAAACCGCAGGCAAATGAACCAAAATTTGGTTTTTCAGAGGAAGGTGGCAGCGCAGTGTTTGTCTGAGGCCACACATGAGCGTAAAGACAGTGTCTGGGGCAGGAACGGTCTGCGACCATGGAGGTAAGTGGTCATGACTCTGGAAGGCAGGCAGAGAACATTTCCCACTCAGGGATGCAGCAAAATCAAGGCAAGCGTATCTCAGATGCACATGGCATGCATTGCCTTAACCAGACGGCAGTTATCCCTTGTCCATTTTCAAAGGTTGCACAGAGACGCTTTCTCAACTGTAAAGGGGCATCGAATCCTTCCTGGCTTTTTCTTCCTGTCACAGAGCACAACTGGGAACCCACAGAGAAGCAGTCAAAACAGCCGGTGTGCATGCATCCCTGTCGGTCACAGCTCCCCCGAGTTTCTGGAGCTGACTGCTTCAACCCAGAGTTTCCCCTACACCATCAATGAGCAGTATATAGTCACAGAGAGAACAGCTTCCAGGGGATTGGAACTGTACACTGTGGCCTATTAACAGGTTATGAAATCAAGTTAGTGCCTCACAGACAACATTTCTTCAATGAAGTAGAATAGAATAGAAAGAAACAGAAAATAGAATAATACTCAATAGTGCACTTGTCACATAGGCATGGGTATTGGATTATGATGTTAAATGTAATTCTAACTTTTAATCAAAACCAAGCATGTTTGAAAACTGCTGCTTTAGAGTTTCTTTTGCAAAGCATGAATGTGTTAGGTGATGTGCCCAAATTCAGAAGCACAGTTGTTTAGTCAAAGATGAAAAGATGTTATCTGCATTACACACATTTAAATATGCAAATAAAGAACATTTACTTTTCCTATACTAAAAGCACAATTTGGCCGAGGATAGAGATCTGGTCTCCTATATGATGCTAGAATGATGATGAAAAGCAAGTAGACACAAACTGCATATGAGCCACCAATGTGGAAACTCCGCTGTTTGCAGTCTTTACATTGTCCCACCTCCCAAATCACAAGCGATAGTCCCACATTTCCTCATTCTATGCAGAAGGAAAATTAAAATGGTTGTCATATTTTAAACCCATAGCCCAAAGGCATTGCTTTTCCTTAGTTTTTAAGTAAACTGGAATACATAATTTTGCACATGTAATTTTAAAATGTGTCCTAAATGTGTCTAGTAGCTGAACTCAGGTTGTTCCCCTCCTGGTCTCTGCAGGTTAGTTCCCAGTTATTGTGTCCAGAGCAGCAGTTCACATTAATCTTGAGCATAAAGGGCCTTCATGAAGCCTGAAGCCAGAGATGACAACTGAGACCAGGTGGGGCATGCCGTAGAAAAACATGGCACGATGGGAAAGGGCACTGGGGTTGAGCCACCAATCAGAAGAGAAGGCATGGAGAAAGCTCCCCTTTTCCTGTCCGAAGCACTCTCCACCACCAGGCAATACACTCCACAGACTCGCCCAGGAGTGGGCTCTGAGTGCTGTGGGGATGGCCCACACTGCCTCATGATTTGATATGGGGAGAAGCCTCAAGAACCCATAGCTACGGGATTTGATGGAACAAGTTGTTTGTGGATATCTGAAGTTTCTGCTGCCCAGGAGTCACACTACAATTAAATATATGTTGGGAAAACATGTCCAAGTGACCCAGAGAGAAAATACGAAGAGCTGGGTTTAGTGCAGAAAATCAGAGTAAGTTACATCTGTAATACCTCCAGTTGGTTTGCCAGAGTGGGCCACTGTAGAGCCAGATTCCACCACACACACTGAGGGGTGCTGATATGGTTTGGATCTGCGTCCCCAACCACATCTCATGTTCAATGCTAATCTCCATTGCTGAAGGTGGGGCCTGCTGGGAGGCGATTGGATCATGGGGGGTGGACCCTTCATAAATAGTTTCGCACCATCCTCTTGGTGCTATTCTCGTGATAGCGAGTTCTTGTGAGATCTGCTTGTTTAAAAGTGTATAGCACCTCCCACCGCCCCTTGCAGCTGCTCCCATCTTGTAAGATGTACCTGCTTCGCCTTCACTTTCTGCCACCATTGTAAGTTTCCTGCAGCCTCTCCAGAAGCCAGGTAGATTCCAGCATTATGCCTTCTGTACAGCCTGCAGAACTGTGAGCCAATTAACCTCTTTTCCTTAAAAATTACCCAGTCTCAGGTATTTCTTTATAGCAATGCAAGCACGGACTAATGCAGGTGCTGACAACAAAGTCAAGCAGGCACCACCGGGGAACAAGCCAGAAGTGTCCTACACCTACCACCTGAAAGCGAAGGAGGCGGAGATTAACATCTGCCATTTGTTTGCATTTAAACTTATCTTCACTGCCAATCAGATTGTAACTTATACAATGCAGGTCATTAAAACTGATTATGCATTTACTCTCCTTCAAATTTTACAAGTGTATAAGTCAACATCAAGTATAAAAGATTCAACGATAATTTTAGTCTTGAAAACAGAAAAGGTGCTCTCTGTAAATCTGTTAAGCACAATAATATATGAAGAACTGTCTATAATAAAAAATGCTATTGGGTAGACCTGCTCATCCTGGCTAGGGTGACTGACACTAAAAATTACCACAAGAATAAAAAGGGAAAAATGCCTTTGGTCGTGAGTGGTAAAATAATAGGTGGCTCCAGAGACAGAGGACACAGAATTTGCTGCAATATCTTATACCTGGCATCCAAAATACTACTTTTTGTGTAAGGTTTTATATCAATATAACTTTCTTCCACCTCCTGATGACACTAGAACCTTGCTCATGAAAGAATCCACAACACTGGACAGTCCTGGTTGCAAAGACAGAAATCCACAGACTGGAGGGGCCAGACATACTGGTTACTCCCACCTCTACTGTTTCAAATCACCTCCACTATTCTAATGTAATGAATGCTCAGAGACACTGTTAGACTTGCCTCTTAACTGAATGTTTTAGATGTTTTTACACAAACAGTTTGAGCAACATATAATTTCAAAAGTCGATGATTGAGATTGCCCTAGGAGAAAATATTGATGGGAGATGGGGAGAGCAGACCCATGGCTGCACCAGGTACCTCTGGAAAGCGAGGAGGAGTCATTGCAGAGAAAAGATAAAGACTCTGTCTGCGAACCAGGATTCTGCATGAATTTGACTTTAATCTGTGTGACCACTGGCCACATAGTGGGACTTACCAAAAGCTTGTTGGTAGCATGTTGAATGACATGGGCATATTTATGGAATGGATGAATCTTAATCAAATAGTCACTCGGGTATGGAAATAGCCCAAGAATAAGACAAATGTAAACATGATGAAGAGCCACTAAAACAAATGTGGAAATAGCAAGACGTCAAACTAGAGCCAGTCCTAATATGAACACAGCATGTCCAGTGAACATGGGAAGCGCCGGCTCTGTTAGTGCTTTTGATACTGGGCACAGGTCTCTGCACTCCGCCCCTTGGTCAGGAGCGTCCCCACTGCTTGTGTTATGAGTTTGATTATCTGTGGCATCACATAAGCAGTCTTCAGAGTTCTGTGGTGCTGTTGGTGGGTCAATGACATTCAAGGGTATAAGAGTTGGAAGGGGCCGGGCGTGGTGGCTCAAGCCTATAATCCCAGCACTTTGGGAGGCCGAGACGGGCGGATCACGAGGTCAGGAGATCGAGACCATCCTGGCTAACACGGTGAAACCCTGTCTCTACTAAAAATACAAAAAACTAGCCGGGCGAGGTGGCGGCGCCTGTAGTCCCAGCTACTCAGGAGGCTGAGGCTGGAGAATGGCGTAAACCTGGGAGGCGGAGCTTGCAGTGAGCTGAGATCCGGCCACTGCACTCCAGTCTGCACGACAGACCTAGACTCCGTCTCAAAAAAAAAAAAGAGTTGGAAGGGGATATTCAGTTGGTGATTTTTTTTTTAAGTGCTGATAAGTCTGTGCCTAAAAGTTGACCTATAAAGCAGCACTCTCACCAGCACATGCAGAATGGGTACCCCTTCTTTATTCCAAACAATCAATTGAGGGTGCATTTTAGCTTTGTTATTACTTTTCACTTTTAGAGTTGCCTTTGATGTTCATCTTAAAGGCATTTTTATTCCATGAAAATATTGTGCAGGGTAAGGTAGTGTGATTTGTTTCAGTCCTTTAATCTCTCTTGTCTGGCCTGGATCCTGGACTCCCAGGAATAAGCAAGGACTCAAGTCAAAAACCATGTGTGGGGCACTTCTTACAAGGACTATATTGAGGAATTACAGGAGACCCTAGGAGAAAACTGACATGGGCCCCACCAACAAGCTGAGGCTGTAGCTCAAAGAGTATGTGCATTACTTTAAAACTAGCTACGGTATGGGAGGAATAGCAAGAAAACTTCAACAAAGTTTCAAAGGCCAGAGAGTATCATACTGCTGCTGGGATCAATCATGGAGCCTTTGCGGGGGAAGTAGTCTGTAAATACTCTAATTAAAGCAGATTAATCTCGTCAATGAAAACAGTATTTCCCAAAGACAGTGTGCCCCTCCTCCGGGCTTTCGGGATGTGTGGCACCTTTTCTCTTACGTGCCAAGGGGCTCCTTGCATGTCTTAAATGACTCTATCCACCTGCCCACCTTCCTTCCAGCACCATCCCCTCTCCACTCCCATGCCTCCTTCCCTCAGTCACCCTCCCATGTATGAAAGGCAAGTAGCAAATCTACCGTTCTTGGCCAGGCCTGTAATCTCAACAATTTTGGAGGCCAAGGCGGGCAGATCACCTGAGGTCAGGAGTTCAAGGTCAGCCTGGCCAATATGGTAAAACCCCGTCTCTACTAAAAAAAAATAAAAATTAGCCAGGTGTTATGGTGGGCACCTGTAATCCCAGCTACTTGGGAGGCTGAGGCAAGAAGAACTGCTTGAACCTGGGAGGCGGAGGTTGCCGTGAGCCCAGATCACACCTTGGCAATAGAGCAAGACTCCATCTCAAAGAGAAAAAACAAAATCCACTGTTCTTTCACAGCCTAGGTCTTGAGTTAATACCCAGCCACAATCATTTTTCTGACATGCCTTTGTAACATGGGGCCCCTCTCATACACTCAAACACCAAAACTTGTGAGTTGCCTTGGGTTAAGGACTCTCTCAGGAAGCCCCGCCTCTTCGAATTAACAGCACTCTCTTTCAGCTAACTACCTAGGTATGGTTTTTCTCATGAGCCCCTCATCACCTCTCCTTTCTTGTCTGTTGTAACCAGAGAATCTGTCATGCAAGAGAATTCAAAACCTCAACATGCAAAGAGTCATAGGTCCCGAGAGGCTAAAGAAAAAAAAAATGGTTTAAATTGTTGCAAATTTTCCAGAGCTACTGAGAAATCTGCCTAAGTAACCTGACCAGAATCTGGAAGATGCGGAGGATAAGGATTTGAAGTCACAGGCACCAAAAAGCAAGCTTCAGCAAAATTCATTTTCAGCAACTATTTTGACCCTGAGGAGCTTTAGATGAATTGGGATTGAACCCACAAGTTTAGAAGTGGTCTATTTCCAAGGAACCGATGGGCACAAAGCAGTCGTAAATTCAACAACAGAAAAGGGCCTCCTCTGCCAGGAGGCTGACCGGATGGAGTCAGGTGATGCCGACATCTTGATGACTTGGGGTAGAGTCACGGGGATTCTCTTTTGTCTGCTTGCATACTATCCAGGACTCAAGTGCCTGCAAGGGCCATGTTCTCAGCATGGCTCAATGCTTGTCAGTTTACCACAGGAATGACCAGTATAGTCAAAATACATGCCTTCAAAATGTCACAATTATCTAGGGCACCTGTGCATAACTCTAGCTTAACGTTTGCATCATGTATTCATATTCTTTTGCAGTGTCTGTCCCTTACTGGACTGTGCACAGTTAAGGATATGAATTGGCTTTTATGCCTCTGCATGACCTAAGTCCAGCGTTGTACTCAAAAAGGAACTTTGAATTGACCTGATAGATGCACCTGGCTTTTCCTGCACCTTGCAAAGCATCTGCTATGTTTCCACTCCGTGTTACAAATAAGAGAAACCACACATATCCACAGGTGGACAGTGTTAGCTCTGGGTTCCAGTTCCACACCAGGTTGAACAAATTTCTACCAAAATCACAGGATAAAATCCAGTCTTGGGAAATGTTTATTAAAAAGCAAAAATGGTTGGTATATTTTAATCAAGGTAACTGGTTAATTAGAAGCTGTTTTACTAAGCTGACTTGTATGTGGACAGACCTCTCAATTAGGGTAGGCCTGTTGCTTTCTGGAATAACTTAAATAACAACAAATATAATCATAGGATGTGAGGCGCCTCCCTTGGTTCTGCTTGAGAAGCTGAGAGGCAGACTGTAATGTGCATTAGACCAAGACTGAGGCATGGGAACCCACTCTGGGAAATCAACAGCAAATCTCCCCAGCTACCCCCAACAAGAAAAATTTGGAGCCTTTCCTCTAACCCTGCCCTCACTCATTCTACAAGCTTCTCCCAGCTGACAATGGCTCTGCCCGGAGGACATCTCTGGAAGGGGCGTGACTTTCCAAGGTCTTTATTGAAGGCGCCACCTGGAAGAAGTGATTACCTAACAATTTGCCAAAAGGGAGGGCTGCAAAAACCTCAGCATTTTTGAATTGCAACTGTTTTCTGTCATCGTAAAGAAAAAGTTAATCATTTTTTCCAGCAAACCACCGCCCCCTCTGTCTCCTGCACAGACTATTACGAAATTGCTGAAGACCACACACTTGGCTTTCGCTGTTTTCACAGTTTTTAAAGCCATCATCAAAAGGCAAAAGGAGCCCAGGATGAGGATTTCTTTCCAGCACAGCATCTGAAGTGGAATTCCATCGGTAGAATGCTATTTTCTTCTGGCTACTTTCCATAAGTTCCATCTTCTTATTAAGTGTTTATCATCTCACATAAAGAAAAAGGAGACAAAAAAATCTCAAACCATGTCCAGTTGGGAAAGAGCCATCCAGCCCTAGAGTCATGCTATCGAATATTCTGGAAATAAATTTTAAAGACCAAAAAAATCAGCTCATAATATAAAAGTTCAAATTTATGATAGCATTTATCTCCATGTTAATAAGGAATTTGCAAACAAAGATGATTATCCAGGTCTTTGAAGATGTACATCATGAATCAATCCAGCTACATATTAGTGATACAAGGCAGTTGGTTTCAGCAGAATTGGCCCAACGTACGATGTTTCTTTTTTATGTGAAATTATGTTGAGAGACTTTTGAAATGCACACCATCTGAGTCACAGGCACTGGCTTCGAGGCAGGAATTTTACACAAACATTTTTTAGCGGCAGATCAATGATGTAAAGTTTGTTTTTGAAGGAGAACAAAATAAATGTCTCACTTCTAAAACCAACCTGACCCATGGGGCAGGAAAGAAAATGTCACTGGGCCCAAAATTTAGAAGTGATTAGAGCTGCCCATCAGTTCACAGCACATGGCCCTTGTTCTGGGTCGTGTCCCCTGCGCTGTGCTATGCTGCTAAACAGAGACCTTCCCTCTACCTGCCCAACGCCACACCCTCTCCCCAAACAGGCATCCCAGTTCTCTCAGGTCTCCAGTGCTGCTTCCATCCTCCCCGTCATCCTGCCGCAGGACCGCTCTCCACCCTAGGCTCACCTTCCCTCTGGCCTCCCACATGGCAGCATACAATTCAGGCCTCCGTCACAGACACACACTTGTGGATGGATGCAGATAAGAGATTCTTGGAATTTCTGTTTATCTTCCCATTTATATTTTTAACAGCTCAGAAATATTGCACCTATTGCAGAGAACAGTATCCTTAGCGCCTTGGGTTGCTGACGACAGAGGGTACCTTTGCTCAGCCCATGCCTACTACATGAATTTCCATCCTGCATCTGACGTTCCTAACCTAAGTCACGCTTCCAGATTTAATTTAAGTATTTTCTTTCTTATGAAGCCACCTGTTCTTCTTCTGCTCACTTGGTGTAATTCTTCACTTCTCTCTGTTTCTACTCCACCTAGTATCTGTTGCCACAACTCAGTATGTATTTTCTACTTGGAGATTTGTTTTTTGTTTTTGTTTTTGTTTGAGACAGGGTCTCACTGTCCCCCAGGCTGGAGTGCAGTGGTGAGGTCATGGCTCACTGCAACCTCTGTCTCCCAGGCTCAAGCAATCTTCCCACCTCAGCCTCTCAAATAGCTGGGACTACAGGTATGGTCCACCAAGCCCAGCTGGTTTTTGTAGAGATGGAGTTTCACCAGATTGCTCAGGCTGGTCTCAAACTCCTGGGCTCAAGCAATCTTCCTGCCTCAGCCTCCCAGAATGCTGGGATCGTAGGCATAAACCACGGCACCCCACCCACATTTTTTATTACTTTTGAATTGTTTCATGGGTGTACTTCAGTCTCCCTTGTAGACAGCTCAGGCAATCTGAAGAGAGGTTTATTCATCGATGACATTCCCCATCAGGCTTGGCTGCAAAGCTTCACTCAGTAAGTAGTAATGGAAGGGTGGAAATACACCCATTAAACTCTGGGGGAGATTACAGCTGAAGTAGCAATACATTCATACAAGTAACCGCCAAAGCATCGTCTCAACTAATACTGAACTGTTCCGTTTGGAGACATACTGCTCTCATCTTGAATCATTTGTTTTACATGAGGGACACAGGGTGAGCTGGCAAAGGGAAAAAAACTGAAAAAATGTCCAAGGCTAACATACCCTGTTTGGTAAAAAGGAACTGTCTCCAAATATTACAGTGTATTAGAATCACCAGAGTAGTTTATTAATAAAAAGCCTTAAAAGTCATCCCAAAACCACTTAAAAGATATTTTCAAAGGTAGGATCAGGAACCAATTGCTATTTTAACAAGTTCCTTCAATGGTCTGGGCAGCCAGCTTGGTGCAAGCCATTGGGTGAGCATTTGAAAAGCCCTCCCGTAGACCCTGGGTTCGAATCCTGACCCTGAAGCTTAGAAGTCATGTAATGTAGCAGAAGTTGTTTTAACTTTCTGATCCTCATTGACTCATCTGTGAAACTGGGAGAATTAAATCCACTAGCAGTGGGAAGACCCTGCTCTGATGACCAAACACACAGTTGCTCTGTCTTCTGCACCTGTAAACACAGGGTTGTTCCTCCGTGACAGCGAGGGCCAGTCATCTTCTCTTCTCTTCCTGGGAAGAGAAGAAGCTGAAAGCAGAAGCTGACTCTTCCAGGGTGGTTTTAGGCTGAAGATCGATCTCAAACTCCCTCTTGGGCCTCAATTTCTCTAGATGTGTTCTGGAGTGCTTCTGGGTAGGGGGTAGGAGGGATGAGATGGCCTCTGCCACAAGGACCTCAGAGCTCACCATAAGATTCCTTGTAGGGAACTCTATGAGATGGGTTTTTGCTTGAGGGTTTGAGAAGAATCATACCTGATGGCAAGTTGTATAGTATTCATTATACAAATTACTCTCTCCATTATCCTGAATATTTAGCAAAACCCTATCAACTGTTAAAACCTAGTTTGAGCTGCATATGAGAAAATTGTCTGTGCCTAGATTAACATAGTAAAAAGGAGGCCAGAATAATGGCTAATGTTAGTGGCCCCCTGCAGGGAAGGCAGGTCATGGGAGAAAATGATTGAAATTATGAGTTTTAGACTACACAGTAAGTCTTTTTCTTATGCCACTAAAGTTGGCATCTTTTTATACAGCAACCTATATTTGTTAAAAATGCCTACTGACTAACCTTAATCATACCTGAGCCCATTGGTACTGATTAAGGATATATGGTGAGCTGCTATAACAAAGATATCCCAAAATATTACAGAATGGTTTAAACAAGACAGTAAAAAACCGAGATGTCAGCATTGCAAGGCAGAGAGTGCCCAGGTTGTCAGGAAACAGTAGGAAGAGTCTAGGTCCTTAACATCATCACTCTTGTCTGAGTCCAGGTCTTTACCCACCATCTGTCAACGGATTATTGTAGTAGGCCACACAGGAACACTCAGCCTACTTCAGTCTTATCTCTCTGCATATTCCCAAGTTTCTATTCTGGCCAAACATGGGCTCTACCTATCCCGCTGAAGCCCATAGAAAGAGGAAGATGAGGAGAAGCCATGCTCCTTTTACTGGGAATTTGCCCATGGTCACGTCTCCTCACACTCCACGGGCCAGAACAGTGGCCACAACTCGGTATAAGAAAGGCTAGAAAACACCCTTTTTAACTGGGAACTAGAACTTCTAGTACTAGAGTCGAAAAGGAAGCCAGATACTGGAAGTCAATTAACTCTTTTGCTACACCACTAACATAGAAGCTGATGCATGAAATATCTTCCATTCTCCTTTCCAGGGCCTCGGTGCTGACTACTGTGGAACCAGGTATACAATGGGTGTCCCATTCAGAAGTGGCTGAGTTCTTAGAGTGAGTTTAAGAGTGAGCCTCAAAGGTCCTACCTCAATCACTGATTTCTTCTTTAAAAATAAGTAACTTGATTAACTAGGGACACGCCTCCTTTCAAGTGTTTATATGTTTATCACCAAAAGTGCTATATATCAGATTAGGCTAGGAAGTAAGAACATGAATCATATTCATTCCCTGCCCTTGGGGAGTTTGCTTTAGTGAAAGGGACAGCCCCAGGAAGAAGACAACAAGGGCTAAACTCACAGCATGAATGGAGTGAGGTGAGAGGGAGGGAAGAGCAGGCTTCATGAAGAAGGAGAGAGGAGCTTTCCTATTAGTGGAAGAAAAAGTGGGACTGGGTCAGGAAGGCCAGGAGTGGAGGAACAGTGAGATGAGGTGTGCCTGAGGTAGAGACTGGGGGAGGAGTGCTGAGAGAGGGGAGTGAGATCCCAGCCACTAGGCATGGACCCAAGGAGGCCTTCTACACCCACTCAGGAGCTGAAACATTTTCTTCTGGGCAGTACAGGCTCAGCGTGGGGCATCAGCAAAGCGAAGTCCATGTTTCGAGAGGATCACTATGACAGAAATGTGAGACTGGTGGATTTGGGGAGAAGCTACGGTGAGATTAGGTTGGAGGTTCTTGCAGTTGTTGCAATAATCCAGCGAAGAGATGACGGATAAAGCCTTGGACCAAGGTGGAGGCGCTAATGACATAGGAGGAGGAGGCTGGAGACCCCACAGATACAGGACCCGTGGGATGTGTGAGGAGCAAAGGCGGGAGGTGCACAGGACGGAGGGGACTTCACCAGCTTGAAGCACTGAGCAGGGAGGGAGGCTGTCAGCTGAACAGGGGAGGTGGATCCCGCTACGTTCTTCCGTTGGCAGCAGCAGGGGCTCCCACCCTGCTCCAAGTTCACAGGATTCACAGGAAAGTGAAGGATGCCTCTAGTCCTTGTAACCAGTTTCAGAAAATTATTCCTCAACCTTTTTTAGCCTCACATAAAAACCCTTCCTTTGAGACACTTTGTCCAGCTGTTCCCCCTTCTCGGCCTGCTTGCTGCTGCCCCATCGCCATCCCCTGCGGTTGTTCCATTGAAGATATTCCACTTGGGTCATGACCCCCCTCCAAATCCACATGGACAATCCAAACAGCATTCTAGACTCTGGCATTTTCTATACCTTTGCAATTTCACTGACTGCCTCAGTTTCACTCACTCATATCTTTCAAGAGGAAAGAACTTTCCGTCTATAGCCTCACATCGGCCCATTCACATAGGGAGACAATCAACTGCACAGTTGTGAGAGAGCGTAACATTAAAACAACAGTTTATAAGGAAAAACAACTATTTCCAGCACTGAGAAAGGGGGAAATCCTCCTATCAACCCCATTAAAAAAAACATGAATTGAGAAATGAACCAGATTCTTAGCATTTGTGCAACAAACACCAAGAAATTTCATCAGTCTTTCTTCTAAGCTGCTGTGGGTGTGTGCCGAGGGCTCCACTCCAAACCAGAATTCCATAGAATCAACTTGACAGGGGCCAAAGTAATGCAGCTCTCCTACCAACACCACCCGCCCCCCCCCCAAAAAAAAGGAGTTCTTTGGTCAAATATTTGGAAAATACTGGGCTCCACTTTTTATAAATATCCCATAATGCAATCCGGGAAAAAGTAGTTTAGAGGATCTGGCCTAGTGCAAACATCCTCCAGAGAATGAAAGGATATTCTGCGCCCTCCTCCAGGCTCATCATTTGTCTCAACCAAACTCTACGTACGTATGTCTTCATCAGGACATTTGGGTTTTGTTCCTTGATATGCCTCTGGATCACATGGACCTCATGTTGCTGGTCATAATGGGACGGAACGGCTCCTAAGTAAAAGCAACATCTCAAGGTGGCAGCTGTGATGCCCCCTTTCCGTCCATGAGGAGGCTGGCAAGGACACCACTTGAGCTGAATGCCAACCTCTTCTGCTGTGGAGTGGAATCTCCAGTAGAGGGTTCAGGAAGTGGGGCCACGATTCTTCTCCATGTGCAGTTAGAGCACATTCCAGTGCCTGGAGAAAGAAGCACTCAACCTCCCCTGCCCACCCACCTACACAGGCTCTCCTCCACAGAAGGTGGCTGCCATAATTTTAGTCTGAAAAACTAAATAAGGTGTTCTCCTTAGCTTAGAAAGAAAATCTCAGTCAAGTGACAACAGCATATTTAATGCTGTTCTCTACTTCAAAAGAAACTGATCATAAATAAAATGATAATGAATAAACTGATTGCCTATGAAACTGACTTAATTTGCTATATGGAGTCATTGACCCTAACTCAGTTGAATGTTGAGGACTTCTGACAAAAATAATGACTTTACTTGTTTAATGGTTGACTTGTAGCCCTTTATGAGAGTTAGTAATTAATTAGTTAACAGTATTGTTGTCCATTATGGTTATTAACATTTAATAACAATGCACTTCAGCTACTCTCTAGAGCCTTTCAAAGCCATTTCCTGACATTCACATGGACACAAACAAGTTGATCTGGCTGGAAGGGAGAAGCACACAGACACAGAGCAAAGGCAGTATTCTGATTGCAGCGGTAAATGAAAAAAACTAGTAAATGCTTTCAGTAAGCACAACTAAGGACACTGCCAATCTATATACAACAGGTGAAACACGCTCGCACGCACACCCCCAGAGGTCAGAGGTCTCTAGTGGTAAGTCAGACACCTCATTGCTCGGTTTGGGGCTGGGATTCTATCTACTCAAGACAGCAACTCACTGTTTGGTCTTTCTCTCCTTCCTTGCTGTACTTCTTTGTCCTTCTTTTCTTTCTGTCCTTCCTTCTTTTCTTCCTTTTCTTTTTTGCCTTCCTTCCCTTCCTTTCCTTCTGTCTGTTTTTCCTTCCTCTGTCCTTCAACGCCCCCACCCACGATGCTCAGAGAGCATCTATATAATGCATTAGCTGCTGTGCTCAGCACTAAGGATAAAAAGAAGACATCATCTCTGCCCTCAAGGAGCCGGCAGTCTAATAGTGAGCCGAAATGCTCCACGACCGATCACTAGCTGTTTATACCTTTTGATGTTAAAAAGGAAAAACTAAACAAGCAAATTAACTGTTACTTAATACATTCCATTTGGGAGGCAGAAATCTCTCTGATCTAGAATAAATAGAGCAAAAACTAACAAAAGCGAACTTTATTGGTGAAAATGCTGGAAACTCGTGATTCTTACTAAATCAAATACATACATACTAATTAAGTACCCATTTGGTTATTATTTATTTAAATTTCCGTACAAGTCAAAATTAATAGCCTACTAATAAGAAAAACAGAACTCAAGTTATCTGTGGTGTTAAAAATGTGTGCAGATAAATACACATTTTTCTAAATAGGCTCTATTATTAGTGAGATAAATTTTAACTTATAAATAATAAAATGTGCCCTTAAATATTCAAAAAACAAGAAAATGTTGACTATTTGGTGATTATCCAACATTATTTGTCCATAAGCTTTAGTTTCGCCACTCTTTCCAGGAGAGATTGCAGGAAATCTCTCTGGCTGGAGAGGAGACCCCCGGGAGGCTGCTCAGAGCCTCCGTGCTCCTCATTCAGAGGCAGGATCGGAAAGTGCCTTCTGCCCAGTCATCTTCTGTGGGCTGAGCTCACCCAGGGACAATGCATCCAAGTGCATCATAGGAAAGAGGGTGAACACCTGTGTTTGGTGGCATTTAAGGTCTCCATTAGGAGAGACACCACATCTACGTTCATGACAGAGTTCAGCACATCGCTACAGCTCAAAAGCTGTTATAAATGCTTTTAAATCATCCTCATTTCATTTGCAATGGAAGAGGCACATCTCTCTAACAAGCGAGCCACTTAGTGAAACCACATGGGACAGAGAGCAAGAAGAACATCCTGTTTGACCAAAATTGCAGGAGTAATTTAAAAAGTCAGAAAGTCATTACCCTACTTGGCATCTGACCAGGAAACCAGGATTAACACCCTGAAGCCTTTAGGTAAAGTGCCAAGAGCTCTTTAATGACCTAATGGCTTAGGGTGTTAGGGAACTGATTAATAGAGGAGCTAAGCAACGCTAGAACATCCTTTGGGATAAAAGCTACACATAAATTACTGTCACTACTTATGAATAACTGTGTGAATAATTTGATAGTTAATTTCTTAACTGTTTATATGGAGTCCACTTTGAAGAAAATATGAACACTTCATCATCATAAATTTAATAGTTAAGTAAAATTTAAACTCAAAAGAAAATAAATGTAGGAAAACACATTTCCTTCAGTTCAGTTTAGCTCTTAGTTGAATTTTACCTGACAGTTAAAAAATAAAAATAAAAGTGGCCGAGCACGGTAGCTCACGCCTGTAATCCCAGCACTTTGGGAGGCCAAGGTGGGCGGATCCCGAGGCCAGGAGATTGAGACCATCCTGACTAACACGATGAAAACCCCGTCTCTACTAAAAATACAAAAAATTAGCTGGGCGTGGTGGCGGGCGCCTGTAGTCCCAGCTACTCGGGAGGCTGAGGCAGGAGAATGGCGGGAACCCGGGAGGCGGAGCTTGCAGTGAGCTGAGATCTGGCCACTGCACTCCAGCCTGTATGACAGAGCGAGACTCCGTCTCAAAATAAATAAATACATAAAATAAAAGTACTAATGACAAATAGCACACTGGGAAATGTTAATTGGCACTCAGTGTGTAGACTAGAAAGAGGTATGGATACATATTCAAGAACTTTAAGAGGCTGTGTGGCTTTCCATGCACTAATACTCTGAACATCTCTAAACCTGAATTCACTTGGGATTTCTTTCAAGTTGAGCAAGAAGCCACGAGAAGAGACATGCTGTGACAACCTGAATTATTGTTCCCCCACTCATTTCCTTCCCATAGCATGTCACACATCCTGCCTGCTGGTGTGGAGCTGGCAGTGCCTCCCTGTCGGCAGAACACAACTCCCCGTGCCACTGTAGAACCTGGCCGTGTGGCTTTATCGGACTGAGGAAGTGGGAGTAAAGGGAGCTTGTATGCCGAGGTACTGCATGTTTCTCCCAGATTTCTTACGTGTGTCTTTTTCTACCAGCATGGCTTTTCCCCAGTAAATATTGTGCCTTTAGCCTAGGCAAGGATGAGAAGATGCTTAGTGCAGAGCCAACAGACCCAAGCGGAACTGTGGCTCCTACCACCAACTGTAGTCACCTACATGAAATGGCAAGAAATGAACACTCTTGGAAACCAGAGACTTGGGGATTGTTTGTTACCACGGAGAAGCTGCCTAGTACATACTGTTCCCTAATATGACATCAATGAAAATAATTTCATAGAAAAGCATTGTTCAATTAAAAATGGATGACAAAGACCTGGTGAGAAGATGCATGCTGCTTCCCCTGCATACAAGTCTCCATATTACCTGATGTATTCACTGCTGTACAATAAAACCGTTTTCCCAGTAGCTTATGGTCATAGCACACAGAAGGGTGATAAAAATCAAGTTTCTATTCTGTGCTTCCACATTTCTCCTATAGTTGTTTTCAAACCTCCTCCTAGGAAAACCTTCCTCCAAAGAATCCAGGCCCTGCAACGTGTCCGGGAACCTTTATTATACAATCCTATATAGACTACAATCAACATCCTCACTTCCTGTGTTCTACATTCTCGTCGCACCCATGCAACAAGACACAGGAAATTCAAGATTCTGAGACAGTCCTCAACTACCATGGCAATACTAGAAAATAAAGGCAGAGTTAAGAGGAAGGTACTTTTATTGGAGCGCCAAGTATCTCTGGCTTCCCTACAATCAGACTCAAGACCACAGAGAGTACTGGCCTATCTTAAACACAAATAAGCCTGTCTGAAAGATTCAAAATGCTGGGGCAATTCCATAGAGATATGAGAATGATAAAAATGAACCCAAAAGAGAGAGGCACCCAGTAGCCAGGTGGAAAGCTCCTCCAGTCCTTTGAAGAAGGTGGTGGGGGAAGAACAGGAATGAGGACATTCTTCCCTTCCTCTATTCATACAAACATTCGCAATGGTTTTCTGAACAAAGAGGAGCAGCTGCTTTCCAGCCAGTGGATCAAAGTGTGAGCAGGTGACGATGCCTGCTCCCTAAGAGAAGCCTGTCAGGCACCAAAGTGCAAAGGTGACAATTAGAATGGATGGGGTGAGTAGGTGTTGAAATATCCACACGCTATTTCCAAAAGTTCAGAGAAGATTACTGTAGATCATGTCCTGGAGCTGGGAAAATGTTTGAGTTGGGAGGGTTTTCATTTTTGCCTGAAGTGATTCTCCAAGTTTAAATGTATACCTTTATAACTATGACATTTCTGTAAAACAAAAGATCTCATTGTTCTTCCTTTCATTGGTGAACTCTTATTCAATTCACATAGCACACTAGAGTTCTTTCATTTTTCTTTGGTTTCCAGCACAAAACTCTGTGACATCTTCCTAACTGACAGCCAAATGTTTATAAGCCTACCTATCCAAGACAGGTACTTTTTATTTGAAATGCCATTGATAGATTTAATTATGTTCAACTTTCTCAAAAAACAATCCCACTGGCGCAGTGAAATATATTGAGTTTGATGTGTTTGGCTGCAAAAACTTTCATTTGGCCAAGGCTACATAGTCTGAAGTCTCCAAGTGTAAATTATAATGTTATTTGAGATGAAGTATAGAGTCATTTGTGGTGCTCGGGCACGACACATGACGTAATCTTACACTCTATCTGCAGGTGTGATATTGGATTCTGCTAGGACAGGCACCTGGTATCAATGTTCAGTCTGGCATTGTTTCAACACAGTCAACCGTGGATGAAGATGACTAAAATAAAATAGCACCCAGCTACAGCAGGCTCTTTTTTTTTCTCTTTTTTTTTAAAAAGGAGGACTAATGAGCAACAACTACCAATGAGTTAAATGGTGTCTGATTATTCTCTTTCCCTCAGCAGCACAAAATTCTTGCTCTTTACAGTAATAGTCTCAGGGCCATAAGAAGATAGAAGTAAAATCATGCATTATGAATAACAAATATAATAATGCATATGCATGGATTATTAATATGTACATATATCATAACAAATATAACAAATACACATGAAAAGAATGCAGATATTGATGGCTTCTTTTTCAAACACAGTTGATGGACATAGGCTGAGCCATGCATTTTCTCCTTATGACATTCATCACACTTAGTAGTTACGTACGGAATGCCTGTCTCTACCTCTAGTCTCTAAGTCAAGCGAGGGCAGGGACCTAATCGACTGCCTGGCACCTAAGAGTGGCTCAGTACATACCTGCTCCGTGAATGACTGTGTTCTCATGTTCTTTCTCATGGCCTGATCTTTGCAGAGGCATTCACTTACAAACTAGGCAGCTGCCTGGTTGGGGGTTTAAAGGTATGGCCCCTAATCAGGGAGTAGAGAAAACCAGCTATCCTATTTGAAAACAGTATCTATGATCTTAACATCATTGAAACGTCCGTGTGATGCTCTAGCATCCTCAAAATGCACTGCCATGACCACATGTATCAGCAGCTGAAAGATCATCTTTTGGGTATTGTGGGAGGAGATGGGGAAATACGATTTTCCAAAGTGATCTCTAGTAATCTAAGTAAGTACCTTGAAATTTTTAGATATTACGAACATTTATAGAATTTATCTTTATAAAGTTAATGGGAATTCAAATTAAAGGGTTTGACTGACCTTAATCCGGGCATAGGATGGATGGATCAGCATGACACATTTGATGGGCAGTTATGTGAGAGATCAGTTAAGGTGTGAGAACTGAAAGAACATGGTGGAATCTCAAGGCCATGAGATTTTGAACCATTCTAGGAAAATGAAAACTATTCATTTATTGGTTTTTATCCCCTCCCTAAAGGAAAGAAACAATATGATTTCATTTGCTTAAAATTCAAAGAAAGATCCCAAAATGATTCCGTAGTCATAATCTCATTTGATCCTCATTTGATCCTGCCCCCCAAAAGGCAGGCAGGGGTCTTGAGTCACCTTCCCTCAACCTGGGTGGGTAGTTGGCTTGGCCTTGGTGTCCCATTTCTCCCTCCACATCAGGCTGTCTCTCCTAAATGTTCAGACTCACTCAACTTGCCGCCTTGTCCTACTCAACCAGAGCGTGCACATTTAGAAGTGACGTGGCTGGCAATCGGAGCCTTTGCACTCCCACGTGGTTCTTGTTTCCCTCATATGTTGGATGGCTCAATCTTGCAAAACATGAACTCCAAGGAAGTTAATTCTTTCCACAGGCCCCACACATTTGACAATTGAAGCTGGCATCTCACCCTCTCTCCTGTTTATGTGCCAGTGGCAAACAGAGATCTTCCATTAGAACACACTATTTTGGTGCATAGCAGCCTATGAGGGCCAGTTCTCAATCAGGCAACCTGACAAGCACAGAGTGGCCTAACACCACTGCAGTCAATCAGGATTTCCTTGGCAAGATTTTTCTGAAGTGCTGGTGTATATCACATAACATCTCAAAGCATTTTTTTTAAAAGAAGTCAGGGAAATGTTGTTCCTGCCTGTGTTTGAATTCACACCCTGTTGTTTAGCAAATCCAAACCTAAAAAAGGTTTTAACAACTTTTGAGAAATAATCTCAAAGTCTTTTTACACATGTACATTCAGGGGTTCTTCTCCTCTTTATAATTTGCCTGGAGGAATAAAAATGGTATCACTCACTGAAAAAAATACTTATTCATCCATGCATTCATTCATCACAGTCAAAACTGTGATGTTTTGTATACTTCCATATAATGCAAAACAACTATTGAAAGTCAGAGGGAAGACAGGAAGGAAGAGAGGAATTTCCATTCTCTCCTCTAAAGTTCTTAAAAGAGATACATGAAAGTCTCAAGATGAAGACATGCTTTTGTGGACGTCCATGGGGCCAAGCTAGGACTGTTGATTCTAAAACCATTAGAAGAGAGACAAAGGGTAAGGAAGTTGGTGAAGAAATGACAAGAGGCCACTTAACAGGTTTAGTCCACTCACCTGATGAGGCCAGCCATTTCCCGAAAATTCAAGGGACATGGTCAAAGTGAGAGGCAGGTGAGAGTCACAAATGAAGACCAGAAAGGCTTTAGAAAATATAAATTTTCAAAAAATGCAAAATGACACACACAAGACTGGAATATCGAGTATGGTTGTGCTTGGCATCTGCAGGGCACTGGTTTCAGGAGCTCTGAGGCCAGGCTTGCTAAGTTTTCTGTCCCTGGAAGTGATGGAGCCAACTCAATGCTACCTTTCATGATAGATCAGGAGATTCTGAAAGTGAGTACAAGGTTGGATCTGATGACTTTTGTGGACCTCGCCAACTCTACAGAATGTGTCACTCTAAACTACAGAATAAGTGAACCTCGACTACTACTTTCTTCCAAATCCATGAGAACAGAGTGTTTCAGAACAGAATAAATGTCACTGGGAGAATTCTTCCTGATGCTGGATTCAAAGGTCTTCCTGTCCTCCCATACCACCACCACAAATTCATCCTGCCAGACTCACAGAATCTTAGCGTCAGAGAAACCATTTTAAATTATTCACCCACATTTCCACCCAAAGGGAAAGTCTTCCTGGCATCAGTGTGACTGTCAATCAGCTTCTGCTGGGAACCATTCAGACCAGGAACACAGGCCTCATGAGGCAGCCACATTCTTTCTAGAATGTTCCCATTCATTAGAAAAGCCATCCATACATGCAACTAAATGTATCTTCCTGTGCATGTCACCTACTGCTCCCAGATTTTGCTTGCTTTTATTTTAGTAGCTTTCCATCTCCAATTCTTGTTTAATTTGAAGTCCAGCTGGGCCTCAGGGAAATGCTTTGCTACCATGCTCTTATTAATCCACTCTCTGAAGGTGAGAGCTCTGAGGAGGAGGATATTTGGCCATGCATGACGTATGTTATCATTACTATTAAGGACAAGAATAACTGCCATTTATTAGGTGCTTTGTCATGTATATGCATATTGCCAGTCCTCACAGCAATCTTTATAGCATGTATTATATCCATTTATACTTGAAAATAAAACAACACTCAGCACAGGTTAATGACTCACTTAAGGGCAAAGAGAGAATAAGGAGTCAGCCAGGATCTGGAGCCCCACAGCATGTGTGCTTTCCATTATCCCTCCAGGTTATTTGTTTTACCCGTCCACGTGAACTATATTTTTAGCCTATTTGGTTTGTCATCACCGTTTTTTCCAATTCGTGACAGCAGCATTATCTTATAGCCCAAACTACCTGAGAATCAATGACTTCTGACCAGTGAATACTCAGCAAAGGTAAATATAATGAATGAAACTATCAATTCCCAAACTAAAGTGTAAAGGGTACTTACTCTGGGTTGAGTAAAAGAATGAAATTAGTCAAACAAGTGAAAGCACAAACCTCACAAGAGAATGCGTATGTATCTACTTTGGAGACCTGCAGCTTAGGAAACAGAGCATTACACTCTACAGACATTTAAGCATTGCAAATCTCACTAATATGTGTGGTTTAGAAAAATTAAGAGAGATACCTGTGAACAATGTCACCCCCCAAATACGTTCAGTAGTGCTTAAAACAGTTTCATTAAAACTCAAAAACAAAAAAAAACTGACATGCAAAAAAAGTTGAATCAAATGACTGATGATGTTCAAAGTGTTGAAAGAAACATTTTTTCCCGAACTGTTATACAGTGCCACCCACATGGGAAACTCAACAGACATATTAATTATACCTAGAGTGTAATCCAAAAGATCCAGAGAATGTGCTTTATTTACTTTTTCTTTGGGGAATGGGAGGAGAGTAAAATAAGATGATAGCTGCAGATGATGTGGATATCTGGGTGTGCTGTTTTCATCTGAAAAATCTTAAGTCACACTGATTCTTCCCAAAATTGTTATCTCCCTCTGTAAATAAACCCAAACCTAATGACTACATGCAGCTCTGATACAGATTCTATTGCTCAACCTGGGAAAGACTTCCAAAATGACCTACGTCTCTGAGGGTTTGGTTTTTGAGGTTTCCCGCCCCACACACACAAATTCACTCGTACACATTGATAATCACTTTTGTTTATCACTTTTTCCACCTCCTGGAAGGAGATGTGCGTCATTTCTGGACTTTTTCCAACCCCTGTCTATAAAAGCTTGAGCAATCTCAAAACACCTGGCTTGCTGAAAGAACTAAAGAGGGGCCAAAATGTGACTGAAGTGTAGACCACCTTAAAAAATCTGAAAACAGCGGAACCCTGAGCCAGATATCAGAGGCTGGTATTTCACTAGCACTGGCTTTATTTTGGTACATCCTTGTAAAATGAACTAAAAAGCTTTGAGGTATAATACCAAATCCCTTGAGGTGATGAACTGAGACTTAGCTATCCGGAGCCTTGATGTTGTGGTCTGTTGGTTTGTTTGCTTAGGTAGCGAATGCAGCAGCTGACTGCAATGCTCCTTTGCGATTTCCACACGCGGGTCCCTCCAGGAGGGAACTCAGCTCTACAGATGCCCCTCATCTCTCTCTCTCACTCAGTGTTACTCCACTGGGCACACCCAACTTTCTGTGCTTCCTAGATAAACCCACTCTTCCCCACCTCACTTCCCTGGTGCAAGCCGTTCCCTCTGCCTGGAATACTCACCACTCCCTAACTCCTGATCTTCTCAGCCTGACTATAACTCTTACTTCAGAAATCAGAGTCAACAATTCTTCCATAGTAATCCCTTCTCTGACTCCCCCAACAAATGTCCCTATATCCTACCTACAGGATCATGTTTCTGTCCTGCCTGGGACTCAGTACGCCTGTTCCTGTGTTTAATGGTGGCTTCTCTGTCCCAAGCTTCGTGACAGCAGAGACCATGCCTAGCTGGCTTGCTGCTGTGTTCCCAGAACTTAGTCAAGTGGGCAGCACAGACCATGCTCAGTGAGTATTGGCTGATTGATTACCAACTTGCTTATCTTTCAGTCTCTTATTTCAGGGTACGGACTATGTTCCAGCCATCCTCACTTTTCCTGAACATCGCACAATTTCCATCAGGTAGTATTTCATACACATTTCCTGAAATCAATAAAACGGGTACATGCTTCCACAATTAATAACATGATATAAAAACAGATAATTATGTAAGGAGCTATACCTTTGTCCCTTAAAAAATAGTTGTGTTTTAAAACAAAATGCCCCAATAATAAATAACTCCATCCAGGACTCAACTCACACTGTGCCCCTATCCTCTGCTTTTTTCTTGAAGATTACCTGCCAAAAACAAAACAATCAGCTCTAGCATGACAAGTTCTATCAGCCAAAGTTATCTGGGATTCTTTTAAGCCTGTGTTTTGTTTTGTTTTAACTAAACCCAAACTTAAGAGAAAAAATCAAATTTGAATCTGTGAAGCTTTAAAAGATAAGGGCATTGTTGGGTATTTTTATTCCCAAAACAAAATTTGTTATAGGATTGTATTCTGCTGATATATTCAGAGGCATTCAAACTAATACGGAAGGATGAAGAAAATAAATCTGGATGTAAAGATGAGAAATAGTCTAGATAGAATATTGTCTTTCAGCATCTGAATGTGAGCTTATGCCGGAGGGGTCCCCCTCTACAGGAAGAATAATCCAATCCAGTGAGGATGGGCAGTGGGGAGTGGGGAGGGAGGGAAATGTATCCTGGCCATATTGGGGTTTTTAACTGAATGAAATGCTGACAACTTGATCATAACCAGGTTGCTTTCTCACCATTACCACAATGAGTAAAATTTACTTAGTCAATACGAGTGAGAGCTTTAAAAAATGTATTTAATTTAAGCTGTTTGTTAAAACATACGACCTATATTGAAATGCTCAGATGTTAATGATAATAAAAATCAGAAATATTCTGGAAAGGATAAAGAACATTTTCCCAATCTGTTTGCAATTGTTTCTATCCATTTTTTTGCATTTAATCACCCTGTAAATCAGCAAATTAATGGCAACTTTCGTTCGCCTTGGATAAATGTATGTACTTTCCCTAGTTAAGAAGCCCACCAGGGTTTAACTTGTTGAATACACACTGTAGCTGGTCTACGAGGAAGACGAGCAAGCCAGCAGTTTCTGCCTGCATGTGGAAATTGTACAATACCTGGAGAAAACAGTGACGCAACTAAGAATGCTAATGTTTTTCTGTATTCGGTAAAAGCTCTGGAAGTCATGATATAAAATCCTTCTCTATGTTTAAACTACGTACCTGCCCAGAGTTCATCAGCTATAAGAAAATGAGGCCATTCAAACATTTTAGCAATTCATTACACGCTATCATTGCCACCTCATGAGCCATAAAAATGCAGAATTCTCAGTGTTTGTGGGGACGGCGATGCATCCCCACTACGTGCGGAATCTCAGCCTGGTCTGGGATCTGCCAGGTAAAACTTTCCCTTTGGACTGAGTTGACTTTTCTTCAGGAAACAAAACAAAAAAGTAGAGGAAAAAATATAAAAAGAAGAAAAAAGAGGAAATACTAGTGCACAATAATGTGCATGGAGAGGCAGACTAATGTGATCGTGCACCTTTGCCCAGGTTGCCCCACCTCTGTGGGACTCAGTTTCTTAACACCTGCAGAATCCTGCAAAGGCAATTCTACGTAATTCATTATCAACCCCGCATAATTCTAAACTGTTGAGACACAGCCTTGTTCCCAGAAGATGGGCTCCTAAAGCCACCACCTTCAGATGGGTTTCTCTTTCAATGTGACCCATTGGTAGACTCAGTGGGAGTCTTAAAGTGGGTACTTTAAGACTCACTTCTGACATTTTAGTGACAGTTATTTTCCAACTAATTTTACACCACTGCCTTCCTGTACATTTTGAACTTTACTTTGGTGTATCTTTGATGACCACATTTGAACTATAGTAAGGACAGGAATGAGAGAAAATGAATACAAAAAATTTCTTCTTTTTTCTCAATTACAGTACCTTTTTAATCATCCCAGGATATTGGCTAATATGGTTCTCAAATGGGTATCCACTTAGTAAAACCAACTCAATATTTAGAAGAAAAAGTCAAAATATGATGAGGAATGGAAAGTAAATGGGCCATCCCATCTTCCCTACCTCGTTTTCATACATCTCAATCTTAGAAGGATAGAAAGCCTCCACACTCACCTCTGGAGAACACGCCAGCCCCCCATGGCATGGGCAAGACCAGTCTTTGGACTTTGCTGTAAAATTATGGCAGAAATTTCTGAAACTTCTATTATCCACCCAATACATACTACTGTAAGCTTATTATGTGTCATGTGTCTTGTACCTCTTAAAATTATTGAAATAAGGAAAGTGCATTTCATAAGACGTGTACTTTTCTATAAACCAAATTGAAGACAGAGCAATGTGACCTCGCATCTATCACTTTCCAGTTGTGTAAACTTTAATACTGAGGCTTAGTTTTCTTATTAGTAAAATGGCCACTAAATACCTATTTCATAGGATTGCTAGAAAATCAGAGTGACATAAATGATTCAGTAGCCCCCCGCCCCTTTATCTGAGGTTTCGCTTCCTAAGGTCTCAGTTACCCAGAGTCACCCGTGGTCTGAAAATATTAAGTGGAAAATTCTGTAAATAAACAAGTCACACGTTTTAACTTGTGCCCCATTCTGAGTAGCAGGAGGAAATCTTGCCCTGTCCCGCTGCTCCCCATCCAGGGCATGAATAATCCCTTTGTCCCAGGGATCCACACTGCATGCACCACCCAACCATCAGTCGCTTGTGCCCAGCTTGTCATCAGATCTACTTTTGCAGTATCACAGGGCTGAGGTTTAAGCTTTATTTGACTTACTCATGATTACAAAGTGCAAGAGTAGTGATGCCGCCATATTGTCACGATTGTTCTATTATTAGTTATTAATCTCTCACTGAGCTTAATTTATAAAATAAATCTTATAGAAATGTATGTATATGAAAACACATAGTATATATATGGTTTGTTACTATCTGAGGTTTTAAGCCTCATTGGAGGGTCTTAAGACTGTATCCCCAGGGATAAGTGGGGAATACTGATACGATTCCTGGTATAGTATGCATATTAAGTATGCATACTTTAGTATAGTGTGCATACAGATGCATATTAAGTGTTAAATAAACAATATCAAGAAGTACTATCATCATTGCCATAATCAATGTTGTTATCCAGAATAGCTGTTTTTATCACGAAAGATCAACAGAAGGGGAGCTAGGTTGCATTTGGTTCCAGACAAAGAATGGAGCTGTGACCCTGCATCTGAAGTCAAGATCTTGTCGGCCAATAGAAACACCCTGAGGACTTCTGTGTTTCCATGAAGAAGACAGTTGCTCGCTCCTCGATCAAGTAGACTCAGTATTTTCCAAAGAAAAAGATGAAAAACTATGGAAAACCCCACTGGAAACCTTCATGCTGAGAGTGAGATAGCAAAATGCAGACCTGTCCTCTCTAGCCACTGTCCCCAGGGCTGCGCTTGCTGCACACTGGTGGGCTTGACAGACAGTGCAGATAAGACCAACAGCTGCCCAGCAGCAATATCTGATTCAAAGCTTTATGACACAGTGAGGACTGTGGACTCTTGGGGTCAAGAGGCAGCAACATGTCAGTGTGAGCCAGCGGAAGGAGGCCTGGAGGCTTGGGGGCCTGGTGTTTTGTGGGCCCTAGAGCTTCTGCCAAGCCCGAGTCCCCTACAATAACCAAGCCACAGAAGGAAGCAGAACCAAAGGGGAAGTGATGGTGCAGGAAGTCCCAGGAGGGTGCAGAGGAGACGACGTTTCTTTAAAAATGCGTCCACATAAATGGGAAACTTCACCGCTTTAACTCGAAAATAACGTTCAAAAGAGCCAATTTCTGTAAGCAATCATGAAACAAGCTGAGAAAGGAACTGCAATGCTCAGAGAATAAAGAAAGGATTGGTCACTGCTGCAACCTTCAGCTTGAGTTTTTGGGTTTTTTTTTCCTTTGCAAATGCAGGTTTTAACAAACGGAAATATTCCATATGCCTACTGTGAACATCCTTCCTTGTCAGGATGCTTTCTGTTATGGCCCCTTTTTTCTTCACAAATGTATTTTTTAATAAAAATGGGAATATTGTATAAGCTTACTGTGAACATTTTTCCTTGCCAATATTCGTCTTCGATCTGATTTTAATGACCGAGCTGAAGTCTGAACAAACCATTGAATCTCTGACTTTCTACTTTTGACAGAAGTTCTTTCACTAAAGTGTCCTGTGCTGGGACCAAGGTAATTTTCTCACCAAAATTACTGACCATGTTCATCTCACGACAGCACCCCTTCAGCTAAGCCCTTACCTTCTGCTTCAATGTTCCTAGCGCTCCCCAGCCCCTCCAGGGCCCCTCTATGGCTTTTCCCTCCACAGTGTGGTTCCAGGTGAGTCCCACGGGTAGCAATCCACCTTGCTACAGCCAGCCTCCTGCACCTGCAACATCCGCCTACTCTGCTACACGAAACTTGTCTCTGGAGTCCCACAGCCTTTGAATCCCTTCTTAACTAAAAGACATGTGATCCCTGCCTGAACCCTGCCCCAATGCTTTCTTGCAGCTCTATGCCACTTACTTAACTTACTTAACTCTACATATAATGAATATGCCCCACTTTTCTTGTAACCCCTGTACAGTTTTCTAGTCTATGTATTTTGCTGAATGTTTTTATTCGCTGACTACTCTTAGTTTAGACTGTCAATTATTCTAGCCTGTAAGTTCCTTCAAAGTTAAGAAACATTGTGTTAGTACACTCACAGTAGAGGCCCTGGCCCCAGTAAATGCTGATGAGAAAATAAACAGAAACAATTGATTAACCAAAAGTTTGTTTTCCTCCCCAAGGAGGCATCTCTTCTTTTTTCCAAAGCAGAGTGACTTATCAAATAAATCATGTTTTGCAATGATTCGTCTACAGTACCCCTAAAACTCAAAATAAATTAGGAGAATTTGTTTTCCCAGTTTTGACTCAAGATAAAACAAAACTGGGCTGTGAAGGTAACAACATCCATGACTCTACAGAGCAACACAAGCTTACAGGAATTTGAGAGGTGTGGTAAAAAAAAAATCACACAAATCCCACCTCCGATACGTTTCTTTTGCTCTGAGGCAAAATTGTAAAAACTTTTCTTTTGATTTTCGTTATCCAAATAATTCTAGCTTAAATTGGAACTCAAATATTAATCTGATAATGACACCGTTGAGACACATTCTCTGACGATTGATCTCAAATGACTTACAAGGCTTTACTTTACCCCATTTTCTGCATTCCTTTCCAGCCAGAGGTTTTGCCTGTCTTTAACACCCCTGCCCCCACCACCACCACTGCCACCATCAGGGAGAAAAAGAGACCCTGAAATGTACGTATTAAGATGATTACTATGTGCTTGGGAATATCCTTTAATTTAAATTGTGTTTTATTTTATTTTTAGCTTCAAAGCTTTTGCAGGAATGAACACCTGTCTTTCAGGGCATTACAAGAAATTGTCAGGTACCTGACATACTTTGTTTTGTCAAGTCCTCCCCCAGTGACACTGGATAGAAGTCACATTTTAATTAATGATCAAAGCAAAGGACACCTGTAAGGCTGGGTTAGACTTCTGAATTCTTTGATATTAGGTTTACAAATCTGAAAGAGCCCTTTGATTCTCCCATGTGTTTGTCCTTTCTTGGAGATCAACTTAATTCTTTTTTTCAAAGGCAACATATTTTGCTAATCTGAGCACTGAAGTTATGGGTGACAATGTCCATTCACACAGCAACTCTTAACACCTTATAAAAGTCATACTCCATTACCCAGGACGCCAGGGCCCTCCCTGTCCGAAGGCCTGATTGCAGTGGAGATTTGTGGTGGCACATGCTGTCTGAAGTATGAGAGCCCTCAAGTGGGGCTCGGAAATCCTGAGTTTGACATTAGTTTAAGGAATTGTACTTGCTGTGGTGTGTCACGATGAATGGAGGAGAATGCAGCAGCCATTGAGACCACCCTGAATTAAGTTAAAATATAACTAATCCTTTTTTGTAGGCAGAAATAGTTTTACATAACCGAAATACATATTGATATATGCTGACATTGCGTAGTATGTATTTGTTGATATTATGCAGCTTGTATCAACTTATGCACATTTTAAGAAAATGCAAGTTAACAAGTACAAATATATTAACACATTAAAATAAAATGTTTACATTACATAGTATAGGTACATTATAGTTTATAGACTATATGTACTAATAATATATAGACTAATTTTGTATACCACACTCTAATTCCCATGGTGAAAATGAGACAATTGAGACCGACATGTAAAAATAGCTTGGGAATGCTAATGGAAACCACTAGAAATAGTACTTTAAGTACTTCACAATAGTGGAACTATAAGAAGTATAAAGAATAAAATCCAGAAACAATCACCATATTTTGGTATATCTCTATGCAATTTTGTAATAAAACAGAATTTTACATATCTGGGCATACTGGATATATAATTTTGTATTCTTTTTAAAATTAACATGAGTATTTTCTTTTTTTGCTAAAATTGTCAGTGAGTATCCTTTGATGACTACATAACTATATATTCCATAGTATGCAATAATTTTCTTGATCAATTGATTCCTAATTTTCTACTAGAAAAAAACACATTGCAATGAATGACTTAATGCATGAAACTGTTTGGGAAGGTTCTAATGCACAATGCTAAATTACTATTACCCTTTTGTTTTTCAAGACAGAGTCTTGCTCTGTCTCTACGCTAGAGTGCAGTGGCGATCTGGGCTCACTACAATCTCCGCCTCCTGTGTTCAGGTGATTCTCCTGCCTCAGCCTCCTGAGTAGCTGGGACTACAGGCACATGCCACCACGCCCAGCTAATTTTTGTATTTTTAGTAGAGATGGGGTTTCACCATGTTGGCCAGGATGGTCTCGATCTCCTGACCTCACGATCCGCCCACCTTGGCCTCCCAAAGTGCTGGGATTACAAGCATGAGCCACAGCACCTGGCCTGCTTAATTATTTTTCTAATAGGGCATATCAGTTTACAGTTCTACTAGCAACATATAGAAATGCCCAATTACTAAATTCTTGCCAATAATTAGCATTTCATACAATTCTTTGATATTAGGTTAGTTTTTTAAATTTTTGAATTTTTGGGATTACTAACAACACAGCTGAATTTTTGTTGTTGTTTATCAGACACTTCAATTTCCTCTCATTATTTGGATAGTCTTATTGACCATGCACTCAATTACTGATTCTCATGAATTCTTCATCTTCAAATAAGAGTAACCCCACACCATTAGGTTTGGTGAAAATACTTTTCCTTTTTTTATTGTTTTAACTTTATCTACGAAGTTTTGAATGCATCAAGATATATAAAGATTTTTAAAGTCTTATGCAAGCAAATCTACTAGATTTTTCCTTTGTGGCTCCTTTCTTTGCTTATTATTTTAGCAAGTCTTTTCCCATAGAGGGATTACATAAATATTTGCCTGTGTTTTCTTATTATTTATCTTAAATTAGTTCTACCTAAACTCATATTTCTTTAAATTAAACAATTATTTACAGCAAAGCCAAGCTTTTGTTCTTTATCACAACACATTTTGCAAATATTCCCATTATTTATCACAATCTAACCAAGAAAAAGGTTATTCCAGAGCTAAAACAGGATATGGAAGCCTGAGCTACTCTTGATGGAGTTTCTAGGGGGTTCCAATTCCTTTCTGCCTAGACTTCATAAAGAACCAATGTAACGGCTTAAGTCACAATCTGTTGCACAGGAATTGTAATTTCTCACGGAGCAATAGTCTGAGCCTAATTTTCCATTTTATAAAGGAGATGCTAATTGTGCTGCGCTCTGTTTTTATAATGGGGTGATCTTCTGGTTTGGTGTGACCATTTGAATAAGAAAAAGTTTTGAAGAGTTGCATATGCTCCTTCAAGAGGAAATTTGGTAAGAAACAGCTTAGTCTTTGCTATGAGGTCACTCAAGGCAGCTTTCAACATCTTTTCAAGAAATCACCTTTCAAAGTTTAACTGATCAAAGTGGCATAATGTACAGAAGTCAGGATTTCTGGCTGGCCCATCCATTCCAGAGGGTAAGACGCCAGGATTTCTGGCTGGCCCATCCATTCCAGAGGGTAAGACCCCAAGGGTCTTGAGCTGGAGGTCAGGACAGAAGACAGAGGTGAAGTGTCTGCCTCAAACTTACCCATCAGAAAGAGAAAGATACTCACAAAGGCTTCACACTGAATCTGAGCACCCATGCAAAGAGGCTCGGGCCTACCTGATCCTTAATCAAATGAAAAGAAAGCTGGTTCCTTTCAACAGCAATCAGACCAGAAAAGGTTCCTCCTCTTTGTTTATAACTTTTTATTTTTATTTATTTTTTTGTTTCTGTGTTTTTTTTGTTTTTAAGACAGGGTCTCACTCTGTTGCCCAGGTTGGAGTGCAGTGGCACAATCAACAGTTCACTGCAACCTCTGCCTCTTAGGCTCAAGCGATCCTCCAGTCTCAGCCTCACAAGTAGTTGGGACTACAGGCACATGCTACCATGCCTGGTTAATTTTTTTTGTTGTTGTAGAGATGCAGTTTTGTCTTGTTGCCTAGGCTGGTCTCGAACTCCTGGGCTCAAGTGATCTGCCTGCCTCGACCTTCCAAAGAGGTAGCACTACAAACATGAGCCACCTCACCCAGCCTGTTCACGACTTTTGATTTTAAGAAGAGAAAGACACATGGAAATATTCTTCATTCAAACCTTTCATTTACTTTGAGACCAAACATTAAGGTTCAATCTGTTATTGTTTTAAATCAAAACAATTGATTTAAACCTACTGAGAGAAAAGAACTCAAGCAAGACCTCATCTCTACAAAAATAAAAATAAAAATGAGTTGGGCTTGGTGGTACACTCCTGTAATTCTAGCTACTCAGGAAGCTGAGGCAGGAAGATCACTTGAGTCCAGTAGTTTGAGGTTTCTATGAGTGAGCTGTGATTGTGACACTGCACTCCAGCCTGGGCAACAGAGTTAGACTCTGTCTCCGGAGGAAAAAAAAAAAAGAGAGAGAGAGAAGAAGAAAATACTCGCTCTCATATGTTTATCACAGCACTATTCACAATAGCAAAGATATGGAATCAACCTAAGTGTTCATCAATGGAAGACTGAATAAAGAAAATGTTACACATATACACAATCGAATACTATTTGGTCATGAAAAGGAATGAAATCATGTCTTTTACGGCAACATGGATCGGACTGGACACCATTATCTTCAGTGAAACAACTCAGAAACAGAAAGTGAAATACCACATGTTCGCACTTACAAGTGGGAGCTAAACAATGTGTACCCATGAAAGTAGAGGGTGGACTGATAAGACACTGGAGACTTGGAAGAGTGGGAGGGGGTGAGGGATGAAAAATTACCTAATGGGTACAATGTACATTATTAGGGTGATGGCTACACTAAAAACCCAGACCTCACAACTAAGCAATATATCCATGTAATGAAACTGTGCACCTGTTCCTCTTATAGTGATATAAATTTAAAAAAATTAAGTCACTGAAAATGAATGAGCTTTGTTTGGGAAAAAATGTACGGCACATGGAGGCAGAGAAGGAGAAAGAAGAAATGGAAGTGAGGAAGACTTTCTCAAGCATCCCACTCACCCCATCAATACAGTAACTCCAGTTAATTTTCTGTGAATGTGGAAAGAAATACGGTTTTGATGGATGATTATCATTTTTTTGCATAGTGTTTGCCTAAACTAATGTTGATGGCAAATTATAATATATCAGACCCTGTTCAAGGCATATGTAATACTAAAAAAAAAAAAGTTCAATTGCCATAGATTATTCAAAATATTCTTAAATGGGATCACAAAGTCTTGAGTATATCATAGTAGGAATATTTCACATTCTAGTCTACACAGACTACAGCTACTGCTGCTTCTTTTCTTTTCTTTTAAGTCTCAATATACTACCACTTAACTATTGCTTTTTATTATCTAGTTTGATTAAAGATCAAGATCATTGCATACAATTGTCTCCTATCTTAAAAATAGTATTAGCTTGAGTAAGGCAACTGAGAACTGGTAAGAACCTTTATTCTCAGGGGAGGAGAGGACAAGAATTATAAATTATTAGGAGAATACTTTTCCCGGGTCTACAACCAGATTAAATTGGCCATTCTCTTCCCTCTTGTTTCCACTCCCAACCTGTAACTCCTTAGGTGCACAACTAATTTTGCTGTAATTTAAGCAGAGTTGGTTGTTTTTTTAAGGCCAGTTAAGTGAAAGCACATCTGTAGGCAAGATCATCTTGCTCAGCTTCTGAGCCAAAACCCAGCAGAAGTACTTCACCCACACAAAAGGGGATTGTGGACGCAGATGAGGCTGACAAGGGCAATGCGATGAAGCCAGGTCTTTTAAAGCACTGTCACCTCGCAGGAGCCACTCAGGAGCACTCACACCTCAGGACCCAGCCCGATTCTTCATATGTCTTCAAAGGAGAAGGATCACATCTGACACTGTCCAAAGATCCATGCTTATTTTCTCTTGATCTTCCCCCTCAAATTCTCCCTTTGAACAGGATTTGCACATGCAGAATGAATAGAGATTAGGAGTAATTATGGTTTTTGTTTTGCTTTTAATGGCCCATGCAACCCTGAAATTTGCTCGTGAAATCTACGGCTAATACGGCAGTACTGCCTGTCTCATCTGTCGAGTACCATATTTCATGGCTTCCAAATGCCATTTCTGGTATTTTCTTTCAACTTCACTCTAAAGCTTTACTTTTCATGTGCTTTAAGTGCTGGGCACCAAGGCTAAGAATTAAAATATCCCAGGGCTTTGAGAAAGGGAGTGCTAAGCGATCCCCCAGTAAGATCCCTTGCCCACCCAAGATCCTGCTCATTTGAAAAAACAAAGGCAAGCGGCAGAGAGAGGAGGAGTTGGAAGCGCATTCCTGGGATTTAATAGTGACGCCTTGCACAGGGGATGGAGTCCTGGCAGGCTGTTATCTTTGTCTGCCTTGTCAGACTCAGGAGGGGAAAGGCCTCCAAAGAATCTATTTCACTGACATAGAAATGGCAGCTGGTGCTATTTCACTTTAAATAAATGTTTGGTGCTAGCGCTGTCTATGTAATCTCCCCTACAGCTAAAGCCTCGCCAGAACAAAAGGCACAACAAAAAAAATTAGGTGCATGCCCAAGTGTCGTGAAGTGGGAAGGTGTCAGACATTTCCTGGTCCAGGCCTTCCACCCCCACCCTCACCCTGGCTCTTTCCCCAGGGGGGACGTGGTCGGGTCAATTGCCCACCTTGTTTCTCCATGAACAAATGAGAATTGTTCCGTCTGCTCGCGGTCAGCACACGAGCCTCCCTGCACAGGCAGATTTTGTGACACAGGAACAAATAAGCGGCTGGGGAGTGAGTCATAAATAACCGATGTCGAGGTACATTGGTGTGAGTGGAGGCATGCTTGCACTCAGGCTGCGTGGCTGGGGCCACGGGAGTCCACCGGACTTCAACCAGAGCCCTGGTTCTCTCTTAATTTACATCAAGATCATCTGCTACCACCAACAAAACCACAAAACCGAAAGTAATATTAGTCCTCAAATAATTAACTGGTGGGAGACTAGGAAATGATAAAAAGAGCAGGTGAAATTTAAATTCCACAGAGTAATGTATAAAATACAAACACACACATATGTATTTGGTTCTAGCACTAGTGCATGTTTTATATATAGACACACATATATATACACAGACATATACACATTTTTAAATTTACACATATGCATATTTATATGTATATACACATATACGAACTTTTAAAAATATATGTATACACACATATGTATACTCATATAGATGTATTTATTTTTTAATTTTAGAGACATTTTTCAAGTGCCTGAAATATGTAGAAGGACTGATAAAGATAACATAAAGTTACACAAGTGGTCTCTACTCTCAAGTATGCAACCTGTCAAGTAAATCTAATTACTAAGTACAATAATACTAGCTACCACTTGTGGAATCCTCCTCCGTGTTGGACGTCACACTATGGCCTAATCTACTTTGTAGCTATTCTTCATACCGACTCTCCAAGGAATACTTCACTTCCATTACCTATGAAACGAAAATAATAAAACCGTAAGTTAGCTCCAGGAGATACACTAACCGCCTCGAGGCCCAGGTGCACACTGAGCCCAGTCTGTCTGTCTGTGAAGCCTGTGCTCCTTTGGCTCTGCTGCGCAGGTAACTGTGACACAAGATGAGCACGTGATGAGGGCCACGGGGAAGCTGCAAGGAAAAGCCATGGGGCCTCGGAGGGCGCGAGAGAGAACGGGAAGCATCATGGGAGAAGTGGCATTGGCGCTGGACTTCAGTCGTATCACAGAAAATCTGCCCATCATTACAGAACCGAAAACTAGAATTCTGTCGAGAAAAAAGCCCCGAGGCTGGTCATTATTTAAACGATGATGCCGCCAGTGAAACACATCATCGAAACACGTGCTTCAACCCAGCGTGTTCCCCCCTTAGCAGACCAGGCATTTCCAGCCAGGGCGTTTCACTGAGGCCCAACTTCCCATCTTCGTGCCTGTCGATGGCTCAGATGATAAGTGGGCAAACCTGAGTGCCACGTGCCCTCATCTGGGAGCCTTCCACAGCCTCCACACGTGGTGCCCAAACACACGTGCGCTTCACACAAACAAGAAGTGAAGACATTTAGTTACTCATTGGAGTGTTCCCCAACCAGAAATCACTAGCGCCAGGCAGCCCACGCACCTGCACCGTACCTTGAAAGTCCCGGCATCTCAATGACAGAATCATAACAGACATAAGCACAGGCAGCATGGGTTGCCAGAATCTCAGGGGTAAAACCCTGGTTGCACTACCAGTCATGTGGCCATGGGCGAATGTTAGCCTCCTTTGAACTTTTTTAAAATATAAAATAGTGACAATAACAGAACTTACCTCAAAGATTCCTTGTGAGGTCTAAATGAGATACCGTATGGTTAACCACACTACATAAAATCCTGGCACATAGTAAATGCTCAGCAAACATGATCATGACCAGCACAGTTAAGTTAGGAACAAGACTGGGCCTCCAGTGCCTGGTCAGGAACACTTCCCTACATCTTTTCTGGCTATTAGCTCTTTTTTTTACTTAGCAACATCTCAGAAAGTGTAGAAAGAAGAATATTCTAAGGAAAAAGTTAAGTTGTATGATTAAAACCCTTTCTCCTAAGTAAGTTTAAATTTTGAGTTTCCATTAAGCTTTAAACTTTTTATGCATCTTCATTTGCAAACATCTCCTCTAGGAGCCTCTGCCAAGTCCAGGCCAGTCCACATTTGCCCGGAAAATAGGCCAGGTTGCAAACGTGAGTCATGACAGCAAAGCTGATAGCCACAGATGACAGAAGCTTTGAGAAATGATGCCTCTGCTTGGTCTGCTGCAGAGAGCCTAACCAGTTCCATGTAGCACCCTGGGCCTGGAACGCCCCATGTGTGAAATGACACAGAACTGGAAGGTGTCTATGGATTCTTCAAGGTCAAAATTTGTACATTCATGTGACAAGGCTCCAGCAAAAAAAAAAAAAAGAAAAAAATATTCCCAGTTCTTCTTCCAACATGGAATGAATAAGTGACTGCATAAAACATCAGTCTTCTAGACTGTAATTGCCACTTTAGAAATAATGAGAGAGGAACTGAGGCACCACAGATGATGCCAACCATTTGTAGTCATTTGTGGATCGCTAAGCAGTCAAGAAATTGAAGTAGCTACTTTGTAGTGTCCCAATCCTGTTCTCTCTCCACTCCTTCCCAAGGAGAAAAGTCTTATTTCAAAGCACAATTTGGTTCCATGCTGGCCAGTTCTTCAGAAACCATTGAGGTAATGTTTATTCAACCTCACACTTCAGCGACTATTTATGAGCAGTGTTTACAAGTTCCAGAGATTGCCCCAGCGGTTATTAATGCTATGCAAATCAAAAGCCGTCTAAATTTGTTAATCTAGACAAAACACAGGGGCGACTCCAAACCAACGTGAGATATTCTGTCTCTGGGTTTATTCAAGTGTAATGCACCTTTAATGTCAATTTAGATTTTTCAACTCTTCACCAGGCTCGCAGTAATTATAGTCAACAGGAAAGTCGAACTCAGCCAAAGAGGCAGGGCAACAGGAAATTGTGGGGAAATTTTTAAAACAAAACCAAAACAGAGACAAAAACCCCTGTCAATTTTAAGAACAGTTTATGAAAAAATAAAACTTGCCCTCATGTAATGAAGTAAGAAGAAGGTGAGGTGGTATGTTAGGTGCAACTGTCAGTGCCCTTTGACTGTAAGAGTCGGTGCCATCCCGGACTGCAACCAGCACCTGCTAGAGTTGGGTCCACACTCTCCTCAGAGCAGAGCATAAGATCCAATCATCAGCCTATTTTTGGCTGCACAGTTAATGACCTGTTGGTACCCACACTTTTCACTTTGTCACAACAACTGGGGCCTGCAGCTGAAGCACAGCTGGCCTCTCATTCTCCCAGCCCTATAATTTAGTTTAACAGCTTTAGGGACAAGAGGAAATGGCAGAGTGCCCTGGAGCCCCCACACTGGCTTCAAAAATTAGTTCCTTACCATGCTGTATATATACTCCCAAGTATTTTAGGCAAACAGTGTAGGCAGGTCAGGCCCAGATGGGTGCACGGCGCTGCCACTCTGTGCTGCCAGCAGGGTAGCTCGGTGTGGGGAGGGAAGGGAAGAGGCATGAGTGACATGTGTGAGTCCCTGCGTGCACGCGCTTGCGTGTGTGTGAGAGAGGGGAGCATGCCTCCACGGGGGAGTGTGAGTAGGTGTATGTGTGATGCCTCGAAAACTGTAGGAAGCCTTTTTGACAAACACGCATGAGTTCTGCCCTCACACCTAGATTGAAAAGCGGCGGCATTCTCCCACACTTAGCAGATGCCTTGCAGGCGACTGCGGCTGCCTGGTGGGGGAGACCCAGCCCTGCAGGTGAGTTAGTTCAGCTTCTCAATCTCACTCTGGAATGTTATAAATGCCCCTGGGGGGTTGGCAGAAGGAAAAGGGCTTCTGTGAAATGGTGAGGCATTTCCCAGAGCCTCTGATCCCTAACTCGTGAAAGCATCTCTGCTGACGACCATACATCTCTCTGAGCTGGAGAAGTTCTGGGCCTTAGGGAGTTTTCCCATGGAATGGATGGAGGTCCATCCCTGACCCAAGGCTTGGAAACAAAGGGCAGTGAGAATACAGCCAAGGACCCCGTGGAGCAGTGGCATAGAGGTGGAGCCCGGGCAGCTGGCAGGACTGAGGTTTGGGGGCCAGGGAAAGGCATGAAGTGGCTGTCCCGGGAGATCTGCAGGGCTCTGGGCAGTTTCATGGCATCCTGTGGCATGTAACTTCTCCTTTCCACTTACTCCTCAGCAATGCCTGGTGAGTTTGGAGTTGGTTTTCACGCGAGGATACAGGCAGAAGGCATGCCCAGGCTGACAGCAGGGTCTGCAGGCAGCAGTGGGGCAGGAAGGTATGGAGGTTCAGGGCACCAGGAGCCCTGCTTTCACCTTCATAAGTGGCATTGTTCCTTCCCCCATTCACCAGGCAAGGAGATGGGGCACACGGGGCCACAGTGGCACCTGGAAATCTAAAATCCCCCAACCCTAGCAGTTTATACTTTGGCAGAGATCACTGACATTACGCAGCTCAGCAAATAATTTTTCAGTTACAAATGCAAGGTTCATGTTCTCTCCTCTCTAGATCACAGTGACAAATGCAAGGTTCACCTTCTCTCCTCCTAGTGACGACATCATTCTTTTCCTTTTTACCCTTTCAGTCCCACCCATCTACAAACATGCCAAAATTTCTAACATTCTTCCTAAAATTCCTCTTTGATCACACATCTCCCTGTAGTCTTCCTAACGTGTCTCACTCCCCTTCACAGCTGAGCTATTCATGAGCGTTGTCTCTGGCTGCTATCTTCACCGTCTCTCCTCCCATGCCTCATCGACTACCCCTAATCATTCTATCTCCTCCAGGACTCACTCCAAACTGCTCTTTTAAGTTCACCAAAGATATCCACAGTGCTTAGTCTCAGTGCTGAGCTTTTCCACCTGCAGTGTTTGGGCACACGTGATGTGGTGCTGAAGACCAAGAACCCTGAGACCAGACGGTCCCGATTCAAAACCCAGCTCCAGTGCCTGTGAGCTATGTGACTGGGCAAGTTCATTTACCTCTGGGCCTGACTTCCCATTTACAAAGTAGAGATAATAAAAAATACCTCATAGGGATTATGAGGATGTAACAAGTTAATGTATGTACAAGACTCAGAACAGTGACGGACACATTGTAAATACCATGTACGTAATGGTACTAATTAACAGTAGTGGCCACTTCCTCACTCTTCCTGTGGTTTCCAGGACACTAGACCTACCTGGCTTTCCTCCGAGCTATTCCTCAGTCCCTTTGCTGGCCCACTATCATCTCCCGAGTCTAAAGAACTCAAGTGTCCCAGAGCTCAGCCACTGAACATTTAGCCTCCTGAGACTTTCTGGAGTCTCCTGTCTTCAGATGCCATCTGTAGGTGACAACTCCCAACTTCCAGCCTGAAATTTCCAACCCTAAACTCAAGGTCATGCATAAATTGTCTATTGGATATCTAGACCTCTGTGTTTCACAGGCATATCAAACTCAAACTTCCCGGCTGTTCTGGAGCTCATCAGGCACGACCTCTCTCTCAGGCCTCTGCCTGGAATGCTCTTCCCCTCGTACCTGCATGGGTTCTTCCTTCCCCTCCTTCAAGTCTTTCCTTATGCATCGACTTCTGAATGAAGCTTTCTCTGATCAACCCACGTAAATGTAAGACTCCCCCAACTCCGTGCACACCCTGTTGGCCTCCTCTGCCTTCTTCCTCCATAGTATTTATCAGCTCCAAACATACTAAATATCATATTTATGTATTTGTTACATGGTGTGTATCTCTTATCCAAATTGCTTTGGACTAGAAGTGTTTGCGATTTCAGATTTGGAAATATTTGCATATACATAAATGAGACATCTTGGGGATGGAACTTAAGTCAAAAAACAACAAAGTTCATTTGTTTCATATATACCTTCACATTAAAATGTTTAATAATTTATGCATAAGACAAAGTTTGCGTTAAGTAATTCCATGTGGAGTTTTCCACCTGCGACAGTGGCACTCAAAAAGCTTGATTTTGGAGCCTTTGAGATTTTGGATTTTCAGATCAACGCTCAACCCGTTTTCTGCCTTTCTCATCAGACTATAAGCTCCAAGAGAAGGAGATTCTTACTCTGTCTTTTCACTGCTATATGCCTAGTGCCTTGAACACCCTCTTAGTACACAGTTAAATGCTGAGTAAGTATTTATTGAATAAATTTTAAATAGAATGAACAAATTGAAAATATGGGCCCATTTTCTCCTAGTACAGTGTGAGAATCTGTATTGAGGATCATACTTGACCATGGAGCAAACAAGTCTTCCCAAGGCAGTGACAGCAAAACAAAAATGGAAAGTAGTCAGTCACACCAGGCAGCCAGATAAGGCAAAGGCATCTGGACAAAGGCCACACCCTTCTAAGGCCCCACTGCAATGCTTGATCGAGGAGCTGACAGAAGATCTTGCTGTGGGATCTCAGGGTACAAAGACAGAGAGTCAGGTAGAGAGGCTGGTGATGAAAAGATCACACCCAGTCCATCGGCCTCAGTGGGCTTGACCTTGAACTCAATGGGAAGCCCAATGGCCTTGATCATGGTAGACGACACCACCAGATGCAGCAGGGTTGCTGCAGGAAGGAGAGGTTGGCAGGGGTGTTGGAAATGGTTTAACCACCATTGAAGGTACCTGGCCAGGAGATGTGGCTCTGGACTGTGGAAGACAGGTTTAAAAATTATTGGGAGGCAGAATCAAGAAAAAGTTTTCACTGATTGCATCTGGGTGGAAAGGGAGAGTGAAGTAAAGATTAGGCCCCAGGACTTCTGCATTAGCTAATGGCTAAAAGATGAAGCTCTTGCGAAGAAGGGTGATGAATAAATAGGTTGAGGGATGGGGAAATACTATACTTCAGTCTGCACCTAAAGCCTGAAAGATTTATTTCACCAGTGTCAATGCTTCCACCTAGTTATATGCTCTTCCCCACAGAGAATTCATTTTCTTCATTGTCAGGATATTTGCTTATGCCAAGCTTTCTACTCCAAATGCCATTCCTGTTCCTTTCTATTGTCCACTGTCCTTTAAACCCAGCTTACACATTCAATGCCCAGATCTTGAGTCCTCATACCATTCTCTAATAAAAGAAACTGCAGCTCCTTGGAAATATGGCTGATTCTAAGGCTGGAACAGGAAATATGTAAGAAGGGCCTGGAGCATCTCGTAGTACCTGAAAGGAAGGAAGTGCCCAGAAACACACACAGTGATGAGTGCGTATGTCACAGGGAGCAGGAGCCCATTGAGTGGGCTCCCAGGTCCAAAGTGGGAAAAATGTGAGCAACCAAATAAATAATGTAGCATTGAAATTTAACTAAAAGTATAGAATATATATCCATGAGCCCATACTGATATAAATAAATGATTTAACAAATAAATTAAATGGGAGAAAACAGGAATCTTCCATGCAGAAAAATTCCAAATAATTTATGTAAATAGTCTGTCCTCAGGGAGGTGGAGCATCACACCCAAGCTCTTAAGTAAGAGCTGTGCAGAGTGACTTCCTTCTAAAGAACACAGACGAGGAAAGGGGGAAATGAGAGTCACTTCACAGTGGAGAAACCTGACAAACTACCTCAGCCAGGTGATCAAGGTCAATATCAACAATGATAAAACATGTTGACAGTATGGACCCTTGGTATGATGTGCTGAGAGGGGCATTTCACCTCTGTGGTCTTCCAAAACCCCATCATACCAGTTTCCATCATGAGAAAAACCTCAGACAAATCCAAACCGAAAGACATCCTGCAATGCACGTAACCAGCACTCTTCGAAACTGTCAAGGCCATCAAAAGCAGGGAGAGCGCCTGTAATCCCAGCACTTTCAGAGGCCGAGGTGGGCGGATCACAAGGTCAGGAGATCGAGACCATCCTGGCTAACACAAGGAAACCCCATCTCTACTAAAAATACAAACGATTAACCAGGCGTGATGGAGGGTGCTTGTGGTCCCAGCTACCTGGGAGGCTGAGGCAGGAGAATGGTGTGAACCCGGGAGGCGGAGCTTGCAGTGAGCCAAGATCATGCCACTGCACTCCAGCCCGGGCAACAGAGCGAGACTATGTCTCAAAAAAAAAAAAGTCAGGGGGAATTTGAGGAACTATCACAGCTCAGAGGAACCTAAAGCGACGTGATGACTAAATGTAACATGGTCTCCTGGATGGGATTCTGGGATGAGAAAAGGACATTATGGCCAAACTAATGCAGTCCAATAAAGAATGGACTTGGGCTGATAAAAATGACTTACTGACAAGTGTACCCTAGTGATGCAAATGGTTAACTGTAAGGGAGTTCTGTGGCGTATGGGAACTCTCTGTATTATCTTTACAAACTTTCTGTAAACCTAAGACTACTGTGAAATGTATTTATTTGATGGGGACAAGCTAACATCCCACCCGTCCAGAAAGTCTTTCTCACTCCTCGCTTCTCAGATAAGCCTAGGCCTCCTCCTTGCATGTGGGCACTAAGTCTGCAAAGCTTATTCTCACTGGCACTGTGCTGCATTTAAATGGTCCCTCACTGTGTGCAGGTTGGTGGGTTCTATCTCTCCTACTGAAGGACAGACTTCTTAAAAGCAATGGTGCAGCTCCATCTGTCCTGGCTTTGTATCCATGGCAGCAGTCTAGGGCTCCTATGCAGTGGACACTTACACATCAGCCTTGAGAAAGTCACTTCTTCCTCTTCCTTAGAAGTAGAACAGACATAAATGACAATGACCCAGATTAGGAGGAAGTTTTCTTAGAAGTAATGAACTATGCAATGGCTGCATAAATTATTGCACATAAACAACTAGTCCTATCAATTCTGCTTCTTAAATATCCCTTGCATGCGTCCATTTCTCTCCACCCCCATGGTCAACACAGTCATCTAAGGCAATGGCATCTCTGGCTAAAACATGATCATTTGGGGCTCTGGTTTGTCTTCTTGCAAACACTCTTATCCTGTCCACAAAAATTTTTGCAGGATCTTTTTAATACGACCATCTTATTATGGAATTGCCATGCTAAAACCCTTCTGTGTCAAAACCAACTTCAAAATCCTTTCCAGGGCCACAACGGTCTGTGCCTCTCTGGCCCCAGCCCTACCCCTCAGCTTCTCTTCAATCACTGTGAGCCAACCTATTGGCCTCTTGCCACCTCTGCCATGTTTATTTTTTGTCCAATCTCAGGGCCATTGTAGATACATAGATACTGTTTCCTCTACCTAGAAATCCCTCCTCCCTCTTGTCCACCTCCCTGTCTTTGCCTGAGTAATTTCAATTATTTCTCCAGATCATGAATACAAATAACCTCCTCAGGGAGCTATTTCCTGAGGAAGTAATATGTATTCAACCCAACTTGGTCCATGTGCAGGAGCATCCTGTGAACACACTTTGGCAAAGCAAAGGAAGACCCACTCGCCACATGTTTAACGTGACTCCATGCAGGACAGAAAGCTCCACATCACTGTTATCTGCCCCTCTGTCCCTAGGACCAGTCTAGTGACTGGCTCGAGCAGGGACTCTGTGAACATGAGCAGACTGTTGGATGAAGGGATCGATCCACTGATGGATTCCGCTGTCTCCCTTCCAAGCACAGTGCAGCATTCCTGACATTGTTCCCGGTTCTCCTCTTTCATAATGCTTCTGTTCCTCCTTTGCAATGAACGACCAATAGCACAAATGTCAAGTCTCTTTCCAGAGCACTTGGGGGAGTCTTTGAGGATGTCTGATTCACCTCATTTGTCACTACTGAATTTTTACCAGGTGGGAGTATTGTCCATCTTTACCACAGCGACTTGTTCATCATCATACAAATTATAATGATAGGGAACCACATTAAGCATGACTCAAAACAAGGAAATGAAATATATTTTGCACAGCCAGTTCATCAAGATTGAAGTCACACGATATTCACTGCATATAAAAGGCACATCAAGCCTTCACTTGGTCCCTTTTAAGAGGATGACACAATTTCTGGGGTAGTTGAGACATTAGGAATGATCATATGATGCTTTAGTGAAAATGTACTTTTGGTTTTTCTTCAGCCTGTCCAAGCTCCCATGATTCACTGAGGAAACTGCCTTGTTAAGGGGATAATAGGTTATGTGGTCCCCTCAGTCGCAAAAAAAAGTTCCTGCAAGTTAATTACTCTTTCTGGGTCTCTGACCTATTTGAATTTGGCCAAAATGCCTGAAGAGGGTTTTCTTCTCATGTCTGACTTAGCATCAGTGAGAAAGAACTGGGACCTTCTCAAATAAGATGTCCTCATAAGAATTTCTACAACCCTGCCTTTGTGGTCTGTTGCTTCCAGTAAAACGAGAAGATTACACTGGACTGGGCATCTCATGATGAGTGAGAACGACTCTAAGAATCAGCCAGTCCAATAAATGTGGGTTCGGAGTGTGCGCAGTGCTCATACGTGTGCATGTGTATGTTTGTGTATGTGTGTTTATGCCTTGTGCACATGTGTACATGTGTGTATGCATATGTGTATGTGTGCGTGTGTGAATGTCAGTCACATATCTGTTTTCAAACAAAGAGGTGACTCTGTTCTCACAGCACCTCACCTTTTCTTCCAAAAAGCTGTTGGAGGGGTTTTAATTCTACCCTTTAGCTGTTAGTCGGACCACAACTGGTCTCTATCTACATCTTCCATGAATGGTTTTTAAAAGATCAGTGAACCCTTTGACATTGTCTGCAAATTGTGAGTGTTTGTCCATTTACACACATTGTTCAGGAGAGGGGGTCAAAGGTTTACCTCAGTCTCCTTTTTAAAAATTTTATGGGTACATAGCAGGGTCTTTATTTACGGGGTACATGGAATATTTTGACAAAGACATGCGATGCATAATAACCACATCAGGGTAAATGAGGTATCATCACCTCAAGCATGTATCCTTTCTTTGTGTTACAAACAATCCAATTATACTCTTTTAGTTATTTATAAACATATGATAAATTACTGCTGACTGCCAGCACCCTGCTGTGCTGTCAAACACTAGACCGTCTTTATTCTACCTAACCGTATTTTTGTCCCCATTAACCATCCCCCCTCCCCCTCCCCCTCCCCTTCCCAGTTTCTGGGATCAGGTTCTGTCATTCTACCCTCTCAGACTCTTAAAAAGGTCTGATTTAAATAAAAGGAAAAAAAAAGTAGAAGCAGCCCAACCTCTGGCAGTAGACTGATCTAGATATCCAGTCTCTCCAGACCTCACACAGGGGAGCAGTTCCTCGCCAGAGGACAAGGTGGGCATCAATACATGATGCATGCAGAGGTACCAACAGAACGCTTGTCAAATGACAGGCACTAGATACTGTGATGTTTACACACGTTAGTCCACCCCCAAAGGTGCCCATCCTCCTCTTTCCAGACTGGAGATGAAGCCAGCGAGGCAATTCTCCCAACCACAGCTCTGGCACCAGCTTCTGCAGCCTGTTGGATGTGGATGTGTCCTAGACCCATCGATTGGAAGACAAGGCGATGAACTGCCAGCACCTTTCATTTCAGAGGTATGGGTATGAGAACAATGTCCTCCAGAGACCAAACTGCAGAGAGAAACTTCACTAAGAAAATCCATTTGCTACAAGGCAAAGCATTATCTGACCTCTCCTGGGGGCCTCATCATAAAGTCAACACAGTGAGCCCCTGGAAATGACAGTGCATCCAGGACTGCCCAGCTTACCACAGGACTTCAGAGCCACATCTGGTAACAGCCTATTTTCAACGTATTGAGTGGTGAGAGGTGGAGACCTCAGCTCTGACCTAGTTACAGTCCTCCTGCTTATCTCCTCATCAGAGCATGAGCGCCCTGGGAGGAGGGACTGTCCCCTCTGCATCAGACCCTATCTCCAGGTGGGCCAGGTGGGCTGTGGCTACAAACCTGTTGCGTATTTTGCTGTGGCTGATGAATTGCCTATGATTTGGGTTTTCACTTAAAATATCATACGAAAATCACCCAAATCTATCTATCTATCTATCTACCTACCTACCTATCTTTAGAGATATCTCATTCTGCCGCCTAAGCCGGATGCAGTGATGCAATCATAGCTCACTGCTGCGTTCAAGCGATCCTCCTGCCTCAGTCTTCCAAGTAGGTAGGACTCCAGGCACGCGCCACCATACTCAGATAATTTTTCAAATTTTGTAGAAATGGGGTCTTGCTATGTTGCCCAGGTTGGTCTTAAATTCCTGGCCTCAAGTGAGCCTCCGAACCTCAGCCTCCTAAAGAACTGAGATTACAAGTGTGAGCCACCATGCCTGACTACTGCATGCCCATCGTGTACAGAACAACTCTGTGATTCTTTTCTTCAAGGCATCTACTGAACGTTAACGTGCACATTTGAAAGCAATCTGTGGTAGGTTGTACACTATTTCCTCACAATACTCCCTTCCCTCTCACCCCTGCCATGCTTCACTTTCACCAGAATAGGTATCCCTGCTCTGCTGATGTTGAACTTGGCCATGTGGCCATTTTCGGACAATGGAGAGGGGTGGCTGAGCCACTTCCAAGCCAGAGCCATGGGAGGATCCCCTGTTGCCAATGATCCTACCCCACACCCACCCCCACCATGAGAATTCACCTCGTCTGAGGGCTGCTTCCTCACCCCGAGTTTCAAGACAAAACCCACGCAGAGAAGCCCTGAACCAACAGCCGGACCCTGCAGCCTTGCCCAGCTGAGTTGTCACTGACCCACAGGCCCAACCGTGAGCAATCAATGCTTGTTTTCAGCCAATGAGACACTGGGTTCTATGTTACATACCATTATTTGACAGAAACCTGGGTGTTTAACTCAAGTTCTGCTTTGGTGATTTCCTCTCTTAACTGACTGCCAGACCACTCATGAAGCATTCTATCCTGCACTGTTTGCAATGATAAGTTATCGTCTTATGCATCATGTCTTCCCAACCGGACTGGGAACCCCCGAACCCAGGAAGTGTGTCCTCTGCTTGTTTGCATCTCCTACTCTTCCCACCTTATTTTACTACCTCTAATATATGGTAATTTAAAATTTGTCATTAATAACTCATAATATTTATTCAACATTCTGTAATGATTATTTATGACTAGCCACTGTAGCATACTACGTTATAATCACACACAAATGGAGTTGGAAGATGTCCTTTATAATTACTAACACTTGGGCTGGGTGCGGTGGCTCATGCCTGTAATGCCAGCACTTTGGGAGGCCGAGGCGGGGCAGGCGGATCACTAGGTCAAGAGATCGAGACCATCCTGGCCAAGATGGTGAAATCCCATCTCTACTAAACATACAAAAACTAGCTGGGCATGGTGGCACGTGCCTGTAGTCCCAACTACTCGGGAGGCTGAGGCAGGAGTATTGCTTGAACCCGGGAGGTGGAGGTTGCAGTGAGCCGAGATCGCGCCACTGTACTCCAGCCCGGCTGCAGAATGAGACTACATCTCAAAAACAAAACAAAACAAAAAAACAAAAATAACTACTAACATTTATTGTTGAATTACTAAAAACTGTTCTCAGCACTTCACCTTAACCCACTTAGTCCTCTCAGTAGCCATCAGTAGCCAAATGAGGGAGAGACTGTGAGTTCCCAAGTTCACACCTCGAGCCAGTGGTGCAGCCAAGATGAGAATCCAGGTCATCTGGCCTCAGATCACATGATCCTAGCTAAATGAGGGGACAGTGAATCCTGCTGGTATCCTCTCCCTGGTCACACTGGTTACTCAGCCTGGCCAGCTTCTTAGCTGGGGAGCTGCCAGCGTCATATGCAGCCCATTCTGTTGTTGGACACAGAGTTGTAAGAAAGATCTTCTCCATGGTGCAAAATCTGGTGCTTCTACTCCTTTGAGCCAATGCAGTGTACATCTTCCTCCTGAAGCAGCCCATCAAATGGCCCGAAGGCTCTGAGGACACCCCACAAAGCCTCCCAGCCAGAAGAGGTAACTGGCCCTTTCCCGTGGTGGCCCTTTAGTGGGCTCATGCCACATCCTCTCATCCCTGATCTTTACAACACACAGCCTTGGCCCCTCCAATACAGCCTCGCCTAGACTGTTTACAAAAGTGCTTTAAAATGAGGAAAGCCTGAACAAAAATGCAGGCACTGTGATTATTAGACACAGTAATGGACACTCGACACAAGCTAGCCGAACTGAATTAGTCACACCCACTGAGAAATGGCTGAGATACCTAAAAACATTGTTTCTTGAAATCTTTATTTCTTTATTGAATTTCAGAGAAGGCAAGCACCAGACACATCATCCTGAGATCTGTGATTCCGGGGTGTGCGACGGAAGTTTTTGACAAAGAGGTGAAAGCAGTTGGTTAAAACCTGGTCCAACAAGTGGAAGAACAAGTGATAGACTCTAGGAACAGTCACCACATGGGATGACCTACACGAGGAACCTCCCTCGAGAGAACCCAGAAGAGGCTCTCATCAGAAACACCAGCAGGAGAGCCACCGTTCAGAGGGCAACTGCTTCAGACACATGCCTCGCTGTAAGTAGGCCTCGGTCTACATCTCAGTGGCTGACGGTGATATCAAGTTCATGCTCAGTTTTTACAAGCTAACAAAAATATATATAAAAGTTCTCCTCAAATAAATGTGTATTGTACTCTAAACACACAAAGATCATTTGATTTTTAAGCTTTCATTTCAGCTTCAAGGGTACATGTGCACATTTGTTATATAGGTAAACTTGTGCCATGGGGGTTTGTTGTACAGATTATTTTGTCACCCAGGTACTAAGCCTACAACCCAATACTTATTTTTTCCGCTCCTCTCCCTCCTCCAGCCTCCACCCCCCCCCCCAGGTAGACCCCAGGGTCTGCTGTTCCCCGCTACATGTCTATGTGTTCTCATCATTTAGCTCCCACTTACAAGTGAGTACATGCGCTATTCGGTTTTCTGTCCCTGCATTCGTTTGCTAAGGATAATGGCCTCTAGCTCCAAAGCTCATTTTCATGACTTTTTTCCCCGTCTCTAGGGAAATCCAACTGTTCTTGTTTGAAATACTTTCTCCTTACAAAACACAAGGGTATGTGGCTCGGTGGTCAGACATGCTCTTTGGAGCCAGACCACCAAGGATCCCAGTTCTGGGTCTTCCCCCATGAGGTAAGGTCCTGGGCAAGTTAGCAAACTGCTCTCAGTCTCAAGACTCCTCATGACTAACAAGGAGATGACAACATCACCTATATTGTGAGACTCTCCCAGTGATTCAATGAAGTAAAGCAATTAACATAATACCCACCCACGGATATAGCTATCACTATAGCCAATGCCTGTAGATTAGATCAACAGATGAGGAGGGTGGATCCTTCTACTCAAGGTACTTTTCACTACTAAGCAAGCAAAGGCGGATAATGTCATATAGCTTGTTTTCATATTATGCGTATGGAAACAGCACAGAGCTTTCCCCCTCTACACTGTGAATAGACTCCTGGGCCTCAGTGCTCTCGGGGCTTCAGCTTTTATTTAGAAAGCTAAGTTGTCTGCTGGCAAACTTTCAAGCTCCATTTCTTCATGCCTGATGGGCCACAAACCAGCTCTGTGAGCTGGAGAGAAGCTGTAACTAATAAGCAAGTCGAGGTACTCTCTCTCTCCTTAACATGCGATGCTCATGTCTTACTGGAAAGAGAAGTGGCCTTTCAGGAAGAATATGACCTAGTGATGGAGTGTCTCTGTTTGACGGGCACAATCGGGTTGAAGAAAATGTAGTGAAACTTAATCAGCGTTAATGCCTAGGAACCGGGTAAGTGGCTTGGTTTATTTCCATTTTCTGCCCCCTGTGGCAGTCTTTCTTCCTTATACCCTCTTTCTTGGCCTTGCTTTTTCCCTATATTCTTTCAATATTTTTTGAGTGTCTACCACCTGCCTAAGTATGGAAGTTTCAAAGGTGAAAGGGTCCCAGGCTTTGCCTTCAGGAAGGTCACACTGCAGTGAGGAAAACAGACACTTCCAGAGAAAAATCACAAAACCACAGAGAAGTGCAGCACTAAAGACAGACAATGTGGGACTCCACTCTCTGGATATGAGAAGTTTACAGTGCAGGAGACACAAGAGGAAAGCTCGGTTTTCCAGGAAAGGCATTCTTTCCATCTTTACTGGATTCGAGTTTTAAAACTATATACTGGATTTCTCTCCTGACTTAATTTTCCCTAAAGTAAAACAAACATAATGCAAGTGAGTCTTAATGGGCTGCTTGAGACTCGTACAGCACAAAGAAAATCGTATTTTATAGCAAAACAAAGGCAGATGTTTGGGAAGACTGTCTATCTTGATTGTTAATAAAGAAACTTATGTTATTCATCATGTTTTGTGTGATTTGTCTGTTTCTTCTAAGCATTAAGGGAGGGGCAATTTGAGTGAGGTGAGAAGTTTGGTGAGCTAGATTTTAAGTGGCCCCAACCCAGGGACACATACACCGTGTGCTCCAGGCTCTGTGGGGATGGTGCATGGATGAGAGCAGACAGGTGCGTCCACACCTCAGGTCCACCCTATTCAGCTTCTCCAGCACTTGGGAACACCCCCAGTTTGGTGCAGTGAAAACGATGTCTTGGCTTTGGTTTCAGAACACACTCACCTCAAATTCCAGCTCTGGCATTTGCAATCACTATTACTACTGGCAAACTAACCTTTCAATTCCTGATCTGCCAAATGGACATGGTGAGGCCACGCTGTAGTGCAGGTGCAGTGGATAAATAAGGTGACCTGGCTGCCATTCCCAAGGCAGGGTCAGACTTAGGGAGCCAAAACTTTGAGAGCCAAACTTAGGGAGTTCGGGAATGTGTATGCCTCCCCCCATTTCAGGTCTGTGAGATGCACAGGTATTGCTCTTTTTCCCATCTATGTATAAGAAAACTCAATCCTTTTTTTTGAGACAGGATCTCACTCTGTCAACCCAGGATGGAGTGCAGTGGCACAGTCACAGCTCACTGTAGCCTTGAACTCCCGGGTTTAAGTAATCCCCTCACCTCAGCTTCCTGAGTAGCTGTAACTACATGCAGGCACCACCATACCCAGCTAATTTTTGTACTTTTTGTAGAGACAGGGTTTTGTGTGTTGTCCGGGCTGGTCTCGAACTCCTGGGCTCAAGTGATCCACCTGCCTTGGCCTCCCAAAGTACTGGGATTACAGGCATGAACCACCATGTGTGACAGAAAACTAAATCTTGACAAGATCAGACAAGTCACCTAAGATCAAATAGATAGTGATGGCAGAACTGAGCTCGGTTGACTTCAAAGACAGGGAGTAGAAGAACTCAACAGTATCTCTGGAATTTGCGGTTGATACCATCTAAAGCAAGCCTAAACACAGAATGTGATAGCTAATTTTGTGTGTCAACCTGGCTAGGCTACACTGCCCAACTGTTTGGTCAAGCACTAGTTTAGATATTACTGTGAAGGTATTTCTTAGATATGATTAACATTTACAAAATACTATTGCCAGGAGCAGTGACACTCCTGTAATCCCAGCTACTGAGGAGAAAGAGGTGGGAGGATCACTCGAGCTCAGGAGGTCAAGGCTGCAGTGAGCTGTGATCAGGCCGCTGAACTCCAGCCTGGGTGACAGAGCAAGACCCTGTCTCTTAAAAACAAACAAAAATACCATAAATGTACTGAAAGTCAACTTTGAGAAAAGCAGATGACCCTTCATAATGTGAGTGGGCTTCATTTAATCAACTGAAAATCTTAAGAGTAAAGACTGAGGTTTCCAGAGCAAGAAAGAGTTCTTCCTCAAAACTACAACTAGAAACCACACCTGAGTGGATAGCCTGCCTGTAACCGCGCAGATTTCAGATTCAAGACTGCAACATCAGCTCTTATGGGAGCTTCCAGTCTGCTGAACTGCCCCTATGGATTTCAGACTTGCAGGCCCCCATGATCACATCAGCCAATTCTTTAAAAAAAATATCCCTCTCCCCTTCTCTCTGTCCCTCTCTCTATGTGTCATAGACAGATACATTGATAGTATTGATCTGTTTCTCTGGAAGGTGCAGACTGAAAATACGATGTGCTGAGTATGAATCTAAAACAGCTAAGATGGCCGAATTGGAGCACCTTCTAATTGTAATGAGGTGGCACTGGAACTTCACTAAGAGGTCAAGAATAGATATACACCCAAATTTGAGACTTGCCTTCATGGTCATGACATCTGAAGCCAAGGGGAGAAGGAAGACCCTAAAGAAGAAAGTTCAGGGATGGGCATGAGGTGTATGAGACAGGCCTTTGGCAGCCCTTTATTTTGGGTGTGGGAGAAGAAAAGACAGACAGGAGAGCTGTGCAGAGCAATCAGTAACAATGGATGCTGCGGGAGGGAGGAGGATGCAGAAGGAGACTGAGGCTGAGTAGGCCTGGGGCTGGGAGAGGCTGGTCAGATGACTAGGGCTTGACTTGGAGGTCAGAGAGACTGCCAAAGAAAGCACATGTAGAACAGGCAGCAACACCAGCGCAGATGTGAGTGAGGAGAGAAGGGAGAGCTGTTTTATCTTAATGTTTTAGTATACCATTGATCCTCGAACATGCTGGGAGACAGGGGCACCAACCACAATGCAGTTGAATATCCACGTTTAACTTTTGATTCCAAAAATGTAAGTACTCATAGCCTACTGCTGACCGGAAGCCTTACTAGTAACACAAACAGTGGATGAAGACTTACTTTCCATGTTTTAGGTATTATATGTTGCATTCTTACAATAAAGTAAGCTAGAGCAAAGAAAACGTTAAGAAAATCATGAGGGAGAGAAAATACATTTTCTATTCATTGAGGGGAAGTGGATCATCGTAAAGATCTTCATCCTTGTGATCTTTGTGTTGAGTGGGCTGATGGGGAGGAGAGGTTGGCCTTGCTGTATCAGGGGTGGCAGAGGTGGAAGAAAATCCATGTATAAGTGACCCGCAAAGTTTAAACCCGCATTGCTCAAGGGTCATTTCTACTATTAAAAGACTTACAGTAACATGAAACGCAATTTCTTTGTCACAAGCTGGTTACCAAAGCTGGGTTTCACCTTTTTGTAACAAAATTACTAGGATACAAACCTCTGCCAGCTCCTACCAGGACCCCTGGCTGCTTCCGAGCTCCCCAGCAGGACACCTGCCTTGGGGTTCCTCTGCCATGTTCTGGCCTCCCTGGCTTCTCTGCCTCTGCCTACTGATTTTTTTAAATAATCAGGAGGGCTTTCTGCTTAGCTCTTGACTGACCTCCACAAATCAAGAACTAGGGTGACTCCCCAGGTATCATCATGCCTTGAACAAAAGCAAGCTTATTTAAGAATTTGTTTTTGAACATCTAAGGCCTGCATTTTTTTTTCCCTCCAAGGGTTAATCTCCTTACATCCAATTACAATTTGTGAGTAATTGTGCTCATTCTTTTTCTTAACCATACTGTTAGTATTTTTATTCTCCCTTAAAAATGCAAACACCTGGTTTTTTTCTCCTTTTTACTGACGTCCCCTCATTCATTCAAAATCACCCCACACACTTACCTCCCTATCAAGCTTCCCAGAATCAGGATCTCTTATCTATGTCATGTAAACCTCTAATTTCAGCCCATCTTTCTCCACTCATTGGTCCCCATTGGTTCCTGAATAAAGTTTACATTCACCTGCCTGGTATTCAAGGGCTCCATGATCTCACCTTATTCTACATATTCTCATCTTCCACTGGAGTCCTACTGGTCTGTGCCCTCCCTCCAAAGTCTCTACAGAAGTCATTTCACTCAAGCTCCTGCCTTTGATGGACTGATCATCCTTGATCTTCACTGCTTCCTCCAACAGTCAGTCATTCAATAATCAAGTCAGTCTAGTACTTGAAGTTAAGCTGATATATATATTGAGACACACATCTACTTAGAAACACACCAGATAACGGACTCTCTTCTTTCCCCTTGTTCCCAGTAAGATTGTCATTTCTTTTTCTGTGTTTCCTTCTCATACCTTTTCTGTACAATGTAGCATGATATTCTCCAAAGTGTCAAGAGAATCTTGATGCTTTATCATATTGCCCAAACCAAAGGTCACATGCCCATTGTAATGTCAAGGATTTGGTGAGAAAGCAGAGCTTCAGGATAGGGTCAGTCAGGAGAGTCAGTGAGATAAGACAAGAAGTCACTACACAGGCTACACAGGCAACCACCATCCCCCATCCCGTCCTCCAAAAAAAAAAAAAAACGAAAAAGAAAAAACATTCACAGTAATTTTGGTACTTTCACACATGTTGAAGCAAAGAACATATTAGACAACACGGGTAGAAAAAACCTGTTTCCTAGAACCTATATTACCTCTATAGTGGGCAAACTCATTCTGAACAATGAATGGGTTTTGATCATATCTGAAATACAGGATTTAAAACCAGAAAATATTGATGATACAAAATCAAACTCAGAAATATCCCTATGCATTATATACTTATAGCCAAGGCATGTTTTCTTAAGAATCACCAAACATGGAAATATACATGTTTCAAATCAACACAGTATTACACAAAAGTTCCATTTGGCCATTATTATACTCCTGAAGTTCTTCATTCTGTCTCTGAAAATATTCCAACTACAAAGCAACACCAGCCAGTCGTGAGCAAAGGACTTTCAGAGACTGTTACTCAGTTGTTTTCCATAACAGAAAGGCATTTCCATGAAATATTCAAGATCTCACAAGGACAATCCAGTTCATTAGCATTAATACAAAAACTGAAATGATAAAGATTAATATGGTCCCCACCAAATGATGGCACAGAAATCATAAAGCATTTTATACTAAAATAGTAAGCAAAGCCTTCCCACAGCTTGTAACATGGATAGCTAACCTAAAACGTCTTCATTATAAAACACCCAGAAATGTTAGATAAAATCAACATTCTTTTAAAATATATAGTGAGATCACAAAAAATGATAAATATTTAGGCAACAAATAATAAGTAGACACTAGAAAGAGATAGACACGTGAGCTGATGGACATAGCAGCAGATATGGTTGGGCTACCATTCTTGGCAATAAGGGAAGTTGGGGCTGAAGATTTAATGCCCACATGGGTACAGAAGAGTTCTTGAACCTAAGGGAGACAAGATATTGAAACTGGAAAAGGTTCATAAAGGAGAATTCTCAGGAAGGGAACAAAAAGACAGACTAGAAAAATGTGTGCACAGGCCGGGCGCGGTGGCTCAAGCCTGTAATCCCAGCACTTTGGGAGGCCGAGATGGGCGGATCACGAGGTCAGGAGATCGAGACCATCCTGGCTAACACGGTGAAACCCCGTCTCTACTAAAAATACAAAAAAAAAAAAAAACTAGCCGGGCGTAGTGGTGGGCGCCTGTAGTCCCAGCTACTCGGGAGGCTGAGGCAGGAGAATGGCGTAAACCTGGGAGGCGGAGCTTGCAGTGAGCTGAGATCTGGCCACTGCACTCCACCCTGGGCAACAGAGCAAGACTCCCTCTCAAAAAAAAAAAAGAAAAATGTGTGCACAATCATAAGAAGAAAACAAGAATGCTCATCTCCTGGTACAGGAAAAAAAAATGTGTCCTTTGAGAATTTGTATGATGGGCTCACACTTCACTTGACTTTGAGGTTGGAATTTATAACAGTTGCATAGTAAGAAATTCCAGACCAAGAAATTAACATAAATTATGATTCAGTGATATTCTTGAATGATTTGGCAGAAACAAATGGGAAAAAAAAAAAAACCTTTCAGAAGGCATCCAGGCACATTCCCTCTGTATGTAAGTTCAAAATCAGAAATAGCAAAGGTGGATAAAAATAACCTGCCGTAATCAACAGACATCTAAGAGTGTGATGAGACTCCCAAAACTTCATATAACAGAAGATTCAGATAGAGGCTGGAAGCACAGTGTATTTTTAAATATTAAAGAAAGAATTTACACATAAAGATTAAAATACAATAATAAATCTCAGAGAAGTTTGAAAATGAAACAAAAGTAACTTCTAAAAATTAAATATATAATCACTAAAATTAAAAATTCAAAGAAAGTCTGATACAGTAGATTAGACACAATAGAAATGAAACTTAACTGAAAAAATAGATTAAATGACATTCCAAAACACATATTGGAGAAGTAAATATAGAAAACTGAGAGATTTCAGTTTTTGATAGGATTTCCCACTGAACATAAAGGAAAATGCTGCATAAAACAATTTTAAAGTACATAACATTTAATTAATTTGGAGATGGAAAAATGTAAGCCTGCTTAAGAAAGCCCAAAAAATTTAAAGCAATAGTAGAGATACAGAGAAATAATGGAGGCTGAGTTAAACCTAATGCAACTACAAAATACAATTTCATTATGGGTTTAGGGGCCAGAAGAAAAATTACAGGGGCACAACAGAGGTGGAACCTAATCAAAGATCACCTATATAAAAACAGAACTCTAAACAGTTAAATTCTCAGACTATAGATCAACCATAAATGTTGCACACCCCCACACCACCCCCTCTTAAGAAATACTAAAAAATACCTGTAGCAAAATGGCACCGAATGGAGAGAAAAAAGTATTTCCCCTTATAATTTGTAATCACAAGCTAAGTATAATGCAAATCTGTTGCCCTAACTGAATGAGTCAAAAGACCTCAAACTTAAAAATGTAGATGGCAATTCTAGGTCAGTAGTGTCCACAAACCTAGCAAAAGTAAATGCAAATTTTCTTTGGAAAAATATACAGTCGTCCCAGTTTCAAATAATTTCCAGTTAAATTTCAAGTAATATGAACTCACAGTGAAGCATCACAAAATACTTAAGGGAGTGCCAACAGAAAAAACAGATAGCAGAATCAGATCCACAGTGGTTTGAATCATTAGAATCACCACACACAAACAAATATAAGATAGTCATATTTAATACTCTCAAGTAAATAAGAAATGGAAAAATAAGCAAAAAGCAAAAAATTTTTATTAGTCAGACAAAAAGAACTTGTAGGCATAATTAATTAAAATTAGAAACTCAATAAATGGATTTAATAGAGGCTACGATTCCATTGAAGACAAAATCAGTGAACTAGAAAATAGAGATGAAGAAAAATTTCTAGAATACAGCACAGTATTAATTTTGTTTTTTTTTTTTTAAATGATGTTTTTACATCTTAGAGTGGGAGCCTGCCAGCTTGGGAGAGACTGCAACTTCCAGGGCTAATTACTAGAGGTAATAAACAAGTCACTTGTGAACATATCTTTTCTCTACAAACCAACCAATCCCAAGTTCATACCCCCACCTTTCTCCTTTAACTCTCACAATCCAACCCAGTAAATTCCCTGCTCCAAATCAACCTGGCCAATGACCAGACAATTACAGACAGCTGCTATGCCCTAAATCCTGCCAGAATTATTCAAACTAGCCAAGTTGACTCTGCCCTGCCTTGACTTTCCTGCAGTAACTTCAATAAAGGCTATGGCCTGTGCTTCTCTTTCACTCCCACTCTGCCTCCTGACCAGCTCTGGTGCTGCCCCATGTGTTTATTCATGGCAAGCAATGCCTCTCACTCCCAGGGAACTGTGAGTAACAAACTTTTCTTCCCAGTTTTCTTCCCAGGCACTGACATGTCCTCACTGTGTCACCTCTACACATTAAAATCCTGTGGGTACATTTTAACATAAGCACAGATTCCAAAAGATAAATATGGCAAAGAGTTTAAGACACATGAAATACAACATGAGAGTTTCCAACATCTATCTACTTGAAATTCATAAGGAGAAAATAAGGGAAAGCAAATATGAAAAGACAACAGCTGAGAATTATCCAACCAAAACTATTAAAGGACTCTAATTCTTATGCTCAAGGAGCCCAAGAATCCTAGAAAATAAATGGCTAAACACATAAGAAAACCACCAAATATCAATGATTAAATGAACATTTCTAAAAGCAGGCAGAGAGAAAAGAGAGATCATTTACAATAGAACCACCCTAACTTGACTTTTCAGCAGTAACTATAGAGTTAGGAAGAAAAAGGGGTGGGAATCGTATTGTCAAAGTGAAACAGGAAAAGTTACCTTGTCCTCCTCGCGTGGCGTGCAACGAGGGTGTGATTTGCTTCTTCAATGCCCCGCTGCTCAAACCTCTAGGGGAGCATACAGACGGGCAGGCTGTGGAGTTCCCACGCCCCCGCAGTGTGGGTGAATCTTATCCACCTGGGCTTGGAGAATCAGTGCGAAGTTTCGAGTGCAAGTAGCTCTCAGCCGATAAAGGAGCCGGAAGACAGACGGCTTTCCCCTGAAGTCTGGCCGCTTGGCAGCCCAGAAGCTCCTCCGACTGCCCCAGCCGAACTCCTCGGCGTTGCTCAGGGGTCAGCGTTCTGCTGACCTGCCGGCATGGCTAGTGCCTGGCTGGTGTTCCTCTGGAGATCAGGCCACTTGTCTGTTCCTTCCCGGACACGCTCCTCTCCACATCCAGCCACTTCCGTCCCCGCCTAGCAGAACATCTTCGCCTTTTATAGGCACGGGATGGGGGCGTGGCAGGCCAGGGTGCTGCTGGGAAATACAAGACAAGCCTGTCCTCACCTAGGTCCGTGGGGTTGGAGCCCTAGCGGGGACCATGCCCTACTCTAGCCAGCACTTCCCTTCCCTCTTCCGTGTCATTTAAAGGGGCCACGCTCTTTTCCTCACAGCACTTCCCTTACATATCAAAAGTGCTTAAAGAATTTGTCAGCTGGGCACTGTGGCTCACGCCTGTAATCCTAGCACTTTGGGAGGCCGAGGCGGGTGGATCACCTCAGGTCATGAGTTCGACACCAGCCTGGCCAACATGGCAAAACTCTGTCTCTAATAAAAATTTAAAAACTAGCCGGGCGTGGTGGTTGGTGCCTGTAGTCCCAGCTACTTGGGAGGCTGAGGCAGGAGACTTGCTTGAACCTGGGGGGCAGAGGTTGCAGTGAGCCGGGATCACACCACTCACTCCAGCCTGGGTGTAAGAGCGCGAAACTCTATCTCTGGGAAAATAAATAAATAAATAAAAGAATAGGATTGTCAACTTAGAATTGCATACTCAGTAAAAATATCTTTTAAGAATGGGGTGAAGTATTTTCAGAAAACAAAACCTGAGAGTTTGCTATCAATGGATACTCACTGAAGGAAATTTTAAGGGCAGAATAAAAGTAATCCCAGATGGGGGGCGAAAAAAAAGTGTTGAGCAAAGAAAGTGGTAAATAAAGTTTTAAAGCTTTGTGCTTTAAAAAAAAAATTATTTTTCTTTCTTTCCTCTTTCATTCTTCTTTCTTTCTTCTTTCCTTCCTTCCTTCCTTTCTTCCTTTCTTTCCTTTGGCCTTTCTTAGCCTCAAAGCATATATTCTCAGAGGGTGTTTGAGGTTATTTTCTGTGGTTCTTTTACTCTTCACGAGGAGGATAAAACTATTGAGTAACATTAACTTTTTAAGATATTATGCAATATGAATTGAAATATTGTTTCTTGTTGAGTAAAGGGGGAAATGAAATGGAACAAAAGCTCAATCCATCCAAAGAAGACAATGATAAAAGGAAAATTAAGTGCAAAAGTCAAGACTAATAAAAAACATAACATAAGATGGTAATTTATACCCCAACATATCAGTAGTTACAAAATACAAATAGAAAAATGACTCAGTTAAAAGATAAAGATTAGCAGATGGGATTTTTTTCAAACTTCAGCTCTATCAGACTTTAAGGTGAAAGCATTACTAGAGATAAAGAGTCACATACAATGAAAAACAAGTAATCAGAAATATATAATAGCATCAACCTTGCATGAATCTTAAAACTTAACATCAAAATACACTAAGCATAAAATTAACAGATACAAAAAGAATAAAACAAATCTACCATCATATACAGAAATTTTAACACATTTCTCTCAAGAAAGTAATAGATCAAGCAATCAAAACACAAAAACAAAACCACCAGTTAGTGTATATAGACTTGAGCATCACAATTAACAAGCATGATCCAACAAGAAGGGAATGCATTCTCTTCTCAAGCACTCATGGGTTCTTTCCAATTCTGATCACACACTGGGCCAAAAAGCAAATCTCAACAACTTTCAGAGGGTTGGTATTATCCAGACCATTTTCTCTGACCACAATGAAATTAGGGTAAAAATCAATAACAGAAAAGATAACTAGGTATAGTGCATGTGTTTGGAAATTAAGAAACATGCCTTAAAATAATTTATGTCAAAATAATTCATGGCTAAATTGAGTTATTCCAGGAGGCAAAGGTTGTTTTTAACATCAGAAAATCAATTCAGACAATTTACCAATTATTAACAGATTAAAGAAATTTCATAGAATCAACTGATAGATTTTTTTAAATAGCATTTGATAAAATACAACATCTTTATACACAATTTTTAAAGCCACACAGCAAACTAGGAGTAGAAAGGACACACTGACAAAGTCTACATGCTCTTTATAAACCTACAGAACACATCATAGATAATGGAGAAACATTGCACATGTACCATTGAGAATGAGGGACAAGGCAGAAAAATTGGTTATTGCTACTTCTATTGTACTGGATTTCCCAGTCAGTGGAAAGAGAAAAAGAAACAAAAAGTAAGAGGATTGGAGACAAAGAAACAACACAAATTTATCTATGAAATGATTACCATTTAGAAAATATACCCAAAAAATGTACAATTAAATAATTAACATTATGGGTAACAGTTAATGTCAAGCATTACAAGCAAGCCATAAAATACCTAGAATATGATTCCATCTACAAGACATCCAAAACCTTGAAAAACTAAGCAATACTCTGTTTAGGGTTACAAACATTTGTAGTGATACTAAAAAGAAAAGTATGAGGATGCTTTGCACACATTGCAGGGCAGCAGTTACCTGGCAGAGGGGCAGGATGCAGACAGGCTCAGGAAGCCTTGCAAGGACATTGCTGGTGCCTGGGTGTGCATTGCATCTATTCTTGATATCTTACTGTGTTTATCTTTTGGCATCTGTCAATATTTAGTAAGAACAACCTGAAAGAGACACAAGGTTAGTTGGAAGCATAAAGTCTAACGTTTGCTTATAAGACTTCCCAAAGTAGAGAACAGAATAAGAATGGCAAAATTCAAAGAGGATATGCATGACCAAAGTGTTTCCAGAATTGAAGAAAATCATAAATCCTCGGTTTAAGGAATCATAGAAGATCCAAAGTAGGATAAATAAAGGCACTCCTAGACCTGTCGCAATGCATATAGAGGGCATCAAAGACAATGATCTTAAAAGTAATAAAAGAGAAAGCAGACTATTCACCAATAAATACAAGCACGCTGACAGTCAGCCTTAAAACAAAAGAAGGAAAAGACAGAAAAAGTCTCTTTGATGTCTCAGAAAAGTAACTAAAACATAGAATTCTATACCCAGTTAAGCAAGTATTCAAGAATAAGGGCTAAATGAGACAGTCTTTGACAAAAACCAAAACCAGATCATTAGCTGACCTCCACAGAAAGACCTACTTGAGAAGGTATTTATGAAAAAGGTGAAACCAGAAGGATGCACCCATTTTTTTTTTTTTTTTTTTTTTTTTTTTTGAGATGGAATCTCACTCTGTTGCCCAGGCTAGAGTACGATGTCGTGATCTCGGCTCACTGCAACCTCCACCTCCCAGGTTCAAGCAGTTCTCCTGCCTCAGCCTCCTGAGTAGCTGGGATTACAGGTGTGCACCACCACCCCCAGCTAATATTTTTTTTTTTTGTAACTTTAGTAGAGACAGGGTTTTACCATGTTGACCAGGCTGTTCTCAAACTCCTGGCCCTGTGATCCACCCACCTCAGCCTCCCAAAGTGCTGGTATTACAGGCATGAGCCACCACACCTGGCCAGGAAGCACTAATATTTAAGAAGAAATGGTGAGAAAAAAGTTGTCAAACTTGTGATTAAATCTAATTTATCAACATTTGGTATAGAGTCAAAAAAATCAAGTAGAGAATTAAAATATTGAGGGGAAAATGATGTGAAAGCCAGAAATGGTTCCTAAGAGTTAATGTGTGGTACCATCCTTCATTATTTAGTAAGATACCAAAGCAATTGACTAAGCTTAAACTTTATTATTTCAAGGGCGCTTCTTAAATTTATAAAGTTTAACTACTAGAAGAATAGAATATAGTGTTTATATAATCTCCAAACCAATAGAAAGAAGGCAGAGGTGATGATAAAAATGACAGAAGCAGAAAAAAAAGGATGGGGAAACATAGAAAAATCAGGCTAAATAGAAAGTGCAATATAAGATGGCAGAGATGAAACCAAATACAGGAGGAATTTAATAGAGACAAATGGACTTGGCACTTAAAAGACAAACATTATCAGATTTGATTTTTTTAAAAACAACACTTTTGCAATAAGTAATAGTCTTTTGCATATACTCTTTTGACCAAGTAATTGCACTTATACATGTGCACGTGGGGCATGTACAAGAATGTCAATTGCCACATTGTTTGTAAGCGCAGACGTAGTGGAGACCATCTAAATGCTGACCACCAGAAGCCCTGATTAATACACGGCCGGTTTGTTCACACAATGGAATGCCATTCTGCAATTAAAATAAATGACCTAGCTAGAGCAACATCTATCGACATAGGCTGATTTCAGAAAACATCACGTCAGTTGGGAAAATCGAGTGGCAGAAGTATACAGAATAACACATCATTTACAAAAAGATAAAACAATACTAGGTATCATGTAAAAACACAGGGACAAGAAGCCTAAAAACCCACTTGAAAATACTAGGAACAAGTTCAGATGGTTATTTCTTTGGGAGAGTGAGGAGGAGACATGGGATTAGGGAAGAATACACAGGGCCTTCAACTATATCTATAAGATTTTCTCTTACTGAAATGGTAGGAATTATAAAATACAAGAAAAACTCTATAGGAAAAATAGCAAAACACTTCAGACTAATTTTTAGTTATTTTTACAATAACTAAGAGTATTCAGACTAAACAAAGTTTGTTGGAAGATGCCTTGTGTTTATTAATACTGAAGTGTTGTATTATTTATCTGTACTTTTCTGCATGGTTAAAATTTTTTATAGTGGAAAAAAGTAACCAACTAAATAAACAATATCAGAAGAACGTAAATTTACAAAAATGGTTTAGTGTGATTACTAAGTTCGGAGAAAGGAAAAAAAAAATTGTATTGAGTACCTAGTATATGTCATGAATTTGCAAAGTACCATAATACAGTGATACACCCATCATTGCTCTTGCCCTCAGGGCCTAAAGTAATGGGAAAGACATAATTTAATGTGATAGATGCAGTAAAAAAGGTAAGCATAGGGCACTACAAAAGAAAACAAATATCTAATATAGTGGATATTTAATAAATAATTGATGAATCACTGAAAAATACTGGGTGGGAAGGAAGCTGGTAGAAGTCAAATACAAACTGAAGCTTACACATTCCAGACACCGAAGAATTAGAAAAAATCCTCCACCAATGCTGGGAAGTCAGAGTGAAGAAGACTAGTGGATCCTGATCATTTTCTGATGTGGAAATAAGGCAGGCAGGTGGAGTGGCACGTGGATGCGAGAAAGGAAGGGTGAAAAACCATTAAGAATAAAGACCTTATATTGTGGCCCATCAAATGAGACCTAAATAGTAAATGAATCAAAGAAAATGCATTGCTTCAGAAAAGTAGGACAGAGAAAAGACACAGTGCTACTCATAAATTATACAATAGTCCTCCTCAAGTACAGGTTTAGCATTTTAGCTCATCAAAAATGATCACATTCAATCATATTTCTGCCAAGTGGCCAGCCGAGTGTCTGGTCCTATTTGGCCAGGTGGCAGGGACTCACCGCTACACTTCTGATTTCCTCCCACTCATAGGGCCCACCAGTCCCAGCACAAGGATCCTAAAGCCTGGAATTAATAACTTGTTGGCAGTGATAGACACCAAGTATGTGAGGGCTCAGACCCAGAGTCTGTCAAGGCATACATTTATGTCACTTAAAAATCCAACAATAATCTACATTTTAAATGTATATATAATTAGAAAATCAGTTTAGTAGTTGGATGGCTACTAATAACATCACTACTATGAATTTTTAAATGCTAATTTTAAAAAGCAGCCATTTTTCCTGCGATTTTACTCTAGTGTGCACCTCTGCTCTTACTTGGAGTCTTCCAAGTACCCGGGAGATGCACAATGGCCCATCAGCTGGCTCCAGTTGTCACCCCTGGCACATTCACTCACCTGTATCCCACTCCCCACTGCGACTGACACCTCAGCTGAGGTGCATACTAGAGTCAAGATGTCCATTCACCCCAAAATGACACGTAAAATCAAGTCATCACAGACAGGATCCTAGCAGGATCTTGGAAGTACAAAAATCCAAGATGAGCCAAAACAACTGTGGAGAAGAACAAAGAGGAATTACGCACATACATACATCACACATATATATGGATTTTGTATACATGGAAAGAGTGGTAGTGGTCTAAAAATAGACACATTCAACAATGAGCAAGATAAAGAGTCAAGAAACAGCCCACATATATATAAGGAATTTGATTTTTGGTGCCAGTGAAATTCAGTGAATAAAGGAGAGTCTGTTCAACAAATGATGCAAACACAAAAGCTTGTTTCCAAAATATAAGGAAGAGAATTTTTAACTTAATAAGACAAAGACAATTCAGTTTTCAGAATGAGCAAAGGTCCCACCACATGCTCACAAGACGTACACACTGAGCAATAAGCTTATCAAAAACTTTTCAACTTCATTAGTCATCAGGGATATGTAAACTAAATCATGAGATACTGCAACACATCCACTAGAATGGCCAAACTTTAAAAAATACTTATTCCAAGTATTGGTGAGGATATGAACCAACTGGAAATACCATACCTTGCTGGTGGGAAGGTAAGTGGTATAGCAACTTCGGAAAATAGCTTTCCAATCTCTTAAAGTGAAATAATTCTACTCCTGAGTATTTTCTCCAAAAAAGTACATTTTCCTATACAAAGGCTTGTGCACAGATGTTACTAGCAGCTTTATTCACATTAGCCCCAAACAGGAAACAATCCACGTGTCCAAAACAGGTGAATGGACCAACTCTAGCGTATCCACACAATGCACCACTTGGCAGCATCAAGAAATGCATTTTTGATGCGCACCGCGAGATGGACAAGCCCCAGAAACACAGTGCTGAGCAAAATAAGCCAGAAACAAAGGAGTAGGCACAATGCAATTCCATTGACATGGAATTCTTTAACCATCAAAATGGATCTACAGTGACAGAAAGAAGGTCAGTCACTTTCCAGGAGCAGGGGCGGCAGGGTGGGAGGGACATGAAGGCAAAGGGGCACAAGGAAAATGAAGGAAAAGCTCCGAATCTCAATCATGATGGTGGTTACATGGGTGTACACACAGGTCAAAACTCATCTAATTGTACAATAAAGTGGGTACATTATGGTGTATGTAAATTATACAGCTGATGTTTAAATGTCAACCACGGCAGGTGCGATGAAATAAAGGTTGTGTTGAGCTCTTGAGTTTATGGGAACCGCTACAGCAGCTATAGAAAAGGAAGGCAGGAAATGAATATTTGAGGTATAAAATAAAGAAATTCAACATATATTAGAAGAAAGAGGAGGAAGAAAAAGAGAAGGATGAGTACAAAGAGAGAAAGGGAGAAGGGAAGAAAAGATGCAAGGCTTTTTGACAACGGGGAGAGTATTCCTGAATATTCACATTGCGTTCTCTCCCAGGAGGCCCTGAATTCTGAACCCCTAGATTTTCTGCTTGCAGGGAATAGCTAACGAGCTGCATAGCCTCATCAAGTGTCTCTTTCTATAGCCGATACCACCAGGAAGTATTTCCAAACCTGACATTCTCAACCAATGCTAGATCACCCCACACCAACACCAAGTTCACTTGCTAGATGAAGCTGAGATTATGTGGCATTTTTCTTGGCATTGAGACTGGTTATTCCAAACACACTCTTTATCAGCGTCGCAACTGAGCCAAGCCATTAATACACATCCTCAACCATTATTTGAATCAGAGAACTACATCCATTTTCATAACTGACTCCCATATTCATTTTAAGAACAAGGAGATGCTCTTGCATTTGGATGCTACACCCAAGCACCTCAGATGTCTTTCCTCATTCCACAGATTGTAAATAGCAGTGAACTAGAAATATACACCATAAAGTGGTAAAATAACAATTGAAAATAAAAAATCAGGACTAGGGAATTCAACTAAAATAGAGTGACAATACCAGGTGGGACAGTAAACTGCTTATATGCAGACTGTAATCTCCTATACTGATTGGGCTACGAGCAAATGTAGATGGGTGACTTGGGTGACTGGGGCTATGAGCAAATGTAGAGAACATAATTGTGAAAGAATTTTTCAATAGAGCAAAACTGAATCAGTATCTCAAAAAGAACAAAGCAGTTCCCAGGATTTACTTTAAAGTAAATGAGCCTTCACATAGGAGATACTGAGAAAGAGTAAACTATGCCTTAAATAGTGTTGCCACCCAAACGCCATGGGCTTTGCAAAGCTGTTTCTTAAAGTATTGTTTATTTACAAGTCACACACATGATGCCAAAGCCCAATTTTAATGAATTTCACTGTGAGAAGGGCAAGGCACTGTTGTCCAATAAAACGTCCCTGAACGTCACTGCAATAAGCTCATATTTACCTTATCCTTTGCCAAGTGTTGGGTAAAGAATTTTTTTCATATGCCATTGTGATAGCAAAAGAAACTCATTCTGTACGTTTCTTCTACATATTGTTTCCTTTGAGTCTCCCTTAACGTAGCCCCTCACTCCTGCATGAACAGCCATCCCAGAATACAGTCAAAAATGCAGACAGACTGAGTTGGTAGCAAAGATAAATCTCAAACCAGATGCAAGATTTTTATGCACGTTTCACTAGATTTTACAATAGGCCATGGTGCTACGAGTCAATATTTCCACTGGAAATAATGGCTTTCGTCCAGGGCTCTGTGTGATGTTTTTCCCAGTAGTTACTAAGAACCAGCTATGTCTCCCTTCCAAGAATCTTTTTCTTCTACAAGAAGAAAGAAAATGTTAGATACGTAGGAATTGGCCAGGCTCAATCCTCGAGGTAGCTCTAATTGTGCCCTTTATTCACAGTTCCTCACACCTGCTGCAGCAAGCTAATCTGTGGGGATCCAAATCCCACCAATCACCTGAATGCACCTGTGTTGTCTTATTCTTTTGAAACTTGTGACAAGCTAGACTCATTGGCAACATTTATTTAATGCTAGCCTGATAGTTCTAGAATAAACAAACACAAAATTAAACTGTCTAGAGGTGCTCTTACTGCAATGCAAATCTACAGATTCATTCCTCTAGCAAAAATGTATTTAGTACTTAGTATACGCAGGCCTCATGTTAGAGGGTTGTATGTTAGGCACAAACTCAATAAGATCTGGTCCCTATCCTGAAGCTTCTTACAGAGTGTACAGATGATGAGACACAGGGTTCCAACGAGAGGTATCAGATCCTTATCCATCATCTTCTTGGATCCTCGTATAGTCTTATTGGTGGAACGGAAGCCAAGTCAGTCTCCATCCCCTTCAGTAGCAGACGTCAGGGACAGCACAGTCTACTTTCTCTAGAGCACTGTTTTATAAACTTAGGTACTTTAAGTGTGTCACAATTTTGGCACACCCATATGCCATGTATCGTGTACTATTACTTAACAATTTATTCTAAATTGACGAAATTTTGGTTTAAATTAATATTTTGAAAGGAAACTTTTTATCATTACAAAAAATGGAAAACAGAACCTTCTGCCATAAATGGAGCCTCATTATAAAAATAAATACAATGAAAGCCAAAAATATATGTTATCTAAAAATTAAAATTTAAAAATGAGTACACATAATAATAAATCCGGTCATTTTGGAAGAATACATAGCATAAATAAATTGCTCAATGTGAAGGATAAAATCATTTATAATCGGCAAGCTTGTTTCTTTTTCCCAGTTGCCACTAGTACTCACATTTCTATCACATTATTCACCCTGGTAAACTTTTAAATGTCTTTTTAGCTTCTGATTTATAGTGGGTTCAAAAGAAGAAAAAGATGTTAGAGCCCCAGAAATTACTGACCAGCACAGCCTCTAGACCTCCCAGGCCAGAAAAGAGAAAACTGAGACCCCAGCGGGCTGCTGAGGAGCCCACAGGGAAGTTAATATCCGGGGCAGGAAGAGATGAGAAGGGAGTTGTAGGGGAAAGAGCAGAAACTGGGAGGAAGGAGCTCAGACCTGAAAATCCCAAATGTTTACCAGAAACGGCTTGAGAGACTCTGTGATTATCAAGTTCACAGTGACCAGTCAGGCTGTGACACTATGGCTGATATTGAAATTATGGCCCTACAGGTCTTTTAGCAGGTCTCCTAGACAGCAATCTCCTGGCATCCTGACTCCAAATTGTCCCGACTGGCACCGTACTCAAATCACTCACTTGCCCAAGATCCTTCATGGGCTCCCCAGGGCTCACAAACTCCAGGACAAACAGTCCAGCTTGCAATTGCAGCCATGTGGCTTCCCCAACATGGTTTGGTCTTAGGAGGAGTCATAGATTCCTACAGGGCTTCAAGAACCATTCCCTCCTTTCTCATGGCACTTGACTTCTTATCCAAGACCCACACAGTGGACCATGACATTTCCATCCCAGCCCTGACAGGGAGCATCTCCCTCTCCCTTCTCTACTTGTTCCAGTAGAGCCTGTTCTTTAAAACCAGGTCCCGTCCTGTCTCTTCCCTATGTCTTTCTCTAAGTGTTTCAGCCTCAATGCCTGCTCTCTCCTCTGAAACACTAAATAGCTGCTTTGATTGGTACCACTCATGGGGTACACAGCATAACTGCTTGGTCTGGCAGCCCTTCTCAGTATCAGTGGCCTGCCTTTCCAATGAGGTTGTAAGGAAATCAAGTACAAGGACCATGTTGTATACATCTTTGCATCCTACACACAGACCTACACCTAGCAGGAACTGACTTAATGATTGCATGTGACTGCAGCCATGGGGGTATCAAGCAGACTCCAGTTTTCAGTGTGACCTCCCCTACCTGCTCAGACACCAGCTGGCCTGCAGCAACAGAGACCTGCTGGGGAGACCCTGTGAATGTGAATTTCCAGAAGGAGCTGGGAAGCAGGCTGCCCTGGCTGGTTCTGATGAAAATGCTGAGCATATCTTGGGTGGCAGCATCAAAGGAGAAATTTTCAAATGGTCTTAGGAAGGTGAACTACTCAGGTACACAGATCTCAAAAGGTCTGCCAAAAATTTCCTTAAGCCAAAAATATCAAATTGTGAACTACTCCAGTGCCAAGTTCTTATTTCTTCTGTGGGTTCTTATCAGAGACACAAGAACCTATGCCATTTTTATAGCAGACAGCCGCAGTCCCCTGACCGATGACGGCTATCCTGTGACCACAGTTGCCCACATGTGCCCTGCTGGGGATGAAGGGAGGAAAGTCCAGTGCAGCAAGGGTTTAATAAACTCACCTGAGATAGGTTGGCAACTTACATAGCTAAAATCCATCTTAAGAAGTCGTTTAATCATGCCCTGGCACAAAACAGAGAAGCTGCTATAATATTTGGTCAGACCAACTCTGAATAAGCTGCCAAAAAGAAAATCAAATGGCTCTGCAGATTGACATATTCTTTAATTTAAAACTTGCCCTGTTTCAAAATCACCATAAAATCAAGTGACTTTCGTCATTCTGAAAATGCCACCCCTTCCTTGGCGTATTGTAGTTGCCTTTCCATTACACCGTAGACCTACGTCCAGATTTTCGTCTCCTCCTTTTAGCTCCTTTGCCACCCAGTCCAAAGTACATTGGTGTCCTTGCCTCCTCTGCTCCTTGCAGAAAATTTGACTCACTTGCCCTTTTATCTGACCAATCTGCTCCCATACCCAAGCTTTGGTTTCAGCCTGATCCAAACCTCCACTTCCCTGACGGTGTTCCCTCCTCACATTGACAGGACTCCTCTGAAGCCTGTTCCTCCCAGGAAACCCACCTGGGTGGAGGACTCAGATGGTTCCCCCTGGAAAACAGGTATATCAGGGTTCTCTTTAGTATTGAGCATCCTTTCTCAGCTGCAGCACAGAGTCTCAGGGGCTCCCGCATCACACCCTCCCTCCTGCAAAGCAACAGTCCTGCTGTCCCAGAGCCTGTCTGCTCACATTCCTCCCAAGCGTTCAAAATGAAAACTAATTAACACAGAAGAAAGTCAGAACAGAATTCTCTTCTAGCTAGGGCTTCTTATCACTCCTTTCCAGATCTTCTGAAGTTTTCTTGACTCCCAAAGACTTTCATTCCAACTCTTTCATGGCTGTTAAACCAATAGAAATAAGGCTGAGACAGAAAAAAGGCCGAGGGATGAGGAAAGACGGAATGGGGAGAGGGGACTTATGTGCTTGGCAAACACGAAGAGGCCCCCCTCAGGGCTTACGGTCATTGCTCCACCCGGGACTGGTCTGCCATCACTTAAGAGGCGACTAGTAAGGATTTGGGGGCAACAGAGCTGCCACCATTTCTTTGATCACCCTCAAGCATCCTAAACAATGTAACTACATAAGATGTTTCACCAATTAAGATCAGCAATTGTGCGTGCAGCGAGAGGTCCTAGGGCAATCGCCCTAATGTGAAAGACGGCTGCCTCACAACTGAGGAGGAAAGCTCTCTCCCAGCTTTGGACTGGGAATAAAAACTCTCTTGGCATCTAATTGGAACAGCAGAGCAATCAAGGTGGGCAACACCTGGTTCCCCAGGCTGGGAGCAGGCAGGCACACCTTCCTACTCAGGAGGAAAGTCACTCCTTCATTTTGGAAACAATGCCTTCTTGGTAAGCTCGAACCAAGGAGGCTAATGGAATTCATCAGAAAATATAAGCTTTATAGTAAAGGCTACTTACTCTGACTTCCTCTTTTTTTTTTTTTTTTTCTAAGAACTCACCATTCTCTACCTTTAGCTATGTGCTTTCTCCATGTTCAGAGGAGTAACATTTTTCTTCTTCTGGAAACCAAGTGAAGGTGTGGAATAAATGCCCTGTGTAAAGGAAATCCATATGGCATAGTGACTTTGGCACAGAATGGGAAGTTCTCTGCAGCTTGATCCCCTGGGCCCTCTGTGCCTATAAAATAACAGTTAAATTTTCATCCTCTTCTGTTAAATTCCCACATTAGGTCACAGTCACTATTTCTAAAGACTCTCAGCTGCCTCTTATGGTGATACTGACACGCCGGTCTTCACACAACCCAACCCACACAGTAACCAATAAAATAAGAAAATGCCAGTCATCTGATGTCAATAGAAAGGAATTCCCAGAGCAGCGCAACTGGGAAACGTGGAGACTATGTCATCTCAATCTATGCCATTCCCAGCAAAAGGGAAATTTCGTCTCCTCAGAGAAAAAGTGAGGGGTCAGAAGAATTGTAGGAGTCCCTCTTTGAAGCAGTGCTCCCGAAATGGAGGAGCCACCTCAGGATGTTTGTCATGTTCGTGTCAACCACATCATTCCCCATCTTGATTGACTTTCTTATTCGGAGCACATTGGGCAAACCATGAGTGTGAATCTGGAAAGAGACAATACGGGCTTTACATGGAGGTTAACAATGACACTTTGGGGTTTTTTTGTTTGTTTGTTTTTGTTTGTTTGTTTTTTCAAATGGAGTCTCACTGTGTCACCCAGGCTGGAGTGCAGTGGCACAATCCTGGCTCACTGAAACCTCCACCTCCTGGGTTCAAGTGATTCTCCTGTCTCAGCCTCCCGAGTAGCTAGGATTATAGGCACCCACAATCTCTTGAAGGAAACATAAGCTCTTGTAGATCTTGTGGTTTTATAGTATAAATGTAGGAGGTGTCAAAAATCACGTGAATCTTTCCCTCGCCCGCCACATATATTAAAAGATATTATTGATATACGTTTGTCTATTTCTCACTGAGAAAAAAAAAAAATTAGAGTATGACTAAGAAAATAATGTAATGTTAAATAACATAACAATACAAATGCTTGGAGAAGACAGTTGCCTCTGTTAACTAAGCAGGGCCTTCATTCCCATACACGTGATGAGTTATAGTTAGAGAGGGACCAGAACTTAGAATATTAGGCAGCTCAGACAACATTAGACAACCCCAGACTTCCATCTGTGGCTCAGCTGATCCCAGGAAGCATGTGTAAGCATTCTTCATTCAATGTAATTTCACGAATATGTGTTGTGTTTCTACCAAAATGAGCAGGGCACTGGTGCAGCGAGATGTCACAATATCTGAACTGCAGATGTGCACATCGAATGGAAAAACGCAGCTGAAACAGATAATCATGGACAAAGTGATCCAGGTTCTTTAAAAAAATTGCAAAATGTGGCCAGGCACGGTGGCTCACGCTTGTAATCTCAGCACTTTGGGAGGCCAAGGAGGGCAGATCACGAGGTCAGGAGATCAAGACAATCCTGGCTAACATGGTGAAACACCATCTCTACTAAAAATACAAAAAAAAAATTAGCCGGGCGTGATGGCGGGTGCTGGTAGTCCCAGCTACTCAGGAGGCTGAGGCAGGAGAATGGTGTGAACCCAGGAGGCAGAGTTTGCAGTGAGTTGGGCTCGCACCACTGGACTCCAGCCTGGGTGACAGAGTGAGATTCTGTCTCAAAAAAAAAAAAAAAAAAAAAAAAAAATTGCAAAATCTGAGAATGCAGGTGAACCCAGGCCAGCCTTTACCTGGGAATGAGAAGAAGGCAGAGTAGAGAAAAGAATATTTGAGTTACAACTCAATGAATAAAAACTCACTAGGAATTTAAGAAGGGATGAGGATAGGGATATTCCAGGCAGTGGAAATACATGTGCAAGGGCAACTCCGAAAACCCCACTGTCAGCACCACCTCTACCGCAACCACATTGGTTGAACATCTGCTGTGTGTGCCTCTCACCGTTCTAACGTTCATTGTCTTGCTTTCTCCTCGTAGCAACTCTGGAAGGTAGAAACGAATACTCCCATTTACAGGTGAGAAAGCTGTATTGAGAGGGTGCATATAATCTGCAGAAGGCAACAGCTAACAAGGAGTTAGAGTGAAATTTATGCGAAAGTCTGCTTCCTGCCAAAACGCTCACCACTGTTCACCATGTGGTACCATGGAGAAAAAACCAGCAGTACTCAAACATCTCTCAAAATACACTGGGTGGTATTTATTCCTTTTTTTTTTTTTAATCAGAACTGGTTTACATACATACAACCTATAGATGAATGGGTTACGTAATGATAGATGGAAAAGGAGATATTTATCATGTGCATAGTGAGGTAAAATTTACATGAAATAAAATGCACATATCCTCAGCATCCACTTCAATGAACCTTGAGAGTTGCATACGCCCATGTAACCACAAGCCAAACCAAGACGTCGAATGCTTCCATCACCCCAGGAAGGCCCCTTGTGCCCCTTCTGTCAGCGCCTCTGACCCCAGGAACAATTTTCTGCCGTTTGTCGCCACAGCTGCTTTACCTGTTCTTGTGTGACATAGAAATGGAATCACACAGTATGTTCTCCTTTGTTTCCAACACCTTTTACTGAACGTGACATTTTTGAAACTCATTCGCTTTGTTGAACGATATCAGTAGTCTTTCATTTTCTCGCAGAGTCGCATCTCATGGTGTGGGTACACCACAATTTGATTATCCATTCCTGTTGGGATGGACGTTTGGGTTGTGTCCAGTTTGAGGGCATTATGAATAAGGCTTTTGTAAACATTTTCATAAGGACTTTTTATGGGTGTGTTTCTATTTTTCTTGGGTCCGTATCCAAGAGTGGGACTGCTGGATCATGGGATGGATGTTTAGCTTGGTAAGAATGTGTTCGTTTTCTAGTGTGTTTGTACCATTTCACAATCCCTCAGGCAATGTCTGACAGTCCTGGCTGACCCATATTTTTGTCAGTTTTGGTGTTAATAGTCTCTTGATTTCAGCCCTTCCAGTTGTGTGTGAAGTGGTATCTCACTGCAATTTAATTTACATTTTCTTGATGACTATGATTATTGAGTACCTTTTCACATACCTAATGATTATTCAGACATTCTTTTTTATGTACTGTCTTCAAATTGCTTGCTTGTTTTGCTTGTTTTTATTGGCTTTTCTTTTTTATCATTGATTTGTAAGAATTCATTACATCTTCTGGATACATGGCCTTTTAGACGTATGTATTGCAAACATTTTCTCCTAGCCTGTGACTCTTAACAGGGCCTTTATGAGCAAACATGTATAATTTTGATGAAGCCCAGTGGTTTTATTTTTCTAGTCAGTGCTTTCTGTGTCCTATATAAGACATTTTTGTCTACCACAAAGTCATGAAGATAGTCTCCTATGTTTTCATTTATTTTTGTTTTATTGTTTGTTTGTTTGTTTTTGAGAGAGGGTTTCACTCTGTACCCCAGGCTGGAGTGCAGTGGCATGATCTTAGCTCACTGAAACCTCCGCCTCCTAGGCTCAAGCAATCTTACCCTCAGCCTCCCTAGTAGGTGGCACTACAGGTGCACACCACCACGCATGCCATCATGCCCAGCTAATTTTTGTATTTATAGTAGAGATGGGGTTTCACCATACCGCCCAGGCTGGTGTCAAACTCCTGGGCTCAAGCAATCTGCCCATGCTGGAGTCCCAATTATGTTTTCATTTAGAAGATGGATGATTTTAGCTTTTATGATTAGTTCTATGATCCATTTTGACTGAAGTTTTGTGTATGAAGTAGAGGTTAATGTTTTTCCCGTACAACTATTCACTTCTTTCAGCACCATTTGCTGAAGACTTTCCTTTCTCCATTAAAATGCTTTGAAATCTTTGTCAAAAATTAATTTACCATATCTATTTGATTTTAATTCTGGTCTTTCTATTCTGTTTCATACACGTATTTATCTATTTATATATGAATGCAATATTAATTTTCTAATTGTGGCTTTACAGTATATCTTCAAACCAGGAAGTATAATTCTTCCAACGTGGCTCTTCCTTTTCAAGAGTGTTCTGGTTAGTCTAAATCCTTTGTATTTCCATTTAAATTGCCATTTGTATTGCCATTTAAATTTTAGAATCACACTTATCAATTTTTACCAAAAAATTTAAAGCCTGTAGGAATTTTAATTATAGGAATTTTATAAAACATTTAATAGAAATATTTATAGAAAAAATTAAAATTTTCTACAGCATAGAATTTTTTATTTTATGGAAATTTTTAATAGAATTATGGGAATTTTATAAATATTGCACTGAATCTACAAATAATTTGAAGGATATGTACATCTTAATGATATTAAGTCTTCTAATTCATAAACATAGTATATCTTTTCATTTACTTGTGTCTTTCTGAACTTATCTCAGCAATACAGATTGAGTATCCCTTATCCAAAATGTTTGGGACCAGAAGTGTTTGGATTTCAGATTCTTTTGGATTTTGGAATATATATATACATAATATATTACATGTTTATATATTATATATTTATATATAATATATAATATGTAAATAATATACAATTATAATATGTTATATATTATATATTATACTATATATTTTTTATATATATATAAATATATTTGGCATGGGACCCGAATCTAAACACAAAATTTATTTATGTATATGCACCTTATACACATAGCCTGAAGATAATTTTATATATTTTAAGAAGATTGTGCATGAAACAAAGTCTGTGCACAGTGAACCATCAGAAAGCAGAGACGCCGCTCCCTCCACCACCTATGTGAATGACCGGGGGTTGTCTGGCATCACCATCACTCCTGACTCTGAATTTAGATGTCACCAAAAGCCATCAGTTTCTTACACTTCTTCACACGTAAGTACTTAACAGTAAAATATATGACAAGTCATTAATACAGTGGAAAAATACTGTGTTCAGGACAATGAAGTAGCACAGTGGCATCATCAGAATGCCTGTGTCAGCTGTTAAACAACAGCAACCACAAACAACGGCAGGCCCCAAGTGTCCACCTACAGTGCTGTGTTTTGATTAAGCAGTTATTATGCACTGTGTTTTATTTTTATAGTTGAGAAGAAACATGAGAAGCAGTTGAGGGACCAAGAAGGGGGTCCTCTAGGGATGAAGAGGCGCTCTGCTGGGTGCCTTTTTAAAAATGTTTTCTCCAGAGTCATCTGCCTCATTAACAACATTTTTTGTCTTAGAAATCTCTCTTTGATTTTATAAACTGACTGGATTTTTTTTTTTTTTTTTTTGGAGACGAAGTCTCGCTCTTGCCCAGGATGGAGTGCAGTGGTGTAATCTCAACTCACTGCAACCTCTGCCTCCCGGGTTCACGCCATCCTCCTGCCTCAGTTTCCTGAATAGCTGGGACTACAGGTGCCCACCACCAAACCCAGCTAATTTTTTTTGTATTTTTAGTAGAGACAGGGTTTCACCGTGTTGGCCAGGATGGTCTCGATCTCCTGACCTCGTGATCCACCCGCCTCGGCCTCCCAAAGTGCTGGGATTACAGGTGTGAACCACTGCGCCCGGCCCTGACTGGATGTTTTTGTTCTGCTATGGACACACACTGCGCTAGGCCTTCGATGAGCTCATCACACATTTTCACCATGTCATCTGTAAGCATGTCTTCTGCACTTTCGACAATGTCATCTTCATCGTCACTGTTACTATGATCACCTTGATTCAGAATCATGTCAGCTATTTTGCCATCAAACAATGAGTGAACAACTGGAGCCTGTTATCAATGTTCTTTGACATCCGCTGCTTCCAGTTTGCTGATGGACTCGGAAGGCATATTTTTTCGCATATGTGGCAAGGTCAGACATCGTTTTTTCTCACTTGATATACGGAATCCAAAGTCACTGTTTTGTTACTCATCAACCCTGAGCCTAGTCACAGGCTGGCGGTTGTGCTAGGCATGCACGGCTGTGTCTTTAGTCACTGTGTTCCAAGCACTGGCGATGGCATATACAGAATCCTCATGCCGAACTCCTTCTACACCCAGACTCTGTTCACTGCTGCTAGGATGCTGTTCCAGAAAGTGTGTTTACATTGACTCTTCATTGATCTAAGGATATCCTGGTCATATGACTGAATTAATTAAGTTACATGTGGGGAAAGGCACATACTATAAACGTTTTTTGATGACAGTTTCAGCTGGAGGATCAGCAGAACAACGGTCAAGGAATAACAGAGCTTGCTGTCATCATCCAACCCAATTTTCTCGCAGTGAGCAGGAGCCACGGGTAGAAGGTGTTTGTGAAACCAGTCAGAAAAGATAGCCCTCGTGATCCATGCCTTTTTATCAGCATAATAAGAGATTGGTTAGAAAGTCACTCCTTGAACATGGAGCGAACACAAGCTTTTGTCTGTCTTAACGAGTTTACACTTCCGTGTGCCTGCTGCATTAGCACTTAGCACAGTTATTCTGTCCTTGAGATCCTTAATTTCTTTAGGTTCTGTCTCATCTGTTGTAGTCAGTGTCTTTCTGGGGCAATAACACCAAAGCAGGGATTTTTCATCAGCATCATAAATGTGTTCTGTGGTCAGATTTTCATCAGCAACGACTAATTAGCAAACTCATCAATGAATTTCTCCACTGCTTTATGATCAGCAGATGTTTTACCATCAAAAACCTTCAAAAATTTAATGCAGTTTTTTCTCAAATTTCTGCCACCAGCCTATTGCATAGCCTCCATTCTCTTCAATTTCCAGTTCATCACAATAGATTACTTGTTTTATGATCAGCACACCATTAAACAGCATGTGTTCACTGCAAACACTGGCACATCCACTCTTCTAATACATAATCAAGTTCTTCTCTTTTTGTTTTGTGTAGTGTTTTTCTATTTTGTATTAACTTCTGTTCATCCTTTCCAACATAGAACTTTGACGGTTCAGGTCCTGTGTGGTGGTCACTCCAACACCTCACTCTTCTGTAAGATGTTTCACAGTGACACTGCCACCCCGTTTCTCTGACAGCTTGACTTTCCACATTACAGAGAAATGAAAATGCTTCCTCTTTATCTTAGCACTGTTACCAGCAGGGGTATCTGCAGTCCTTTTTGACATTTTCAACAATATCTTTATACCACAGAGCAGAGAATAAGCAAAAAAAAAAAAAAAAAAAAAAAAAAGCAGTGAGAGATGCACAAAGGTCTTGGGCCCATAGAGGGCCTTGTGAGGAACCTGCCGTTTGCGCATCCAGCCCGCACATGCGCAGTGTTGTCACCCCGTGGGCACGCTTGTCTGGGGGAATATGAGCATGCGCAGAAAAGATACGTCGCAGCTAAACAGACCTGGGGGTGTCTTTGCTTCACTTGGGGATGCTGAATAAACTGCATCTGCTTTTCGATTGTGACCCATAAAGTCAGATGTGGAATTTTCCACTTGTCACGCCAGCATTCAAAAAGTCTTGGATTTTGCAGCATTTTGGGTTTTAAAATTTCAGATTAGGGATCCTCAGCCTGTATTTTATAGTTTTGAGTGTAGAGGTCTTAACTTTTTATTACTCGGATTCCAAATAATTTAATTATTTGGATGCTATCATAAAAGGCATATTTAAATTTCATTATCTAATTGTTCATTGCTGGTATATAGAAATGTAGTTGATTTTTGTATGTTGACCTTGTATAAATATACATGCGATAATTTAAAATTTATTACGTTCAGTAGATTTGTTTTTGGTAAATTCCTCAGGGTTTTCTAACCCATAATCATGTCATCTGCAAATAACAAACTTTATACTTTTTATCTGTTTTTATCACTTTTTTGTGCTGGCTAGAACTTCTAGTACGATGTTAAGCAGGGGTGATAAAATCAATCATCCTTGTCTTGTTCCAAATCCTAGGGAAAAAGCACTCCACATTTCACCATCAAGTACATGTTTGCTGTGGGAGTTTTGTAGATACTCTTTATCAAATTAAGAAAGTTGTCTTTTCCCTAGTTTGCTAAAAAGTGTGTTTTTTACTCATAAAAAATCTTCTCATGTACTTTTTCTTTATCTATTGAGGTGATCATAGTTTTCTGTGGCAAATTATATTGATTAATTTTCAGAAGTGACACCAACCTTACAGGGCTGAGATAAATGCCACTTGCTCATTATGTATCATTCTCTTGTTAAAATATTACTATCTTCAGTTTGGTAATGCTTAATGAATGATCTGCCTACATTCATAACAAATATTGATCTATAATTTCTTTATCTTGCAGTATCTATCAGGGTTTGATATTGGGGTTGTCATAACCTGGCTGGTGCTCCCTAATAATTTGCTTTCTGAAGTTGTGTAAGACAGGGATTAGTTCATATTTTACAAGTTCTAAAATGTACATTTTGGCATCTCTGCAATTAGAATGATTCTTATGACCATAGAGTGTCATAAAGCATTTTTCTTAGTCATACCCCAAATGCTATTATGCCATAAAAACTAATGGCACCTTAATGGCAGGAAAATATAGTATTAAATTAGGACATCTATCCATTGAAGTAAAACTCCTCTTAGCAGATATTTTTATCCTTCAAGTTTGGCAGTAGACAGCCAAAAAATAAGATGTACACATATACCTGGTGGGATGTGTATGCATACATACATACAGGTCTTGTAATTTATAAATTTGAACTTCCTCAGAAACATTTTAATAGTATCTTTCTGATAATAAATTGGTTTATGTTTATTATAGGATTTTAAAAATGAGAAAACATAAAAAATGAAAATTACCATCCAAGCGTGGTGGCTCATGCCTGTAATCCCAGCACCTTAGGAAGCTGAGGCGGGCAGATCATGAGGTCAGCAGACTGAGACCATCCTGGCTAACAGGGTGAAACCCCGTCTCTACTAAGAATACAAAAAATGAGCCGGGTGTGGTGGCAGCGCCTGTAGTCCCAGCTACTGGGGAGGCTGAGGCAGGAGAATGGCGTGAACACAGGAGGCGGAACTTGCAGTGAGCCGAGATCGCGCCACTGCACTCCAGCCTGGGTGACAGAACAAGACTCTGTCTTAAAAAAAGAAAGAAAGAAAGAAAGAAAGAAAGAAAGAAAGAAAGAAAGAAAGAAAGAGAAAATTACCACATCCTTATCACACAATATGCTATTCTTAACATTTTCATCAATTTCCCTTCAATCTTTTTGACGTACGTATGATTTGCGTGTGTCTGTGTGTGTGTGAGAGAGAGATATTCACGTGTGTGTGCATAGTAATTGGAATTACAGCTCCATGCCCAAAGTTAGGGCATGGACTAAGAAGAAAGAAACTTGTATCACTCTCATAAGAGCTATTCTGGAGATCTGGGCATCAGCTTGAAAGAATGAAGATGAAATGGGACATAGATATGTAACAGTCCCTGAAATAAAAGCAAATGAAATTACTCCGCATGCCTCCGTAAAGTGTGTGGTAATGAAGGGTGGTTAGCAATTCTAGTCATTGTTTTAAATTTAGTCAGCCTTTGAAGTAGATGAGCAGTACCACCTTGCAAAGGAACAAACAAGGTCTCTGGATTATATAGGACTCATAAACATTAAATACACCTCCAGCATTAAAGCACTCCGTAGGCCTGCTGGTGCTAAATTTTCCTGTCACAAGTCTGAGTCTAAGTTATGGGGAATGGGAATTGAAAAGGCCGTTCCAGAATCTAGGTTTGCCAGATCTGATTCTTAGTCTACGAAGTTCTTGCCTCTGGCTAAGTGGTGGCTGTTCTGACATCCTTTCCAGTGATTCATCCATCACGTACCCGGGCACCAAGGAGGAGCATGGTTTGTGTGCTGACCGCCTAAACTATAGTGATAAATGGGCAGCATTTGCTTTGATGTTTCACTGTTGTGCATTTGTGAGGTTATTCAACACTGCAAGCCATAGACTTAAAAGGTAGACCTTTTGAAATAGTTTTAAAACATTCCACAATTTTTGACATCTTAAGAGAATGTCAGTGCAGATATCTGGCTGGTATGACAGCATTTGGTTTGAATCCTAAGGGAAATTCTTTTTACTTACTTTTCAGTTCTCAGATTAGCAAATAATCATCTCATAAGAGCAGCCACGGGAACTTGCTTAACAGTGTGAATTTGGGTAGGATTCTGCAGGCTGAAGATACGTTAATCAACTGCAGTGCAAATGGATGGGATATAAAATATCCCATCAGCATGACCTACCTGGGGTGAGGGAAGGCTTAAAGGGGATCCTGTCTTACATGACACATCAGTGATAGTCCACAATGTCAAAACCACAGACATCACAAAGATTGCCCACAGCAAGAGAGGTCTAGGTGAACACCCGCCCAGCTCCATGGCAGCAATGGCAGAAGGTTCTGAGGATTAACAAGACCATCTGGGGTTAGAACAGTGAGTGCTAGAGTAACGTCCTCCATTTCTGGACCCAACTTTGACTTCTGATTTACTTTGGGAATCGTTTACAGAGATGGGCAATGCATTGTATTATGTGCAACTGGTCTCAGGGAACAATTAATGAGTAAATGCAAATAATGTCTTTGGAATTATTCGTCTGGTTCAAGAAAACCAGGGGGACCGCAATCTCTCAGCTGTAAAGGCAACCCAGATTTAAAGATAGAAAGTCCAAATGTGAAAGGAGACATATTTGATGGGTGGTTCCAGGAGCCCTTTCTCCATCATCCTCAGTATAACAAGCGTCACAGGTGAGAGAAACTGCCCTGGGAAGCCCCACAGGAGAAATGGGTTTGCAAGCGGAAATGACAGGGGGTGACTATAGCTGAGCATCCTTTTGACCCTTGGAGGACTTTTCCTGTATAGCAGAAAACGATTTGAACAAGAAAACCCATTGAATTCCAATGCATCCACTTGAAGAACACTTACCGTCTCTCCCACAGCCCTGACAGTCTGGAAGGAGATGGGGAGGTCGGAATAAAGAAGAAATAACCTCCACCCTTGAACAGTTTCTCAGTCTCGAGCAACAGTCAGCACAATGGCCAAAAGCCCCACGGTTATTTCCATTTCTTTCTTTTATTTCTACTAAAAGCACAAGTTTATGATTGGCATTAAACATTGATGAGGTAACTTTAGCTGCAGATAATTAGATCTTTCCACTATGTTAACGTGACTATTTTGCAGATATGTCTCTGCGATTCTGTTTGATTGAATGTAGAACTTTTACAAATTAATGATATCTTTTCATTTCATTTTAGTCAATTTCATGTTCATTGCATAGTATCACAGGTCTTTATCTTACTTAATATGCTTTTGTGAGAGAATTAAACTATAAGATGAAAAGAGAGAAAAAATCTCATCAGTGCTTTCACACACACACACACACACACACACACACACAAACTACAAAGCATCCCTAATTTGTGTACATTTGTGGCTCCTCGAAGTGCTCGAATCATCACTTCCAAATGAAAGAGAAAAAGCTCTTGACTGTTTCAAAGGTAGAATTTTTTTTTTCTTTCCAGTAATTCTGTCTGTTTACATTGTCAACAGCTGAAAACCTTTTATGGGGTCATTGCTCCTGTTAGCAGCAGCCTGAAAGTACCAACAGCAAAGGCCATTTCTCTTCCATGTCACCAAGAAGTAGGACACACTGGAGCATTCTCATCATTTGGCACAGGAGGAGGGGTTTTCGTTACTCAGGCTCTTTTCAGCACCTCTGGAGCATGCTCTGGGTGCCTCTGACTCAGCCAGGGATAAAGATGCATAATCGTCCCAGGGTGCTATAATGGAGCCTGGCAAGTTATGTTCCAAAGAGCTAAAAACAAAACTAAAACATGCAGTAGAATGTGGCATCATTCAAACAGTTGAATGCTTTTTACAAATTTAAATATCATGAGCAAACAAATTTTAATCCTAATGAGTCTAATATTATATTAACATATACTTCAAACTGCTAGGATCAAAGAAATGTGATGCCTTTTTAAAACTCCTGAACATCTGTCCAACACAAAAGGTGTGGAATCCTTAAGAGAGAAATAAGTCCTTTCAGAAACGAACAAAATTGAACCTAACCTAGAAGCTATTCCCCACTCCCATTGTCCTTTAAACAAAGATTAAAAGAAAGATGCTATAAAAATGTTTTTGACTTTTCCCATTTTTAAATATAAACACATTGATGTATTTTTAATACTGTAAAACAGATAAAAGAGAGAGTAATATTTTTAAAGGGTGGAATACTTTCTGCTAAAGTAAACAAAACAAAAGAGCTGTCCAGGAAGTCAAAAGTTATTATCCATGAGAAGCAGCATGTTTTTTTCATTACAGAAACAAGCAGGTCCAAATACATTAGACATGAGATGTCCAAAGTCTGAGCGAGCACTCATCGTCGCGCTGAGCTGCACATGGCGTGCTCCGTCCGAGGCTGTCCCCGCCGCATGATAGCCGACAGTCGACTGCCCTTGAAGCCGAGGAAGGATGTTTGCCACAGGCTTCGGGTAAAAAGAAGAACTTTTCCTGCAGGTCCTTATTCCTGCACTACCCCTGAGCACACGTGTGTCTGTGCACATACACACAGACACACACACACAGATACAGATACACACAGAGACATACACAGATACATGAAACACAACAGGGACTTACACACAGACACACACAAAGACAAACACAGAGACATACACAGACATACACAGACATGGACACCCACACAGAGACACACACACACACACATATACACAGACACAGACACACACACACTCCTTTCCTGACACCTCCACGATGCATAATAACTAGGCGTTGGTCCACTTGGGGCCTCAGTTTTCTCACCGGGGAAGTGGGGATGAAGGGTCACACCTGGCTCTGGCTCTGGCTATGGCTGCAAACGCTGTGCACTTCTGGACCAAAGTCTGGCAGAGAATGGGAGACAGCAAGGTTCATTTCTTCCGTCCCGGTGTTCCCTGGTCCAGTGCGCCGTGACTGCGTCATGCTGAAGCTGCAAGGACATGTTCCGTCATGAAACAGGTTCATGCAACAGGTCACCCTGCACACAGAAATGAAGGCCACCACAAGAAAAACAAGACATGGCAGGGTAGCCAGGCTTATGAGAGGGAATGTCTCGGCACTTTGGGTTTAGCCCAAGGAGAGAACTCTGCTCATTCAGGTAAAACTTACTTGGTACTATCTTGTCCAAGTGAAACTGTTTTCTACAGAGCCAGTAACTGCTATGCCCCAGACCACGTCCCGGGGGAAGAACCACACACGTGTAGCATATTATGTGGTCTTTCATGGTGTAAGCCCACCAAGAGGTGCTCATTTCTCCATTTCTGTAGCAGGCCAAGATCTAGGTTGGCATGGACTTGGCATTGAGGGCTTAACATTGACGTTATGAGTTGTATGCCTCATGAATAGCCTGCCCTGCAAAGCCTCAAAGTGAGTATACAGGACGGAATGTGCACGTACAAACACACGTGCACATATGCACACGTACAAACACACGGCACACGCCATCAGCACTGTGGAGATTTGAAGTTGTGCACGTACAAACACACGTGCACATATGCACATGTGCAAACACACGGCACACACCATCAGCACTGTGGAGATTTGAAGTTGTGCACGTACAAACACACGTGCACATATGCACATGTACAAACACACGGCACACGCCATCAGCACTGTGGAGATTTGAAGTTGACAGAGAACATCCGACATCATGTCTCATTGTTCAGAGAGTTCATCATTCCTTTCCACCACTAACCGCAGGCCACAAAGCCCCATTACAAAATGTCATCATTCTCTTCATGCTAAACACTACACTGAGCTCTGTATGAAGTGGGGCACAGGGGGTGAGCGTAAGCAGCTGAAACGGACAGAGAACCGACGGATCGGCCACCTGGGCTTGGGCAGTCAGTGCCTCTCGCAGCCCTCGCCAGAGCCCACTCAGGACATTAAACATTGTAATTAGGCACTAAATAAAATGCAGCCCAGAAGTAATCATTTACTTCAGGTATCTGATAATCCACAAATATACAAACGAGACCGCACTGTTGATCAAAACTCTGTAGCCAAAACCGTGATTAAGCATTTTCATTCCAGAGAGCGAAGCAGGGGCTTCTCCAGCTGCAGCTGAGCAGGGCTCGTGGTGTGCACCATCTGACAAAGCTTGGGAAAACTGCACCTCAGTATCCGCAGTGGATTCATCCTTCCGAGGCCTCCGCTTTCCTCAGAGTCGAGCCATCTGTGAGCCGGCCGGGGCGGCTTTCTGTAGAAAGCCACACTGTCCTGCCAGCCTCATCTTTCATTCTCTCCTCCTAGTGATCTGCTACTGGTTTAATCCGCTGTCCTCGTTCCTGGACATCATGTTTTCACACACGATTTTCTCCATGGCTAAAGGTCCTTTAGCCACATTCTACCGGTCAAAAACAATGCGCATGGTGGCACGTACCTGTAGTCCCAGCTGCTCGGGAGGCTGAGGAGAGAGGAGAGCTTGTGCCAGGAGGTCAAGGCTGCAGTGAGCTGTGATTGTGCCATTGCACTTCAGCCTGGGCGACACGGAGAGAACTCTGCCTCAAAAAACAAGGATATCCTTGTTCAATTACCATCTCAAATGCCACTTTGTCTAACCTATGTCATCTTGCTTCCTTTCTGACAGGACCAAGCAGGGAAATACCTGAGGCACAAGTCACCTGGTGTGGGAAGCTGAAAGGCGGGAGGCAGGACATCTCTTGCTTACAAGCATAATGCAGAACTCAGTGGCCCAAAGTGGAAGGAGAGTCGAGTAGAGAAAAGTCTTATCCGAACCACAGAGCATGGAGCTCACAGAGGGCACATGCCCAGCGCTTCCAGTTTGCTGGACGGAGCGTGTGTCCCCCCGAACATGCCTGTGCTGACAGCCTAATCTCCAGTGTGATGGCATTTGGAGGTGGGGCCCTTGGGAGGTAACGGGGGTTAGATTAGGTCATGAGGGTGGAGCCTCCCTGATGAGATTGGTGTCCTTATAAAAAGAGGAAGAGACACGAGAGCCCTCTCCCGGCACGTAGGCACCAAGGAAAGGTCATCTGAGGACATCATCCGGAAGAGCGCTGTCAGCAGGACCCGACGTGCAGGCTCTCCGACCTCAGACCTGCAGCCTCCAGAACCGCGAGAAATAAATGTTCAAGCCACCCAATCTACGGTAATTTGTCACGGCAGCCTGAGCTAGACACACTTCCTTCTCTGTCCCTGGTGCGATGAGGGGAGTGACATGCTACCAATGACTTTAGGTGCAGAGACCTGATTACCAAATATATTCAATGAATAAAGTTTCTATTTCTAACTGATAACTATGCTATAGACAAAAGGATGATTAAGCACAGTCCTTCCTGTAGGAGAACTAAGTCTAGCAAAGGGATGAAGCATAAGCAGGTAATTATGCTACAAGAAGCCCCTGGCTACTGCTGGTGTGTAAAGTAAGAGCTTTAAGATCCAGAGAAAATCGAATGGGGAAAAGATACAACAGTCCTTGGGCCAGATGTCTTAAGTATGAGTAGACCGGTGCTGGATAGATGTTTGCAGAAATGGCATTGCACACAGTGAAAGACAGGGAGACAGGAGAGAGTGAGGTGTTCTCAAAGAGAAAAGAAAGATGACTGTGCTGGGCCTGAGGGCTCCTGCAGAAACCCGGGTGAGTCAATTACAAGAGGCCTCAAACATCCTGCTGAAGAGAAGTGAACAACAGCTTCAAGACGCAAAGGAGTCTCACACAGAAAATTAGACAACTCATTCTGCATGCGAAGAATCCCTGCGAATAAGAAGAGGCAGATTCGAAAGAGATAGGGTTTCCAGCTCAGGTTATTGGGCACTTGGTAACATCTCTGAGCGAAATCCGGAGTTCAGCGGGTAGGGGCTGATGAGCGGATGAGGAGGGACCTGTGCTGATGTGGGTGGTGGTGTCTGGTGAAGGGATGATACAGGACAAGTGCTTGGGACAGAGGTGAGCACGAAAGCTCAGACTTGGGGATCATTAGAAAATAGATAGTGGTCAAAAGTGCAATAGCAACCCCCACCACAAAAGACAGGTGTGGAGAGAGAACAAGAACACACTGAGGTCTAGGCCAGAAGAGTGGGGACTGCCAACATTCAAAGAGAAATCAAGAATGCTGGAAAGCAAAAAATAATATTATTATAATTACTCTCACCCTTAAAGTCATAAGATTTAATAATTACTCTCACCCTTATAATAATTACTCTCACCCTTAAAGTCTTAAGACTACTAACCATGGCCTTACAAATACTTGTGATTATTTAAAAACAATTAAACTTCATTAAGTACCTACTGCGTACAAAGTGGTGTCTTAAGTGTGATGGCAGGGATGTGAAGATAATCATTATCATGAGAAATGCTATGTGTCAAAGGAGCCTCCTAGGCAGAGAGACACGCATATGTACACAAAAATTCAAGGGTGTGAGCTCACTGAGGACCCTGAGGTGAGGAGGGAAGGGCAGACCCTGTGTGTGACAACACTGTAATGGTTGTGAACTGGGCCTGGAACATGACTGTTTCTGTGTGGAGTGGGGGCTTGACAAAGCAGCAGGGTGGATGATGAGGAAATACAAGGTCAGGGAGAGGAAGGAGTGTGGAAGTCTCTAGTCAGACTGCCCAATGGTACCCTGTGTTTGTTTTGTGTTGCTGTGAAGAATCCCTCGGTTCTGAGTAATTTATAAAGAAAAGAGGTTTATTTGGCTCATGGTTCTGAGACTGTACAAGAAGCATGGCGCCAGCATCTGCTTCTGGTGAGGCCTCAGGGAGCTTCCAATCATAATAGAAGCTGAAGGGGGAGTAGATGTGCCACATGACAAGAGAGGGAAGGTGCCAGGCTCTTTTTAACAACCAGCTCTCTGAGAGGACTCATCAAGTGAGAACTCATTTACTACTGTGAGGAGGACACCAAGCCATTCGTCAGGTACCCACCCTCGTGATCCAAACACCCCCTGCCAGGACCCACCCCCAACATTGGAGTTCACAGGTCAACAAAAAATTTGGAGGGACAAACATCCAAACCGTATCATACCCATACACAATCCTTCACCCCGTGCTAATCTGCGGGTACTGCGAGACCTCACCACATAAACAATGGATATGAAACAATTCACGGACTTGTTAGGAGGCCTGAATTATCCTCTTCCAGCTGCCTCTTCTTCCACCGACACAGTGCTGATGTCCCTTGGACTACCAAGTACTGTGAAGCTAGGAGGGCCGTGGGACATGACCATTGCATAGTATCTGTCTAGTGCTCTGGTAGATTCTGCCAGTACCAGTAATATTTCCCATTCTCATGTCCCACTATTTTGTTTATTTACAGAATATATTCATAGTCTACTTAATATTTAGGTGTAAAACTTATGAACTACCTTAAAGTTACTTATTTTCAAAACTTAGTTTCTTAGTGAAGAAAAAATTGCATTCCCATAAGAGAAATGCATAAACTAAGAGCCATGACCCATTCAAGAGTCATAATCTACAGTTAGCTTGCTGGCATGTGGCACCTCACACATACACCTCACACACACACACAAACACACACACACCTCACACACTCAGCAAAGGCCTCTGAGTGCTACAACAGACCAGGTCAAGACCAGGAAGTCCTATTCTACAAACTATAAGAATTCTATTTTCATATATATATATACACACACACACACACATTATATATATACACACACACATTCTATATACATACACACACACACATACACACAATCTGTGTTAATTAGGTCTTTGATGTTCATATAATAAAGATTTTGTTAAATGAGTTCCATCCTAAAATGAACAAGGAAGATCTGTCTCTTAGGATAAGAGCAGAGAAGAAGGAAGCAAGGGTTGTCTCCCGTTCTAGCCCGTGCTATGTTGGGCTTCTTTGTTTCTCTCTATGTATGTGTGTCTATGTGAGAGAAGGGTAGAAAGACACTGTTAAAGAGAATAGACTCTCTTACCATGTTTTTAATCATTGAATATGTGATTGACAGAATTAATATCACCCTTGTTTGTCCAAATATCTAGGATGCCCTTTACTATCTATTAAATAGTAAAAATCTACTGGATGCAATTCTGAAGGTCTCTTTGGGGATTCAGAAGACATTTTGGAATCTTGCAGCATTTCAAAGATATCATCATAAACAACCAACGCTGACGTATTAGCAAAAAGCAAAGATCCAGGACACTAAAGATTTAGGGTTAATAGAATGGCAGCAATAAGGGTTTCGGTAGATTTTAAAATCACATTCATCCTAAGAGCTCAAAATTCTTCCAAAAACATAATTTATCTCTACACCCCACTTATGTTGAGGGTGGAGACAATGTCTTCTCACTTTGTCCATGGAGAAATGGAAGCCTAGATACATTCAGAAATATCCCATCATGTACAACAGACACTCTATCACAGAACTCAGATTAGGCCCCAAGCCTGCTGGTTCCTGTGATAGCACCTCAGCCAGGAAATTGCTACTTTCAATAGAAACTAGTGATAAAAACCAGGACAATTTGTGTTCCAGTTAGCTGGAGCAGAGACAAACCAACTAAGCTAAGGATTTGACACGCCACACTGGAACATCTAAAGGGCAAGGCTGTCTAACTTTCGGATAAAAAATACTTCACTTTTCAAATATTTGTAATTTACTCTTTTAAAGACCCATTGGGAAAATAGGAATTAGAACAAATGAGAATCTCCCAGGTTATGAAGGGGGTAGGAAGTCTAAGGACAGCCATAGCATCAAGCTTCCCCCGAAACTAAATGGGAGTACAGAGAAGGTTGCAGGTAGGAAGGGGCCCGCTGTTGAAGCACTGCTAGCTCTTGGGACTTCCCGCAGGGAGGGGCTTGCTAAAGAAAGAAGCTGGTGGCAATTTGATTGGGGTGACAAGAACATGGCAGGAATTATTTTAACTCATGTGTGCAAGTACACAGCATTTACTTAGAATTAGTGTTTATTTGGGGTGATTTGAAGGTAAAATAGATGGGGATTATGGGGAGGAAGCACTAAAACACCCAACCCCTCCATCCATCCCATGGCCAGCACTGCATGATAGGAGTCTTCACCTTAATCGTTTGACTGGTGGCAAAATCTATCTGTTTAAGAATTAGGCAGGCCGGGCGCGGTGGCTCACGCCTGTAATCCCAGCACTTTGGGAGGCTGAGGCAGGCGGATCACGAGGTCAGGAGATCGAGACCATCCTGGCTAACATGGTAAAACCCGTCTCTACTAAAAATAAAAAAAATGAGCCGGGCGTGGTGGCGGGCGCCTGTAGTCCCAGCTACTCAGGAGACTGAGGCAGGAGAATGGCGTGAACCTGGGCGGCGGAGCTTGCAGTGAGCCGAGATCGCGCCACTGCACTCCAGCCTGGACGACACAGTGAGACTCCATCCCAAAAAGAAAAAAAGAATTAGGCAAAGGTAGCATTCATGCTGAATGTCAGAGACAGCCTGGGAACAGAAATCAGTTATAAAACAAAAACAAACAAACACACACACAACAACAACAAAAACACAGTTGATAGAGGAGAGAGGGAATTCTCATGAATTTATAGGTTCCCAAATGAAAACATTGGCAGTGGATTAGTACCCAGGCCTGCTGTGGATTGAGAAGGCTCTCCATGGCCTGTGGCTTTCACTCTAGTTATAAAGCTCCATAGGTTTTCTGTTCAAAACCCAATCACCAGACACAGTGGTTTGGCCAGAGGCCTATCCAACAGAGAGATGTGCAAAGCTATCTCCACCCACAGCCCTGCCTCCCCTCCTGACGCCAGAGTACACAGGTAAGGCAGTCACTCACAGTCAATGAAAATTTTAGAAAATCTGAGAACATGACCCTTTGGAGGACTAGCTACTGCCTTTAATTCACTTTAACTGAACTATTCCATCTTCATTGCTAGTTGTTGGTGCGGTGGTTTATTGACTGATATGCTGTAGGGTTAACCTTTCCGAAAGTTTTTTGTTTGTTTGTTTGTTTTTTGAGACAGAGTCTTGCTCTATCACCCAGGCTGGAGTGCAGCGGTGTGATCAGGACTCATTGCAACATCCGCCTCCCAGGTTCAAGTGACTCTCATGCCTCAGTCTCCTAAGTAGCTGGGATTACAGGCATGTGCCATGACTCCCAGCTAATTTTTGTATTTTTAGTAGAGACAGGGTTTCACCATGTTGCCCAGGCTGGTCTCGAACTCCTGGTCTCAAGTGATCCGCCAGCCTCGGCCTCCCAAAGCGCTGGGATGACAGGTGTGAGCCATCGCGCCTGGCCAAAAGTTGTCTAATAAAAGATAATTTGATTTAAACGCATATGTTGCAAGGTACATTGCCTGCTGCTCTCCAGCTCCAACTGAAACAGGAAAGGGATGGGTTCTGACAGTGGGAACAGTGTTACCTGATACAGAATTAGATGCAGGGACAAGAATGGGATTCCCCTCTGTCCCACTGTTCCCTAAATATAACAATTATGCAAATTATTTTTGTGCAGGCTTAAGAGGCACTGTGAGTGTTTTCGGTGGGCCTGGAAAGGCAGCCTTCCTAAAAACGGTAGAAATACTACAATTAAATCATTTCAAGTGATTTGAATGTAACATGGTGTTACCGTGCCCTCTTTGTAGTCTGCAAATACTGTCTTAAAGAAAGTATTAGGCTTGTATCCTTCTCAAGATCTCTGGTTAGGGCTTCTTATTTAAGAACAAAGGGAAGGTTGAACATCTCATTAGAAACAAAGTTATAATTCAATGCTCCTGCATTTCCTCCAATGCATTTGGTGGTAGGGACAGATCTATCAGGTGCAGGCTGTCATCCCGGGGATTCGATAAAACCATCATTTTGGCAAAACAAAACAAAATAAAAATTTGGCCTTAGGAACTTGTGAGTCATCTCTGTGATCCTTCCAGCTGTGCTTTGCACTAGGGGTAATAAATCATGTGTAAATAATAATCACCAAAATTAAATGTGTGGATGTTGGATAATTCTTTGTCATTGTTACTCACTAATAACAGTAATTTGGTTAAGTAAATCGTATTGATATCAAACGTTCCTAGTATGCAGCTTTCAATTAGCAGGCCATGCATTCCATCTTCAAATGCCACATTTCACTGGATTTTCCTTCCCTGATCATATTTTAGAGAGCTGTTCTTCCTCTAGTTTCCCAATACCTTTATCTCTCTTTTCTGTTTCGTTTTGTTTTGCTTTGCTTTGTTTTTCTGGTCTAGTTTCCCTTTTATGGCCAACACTGTACTGAGCTGTGCCACCACAAACAGCCCTGATGCACAATCAAAATGGGTCAGCTGGTGCTGCCAACGAGAGAAAGCTGTGTGCCTCCCTCGCTGCCATGCCAGGGACCTCCATGCCCTCTCCTTCCACTGTCTCCAGGCTCTCACCAACCGTGACCAGACGGGGCTTGGAACTCTCACTCACAGTTATGGGGTCCAACAAACAGTTGTAGAGACTGAGTGTAGAATGGAGGACTGTCTCCGCTGAGCATTTGTGGTTCTAGAAGCTCTCCTAGCGTAGAGTCCCACTTCTCTTTGCACAGCTGCTCACATCAGCTATCTTTTTCCACCAAATACAGAAAGTCCACTCAGAGCAGAGCTAACGTGAATCATCCAAGACTCTGGTCGTGTGGAACCTGTCTCCCATTCGATCCCCAGTTCACACAGTGACATTTATGCTACTCATTTTCCCTTACCCTTCTAGAAAAACAAGATGATAGAACTGGAGGTGAGCAGATGCCACTGATACAGTCACTTGCTCCAAGCCACACAACAGGTCACTGGTTGGAGAAAAACCAGAACTGAAGGCAGCAGATTCCCAGCACAGAGCTTGGCCCCTGGTGCTGAAATGACTTGTCACTATTCCTTTAGAGCTGGACGATGCACAGAAACCAGTTCTAGACTAAATCACTCATGGGACAGAGGCAGAAGTTGATGTCAAGGCAGCTGACCCCAGTTCTAGACTAAATCACTCATGGGACAGAGGCAGAAGTTGATGTCAAGGCAGCTGATAAACAAGCCATGCTCTTCAGAGGGCAAGCCTGATTAGACAGAGAACCCTGGTGCCCAGCCTGGCTGTCTCTGGGCTGCCTCTGACCCCGACACACCCTGGACTTCTGGATATGACTCAAGGCCATCTTCCTGGACTGTGGGTCAGGACTGCAGGTTAGAAGTAAAGTGGGACAGACGTAATTTTAAGTTTTTGAGGAACCACATTTTAAAAAGTAAAAAGAAACAGATAAAATGAATGTAAGTTAGATATTTTGTCTAATTCCAAATATCCCAAATATCATTATTTCAAGGTGTAAGCAACATACGACATTGATGAGATATTCTACACTTTTTTCAAGCCCATGCTTTGATATCCGTGTGTATGTGTCATTTTAGAGCCTGTCCTGATTCGGACCAGCCGCATTTTAGTGCACGTAGCCTTGGTGGCTGCCCTGTTGGCCGGATTAGACCCAACCTCAGCTCCACCTTCAGCAGGCTCAGCATCCTCCCGAAGGCAGGCTTTGTGGTGGGGATCACAGCAGATTGCGAACTTCTGGCCAGGGAGCAGGCCCTGGCCACACTGCTGCCTCTAGTGTGACTCCTGGCTGTCCGTGCCCCACCCTTAATACCAGCTTCAATGTCCCTGCATTGAACCGCAATGACTAAAAAGAATAATGTCCAATTTGTTGGGATGGAACCAGTCTCACAGTGGTTCCCAGGGTCTCTTCCAGCTCTCAGATTAGGTAATAATGATGGCGATTCTGAAACCGATAATGTCTAATAGAAGGGATGCAGGGATACCTTCTAACCTGCACCTACTCTGTGCTAGAATTGCTCACGAAATAAACCATGGCCCTCCCCTAGTGATGGGGAGCAAAGTGGACACAGTCGCAAATTGTGTGGGCTAAAGGCAGGAAGCAAGGCAGATCAATAGCAGAGGTACAGCCGATCAATACCATCAAAGGAACCTCCCTGCAGATGGGAGCAACTTTCTGTAGACCTGGTGAGATGAGCAGACAGGACATCTTGAATATTACTGTTGCTTTTGAATATTATGTATGTGATTATAATAGAAAAATGCTTTTCACTCTCAAACTACATGATGAGATCCCACAGGCTGGCACATCGCAGATGAGACCTGGTAGTGTTGCTACGTAACTATTAAACTAATCCTGTATTAATTTAGTGAAACTACCACCCACATAGTCAATGTTATATTTCCTGCTTCAAGAAGGAAGCCATGTGACTTGAAATGAGCCAGATATAGTTATTTCAGACCAGGTCTCTGAACACAGAACCTACAAATCATTATGTCGACAGGAAGGACACCCAGCACTGGCCACTCCACAGTGACCAGACAGTGCACGGTGGGACCACCTGAGGCAGCCCATCGGGGCGTCTCCTCCACGGAGAGGCAACCCCAGTCAGGGTCTGTGAATGACATCTCTGGATGCTACATCTGTGAGAAACGTATGCAGTGGGCACTCAGTCTCTGTGCCTCCAAATAGCTGTGGCTGTGCGCTAGCATGGTGTGAAAAGAAAGGACCTGGGGAGGGGTTAGTGCAAGAGAGGAACGCATCCCTGTGGCCATTATTCTACCAGAGCTTTGAGGTGTCGTGGGCCGTAGCAGGCAGGCTCCCACTGCCGGGCAGTGACTCGGAGCATTCTTAGCTCATCCAACTTGCCCTTAAACAGCTGGCAGTGGTTGAGGCTAGAATTCGATTGCTGGCATGTTTTGTGTTATTTGCTTTGAGTTCCCTAGCTCCCGATGTCACCCACTGCAGCTGTGAGGCTCGGCCTCGTCAGGACAAAGGGCAGGAGACTTCTGCCAGCCATGCGGGGACTCGGTCCTCCAACAGATCAGTCCCTCCAACTCATCTGGGCAGAATGGTGGGACCAGGGGCATCAGGTCTTTAAAAATGCCCACATCCTATCATGATCACAGTGATGAAGCCAGAATGAGACCATCGCTCGCTTTCTCATTCACAAAATCCATTTTCTGTCTCAGGTCCGGCACTTTGAGCGTTTGGTTCCGTTCATTTCCTCCTGAATCAACACAAGAGCTTTGAAGTGAGGCAGCCTGGTGTGGCCCTGGTTAGGTGTGCCATCCTGAGCCGGCTCCACCGCCATCTCACAGCAGTGTTTGTAAGGATTAAGCGAGTCCATAAACATCCCAGCACTCCACACTGGTGCCTAGAAGCTGCCAGCGCATGGAACCCATGCCTATTCCGCTCTCATTACTATTACTACCACCATCGCCACAATCACTGAAACAGGAAAGGTTCCTTTGTCCCCCTTGCAGGGCATGCGATGGGGTGTGGCTCGCTTCCTCAGTGCCCCACTGCTCAAACCTCTAGGGGAGCATACAGACGGGCAGGCTGTGGGGCTCCCACCCCACGGCGGTGTCTAGGGGTGAATGTCTACAGCTGAAGCCCCAGTGGCTGTGTGTTACAGGGTGCATTTTAGTTTTGCTGTCTATAGGCGGCTTGTGTTAACCAGCTCGATTAGACCCTCTACCTTGTGGCAAGGACACAGGGCTTTCTGTATCCCTGCCTTTGTGTATGGGAAGAATTGGATCACACCTGGGCTCAGAGAATGAGGGCAAGGTTTTATTGAGTGGATGTAGCTCTCAGCAGATGGGGGAAGCCAGAGGGGATGGAGTGGGAAGACTTTCCCTCGGAGTCAGGCTGCTCAGTGGTCTGAGTTCACCTCCGACTGCCCCCGTCAAACTCCACGTCGCTCTGCTGGTCAGAGGCCTGCCAGCACACTGGTTCTATCCAGCCACTGTGTGTTCCTCTGCTGATGTGCTCCTCTCCACGTCCAGCCACTGTGTGTTCCTCTGCTGATGTGCTCCTCTCCACGTCCGGCTGCCGTGTGTTCCTCTGCTGATGTGCTCCTGTGTGTTCCTCTGCTGATGTGCTCCCCTCCACGTCCAGCCACTGTGTGTTCCTCTGCTGATGTGCTCCCCTCCACGTCCAGCCACCTGTGTGTTCCTCTGCTGATGTGCTCCCCTCCACGTCCAGCCACTGTGTGTTCCTCTGCTGATGTGCTCCTCTCCACGTCCAGCCACCGTGTGTTCCTCTGCTGATGTACTCCCCTCCACGTCCAGCCACTGTGTGTCTCCCTGCTCTCTGGGGTTTTTATGGGCATAGTATGGGGACATGGCAGGCCAGGGTGGTCTTGGGAAATGCAACATTTGGGCAGGAAATGCCTGTCCTCACCTAGGTCCACGGGGGTGGAGCCCTAGCCAGGGACCATGCCCTCCTCTACCCAGCACTTTCCCCTTCTGTATTATTTAAAGGGACCACGCCCTTCCCTTCCCAGCACTTCCCTTCCATGTCATTAGTAGGAGAGGGGGTGCAAAAAGAGGCCCAAGTCAGAATAAGCCTGGAGAAGGCACTATCCGGTTCGGAGAAGACGTGTGAGACCACAGCGAGCATCCAGCGTGGCAGTACCGGAAACGGGGCCAGCCCAGAGGCTCGGAGACATCACTCTGCCTTCTCCTGGAGCAGAGAAGAAAGTTGAGAAGGGCTGGGAGCAGGCCAGGAATCCCAGCCGGGCGTGAAGGGTGCGTGTGAGGGCTAGAGTTGGCTTGGCCTCCGCGAGGTGAGAGCTGAAGAAGCCCTCTTGCCTTCCTGCACCCAGATTCTAGAGTAGCTCACGTTCCAGCCACGGCTTCTGTCTCCAGCCCGCCCTTGGATGCTCCCTCCTCCACCTCTCTTCTTTCCCCGAAATCTCTCCTCCACAAACCACTTCAGAACAAAATACACTCTTCCAACTTCTCATCTGCTGGCCCTGACTGAAGGGCTCAAGCATTATGACCTTTTTAAAGAGATGTTTTTTCAACTACTAACAACAAGAAAATGCACGGATGCTTTCAACAGAAAATTCAAGGAACAGGCAATCATAAAAGACACCGTGGCTGGGCGCGGTGGCTCACGCCTGTAATCCCAGCACTTTGGAAGGCCAAGGCGGGCGGATCACGAGGTCAGGAGATCGAGACCACCCTGCTTAACACGGTGAAACCCCGTCTCTACTAAAAACTACAAAAAATTAGCCGGGCGAGGTGGCGGCACCTGTAGTCCCAGCTACTCAGGAGGCTGAGGCAGGAGAATGGTGTGAACCCGGGCGGCGGAGCTTGCAGTGAGCTGAGATCGCGCCACTCACTCCAGCCTGGGCGACAGAGCGAGACTCCGTCTCAAAACAAAACAAAACAAAACAAAAAAAAGACACTGTGTAGCCAAGAACGCTTTGGACTGCCAGGGAGGAGCTGGATTGTTGCTCAGGCTTTGGTACTGACTGGTCAGGTGAACGCAAGTGTCTCAGATCACATGGGAGGCAGGAGAGGCAGGAGAATGGTGGTCTAAGCCGCCTGCTCCCAAATACAAATGGTTCTGTTGATCAGAAACCCCTGAGGCCTCAGGGCACATGTTGGGCTCTCTCTCGACATGTCTTGGTGTCCAGGCTCCAGACACAGCACAGAAGCGTGCTTGAGGCTTAGCCGAGCACTCGAACCGGCTGTCAGGCAGATGAGAGGAGCATCAAGTTTCTGATATGCCCTGGCATTCTCTCCGAGAGTGGCGTGAGAAGGGCTTGTCTGCTGCAAGGGACTGGCACTGCGGAGGGAGAGCACAGTTCACATGAAACAGGAGAACACTGCAACCCAACGGTGTATTTTCCCTTGCACACTTTTTCCCTTTCAAAAGCATTCATTTTAGGAATGACGCTTAGCTCTCAGAGCAGTGAACACAAAATCCAAGATAATGTGGGCCCTCCTAGTGCTAGAAACACAGCCCTCTCAATACTCAGGCTTACGGAACTGCCTTAATAACATGCCTTTTTTTCCCCTCATTAACTATTTCAAAGTTAGTGACTTTGTGGGATCCTGGGGGAAGCTATAAAAGGCAGATCAAACGAAACAGCCTCTGCCCATCCTGGCCCCTCCACCCTCTGAGCTCCCTGCCCGCCCGTTACTGTAGAATGCTGTTTACAGTCCTTTTCATCTCTCACTACCTGCTTCTGAAAAGGAATGGGGTTGGCAGGAAAAGGGCAGGAGGAAGGAGGTCTGAAGCCATCGAAGGCTGGGCGTAAAGACAGCAAATTGGGCAGAAGCGAGCAAAGGGAGGGTCCCTCCTGCCTGGGGCTGAATCCCCATTCCTTCCAGCTCGCTGCAGGCCCTTCACACAAATCTCTGCTCCAGAAGGTTCCACATCAAGTTGCACTTCATGGACTGGGTGTCTGGACCCCTATCGGTGTCTGGACCCCTACTGGACAGCTCCCAGTAGGCCCAGATGCCGTCCCTCACTTCTCAGGGCTCCTGCGACCTAGCTCAGGCCTGCGGAGATGCTCCCGGAAGGGCTGAATGGGCAGAGAACACGCCAGTCAGGGGCCCGTGGGAAAGACACCGCGGGAAACCCACCTTCATTTTTCTTTTTGAAAAATGAAAATGCTGCCTAAGACGACTTCTGAGGTCCCACCAAGTCTGCTGAGGTTTTACTCATAGTGCATGCTCATTACAGAAAACACAGAGGCACTGAGAAGAGGCGCCGACTGCCCACCTCCCTATCAACCAGGGCTGTTAGTGTGGGTTGGGACATTTACTTCCAGAATCTCAAAACTGCACTGAGCTTTGAAACTTCATCCGAAAGGAAATCAGGTTGTCTAAGAGATTTCGACACTCCCATGTTTATTGCAGCACTATTCATGGCAGTCAAGATTTGGAAGCAATCCAAGTGTCCATCAACAGGTGGATGAATGAATAAGGAAAATGTGGTACATACACACCATGGAGCACTATCCAGCTGTGGAAAAGAATGAGATCCCGCCATGTGCAACAACATGGATGGAATTGGAGGACGTTATATTACGTGAAATAAGACAGGTACAGAAAGAAAAGCTTTGCATGTTCCCACTCATTTGTGAGAGGTAAAAATTAAAACAATTGAACTCATGAAGACAGAGAGTCGAATGATGGTTACCACAGGCTGAGAAGGAGAGTGGGGAAATGGGGATGGATAATGGTACAAATATATGGTTAGATACAGTGAATAAGATTTAGTATCCAATAGCATGACAGGGGGACCACAGTCAGCAATAATTTATTGTCCAGTCTAGAATAACTGAGGGAGTACAAGTGGAATGCTGGTAACACAAATGAATGATGAATGCTTCAGGTGATTGATACCCCACTTACACATTGCATGCCTGTATCAAAATATTTCATGTACTCCACAAATATATACACCTACTATGTTACAAAACTAAAAAAAAAAATTAAAAATTAAAAAAAGGCCAGGTGCAGTGACTCACTCCTGTAATCCCAGCACTTTGGGAGGCCAAGGCAGATGGATCACCTGAGGTCGGGAGTTCGAGACCAGCCTGGCCAACATGGTGAAACCCTGTCTCTACTAAAATTATAAAAAAATTAGCCAGACATGGTGGCGGGCACCTGCAATCCCAGCTACCGAGGAGGCTGAGACAGGAGAATCCCTTGAACCCAGGGGGGCGGAGGTTGCAGTGAGCCGAGATCGCACCAGTGCACTCCAGCCTGGGGGACAGAGCCAGACTCTGTCTCAAAAAAAAAAAAGAAAAAGAAAAAGGAAGTTGTGTGCTTTCCCATATCAAAACTGAACAAAAATGTATATATCTATTAGGTATCAAGAAAAAAATAAAATTTTTTGTAAAACTGAACTTACTATGTCCTTGAAGGAAAAGTCTTCTTGATTTATCCAAGGAGAAACAGAAAACAGTTGCTACCAGATTTCCTCCCAGTCAGGCCTGCACCCTCCCTCTTTTGGGTCCCAAGGGGTTCTGGTCCACCAGCCGGGGAGCCCTTCCCACTTTGACACAGGCAGCTATGGGGATGCGTGCCTTCTCCCAGGAGGTGCAAGCTGCCTTCTGATGGTATAAGTCTTGCTGGCCTCACATCTTTATCACAATAGGTGGTTCATAGGAGATGATTAGCAATTTTGTTGAACTGGTGAATTAATTATAAAATTTGGTATGTAGATGTGATAAATTTTGTATTTGCTTAAGTCTACTTTGGACATTTTGGAGGAATCCCCTTAACCTGTCTTTAAAATATTTCTCCTTTCTGAAAAGTAAGATGTGGATCAAATGAATAATCAAATTTTGTTTGAAACCCATACATGTTAGGCATGTTTCCTATCTCACAATTCCTATTGCACTTAAAACACCTCCTGTACTTCCCTTTCCCTGAAGGTATCTTGGGATAGGAGATGGCAACCTATATAAATCCAACTCTGTACTAACAAGGTGGAAATCGCACTTAGAAAAAACAAGCTCGTTCTGCTTAAAAATAGCCATTTCTAGGGATTGAGTAACGTGGACATGGGTATATTTCTGGACTGTCTCCATTCCAAGGCTTCTGTGGGTTCCTGAGAAGAAGCTGATGTTCTAATCTGTCTAAATTACCTAATGCTGGTGTGAGGATGGTCGAGTCAAAAGAGCTGCTGAAAACAACAACAACAACAACAGCTGTTTCTTCCAGAAAACTCAAAGCAACTTTATGGGCATATACTCAATAGGCATCAGGACATTTGTAAGAAAGGAGCCAATGTAGACAAAACTGAATAAAATAAGATGTCAATCCCTGTGACTCCCTATTATCTAGTCATTCATTTGTTTAGTTATTCCTATTCAGCCTATAAGTGTTTCTCAGCACTTATTTCACTGGTGATCAACAGTAACCAATAAAATTCACTCATGAATCAACAGGTGACCACCAGTTATGTGTCAGATGATATACTGGGCACTAGGCTTACCAGGGTGAGCAAAAGAGCCATGTCCCTGCTTACAAAGGAAGCATGAATAATAAGAGAGGGGCCTAATGTACATTTGGTAATGAGCAAAGGCATCTTTGAAGTAATGCCATTTGAGTTAAGAACGGAAGGCTAAGTAAGAATTATCCAGGTAAAGAATAGGAGGAGTCTTCCAGGTTGAGGGAAGAGTCTGTGAAAAGGTTGCAGGGTAGGTGAAGTTCTTCTCACATCACATCCTTCTCACCCATTCTTCTGCCTCCCTTTTCCACTTTTAAGGACTTTTGTGATTAAATCAAACCACTCAGATAATGCAGGATAATATCCCTATCTTAAGATCAGCTGATTAGGAATCTAAATTCCAATGACAATCTTAATTCCCCTTTGCCAAGTAAACCAACATAATCAGACTCCAGGAATTAGGACATGGACATCTCCAAGGAGTTCATTATTCTGCCTACCACAGTCCATCTTCCTCTGGTTCCCAATGATACGTGTCTATCCCAATGTAAAATGTATCTATCCCACTTAGAGTTCCCCGAAAGACTCAACCAATTACAGCATCAAATGAAAATCCAAAATCTCATTCAAACCTCATCTGTCCAAAAGTCCTAAATCTCATGATCTAAATAAGGTATGTGCAAGGCATTATGTATAATCCATCTGAGGCATGATTTTTCTCCATCTGTGAACCTATAAAATTTAATAGGCCAGTTATCTTCTTCCAAAGTATGATGATGAAAAGGGCATAGGATAAGGGTCATATACATTCTGGTTCAAGAAGGGAGAAAACAGAAGATAAAAGAGGATTCACTGATTTAATTGTTGGTAAATTCTACCAAATAATTAAAGAATAGATCACGTCAATAATTCACAAACTCTTTCAGAAAACTGGGGAGAAGGGAACACATCCTGGTTTGATTTATGAAACCGACATCATCCTGATATCGAAGTCAAACAAAAAGATGACCAAAGACACAGTACAGTTAAAAAGCATAGGTTCAAAAATCCCTAACAAACCATTAGTAAAACAAATCAAACCCAGAAGTATGTATATATAAATGATAATACATCATGACTTAATATGAATATATCAGTTAAACTCAGGCAGGAACATGGGATTTGTTTGACACTCAACCCACTGAAAACAAAAAGCCATCAGATGATCTGAGTGTGCAGGAGACGCATCTGACAAAATTCAACACATTTTCAACACAAAAAACAAACAACTCTCAACAAACTAGGAATAGAAGGAATTCCCCTCAACCTGATAAACAACATCTATCAAAAACCAACTGCTAATATCATAGGTCACAGTAAAACACTGAACTCTGTGTCTGTAAGAGTAAGAACAAGGCAAGAATATCCTCTCTCATCTCTTCTGTTCATGATTGTGCTGGAGGCTTAGTCACTGCATACAGCAAGGCAGGAGTAAAACACATAAAGATTAACTAATAATAATGGAAATGCCTTTATTCAAAAACAACATGAATATCTACGTAGAAAATTCATAAAACCTTATTTTAAAAAAACTACTAGAGTGAATAAGTATAATATCACAAGATACAAAGTCACTATAAAAAATAGTAAGGGCAATTCTATATATTAACAATGAAAATTTGAAAATATGGTTAAAATACAATAGCAGTTAAAATCACATTCATAACCAAAAATTCCAAGGATAAATTTAACAAAATAAGCATAAGACCTGCACACGGAAAACTGTAAAATGCATCTTAGAGAAATATAAAAAGAAAGACCTAAGTGATTTAAATAGAGACATATACCATATTTCTAGGCTGCACATCCACCCAAAATTGCTAAGGTGCCAATTCTCTTTATTTGCAGATTTGATACAATCTCCTTTAAAACCCCAGCAAGCTTTTTTTTTCTTGCAGAAATTATTGACAGGTTCTTTAGAATATATATATATATTGCCAAAAGACAATTAGAATAACTAGAACATACTTGGGGAAAGAAACAAGTTGGAAAAATTACATTTTCTGATTATAAGATTTATTATAAAACAATGGTAATATGGTCCTGATGAAAAAATTGGATCTTTACCTTACACCATACACAAAAATAAACTCAAAAGGGATTAAAGATCTAAACGTAAACCTGAAACCATAAAATTCCTAAGAGAAGACATAAGGGGAAAGCCCCTTGATAACTTACTGATAACTTTTTGGATGCCATCAAAGAGTTCAGACGACAAAAGCAAAAGTGAGCACGTGGGCCCACATCAAACTAAAAAGCTCCTGCACAGAAAAAGGCACAATCAACAAAATGAACAGGCACCAATGGAGTGGGAGAATATATTAGCAAACCATATATCTCATAAGATGTTAATACCCAAAATATATGAGAAACTCACATAACTCAGCAGCAAAAAAAAAAAAAAAAAAAAAAAAAAGTTTTCAAACGGGCAAAAGACCTGAATAATCCTTTTTCCAAGAAAGATATAAAAATAGCCAACAAAATATGGATGAGTCTGGAGGACATCATGTTAAATGAAATAAGTCAGGTACAGAAAGATAAATGCCACACGTTCTCATTCATATTTGGGAGCTTAAAAGACACGAGTTCACAGAAATAGAGTAGAATTGGACGGGTGCCACGGCTCACACCTGCAATCCCAGCACTTAGAGAGGAAGAGGCGGGCAGATCACCTGAGGTCAGGAGTTCGAGACCAGCCTGGCCAACATGGCGAAATACTGTCTCCACTAACAATAAAAAAATAAGCCATAGTGGCAGGTGCCTGTAATCCCAGCTACTGGGGAGGCTGAGGCACGAGAATCACTTGAACCCAGCAGGCGGAGGTTGCAGTGAGCCAAGATCGTGCCACTGCACTCCAGCCTGGGCGACAGAGCAAGACCCTGTCTCACAAAAACAAAGAAAGAAAAAAAGAAAGTGAGTAGAATTGTGGTTATTAGAGGCTGAGGAGGGTCGTGGGGAGGGGAAGATAGGGAAAAATTAATAGAAGGATACAAAATTACAGTTAGATGGGAGCAATGGGTCTGGTACTATAAAATATGGTTAATAATAACATTGCATGTTTTCAAAAAGCTAGAAGAGAGGACTTTGAGTGTTCACAATACCAAAAAATGATAACCGTTTGAGGGGATGGATATGCTAATTGCCCCAATTGGATCTTTACATATTGTAGGCATGTATTGAAATATCACTCTGTATCCCATTAACATGTACAATTATTACATGCCAACTATAAATAAAAGGAAAAAAATAGACACCAGACACATGAAAAAGTGCCAATCATTAGGGAAATGCAGATCAAAACCCCAATGAGATATCACCTCACACCAGTTGGTGGGGGCTACTAAAAAATTACAAGTGTTGGTGATCACAGATGTGGAATGAAGGGAAACCATGTACGATGTTGGTGGAAATGTAAATTGATACAGCCATTTGGGAAAACAGTACGAAGGTTGCTCAAAATATTGAAAATAGAATACTATATGGTCCTGGCCGGGCGCGGTGGTTCATGCCTGTAATCCCAGCACTTTGGGAGGCCGAAGTGGGTGGATCACTTGAGGCCAGGAGTTCAAGATCAGCCTGGCCAACATGATGAAACCTTGTCTCTACTAAAAATACAAAAATTAGCTGGGCATGGTGGTGCATGCCTGTATTCCCACCTACTCGGAAGGCTGAGGCACAAGAATCATTTGAACCAGGAGGCAGACGCTGTAGTGAGCGGAGATCGCATCACTGCACTCCAGCCTAGGCAACAGATGGAGATTCTGTCTAAAAAAAAAAAGTTGAATAAACAGAAGGGTGTTTACCGGGGACCTGGACAGCAAATGAGGACATGTAGTTCAAAGGGTACGAAGTTGCAGATATGCGGGATGAATAAGTCTAGAGATGTAGCATACAGCATGAGGACTATAGTTAATATTGTATACTGAAAACTTGCTAAAAGAGTAGATTCTAGGTTACCTTAACATATGAAAAAGGTATCTATGGAAGGTGATAAATATGTAAATTTGTCTGTAGTAATCATTTTAAGATATGTATGCATATGCGTATCAAAACATCCTATTATATACCTCAAATATAAAACATTTAATTTTTTTGAAAAAAAGACAACTGCTCCAATTTAAAATGGGCTAAAAACAAAAGATGATATATGAATAGCCAATATGCATGTGAAAAAGTGTTCAGCATGGTTATCAGAAAAATGCAGAGAGAACACCATGAAATGTTACTTTGTCTTCTAAAATGGCTAAAATTTTAAAAGCTGACAGTACCAATGTTTTTATAAATTGGACAAAAACAGCACTCTCTTACATTGATGGTGGGAGAACAACGTAAAGTGGTACAACCATTCTGGAAAACTGTTTGGAAGTTTCTTATGAAGCTAAACATACGTTCAGCCTAGGACCCAGCATTTCTAATCCTAGGTATTTACCCAGTAAAACATACGTTTGAAAAAATAAAACAAAAATAAGCAAGCGATCAAACATAAGCCTATATAAGGACATTTATAGTGTCTTTATATCCAAAAATTGGAAGCAACTGAAATGTCCATCAACAAGGAAATGAATGAACAAATTATGGTGTATTTATATATAATAGAAAACTATTCCACAATAAAAAAGAAAAGAATAAACTACTGAGACCTGAAGTGATATGGATGAATCTCAAAAACATGATGTTGAAAAAACAAAACAAGATACAAAAAAGTGTATGGTTCAATTTACAAAAAGCTCTAGAAAAGGCAAAACTAAGCTATGTTGACAGAATCAGACCTGTAGTCGCAAGTGTAGAGAGTTTGAAGTTAGACTTGGAAAGGCACGTGAGAACTTCCTGCGGCAACAGAAATGATCTCTGACTTGATCGGAGAACACACGTTTGTCAAACTCATCGAACCGTACATTTAAGATACGTGCGCTTCACTCTTTGTAAAGTACACCTCAATTAAAGAATTCACTAAAATTATATCGAACAATTTTAGAAGAAATTTGTGTTTAAAAGAAGAAAAAGCATACGTTTCCCTCAAGTCAACTTTCCATAGAAATATCCATCTATAAATTATACTCAAGAAAGCAACCAAACCGCCCAAGAATAAGGGATTATTTAAACCAAATGTAGCATCCATTAAAAAAAAATACACACCCGGCCGGGCGCGGTGGCTCACGCCTGTAATCCCAGCACTTTGGGAGGCCGAGATGGGCGGATCACGAGGTCAGGAGATCGAGACCATCCTGGCTAACACGGTGAAACCCCGTCTCTACTAAAAATACAAAAATTAGCCGGGCGCGGTGGCGGCGCCTGTAATCCCAGCCACACGGGAGGCTGAGGCAGGAGAATGGCGTGAACCCGGGAGGCGGAGCTTGCAGTGAGTGGAGATTGCGCCACCGCACTCCAGCCTGGGCGACAGAGCGAGACTCCGTCTCAAAAAAAAAAAAAAAAAAAAAATACACACCTATTACAAAAGATGTTATGAAAATATTTGATCACACTAAAAAAATCCACACTAATTTTAAGTGAAGATTTTAGCTTATTAAATAGGATGTATACTGGATGCCCAGTTGGGAAAAAGTTTGTTTCTCTCTGTGTGTACAAACAGAGAAAAGGTAAGAAAATTTGTACCAAAATGTTATCTATTTCTGGTTAATGCAATTACACACCATTTTAATTTTATTTCTTGATGCAAGATTGTCAATGAATCATGTCACTATTATACTAAAAGGGAAAATTATTTTCAAAACGTAAAATTAAAGGTGATAGTGCTCATAACAAAACCGTGTCAAGTTACCACTTAACTCTTTGAAATTTTTCATTTTCATTTAGATTCATAACCACTGCCACCACCACCACTCCCACCACTACCACTCCCACCACCACCACTCCCACCGCCACCCCTCCCACCGCCACCCCTCCCACCACCACCATTACCACCACCACCACTACCACCACCACAATGCTCACCCCGGGGCCTCCTACACACTCCTCCTAAGTTCCAGGACTACAGAGCTGTCTAGAAACTGAGAAGAGCCAGGAATGGCACACACATCTCTGGGTGCTGATGCTGATTTGATGTGATGTTTTGGATACTGATGAACGGAAGAGATCCTGCTATGGACCACTTGGTTCTGGCTACTTATCCAGGATTATGTCATCTGCCCACAAGGCAGGGCCCCTGGAAGTACATGCAGACCCTCCCGGCACTCTCGGTGCACACAGTCTTCTGGTCTTCTGTGTTGGCTCCTGTCCCCGGCCCCCTAGTCCAACACCCAGCTCATCACAATGTCCACATCAGCACTGGGTTTTTCTTGCTGCCTGATTACAGAACCTCTTTACCATCTTGTGTAGCCTGTGGGGGTTTATTTTCACAGTTTTTTTTTCCCCCCCATAAAACTATGTAAAACTATGTGAGTGAGCCAAGATCGCACCACTGCATTCCAGCCTGGGCAACAGAGAGAATCGTAATTAGCTTTCTACCTTAATTTCTACCTGCAATTAGCTTTCTACCTTAGCTCCAAGATACTCCCACCTTCCCTGTCTCCCACTATGCAGATGCAGTCCCCCAAGCGCCTTCAAGTTACCTATGCTTAAGTCTCACATGTCACCCTGGGGTCCACGTTTTTGCTTGAAATCCACCAAAAAAAAAAAAAAAAAAAAAAATCCCATACATTATAACCCCTCAGGCCCTCATTAACAACTAAGTCCAAACATCTAGCGAATTACCACAGACGTGAAGCAAAGTCTCATTGGTAAGTCTGAGTCGCGAAATGAGGGTTTACAAGGATAAATTCGCGTTTTCTAACTTCATTACCTTTTCTTACTTGAATTTCGGGAGAGCATATGGTAAGATCCGGAGCAGGAAAATAAAGTCTCTTTTTTACTTCAAGGTCGCAGCATTTATGAAACTTTCTTGCTCTCCTTCTGGGAAATCTGCAGTCTCAGAAATGTCAAAGTGACTCAAATCAATTGCCAAGCAGCATGACAGAGATTAGACTGAATTTAAAGCCTTTCTGGAGGATCTGGGATTGACTGCAGGCACCCATCACAAAAAGGAAATTCTCAGTGTGCCTGACAATCATAGATACAATTTCCCCTGACCACATGCATCCTGACATGATATCTACCAAGAGAGTTTAATAGATGTGTTTGAAAAGCTACAACGATTTGTCCTTCTTCAGGGAAACTTGCTTCTAGGTGAATCACAAGACGGCAATAAAGACCTCACAATGCGACTAGATGCCAGAGGACAATGCCTGGAAAAAAAGATTTGGGCCAATACTCTAACAAAAGTTAGTTTTAGAAACTTTTTTTTTAATACGCCTAACTTTATCTGCAAAAGGTCATGTTACCAGCAGGGCAGTCTAGAAATTTTTGAGGCCTATGGGCATAGAAGTAGCTACATCATATGACGTAAAAATTCCTACAGCAATTTTTAAATTTCAAACAACCTACTCCCTAAAATCTTTCAACAGCTTCTCTGTAGGACTTTCTCGTGTGTGTATTGAGTGTGTGTGTTACGGAATGTGGGCATGGGTCTGTACAAGTGTAGGATAAAGCAGGATCTATGTATTTCTATTTTACTTTGATATGTTGTCCTTGTGCAAATACAGCAAGAAGTCAGCACATCCCATTACTTAAAAGGTGATGGCTTTCGATTTTGGGGGTCATGTAACAGCTGATCAGTACATATTTATTACACAGAACTGAAGTGATTTGATCTCTTTAGGTCTTAGTTAACCCTCCTGTGAAATGCAGATATCTACCCTGCCGAAAGGTAGCTCTGCCAGCTCCATGAAGATCCACAGTGGGGGCCATTTGATGAGCTTTATCAGACTGTACATGTTTTCACTGAAAATAGTAACAAAGTGTAATTGGTGTGTCTGACAAAAGGGTTAAGAAAGTTATGGGATGTAAAAGAACATGTAGATGAGCTACAAGGATCTCAGGTATCCTTACACCTACCCCCAACGGCTTGGTGGTCAAGGTCTAACTGTTGTCTGTGCATTTCCCAATTAAATCAGATACTGAAGCATCCCAGGCACTCAAAAGCCATCTCTCCCATCGGGGAGGTGCTCAAGTTAGGCACAAAATGTTCAGCCTGCCTTCCCTTGCAGAGCAATTGCTCATCTCCTATCCATCACGGGGCTTCTGGAAATGCCTCAGAAATTCACTGTGTCCTTCTAAGACCGGCCAGCACTGTGGCTGGATGCTAGCGCTGCGGCCCTGGGATCTGATCCACGTGCAAAATGTGGTTTGTCTCTGACAGCATGCAGCTGTAGCTGCCTTCAAACCATGCCTCCAGGGAGCTTTTCTGGGTGTTCTCTGATGCCTGTCAGATATTTGAGCCTCGATAAACAGCTTTCTTATGGTTGAAGTTAAGTTGGAGGCTCTTGTTCACACTCTCAGAGAACAGCTTTTCCTCTCCTCGCCTTGGCCGCCTCTGTGTGGGCCCAGACGTCTCTGTCAGAGGATGCTGGAGCTCAGTGTTGTCTTCCTTGGACTCAGCCCCTAAGCATTCTTCATTTAAAGGCCTGCCACTCTCAGCCCCGGGGGCATTAACCTGCCTAAAGGCAGCCCTGGCCTCAAGGAGCTTATCACAAACTCAGGAAACCAAACACAAATGATAATGCTACCAGAAAGTTGAATTTTACTTTTAATCTTCCAGTGTTTTCTTATTTATTGAAGAGATGCCATCATTGGGAAAGAGGGTTATTCTCATGACACTTGACCACAGGACCTTGACTACCCAGAACCGGAATTAGAAATGAAAGTGAGGCCCAGGACGTACTCTGGAATGTAGACTCCTCCCTCCCTGCTCCCCAGGCTCAGCATAGAAAGGCGGGATTCTGCTGATACCCAGGAAGGAAAAACATCATCACAGTCCATGTGCCAGACAGTCTGGAGTGGGAAGCGCTGGGGCAGGATGGCCAGTGTGGGAAGCCACAGCCACAACCACGATAGGAAAGAGAGGCTGGCCGCCATCTGTGCTCATCATAAGAAAGGGAAGTGGTGGCGGGAGGCGGTGACTCACACCTGTAATCCCAGCACTTTGGGAGGCCAAGGCGGGTGGATCACCCGAGATCAGGAGTTCAAGATCAGCCTGGTCAACATGGTGAAACCCTGTCTCTACTAAAAATGCAAAAATTAGCCAGGTGTGGTGGCACACACCTGTAATCCCAGCTACTCGGGAGGCTGAGGCAGGAGAATCGCTTGAACCCAGGAGGTTGTGGTGAGCTGAGATTGCACCATTGCACTCCAACCTGGGTGACAGAGCAAGACTCTGTCTCAAAAAAAAAAAAAAAAAAAATTGTACAGGTCAGGCCAGGCAAGGTGGCTTACACCTGTAATCCCAGCACTTTGGGAGGCTAAGGTGGGTTTATTTCTTGAGGCTAGTTCGAGACCAGCCTGGCCAACATGGCGAAACCCCTTCTCTACTAAAAAATACAAAAATTAGCTGGTATGGTGGCAGACACCTGTAATCCCAGCTAGTCAGGAGACTGAGGCAGGAGAATCGCTTGGACCTGGGAGGCAGAGGTTTCGGTGAGCCCAGATTGCACCACTACACTCCAGCCTGGGTGACAGAGTAAGACACTGTCGAAGAGAAGAGAAGAGAAGAGAAAAGAGAAGAGAAGAGAAGAGAAGAGAAGAGAAGAGAAGAGAAGAGAAGAGAAGAGAAAAAAGAAAAGAAGAGAAAAAAGAAAAGAAGAGTAAACCAAATGGACTTGGTCACTGTGAGTAGGGATTGCTCATTGCTACTCTGAGTAGCACAAACCTTAGTAAATCCAAGGCTGCCCTGAGCAATGTGCACACACTTTCTCATTAAAATTTCACTCCCACACCTATTCCCCCAACAAAAAAGTCTACATGGTAGATATCCCCACTTTCAAGCAAAGGAGCCAGTTGGTGTTGGTTGGTAACAAAACCCGCACCACACGTTTTATACATGCCAGTACGGGGATTTGATTCCAGGCAGCTGAGTTCCAGAGGCTTGGTATTTTGCAAAAAATGTGACCAAGCAGAAGGAACAGATAGCTGCAGGACAGATGGCTATGTGGCCTTTTTGTCACCCTATCCTTTAATAAGCCATTTCAATATCATTGGTAACCACTTTCTCATTTAATAAGAATGTATTGCTGTAAATACATTTTTTTAAAGTCTCAGGGTGTTTGAAATAAAGGATGTGGCTTATTATTTTTGTTTTTCCTAAATGCAGTTGATGAAAGGAGGTAGTTTTGAAGGTAAAGCCTCAGGCCTTGGGAAAAAAAAAGGAGTCGAGAATCAATTTTGTTTCTAATACGCTCAGACTCTGGAAACATCTTTTATTTCTACTTGTGTGTAAGGTTCAAGTAGACTTAAAATAGTGCACTATACTTGCACATTAAATAAAAGCATTAGGCTCTGTAAAAATAAGAAGCCTATTGGCCTTAGATGGAAATAATAATTCGAAACACATCACAGACAGAAAAGAGCTAAGCATTTTCCAGAATTATCATCTATTCCAAGATAAGTGCATGCATGTTTTTAAACAGGGAGTGAGTAAAGTCTAATGCTCAAGGTTCCGTGCAGCAGTGCTGGCCCCGCAGGCCGGGGCAGGCACGGGGCCTCCTTCCCTCCCTCTCCAGAGGTAAGAGCAACTTGAGTCTCCACAGAGGGTGGGCAGGCCTCAGGCTGCACATTGAGGTCAGCAAAACTTAATTCATGAAGGTCTTAAGTGGTTCTTAATAGACATAGGGATTCTTTGTCACTTGGGAGGCCGAGGTGGGTAGATCGCTTGAGGTCAGGGGTTCGAGACCAGCCTAGCCAACATGGTGAAACCCCATCTCTACTAAAAATGCAAAAAGTAGCCGGCACCTGTAATCCCAGCTACTCAGGAAGCTGAGGCAAGAGAATCGCTTGAACCTGGGAGGTGGAGGTTGCAGCGAGCCAAGGTCGCGCCACTGTACTCCAGCCTGGGCAACACAGCAAGACTCTGTCTAAAAATAAATAAATAAATAATCAAATAAAATAAACAAAAAATCATTTAAGACAAAAAATTTAGGGGATTTCATTATGTACCATATATATATATATATCACAAATTTATTTAAATTCTACTCAGAATCCCAAAACACCTTTTCTGATAAGACTCTTGTCACATCAAAGCATCTTCCCTGACTTGTCCCTGGAAGCAGAAAAAGGTCCCATTTTTAGTGCTGCCAGAAGTCATGGCCGAGGTGGACACACAGTGCCAGCTCTTACCTCCCAGCAGGGTTGGTGGCCTTTGCGACACACTCGGAGATGTGCTGTGCACGCTTTGTTCCATCCAGTACACGCAAGTTCTAGGGCACTGTGTCCTGGACAAGAAACCTGAGCATGATAACCCGGGGCTGTGGCATGAGAAACCAGCAAAAAAAAAAAAAAAACAAAAAAAGAATAAAAAGCAGACGCTTCTTCCATTGGATCCCATCACTGTGACCAGAGCATTGGGGCATCACAGTGGCAAGCTCTCCAGACAGTGTCAAACACGCAGTGCTGACTCTCAGTAACAAGCCCACTGCCTGTTTTCACATCTGACTATTGCCAGCTGCCTGCCAAGACTCCAAAGCTCATGCCAAGAACACTGAAGAGCATCGATGCTTCTGAAGAACCCAAGTGCTTGCTTCTGAAAGTCTCTAGAGATGCAGAGGAAAAGAACATGGGATAAATGCAAAAGGCTGCGGGTCACGAGGCTTGGAGACCTCGCTCACTCAAATTGTGCTATTCCAAGCTGCTCCCTGGAGAGCCAGCCAGGGGTTCCAGCGACGCCCACAGGACCACAGAGTCTGTGGGGAGAATGCCCAGGGTTCCTTCTGAAAGCAAATACGAGACATTTTGTCTGTGTGGTTTGGGACAAGTTTTAGTTTACCCCTGAATATTAATGGAGAAAATTTCTTACGAAAGACCAAATGCCCCAGATAATTAAGGGATGATTTGATTCAGGTTTTAGAAGAGGAAGAATTTCCACTGATAAGAAACTTGGGGCTCATAAAGGGAGTCAATAAAAGACCCATTTCAAGTCTTACGGGAGTCACTTATGTGGGTGGAGGCGGGTCTTATTCTGAGGACACGAGGGTGGTCCTTTGTGATTAGCCATTGCCAGGAACACGTGAGGGTGGGGAACTTCTCATGGCGGATTTTCCCAGAGCTCAGGTCTCAGGCTAGTTCACATGGTCACCTTCCTCCAGGCCTTTTTATTTTTTAATTGACAGATTAACATCATATATAATTACAGTACACAAAATGATGTTTTGAAATATGTATACATTGTGGGATGGCTAAATCAAGCCAATAAAGATTCTATGCATTACCTCACATATTGTGTGTGTGTGTGTGTGTGTGTGTGTGAGAAGACCTAGAATCTATTCTCGTAGTGATTTTCAAGAATACAATACAGTGTTATTAACTGTAGTCACCATGCTGTGCAATGAATCTCTTTAACTTACTCAGGTCTTTTTAACTCCAGAGAAACGCCCAGTACTGAGTATGCCCCAAGTCGCCCCTTACTGGCCCAGGGTCGGCTCCAGCCCCAATGGCAGCTGACCACCAATCATCCTCCAGGGGACCCTGTTCACATAGGGCCTCACCACTTCAGGCCCAAGCAAAGCCCTCCTTCATCAGGAGTGAGAATGGAAAATGGAAGTGGAGAATGCAGGCCAGTGAGCAGGAGGCACAGAAGCTGAAATCCACATAGACAAAGGCCATGAGATGACAGCGCCAGGAGGTGTCAAGAGGAAGCCCTCGGGTAGAAGAGGGCAAGACCGGCGGGGGCAGTGGGGTGGGGGCTGGCGGAGGCAGGAGAGGGACAACAGAGGCAGACATAGTCAAGGGGTGGCAGGGGACCCACCCCCACCTGCTGTAAGCACAAAAAGACACTCAAGGTGCATGATGTCTGACCCTTGTATTAATATTCCAAAACATGCTCTTTATAACTATGAAAGTCTGACTTGAAAATCTAACATAGTTTATGTAACTCCATTATTATTCCCAATATTAAATATTTTTTATAAATTTCAGAATACACACATAAGCAAAAAGGAAAACACATTTGATGATCCCTTTGGTTCCAGTAGCCGAAGAGGGAAATGGCATCATTTTGGCAGAAATTGTGTCTATACTTATGTAGGTGTATTTAATCTCTCTGGTATTTTAGTCCCTCCTTTATCAGAGGTTTCAAAAATAAGACGAGCTTATGATATAATCAAAAATGTAAGTGGTTTGTAATGCAAACTTTAGTATATTTGAAAGACCTATTTGTTTACAATTTAGGAATCTAAGCTTTTTACATATTTTAGTGTTGAAATGTCATTTGTTTTGTGAAAGATGCAATGATTATAGGTTAGAGGGCAGTTTTTTAATCTGATTTTGGTTTAGGTTTGGTTTTTTTCTTGTGTGTTTGTTTTAATATTTCTGATGTTCCTTTTTGCTAGCAAAATTAAAAATTGACAAACCTACCAGTACCTCTAATATTCTTAGAAATTTTACTGCTACATGAAATTCCGAGGTGTGAGAACTACTAACCTCGTCTATATGGAAATTGGGTCTACCCTGGGGAGCTTTCCATACCAGTGTGACAATTAGGAAGAAAGCTCTGAATTCCCGCTCATTAACGGATGCACACCCACATCCAAACGGTTTCTCCTTCAGATGCTCTATCTTTGGCTACAGCTGCAAGGATTTGGGGAAGTGGAGACACTGCAACATGTAAAATACGATTATGTTACTTACAAGGTGTTGATAATATCCCCATCTATGTGTACGCCATGACACGTTATTGTTTAAAAGGGCCTCTTCTACCACGTCAGGGAAATAAGGCATATTTCCCAAGATGTGGGATACATTACAGCCACAGTTCCACCTAGGGGAGGCAGGAAAGCTCAAAATGTCGCAGGCCTTCTTATCTCCAAAGTTTACAAGCGAAAAGAGAAGGGAGAATTACCAAACACATGCTTACATACCAACAGGCAATGACTTTCAGCCATTTAAGAGTGAATGAGAGAGAGAAAGAGAACAAGAAAGACACAGAGAGAGAGAGAGAGAGACAGAGACTGAGTGAGAGATTGAGAGAGAGAGAGAGACAGAGAGACACGGAGATGGCCAGCTGGGATGACGGGTCCACTTAGATCCTCAGGAAAGAAACGAGAGTCCCACACAGCCGCAGAAGGTACACTCCACATCCATGGGCCATCATCAATCTTTCTGAAAGCCTTTCTGAGCTTTAAAAGTCCATGACTTTTCAATTAGCCATTAAAATCACTGTGCCATCTACTTGAAGGTCTTCCCTGGAGACATTTGTAATAGATGAGGAAGGAGCAGGGAGATGAAAGGGGGCTTGCTGCTGTAGTCGGGAACTGCATCTATTAAAGGGTTAACAACAGTTCTAACTAATTACCCACCAGGAAGTGTGATGACCTCAGGGTGCCCTGGGTGGCTGCGCCAGCCCCAGTTCCAGGGAGTCTTACAACTCCCCAGCCAAGCCACTCAACAGGGGAGTGCTTTCCCGCCAGTCACAGCTTTCCGAATGAGCACCAGAGGTGAATTGAAGAGTTGGTTGAGAACAGTTCTATTGTGTTTTCTCTATGCAAATACAAGCTCTAATTCAAGTCCTCTCTTCTCTGCATCTCAGTTTTCCACACCCACAAAATACAGAAAATGCTGCTCCTACCTACAGGTTCAAATGCAGTCCCGCACCTGAAAGAAGCTCATGTCAATAAACAGACGTCAGTTATTGCATTACAAACCCAGATAAGAGGTAGTCAGTCAAATACTGACCAGTCCCACTGAGTACTAGCCATGAAAGCAGCATCAGACATTGATAATCTAGCTGGATGACACAGCCAAGCAGAAGGAATACTGGAGTGTAATACAAGACAACACAATCAACTCTTGAACAAGAAGGGTTTGAAGTGTGCAAGTCCACCTACACAGATTTTTTTCTCAATAAATATATCAAAAAATTTTTTGGAGATTTGCAACAATTTGAAAAAAATCACAGATAAACCATATAGCCTAGAAATAGCAAAAAAAAAAAAAAAAAAGAAAGAAAATCAGAAAAGGTATGCTATGAATGCATAATATATATGTAGATACTAGCCTATTTTATTATTTGCTACCATAAAATAGACACAAACCTATTATAAAATGTTAAAATTTATCAAAACTTACCTACACACAGACCGTATGTCCAGGGTGTCATTGGCAGTCAAGAGAAACGTAAACAAATGTAAAGACGCAGCATCAAATCATAACTGCATGCAATTCACTGTAGGACTTACCGTCGCGCCGGAATCTTCTCACAGCCACCTCCTGTTGCTATTGCAGTGAGCTCAAGTGTTGTGGGTATCGGCTGAAAACGCCGCATGATGCTCATCACCTCCACGTGAGCTGTTCGTCTCACCAGTAAATTGCATTTCCCAGTATCTCTTGAGGTTCTCATGTATTTTTCATCATGCTGAGTGCAATACCGTAAACCGTGAATAACACCACGGGACCCATGCGAAGTGCCACTAGTGATGCTGGAAGTGCTCCCAAGAAGCAGAGGAAAGTTGTGACAGTCCAAGAAAAAGCTGAATTGCTTGGTGTGTGCTGTAGTAGACCAAGGGCTGCAGTCCGGGTGCTGCTATGTCAGGCAGGCGACTCATCTTGTAAACAGACACCACAAACGTTCAGTTTAGATCACTGCAGCACAGCACTAGAAATGTATTTTCTCTTCCTTATGATCTTGCTAATAACACTTTCTTTTCTCTAGCTTGCTGTATTGTAAGAATACAGCATATGATACATACAACACACACAACACGCGTGAGTGGACTGTGCATGTTATCTGTAAGAATTCCAGACAACGGTGGCTGTTAGTAGTTAAGTTTGCAGGGAGGAGTCAAAACTTATATGTAGATTTTTGACTGCACAGAGGTCAACACCCCTAACACCCGTGTTATTCAAGAGTCAACTGTACAATTGAATGTTAAGCAGATGGTTCAGATGCAAAGAGCAACAACATTAATTTTTTAAATACCCATTTATTCCCATTAATTGAGTCTTAACAGCTATGCTGGCCCAGCGTGCTCAGGCTGCAGAAAGTGCAGGTGAGTGGGAAAGCCTGGCCATGGTGTGGACAAAGACAGGCACTTACAGGAGGAAACCAAGCTCCGGGGCTGCAGACATTGCCTAGTCATGAGTTTTAAAGAAGAAGTAAAAAGCAACCAAGTGTGGAGGCAGCAGGAGATACATTCTAACAGAGACCTTAAATGATGACTCTATTTGTGTAGGTCAAGTGCAGCCACCAAACTTTACTGAGCTGTTAGGGGAATCAGCTTGGGAGAAGCAGAAAATGGCCTGCGCAGGACTCACATTTGTCCTGGTGTGGAGCCTGGTGTGAGAGGGGCACTTAAAACTTCAGATATCTTGTAAGTCATTTACATCTGACTTCTCAACATGAGTGTGAATCTCGATGTAGATTTGCCAGGTGTCCTGTGCAGGCTGATATTAATGCTGCTGAACACAGAGGCAGATACCCTGTCTTCACATCTGTCCAAAACCCACTGCATGTCAGGCACAGGGGGGTCACGCCTGTTACTGGACTCTGGCCACTCTCTCCCTCTTCGTCTCACCATCTGCTACCAGTGCCACCACCCACTCCCTAACACCCCTTGCAGACTGTGATAAAAAAGAAACCAGAACGTTTCTGCTAATTCTCAGCCCTTTATGCTAGGCAAAGTCATCAGGCTGGAAAAACCCAGCTCAGGAATGGGGTCACGGGGCTGTGGGGACGACCAGCATCGCCGCCCAGGCCGGGCTCAGGCCCCTGGGATGGGGCTCACCCACTAGCCTCAGAGTGGACGACAGGAAGACTTTTCTGATCCAAATGTGAGAAGGAGACCTTGCCTGCCTTGCCCTGCCCTAACCTCACGTGCGATGAGCTACACAGAGAAGCAAAAACGCTCATCTCGTTGTCACTTATCGGCACTCACCGGGCACCAGGCACTGTGCTTTACATGCCGTGCTTTGTGGGGCCTACTACCCCCGCCCTCACCACACCCCTCCGGCTGGGCCTCGTCGTGCTTCCCCAGCCGCCCAGGAGGAAAGCAAGGCTCAGACAGGCTAAATAGACAGTCCAGGTCCCCACAGCCTGGCAGTGGAGCCCAGGTGTGGCCAGCTCTAAAGGGCATGCCAGCAACTGTCCCTTCAAGCATTGCTGAGGCTGACACTGAGAGTGTATCAATTCTGGGGAGTCCACCGCCCCCGGGAGCAGTGCTGGCTGACCCCGACACAGAGCCCCACCTATCCCAGACCAGGGTGTCCTACGGAAAGTGGAAAGGGGGTATGATCTAGTAGTAACTAAATGGGGGGAAACTCGGCAAGGCCTGTTTGTTCTGATTCTTCCCTGTGTCCCTGTGTCTTCGGAGGTACGGACATTCCTGCGAGACCGAGGTGGGAGGATTGCCTGAGGCCAGGAGTCATGGCCTCACTTCTGCTTCTGGTTTTCATGACCTTCCCATCACTACGGTCACTTGGCGTTCTCCAGATCCCTCCACAGTATTGAACTGTCAAGATTCACCTAAAATTAAGCCACACAGTCCTGAGACCATTAGGAGGCCACAGAGCCCAAACCAAATCCCCTCTAGTGAGTTGCTGACCATCACTAAAACAGTACCTGTTAGGGGAGAGATTCTATTATCGGGACATGTTACCCCAACATATGGCACCGCAGCATTTGAGGAAACAGCTGAAGCAGGAAGGTCTCTCAGACCTTCTCAACCCTTTCCCCTGAAACAAGCCATGAAAGAATCCTCTGACCTTCTCCCCTGACGCAGGGAGACCCTCACGTGGCAGGTGCACCCCCTACACCCAGAGGAAAGGAACATGCTTATTTATATATGTACTTTTTTGAGACAAGGTCTCGCTCTGTTGCCTAGGCTGGAGTGTAGTGGTGTGATGGTGGCTCACTGCAGCCTCAAATCCTGGACTCAAGCCATCGATCCTCCTGCCTCAGCCTCCCAAGTAGCTATGACTACAGGTGTGTCCCACCACAGCTGGCTAATTTCTTTATGTATTCATTCATTCATTCATTCATTCATTCATTTAATTTATTTGGAGACGGGTGTCACTGTTGCCCGACTGATCTCAAACTCCTGGCCTCAGGCAATCCTCCCACCTCAGCCTCGCAGGAATGTCTGTACCTCCAACGACACAGGGACACAGGGAAGAATCAGAAAAAACAGGCTTTGCCGAGTTTCCCCCCATTTAATTACTACTGGATTATACCTGCTTTGTGCACTCATACCTCTGAACAACCCTACTCACCGTCAAACCTAAGCATAAAAAAATACACAGGTTTCCCTGTGTCTATAGGTCTTTACTTCTTTATGAAGGTTCTCATGTCACATAAAACCGCTTTTCTGTTCATCTGTCTTTTGTTACAGGGGCTTCAGCCATGAGCCTGAGATGAGAATGAAAAACACTTTTTCTCCCCTGCAACCCCTCAACCCTTGCACATTCTCTGTGGTTTGCATCCTGGTTGTAGCTCCCTTCCTCAGGCAGGGACTGTGTTCCTTCACATTCTGTAATCACTGACTTTTATCCTTCCAGTTTACCTGCTATTGTTGAAACAGCACTGGACGCAAAGTTAGAAAAGCTCGTTTCAAGTGTCACTTCTGTCGGTCTTCAGCTAAACCCCTGGGTAAATTGCCGAGCAGTCAGAATCATTGGCATTGCAGAGGATTCACTGTGGCCCAGCGCGTTCGTCTTGATGACCCCCTACAGGGTAAGTACAAACATTATTTTCACTTCCACCAGCACAGGAGCAGAGGCTTAGTGAAGTGCCCTACCTTCCCCAAGGTCACACAGTGAATCGCTGGCAGTGCAGGGACTTGAACCTCTGCCACCCACTTCTACAACAGTGCCTGGTACGTGTTAGTGCTCAGCGGATTCATTTTGACGTCTTGTTAGCTTAATACCAAGCTGTGTGCGTTAGCCTTTCCATCTCGATGATAGAAGTTATAGTAATACTTATCATCGGGGTTTCGTGGAGAATCAATGCAATCCTGCATATAGATGGCCTTTGAAACTGGGAAAGCACCATAGAAAAGTCAACCATTGTCATCATTTTTCCTCACCCCTGCCTCCCTTTGCCTGAGGCTGATCAAGGGACTGCAAGAGAGGGCGGATAAAGAGTGTGAGGTGATGCAGTTCTGAGTTCTAGTCTGCTGTGACCTCCCTGACACTGTTTCCTTGCCTGCACCAGGAGGGCACGGAGTGAAGCCTGTGCAGCGTCTGGCATGGCCGTGATTGTACAAGCGAGGAACCGTGACTCCTCCGGGCACTGACACCGGGAGCCGGTCTCCAGCCCTCCATGCTGACAGATGGGTCAAGTTGGCCTCCTTCCCAAGCACTGGTTTGGATTCTTTCAGCTTCTACTTTTTCAGTTGGATCTCATTTAATTGTTGTCATTTCATGCGTTCACCTCGAGGCCCTGGGCAACTTACACACCTTAAACACATCAGGCATAAAGCATACAAAAATAAATTCCGTTTCAATCTTTCCACATGGTGGAAAACCGGCCACTTACATTAATAATAGAACCCTGATGTGTCCATCTAAAACCCTCTGAAGACCACCTCATGGGGAAAATAAAACAAAACTCCCACAGTTCCACCGGTTCAAGAGTGAGGAGAGTGGGAAGGAGAGAAAGAAAAAGAAAGGGAAGTGGGGAGCGAGAAAAAGAAAGACAAAGAAAAGAGAAAATGCACATATTCTTTTTCTTCCTCAGTCATTATCCTGCTGTGTTAACTTCAAATACTTCTGAGGACATTTTACCGTAAATATTGGGCCAAGTTCATGTATCTTATAGAACAATCAGGGAAAAACAGAACATTTATTTCTGAGCACCTGGAAGACCACACATCGCTCAGGATGGGATGCTCAATGCAATTTGCTTTATTTTTCTTTGTTCCTACATTTTCTAAAGTTTAGATTCAATTAAATTCAAGGGAATAATGATCAGATAACAGAAAACCAAAAAAAAAAAAAAAATCAGTTTCCATTTTCCTTCAGTGAAATGGGAATGTAAACAAATCAAGACCCATGCATTCTTGAGATCACTCAGGACTCCTGGCCTCAATCTGTCGGCAGCATCTGCATGTGCCTGATCTCCACCACAGCCACCAACAGGAAAGACAGCTCAGCTGACCCCCAACACCAACCCACACCGGTACCCTGAGACGGCTCCCTTCACAGATCCAGCCCCGGCTGGCTTCCTGGAAAAAACAAAGGAACCAGTACCTGTCGCTGACATGGAGGACAAACAGGTGGGGAGGTGGGGGAAAAGAAAGTCGTGGACACTGTCACGCCCAGTGCCAGAGGGAGACCCTGGTGTGGGTGCAGCCCCCTGCGGGACAAGGTGGGCAGAAATGGCAGGTGGCACCTATACCTCCTCTTCCAATAACCCGGGTGGAGATGGAACTCCGGGTTTGAACGTGGCCCCTCCCAAGGCCTGAATGTTGATATAGGTCCCACATTCAAACCACTGCACAAGCCAACACTGTGTGGGCAAAGGACACGTCTGCAGAGGGTCAGCCCAAAGGGCTCCTGCTTCCTTCCTCTGAATGAACTTGCAGTGTGCATGGTGCCTTCCTGTACCCGCACTGCCTCCCCACTGCCAGGCCAAGCGTCAGTGGCCGCGTACGACCTTATGAGTGGCATCGGTGGCCGCGTATGACCTTATGGGTGGCTCACTTTATTACTTCTTGGTGCCTGCCTGGTACCTATAGATATATGAGTTTATTATCCCAGGCTTAAATGGCCTCACACCTCTCTTTAAAAATAGGGGGTCTTGGCCTGGCGCGGTGGCTCACGCCTGGAATCCCAGCACTTCAGGAGGCCGAGGCAGGCGGATCACAAGGTCAGTAGATCGAGACCATCCTGGCTAACACGGTGAAACCCCATCTCTACTAAAAATACAAAAAATTAGCTGGACGTGGTGGCAGGTGCCTGTAGTTCCAGCTACTCAGGAGGCTGAGGCAGGAGAATGGTGTGAACCCGGGAGGCGGAGCTTGCAGTGAACCAAGATCACAGCACTGCGCTCCAGCCTGGGTGACAGAGAGAGACTCTGTCTCAAAAACAAAACAAAACAAAACAACAACAATAACAAAAACACCTCATATGATTAGCACCACAGTTTTCTATGTCCCAGTGTAAATGGATGGGATTATACAGAGGGCAAATACTAGATATATAGTTGCTTATAAATATTTGTGTAGATATTTTGTATATTACAAGACAATAGCATTATTTATCTTTCATCATGTTTATTGACAATAATCAGTGTACGGATGGTACCATGAAAAGCTTTCTAAAAACTTTTCAACCTTCTCAAATTTTTGCATGTAAAAATGAACATGCCGTGAATGGAACCTTCTGCATTTACTCTCTGTATGGTCTCTCAAACACAAGGGTGGAGCAATTAGGAAAAAAAAAAAAAAAAGGAAAGTCATCTTAATGGAAAAAATGCTTCTGTTATCTGAATCATATTACTATTATTTGAGTCTCTTTTTGGAGGAACTGCCTATTTGGTTTTTTTTTTTTTCATAAACATTTCCTAAGGACAAAAGTATTTCTGAACATATGGGCCATGTCTCTGTTTTGGATGTAAAAACTTCTGGCATTTCGCTGACTTCATTTCATTCTGAGTCACTCTCTCATTTGCTATAAACATCAGGATATTTTGATCAATTAGGAATAGCTGAGATGCTTTGAGCCTAACACTACCATCACTCTCTTTCCTAAATGGGTAAGTGACTGCCCAGTCTGCTGTTTTCCTAATTATTTTTAAATTTGTATTTTCTGTTTATTTAGTGACTGAAACAGATGGTCTGAGTGGAGTTTTTGTTAAACTCCAAATAAATGCTGCCCAGCCCAGTGTTCAACGTCTACGAAAGACCAGCTGGCCAGACCCTGAGAAGTCCTGCACCGGGTTGCCATGGTGGCCTTGTCAGGTCCTGTCTACGAGAGGCCCATGAGTTTGAGTGATAAATAGTCTTTCAAGATTTTGCTCACCTTACTCAGATCTGCTGTGCCTGGAATTGTGCAACTCAGTGGTCCTACAAGAGTGTGCTTGGTCAAAGACACCCCCAACAAACAAACAACACAACACACACACACACATCCCATACACACATCCCTCACGACACACTCACACACAGCCCTCACAGAAACACACATCACACACCCCACATCCACATCCCTCACAGACACACACCACATACTCACACACCTCATGTGCACCCCCCATGCACCACACACCCCACCCACACCACACACCACACAACACACAGCCCTTTCAGACACACAGACATCACACACCCCACACACACATCCCTTACAGACACACACCACACACACCACACCTCATATGCACCCCACACACACCACACATCCCCCACACACAACACACCACACAACATACACACAGCCCTCACAGACACACAGACATCACACATCCCACATATACACCCCTTACAGAAATACACACCACACAGCATACACCACACATGCACTCCACACATAACACACACACCACACACCCCCCCACACTACACCACACACACCTCCCATGCACCCCACACACCACACACTCACACACACACCCCTCACAGAAACACATACATCACACACCCCACATACACATCCCTTACAGATACCCCACACACCCCGCACACTCCACACACCACACACCATATACACACACCACACACCATATACACACACATCCCTCAGAGAAATACACACATCACACACCCCACATACACATCCCTTACAGACACACACTATACAAATACACCACACACATAGATACACGGCACACATACCACAAACATCCACACATACCGCAAACATCACACACAACACACACACACACCATACACATACACACCACACACACTTTTTTCACGTGAAATTGAAAATGATCCAATACTGATAAGAACACAGAGTGACGCAGTGACCAAGACCAGCAATGTCGCTCCTCTCACGAAACTGAAATTCCGGTGAGAGAGGTGGGTGGAGACTCCTTAAGAGCAGGATGGTTTTCCTGAAAAGGTGATTTCAGGCAGAAACTTGTACATTGTGAGGGAACAAACCCCTGGAGGAAACGGGATTCCAGGCAGGGCACGTGCTCAGCCTGTGGTGGTAACCGGCCTGGTCCACTGTATGAGCCGCTGAACCCTCCTCAGGTTGGTACATGGTTTCTGCAGACCAGGAAAACAAGAGACGGTGTGGAATGCAGCTCCCGCCTGGTCCCTGAGGACCTCAGACCCACTGCAGTCCAACCCTCAAGACCTGAAGGCTGAGGCTTCCAAATTGGAGGGTGGCCAGTTGGAATTTTTTTTTTTTTTTTTTTTTTTGAGACAGAGACTCACTCTGTTGCCAGGCTGGAGTGTAGTGGGTGCAAACTCAGCTCACTGCAACTTCGCCTCTGGGGTTCAAGCAGTTCTCTGCCTCAACTTCCTGAGTAGCTGGGATGACAGGTGCCCGCCACCACACCTGGCAAATTTTTTGTATTTTTAATAGAGACGGGGTTTCATCATCTTGGTCAGGCTGGTCTTGAACTCCCGACCTCGTGATCCACCCGCCTCAGCCTCCCAAAGTGCTGGGATTACAGGCGTGAGCTGCAGCGCCTGGCTGCCAGGTGGAATCTTATGCTCTCAATCAGTCAGCTAGCCATTCTCTCCAGCTTTTCAGCGGCCCGGTTCTAAGTAATCTCCGGCACCAAAGCCTGCTGCCCCCAACCCCCCAAACCCTACCCCTCCCCAAGCCCAGTGCACCTTTCTGCAGCAGCAGCTGGCGGGGGAGCCTGGGAGCTGAGCCCGTGAAGGGCGTTGTCCCCAGGGGAGAACAGCCGGCATCTCCAAAGACCCAAACCACTAGGTCAAGCCACACTTTCTTGGATTCCTTGAATCCTCCACCAACTGAATTCCATAATTCAGATGGGTGCACTAGGCAGGGTTCCCCAGCCTCGGCGCGATGGACATTTTAGACCACAGGATTCTTTGATGTGGGAGCAGTCTGGGCATTGTGGGGGTGTCCCAGCACTCCTGGCCTCCAGCCCTGAGATAGCATTAGGTTCTGTCCCACTTGTGACATTCAAATACGTCTCCATACACTGTGAAATATCCCTTGGGGGCACAACCCACCATGGGGCCTCATGCCCTATCCAGATTCTAAGCCATTCTTGGCCCACAGAGACCTCCCCGGGTGACCAAGATCTGGAGCCACAGCTCCCTACGGAGAGGTGTGGCCCCTGAACCCCTTGCCTGGGGCGTGTTCGAATCCAGTCTGTTTTCATCCTGAAATCCAAATGGATCTCCAAGTTTTCTGTTTTATTTGCATACTACCGACGTTAACTCAGAATAGTTCACAGACTCTTTCTGAATCAGTTTATCTGCAAAATAAGTAGAAAACTACCTTTCTTAGGAGTACCTTATGAGGATTACATAAGAAAATGTTTGTAAAGTGCCTGACACATGGTAATTTGTCAATATAGTCAGTTCCTTTCTTATTTTTTTTTTTAACCACAGGTTGCATAGCTACTTAGAAGATCAGAACTAGAATCTGGTCTCTTAGCTCTACGGCTTCTCGCTGAGTGTCCTCTGGGACTGTGTTTTTCTACAGTATTTTCAGAATACCCATAACCAGTAGACTGCTTCCTGCTTGCAATGTTTGAAAGGGGGTCATGTCTGAATGGGAGGGAGGGCATGGAAACGGCAGGGGGAAATTCATGTGGGTCCTTCTACTTCTTTATCTCCCTCTTGACACAGCTCTGAATGGATGGTGAAGACGCAAACTGGGGGGACCATTTTACACAAGGAAGAGAAAAACTCCCAAAGAGAATTGTTAATTTTCCAAAAGATTCACCAGCTTTTTTATTTTTGTGATCATCTTCTTGACTTTATTGACATCTGAATCAAGAGTATTCAGAGTTTGACAAAGACACATCAAAAGAGATGAAGTGAGGCTCAGAGGTTCAAGCTCCCTCTAGAAGCTTCATTTCCAGAGGCCAGCAATTTCGTAGGAAACTCTGCCTAGGCTCTGACAGCAAGGAAAGAGTTAAAATCCACTGGTGCAGTCTGTAATGACAGAAATCTATCTGTACAAGTCAGTGGCCAATAGTTGAAGAAGTATCCGGGGAATAAAAGTATGATTAAGCTTTTCCAAATGGCAGTCCCCCAAGAGGCTCATCCACCTAAATCCAAAAGGCCTTTCTGAGGTCCCTTGTTGACTGTGGCTTAGGACATTGCCCCTAAAAGTGTCAGCTGGTTGAGAATACCACTCCTTCTTATAGTGATCTCACTTCACTTTCTTTGAATCAGGAAACCTCCCACAATTACCGAAGTAGCCGTTAGAGGTAATAAAAACCAACGGAAGGATTTCAGAAGGATTCAGAATTAAGTATCAGCCTTTGATATTTTTGGCACTTACCTGATGTCATTAAGTTACCAGCCCAAAGCTGGGATGCCAGCTCACCCCACTGGGTCACCAGCCCAAAGATGGGATGCCAGCTCACCCCACGGGGTCTCCAGCCCAAAGCTGGGATGTCAGCCCACCCCACTGGGTCACCAGCCCAAAGTTGGGATGCCAGCTCACCCCACTGGGTCTCCTTGTCAAAGCGCAGATCAGTCTGCTGCCTTGCTTGTCAAGCCATATGCTCCCCCTTTGTCTGGGGAAGAGGACTCACTACAAACTGTAAGAAGACACACTCCATATGCTTTCATCCTCCCCTGGAACCAAATGGCGTGCTTTGTAAATGCGTGGCATCACTTAAGCACTTTTTAATGATGCTACTAGTAGCCCTTTTTCTTTTTTGGAAGAATTTCACAGGACTGACATGTAGATTAATTAAAATAGGTTCTAACATACAACACCTCTGCTTTGTCCAGTTGAGTATGGAGACTGTTATCAACAGTAACACTGAGATTTATATACAATTTTCCATACACATAGAATACGCTGGAATGGCATGCAAATGGGAAAATCAATTGGATCTCATCTCACGTATTTTGTTACTGTTATTAGCATTTGCAGAGGAGAAAAGACTTTCCTTCTACCCTCCTAGGTGTATGAAATAGACGGACAACAGGTAGATTAACAGGAGAGAGTCATATAAACTTGTTAGTTTTTAATATTATTTGCACAGGGTCATCATAGGAAAAAAAAATGTGAATACCCAAAAAAGTCATGAAATGTGAGAGTTTATATATGCAGAACTGAGGTATAGAGAGATGGTCACCAACTAGAAAGTATTGGAACGGGAATTTAAACCTCACGTGTCAGGACACAAAGCCCCTTCCCAAACACCAGCTCTCCTCAGGCTCACTCCACTCCTAACTCCACCCATGTGCTGAAATTCCATGCTGAACTTTTAAAAAAATTAAAATTTGGGGAAAATTCTATGGGAAATTGAAATTAAATTCTATGGGAAATTGAAATTTTTTTTTTTTTTTCAAGACAAGGTCTTACTCTGTCATCCAGGCTGGAGTGCAATGGCGTGATCTCGGATCACTGCAACCTCTGCTTCTCAGGCTCAAGTGATCCTTCCGCCTCAGCCTCCCAAGTAGCTGGGACCGCAGGTGCACCACATCTGGCTAATTTTTTGTATTTTTGGTAAAGATGGGATTTCACCATGTCACCTAGGCTAGTCTTGAACTCCTGAGCTCAAGTGATGGTCCACCTAAGCCTCCAAAACTGTCAGGATGACAGGCGTGAGCCACTGCACCCAGCCAGGAAATTAAAATTTCTCTTAACTGTCAAATCTGAAATATGCAGACATAATACTTTCTAATTCTTTAACTTTCCAATGTTTGACAATGGAATCTAAGAAGACACCCTCTCCACACACACACACACACACACACACACACACACATTCACTTGCTCTTGTGCAGTGAAAAATTGTAAGGGAACCAAAAAGTTCAATCTGTTCTGTCTTTTTCTCAGTCCTGAAGTTGTATTCACACGAGTGTGCAAGGCTGTGTAGGATTATTGCTTGATGCATTAATACAAATTTATTCAGTGCCCAGGTTTGGATAGCCAGAGATCAATGTCATCTAAAGTATCTGATTCCAGAGTTTCAGACAGCATGTAGTGAGAGTTTTGGACAGCAGAGAATTGATCCAAAATGGTATCTAAATCTATATGTCCTCTGAGTTAGGACAGTAAGAACTAGGCTGGTGGAAGAGATGTAGTAAAGAACGCATATATGCATGGCCTGTTGTCTGTGCATAAGTTTCACCAAGACCATGTGGTTTCACCCTTTTTTGTTTGTCTGTTTAAGCAGGGAGACCGATCTCCAAATTAAATCATACGGAGAGGCTCCCAAAGATGAAAGAGACCAAGGCGAAGCAGCTCCAGCTCAGTAGGTATTGTGGATACCAGCGCTTCTCCTGGAAGCCCTTTTTGAAATCTTTGGGGCTCCGTGTGACAAAGTTTGGAAGCCACATGCCATCTTTGCCTGCGCAAATGCAAGGCTCTGCACTGACACCAGAACTAAGGAAACAATAATGATATTATTAGCCCTGCGCTAAAGCCTCAGAGGAAGGAGGCATCCTGTAAAGAGCGACTGATGAGTAAAAGCAAGAGAGAGGGAGAGAGAGCCAGATGTGTGAGCTCATCTAAATTGTCTTCTTTCATACCTTGAATAAACGTTGATCTTATATTTTAAATTTTGCTTTTAACGGATAATGTCTACAGCACAAATTATAGGAAGGCAAAAACATGAAGGATTATAGGGATACAATATGTTAAATGTAATTTTCAAAGGTCCTTTTTTGTGAGGAATTACAGTAAATTTCTCTGAAGACAAAGTGACTTTGAAGTCAAGGGTGCTATGTGGCCGTCTGTTCTGTAATGCCAGGGGCAGAGCTATTATTATGCTGTCAGCAAGAATGCCTTAGGAGCACTCTTTTCTATATGTGTCTTCCACCTATTCATAGAAAATTCTGCCTCCAAAATACTCTAATAAGTTGCTAAAACTAATAAAGAGGGTCATTATGCACTTTGAAAAGTCATGCTGTTATACAGCCCAGAAGTCTTTTACTATACAAATGAAACACATTCTAGATCTTTTCTTTTCTGTTTTTTATAAATTCTTTTTCCTACTTTTTCAGGCAAGAGCTCAGAATGAAATATCTCCATCTCCGAAAGGTAGTAAAGAGAAATGTTGTCCCTCTGACTCTTTCAAGCAGATACACCACACTGCCCAGATTTTCAGAGACAATCCACCATGTCCAATATTTTACACAGTTATCAGATCACACATTCCTATTTAGGGTTCAGAAAAGATGTTTGCTGTATCATTTTAGATGTAGTAGAGAAGGTTGAGGAGGTCAGGAGAGAAGATGTTTCAAGTCCGAGTATAGAAAACGCCAGTCCTACTGCTCACCCTCGGCATTCAGAGAATACTATCCAGGTTTGCACAGAGCCTCTAGTGCTGCGCCAGGCACCACGGGTACCAAGGGGGATCCAGCACAATCTCCATCCTTGGTTTGCTCCAGCAGCATCCTCATCGGCCCTACTACCACTCACTTTGGCCTTATGACCACCTCTCCACCACAATAGGAGCGATGGTTCTAAATGCACACTGACCATGTCCTGCCCCTCCTCCTAAAGGCGGTCTCTTCCCTCCTGAGAGGCAGAGATCCCCTTTATGACTTGGCCCCACCCATCTTCCTCCCTTGCACCCTGCACTGCAGCATAACTGGAACCCCCGGAGACTGCCAATTGGACACCCTGGGCATTCATAAATGTGATTTCATTCGCCTGCAATGCCTTTGTGCCCCTTGCCACCTGCCAAATCTACTCACTCTTCAGGGCTCTACCAACCTCCTCAGAGACCCTCCTATGCAGTTCATCCCTCCGCTCCCCAGCGTCCAGGTCAGCAGGCTGCTAAGATGTGACTCATTATACCGGATGCCTACCTCTACCAAATGATTCATCTCACCATATTCTAATCATCTGGGATTTGGGGAGAGCTAATTATAAATTTTATTTTTGAAAGGTTTATACTTTACCAAAAAATTGTGCAGAAAGTAGAAAGAGTTCCCATATACCTCATCGCTCCCAACCACCACCAGCACCAATTAATTCTTCCCATAATTAATATCTTGCATTAGTGTGCTACATTCGCTATAATAGAGGAGCCAATATTGATAACATTATTATTAACTAAAGTCCATAGTTTACATTAGAGTTCATTCTTGGTGTAGTACCTTCTATGGGTTTCACCTAGTGTAAGGATGTAACGTGTCTTTCATGATAGTGTCATGTAGAATAGTTTCACTGCCCTGAAGATCCTTTGTGCTCCACCTACTCATCTCTCTCTCTTCCAAACCCCTGGACACCATTGATCTTTCTACTAGCTTCCTAGTTTTAGCTTTTCCAGAATGTTACATACTTAGAATTATAGAGTATTTTTAAGATTGGCTTCTTTCACTTAGTAATATGCATTTACATCTCCCTCATGTAGCTCAGTTCTGTTTATCACCGAGCAGAACTCCACTGCCTGCTATACCACAGTTTATTTATCTATTCATCTACTGAAGGACACCTTGGGTTGCCTCCAAGCTTTAGCAATTGTGAATACAGCTGCCTTAAATATCCACCTGCAGGTTTTTGTGTGGATATAAGTTTTCAACTGATTTGGATAAACACCAAGGACTATGCTAGCCCACCTGAGTCAGTTTGGGCTGCTGCAAAACAGAATACCATAGACCGGGTGACTTCTAAACAACACAAATGTATTTCTTACAGTTCTGGAAGCTAGAAGTCCAAGGTGTGATAGATTCAGTGTTTGGTGAGGGCCTGCTTCCTGGCTCATACCAAAAGGATAAACCAGGGAAGTATTTTCAATCGCAAATATTTTTGCACCAGCCTAATAGATAGCAGTCCTCTCACTGCATCCTCACATGGTAGAAGGGGCAAGGGAGCTCTCTAGACCCCCTTTTTAAATGTCTATTTTGAAATGTTTATTATTTGACATTGAAATCATTTTAAAATATAAAAAATTGTTTATTTTTGAGATCAATTTTATCAGCTTTTAAAAAAATACATTGAATTTTATTTTAAAGTTCCAGGATACATGTACAGGATGTGCAGGTTTGTTAGATAGGTAACTGTGTGCCATGGTGGTTTGCTGCACCTATCAACCCATCGCTTAGGTTTTAAGCTCCACATGCATTAGCTATTTATCCTGATGCTCTCCCTCCTCCCGCCCCCAAATAGGCCCCGGTTTGTGATGTTCCCCTCCCTGTGTCCATGTGTTCTCATTGTTCAGCTTCCGCTTATGAGTGAGAACATGCAGTGTTTGGTTTTCTATTCCTTGTTAGTTTGCTGAGGATAAAGGCTTCCAGCAGGTTCATCCATGTACCTGCAAAGGACATGATCTCGTTCCTTTTTATGGCTGTATAGTATTCCATGGTGTATATGTACCACATTTTCTTTATCCAGTCTATCATTGATGGGTATTTGGGTTGATTCCATGTCTTTGCTATTGTGAACACTGCTGCAGTGAACATATGCATGCATGTATCTTTATAACAGAATGATTTATATTCCTTTGGGTATATACCCAGAAACAGGATCGCTGGGTCAGATGGTACTTCTGCCTCTAGGTGTTTGAGGAATCGCCACACTGTCTTCCACAATGGTTGAACTAATTTACATTCCCACCAACAGTGCAAAAGTGTTCCTATTTCTCCCCAACCTCACTAGCACCTGTTGCTTCTTGACTTTAATAATCACCATTCTGACAGGTGTGAGATGGTCTATCATTGTGGTTTTGATTTGCATTTCTCTAATGATCAGTGATGTTGAGCTTTTTATCAGATGTTTGTTGGCCACATAAATGTCTTCTTTTGAGAAGTGTCTGTTCATGTCCTTTGCCCACTTTTTGATAGGGTTGTTTTTTTCTTGTAAATTTGTTTAAGTTCCGTGTAGATTCTGGATATTACACCTTTGCCAGACGGATAGATTGCAAAAATTTTCTCCCATTCCGTAGGGTATCTGTTCACTCTGATAACAGTTTCTTTCACTGAGCATAAGCTCTTTAATTTAATTAGGTCCCATTTGTCAATTTTTGCTTGTATTGCCATTGCCTTTGATGTTTTTGTCATGAAATATTTTCCCATGCCAATGTCTTGAATTTCATTGCCCAGACTTTCTTCTAGGGTTTTTATAGTTTTTGGTTTTACATTTAAGTCTTTAACCCATCTTGAGTTAATGTTTGTATAAGGTATAAGGAAGGGATTCAGTTTCAATTTTTTGTTTTGTTTTGGTTTTGTTTTGAGATGGAGTCTTGCTCTGTCACCCAGGCTGGAGTGCAGTGGCATGATCTTGGCTCACTGTAAGCGCCACCTCCAGGGTTCATGCCATTCTCCTGCCTCAGCCTCCCGAGTAGCTGGGACTACAGGTGCACGCCACCATGCCTGGCTAATTTTTTTTTTTTTTTTTTGTATTTGTATTACAGACGGCGTTTCACTGTGTTAGCCAGGATGGTCTCGATCTCCTGACCTCATGATCCACCCACCTTGGCCTCCCAAAGTGCTGGGATTACAGGCATGAGCCACCACACCCAGCCAGGATTCAGTTTCAATTTTTTGCACATGGCTAGCCAGTATTCTCAGCACTGTTTATTAAATAGGATATCCTTTCTGCATTCCTTGTTTTTGTCAGGTTTGTCAAAGATCAAATGTTTGTAGATGTGTGATCTTATTTCTGAGATCTCTATTCTGTTCCATTGGTCTGTGTGTCTATTTGGGTACCAGTACCATGCTGTTTTGGTTACTGTAGCCTTGTAGTATAGTTTGAAGTTGGGTAGCATGATGCCTCCAGCTTTGTTCTTTTTGCTTAGGATTTAGACCCCCTTTTATAAGGAAACCTTCATCAATGAGTCTCACCTTCATGACCTAATCACATCCCAACACCATCACCTTGGGGAGTTACGGTTCCATATATCAATTCTGGGGGGACACATTCAATCTATAGCAGTAAGAGTGTGTTTAGTTTTTTAAAAAACTGCCAAAATGTCTTTCAAAGTGGCTCTACAAGTTTTGCCTTCCACCCAACAAAGAATGAGAGTTTCTGTTGTTGCCAGCATTTGGTGCTCTCAGTGTTTTAGATGTTGGTCATTCCAATAGGTGTGTAGTGGCATCTCTTAATTTGCAGTTCCCTAATGATCTATGGTGGGGAGCACCTTTTCCTATGCTTATTTGCCATCTGTGTATCTTCTTTGGTGAGGTATTTGTTCAGATCTTTTGCCCACTTTTTAATTGAGTTGTTTGCTTTCTACTTGTTGAGTTTTGAGAATTGCTTGTATATTGTGATACCAATCTTTTATCAGGCATGAATTTTGCAAATATTTTCTCCCAGTGTGTGGCTTGTCTTTTCATCCTCTTGATTTTGTTATGTTTTTAGTCTGTCTCAAGCACCAGAATGAAGGCTCCCAGGCTCTGTCCCATTTGTCTTGGTATATTCCCCCTCCCCCAAATTCTGACATGCCAGTACCATCCTCACATAGCATCAGTACAACCTAGTGATACAACAGGGCCTAGTTCTTTGCTTACCACTGCAGGGGAGAACGCCACTCCATTAGGGCTTCAGAACTGTCTCAGAAAGAGAAAAGCAAGGTCAGATTTCATTGGCATTTTGAAGGTGGTTTAAGGTTGCTCTTTCAGTACAAGTGGTTGATTAGGAATGGATAAGGATTATAAGCAAATAGTTTATGTTTGGTGGAAGCAGCAAGAAAAAGGTCTGGAGTTGAGGGAAACGTTTACTAGCGAAGAGTTGATGGTTGTTCTGGAAGTTCCTGTAATAAGCAATAAAGCTGTTCACCTAGGTGAGGCTTCCAGTAGCAGCAACGTCATGTTAATGAAGACAATGCAATGGTAAAGTCCTGCTATTGCAGATTTGCATTGTGCGTGGGTACGCAGCCGTGGTTCTAGTCAGTGTTTGGTGTATGTGGTGAGGAATGTAGGCAGGCAGACAAACCACCATTGAGTCTCAGCGGACCACTTCTTATGGACCCAGTTCATTGGCACTGATAACCTCATCTTCCAAGGTTCTGCTTTCTTAGAAAGAAAATGCTGTTCAGCAAGAACATTCCAGAAAGACTCATGGGACATTTGTTAATTGGCCCCAGGTCCTTCTTACCCCTAGATGACTGTGTCTGCCTTCTTCTCTATTAACTGGTAACTATAAAAGGAATCTATAAAAACCACTCAGGCCTAGATTAAAACCACAGAATACAGCATTTAACATCTTGCTGCATCCCCATTACATTCCCAGGATTACTCTCCTGTATGAAGTCCCTGAGCACTGGGAAGTGTTAAACTACGCCTGAAGGTGCTTCATATGGATTGCAATCACGGGGTGCAATCACAAAGCCTCTGATAGAGAGGCGAAGATGATCTGTGGGGGAAGGTCTTCCATGTAATTTTCCTGTAGAGAATTTCTCACTAGTTTGAATTCTCTTATGATTACAGAAGCATGAGTTATGTCTGAGGCTTTTCCACATTCCTTAAATATAGAGTTTGGTTTTTTAATAATGAATCTTCTTATATTCAGTGTGAGATGTGCCTCCATTGGCAGTTTCCCCATAGCCATTTTTGGCATGGGCATCCCTGCTATGAGATGGCTGGCATGTCTTTGGGTGCCGCCCCATCTACCTCCCTAGCCTCACTGTCTCCCCTCCCGCCTAGATCACCCAGCTCTAGCAAACACTGGAATCCTTTCTATTACTCAGACATCCCAGGCCCATTCCCTTCTCAGGAACTCTAGACATGATGCATCATCCAATTCTCATTCAATGTCACCACCCTTGACCACCCTAGTGACAGCAGACACCATTCATCTCTTAAGTCACTCCCCAGCTCATGGATCTATATTAGGTTGTCCATAGCACTTCTCAGTATCTGAAATTACACTGCATTATATATTTTTGTATAAGTGTAATGTCTGTTCCTGCCCCGTTGAAAATACAAGTTCTCTTAAGGCAGGGACATCGTCTTGTTCACGCCTGTATCCCTAGTCTTAGAGGAGTGCCTAGCATATGGATGCACTCGTTATTTATTTAATGATTGAATACAGAAGTCTGGACTAAAACATTCTTTGCATTCATTATTTCTCTCCCGCTTGATTCCTTTAATGTTCAGGAAGGACTGTGCCACAGCATAAAGCTTTTAGGCACTGCTTTTATATGGCGCATCTTTCCATTACGAATGTTATGATGGAAAACAAGAGCTAATGTATGCCTGAAGGCTTTCTCATTGACATTAGACTTCCAGCATGTGTTCGCAGTATCAATATGTGATGTTGAATAAGGCACAAGAAAGACTTCCCAGACCTCAGCCCTTCCCGCCTTGAGTCTCTCCTACGTATTTCCATTATACCTTATGTATTTCCATTATACTTTATGTATTTCCGTTATACCTTATGCATTTCCGTTATACCTTATGTATTTCCGTTATACCTTATGTATTTCCATTATACCTTATGTATTTCCGTTATACCTTATGTATTTCCATTATACCTTATGTATTTCCATTATACCTTATGTATTTCCGTTATACCTTATGTATTTCTCTATTGGAGTCTTTATCAAATTGACATAATTGTGTCCCTCCAGATGACTGCTGACTACTCAAGGGCAGAGACTCTGCTGCCTATGTTTTCTTTTTATCTTTAGCACTTGCAGGTATTTTCTTTTTTCTTTTCTTTCTTCTTTTTTTTTTTGAGACGGAGTCTTGCTCTGTCGCCCAGGCTGGAGTGCAGTGGCACGATCTCGGCTCACTGCAAGCTCCGCCTCCCGGGTTCATGCCATTCTCCTGCCTCAGCCTCCCGAGTAGCTGGGACTACAGGTGACCGCCACCACGCCTGGCTAATTTTTGTCTTTTTAGTAGAGACGGGGTTTCACCATATTGGCGAGGCTGGTCTCGAACTCCTGACCTCAGGTGATCCACCCACCTCAGCCTCCCAAAGTGCTGGGATTACAGGTGTGAGCCACCGCACCTGGCCAGCACTTGCAAGTATTTCCTACATAACAGAAGCTCAACAAATGTTTGTTAAATTAATAAAGGCTTTCTCCACTATTTTTTCCAATGACTTTAAAGATAAGATTTTTTTTTAAGTGAAAAAATAACAAATGCTGGTGAGCCTGCAGAGAAAAAGGAATGCTTATACACTGCTAGTGGGAATGTATATTAGTTCAGTCACTTTGGAAAGCAATTTGGAGATTTATCAAAGAACTAAAAAAAGAACTACCATTTGACTGAGCAATTTCACTATTGGGTATATACCCAAAGGAAAATAAATCACTCTACAAAAAAGACACCTGCACCCGTATGTTTATTGCAGCACTGTTCACAATCGCAAAGACATGGGATCAGCCTAGGTGTCCATCAACAGTGGGCTGAATAAAGAAAATGTGGTCCATATACACCATGGAGTACTACACAGCCAGAAAAAAGAATGAAATCATGACCTCTGCAGCAACACTACGGAACTGGAGGTCATTATCCTAAGCGAATTAAGGCAGGAACAGAAAACCAAATACCACATGTTCTCACTTATAAATGAGAGCTAAACATTGGGTACATATGGACATAACGATGGAAATAATAGACACTGGGGACTACCAGAGTGGAAAGAGGGGTGGAGGGAAAAGGCAAAAAGCTACCTATTGCGTTCCATACTCACTTCCTGGGTGACAGGAACATTCATACCCCAAACCTCAGTGTCATGCAATACACTTTTTGTAACAAACCTGCACATGTGGCCCCGAATCTAAAATGGAAGTTGAAATTATTTAAGAAAAAGAAAAAAAAAAGCAAAGATAAGATTGTTAAGTGAAGGTTTTCCCACTTATACATAAATTTGTAGATTTTTCTCTCTACTGTAAAGTCTAAGATGTTCAGTGTCGCATGCACTGGGGCTAAAGATGGTGTCAAGATAATTTGCCAAGTGAGGAGTTTGGTGCCAGCCCCTTTCTTTTGCCTATAGCCTCTGTGGTCATTCTTAAGTCAGCAAATAGAATGCAAATGGAATAATTCACTAAGCAGTTTTAGTTATGTTAAAAGCTAAACCAGAGAATTTCGCAACCCTAGCCCTCTGCCCTACCTCCATCAGCGTTCCAATCCCAGTCAACATGACCAAGCACAATGTCTGAAGCCATCAGCCACTTAGAACACATTCGTTGTGGAGGGTCATCATTTTGGTTGCAATCTACAACTTCTTCTGCTGGAAAACCTTCTAAGCATGTCACCTCTCAAGCACAATTCATACCGACCAAGAAAAATCATACCTGGCACGGGACGGTCAGGATGAAAGTTCCTTTTCTTAGAAATTTCATCGATTTTTATAGTTTGTCAAAGCTAACATGGTGCGGTCTAACACTTAGCATTTTATTGGCAATTCAGGATTTAAATTGTTTAAATTACGTATATTTCTCCTGTTTTGGAATCAAGGTTAAGACTAAGAGACTCCTTTACCTGCTGACCCATGTGGCGGTAATGTGAAATTACAGAGGAAAATAGAACAGAACATTAACTGAGAGTTTGACTCCCTGTCCGTGAGACACCACAAAGTGGCCTTTTAAAAATAGGAAGTACCAGCTGGGTGCCGTGGCTCACACCTGTAATCCCAGCACTTTGGGCGGCCAAGGCGGGTGGAGGGCTTGAGGTCAGGAGTTCAAGACCAGCCTGGCCAACATGGAGAAACCTCCTCTCTACCAAAACTACAAAAATTATCTGGGTGTGGTGGTGGGACCTGTAATCCCAGCTACTTGGGAGGCTGAGGCAGGAGAATCGTGTGAACCCGGGAGGGAGGGGCTGCATTGAGCCAAGATCATACCACTGCATGCTAGCCTGGGTGACAGAGCAAGACTGTCAAAAACAAACAAACAAACAAAAAACTGTGACTTAGCAACCCAACCAATCATCTAAAGAAAGTTGTCAAATGCTTACCATGTCACCCATATATCCATTTTTAAATGTTTTCAATAAATGTACCAAGTGCCTACTACTTTTAAATCATTTTATTTCTTAAATCCCTGTAAAGGGAATGTGATTATTCACATTTTGCAAAGAATAAAATTGAGGTTCAGTTAGGTAACATTTTCTAAATTATACAGCTAATAAGTAACGGGTAATTTACATACTGCCTCTACCATACAATCTACCTTCAAGAAAACAAAAGATAAAAAGGGAAAAGTAGCAAAGGGCAAAGGGAGCTAGTCCTGAAAGGGACTGAAAGGTGAATACTCAAGGAAGTGATTACAAAGAATTAAGAATCCAAACTGGCCTGGCATGGTGGCACACACCTGTAATCCCAGCACTTTGGGAGTCCGAGATGGGCAGACAGTTTGAGCCCAGGTGTTGGAGACCAGCCTGGAAAACATGGTGAAACTCCACATCTATTAAAAATAGAAAAATTAGCTGGGCGTGGTGCCATGTGCCTGTAGTCCCAGCTACTCAGGAGGCTGAGATGGGAAGATCACCTGAACCTGGAGAGGTCAAGGCTGCAATGAGCTGGGAGCACGCCACTGCACTTCAGCCTGGGCAACAGAGCAAGACCTTGCCAAAAACAAAAACAAAAACAAAAACAAAAAACCCAAAGTGTCTCTGAGGGGTAAAGCGTGTCCCAACGCTAAAAGGTGCTATTAATAGACAAAAATGGATACTCATAAGGAGAATGTTATGAGAGATATATATAGGTGATATGGTTTGGCTCTGTGTCCCCACCAAATCTCATCTTGTAGCTCCCATAATTCTCACGTGTTGTAAGAGGCACTCAGTGGGAGATGATTAAATCATGGGATGCGTCTTTCTCATGCTGTTCTCATGATAGTGAATGGGTCTCACAAGATCTGATGGTTTTTTAAAATGGAAATTTCCATGCACAAGCTCTCTTTGCCTGCTGCCATCCATGTAAGATGTGACTTGCTCCTTCTTGCAAGTCACCATGATTGTGAGGCCTCCCCAGCCACGTAAAACTGTGAGTCCAATTAAACCTCTTTCTTTTGTAAATTTCTCAGTCTTGGGTATGTCTTTATCAGCAGCATGAAAACAGATGAATACAGTAAATTGTTACCAGTAGAATGGGGCACTGCTAAAAAGATGCCCAAAAATGTGGAAGTGACTTTGGAACTGGGTAACAGGCAGAGGCTGGAACAGTTTGGAGGGCTCAGAAGAAGATAGGAACATGTGGAAAAGTTAGGAAAGTCCCTAGATACTTATTGAATGGCTTTGACAAAATGCTGATAACGGTATGGACAATGAAGTCCAGGCTGCGGTGGTCTCAAATGGAGATGAGGAATTTGTCAGGAACTGGAGCAAAGGCAACTCTTGTAATGTTTTAACAAAGAGACTGGCAGCATTTTGTCCCTACCCCAGATATTTGTGGAACTTTAAACTTGAGATAAATGATTTAGGGTATCTGGCAGAAGAAATTTCTAAGCAGCTAAGCATTCAAGAGGTGACTTGGGTGCTGTTAAAGGCATTCGGTTTTAAAAGAGAAACAGACCATAAAAGTTTGAAAAATTTACAGCCTGACAATGTGATAGAAAAGAAAATCCCTTTTTCTGAGGAGAAATTCAAGCTGGCTGCATAAATTTGCATAAGTAACAAGGAGCTGAATGTGAATCACCAAGACAATGGGGAAAATGTCTCCAGGGCATGTCGGAGACCTTTGCAGCAGCCCTTCCCATCACAAGCCTGGAGGTTTAGGAGGAAAAAATGGTTTCATGGGCCGGGTCCAGGGTCCCTCTGCTGTGTGCAGTTTAGTGACTTGATGCCCTGTGTCCCAGCCACTTCAGTCATGACTAAAAGGGGCCAATGTAGAGCTCAGGCCATGGCTTTAGAGAGTGTGAGCCTCAAGCCTTCACAGCTTCCACGTGTTATTAACCTGCTAGTGAACAGAAGTCAAGTATTGTTTTGGGAACCTCCACCTAGATTTCAGAAGATGTATGGAAATGCCTGGATGCCCAGCAAAAGTTTGCTGTAGGGGCCAGGTCCTCATGGAGAACCTCTGCTAGGGCAGTGTAGAAAGGAAATATGGGATGGGAACCCCTACACAGAGTTCCTATGGGGGTACCACCTAGTGGAGCTGTGAGAAGAGGGCCACCATCCTCCAGACCCCAGAATGGTAGATCCACTGACAGCTTGTACTGTGCACCTGGAAAAGCTGCAGATACTCAATGCCAGCCTGTGAAGGCAGCCAGGAGAGGCCGTGCCCAGCAAGGCCACCAAGGCAGAGCTGCCCAAGACTATGGGAACCTACCTCTTGCATCAGTGTGACCTGGATATGTGACATGGAGTCAAAGGAGATCATTTTGGAGCTTTAAGATTTGACTGCCCCGCTGGATTTTGGACTTGCATGGGGCTGGTAGCCCCTTTATTTTGGCCAATGTCTCCCATTTGGAATGGCTGTATTTACCCAATGTCTGTAGCCCCATTGTATCCAGGAAGTAACTAACATTGCTTTTGGTTTTACAGGCTCATAGTTGGAAGGGAATTGCCTTGTCTCTGATGAGACTTTGGACTGTGAACTTTTGAGTTAATGCTGAAATGAGTTGAGACTTTAGGGGACTGTTGGGAAGGCATGATTGGTTTTGAAATGTGAATATGAGAGATTTGGGAGGGGCCAGGGATGGAATGATAGGGTTTGGCTCTGTGTCTCCACCCTAATCTTGTAGCTCCCATAATTCTCATGTGTTGTGGGAGGGACCTGGAGGGAGATGACTGAATTATGGGCGGGTCTTTCCCTTGCTGTTCTTGTGACAGTGAATGTGTCTCACCGGGATCTGATGGTTTTTAAAAACTGGAGTTTCCATGCACAAGCTCTCTTTGCCTGCTGCCATCCATGTAAGATGTCACTTGCTCCTCCTTGCCTTCCACCATGATTGTGACCTCCCCAACCACATAAAACTGTGAGTCCAATTAAACCTCTTTCTTTTGTAAATTGCCCAGTCTCAAGTATGTCTTTATCAGCAGCATGAAAACGGACTAATAGGTATATTTAAAATGAAAATATCCCCACCACAGCCTGAAAAGAGGAGCAGGAAGGAGGAAAAGAGACAAACCATCATTCCAATAAATGCAACAAATGGAGTTTCTTCTATTTTCTTGAACATTCTAAAATTTAAGTATTGAAAGGTACTTGAGAAATCATCTAGTTCCTATCCCTCTTTCAGGTAAATCCATATTTCCATGGTCTCTAACAAATAAGAACCCCGTTATATATCTTTATGGCCACAAAACTAGTGGCGTCAACCACCTTCCTCAAGGAGTTTCCTAAATTTCAAACTTCCAGACTTAAAATGAATCATCGAGTTGTCTCCCCATGATCTATTTAAAAAAATATTTCTAAGTGAATGCTGTGTACGACCTCTACTATTTCATTACTAAATAACAGGACCTGTTAAAATGTTTTTATGGCTAAGATCCTTCCAACACCAGCAGATCTCTGAGACCCAGCAGAACAAATGTTTAAAAATCAGAATCTCCTGTTAAATGGAAGATATCAGAGCTAAAAGCATCCTTGATTCCAAAATAGACATTCTAAACCCTGTTTTTCCACTTTCAGATAAAAACTCTGGCAAGAAAATAGGTATTTTCTGTGCTTTCCAAAGCAATTGTTACCAAATTTTCTTTTCTTATTTGTTCAATAGATAATCAGACTTCACACTAAATACAGATTGCCTGCATCTCCCAAAGCTAACAAGAGTACTGATAGGAAAGGTGATAGGATAGGTATAAGGCCTCCTGCCTTCATGATAAAACACACAGGCTTTTCACAGGAGCCCAGGTTGCAACATTCTGACACTAGAGGCACGGTGCACTCTTTGAACCCATCGTTCTGTAATGCAGAGGCTTGTTTTTCTGGGACAGACCATCAAGCAGCTCAAAGTTTAAAAAATTCAGAATAAAATCATTTTCTTAAGCTGTGCCTTCTTAGCCCTTCTTTATTAAAATTGTTTATCTCTTGTTATACTTTTTTCTCTTTACTGTTAAGAGAAATTCCTAAACATTATATTGTAACACACTGAGAAAGCCACTCCCTTTCACTTTTTTAATTTATTTTACTTTAAGTTCTCGGATACATGTGCAGAACATGCAGGTTTGTTACATAGGTATACATGTGCCGTGGTGGTTTGCTGCAACTATCCACCCATCATCTAGGTTTTAAGCCCCGCATGCATTAGGTATTTGTTCTAATGCTCTCTCTCCCCTTGCCCCCAACCCCAAGGCAGCCCAGGTGTGTGATGTTCCCCTCTCTCTGTCCATGTGTCCTCATTGTTCAACTCCCACTTATGAGTGAGAACATGCGGTGTTTGATTTTCTGTTCCTGTGTTAGTTTGCTGAGAATATTGCTTCCAGCTTCATCTATGTCCCTGCAAAGGACATGAACTCATTCTTTTTTATGACTGCATAGTATTCCATGGTGTATATGTGCCGCATTTTCTTTATCCAGTCTATCACTGATGGGCATTTGGGTTGGTTCCAAGTCTTTGCTACTGTAAATGGTGCTGCAATAAACATACATGTGCATGTGTCTTTATAGTAGTACAATTTATAATCCTTTGGGTATATCCTCCATCCCTTTATTTTGAGCCTTTGTGTGTCTTTGCACATGAGATGGGTCTCCTGAATACAGCACACTGATGGGTCTTGACTCGTTATCCAATTTGACAGTGTGTGTCTTTTAATTGAGGCATTTAGCTTATTTACATTTAAGGTTAATATCGTTATGTGTGAATTTGATTCTGTTATCATGATGCTAACTGGTTATTCTGCACATTAGTTGATGTAGTTTCTTCATCGTGTCATTGGTCTTTATATTTTGGTATGATTTTGCAGGGAAAACCACTCACTTTCATATCACTGGCATCACCTTTAGGAGATATTTTTTATGGAAGACTTTGGACCCAAATGTGGACAGAAGACAAAAGCCCATCAATCTTTTGTGCACCGGATGGATATTCATTCTCGATAGTTACTGTGATACCTTTATTTCCCTGGGGCTCTGGCTTACAATGTATTATCATATTAATTTTACTGATTCCCACAACTATCTCTGATGTAGGTAGAATATATATTAGGATTCCAATCTTACAAGTGAAGGACCTAAGACTCAGACATTAGCTACCATGTGACCTCTCTGAGATTCAGGGTGAGCCCAGAGTCTCTACTCCCACACAACAAATGACAGATGTCTACCTCCTCCATCAAAACAAATCAGTCAAGACCCACCAGGTCACCCACATTGTATTTTTACTGGACAAGGCTACTCTAGAGCCAATATAAGCAACTTTTCCAGAACAGGCCCAGATAGTAAATAGTTTAGTCTTTGGAAGCTATACCATCCCCACAATACACTCCACTGTTACAGGAAAAGAAGCCACACAACATGCAAACAAACGAGCAGGGTTGTACTCCAATACAGCTTTACGTGAAAAGCAGGTGTCAGGCTGCATTCAGCCATGGGCCACAATTTGCTAATACCCTACTCGAGAACATAGCAAGCATTTTTAAATTAACATGTTATTTTTCAACAACCTGTGTTTACTCAGCAGTTTTCATGAGCCAGTAATAACAGAGAATGAGATCTTACTGTTTCCTCTGGATAAGGAAGATGTCAAAAACCAGGGCCTCACAGGCAGAGATGAAGGCCCCTCGGCCTTATGTGTCATGGAGGAACTTGGTTTGCCTTCTCACCTTGTTCATTTCAAGCCCGCCATGGAGGCAATTAACTGACCATTGTTCCCTACCACAACAGAACACAGGCACTCTTTACCCTAACAGCTTCCCCTGCAGCAAGAAGATACTAAATAAAGGTTCAGACACCGAGTTCCCCTTTCCAACCAGTGCCTGCTGGTGTGGTTCACGAGCTACTACCATTTTGAGACAATGCACTCTGTCTCTCTTTACATCTTGACTGCGAATTCCTTTGTAGCCCAAATCTACCACTCAAAGTTGCATTTGTTAACACTGTGGCACCATTTAATCGGCAGTATCTAGCCTGCTTTTGTGGGGCATGCTGGAGTTCCTGGGGCAAATGACAACATGTCCCACAACTGTCCAAGTCATCCATCCAGAGAAGCTCCAAAAAGGGCAAGTGGTGCCTGAAATCACTTTGGTCTCAAACAAAATGTGAGAGGAAAATAAATCACATGGAGGATAGCACGCCAAGATCTTAAAAGAACCTGCCAGTGCTGAACATTAACCAAAAAAGCACCCATCTAAAAGCAAGGGATTGTCTCACAACCAACTCTCACAGGCCCTGTTGGTCTCCAAATCTGTTATCATTCTTGATTTGCCCAAACAAGAGGAAGCAAAATTTGTCAACATTGAACAGTTTTAATCACCTCTTTCACAGGGAATAGAGTGAGCTAATGAAGGGTTTTCCAGCTTATGCCTCTGGATGCTAGAAAATCCAGATTTCACCACCCATTACATTGTTAGTGTGTTCGTTTAGATAAAGAATCATCATTAAACCAGGTGGGGTGGCTCGCACCTGTAATCGCAGCACTTTGGGAGGCTGAGGCGGGTGGATCACTTGAGGTCAGGAGTTCAAGAACACCCTGGCCAACATGGTGAATTCCCATCTCTCCTAAAAATACAAAAAGTAGCCGGGTATGGTGGTACACGCCTGTAATCCCTGCTATTCAGGAAGCTGAGGCAGGAGAATCCCTTGAACATGGGAGGCAGAGGCTGCAGTGAGCTGAGATCATACCACTGCACTCCAGCCTGGGCAACAGAGTGAGAGAGACTCTGTCTCAAAAAAAAAAAAAAAAAATCATTATTAGATTAGACATGTTCATCTCTTACTAACATATTCACAACCTCATTTACATTTTTCTTATTTAGCAAAAATTAGTATTTGCACATTTAATTCCACAGAAAATAAAAAATTTCCCAACTATGGCAAAAGAACAAGGACAGAAGCTAAACTGCTTTTGTGCTTCCTAGTATCATGTCTCTGCCTATTTTAAACAGAAGGGATCAAGTTTCTCCTTTAGAAAATAAGCAAAACAAATCATTAGTAATATTAATCATTGTCAGTTTATTTTTCCTCCTCTCTTTTATTTGGTTAGGTGCTGACATGTATAAGCTTTAAGTAAATTGAACGTCCACTTGTATTTTATTGCTTGTTACAAACCCTCAAACCACAGCAATATTCACAGTTTATGTTAGAAACAGCAAAATCGATGTGAATTCTGGAGTTGACAGTGACAGATGGAAGCCCTTATGCAGATGCGCTCGCTGCTTCGCAGGACTTGAGGTCCTTGGGAATTTTGTGTGTTATTTGCGAGACAGGTGACTTGGAAGGCAGTGTGCCCGGGCAGCAGCTTCCCTCCAGCTCCCACCCACAGGACTGCAGCACTCGGCTCGTTTGCAATGGGCATCAAGATTGACTTTCTTTAAGAAGTAAACCCAGAAACACAGAAGCCTGTGGCTGTGTACCAACTGTCTTCAGATTTTCCACAATCTGTCCTCAACCACAGAACCTCCCAGGAGAGGTAAAAGGTGAGCTCACGGCTGGGAACCAGAACAGGAGCCTCATGCAGTCCCAGAACCGCTGGGTGATACCTGATAAGTCTCATCTCCTTTTGGGACCTGGTCTCCTCCTCCAAAAATAGTTGGTAGTTCCTACAATGCATATTTTAAGGTGCTCAAAAAACATCTGCAAGCACGTACTATATACTGGGAGCTGAGTGACAGCAGGGCCATGTGTTCTCAATGGGGAAATCAGCCAACATGCTCCTTTCCAGGTCCCGTCCTCTCACACCTGAAACTCTCCACATATCCGAGGAGGAAGGTGATGCTGCTCCCCACTGTCTGTGTGCAGTGTGACTCGCGGGAGCTCCTCCTTTCATTCAGCAGGAAGCCTTTGCAAAGTGCCTGAGTGCTTTAGAGCTTTGCCGGGCCCTGGGAGCACAAAGACCCATGAGACAAATGTCTGGTTGCTAGATTTTCCAGCGCAGTAAACAACAAAATAAATTACCATGCGATGCAATCCTCTCTTACGGCAGAGGCATGAGAAACGTGCTTCAGGTGGAAACGACTGAGATCTGCGCACCTGATTTTAACAGAGGGAGAAGGTGAAGGTGTCCCCGAGCAAATGCCGTGACAGTCAGCCTGGAGGATGCGCCAGAGATGGTCAGATGGGGATGGTGGAGGCCAAGGCTGTCATCTCAGGCCCGGGGCAGGCATGCAGCCTCACGGGGGGGAAGGTGGACCGCAGCAGGGAAAGGGAAAGAATCCATGAGAAAGGTTTGTAAAATTAACTGCATATTTTTGGCCGGGCGTGGTGGCTCATGCCTGTAACCCCAGCACTTTGGGAGGCTGAGGCAGGCGGATCACGGGGTCAGGAGATCGAGATCATCCTGGCTAACATGGTGAAACCCTGTCTCTACTAAAAATACAAAAAATTAGCCGGGCGTGGTGGCGGCGCCTGTAGTCCCAGCTACTCGGGAGGCTGAGGCAGGAGAATGGCGTGAACCCGGGAGGCGGAGCTTGCAGTGAGCCGAGATCACGCCACTGCACTCCAGCCTGGGCAATAGAGCGAGACTCCATCTCAAAAAAAAAAAAAAAAAAAATTCAACTGCATATTTTTTAAACATCTTTTTTGACACAGCAATGATATTTTCACAGTAATCCATTTACTGAATAAAATCACAGCAACCATAGTTTACTATTCTGCCTAGAGCTGACCTTTTTATCTTAAAGTAGCATACTTTTCAAACATTCTGTTAAAAAAAAAACTCTTCTGTTTTTCCTGTGAACATTTAGGATGTGGTCAGGGAAAGGTGGTTGTTTTTTACAATATAGAAAGGGCTCCAAAGGACTTGACTTTTCAGCCAACCTCTGTCCTCCCTGTCCTCTGAGTACCCATCTGCCCCTCCATCTGCTGACTTGGGACCACTTATGTGATCATATTCCTCTGAGTAATAGGAAGTTTCTGTCCTACTCATTGATTGCAACCCATAAAACTGCTTTCAGTTCAAAACCATGTTCTGGAATAGCAAAGTACATTCCCCGGGCTCGGCGGGCCCAGGATTCCTTTTCCACTAGCAGTATCGACTTGCAAGTCTAAGACCGTGGCTGTCCCCGTCAGTAGTCACCTTCCTTGTCATCGAAGGAGTGACCGCTGGCTGCAGTGCTTGCTAGCAGAGGAGGGTGGGCAGCCAAGGATCCCTACACTCCCGTTCTCTTCTGCTCCACTGGGCAGAGCCAAGTTGGGTTAGAATGTCCCTCCGAAACTGCTGCGACACACAGGTATGTATACTCAGTGTGTGTGCGCAAATCATTTAAGGTGCAGAATTTTGCTTTCAAGAAGGAAATTACAATGCACACAAGTCTTTCTCTCCTCCCTCTGTTTTCCATTCATTCTGGGATCTCTGCGAGGCCAAATCCACTCAGTGCCCAGCACCACCCCTGGGGGTGGAGGACAGCAGTCTGTAGGCATCAGTAACATCAGTAACAGTGGTTCATCTCCACTGGGCAGGCTTTCCCCTGCCAACACCGCATTCGATGTCACTTCTCAGAGCTCAGCATTTGCGTTATGCTGGCTGGATGCCTCCGGCATGCCTCGGGAAGACCATCAAGCACTGGAAGGCGTTTCAGGCCTGTGAGTCCTCTGGAGGACCCTGGTCATCACTGGCCCAGTCTGAGGGGTAGGGGGATACCCGAGTTTACTTGGAATGCCTAAATTTTAAAAACCTGTAGGTCAGATGTTCCAAACCCAGCTGCCCAGAATCATCCAAGGAGCTTAAATATAATACATATCAGGGCCAGGCTCCACTGGCCCCACTGAATGTGAAGTGGCCCATCTGAGAAAATGCTACCATCTCCTGTCATGGCTGGCATTTAGCTAGGAGTAAATGAGTACCCAGGCAGAATAGGATGTGCCCGAACACCCTACAGTGCATAAATCTCAAGCGAGCTTCAAGCTGCAGATTGAAATATACATTCCTCACGCTGTCATCGCTGTAGAGCTCATGAGTCCCCTCTCCCCTGGCTGACTGGAGTCTATAGAACTGAAGCCAAGAAATATGCCTTTGCAGAAAGTCTTGTACAGATTCTGACCACAGCCACTGGGTCAATGCCCTAAGGATTCCACTCAGAATTTGCATGACTGCACCAGTGTGGGTTGGAATAATCCTGGTTCTGGGTCACTCTGAACCTGATCAGGAAGTGCCTGAGTGGCCACCAAGGCACTCCTCAAAGGTCACTGTGGGCTGACAGCCACAGATGTTGACAACCAAGACAGGAGGCTGACTCCAGTACGGCCACCAGGAACTCGACAGGTTTTTGAATAGCAGGAGGAAGCACTCCAAAGCTATAGACCAGCAAAGTGGGTTTACATCCCCTGTAATGTTTCAATGTCTTTAGGTTCCAACAAATAGTATCATTAGATGAGGTAGGGAGCAAAGAGTCATGTGAGAAAAGAGTAACTAAAACCTTTTAAAAAAATCCTCTTCCCAGCACTTTGGGAGGCCGAGACAGGCAGATCACGAGGTCAGGAGATCGAGACCATCGGGCTAACACAGTGAAACCCCGTCTCTACTAAAAAATACAAAAAACTAGCCGGGTGAGGTGGCGGGCGCCTGTAGTCCCAGCTACTAGGGAGGCTGAGGCAGGAGAATGGCGTGAACCCGGGAGGCAGAGCTTGCAGTGAGCTGAGATCCGGCCACTGCACTCCAGCCTGGGCGACAGAGCGAGACTCCATCTCAAAAAAAAAAAAAAAAAATCCTCAAAAAAAAAAAAAAAAAAAAAAAAAAGGTCATGCCCGTTGGGAATGGGAATGATAGCAGGGGGAGTTAAAAACAAAAATTCACACCCAAACAAAGTTCTGAGGAAGTACCAAGCACTCAGTTTTTGCTTTGTTTCCCAAGAAAATACAATTTTAGTCAGATATTTAAGTCCTTTTGGAAAAAGACTCCATCCCAGTTGGCGCAGCCATGTACGAGGCACTTTTAACATAAAAATATAAATGCAATGAAAGTCTGATACAGAATTCGAGGATATTTCTGAAGATGACTCCTCAGGAAAGCTTTCAAGAACCATAAAATTATAGGTGACTCATACTCTCAATCCTTATAGCTAAAAAGAAGCACGTGGCCAACAGTAGGCAAGCAACACTGCACAGAATCCCTGCCATACTCACAGGTTTCTTTGAATTGGAAGAAATCCTTGCTCATTTAGTTAACATAAGTTTGAATGTTTGAGCACTTCGTGGTTGTCAGAAGCTATATGACAAACCTAAAATACAGAATTAGTTTGTATTCCAGAGGGTTTTTTTTTTTTTGTCTATGAAAATAAAACCAAACCACAAAATCTTTTCAGATTCTTGAGGCCAGAAGGCCTCATCGAAACCAAAGCGAGGGTTCTCTTACAAATCTCTATCCAAAAATTGTTCTGATGAATGATAAATTGCAGCCAGTCTCTCTCCAATGCCAAAACAGCAAGAAGAAAATGCATTACTTGTCTAGTCTTCTGAATCAACAAGGCCCATCCTGGTCTCCCAGCCTGCAGTGAACGCTTGATCCTGATGAGGTCCTGAGTCTCTTCAAACCCTGGCTCACTGTGGTCCCTCACACAGTTGGTACCTCCTTGATATGGTTCAACTCTGTCCTCACCCAAATCTCACCTTGAATTGTAATCCCCATAATCCTCACATGTCAAGGGCAGGACCAGGTGAAGGTAATCGGATCATGGGGGTGGTTCCCCCATGCTGTTCTCATTATACTAAGTCTCATGATATCTGATGGTTTTATAAGCATCTGGCATTTCCCCTGCTTGCACTCATTCTCTCTCCTGCCACCCTGTGAAGAGGTGCCTTCTGCCATGATTGTAAGTTTCCTGAGGCCTCCCCAGCATGTGGAATTGTGAGTCAATTAAACTTTTTTCTTTATAAATTGGAACTGAAATACTCAGTCTTGGGTATTCATAGAAGCGTGAGAACAGACTAATACAGTAAATTGGTACCAAGAGTGGGATTCTGTTGTAAAGATACCAGAAAATGTGAAAATGACTTTTGAACTGGGTAACACGCAGAGGTGGGAACATTTTGGAGGGCTCAGAAGAAAACAGAAAAACGTGGGTAAGTTTGGAACTTCCTAGAGACTTGAATAGCTTTGACCAAAATGCTGATAGTGATCCAGACAATGAAGTTCAGGCTAAGGTGGCCTCAGATGAAGATGAGGAACTTGTTGGTAACTAGAGTAAAGGTCACTCTTGCTATGTTTTAGCAAAGAGACTGGTGACATTTTGCCCCTGCCCTAGAGATCTGTGGAACTTTGAACTTGAAAGAGATGATTTAGGTTATCTGGCAGAAGAAATTTCTAAGTGGCAAAGTGTTTAACAGGAAGCAGAGCTTAAAAGTTTGGAAAATTTGCAGCTTGACAATGCAATGAAAAAGAAAAACCCATTTTCTAGGGAAAAACTCAAGCCCGCTACAGAAATTTGTATAAGTAATGAGGAGCTGAATGTTAATCACCAATACAATAAGAAAAATGTCTCCAGGGCATGTCAGACACTTCCAAGGCAGCCCCTACCATCATAGGCCTGGAGGCCTAGGAGGAAAAAGTGGTTTTGAGGGTGGGGCCCAGGGCCCTCCTGATCTATGCAGCTTCAGGACATGGTGCCCTGCATCCCAGCTGCTTCAGCTCCAGCTGTGGATAAAAGGGGCCAAGGTATAGCTCAGGCCATTGCTTCAGAGAGTGCAAGCCCCAAACCTCGGTGGCTTCCATGTGGTGTTGAGTCTGTGGGTGCACGAAAGTCAAAAACTGAGGTTTGGGAGCCTCCACCTAGATTTCAGATGATGTATTGAAATGCCTGGATGTCCAGGTAGAAGTTGTCTCCCTCACGGAGAACTTCTGCTAGGGCAGTGCTGAAGGGAAATGTGGGGTTGGAGCCCCCACACAGAGTACCCATGGGGGAACTGCACAGTAGAACTGTGAGAAGAAGGCCACCATTTTCCAGACCCAAGAATGGTAGATTCACTGACAGTTTGCACTGTGTACCTGGAAAAGCAATACTCTCAAAGCCAGCCCATGAAAGTAGCTTGAGAGGGGAGTTGTACCCTGCAAATTCACAGAGGTGAAACTGTCCAAGGCCGTGGAAGCCCACTTCTTTTTTTTTTTTTTTTTTTTTTTTTTGAGACTGAGTCTCACTCTGTCGCCCAGGCTGGAGTGCAGTGGCGCGATCTCGGCTCACTGCAAGCTCCGCCTCCCGGGTTCCCGCCATTCTCCTGCCTCAGCCTCCCGAGTAGCTGGGACTACAGGCACCCGCCACCTCGCCCGGCTAATTGTTTGTATTTTTTTAGTAGAGACGGGGTTTCACCGTGTTAGCCGGATGGTCTCGATCTCCTGACCTCGTGATCCACCCGTCTCGGCCTCCCAAAGTGCTGGGATTACAGGCTTGAGCCACCACGCCCGGCCGGAAGCCCACTTCTTGCATCAGCATGATCTGGATGTGAGACATGGAGTTAAAGGAGATCATTTTGGAACTTTAAGGTTTAATGACTACCCTATTGGATTTCAAACTTGCCTAGGGCCTTTATTTTGGCTAATTTCTCCCATTTGGAATGGCTGTATTTACCCAATGCCTGTACCCCCATTGTATCTAGGGAATAACTAACTTGCTTTTGATTTTACAGGCTCCTAGACAGAAGAGACTTACCTTGTCTCAGATGAGACTTTGGACTTGGACTTTCCGGTTAATGCTGGAATGAGTTAAGACTAACACTTTGAGGACCGTTGGAAAGGCATGATTGTGTTTTGAAATGTGAGGACATGAGATTTGGGAGGGGCCGGGGGCAGAATGATATGATTTGGCTGTGTGTCCCCACCCAAATCTCACCTTGAACTATAATCCACATAATCCTCACATGTCAAGGATGGGACCAGGTGGAGGCAATGGGGTCATGGGGGCAGTTCCCCCATGCTGTTCTAATGATAGTGAGTGAGTCTCACAAGATCTGATGGTTTTATAAGCATCTAGCATTTCCCCTTCTTGCACCCATTCTCTCTCCTGCTGCCCTGTGAAGAGACGTGCCTGCACCATAATTGTAAGTTTGCTGAGGCCTCCCCATCCATGCAGAACCATGAGTCAATTAAACCTTTTTCTTTATAAAGTACCCAGTCTTGAGTATTTCTTCATCGGGGCATGAGAACAAACTGATACACTCCTTCCCATTGAACCTAGAACAATGTCACCTGATGGCAGCCTCGCTCCAAAGGCCTTCACATAGGCGGTGTGGCCTAAGGAATCTGTGCTCACTTCATTCATAATATATGACATCTAACATCACAGCGTTCTCAAGTATCTAGTTTACTTGTGCTTCCCAACTCACATAATGCCATGTGAATTATATGTGAGTAAAAATTCATATCTACTGCTTGTACCACCAGTATGGACTCAACTCACTTTGACATGGGGAGAATTAGGGCAAACCTTAGCTCTCTTAAATCTTCTGGGACTTCCTGCATACCTTACTTTCCCTCTCTTCTCTACACAGGACCAGCCTTAACTGGAATTTCCCTGAAAGTTCTTATTTCAAGTATGACACAGGCAGGGAGGGTTGGTTGCCTTAATGGCAGGAGATTCCAGTAAAATAAACTCCAGGAGGCCTTCTCCTTAAAGGAGATACTTCACCTAGCTGCCCATCGTGTGGTATTCAGCGGCACATCCCACTATTTGCCCTTCTGTAATTGTGTTGCATGTAATTAATTGGCACTCAGCATTCACTCTCAACCTTTTCTAGGATGCTTTCCAGCACTGTAGACCCTGAGAGGCTAAAAACTACATTTCCTAGACTTCTTTTCAGCTAAAGATCCTGAGAATATTAAAAGTCACTGAGATTTTAATGGGGGAAGCCAGGTAGAGGAGAGATTGGTGCCCTTTGGCTTCTTATCTGCTGATAACAAGGTCTTAGGAATATGAGGTTTCTTCCTGTGGCTGTGCTCCAGTGCCCCATCTCCAGCTTCCAGGGTAATTAGAGGCAGTTACAGGTAAGACAGGGACCTCATTCTGCTTCTGAAAGTCCATCTCCACCTTTGTGGGTGTAGGGAGTCCACTGTAGCCCCAGCAATAGGGGCTTCCCAATCTACCTATGGATCTCAGCCTTAACGGTGTGTTCCTGAATCTTACAGGCCCAGAGGTCAGCGCCAGACTCTCTGGCACCTGGGCATTATTTTCAGAGTTCTAGACTGGAACTTGCTTCTCCAGCCTTTCCAACAATTATGTGAGCACTCAATTCATTAAAATACAGTCATTTCTGCTTAAGATACCTCAAGTAGATTCCGCGTTCTACCCTGAACCTTGACTGGCACAGGAAATAGAACAAATTCCACATCTGTCATGTTTTATTGGCTGTCTTGTTGGTCAGTTTGTGCAGCACCAAGCTTGAATACGCGAAGCATCACTGTGGAGCCTAAAGTCCCCCTCCTTGGATCTGATCCACGATGCTGGCTTCTGATTAATCCCTGTTCCAGGAACGCCTCTAAGACTTCTGCTTTATCTACTGTCACCATCAATCCTGCCCTTAGGTCAAAAAAAGAATGTTGACTGGACAGGCACGGTGGCTCATGCCTGTAATCCCAGCACTTTGGGAAGCCAAGGCAAGCAGATCACCTGAGGTCAGGAGTTCAAGACCAGCCTGGCCAACATGGTGAAACCCCATCTCTACAAAAATATGAAATTAGCCAGGCGTGATGGTGGGTGCATGATGGCCCAGCTATTCGGGGGGCTAAGGTAGGAGAATCACTTGAACCCAGGAGGCGGAGGTTGCAGTGAGCCGAGATCACACCACTGCACTCCAGCCTGGGTGACAAGAGCGAGACTCCATCTAAAAAAACAAAAACAAAACCAACCAACCAAACAAACCAAAAAACCTTGACCATAAATCCTGCTGTTAGGCAGATTCATACAGCACTCTCGCCTTTCCCTGAGGGGTCGCTCAGGTGTATAAGCCCTGGCTCTGGGGGGTGATAGCACAGGGATCCATCATCCTGTCTGGCCACCACCCGAGACCCTGGCTTCTGTTCCTAAGTCCCCAGTAAGTGTTTGTTTCTGAGAAAATGGATGTGTCAGCCTCTTCCTTCAGCCTCTCGGCTTCCTTGGACTTTGGAGGTAGGTTTGCAAAGCCCTGCTCACTGTGGAACAATTGTAGACTGTTTAAATAGGCAAGTTTTTAGGGACCATGCCATGGTTTGCCAAACACCGAAGTCCCAGGAACCATCCTGGAAAATGCACACCAGGTAGTAGCCATGTTGTGAGGACTCTTTTTTTTCTTTTTCCTTTTTTTTTTTAGAAGAAGGAAAAAGAAGTATGGAATAAGCTAGTAAATTTTGGGGAGACAAGTTTCAAGTTTTCAAAAATCAGAATAACACAGTCAAGTGCTATCAATACCAGATTTAAAAGCCAGACTTAAAGCAAGTTAGTAAAAAAAAAAAGAAAAAGAAAAAAAAAAGAAAAGAAAGTTAAGCCAAAGCCTTGGTGAAGACTTGTATGTCTTTGTGAGAAAACAAAAGGCTAATATCACTTCCTACAGCTAGACTGATCCTAATAAATGGTAGGTGCATCATGCATTTCTACAGCATAAGAAACTAAGTTCACTGAATTAAAATATTGCCTGACAGAATAAGAGACTGCAGATAAACTCCATTACTTAGTGTCCATATATTTATAGGACAAAGATTTTGTTTCTTCTTTCTATTCCCAGAGCCTATCATTATGCAAGGCACAGAACAGATCTTCAATAAATATTTAATTAGGGAAGGATGCTGGAGATCAATAAGGAAAGAGGAGAAATCAATACATTTATTTGGAATTTATATTCACCCAAACTCCAAAGTACAATGGAAGTTTCGTAAGAACTAAACATATGTAAACAGAACAATTTAAAATAAAAATATAATGAAAGTAAGTTTAGAAGAGAGATGTGGGATCAGGCCAATTCACTGAAATTCATTGAAATGGCCAACTTATGGAATGCTGAAGATGAGTAAATTAAGAAATGACCTAGAAAGAAACAATAACAGCAACAACAAATACCACATCCAAATGAATTTTGCTGTCAAATCTTGGAAATAAAGGAAACTTGATGTGCTACTTGAGAAACTGAAAAAAAATGCTAAAAATTCCAAAACTTTGGCAAGCTAAGAAATGACATCAACATAAAGTCAAAGGAAATTGTCATATACTGAAAAAGGTCAGATGAAATGTTGAAATTGTGGTTGCTGATAATAAAAATCGACTTTTCTGAACATTGAATATATTCATAAGAAGTCTAAGTTACCTTATGACTCTTAGCAATCAATAAATTAAATATTCCTTAAAATGGTACCCTGAAGATGTAACAAAAAGAGTCAAGTGCAACTGCTGAGATATCTTCAGAAGGTGGCCAAGAGCCATGGAGTCCATCCTCTTCCCCAGCCACACTGGTTTCCTTCTGGATGCTTGCAGGCAAGCTCCTCACTTCCCAGAGACGCCTCCCCATTAGGTGGTTCCCTCCCCCTCCTCCTAACTTCCTCACCTGACCTAATGCAGTATCATTAATTCATTGCTTCTGTAACTTGCACACACCTTGTAAGATCCCTGAGAGCCACCACTGCATGCCCCCTCTGTATCCCCAGCGCTGATTGGAAGGCCTAGTTCTCAGCAGCCTCTCAACATTTGTTCAATGAAAGGATGAATGAATGAACAGACAAGATCCCTACTGAGGGATAGGAAGCGGGTGGGAACTACAGGGTCTAGGACAATGTCTGGCCCAGTGGGGAGGGTGGTGGGGTCCCAGGTACACCTAAACAAGATCTGAGCACCTGGAGAAAAGTCTCCAAGAAGACTCTTTGCCAGTGTTATAATTTTGACTAGAGCCTACCTTAGGTGTAACCAACACCAAAATTGCAACAGGCTCTGAAGTTGCAAATACATCTAACGACATCCCTAGAAATGGCAAATAGGGAAAAGATCTCAGAGAAATTCTTTTCATGAGATTCTGTGCTCAGAGTACCTTCCATGGACTTCATTATGTAACATATATCAAAACTCAGCTTCAACTGCTGAAGCCCCAAGTAAGGTAGGGCTGCTCCAGGAGCTACAGTGCTTCCTAATAAACAGAACCATGACAGGCAAATGATCTGGACCCCCAGCTGTCCCCTCAACACTGTGTGGATGGTTTCAATACGGTGTTTATAAAAGCATATTTTACATTTTAGATAAAAGACAGACCAGATGCCCACTTTCATCTGGTCCCCCTTGCCCAGAATAACAAAAGGAAGACGAATTCCCTCAGTGGCCAGGATAAATATAGGAATGCTGTTTGACCATTAGACCTGCAAGGACTTCCCAAAAGAGGTCAGCTTTAAGGAGAATTTAGAAAACCAGGAGTGTGACTTAGACAGACTCCAAAGTCAAATGCCTAGAGAAACATGAAAGAAAGTAAAAAGCAAAGATAAAGACACAAGAATTTAAAGAGCTGTTTGAAGGCTTAAATAGGAGCATTAAACAAGGGCGATCCCTTAGGATTATGGTATTATTTCTGGCTTGGATAGTGCAAGATATTAAATGAACTCATGCTAATTTCGCTTTTTTAAAAATAAAATGGCCAGATCAAGCAGAGAATATTTAATTTAGGATGGGCTGTCCATGGCTGTGCCCATCACTCAGTTGTGTCTAAAGCCCTCTCCTCCAAAAACAACTGAGGGACCTCGCAGATCAAAACGCGCCGATATTCCATAAATAAAAAGCCATCAAAATAGACATTAAAGATAACTGATACAGGCTTCAATGCTTCTCTCCTCACACAGACAAGTTATTATTTTAACAGAATTGTGCAGTGGATGCTTTCACCTGTCCAAACAGCAAAAGCAAGTCTCAGCAAAGCACAAACCGGAGTTAACGTGAACAGACGCTCTGAAGATTAACTGTACGGAAATGGAGCTATTTGGTGGCCGACAAGCACAGCTTTCTGTCTTCAGGCACCAAAGTGACAGTCCTTTTGTTTGTAAATGTGCATCGCCTCAGATTAAACACTTTAACAACACCCAGGGACAAAGCTAAACTTTCACATTTTCTAACCTATCTCAGGAGTGTGCATGTGTGTGTGCGCGTGCGTGTGTGTGTGGTGTGCTCACATGTGCCTCCACACACTTAGCTGTGCTCCAGTATCAAGAGGCATAACCTGGACTAACTACATGTTCAAAAGAGGAACGTGACACCTTATGGTGCCAGCCCGTGTGTGTGCTGTACGCTGGCTTATCACAGTGCCTCTACAATGCTTCCCAGGAAGTGCCACAAGACAGACAGAATCAGGTTGGTGGCCCGGACAGGTTAGTGGAGTTGTGTGTGATATCATAAAGAGGACAGTGTGCAGAGCACCCTCCAGGGACTTTTCATGTGAGTCACACATCTCCTGAAAACACTTCTCCTGTTTAGGGCCCTGCATTTTTCTCTTCCTCTGCAGCTGTCTTAACTATGAAAAGCCTGCGAGAGACATCAAAATGCAGTTATTTTTTACATGGAGCACATTCCACAAAACCCAAGGCTTCTCTTCTGGAGTTGACACTTCTTTCCCGCTAATCCTCTACCTCTCATCTTTCTGCCTTTTTCATCTCCCTAATCCATCTGGTTCAATTGCTATCTCCACGCTTACCTTCTGTGGCTCCAGGCTTTTTGTTCCACCCTCAGACCCCCTTGTACCTAAAAATGGCACCACCGTGTTCACCCAGAATGGCAGGGCCACATTCTCTCTCTGCCTCCCCATCTTAGACTCTCAGGCTGTGTCAGCCACAGCTCCCACAGAGGGTTCACAGCACTAGCTCTCTCCCGTGTTGGAATGCAAAGATGTGCATCTATTTATGAAAATGTGAGGATCACGTAGCTATGTATGAAACCAGACACTTTGCCATTAAAGAATGGATGTAGACCAATGACTATAAACCAAGCAAAGTGCTCAGAAAGCTCTGTGGCTGGGGTTCTGACTGTGGTTCTAGCCAATGACGTAACTTGCCTAATTTGTCACCCTACATCGTCATAAAGACATATTAGCATGCAGAAATTATCAGTATCTTTTGGGATTTTATTATCATTTTTTCCCAAGCAATGTTAACTTAAATAGACCTAGGCTGAAGAAATCATTACCACAAGCGACTGTTGCATGATGGTCAAAATGTAAAGCGACCATAGGGAAGAAGTTGCTGATACTCATATGTCTGCAGACAGGAGACCTGGTTCTGTCTCACGCCTTGGCAGGGTATGGATGTGCAGCGGAAAATGAAAATGTCCGGTATTGTCATTGCTTGGTCCTATGTGTGACACTCACTCATACCGAGCACTGCCATTTATTTCATGAGTAGATTGTGAAGATTAATTAGGAAATGTTTCTGACATGCTTGGAATTCGCTAGGAAAATGCAGGCATGGACTTTTGAATAGCCTCAGATACAGTCACATGGGGGCCGCGGGGAAGAGCAGCTCTGCACTACTGTTGTTTCACATAGCAACCTTGGCATGAAGTTAGGGGAAGTGTTTTAGTTTCTTTGGAGAGGGGGCACTAAATTAGGAAACAAAATATTAAATAGGTGTTACATTCTAAAAATATCTAAGCCACAGCTGCCTCTTTCAATCCATGCTATTGACTGCATTCATAATAATACACCAAATGTGTCCATGAATCCAATCACCATTGCCCTCGGATGGCTGTGGATCCATCCTTCCCACATCGTTTCATTTGTAGGCTCGATATATGCTGGTCCATGGACTTCTGACTTGAATATCTTCTCAGGCAGCACACACTCTCCCATACCTGCATACACACCCACACACACCACCCACCTTCCCTACACACATGCCCACTCTTCCCTAAACACACACACACTCTTCCTTACACACACCCCCACTCTTCCCTACACACACACTTCCCTATACACACACCACCCGTTCTTCCCTACACACCCACCACCTACACCCCCTACATACACACTCTTACACACACACACACTCTTCCCTACACACACACTCTTCCCTACACACACACACTCTTCCCTACACACACACTCTTCCTTACACACACACACTCTTCCCTAAACACACACACACTCTTCCTTACACACACCCCCACTCTTCCCTACACACACACTTCCCTATACACACACCACCCGTTCTTCCCTACACACCCACCACCTACACCCCCTACATACACACTCTTACACACACACACACCTTCCCTACACATATGCCCACTCTTCCCTAAACACACACACACTCTTCCTTACACACACCCCCACTCTTCCCTACACACATACTCTCTTCCCTATACACTCACACTTCCCTATACACACACCACCCATTCTTCCCTACATACACACCCACCACCTACACCCCCTACATACACACTCTTCCACACACACTTTTCCCTACACATACACTCTTCCCTGCACACACACTCTTCCCTGCACACACACATCTTCCCTACACACACACTCTTCCCTACACACACACTCTTCCCGACACACACACATCTTCCCTACACACACACACACATTCTTCCCTACATACACTCTTCCTTAAACACACACACTCTTCCCTACACACACACACACTCTTCCTTACACACACACTCTCTCCTACACACACCACACTCTCTTCCACACACACACATTCTTCCCTACACACACACACTCTTCCTGACACACACACACTCTTCCCACACACACACTCTTCCTTAAACACACACACATTCTTCCCTATACACACACACTCTTCCCTACACACACACACTCTTCCTTAAACACACACACATTCTTCCCTATACACACACACTCTTCCTTACACACACACATTCTTCCTGACACACACACATTCTTCCTAACACACACACACTCTTCCCTACACACACACTCTTCCCTACACACACTCTTCTCTACATACACACACACTCTTCCCGACACACACACTCTTCCCTACACATACACACTCTTCCCTGCACACACACTCTTCCCTACACACACACACACTCTTCCCTACACACACACTCTTCCCTACATACACACACACTCTTCTCGACACACACGCACACTCTTCCCTACACACACACACTCTTCCTGACACACACATACTCTTCCCTACACACACTCTTCCCTAGACACACACACGCTCTCTCGCCTACACACACACACTTTTCCCTATATACATACACTCTTCCCTACGCACACTCTTCCCGACACACACACACATTCTTTCCTACATACACACATATTCTTCCCTATACACACACACTCTTCCCTATAGACACACACTCTTCCCTACACACACAAACACACCCTTCCCCCCCACACACACACTTCCCTAAACACACACACTCTTCCCTACACACACACACACACACTCTTCCCTACACAGAAACACACTTCCCTACACACACACACTCTTCCCTACACATATGCACACACCACCCAGTCTTCCCCACATACACACATACCACCTACACTTTCCCACATACACACACCACCTACACTTTCCTACACACACACACACACTCTTTCCTGTCTTGACCCCTTCTCCTCTGATCACTCCCTCCAGCCTCCATGCTTCTGACAATGGAACACTTTTTGGGGGAAAAGAGAGTCTGTGTTTTTCTCAATACATGGTTTATAATGTTTTTTCTCTCTGAAGCTCATGAAGAAAACAAACTGTAAGTTAGACAAGATTCAAGTTCTACCTCAACTCTGACTTGGGTTGCTCTGTGGTCCTCCAAGAGTAACTGACTTTAGACTCAGTTTCTTCATCCACTAATACAGATGGTGACCCTTATCTCAATCCTCCTGCTAGGGCACATGGAAAGACTGAGTGGTGTAACAAACATAAACAATTTTTGAAAAGCATATAACACGACTTAAACACACTATGTATCTTAGTTCATGGGTGCTGCTGTAACAGAATACCTGAGGCTGGGCAATTTATACAGAACAGGAATTTATTGGCTCACAGTCCTGAAGGCTGAGAAGTCCAAGAGCATGGCACCAGCATCTGCTGGCGAGGAGCTTTCTACTATGTCATCCTATGGTGGGAGGTGGTTGGGCAAGAAAAGGCAAGAGCAAGAGAGTACAAAGGGGGCTCAAACTCACTTTGATAACAAACCCACTCCTGCAATAATGAACCCACTCCCTCAATCACAACATGAATCTATTCATGAGGGCAGAGCCCTCCTGACCTAAACACCTCCCATTAGGTTCCACCTCCCAACCCTGTTGCATTGGGAATTAAGTTTCAAACACATGAACTTTGGGGAACACATTCAAACCGCAGCACTGGGCATGGTGTATTCATTTAATTAAAGACACCTCTCAGATGTAATTCTGTCTTTAAGGCAGATATTATTGAGGGTAAGTGCTCTTCTTTCTCCTAAAGCATTCCTTGGTGTAGCTGTGAAAGAGAGAATAATGAGCTAGAAGGACAATGGATCTCATCCACTAAAGAATCCTGAATTAACTGAAGACCTCTGAATTAACTTCTCTGGAACCGTCCAGCCCATGCCTTCAGCTCTCAGGAGTGACTCATGTGTGCCTGTGCCTCTGCCGAGGCAGATCCAAAAGGCATCCCGAGGCCAGGTGCGGATGCCAGTGTGCAGGCCTGAAGGTCTACATTTTATAAGCTTTCTTTTAAGGAAAAGAAAACAAAATTGCAAGCCCAAAATTTAGTATAAGATGTTAGAAGGGGTCTGAGCAAGTGAGTTCCTGAAGTGTAAGTTCCATTAGCGTCATGATAAATTCGCCTCTACACTCAGGTTTTCCCAATAGATGAAAAGTTTTACAAAGGATAGGGCCTGGATCTTCCAGAAGTTTAGAAAACTTCTTGGTCGGCTCACACCTGCAATCCCAGCACTTTGGGAGGCCGAGGCAGGCGGATCATGAGGTCAGGAGTTGAAGACCAGCCTGATGAACATGGGGAAATCCCGTCTCTACTAAAAATACAAAAATTAGCTGGGCGTGGTGGCGCACGCCTGTAAGGAGTGCTGAGGAGGAGGCTGAGGCAGGAGAATTGCTTGAACTCGGGAGGCAGAGGTTGCAGTGAGCTGAGAATGCACCACGGCACTCCAGCCTGGGCGACAGAGTGAGACTCTGTCGCAAAAAAAAAAAAAAAAAAAAAAAAAGAAAACTTCTCATGCTCCTCAAGGTTCTATGGTCTGCAGACAGTGAGTGCTTAGAGCATGCTATGGCGCAGTTAGGAATTCTTAGCCAACACCTCTGTGCATTGTCTTTCTGCTACCTCGTCTGACAATGCATGCCAAGTCAGTCCTTCAACAAATATTTTGAAGCACTTCAGTTCAGAGCTCCGTGCCAGGCCCTGAGGCAAGGCAGGTGCAAAGATACAGCAGACAGGTCCCGGCTCTCTAGGGGCAGCCAGGCTTGGTGGAGAGGGACATGTACAAACAACCCAAACACAAGCAGGCAAGCTCTAGACCCAGAGATGCACAGCACTGTGGGGCAAAGAGCAGATTATGCTATTTTCCTACATAGGCAGTGACACTGAGTCATCCTGTAAAGGACAAATATGAAGAGAAGAGCTCTTCAGACAGAATGAATGGAGCAAGGAAGCAAGAAACCAGTCAAGAGGCCCTGGAACACTTGATTATGGAAAGTGGTGGAGAAAGGGATGGCAGCTGAGTGTGGAGAGTGATCCAGAGGAGACAGATTGGGATTGCCGACAAGCAGATCACAGAAGATACCACATCCACCAGGTTCAACGGAACACACCATTATCCCACTGGAGTTAAGCTGGGAGTGGCAGTCAAGACACCCATGGTCATACATCAACAATCCATCAATCCACATTTACTAGATGTGTATATAGCTTTAGTCTGCTTTTCCCTGAACACAGAAGTAGTGAGCGATGTAATCCCTATAGACCTTACAGATTCACTGGGAGCAGAAAACCAGTGTCCTCAAACAACACAAGAACTCCTCAGTGTTCGTTTGTATGGCCTGAACTTTAAGGGCAAAACAGTTCAAAAGGGGACAGATTCCAGTAGGCCGGAGTCATGGAGGAGAGAAACTGGAATTTGACCTCACAGGAAGGAGGGCCTGAGGCCATGTCTGGAGGGCATAGGCGGTCCTGAACTCTAGGTCACATCGGCATTGCCCTCTCAGCTTCAGCATTCACTGGTTTGGGGGCCTCAGACAGGTGACTTAACCTCTCTGCACCTCAGTTTGCGCAATTACAAGATGAAATATATTAGTCCCTTCTAGCTACAAATCTGGATACAGCAAAGAGTGTCAATTATGCACTGTACACATATTAAAAGTCCTAAGGGGAAGAAAACTGGGACAAATAGCTATTTTTAAAATGTGGGGGTAAGGGATATCGTGATTTAGATGATATTTTCTTTGCTGAGTTACCGAGCAGCTGCAGCCTGCACCAGGAGCTCAGGAGCAGGAAGAAGTGGTTCAAGGAGGCCCTAAAGGAGAGATGAGCCTCCGGGCTGCACAGAGCCCGTCGTCGGCTAGGAAGCTGGGTTAGCAAATGGATGCCCGGCTCAGATGGGCTGACTCAGGAAAGAACAGCCTGCAGCTCCGGAGGTTAGTGAGCCCTCTGCCAGCAGAGTTCCCAGGGAACTCCAAACGAATCCTTAAGGAAGTTAGTCTAAGAAATTGTTTACTTACGGGTGGTTAGATTCTTCGGGGCAGCCAGCCTTGAGCCATCTGGGTTTCACTGAGTACCTGAAATTGGACCTTAATGGAATAAACCGTGCAATGTAAACAAACCAGAAGAGAAGTATTTGGGACTAAGACGAGCCCCTTACGTTTTAAGAGGGGCTGGTTCTGTGTGTGTTCTGGTCTGGACTGAATTTTCTTTCAAAGAATTCAATTTGCTTTCCCGAGCAGGTGAGGAGAAGGAATGTGAAGCAGAATGATCAAATTTCATCCAAAACGTACAGAAGTAATGGAATCGGCCATTACATTAATCCTCATCTTCAGACAAATTTTTCTTGAAGTCAGCAGGTGGCAAGAGAGTGGGCCAAAGGTGACAAGTGACGAAACCTGCAATTTCCTTCTCCAAAGCCTATTGCAAAATCCACTATCCTTGCCTCAACCATGCGGGGAAAATTGCCCTTTTGTGTTACGAATAATAGGCCCCAGTAATTAATTCTTGTTAAAATCCCCCATCCAGTTGTCTGTGGTTAAATTTTCCTTAATTTGCGGGAAAGTTCTGCAGCTGCCCTAAGGGTGGGCAGGAGGCTGTGGACAGCCGGTGGGACTGTGGTAATATTTCTGGGCAGGGAGGCGGCCTGTGGGCAGCAAGATTTCAGGGCCAGAGCAACTGCCCTCAAGGCCTGGTTTTGTTGCTTACCAGTCATGTGGCTCAGACAAGATGCTCCTGTTATCCAAGTCTCCATTTCTTCATCTGTAATTTAAACATACCCTGAATTACCTAAATAGCCAGCCCTTCCTACCTTGAGGGGGTCATTGGAAGGACCAAAATGAAGGCAATGAGGATCCTTGATATTCTTATATCCCTAAGATTAGAGGATTCCTGATACTCCTTTCAGGTCTAAACTTCTGATTCTAACATATATTAAAGTACCTTGTAAGCTGTTCACTGTTACATAAACACAAAGTATTGTTAGTAACATTCTCTAGTAGCCCAAGGGCCTGAATTCAGGGGATAAAATGGAACCAGATACCCCCCAGTTCTCACCCCGCCTCCACCACTGGGTCCCCGGGGGTTCTGCCAAAGAGATTCCCGGAAGGCCGGGAATTGGAATAACAGGGAACAAAACACATATCCTCAGCAAAGATGTTGGTTTCCTTGGACTGGGTAAAAAGGGCTTCCCAGGAAAGTGCTTACCCTTCAGTAATTCCTCATTTGCACTGTCCAGACCTCAAACCCTTTCCTCCTCAAAGCTACTCATAGAAAACTGCTTCTGAAAATAGACTTCCTATGGCTTAAATCAGTCCACATACAAACAGCAGCTTTATGTCCCAAAAAATTGACCTTTTCCGCAGACCTTGTAACACGTTTGACCAATTACAATGATCATTTTGCAACATCTGTGACAAAGACCATTTATTTTTAAACATTCGGTAGGCATTTGAAGAGCTCTTAAAAAGCAACCTAGAGAATTCGTAAAATATCACGTTTCTCTTCGTTAAGTTCTACATAGTACAGAAACAAATATTGGCCCTGATAAAAATCGGAGTGGGAATGTTGGAGACCCTCTTAAGATTCTGAGCTTCTCAGATACTCCCAGCACCGTACCACTAACAACAAAGAACAACAGAGGGGCGGCCCCAGGACTCTGGGGCCAGCACTGGAAGTGGGCTGATGGGAGGCAAACCGTGCCACTGGAGTCAGTGCTTAACTGTAACACTCCAAAGACAGTACTATTCAGATAGCTTGTTTTCTATCTTGTACACCAACTCAAAATTGGGACGGCTTAAATTAAGATTTGCCCTAATCTATTCTAGTAGTATGACCCTCAACAGCCAACTTTCTGTAGATTCACAAGTATAAATAGGATAAAGGTGACATTAGAACACACATGTAATTTTTATCTAAGTATGAAATAATACGTGGGTAATGAAGTGATAACACTCACTGTGGGATTACTTGATCCGAAACCATACTTTCAGACTGCATCATTTTCTTACCAGTTACAAATATATTATTTTACAAATGATCGACTTTCTCCAATTCTGACATTTGTTTTACAATAGAGAAGAGTTTTGCAGGGTGCAATAGTGAGCTCCCTTACTTCCCTCCCTCCTACTCCGTCCCTTCCCGCTTCCTTCCTCCCCCATCCCTCCATCCTCTCCTCACGTCCTCTCTTACATCTCTCCTTCCTTCTATTGCTTTTCACTCCTTTCTCTCCCCTCCTCCTTTTTCCATCTTCCCCCCCTTTTCCTGTGCTCTCCTCCATTACCCTCATGAATATTTGCTGAGTGTCTATTCTGTGCCAGAGCTGTGCTACCTTTCGGTAATGAGACCCCGGAGGCACAGGGGAAGCCCTAGCAGACTGTCACGGTGACCACCTGCAATGACTTCAAGAAGGACACGTGTGCGGAGCCTCAAGAGGAGACAGCCCAGACAGTGACCAGCAGTGGGGGCTTCCTGAGGAGATGACAACCTGGAGACCCTGGAGGTCCGCCCACCCTCTCTATTTCACCCAGGCTACTCCTAACTCCACAGTTCTTAGACCAGGACCAGGCCTCCTGCCCCCAGCCCAAGGGGGTTTCCTACTGCAAGTCCATTTTTCTGCTCCCCACTGTACCCGCAGCCAGCTCTGCCTGCCCATGTGTGGATGAGGCCTGAACACCTCCAGATTTGTCTTTCTATCTGGTTAAGGTTTTCTGAAAGATCCTTCCTGTGAAATTCTGTCCTTCCGCATGTCTGTCCTCACCTCCCTGTGAGCCACATGGTGAGACCTGGTCTGTGTCCCTTGTTAAATAAATGGATCCTTCCCCTGTATAAAAGATAAAAGGCTGGGCATGGTGGCTCACATCTGTAATCCCAACACTTTGGGAAGCTGAGGTGGGTGGATCACCTCAGGTCGGGTGTTCAAGACCAGCCTGGCCAACATGGTGAAACCCTGTCTCCACTAAAAATACAAAAATTAGCCGGTCGTGGTGGTGGGCGCCTGTAATCCCAGCTACTCACTACTGAGGAGGCTGAAGCAGGATAATGGCTTGAACCTGAGAGGCAGAAACTGCAGTGAGCCGACACTGAGCCACTGCACTCCAGCCTGGGTGACAGAGCAAGACTCCGTCTCAAAAAAAAAAAAAAAAAAGGATAAAAAACATCCCTCCTCCTACAGAATTTTTTGAAAGCCATATTTACATATTTAATTAAGGAGTTTCCATGCTAAAGAAAAAGGCAAGCAGCATCTTTGACTCCATGACAGGGCTTACCTAGGCAAGCTGTTTGGAAAACGACACTTTTCGGCAACTGAGTTTCTCAGGGGCCCTGTGTCCACTGCAGTTGGGATGGACCTACCTTCAGGAGGCCCATCTGCCCTCAGTCACGGCCCCACCTGTGTGGAAAACGCATCCCATGCGGCCACCCAGCAGGCCCTCACGTGGTGCAGCCGTGAGAGAAGTCCCAGCAGAGGACAGCAGAGGGGCCAGCAGGGAGAGGCAGTGTGGCAACACCACGGTGGGGGTGGGATTACAGTGAGGGCACATCAGAAGCCAGGCACAAGGCCACGCCCTGTCCATGAGCTGGATCAGTTAGCTGCCAGAGTCCCAGGGAGCTGCTTCGAGGACTTTGTAAGTCAGATGGAATTTATTCTTACAACGCAGCCACCTCTAACAGGCTTGCTTCCTTTCCTGTGAGCCCTGTGGGCTGCCCTCCCCACCAAAACAGCACAGAGAGGGCATGTGCTCATGCGGCCACACTCTTGCCAGGCATCCCGCACTGCATCTGGGCCTCAGCCTTGAGCTACAATTGTTTATTTTTCCCGGTAAATGCATTACCCTCAAGTGAAAAAATACAAGGGAAACAACATTCATAAGTCTTGAATCCTGAGGCCTCGCTCCTGTATCAGTGGATAACTTAGCTAATGTTGGCAAGAAGATGGGGGGAAAGGGGCATGGAATACCTTCAAATCTGGGTCCTACAACCAGAAAAGATGAAAATCTTCTCCGAGCTGTTAAAGAGAGTGAAACAGAACATCTGAATTGCAAAATGCTTGAAGATCAGCATGCTGTTACCCACGGGAAGCAACTGTTTATTTTTTTCCCTCAGTAGAAAAGGTGACACTGTAGTCACCAAACACTTGGGAAAGCATTATAGACTCTGTCATCATTAACATTACTTTTACAGGCATCACCCTGAAGGTGACTAATGGATAAAACAAGACAAAAGACAAAAAAGTATACCATTGTATATCTTTGACTCTTTTTTTATAACAATGACAATAATAGCTAACTTTTATGGAACACTAGATTATAGGCCTAGCATTTGACCTGGCATTTTATTACATGATTATGTCCTTTCATTTCTAGAAATAATGAGCATTAAGGAGAATCTCTTTAGTGACTATGAATCAGATCTACTAAATTGTAGGTTCCTTAAGGGCAAGCACCAAGCTTCATTCATCCTAGCTCAGTGCTAGGAGCAGAGTGAGCTTTCAAAGAATGTTTTTAAAATCATTTTTATAAAACCTCATGAAGGATTTGCTAGCTATGAGCTGGTTGAAGTATTCACCTACGTCGTTTGAGACAATGCCTTTAAATAATGTTTGTGGAACTTGTTTAACACACTTTTAAAGAATGCATAGTTAGGCCGGGCGCGGTGGCTCAAACCTGTAATCCCAGCACTTTGGGAGGCCGAGACGGGCAGATCACGAGGTCAGGAGATCAAGACCATCCTGGCTAACCCGGTGAAACCCTGTCTCTAGTAAAAAAAAAATACAAAAAAATAGCCGGGCGAGGTGGCGAGCGTCTGTAGACCCAGCTACTCGGGAGGCTGAGGCAGGAGAATGGCATAAACCCGGGAGGTGGAGCTTGCAGTGAGCCGAGATCTGGCCACTGCACTCCAGCCTGGGCGACAGAGCGAGACTCTGTCTCAAAAAAAAAAAAAAAAAAAAAAAAAAAGAATGCATAGTTAGTGCATCATTCCCTTTTATAAGGTACTGAGCACTGCTGCAAAAGAAAAAAATATTTCATGGCAATTCATTAAGCAGAACATTGTCCACACCTAGCATTTCAATGTCTCAAAGTGAGTATTTTCTACAAATAGAAGACAGCATCTCAAATACCAAATGCTAAAATTTTCCATCAGTTTTGTTTGTTAGACAATTACAGTACCATAAAAAGGACCTCTTCAGCCTATATCTTATCCATGAAAAATCCTCTGAAACCATTCACTCAACCTGACAAGTACAGCAATTAGAACTAATTACAGAAAGATTGACCTAAATTAGGGCAAAGATTGAACTATACAATATGTTGGTTAAAAAAAAGTGTACACAGGCCGGGCACAGTGGCTCATGCCTGTAACCCCAGCACTCTGGGAGGCCGAGGAGGGCGGATCATGAGGTCAGAAGATCAAGACCATCCTGGCTAACACGGTGAAACCCGGTCTCTACTAAAAAATACAAAAAATTAGCCTGGCATAGTGGCAGGCGCCCGTAGTCCCAGCTACTCAGAAGGCTGAGGCAGGAGAATGGCGTGAACCCGGGAGGCGGAGCTTGCAGTGAGCCGAGATCACGCCACTGCACTCCAGCCTGGGCGACAGAGTGAGACTCTGTCTCAAAAAAAAAAAGAAAAAGTGTATACAATTTGAATGTTGATAAGACATCTACAAATATTGCTAGTGCAGTTGCAATCCAAAAATAACATGTGTAAATTCTTGTTGGTAGTTTAGAACATATTTTCCCATGACAGTGAAGTTATAAGTGACAATTACTGTGTGATGATATGGAAAGATTTTTGTCCAAATCCTAGTCCTTGATTAGACACTCATCCAGATCAGCCACAGGTTCTCCCTCTCTGGGGTGGAGGGCAAGGAAGATAGCAAGGACAGATGCGCCCTGTCTGTTACACACATGTCCGGCCCCTGAGCTGGCTGATTTAGATGGGGACAACACGTGGGCCACAGGGGCTCCACCTAATGAGCCGGAGCCTGGACTGGGAACTGATTTACTTCTGTCCATTTCCTCTCACCCCACACACTGGTCCTGGTCTTCGGTGGAGCAGGGAGTGTGGATGGTGCTTGTATTTGTCTGCTCAGGCCATCGTGACAACGTCCCATGGCCTGGGGTGCTTAAACAGACATGTATAGTCCCACAGTTCTGTAGTCAAGAAGTCTAGGATCAAGGTGTCAGGAGATGTGACTTCTCCTGGGGCCTCCCTCATCCTTTTTGCTGGGTCTCCACATGGCCTTTCCTCTGTGTGAACATGCCTGGTATCTCTGTGTCCAAATGTCCTTTTCTTATGAAGACTCCAGTCAGATTGGAATAGGACCCAACATACTGCCCCAATTTTAACCTAATTTCCTCATTAAAGGTCCTATCTCCAAATAAGGCCACATTTTGAGGTACTGGGGATTGGGACCGTAGCATACGAATTTGGATGGGAGACGTGAGGGATGCAATTCAGCCCCTAACAGAGCTCATTTATCTTCAGAAAAGAGGAGCAAAGGGAAGATACACATTTATTTGTCCCTCAGATCTAGAGCAGAGCTGGAGGGAGCTCCTCACATCGAAGGCAGCCCAGGCCCACGCACTCACACTAACCCATCCTTTCACACTATGATGATACACTTTTGGATGCTTGTCCCCTCCAAATCTCATGTTGTAACGTGATCCCAGCGTTGGAGGTGGGCCCTGCTGCAAGGTGTTTGGGTCGCAGGGGTGGGTACCTCATGAGTGACTTGGTGCCCTCCCCACAGGAATGAGTGAGTTCTCGCTCTATTCACTCCCACAAGCGTTGACTGTTTAAAAGAGCCTGAGAGCTCTCTTGCTCCCTCTCTTACCGTGTGACACAACACACCTGCCCCTCCTTTACCTTCTGCCATGAGTGAAAGCTTCCTGAGGCCTCCCCAGAAGCAGATGCTGGTGCCATGCTTGCACAGCCTGCAGACCGTGAGACAAATAAACCTCTTTCCTTTATAGATTACCCAGCCTCAGGTATTTCCTTTATAGCAATGCAGAATGGACTAATGCACGATAAAAGGGCCAAGAGCTAAAAAAGCACAAACCCTCCTCCCACCCCCGACTCCCTGAAAGAGGGTGATGTCAACGAGCATAGCCCTGAGGACCCAAGAGCCCCTAACCACTTGCCTTTCCCCACCAGCACCCCAGCCAGGAGACTCCTTGGTCTTGACACAGGACAGTTTGGAGAGGGATAGGGTAGAGGGGTATCAGGTAGGGGAAGGACACTGGGGGCTGGAGCTCCCTCAAGAGGCTGCAGTGAATGACGAGAGTCATTTTCTTAGGCTATACACCAAAAGAGTATTGAATCCATAAAGTGGGTAGATTGTTTTATGAAGAATTCTGGGTCCCAAGAACATGGAATCACCATTAGAAAGTGAGAGCAAGAGGAGAAAGAGTGTCTCCTCCTTCCATGCACTGCTCAGGGTGGACCCTGTGTGAGCTTTGGAAAGGAGGTGATTTGATTTCGCCAGTCTTCTGTGCCCTTTACCAAAGCCCTCTCTCCTGGTGTTGCTCATTTTTGTTGAAACCCTCAAATGTCCCCACTTCCAAAATGAGTATGTCTGCTGTCCTCCCAGAATCCCCCACGCCACCACGCCGCCCTATCTGCCGTCCTCCCAGAATCCCCCATGCGGCCAGGCCGCTGTCTGCTGTCCTCCCAGAATCCCCCACGCCGCCCTGTCTGCCGTCCTCCCAAAATCCCCCACGCCGCCACGCCGCCCTGTCTGCTGTCCTCCCAGAATCCGCCACGCGGCCCTGTCTGCTGTCCTCCCAGAATCCCCCACGCCTCCACGCCGCCCTGTCTGCTGTCCTCCCAGAATCCCCCACGCCGCCACGCCGCCCTGTCTGCTGTCCTCCCAGAATCCCCCACGCCGCCACGCCGCCCTGTCTGCTGTCCTCCCAGAATCCCCCACGCCGCCACGCCGCCCTGTTACAGTCCCCACGCCTCCATGCAGTCCTGTTGTAGGGAAAGGAGTCTGATTGAAGCGAGCTCACCTCGTGATATGCCTGCAAAGTACTCAGAAGTATTTCCATTGTCAAGGATATCCGAAAATGCACATGAATCTACACAGGAGGAAATGAAGAAGGAACCACGAAATACTCACCTGTGCATTCCTGGAATCAAACAGGCCTGGAATGCAATGAACACATGTTGGTCTGAACTGAGCAAGGTCCACAGAGCACATTCCTGCAGGATGCTCCCCCAAGCACTCCCTGCCTTTTCCTTTCTCCCTGGCTGAAGGTAAAGATTATCGCAAAGCTCCAAGCAACCCTTCCAGTGGCAGCAGGTGGAGACAGAAGTAGAGGCAGGAATGGAGGTATTCCATGTAAACCACGAAATTAGCACATTTGACTTCTGTTCAAGCACCAAGCAGTTCCTAGGAGCCTTATGAATGCCAGCCCATTTAATCCTCATGAGAATCCTGCAAAGTAAGAAGCAGAGGCACATAGAGGTTCAATCAGTTTTCCAAAGACAGAGGTATGATTCCAACCCAGGCCACGTGTTCTTGCCTCTTAGCCCCACATCTCTATGCCTTCAGTTTACAATCAAGGTTGAAAGTTTACAACCAACTATACAGGTAGAAATACAACTGTATCTCTATCAGTTTCATAAGACCAAAGTAAGCAATAGTGATGAATTGATCAATAAATGATTACTGAAAAGTTGCCACAAGGAAGACAACTGTCCCTGCACAGCACGTAGTCGAAGTCTCCTCGGGGGCTTCTCAGCCTCTAGGTACAAACGGAATCAAAATCACTGCTCTTGTGGAAACCACTGCGAGTCCATGTGCCACCCATGTGCATTTAGAATAAGCCAACCCCTTTAGTGGCTGCAGCGGTGCCCAGTTGAAGCTTCACAAGCAGATAGCAGGGTGGATTTGGAGCCCATCGCCCCACAGCCAGACACCTTGTGCTCTTCACAGTGAAACAATCACGTCCCACAGCCTGCTTCCACCCACTCTGGACCCACGAAGCCTCACTTGGTTCTTCCTGTGAGGTTGGGGGGTGTTTCCGTGAAATGACAGTCTTCACTACCTGGTATTCTCCACATTCTTCTTAGATGCGCTTTGCTCATGAATGCTGTCCCAGGACTTCTCGCGGGCCTTCATGGCCTGGATCAGCATGACAGTTGAGAAGGGTGTCACTTGGGTAGAGTGTCCTGGGACTCTCAAAGGTGCATTTCCTTGAGGTGATGCTCAGACCTCTATATTCCTCAAGTGTCCTTCCTTCTTTCCTTTTCTACCTCTCTCCTTCCCAATGAGTGCATAATCATTGAGTACCTACTGTGCACATTGCATTCACTAAAACTGTACTGTGCCCCATGTGGAAACGAGAATGGTCCTTTCCCTCACCTTGGGTCATGTTTGGCTACCCCAGAGGGCTTCTCGTGCCTTCAAGACTCTCAGACTCTTGCTCCTTCAGTTGTGCCTGAAGCCTCACTCTCCAGTGAGAGGCTCAGACTCACACTCCTGGTGCAGGGCCAGGGGACCTGTCTCCGGGACAAACATCACTGGCTGAGCTCACCACTTCATGCTCCTGCAGTCCTCTTTTCCTAAATAAAGACCATGCAAATCTACAATGACTCTGAGCTTGCCTCAGTGAGTTCATCAGACGCCCAGACACATCTGTAACCCTAGCTTCTGCTCAGTCTGGAGCCTCTACTACATATGAAATGTTACATGATGAGATAAACAATAAATACTAGGTCTTCACGCCAGTGGAGAAGAAGTCTCAGGCAGTACAGAGTGGAGATGAATTTCAAGGTTGAATGGTATCTTTGTGCCCAGGTTCCTGGGCTGTTCATTGTCTCCATGAGGTGCAAGAGATAACAGGAACAAAAAGACCAGCCCACAACTCTAGAGACTGGCTTTGGACAACAGAAGAATCTTCCCACTGTTGCATTTCTGGTTATAAAGGCTGGTTAGGGAAGAAAATATCTGAGAATATGATTCCATCAGGAGGAATTGCGATTCCAAAACTTCCACGTATACTTTATCTTGCAAAGGAGTGGAAAACCAATGTGACGGTCTAAAGGAGGCTCAAACAGAGATTCAGTAGGAACCATGGTCCTCCACCACCTCAGACCTTCAGAACATGCTGTGCAGGGTGGTACTGCGGGTGGCCCTTCAGGGGACAAGGAAGTAGAGAACTGACCAGCAGGGAACAAAGCAGAGCTCAAAAGAGGATGGAATGCCCAGGACTCAGGAGCTGGTTAGGAAAGAGACCAGAAGGACAGAGCCCCAGGGACTACTGAGGGGAGTGGGGAGTAGTGATTGCTTTGCCATACTCAGATAAAGGGCCTTTCTCATCAGAGCAAACAGGGAAGGGAACCTAACCCACAACCCAGAGGCAGCACAAGGTGCTGTGCTTCAAGGTTGGCTGTGTGATGTATTAGCCGCAGGGTCATTGGCAAGATGCCCTCTTGAAGCCTCAGCCTTCTCAGCTATAACATGGGGATTCTTGCTTGAGCCTGGGAGGTGGAGGTTGCAGTGAGCCGAGATTGTGCCACCACACTCCAGTCTGGGTGAGAGAGTGAGACCCTTGTCTCAAGAAAATAAAATAAAATGGGGATTCTGCTCATTGTAATGAAGATGAATGAGAGGGACGTAGGCAAAGCTCTTAGTACAACCTGTGGTCCATGCTAGCCATTGTTACCACAAGCTATTATTTACGCTTACCTTCTTACAGGATGGAAGGTATTTTAAAATTTTTTTCACCATTTGGTTCAGTGTTCCAACAGTTCATCATTTATTTGTTTACAAATGAGTTATAATAATCAAACAGTCACCAAAAGAGTGCAAAGGCATCCTGCCCAGTTTTACAGCTTATTCTAGACCTGTAGTCTTTAGGGGTTCTCAAAGCTGAGAACCTTCCCAGACACCCTCCCAGAAGGAGACCTCACAGCTCCCTGTTCTCGGGGAGTTCAGGCTGCTGGATTAGGAAAACCATCCTTCCACCCTTGCTCTGACAGCAGCGTCTCCTTCCATCGCTGAGCCCGTAAGTCCCCGACACTTGTCCGTCTCCACTGCAGCTGGGCAAGGGCCTGTGACCAGCCTGGTTTGGGAAAAAAACACCTTAAAAGGAAAACTTCTGGGAGAGATTTTTCTCTCTGAATAAAAAATGAGAGACACACAAGGAGGGTGCTCTGTGCCAGCCCTCCTTCCTGCCTTTCAACATTGTCCTGTGAGGGAATGTTCGAAACTACCCCTAGGATCATAAGGACAGCCACCTAGACATTGTTGAACAGCAGAACAAACCCTGGAAAACGCTCCTCTGTGGAATTCTCCTTAAGGTGTCAGTCACTTCAGTTGGATACGCTCTTACCTGCAGCCTCAGACATGCTCTCACTGTTTACACGTCAGATACCCGTTTCTTGAGACTCTGTCTTTGCTGCTAAAAACATGGCACGGCTTTGCTGTTTTCTGGCTATGTGACCTTAGAAGATCTACTGAATCACTCTGATCCCTAGTTTCTTCTTCTGTTACATGAGGATCATCATAGGATTACCTGGAAGGATTGCAAAAATAGAAATGCAAGCATGTAGACATCCGCAAGCACACACTCCCCAGCTGAGACATCTGTAGTTTGTAAGCCATTTGCACTTGACTCGTGAGTGCTTCCAAGGGTTTGCACTGGAAACATCCTCTCTGAAGTCTTGTTTACATTGGTATTTTGCTTAACAAACCCTTTCATCACAGACTATGCAAATGGATATTATCTATTCCAGGCCAGCGGAAAGGCCCTGCAGCGGGGCTGGGGAGACATCGTGTGCTTTGATTTTAAACACAGTATGTAAAATTTCCCAGAACAGTTGCAGAGATAGAGCTGGAAGACAATGCTGATCAGCCACCTAACAGGCAGTGGTGGCTAGACAGCCCCAGACTGCGGTCCATGTCCTTATGACCTAGGCTGCAGAGGACTGATGAAGTCAGCTTCCTTTGCAGTTCCTGGGGTTCTGAGCAGCGACTTTTCCCTCTTCTAAGTACAGAATGTCCACATAGATGGACTAGTCACTAACTAAACTATAAACTGGATGGCTTTGATCTTCACTTTTGTATTATCCCATTAATATTCACTAAACTCTAACAAGTAGCCTTGGGTTACACAATCTTATTGTCCTCTAAAACACAACAAAAAGCATACTTTAAAAGAACTCAAAATACTTTGAAATCATCTTTAAACAAATCCATAAGATTTCCCTAGAAAGTTAATAAGCACTTAAGGTAAGGAATGCATTAAAAGGAACAATGAATACATTTTAACCTAAATAAACAACCCAGCATTGGAGTCAAGACCAGGGCCTGGGAATCTCCACCCAACAGGAAAAGCTCAGATCTCCCCTTCACCTAGAGAAGGCTCCAGAAACAGGCCTTTCAAACAGAGAGAGAGAAATTCTGGTTTTCCTCTTCCTCCTTCATTTTCACTGCCTGAGGCTTCCTCTCCAGGGCTGCTGAGATGAGGTAAGGACAACTTACCTGAGTAAGAGAGTCCTAGAGAGGACTCCCCTTGAGTACTGGACCGTGTCCGCCAACCTCAGGCTGCGTTCAGTCTCCTTCCTTCCTTCACGAGTCACATCTGGATAGACAAGATGGTCAGTGGTTGTTATTTTGCATAAGTTCACCCACAACAGCTATTGCACATATTCTCCATGTCAGGCACTGCTCTGAGTCTCTGCCCACATTATCACCTTCGGTCCTTACAGAATGTCTGACTGGGTGGGGATGGTTGTTGCTATTTTACACATGAAAAACGAAGACTTGTGGAGGATAAAGAACCTGCTACAGTCACACAATTCAGTCCAGTGCTGCTCCCATCCCGGTTTCGTTACAAGGCGTCCCTGCTTGGAAAGCAATGCTCTCCTTCTCTCTTAAGAACCCCCATCTACCTTCGTGGCCAGTCCTGCCCTCCCTCGGGAAGAAGCTGATTCGACATCTTTCTGAGATCCTTATCATGTGAAAAGCATCCGCATGGTGCGGGCTCAATGGAGGCTGAGGCTTGTTTTCACCTGCATGAGAGGATAGCTGCCCCCAGAGGCCCAGAGGACCTGGAGGATGCGTGCTGCACACGGTGCCCAGGCCACAGGCACGTGGAGCAGCTCCGGGTTTCTACTTCACTCCGGGTAAACACGGGCAAAAGCCCTATCTCAGTGTATTTTCTTCTTCCCCTGCCCCCATATGCTCAGCACATCCACTTTTTGTCGTGTTTTAGAGGAGAATAAGATTGTATAACCCAAGGCTACTCATTAAAGTCTGACTTCCAGAGCTCTTCCAAGTCACCCTTGGTGAAGGGGAGTGACAAGATACCAAGTGAAAAATGTTACTTAAAGTCCTAAAGGGAAGAGGGGATTCTCCACAGTCTTCTCTTAGTGAGTTATCAAGTTCATCACCAGCGGCACTGCTCTTCTGGAAAATCAGCAAAATTGCTGCAAATGTGCTTCAAAATACTCAAAACATCTTTCTAAGCAATAAAATACCACTACTTAGAAAATAAGTGTCTGTGCTGTCATTGAGAAGTAAATCAACAGGCAATTTGATAGAAATAATTAAGATTTACACATAGGTAGTAACTAGACCTCACATTTGGGTATTGCTTTTTTCCTGCTTCCTTTTCATTGTAGGTATTAGGATTATAGATTTAATTTTTTATACATAAAATAAGCCTTCCAAGAGGAAATGTTCATTGAGGATTTCAATGCCTTTCTATGCTTTCCTACTGTTCACCTGCTTGATCTGAGGCCACGCCTTTCTGTTTCAGAGAGGAATTAAAAAAACACCCTCTAAGGTACGTAAGATCGCTTGAATTGTATTAGTTCTAGAAAGGGGACTTTTGCTCTGTTTCCAATAACCGAGTGAGTGCAGAGAACACGTCCGCTGAGTGAGATCACACAGAAAGGAGAGACTGGGATCCTATTACAGCCTTGGGTTGGCCTAGATTCATCTGTTCAATGCGTATAATAGCTTTGGGACTTGGGACAAGTGAAGTATCTCAGGGACTTATTTTTCCTTATTTTATACATTTGACAAATATTTATGGAGCGCCTAGTAAACAAAACAAAGAGGTCTTACCAGATGACCCTCAAAGTCTCTTCCAAACCTAAAGGTCTGTGAACCTCGTCTGTGAGTTAGTCTAGTCTAGAGTCTATACTAACGCCACACAAGTATCACTTTAACCAACTGTTGTTCAGTTCTTTAGTACATAGTGAGCTGTGCGCGCTGACTACTGTGCTAAGTCGAGCAGGAGTTTTTTTTTTTTTTTTTTTTTTTTTAAGATAAGAGCCTCAGTGTCTCTTACTATCCTGTTGGGAAAATAATGTATTTTTAAAAAACAAACAAACAAAAAAAACAGTAATTTCCAGTGTTGTGAGAGTTCAATAAAGGGAGAGGGCAGCCGGACAGGGAGTAATAAGGAAAAATTCCCCAAAGGAAATGGCACAGAAGTCAAACCTTGATGGGTGAAAAGAACTGTGGAAGAGGAAGAGAAAGGCATCCCCATCAGGGGCTGAAGGAGTACAGCCCTCAAGCTGAGCAGAAAGCAAGTCAGCCCTGTGAAACGGAAGCCCTGCGGGAAGGAGGGAATGTATCGAAGGCAATTTGCAGTTACAATGCAATTCTCCTGCTAACTGCCTGGAGTTAGGTCAAACTTCATAGCCCTGCACAAGACTGCCCTCACTTCAGATGCCAGCTGGACGCTCTGGGGTGCCCAGGCCACCTGCACGTCTGACCAACTAGCTACAAATTCAGGGCTTCCCTTGACCCTCTCAGGTTTCATAATTGACTAGAATGACTCAAATAATTCAAGAAAGTGCTGTTCTTATGACAACAGTCATTAGAAAGGATGCAACTCAGCAGCAGTCCAATGAAGAGACACACAGAGAGGTTTGCAAGTGTCACAAATCAGGATGCATTGCTCTCCTGGCATGTCAATGTGAATCACCAACCAGGAAAGGTCACTTGAGCTTCAAGTGTCCAGAGTTTTTACTGGGGCCTCACTGAATGAAGGATTGATTGAAGCACTGGCCATGTGATTGAACTCAATCTCCAGCCTCTCTCCCTCCCCAGAGGTCTCCCTCCCCAGGGGTCACTGATATCACATGGCTCAAAACACCAGCCCTCTAATCACATTGTTGGTCTTTAGAGCATGCCAGTCCCCATCCTGAAATTGTCCAGTGATGCTCCATGAGTCACCTCATTGGCATAAACTCAAGTATGGTCTAAGGGTCCCACCACAAATAACAAGGACTCCCATCACTGAGGAAATTACAAAGGTTTAGAGGCTTCCTCCCAGAAACCAGGGAAAACAACCAGTCAAATCCTTTCTTATACAACGATAATCGATTGGAAGTTAGTAGTAGTTGGGGGCTCAAGAAACTAAGGATGCAGTAGAAACATTAAGAACCTCTTTAATCTAGGAAAAAAAAGTGTATTTAAATACATAGAGTACTTTAGCCAAACATAAGAGAAGAAAATTAAAATTGTCTAGGAATATTATATTGTGATCCATAAAAAATAATTACAATTAAACTTATGAGATGTTTAAGGACTACATGAAAGAAACAAAAAGGCAAGACCTTAAAACATTGAATTTTTTAAAAGATAGGGATTTAGAAAAAGATGGGAACTGGAAGTAAAAGGTATAATAAATGAAAGGAACCCAAAATATGTGATAGCAATCTATTTTAAGCCACAGTTTCACAGCTTCAAAGGGGCAGTTGAGGACCAGGGTCTGAGGGCAGGAAGCAGGAAGGATATGTGACCAGGATTTACACTCTCCACAGGAAGACCCCACTCCTGTGTTCAGAGCTCCCTTCCAAACCTTTAATGATCAATTTTACTTTGGAAATTGTTATAAAAAATTGTCTCAAGAAATGGAGAATCCGCTTTGTCTTCCAAGTGATGATCATCTTCCCTTCCACTTCTACAGACCCCAGTCACAGCAATGTGGCTATGAGAGGGGAGAGGGCAAGAAGGGGACAGGGCCCAGAATGTTTAGGAAGCACGGATCAGGGGACACTACATGAGGAAGAAGAAAACTAAACATGGGATGGCTTTGGTTCCTGGCTTAGCTGACTGTGTGGACAAATAATGATTCTATTAACCAAGATGAAAAATGTTAAGAAGAGGAGCAAACGTCAAGGTCAACTTTAGGATTTTGAGACATCAACATGGAGATGGACAGGAAGGAAGTAGAAAGACAAATCTGGGGGCCGGAGGTCCACATTGTCATCTGTTTTTAATTACTTACATGGAAACTCTTTAAATTTAAAACAGACCCTTTCAGCTGGAAGAAAGGTTGCTCTCCCAAGTTTAATTATTTGTATTTATATGTATTGTGTCTGTGTGAGAGGGGGATGGATGGATGGATGATGGATGGATGGATGTTGGATAGATAGGTAGATAGATTAGTGTAGTAACTACCAACTTTGTCATCAGAATTTTTATCAGCCAACTTAACACAAATTCTTTCTGGGTTTCTGTCTGTAGTAGAACATTTGTATTACTTCCAAATTTATCAAATAGCAAAGAAAACTGACAACCAGAAGAAAATTAATCTTTATGAAATTCCACTTCTGTCAAGCATTTATTCTTGAGCCATCTCATTTAATCTTCATCATGACCCTGAAAATCAGCCTATAAATCCTATTTTCTCATGTAAGGAAAACCAGCATCTGGAGGGTTCTGCTCCAAGTTCCACGACCAGTCAGTGTCAGAGCCAGCACTGAAATCCAGCAGGCGAGGGATGGCCAGGAAGGGGAGCGTCAGACAGGCAGGTAGTCCTTGCAGGCTTTCTAGTCCAGTGGGAGTGTTGAGATTGAGTTGAGTGATATGATACTTGAATGAGATAAAAATAACTGAGAACAAAAGGAAGGGATGCCAAAGTGGACTTAGGAAGGCTGTCAAAAGAGCACTGAGGTGAGCCCAAAAGGAGACAAGGCTGCTTGCATGGGCAGCCATGGAGGAGGAAAGAGCAGACAGAGATCATTAGAATATAGAACAGAGGCCCTGTATCTCCCCACCTGTCTGTCCTCTCCAACACATGCTACTGGCTGCCAGTGGCTCCCGCCTCCAATGCATTGATTGCCAGTCCATCCTACCACAGTTAGGCCTTGTTTAAAATTCTCCTGAAGGTCATCATCACCTTCATAGAAAGTCTGAGGCCTTAGCATAGCACCGAGGCCCATGGGACCTCTGATTCCCCTGGGCCACTCCATTTCCTGCTGCCACTGCCAAGCACACTGCGCTCTCCTGGCTGGTCCCGACACGTCTGGATTTCTTAGTTCTCCGTGTCTCCGCACATGTTCCCTTAGCCCCAAATGTCACCACCTGCTTTTCATGTCAGTGCCCTCTTCTCATTTAAATTTCAGCTCGATAAACTAAAATGTGGCTTTCTATGAAAAGACCTCTGACAAGCCCAGCCCTCACACACACACACGCACATGCACACACACGTGCATCTGTGCACATATGGACATGCCTCTGAGTCCACTTCTCTTGATAAACTCATTGCACTGAGTTTTTGTCATGCTGAGTTTTTGCAATTGGACAGGAACTAGAGTTTTTCCTGCTTGTGTCTAAAGTGTGTAACATGCTATGTTTTCAATACATATTTGAGGAAGATGGCAGGGACAGAGGATGGAAATGGGGGAAGGAAAGAGAAAATGACTTAGCAGGGAGAACAGCAGTCCTCTCCTAAATCCAGGTAGAGGCCTCACCTGGCCCCCATCCCCACTAATGGCAAACATAATGTCCTCAATCACTAGACGCCAACTTAAAAATTTTTAAACTATTTTTCATGTATTGCTTTTTAGAACGTAATTGCAAACACTGTAAAATTGAATCATTATTTTCCATTGCAATATGAGTCAAGATATGAGTTAAAGGGTTTTTGCAGCCTCATCCAGGCATCTGACCTTCATGGTAACAATTACTAAATCATGGTAAAAATCATAAATATATAATTACACAGAATTATGAAATAAATGAGTCCTGAGTTCCCATTAGCAGACTTAGAAATTTGCTCCAAGCAGGTGAATCAGGAACAGCACGGTTGCTGACCTTGGAGAAGTCCCTCCATTTCCTGTGACTTTACTCACCCATCCACAGAGCAAAAGGAGTGAAGACTCACCATTGGAAGGGCTTTGGGAGGCTGATTTGCTCACTGGGTGTTTCTGCTTCCATTGTTTATTTTAATTTTATTTCATTTTATTTATTTATTTATTGAGACAAGGTTTCACTCTGTTGCCCAGGCTGGAGTATAGAACCACGATTACAGCTTATTCCACCTCCTAGGCTCAAGTGATCTTCCCACCTCAGCCTCCTGAGTAGCTAGAACCACAGGCACACATCGCCACGCCCAGCTAATTTTTGTATGTTTTGTAGAGACGGGATTTTGCATGTTGCCCAAGGTGGTCTCAGACTCCTGGACTTAAGTAATCTGTTCACCTCAGCCTCCCAAAGCACTGGGATTACAGACATACAAGCCACCACGCCCAGCCTGCTTCCATTTTTATAACTCCTCATCATGAAGCCACCTGACTCCTGTAGATCTTACTGTCCCCTGACAAGAGTGAGAGCCTCTGAGTTCCTGGGTGCTAGCACATCACAGCCCACCGAAGGGCTGGCAAGAGGGTGGGCTCAGAGCAGGGGCCCTGGGACCTGCGACCCAGCTGGCTCAAAGTTATTCTGGGGCAGGAGGAATGGCTCCCCCCAAGACTGGAGTGTGGGGTGGGGCTGGTGGAAGGGCTCAGAAGTCCCAGGGAAGTCCCAGGCACACAGCAGGAGCCAGCAGAGCCTCTCTCTCCCGGCTGGGGCCTGGCTGGGCAGGGCTGTCCTGAGCTCTTCTTCCCAGTTACCTCGCCTCATTCTGCTCTTTCTCACCCTAATCCAGGGAAGGAAACAACAGCACCTCCCAGAGGAAATGAAATAAAAGGACTTTGTTGGAGGCTGAGGACAGAGGAAGCCACTCCAGGGATAAACAGGTCACGGAGAAAGGGATGGTAAAGAAGTGAGATCGCATGAGCGCGAACACTTTATTCTCACACCTCTGCTACCACGATCTGGGCTCTAGGGGGGAACACACGAACGTTCCTAAGCCTTTTCCACCAAACACACTCACATGTGAAATGGTTCAAGTACAATGAAGTGTCATCCAAGTTCAGTGATAGCTGATGTATAACAACACTTTCAGCATTTGCCGTTTGCCTGCTCTGACAAAAACTCTCATGATATTTGCTCGTGGATGAAAAACAAAGAAGGCTCCAAATTATTTATTTTCCTACCCCTTTGTCTGCCAGGCATTGGACTCAATATTACTCCACATATGTTGTTCTGGTACAACATTATTCCCTTTCTTTTGATGAGGAAATGGAGATTCAAAAGCACTAAGTAACTTTTCTCAAACACCACACCTTGTCAATAGCAGGGTGTGGATGCACACAAGGGCCTCTTTCTCCCCAGGGCTCCCAGATGGACATGCACCATGGCTCACAGCAGGGCCAGGCACACGCGGACCCGTACAACTTGGAGTGTCATGTGAGTAAACATTTACTATATGTTTACGCTTTAACTCTTTTATGGCAAATGAGATTACTTTTCCATTTGCAGTATACGTTTTCCTTTAAAAAGAAACCTTTATTTAAATTTTTTTTATGTTTAAGAAAAACATCAAGAAGTTATACAAATGACTGACACTGGCCAGCCCGACACGTCCTCACCTGCCCTGGCCCCAATATCAAGCACAGGCTTTGAGGTTTCAGCTGTAGTTTTCCATGGCTTCTGAGCATATACAGCATTGTGTATGATGGTGCTTGTCAGTAACCCGCATCACCCTGAATGACAACCTGTAGTTCCTACACACAAGGCAGGTGTCCAGGCTACCTTGGAAATAGCTCCACATGCCCACTGTGAATTATGCTTATTCAGGCCACTGAAGGCTGGGAAACCTCAGAGTTATCCAGAACCAATGCTTTACAATGCAAATAGAAAGCAAATGAGGCTGAGCCAGAAGCATCCACACAGCCAGCACCTTTTCCACATGCAAGCAGCACTCAGAACCACACAGGCGGCGGTGGGGGGCGGGGGGGTGGGTGGACTGGGCCCCAGAGGGACACCCAATGGCTAATTGGGCAACTGGGTCCCTGAGTCCTGACTCCCTCAGTAAGTAACAGCCGAGTTAATAGATCTGTGAGAATTCGCCGATGAGTCACCCAACAATTTCCATTTGTCGCTTACCATAAGGCCAGCATTAAGCTTAGTGCTTAGGAAATCTGTAAAGAATAATCATGGTTCCTGATTTCAAGGGGCTTTCACCCAAGTGGAAGAATAAAAGTTAACTAACAAAATGAGTAAGAGAAATGTGCTAGAAAAATAAGGAATAAGAGAAAGAACAGGAAGAGGAGGAAGAAAGGCCTGTGGAAGAACTGGTGGGGGAGGGGAGAGGTCACTTCCAGCTAGAGCTCTCCAGGAAGGTCTGAGGGAGAGATGAATCTGAGCTGAGTCTGAAAGAGGGTACAGGTGGAGTAAAAAATTTACACAGGTGGAGGCAGACTGGAGGGTGAACTGCATCTGGGCTTGCTACAGGCTTGTAGCTGGAGTCTGGACCTACCTTAAAAGCCCCCAAACCAGGGGCATAAGAGTCCAAGACAGCAGATACCTTAGTAAGTCATGCATTTTAAGTGTCTTAAGCAACCGAGCTTTCCTTGTACTCTCGGGAAAAATAACCCTTAAATCCTACTCATATATTGATATTTTTAGTCAGTGAAAATAACCACCTTTAGCTAAAAGTGACCCTGAGATTCAAGAACAGAAAAACATCTCCTGGTTTGCTATACGGTTCTTGTTTTGTCTTGTTTGTTTATTGAGATGGAGTCTCGCTCTGTTGCCCAGATTGGAGTACAGAGGCATGATTTCAGCTCACGGCAACCTCCACTTCCCTGGTTCAAGCAATTCTCCTGCATCAGCCTCCTGAGTAGCTGGGACTACAGGCGCCCACCACCACACCTGGTTAATTTTTTTGTATTTTTAGTAGAGAGGGGTTTCGCTATGTTGGCCAGGGTGGTCTTGAACTCCTGACCTCAAGAGATCTGCCCGCCTCGGCCTCCCAAAGTGCTGGGATTATAGGTGTGAGCCACTGCCCCTGGCTCTGCTGTATGTATCTGTTAGCTAAAACCACCACACAGACTCACACACAAGAACCTCATAACTAAACTACTGAAAGCAAATCCCGCTCAGCAGTCAGTCACACCTTCTATCGAGACGTGTCAGCACGCAACAGTCGCCAGGTGGGATCCTCCTGAGTCTGCCAGGGCAGGCATAGGAGTCCCAGAGCCAGGGCGGGCACTGCTTTGCAAAGTTCTGTTGGTAGCAATTCATGCAGAGGTGCCAGCATGAGAGCACAGGGAATGTGCGTGGCATTATCATATTTTGAATCAAAATAAAATGTGGCCATCAAATGTCTCCCTCAGAAGCAAACACACTGATGCTAATGTACAATCCGGTATTTCCTCAGAATCAGTAACATCTCTGCTTCTAGGTCTTTGTTACTGTAAATCTTGACAAGGTTTTGTCAAGTGATCTTCAAAAGGCCAGAGCCAAGACTGACCGCAGCCCCGTGATTTGGAGGGACATGCCTCAGGCTGACCACTAGGTCCATAGACTGGCCATGCCTGTGCCCACAGCAACTTAGTGACGAGAAACTGATTCGAGTTGATGAGGTGGACGCCTCCAGGGACTTATGAGAGCAGGAACGTAGGCGCACGGAGGGGAATTCTGCTGAGGAGTCAAAAACACTGTATTCTCTGAGGACAGGGAAGATGGGAAGTGGGGGCCTTTGCTGTCCCTCAGGAGGAGGCACCCCATGATGCTACAGGCCCCAGAGCAGCCCTGGAGCGAGGAGGAAACCCACCACAGCTCACGTGCCACAGGAACATGACCTGGGGCAGCCACAGCAAAGCAGGTGACACGGCGACCTCCCTCCTAAAAGCTCAGGTGAGGAAGCCTGGGGGTCCACGTGGTGGCAATGGAAGCCTCCAGGGGTAGCGGGAAGGGCAGGGCTGGCTGTCCATGCTGCCCCACAGCCCAATGCGCTCCAGACGCAAGACAAGCTCCCCTGTGTCCTTACCTTCCTGCACTCATTGCTCTCTGGCCCACCAGCCACCAGGGAGCTCCTGGGCTCCTGCCCTTCTTCACCCACATCAGGCAGACACGTCTGAACTTCCCTTTTCCATATCCCGCAACCCTCCGCCACACTCTTCCTACCGCCGCCCTGCTTCAGACTCCCACTCTGTCCCCTAGAATCCCACAGGCACTTCCCACCCTCGCCCTGGCTCTGGTCTCCAACGTCTCTCAAAACCCTGCCATCCACGCTGCAGCCAGCGTGGTCCCGCCACAGGGCAAATCTGCCTCGTCTCTCCTTCCTCCACAGCTCTCTGGGGACACCGCATTGCCTGCCCTGAAAAGTCGATGCTTCACTGTGGCTTGTTAGGCTGTGCATTGCACGAGGCGGTACATTTGGTTCAGATGCTCTGCAGGTGCGTGAGTCATTCACCAATCCCGTTCATTAAGACAGCTGCCGTCTCACACAGGCTGAGCCATCCCGTTAGGTTTGCCGGGAGGAGAAACCACTCAATAACAGGTACCAATCACCTCGACCACCCTGGGTGGTTCTTCCATTCCTTAATCAGAAACAAGTTCGCCAAACAAAGAGTGATTCCACCGAGCGTTTGTTCCAAGAAAATTTGCCTTGTACTGTGATAAATAACTTGTTCCTTTTTACCCCCAAAATATCAACCATCAATCCTCCAAGCGTAATCCTGGGTCTTCACTGGAATCACGTGAGGGCTTGCAGAGATGTAGATTTGCTGGGTTGCCTTCAGCCTTTTTGACCCAGCATCACCAGGCACCGGGCCCAGGAATCTCTGTATTTAATGAGTCCTACGTTTTAGCACACACTGAAGTTTGGTATCATGGATGTGTCTCCCTAAAGTATAATGTGGGCTTACCCATTTGTATTTCTGCCTACATGGTTTGAAGTGGAAAGTGTTCAGGAGCTTTGAACTGCACTGGCCGGCCGCAGATCAGAGCGCCACCGTGCACAGGCACAGCCCACCGGCCCTGGACTCCTTTCTCCTTTACTGTAACACGTGGGGTCCCTTGGAGGAGAGAGCATGAGGCAGGACCCAGCCGACTACCTGTGTGTGCCATTTCAAGAGAGCCGAGCTACGTTTTGTGAAAGGGCATCATGAATTGTGTCAGAGGCATATAGAATGATCTATTGTAGCATTTTAACATTAACAATCTCAGGACACACCTGGGGCTCATTGAAGGCACTGTAATGAGAAGCCTTCGCATTCACAGACCGTAAGACCACCAATTAGATTCCAAAAAGTAGACAAAGGCACAGTGTCAGACGTGTACAGGCTGTTCTGCCAGGATCTGCCTTTTCATACTTTTCAGCTCATCAATGTAGCTTTGCCCAGCTCCACTCTATTTGCTGTAGAAATTCTTGCTTTGGAGATCAAACACCTACTGTTTTGTTTTGTTTGTTTGTTTTTAGAGACAGGGTCTTGGTCTGTCACACAGGCTGGAGTCCAGTGGCATGATCTCGGCTCACTGCGGCCTCAACCGCTTGGGCTTAAGCAATCCTCCCACCTGAGCCTCCCAAGTAGCTGGGACTACAGGCATGAGCCACAGTGCCCAGCTAATTTATTTTTTACTTCTTTTATAGAGACAGGGTCTCCCTATGTTGTCAAGGTTGGTCTCAAACTCCTGGCCGCAAGTGATCTTCTGGCCTCAGCCTCCCAAAGTGCTGGGATTACAGGCATGAGCCACCTTGCCCAGTCAAGTGTTTTTAATAATTTCCCCCAAACTGAAATATTAGACTCTCTCTTGCCTTCTCTGGAAAGGGTTAGGGAATAGAATAGGAAGGTGTGTTGAGTGTGGAGGATGCAAACAGGGACACTGGCCCCAGGGTCAAGGCAGTAAGAGAAAGACACGTGTTTGTGCCAGCGCAAGGCTGAACATGCTTACAGCGTGATTTCGCGTGCACCACTCCATGTGGGTGTCACCACAACCATGTTGTCATGTAGGACGTACAGCATCTAACATAAGGGACGTGTCTTTATGTCCTGGGGGAAGACAGCTGGTTTCGAGGTGAGGGCTTGGCCTGGGGTCTCACAGCGGTGGGGCCAAGGTTCTGCGGCCTCAGTTTCACCAGGGTGATCAGCCATGGGAGAGGGGGCGGTTCGCTGGCCGCAGGTTTGCGGACACTCGGGATATATCGGCTGCCGTTCCAGGGAGCCTTAGACATCTGTTTTCCTGAATCTTTGTTTTTTTCTGTGTCTCCCAGACATTCTCCATACTCCTCTGCTAGAAACAGAGCAGAAAGGGCCTCGAAGCACAAGCACACGCCCTGGGTTCCTGAGACCGCAGCAAGAAGCAGGGAGTTGTTTTCTTCCATTAAGCGCTGCCCTGAGCAGAAAGAAATCATCTCTAAGCTCCTGTCTTGGGTGACATGCTCCCTGACACAGGGTTGCTTTTCCTCACCTGTCTAAACTAAGTAAAGAGGATCCAGTATCCACTCAACGCTGATCTTTTCAACAGATACTCAAAGGATAAAGCAAGGATCATGTATTCTCCTTCTGTTTAATCCCATAGAGTGGATTGTGAACTTCCAAACACAGACACATTCTTCTGAGGAGAGAGCCCCCTTATCAGTTTGGCCCTGTCCAAAATAACGATAACTCCACGTCGCCTTTGCCTGCAGGATGTATTTGTCCTCTGTCAATAACTAATTGTCAGGATTGCAATTGCCTCTGGAGAAGGGAAATCTGAAAAACATTTACATAAACATAAAAACATTTAGAGCCCAGGCTTCTAAATGCACGTGGGTTACAACCAACCTCCCACTTTAATTATGCTCCCAGTATAACCCTAAGAGCAGAGGGGAAGGCAGCCGTCCTTCCCTTCACTTGGCTCAGCTTGGGTGAGAAGTTCTTAAGAAAAAACACAGACATTCCCAGTTTATTTCTTGAAGAAGCTATTTCTTTTGTAAGGCATAATATCCAGGTGGGTTTTGCATACTTCATGAACAGAACATTTAAGTTGCTCTTAAATTGAATTTTAAGCACAATTTTTAGATATAACCACAGATTATTTGTTTGTTTGTTCAAGCTAAAATTAAAGCTGGCCGTCTACATAAACCGTCCATAGCGCGACAAGGATTTGCGTTCTGCCGCCTGCCAAGAGGTCCACCGGAGACCAAATACCGAGGCAAGCCAGCAATTTGGTGTGGCTGTGCGCGCACTCGTTTCCCTGCCTGAGTACTCTGAGGTCATTAAGGGGTGCTGGGTTCTTTAGGAAGACGTTCTCATTAAGTGAATGGTGTCAAACTGCAGTTTAATAGCAGCCTAGGCATAGGCGTCCATGACACACACGAACACACTCACACACAAAAACATACAAACATATACACTCACACGCACACAGTCACACACGAAAACAAACACACACAAAACACACACATACAAACACACACAAAAACACACGCACAAAACATACACACACAAAACACACACACAAACACACACAAAAACAAACACACTCACACACAAAAACAAACACAAACACACATACAGAAAAACACACACACACACAAAAACACAAACACACACATACACACACACCAACAGACTCACACACAAAAACATACAAACACACAAACACATTCACACACAAAAACACACACACACAAATACACACAAAAACACAAACACACACTCACACACATACACACAAACACACAAACACACACAAACACAAAATGATTATTATATTTACTTATACAAGTTATATTTAAACTATGCCTACATGCAGTATATATGTTGCAAAACTATTCCCCCCTACAGGCCAAGGAGGTTGTTTTTCTCATCTTTAAATTCCTAGAAGTGAGTATTCAGTTAAAAATTATCAGCATATTTGGCTCCAGTTATATTATCCTTGATTTCTGAATTTATTCATTCCGACATAGCTACTGGGCACCTATTGTGTTCCAGACAATCTACAAAGCATATGGATACCAAGACAGTCTTCTCAAGGAATATTTCATCTACCAAACTGAGTATTTTGATCTTATAAATGAATCCATAAGGGATATGGATATTAAAGAAGGGTTAAAGATCAGTAGAAAAGTCCAAGTATTTTTTACTTTGAACATAACCCCCTACGTTTATACTGTTTGCGCAGAAAATAATAATAATAATAATGGCTTCTAAATCCTTCCTTTCTTGTCCATTTGTTTTTTAACTCTTCACTGGAGTGTGAAACCCTCGAGGGCAGAAACTCAGGCCCAGTGGCTTCTGCATCTCCAGCTCCTGGCCCCTGGCAGGCACTCGCTGCTGACAACCTGACCGACTTACTAAATAAACCAATATCGACATTTTCATGAGATACCAGGACACAAGCTTCTAAAAATGTTCAGCATTCAAAATATCAGAATATGAGGTAGGATGCTCCAAAGAAATAAATCAGCCTTCCCTATCCCCAGCCTCACCCCTGAGAGATGTGCCATGGGAAAGAAGAGCTTCCAACACTGGGAAAACCGCGCATCCTGGCACTGAAACAGAGGAATTCCAGGAATCCCTTCATTGCATGAACAGTCTGAATTTTTGAAATAAGTAACGTGAATGATGACAACACAAGCCATACATACTGGCACTCACATGCCAGCCCCAGGCGAGGGCTGCATGGCAGAGCTGCAGGCCAGTTGGAAATGTGAATGACTGCACTTCCGATGTGTTTTTTAGGCTGCTAATTTTTACAGCCAAGAGATTTGCTATTAGAAGTTCACTTCAGTGTGGCTGAAAGGAATGGAAATGAATTGACAGATGTTACAGGTTTTCTTTACCTTTAATCTACATGCATAACTACGCCCTGGGCTGAGACCCCTTTCAGATACATTGATCCAAGGTAAACAGTAATATACTGCAGGTCCTCAAATAACATCATGCCATTCAATGTCGTTTCATTATAATATTGATAAGAAAAAAAAATTGATTCCAGCTGGGGCCACTGTCAGTGTGGTGTGTGCGGTTCTCCCCGTGTCTGTGTGGGTTTTCTCCAAGTACTCCCGTTTCCTCCCACATCCCAAAGCTGTGCACATTAGGTTCACTGGCCCCCGTCTGAGTGAGTGTGGGTGTGTGTGAGTGTGTGTGCCCTGCAATCGGATGGCATCCTGACCATGGCTCATTCCCTCCTTGCACCTTGACCCTGAGCTGGAATAAGTGTGTTAGAAAATGAGTGAATGAATGACACAAATTTCACAAATTCTTGTAAAATAAAAATGCATCAAGTCTACCATAACCACACAGACGCACAACAAGAAACAATGCGGTCTGAAAAAGCTCAACAAGTCCCTCATATTCATGATGGCTTGTTTTTGCACTGCAAGGAGGTGCTCCTTACAATTTTTACTTTGCAAATATTTCTTCCTTAGTTTAACCAACTACCACTATGACCACCATCACTCACTGTTGCAGCAAAACTCGGGTATGTTGTCTTGTTTTTATTAATTTTTCTTAAATGTATAGCTCACATTTATTTCGTTTAGTATTTGCGGTGTTTTGGGTCTTTATTTAGAAGTTTGGTGAGGTTTTTGTGACCAGAAATATGTCCCAGGAATTTAACTCTTGTTTATATCAATTGGCCTGCGGTAAGGTTGGATTTATTGTATGTTACTTTGCTTAAAGTCGCGGTTTCCAAGAATCTATTGGTGACCTCCAGTGAGGACTTATTGTACGTGAAGCTATTCATTTGTAAACCTTCAGTGACGATGGAGAAACCGAGTCCCGAAGGAAGGACAGCTGGAGGCCCGCACCACTCGGAACCATCCTTCATATCCGTATCTGTGAGTCTATAGTACCCAATGGAACAATAATTAATGGCAGCTGGCTCATGCCTAACTCGTTGTCTTCTCACTCTCAAGACAGGGAGGATTAAATTGTTTAGCCCTTCTTTTGTAGGTAGGACTGAGAGACTCCATATAGCCAACGAGTTGTGATGAATAGTGACTGAAATGCTTCGTCGATAATGGAAGATGTTCCATTGCTCAGTTTCCTTTTCATGGGACCTCAACATTTGACTTGGCAGCTGTGTTACCATCCGGGGCCCCTGAGAAACGACTGTGAGCAGAGCGTCACACGTATGTGAGACAAGTACACGGTGTGGATGAGAAATACAGAGATTTTGTAAAGCTGCTGAGATTGGGGGCTCTTTGGTGGCTGTTACTGCAGCGTCATCCAGCTGACCCTGCCTGATATGCTAGGTTGCTAGCAGAGCGAAAGAAGGGGTTAGGGCCAAAGGAAGGCTAAGTCCCAGGGCCACCAAGCTGCTCCCTTCTCTGCTTCCTGGGAGAGAGGCTCCATCATCAGCAAGGTGCAGTGTGCAAATCAGAAACTTGGACACTTAGATTCAGTGCTGTTGCCAGAATAAGGTATGTATGGTTCCTACGGACTCTTCTGTGGTCTCCTGAACATAGTGAATGCTGAGGAAAGGGTAGCAGTTATTACATTAATTTTTAGTTACAAGATGTTTGGGGCATAATATGAGTCTAGATAGGAAGGGACGATAGCCCTAGACCTGCATTCAACATCAGCAAATATTGATTTGAAAGTCTACCAATCACTATCTAGGAGTCCTTTCCTAAGCAAAGCTGAACAGGCTAGAAGAGGAGTCAGAAGCATAAAGTATAGCCTAGTGGAGGTGGCCTCTAGTCGAGAGAAGTCCAGGTTGTTATGTGAGTCCTTGGGCATCTGTGAAGGGTCCCTGGAGGAGGTGATGTGGCAGCTGAGATCTGTGAGATGAGTCAGGACAGTCTGGTATGAAGAGGGGAAGACGAGCTCACACAGGAGGAACAGTATGTGCAGAGGCTGGGGGGAAGGAGGGGTGGTGCATGCAGAGAACTGCAGTGGCCATTTGGAGGCTACAGCGACTCCATCTAGAGGCTGATTCGTCATGCTGGCTTCTGATTAACGTCTGTTCCAGGTACACCTCTAAGATTTCCAGTCTGTCTATTGTTCCTTGAATAAGAGCAAGTACTTACTGTAAATCCTGCCCTTAAGTCAGCCAACCTTGATGTTATCATACTTCAATTGTCCTGGACCTCCCTTCTGAACCAACCCTCCCTGTGATCTCCAAGCCCTGGGTTGGGGGTCTTGGAGCAAGGACCCACCATCTTGTCTTACCTGAGACGCTGACGGGCTCCTGTTCCTAAGTCCCTATTCATGTTTCTTTCTGAGAAACTGGATACATCAGCCCCTTTCTTCAGCCTCTTGGCTTCCTCGGACTTTGGGAGTAGGTTTGCATAAACCTGCCCACTACGGAACAGGCCAGAAAAGAGAATGTGAGGGGCAGGTGATGAGGAACGGGGCTGCAGCCGTAAAAGGAAATCAAGCCACACCCAACGCACGCCTAGATGTCTTCCTATCGCAGCAAGTGAAACTTCTCAAGCTCCATTTCTTCTCTTTGTCCACAAGGAGTAATTTGAAACGAAGTCCTGCTGGGCGCAGAAGACAAAAAGATCTGTTAGCTCTCCCAACATCTGTGTCTAATCATTCAGTAACTTGCCTCAAAGCTAGCTTACACGGAGCAGGGGCTGGGTCCGGCGGCATCGTGGTGTTCTCCTGTTCCAGAGACACATTCTTATCTCCCCTCCTCCCATCTGCCATCAGCTTTATGGAACCCAAATTCTCAGGCTGCAAAGCTTCCAAAAGATGTCTGAGAGGAAACTCTCAACTTGACAGTCGACGCCTCTGAATTGCTGATCAGTGAATGGAATTTCTGCCTCTCGCCCCACCCACTCTGGAGAACTCTGGAACCCGGGAATCACATGATACTGCTTGCACGGGTAATGTGAGCAGGAGAGAAACCCATCCCTTCCTCGCCCCACCCCGTGCACGAGGACATCCAAGGATATACAAGGTTCCCCTCTATGACTTTAGATTGGCTCTCCATGCCCAGGAGAATTCAGCTCGTCTGCTCCTGCCAGCTCCAAATTATTTCTGGCTGGCTCATCCCTCCCCCTGAAAGACCCAGAGGATTCAGAGACATGGCAAGGCCTTCTGATGGACATTGAACTCACTGACTCGGCACGCACCGTAGCAAAGGTTTGCACAGAAACTTTACACCCAGAGCCAGTAAAGTCCCTGCCATGGAAAGCAAGTCAAAACACAACGGCATCCAGCAGAGCAGCCAGCAGATTGTCAGCCTGTCCTCTTAAGCAAAAGTTCTGCAGGAGAGCGGGCGGAGAAGCTTGAGAAGGAGCCAGGAGGGGAGTGAGCTCCACATGCCCCACGCTGCTCCTGCCACCGCTGCCACGGCTGCTGCTGGAAAAACACATTCCAGCATCTGGCATCGGAGCCTGACAACTGGGGCGCGCCCCGCCTGTGTGGCCAGGGATGCCCTCTGAAATGCACAGCCAAGAGAGGAGAGGACAGGGCAGGTACAACCAGGGGTGCCAATCCCACGGGGCCATGCCAACTCTGCCTTGCCATCCAATGCCAGCCAATTTCCTTGTGCCACAATGGCCGGGTTTAAGAAATGTTAACCTTGTGTTTTGAAAGTGATAAGTGCTCCAGGATAAGAGAAGCCTTTTCCAGCCACGCCCCAATCTACTCACGAGGAGCAGGGGCTGGGGAGCAAATCTCCAATAAGACAAATAACCTCAGAGCAGGGATGCAGAGAGGCTGGCAGCAGGCGGGACCTCCTCCAGCAAACACGTGGAAAGAGCCTAAAATCAGCACGTGGCTTCCAACCAACACTCCAGCACTCTCCAACCCAGGCCACGGTGGGGAGATTTGCTTCCCTGCTGTTTTCTTACCAGCAGAGCATTCTGACATTCACAAGACCCTGCTTCCTTAAGAGAAAGCCAGGCCAGTGCTTCTGCTGCTGTGGCCTGTCACCTGATCTCTGTTTGGAGCCAGGCAGTCCTCTCGCCCGTGAACAACCGCACACCCCACCCCCAGAGGAGCCAAGGAGGGAGCTCTGGGCAGAGGGAGCTCTGGGCAGAGGCAGCAGATGAACTCTGGGCGACGATTTCCAGGGAATGCCTCCCCAAGCACTGTTTGTTAACTGGAGGAAAGGGAACCACTGTGGCAAGAGGGGCATGAAAGATTTTTCAGTTGTGATAGATGTTTCATAGCCACTTACTTAAGCTCAGGTTAAGCCAAAACGTGACCAAAGAATTGTCATCATGCATGAGCAAATGCAGAAATGCCATGTCCCTGAGCCACCGTGCCCGGCCAAGATTCTTTATAGAAAAAATAAAACCAGGTGATCACTGCCAATGAAGGCATCTTCAGAAAATGTGAAAGGCACTAACTTTATGTGACCCTGTGCAAACTGCTCTAAACCTGAAGGAGCGGCCAGCTTCCTGTCTCAAAGTTCTGCTGCATTAAACAGATGGCAGAGTAGTCCCAGACATCCCAGCAACTAGGCAGGTACACACGTTTCAGAAATGAGAGGTGGACCAATAACAGGTCCACAGGGAATGGTTTGGGCACAGGGCAAAGGGGACAGATAACCTCAAAGGTCCTTTGGGTGGACACAGAGGCCAGTTGGGGCACTTGCCACAGCTTCGGGGTGCATCTTGTGTCAAGACCTTGGCATGCTGAAGCCAGCTAAAACAGAGCCAGTCACGAGTTATGATTATCCTCGTTCAGCTAGGATGGAGAATCCCATACAGACACCGCAGTCACTTTCCTTTCTGGACGTCCTATATTTAATTGATGAAGTCACTTGAGCTTCCTCTGTTTGAGCTAAGGTCCCTGAGTTTGGCAGGACAGGGATGATGGGGGTTCCTGGGGAAGTGGGGAAGGAGGCTGATCTCAACTCCATTAAACATTCTGAGAGGGTGTAAAATTTGTCCGGCCTGTTTGCTTTTTTTTTTTTTTTTTTTCCCAAACTCCAGGCTAGTGGGTGGGATACAGTTCAGAGCAGAAAAACAGAAGCAGGCCTTGGGGGAAGGTCCAGCATTGGTAGGAAGGATGGCAGTGGATGGGACCATCCAAGAGAAAGCACTGAGCCCTACCTGAGCCTTGGGTGCTTCTTGGGTGAGCTCCCTGCACTCTCAACAGACCCCTGGCCAAAGGCGCTTTGAGACTGGGTACCAGAGCAGCTTCCGCAGCAACCACCACGCTCAGTCACCGGGCATGTCGCAGGCCTGTCCTTGAAGCTCCCTCCTACAAGCAGATTGAAATGCTGCTTCCCCGGGGCTGTGTTCTGCACTGTCAGTCTGCACTGCAGAGGATGCTTCAGCCGGAGGATCAATTCTGTACTCTCTGCAAAGAGCTCTGGAGCTGGGGGTGGGCCTGGAGATGCCAGCACTTTTCTGAGTCTGAATCTCACTTTGTAAAAATTAGAATGACTCAGGGCAAAAGGAGAGAAAAACATGTATATTCATGCAAGATAAAGTTTTAGAATCCATGCAGGGAAGTTATGATCCACAAAGCAACCATAATTTAACCACATTACATGCCAGAATTAAGCTGTAAATTTAATAGCATGTATTTACAAAGTAATGAAAGTCTACATATCATGTTTTCAAAAATAATCCCACAAATCTGAAAGTAGGTTGATTTGACTGCTGGACATTCCTCTGAATGTTTTGCTACTTGTGAAATCAAATTCTCATCTTCACTGGAGCATTGACGTGGAGGCATTTTATGGATGCATGATAGAAAATATGTGGAACAGGTGAGGAAGTGTGGGAGGGACCTGATGCCATTGTCTTGGAAGAGGTCACATTTTCTGTGAGCTGAATGGGCTGACGAATCACGCCTGCTGCATCCTGTCACAGTGGAGAGCACTACTAATATTACACAGTGGAAGGAGGCCTGCAACTCCACACCAGACTAAAATGCACTCAAGGCAGGATACTCAGGGTTCACTTTAGAAGACCTGATTCTAGTCTGCTGAGCTCAAATAAATTTCATTTATTCAGTGCCTCTGTGCACTCAGCACTAGTCATTAGTGGCTGAGCAATGCCAACTTCACTTTTTTGTAGCAGGGGAAGGAACAAAATCTGTCTTCTTAATGTCTTCCTATAGATATTATTTACTGGTCCTTTTGTGGAATCAAATGTTTTGTTGCCCTAAAGAATAGAAGGATGAATCTTTTCAAGCTCCTTTTATATTTTTTGTAAGGTATTAGTAGATGCTTACAGTACAGGGCTATATATGTGGGAAAACAGATTTGACAAAAGTTCTGGAAGCTTGTAATGCCATTTCATTAGGCTCTTGGTACAGCCTGAATCAGCACAAAGACAGGAGGTCATTGCAAGGAGGATGGACAGAAGCTCCAGCAGCCTCTTCCGGCAATCATCTCTGCAAAGGCTAGGCCTGACCAGGGGAGGGTTCTAGATGCTCCCTGGGGAATCCAGATGAGCCAAAGAACTAGGACTTAATTTGAATCACAGCTGATTTTTGCAAGTCTCTCAGAATCCTTATAATGGGGATGGTGGCACTTGTAAACCTCCTGTATGGTGGATGCCCCCCCAGACAGCAGACGGTCCGAGACGTTCCAGCAATTAGACTGGGACACACATTTCTTTCCTTCCTGAGATTTGCAAAAGGTCCAGAACCAACAGCCTGGATCTTCTCAACCAAAAGAGAGTCCTACCAGAAAGAACCACTAGGCTGTAAGCCTCCCACGGGCAAGGATTCACATCCACTACTTACCAACAAGGGCATGCTGAAGGTGCAGAAGAACGAAGGAAGGTGCAAGTGGGTTGTAGGGGAGATGTTTTGCAGAGAAAACAATCAGTTTGTCTAAAATAAAGGATGAAACGCTAGAAATGCAGAGGCCAGGATGGAAGGTGGGATGGGTGAAGGACACCATCAGCGGGCAGGGATGACAAGAGCACGTCCTTGGATTCCTCCCTGCAAACAAAGGCTGCCAGCAGCTGGCACCTGTGGGTTCCTGCTAAGCCCTCATCCGAGTATTTCTGCCTCAGTTGCAGTTAAAGAAATAAAGTGCTGGAGGAAGAGATGGGATTTAGCAAAAATGACTAGTGCTGAGTGCACAGAGGCACTGAATAAATGAAATTTGATTAAAAGGGTGAATCTGAGCCAGGGGAAAAAAAGCCAAGCCAAGTGTTGACAGCGGAAAAGCATCCTCAGAGGCTCAAGTGCTGAGGCCTCTCTGGCTCTTCCCTTGGAGCCCTGTGGTCATCTGGCTGTGCGTGTGCCTCTCTCCTGCTTCCCAGTCCCTTATCCTGGCAGATTAAAAAAAGAAGTCAATAGAACGATGCTGCCCGTTGCTCAGGCAAAGGCCCCTTGAAGTACCTTGGGGTCCCCGTTAATTCTTTCCATAAGCGTTTATGAAGTGCCTACTAGATGTCAAAGAGAAATCAAACCACAGCCACAGTTAAGAGCCTCAGGCATTTCTGTTCAGGAACTCACAATGTTATCGGGTTCACTCAAGGAGATGATTTATTTTAGATCTTGACTCTCACTCCAGCTGCCCCACAGGAGAATGACATTTAAATCAGAATGCCACGTTATCCATTTACAATAGAAAATATGTATTTGCAGAGACCATAATATTTCAGAACCTGGCCACTCTAAGGGTGGTCCACGAATCCACAGTGTTGGCAGCACCTGGAAACTTGTTAGCAAAGCTGAAATTCAAGCCCCAGCTCAGATCCACAGAATGAAAACTGCATTTTAACAAGATCCCCAGGTGATCCTTATGTGCATGGAATTGGAGAAACAATGGTCTAGAATCATGGTTCTCAAACAGGAGTGTGCATCAGAGGGAGGGATGGTTAAAACCAGGGTGTGGGGGTCCCACTCCAGCGTTTCTGCTTTGGGGGGTGTGGGATAAGGCCCAAGAGCTTGCAACATCTCACAAGTTTCCAGGGCCCAGACTTTGGGAACTACCGATCCAAACATCTAGACAACCCCCTATGGCACCACAATGCCTGACTTAATGCGGTGGCTGAAGTTGCAAACTTAATCCGAAGCCCTCATCATCCTCACATCTGAGGTGTATCAGCCTCACAAGGAGGGTATGTGTATAAAACAGATCACTGGCCCCCATCCCCAGATTCTGTGTGTGCCGCATTGAATAAGAACAGACTTACACATTTTCACATTATCATAAAATTTAAGACTATGAAAGACAAAAATAAATTTTTTTTTTAAAGAACTGAATTTCTTAAAGTTTCTTAAAACTCAGAAGGCAAGAAGTTAGTTGTTTAGTAACAATTTTAAAGTTTCAAGTTAGCTACGTTGAAATGTGCAGGTGTTGGCCGGGCGGGGTGGCTCACGCCTGTAATCCCAGCACTTTGGGAGGCCCAGGCAGGCAGATCATCAGGTCAGGAGATCGAGACCATCCTGGCTAACACGGTGAAACCCCCGTCTCTACTAAAAATACAAACAAAAATTAGCCGGGCATGGTGGCGGATGCCTGTAGTCCCAGCCACTTGGGAGAGTGAAGCAGGAGAATGGTGTAAACCCGGGAGGCGGAGCTTGCAGTGAGCCGAGATCATGCCACTGCACTCCAGCCTGGGTGACAGAGCGAGACTCCATCTCAAAAAAAAATAAAGAAATGTGCGGGTGGTTTTTTGGACAGTGCAAGGGTGCTTTGGGTACAAAAGTAAGCACGTTTCTCTTTCCACTTTTCCTCAGCAGCCTTGATGTGATGAAAGCTATCACATATGCCACTATCATTCCTGCACATCTGCGTGGCAATAATAATTATTGATCGTAGATATAGCAAAATCCTTGATTTTTCTTCTTGGTGTCCTGGACCTTTGGCCTTGCCTGCTGTCTTCACAAATGTTCTTGACTCATGGCCCCACCCCTCATCACAGTGCAGACAGACTCTGGACTCACCAGGCCCGCCACTCCAGGCTTTGGATAAAGATGTGGGGAGAAAAGTGGCATGGTGGTTTTTAAAAATAACATGAATAGGGGGTGGAGACTTTCAGAATCAAAAAAATAAAATGTCAGTGAAAGTAAAGGAAGGGCTAGTCCCCTCTTTGAAACAATATTCTGCAACTTAAAGAATAGCTTGTGAACAGGGTGTGCTAGGGAGAATTTAATCCAGACAAGGCAGAAGCAAGACAGGAAATGTCTTTTCCCTCCCACAGATTGGAGCAGAGGGGCCGACATGGCTGTGGATTGGTGGCAGGGAAGGCCCTGGCTTCGGGAACACTGTTCTAGTGTGCACTGACAAGATGTCCCTATTTAGACCGAGGCTTTCAAGTGGCCATTCTTCTCTAACGTTATTTTTATCTATAGTGCCTCGCCTGTACATAATGCTATAGGTACACGTGCAATCAGTGCTTAAAATAGCACCTCAATTCTATCATGATAGCTAAAAATAATCCTGGGGTTCCTTTGGAGCTCGCCTGGTGGCTGCCCTCGGCACACAGGCACGGATCCTTGTCAGGTCTGCCTTCCCACCAGATCTTCAAAAGACTTTCTCCACTCCCCTACCCACCCCCCCGTGCCCCCCCACCGCCATTGCTTCCTGGAACTCATTTCTTCTTCTTGCTTTGTGACGTAAGCTTCTCGAAAAACTTGCACAATCACAAACTCTGATTGGCATTCCCACCCGCCTTCTGCTCATCAGCAAACGTGATAATGAAGCCCTTGCTTTCTCTTTCTCCCCGTTTCCCTCCTCCTCTTTACAGCTCTACTGGGACAGATGTTTATTGAATCTTCCCTTCCACCTGGGAAGAATCTGTTAACAGGAAAACACAAAATAGACTTCATTCGGGGCACCCAACAAATTACTGACTCCTCTCTTCGCCCAGTAAGTCGTGGGGACTAGCTGTGTTTTCCCGCGTCTTCAGCTGTAGAGGGTTAGGGGCAGCGTTCTGCCTGTCCTTCCAAGCTTTGCCACTCCCTCTTATTATCAGGTCTCTTTGAGATAGAACTGCTGATCCTTACATATTGCCAGATTCCCATCTGAGCACATAAATCCAAGCTTCAATGGGCTCCAAACAATCTTCAGATTTTCATTCTAGAAACTTCAAAGGATAGAAGCTTGCTCACTGAAAAAAATTATTATTTCTTCAACATCTGGCCCCGCTAATCTGCAGCCCCAGAAATGACCAGATCATTTCATGAGAAAACCCAATTTGGGGTTTTGATTCTCCTTCAAGTTTCAACTTCTTAGAAAGCCCCTGGACTTTCTGGCCAGCATCACCTGGGGCTTTAGTGTGGCCCCCAGCACAGCCACCCTGTGACTACTCAAAGGACACACAGTGAATACTGGAGAGAAATTCCTAATGGCCCCCTTGCCGATCCCAACTTACTTTCATTCCGTCTGCACTCTCTGTCCCGTGAAAACAGGTAAGTGGCATCTGTGACCATGATTCCAAGCTGCTTTTAACAGCAAAGTTTCCAATTATAGACACCATTTTACCTCACAGGGACTCCATTATGTCTGCTCAGAGTGCAGCTCCACGCATCCCCCTCCTGGAACGCCACAATCCGCCACCTCCACGCTGCACGTAGTTCTGAAACTTACTCATAATCGCATGCACTGGCACAAAGCCTCAGCAATTAGTCTCAAACAGCCCCATAAACGAGCACCTGGCTAGGTGTCATAGACCTAATGAAAGTCAAGTGCGTCAACGAGATGCTTATTATATGGTGCCTCTCCCTTCTTTGTTAATGTTGTTTGGACCTCATGGAAACCCGCGTGCATAGGAAAATACAGGCAGCTGTTCAGGTCCCCCCAGCTTAAACCAATGTTTCTGTCAAGCTATAGATGAAACAGTGAGCAAACTGCCTTCATTCCTGGAGCCCTCCAGAAACATTCCCAGAATTCCAGAATGAATATCGACTGCAACGCTGGGGGAGAAATAGACCCCTCAGGACAAAGGACCTCCAAGCACTGCCACCAACAATACAGGATTTTTCTCTTGTTTTGACTTTGTGGAATATGTTGGGTCACAGTACCGTGACCCTGGAGGGTTTGATGATTACAAAGAAACAGTAAAATTTAGAAAAAAAGTAGAGAAAGAAAAAAGAATGCTCTGGGGGTATGAGAACAGCAGAGGACGACAGGAGAAACAGTTTTGGAATGAGGAAGGTTTGGGCATTTGAGCTCCAGCCATGGATAAGGAGGGCTTTCTGGTTTGTACTTAACGCCCAGGGCTCCCCATCCACTGAGTTCGCTGCCGGGTGTGTGTCAGGCCCTAAATCTCCTGCATCCCCACAGCCCATCCTGTTAAGTCCAAGAGGAGAGACCAGGGCATGAGGAAAGAATCCGGGCCACGGTGGTTCATGCCTGTAATCCCAGGCAGGTGGATCACCTGAGGTCAGAAATTCAAGACCAGCCTGGCCAACAAGGCGAAAACCCCGTCTCTACTCAAAATACAAAATTAGCCGGCGGTGGCGGAACCTGTGGTCCCAGCTACTCGGGAGGCTGAGGCAGGAGAATGGCGGGAACCCGGGGGGCGGAGCTTGCAGGGAGCCAAGATGGCGCCGCTCACTCCAGCCTGGGCGACAGAGCGAGACTCCGTCTCAAAAAAAAAGAAGCTGAATGCCCACCATCACTTGGTTTTCCTTTTGTCAAGGTCATTGTCCAATTCTTTTTTTTTTTTTTTTTTTTGAGACGGAGTCTCGCTGTGTTGCCCAGGCTGGAGTGGCGCGATCTCGGCTCACTGCAAGCTCCGCCTCCCGGGTTCCCGCCATTCTCCTGCCTTCGCCTCCCGAGTAGCCGGGACCACAGGCGCCCGCCATCATGCCTGGTTAATTTTTTCCTATTTTTTAGTAGAGACGGGGTTTCACCGTGTTAGCCAGGATGGTCTCTATCTCCTGACCTCGTGATCCGCCCGCCTCAGCCTCCCAAACTGCTGGGATGACAGATGTGAGCCACGGCGCCCGGCCCCCAATTCCTGACGCAACACGGTGCAGGGGAGCTGAGGGCCCCACACAGATGCGGCAGCAACAGTGCTGGGTTCCAGGCCTGTCACAGGTGAGTCACAGGTCACTCTCCGGTCTCCAGTCCTCTTAGCAGCAAAACAGTCCCAACTCCACAACTCCTGAGCCCTAACAGCATCCCTGTCAGGGAATCTGCGTCTCAATCGCTTCCTTCCAATGGGCGTTTCCCTAGAAGCCCCCATCTCTCCTATCACCTGCCACACCCTGCAAGGCCCCCCCTGGCCCAACCAAGACCTCTCCGTTAGCCTTCTGCCTGCACAAGTCCAGATGCTCCCCATCCCCTCATCACAAAACATTTGGGAATTCCTGGCCTTTTGCATTTTAAAATCCACTATTTTAAGATGTTCTGCAATCAATGAATCCTCTAGAGGGAGAGATTTTTTCCTGGACTCCTGTGAAAGGCAGCCGCCTGCTCTCCTCATGTAAAATGCTGCTGCCTTGCTTGTTCCGTGTTACCTTTGCTTTGCCCAGTCACATGGCCAATGGCTGTGGAGGGAGACAGGACACTCAGCACCAGGGAGGCTGATGACGAAGGAGTGGGGGGAGCAGGGCACCACTGGCTCTAGCCCAGCCACACCAGAGCCCAGCTGCTTCCAGAAGCCTGAAGGTGGCCGCTTCTGCTGATTTCCCGATTTTCCTGTTTTTAGATGGTCCTGGACCTAAAGCTCCAGGAGGTTAGACCACAAGAAGGCAGACGGCCTGCACACCACCACCAGTCAGCAAGTGAGGCTTCACATGGATGCAAATATCCAAAACAAGCTTGGGCTGAATCACACAGCAAGGGAGAAATCTTAGTGAGGATGGAATGTTGTCACCGTCAGCCCAAGGGCAGGAACATAGCCAGTGGCTAAACGACAGAAACATGAGCTTTGTCTGGGCTCTCCTGCCTGCAGTCCCTCCTTCTGCTCATCCTTCCCTTCCTCTCTCACCCTCTCTCTATCCCAGCTCCCTCTTCCCGTCAGGCCTATGCAAGAGCAGGTGCCCTGTGGTTCCCGATCTCCTCCGGAGCCAGTCACCTGTAGAGGATCAGGACTCTCTAGCTCCCGGAGCCTGTGGCAAGAGGCAGGTCAAGTCAGCGCCTGCTCCTCATCCTACCAGCAGGCCCCAAGGATGGAAGGGTGACGGAGGGGCCCATTGTGAGCCTAAGGGGAAACCGAAAAGTCAGGAAAAGGTTTCCATGACAAGCCGTTTTCTAGGAACTCTAACAATGGGGAAATAATATCATCCAAACCCAGAAAAGACAGGACTACAAGAAGAAAGGAACAATGATAAATGATACTACCCAAAGCTAGTATCATTCCGAGCTTAAAGAGCGAATGAAACAGAAAAGGGGAGAGGGCAGCAGCTGCTAGCTGAGGATGCGGCTTGATTTTAGGAGGTCATGCCCTTAATTGGACACAGGAGTTTGTTCATGGGTTACCCCCCTTCCTGCACCTTCCATGGTGGCAAACATTTGGGTTTTACCACCACCAGAAGTTTCTCTATCCATCAAAAATCACAAGACAGTCCACAGCACCCTACAGGCTCCCCATCCTGCCCTGGGCCGGGATAGTCCTGAAGTTGTTATCATGAACAAGAACCAGAATGTTCCAGGACAGTCTGCAAACAGTATCGCTAAAAAAGAGGCTAGTGCCACAAATGGTGGGTTATGGTTATATGACAATAAGGCAAGGGTATATCTGTGTATTGTGAATGTGTTATGTGTATATGTGTGCATCCATGTGCATGTGTTGATGTGAGTGTATGTGTATGCCTGTGTGTGGTGTCCATGTATATGTGTACTGTTTGTACGTGTGTGTGCAGCTGTGTGCACATGAGTTTTGTACATATGCGTGCATATGTGTGTGGGCAGGTGTGGGTATATGTATATGTCTGTGTTGTGTATGTGCAGGTGTGTGTGCGTGCATGTGTTGACATGTCTATATGTGTAGAGTGCATGTGTGTATGTGTGTGGGGGTTGTATGTGCGGGTGTAGATGTCCATGTATTATGCATGCATTTATGTTCTGTATGTATATCTGTGTGTGCATGTGTGTATGTGGGTTTGCATATGTATGTTCGTGTGCATGTATGTGTATGTATGCATTGTGTTCTGTATGCCTGTGTGCATGTGTGTGCATGTGTGTATGCATGTGTGTTCTGTGTGCAATGTGGATGTGCATCGATGTGTATTCTGTATGCATGTGGATGTGTGCCTGTGTTTGCATGTTTGCTGTGTATGTGTATGTGTGTGGGTGCAAATGTGTGTATGTATGAGTGGGAGGATTATGTGTGTGTGTAGCTGTGTAGGTGTGCATTATGCATGTGTGCTCTGTATGCAGTATGTGTATGTTGGTGTGTGCATGTGTAGATGTGGGTGTGTATGTGTGCCGTGTGTATACATAGAGTAAATTTTCCTTTCTACACAGACACACACACACATTTACATGATCCAGTATGGTCCTTACCAAAGCCCACAGGCACCTGCAAAGGACGCAGCACTTGCCAAGCCATACGGCTCAGAGACAAGTATTTATGGTAAATTCATCTGTTCCAGACAGCCTGTGTCTTTAATAGAAATGCCAAAAGTGCTTTGCGTTGGGCAGCCTGGGGTGTGTCCTAGTCAGGAAATCTCATCAGATTGCTTCAAGATTTCCTCAGCCTTCACTCCAAAATACTAACTGCATCGCAACCATAGGAAAATCAAATCCACAAAGTAGATGGGTCTGTTTTGAATTTTTATGTAATTGGAAAAATGAAATAAATTCTTTAAAATTTGATTCTAATTTGCCCTCACCTTTTATGGATTTTGGAGCTAATCGACCAAGATAGCGCTTATTTCATTCTTCCCTTAAATCTGGGCTATATATATATATATATATCTCCATTATTTGTGAATAAAGATGATTGATAGATATTAGTATTTTCGGGGATTGCTGCTACTTAAATTTATGTACTTTTTATCAAATAGGAAGGAGAAGAAATAGAAGCTATTTGGCTGTCTAAAACATATTGGAAAATGATCTGGAAATTTATGTAGTGATTAAAAAAATTACAATTTTTTGCTTTCATTTGTCTAAAACATGAGGGATTTTTTTTGGTCCATTTCGAGAGCTGTAAGAGCCAAAAATTAAGAAGAAGGAAAATGCTTTTCTGAAGGAAAACCCACTTAACATGACAGCAACTGCTAAGGATTCATATATATGAGCAAAAGAATGGGTCTTTAACACAGGAAAGAAAAGAATGAAGTAAGTCTTTAATCCTTGCTAAAACATAAAAGAAAGTAAACCTGACTTTAAGACATCACTACCATGGTGGGATCTTCCGGCCATTTTTGAGCCACAAAGTGTGGTTATACACTCATGAATAATATTTGAGCACAAAAGCTGAATCAAATAAAATAAATGATATAGGTTCCAAATTTACTGAAGCAGAACTAAATCGCACTCATTGTTTCTTCATTTTTAACGTGAGGCATGACGCTTGGTTTAAAGCCGGAGGCTGTGGTCGACATTCCCACAATTTAACGCCCCTTTCATCCAAAGCTATGTCACGCTCTAGGTGGTCCACGATTTTCCTTGATCCAACTCTTTCTACAGCATGCTCCTAGCTCCTGGGACTTATTTCAGCCTTTAGGACAAAACTAGAAATTTTAGCAAGAAAACTGAAGGCCATCGGTGTGCAAACCCAAGCCTGAAATTTCACGAGCACAGCGATACACAGCAACAGATTTCTTTTTGCCTCTTTCAGACAACTCATTTTCCATTTGCAACAAATAATTTATAGTTAGAACTTAATGCCTGCTAGACCATGGTCATTGAAAACACATGTCGATCCTGTTGAGGCCTCAGAAACAATCAGAAGTCATTTTATTTCCCATTTCAAAGACCAAAACAGTAGCTCACATTTTTTAATGCATGACCGACTGTTTCAGAACATCTGGAGAGCTATACCTTTCTGCATTTATAGACAGATTCTTCCTTTAAAGGCAAATAGGAAAATCTTATGAGGTCTCTTTCCTCCAAATCCAATACTCTCCACTTCACTGGAGAATCCTTTTGCCCTTGTTACTCACTGTTTCCATATTATTCAGACTCAGAGATACATCAGGAGTTTAATGTCATTGCAAATAAAAATAATTCTGCCTTGGATTGCCTATGAAATATGAAGCTCTTCTTTTCTTCACCATGAAGCCTCATCAAAACAGATATGCACACACACACATACACACACACACACTCAGATGGCAAAGAGCATCAAGAAACTGGATGGCAGCCCCATGGGACCCTCTATCAAGCCACACCATTTGCCCATAAACAACCAGTAACACGCCACAAACACTGGCTCTGTTGGAGAAAGTGCTTCCCAGAGAGGTGACAAGTCTGCAGGGCTTTGACTGCCATTCATGAGCAGATGTGAGGGGGTGTGTGTGTGTGTGTGTGTGTGTGTGTGTGTGTGTGAGAGAGAGAGAGAGAGAGAAAGGAAATTCTCCCATATATTTGTTAACTGTCCTCCCAAGTCTCAACTTTGTACAATGAAGTCTTTCTTTAGACAACAACAAAAAAATGTGTACCGAGTCCAAGCTAACTCTTAGTGACTTTATTCTTTCATATTATATTAAGGCTTTTCCAACTTTAAGTGCAAAAAGCAATCTATCATCAGTGTAGTTGAATCACAGTTGGGGTTTTAATGAGAGAGAAAATTACCTAGATTCCTGTTTTGAAAAGTTGGTTTCCCAGTGTACTTTGTACAGCCTTGACTCAGGAAGCCAGCATTACAGGCAGACTTTGTACACTTCTGCTAATGTCTCTTACTTTTTAATCCTACTCTCCAATTGAGTAATTTTAATTACTCCATTTTAATTTTACTCTCCAATTTAATCTTACTCTCCATCACCCACAGGTGTAATGTAATGTTCCTAGGTTTTCCTCTTTTGCAGACTAAACCACCACCACCATCACCCATCACCAGAAGAAGATTCTAAGTTTTTGTGTATATAAATGTATTCATTTTCAAAATACTTCGGTTAAGCCACTGCAATAATTACTGTTAATATTTCAGCATTCATCTCCAAAAAATGGTGTTACTGATAGCTTCATAGGAAGATGCAACTGAGAAGACCAACAAGCAAAGACTCCTGCCCACATGTCCTGCCAGCTAGCACAATCCCTTGGATTAAGACTGGAAATGCCATCTTGAAAACTACATGCTGTTTGCAACATGACCTTTCCGAGTTGAGCTCTTTCCAGTACTGTGTTCAACCTCCTATGAGGCAACAAGCCTGCTTTGGTGAATCAACCTTCCGCCTGTTATCACTTTGTTCATCATTTTTATTTACTAATGGCCAGCTAAAAACCAATTAGGAGAAAAGTTTAGAAACATCCCCAATTCCAGAATAACACACCATCCTTGAAATAAACGTTATGAGAAGATATCCTAGCTCTCATTTTATGGCACTAAAACAACTGGCTCCTTTCTTCTCTTCTTTCTAATGCTTGAAGCTGCTGAGAATGACAGAGAACAGTGCTCTTTTTCCTCCTCATCGTTTTAACAGTGAATTCCCCTCCTGACAACATGCGCACCCAAACGCATTGCGAACAGTTACCAGGGCACCCGAGGTCTTCTCTACACTCACTTCACCTGACCCTCCAGGTTACCTCTGAGTGGCCCAAATGGTGGGTGCCCATGGAGGAAGCTTTCTAGAATCTAGAGAGACATCCGAGTGACAAGGGCTAAGACAATTAGGGAATGTTGGTAAAATTTATTCAGCTCCTTATTTCTACTGTAAGCCCCAATTCCTTCCTCAAATTTCCAATAAGATGTAAGCATACTTGCCAGTGTCTCTCAACACTCAGGCAGCTAGCTAACTGCTGCCTGGACGGGCCACTTCCGTAATAGGCGTCTCAATCCTAGTGTGTCCCAAACTGAATACACACACAATCCCTCGCTTCCTGTCACTGTCTCTACCTCAGAAACGTTCACACACGTATTTCAGGGCCCAGGCCAGAAGCCTTGGAGTCACCTGTATCCATTCTCTTTTCCTCACGATCAGGACCAACCTACCCACAGTTTCTTGTCTTCACATCACATCCTAAATACATCCTGAATTGGATCACTTCTCACCATCTCCACTTCTGCCACCCAACCCGGCCATCATTCTCTCTCCCCAGACAATCGCAGCAGCTTCCTTGCAGAGATCTCAGCCTTACCCTCTTCAGACCCTCCGACGGCTTCCTCTCCCACCCAGAGAAATAAGCCAGGATGCTCACGGTGGTCTGCCACCTCCTGCCGCCTCTGAAATCACCTCCCACCAGCTCTCCCTGCTTCCCAGGTATCACAGTCCTTGAAGCTTTTCATAAGGACCAAGTCAGCTCCCACCTCGGGGTCCTCGGACTTGCCACATCCCTGCTTGGAATGTCCCCCTCAGAGCCCAGCCCAGCTGCCTGCCACCCTTCCTAACCAAAAATGCCTGCCCCGACTACCCCACCCACAGAAGCACTGCACACCCCTTTTCCAATACTCCTTATCCCTCTACCCTTCTTAATCTCTCCCTCCAGTGAGAACTGCCCTCTGCCATATTGCATATTTATCTGTTTATTCTCTCTCCATGCTAGAAGTTAAATCCACAATGGCAAGGACTTTGCTTGGCTCATGGGACAATGACTGGTACCTGCCAGGTGCCCCGTGAGTATTTGTTGAGTGAATTCACTCATGAATGGTGCAGTCATAAGGAGCTAAGTTCAAGCAAAACTGTCCGAGTAAAGCACTGGTGCTGACAAATCCACAATTTACTTCCATGCTGCTATCCTTCTTGCTGCCTGTCCACTCCACGGACTACCCCGTGTGTGAATGAATAATGAGGATGGTAGCAGGTGCTGAAACTCTTCGCATGCCATAGAGTCAAACTATCTAGCAATGAGCTCTTCTAGCAAGCCAGTTACCAAGCAAAATCAGAACAAAAGCTGGAAGGACTCTAGAGCTGCTGACTTCCTCTTGTAAGGGTCTTCCAGCGTCCCTACCACTCTGATTACTGTTTTACAGATGAAGAAACCAAAGTTGCTAAAGGTTAACCTCCTTGACCAAGGTCACAGAACAAAGCCAGGGCTTACTCTGGTGTCCAAGCTTTGGCCCATGCCCCATCTTTCAGGTGAGGTGTACTGGCCGCCCAGGCTGTCCGCTCCCTGAGGCTTCCTGCCTTCTATTCTCAACAGCTTCTGCTAACCCCAGTCGACACTGGTCACCACACAGAGACTCAGGAGCAGCCACTGAGTGTGTAGACAGATTCAAGGCATCCTCCAGCGTAACTTGGAAGGAAGGAATGCTCTCTTAAACTGTCAACAGCTTGGAATTGTTGTAAAGGCCTTGCTTACTGAAACAGCCAATCATGTGTCAATATGTTTGCCCATGTGCATTTAATGCCTGTTGACTCCAGTTTGAGACCAAAGAGAGTTGGATAGTTTTCAATAGTGTCCTAAACTTCCCCCCTCCTGTTTGTCCTGTAGAAATTCCATTGTGAAATAATGCGCAAACTGGAGGTGACCCAGCCCAGGAAGGGCTAAGAACATCCTCCTGATGGGAAAATTAAAACAAGGAACGATGATTTAGAATTCCAAGTATGCAATCCACTCTCAGATCCTCTCCCTTGCCTGAGCTTTTACTTTCCAAGTCAGATCTGGATATAAACTGTATTCGGTGATTATAAACAATAATTAACACAGCCCGACGAAGAATGCATTTTGGGTTCCCCAGGAAGCTTCTTTCAATAACATCAGTAAGGAACATGAACTCGGGCTGGGAGGGGCAGGAGTGAAGGGCTGTGGCCAGGAGCAGTTTGTTTACCATAAAGGCCCAGTGCAAACACAACATCTGCTCCTCAGTCTCAGGTCCTCACATCTGATTTTACAGCTGCCCTGACTGAGAACCAAGGACTGAAACCAGTTTGTTTGATGTCAGAGCTTCAGTGCTGTGCACCTCTACAAGACTCAAAACCCCTGGCACTAATCCCTGAATAAAAGAATGATTTCGAATCCATCTGGATTCATCAAGTCCCACATAACTAGGTGAATTCACACATCATTTTCTTCTGTTCCTATCAAAAATGTACCATTTTTTCATTCGCTTTCTGGTCTCTCCAAAAGACTTCTAGAAGTTCTATCTGCACAGACTGGGCTAGGTAAACTCTTCTGATTCCAAGCCACCAAAAGTAGACCCTATGGACTAATTCTTCCTCTTTTCCAGTCCCAGAAAATGCCAAATTGTCCTATAAATCTGTGCCATTCTGATTCTGAGCCTAACAGAGCAAAATAAATAAGTAAACACACACTACACACACACACACACACACAATGGCAGATACAGCTTCAGAAACTGACTCTTCACTGAGTAATCAGAAAAGTGTAATCACGATCTCCAATAGGACTTTGAGTCAGGCTAGAGGAAAAGGGTGACAGAGAGTTGTCCACAGAATATGATCGGTTTTCTTACCAAGCTTTAAATGGATTATCTCACTGGGATGTGTTGATTAGTTACATATGTCCTCTGTTTTCCATGAGGATAGAAAAGGCATGTTTTATTTTTTAATAGTACCACACATAAGGCATTATAGCTCTATACAAGCTGTGAGCATTTAGCATATTTTACTTTATACAATAGCAATGATTGTTTTTCTGAAATATTAAAATCTGAAAGTAGCTGCGATTGTACAGAATGTTTCAAGGATTTCATTGGCTCGACTGATCGTTTTCAGCTCACAAATATCAACTGCACCTCTTCACTTTTTCCCTTGCCCAGAAACACGTCTGCTCTTTTTATTCCTGATTTACAAGGCAAATTTGGCATGCAGTTCACTTACATATGCTGATCTAGGCTTATTGAAGGCAGGTGCACTCTTTAATATATGTGGGCATAGGGACCCCCTTCCATCCCATAAAAGAATACTGGGCATGTTCTCAGGTGGAATATCTGCTCTCTTTTATTCATAAACCTGAAAATCTGAAGCATTTGTATTGCTTTTGCATATTACTATGAACAAATTAGAATAGAAGAAATAATGTTCCAACCCTGCAATGGTACCATATTAAAAGTATCTGAACCAAATGCTGTCCTCTATTCACTGACTGAAAGGGATCCCAGAACTAAGCCTACTTCCCGCTTAGTGCTTTTGTATTAACATTGCATAAACACAGTCATACTACACCATAGGGACAGGTAAATGTAATACCATATTTCCATCAAAGCAAGACGTGCATATGGCCCTTCAGTTGTCCAGGAAAATGAAGCAGCTCCGACAGACGCATTGTTCTGTGTGTTAGACTGAGCTATGAACAAGTGGTTAATGTGAGAAGACCTCACTGAGTGACCTCAGCAGTGCCTGCGTCATCCTGATAATTGATTCTAGATGTCAGTAGATGTGGCTCACAGGTGTAAGATGAGCACAGCTGCAGGTGACGGTATCTGATATTCAGAGGTCAATGTAGTAAACACCTCCTAAGTAGGTCTGCTCTGTCCCTGGTAGAGCCCAATGAAAGGCGAGAAGACAAGGGCAGAGTTGAGTGCCCTTCTTTTGTGTTCCTCTAACAATTTGCCTAGACTTTTAATATAGACTAGTACATGGCAGGAAAGTTGTTTGTTCACTTGCTAATATCCCAGTTAAGCAAAAATGGGCTTACCCATCTCTGTATACAGAGTAGCCCATATAGTGCACATAGTAGGTACTCAAAAATGTGTCTTGAGTGAATGAATGAAGAAAGAACACATGCTCAAATGAATCACTGTTAAATATAGAATGAAATGGTAAATCCTGAGAGGATTTTAAGAAACTAAAGAGAGCCAAAGGCTTCATCTTGTAAAGGAACGGGCCCGAGTCCACAGATGTTCAATGAGGCACCCACAGAAGCACAGATCAGTCGTGTGGAATAGAACCTCGATTATTTTTCTCACTTGTGTTTTATGTTGCTTGAAGTCAACACATTTATAACATAATTCATTAGTTAACACCTCTTTAATACTCTCCATCTGTATCATACCTGGACAGAGTCATGCAAAATGAGGGTAGGGACTGCAGCCTTGAAATCATGTGAGCAAGGCTGCAGCACGACTGAGGGAGAGGAGGCAGGTGTGTGTGAGCTGTGGCTCTCAGGCAGCATTACACTGGCATACATGGGAGTCTATTTACAGAAACTACAAGTCCCATTTCCAAGACTTTGTTCTTTGTCTTAACCTTTGATTTCTATTCCCTAAGAAGAATCTACCTGGATGTCCCAAATTCAATGTGAACAGAATTGAACCCATTACTCCTTCCAAAGCCACAACTCCATGGTGTTCCTCAGTGTGGGAGCCACCACCCTCCAATCCCTAAGGTGACCTGCAATTTACCTTTGCTTCCTCTCATTCTCCCCCTACATAGAATCACCCAACACTACTGGGAATTGAGACATCAGCTACTTTTGTGGAAGGATGGCTAATAAATGTTGAGCACTCCACCTGGGTTATCTCATTTAACCCTAATGCCGACCCTACAGGTGGGTACTATTATCACCCTCATTTTATAGATGGGGAAACTGACTTGAAAATTGATCCACAATTAAACCTTAGTAAGCCAGGACTCAACCTCGAGTCTGTCTGTGTAGGAAGTTTAGTCCAGTGTTTAAAGTCCAGAAGACAGAGCAGCACCACATCAACTAAACCGCAGATCCGGAGATGTTTCCCAAATTCCTTCTTAAAATGCCCTGGTTAGCATTTCACAAGTTCACATCATTCATGTATGCAGAAGTGTACTTACTCCTTCCATATTCTTCTCCTGACCAACGTCTTAGCAGCCTTTACGTCTATTCCATTTGCTTTATCTGTCCCCGGGCATTCCATTTTCCCCAATAGAGATAAAAGTCCTACCACATCTAGAGAAGTTGTTTAAATCCTTCTGCCAGCTTCTTCAGAAATCTTCATTTTACAACTACAACATGACCACCACAACTTTGGCAAAAGTGGCCCACAAACAACATCTCAAGGTAAAATGAACACCTCATAAAACAAACTGAGAGCTCCCTATCATGGGGCATGCAACCATGTACAGTACAGCACAGAAACTGACCTGGGTTTGGAGTCCTGGTATATCCAGCGATCTTTTTTTGCACAGGCACAAACTTGGGTGCCCCTTCACAGTGCTCCTGAGACAATGGCACTCTCACACTCCCCAGGCATGTGCCCTGAAGTGGATCAGATCCAGATAGGTTGTGTCCCCTCCAGAACTATAATCCATCCTTTCAGGCATAATCACTTAACTGTAGGATCTAAAATTCAGCTTTGTTCATCAATAGGTGGTGAGTGTGGTAGCATCAGCATCCTTTTGTTAAGACGTATCACTTCACATCACTTCATTTTCATGAGAGAGAAAGACTGGATATTAAATTCCCTTGCAAAGGACTGAGCATCCCCTGGAACCAACCCAGCACAGAGCTGTTGCTCAGACTTGCCTTTGTTTCCTTCACACATGGGTTTTGATGGAAAAGAAAAAGACTGGCTAGAAAATCTAGCAGGCAATAGAACTACCTAGAATACCTCTTGGCAGATCCCTCACATGCTCAGCCTCTCATGAGTCACATGGGGTACAACATTCATAGGGTTTCAAGTCATGTAGCCTAACCAAGTTTAGTTAAAGAGATACCAACATGTGCACCAAAATAGGGAACGTTATCTTCAGAAACCTAAGACTTCCATAATTAGGATATGTTTCCAAGGCTGCCTATGCATCGGTGATAAGGCATTTTCAAATGAGGATTTTCCCTCAGTAGGTTTCCTTTAAGTTGATAAGACTTGGGAGTTGGTTCCTAAAATTCATTTGAATCCATGGCAATAAGCAATAGTCAGATTAAGTCAGCTTAATCATGGTGCACTGTAATTAACTGAGACATAGCTGGGGGACTGGGATAGGGAAAACTGCTCAGAAAAATAAACAGAACATATTTATGAAGGGCTATCTAGAGAGCACACCTGAGAAATGAAATTCCCTTTTAGACCACATGATGATATTGGCCTTTATCCGATGGGCAGAGTTCATTTCAGACACCCTGGGAGCAGGAAAAAAAAGAAATAAACAAGAGGGTGGTGGATAGACCCAAGTAGGTGGATGCTTTGATCTCTGATCTCCAGTCCTCTCTGGGTGTTTGGTCACTTCTTGCCTGGTACTGGTGTGGTACTCAATATACCTGCAGGGAGAAGGAACAATACGCGACAAGCAGAGGAGCAATATCGGTTTCCTTTAAAACACAGAGCATTGTAAACAAAGCGTGAGAATTTCTAAAGCAGTAAAGATTAAGGCCGCTCAAAGGATCTAGGTTACCAGAGCCAATCCTAAGGATCCCCACACACTTGCACAACCTCAGCATCAGGAGCCACTCCCGTTCACACATGGTTGGCTGCACCTCCCAAGCTTGGAGGAGGAGGCACACGATGACAAGCACAGCCTCCCTGAAGTCACACCGGCCAATCACTGCAGCTCAACTGCTGTCTTGAAAACCACAGGACGCTGCCGCAGCTCCTTCCAAAGAGAGAAGAATCTCCAGGAACCCCAGACTCTGGGGGAGAAGGGAGTTCAAATGCGGAGCATTTTGCCTTCCAGGAGCCAGAACCAGGAACGTGAATGAGGCTGGCAGCCCCATCCAGGATTTGCAGGTTCCAAACAGGAGGCAAATTCCCTAACTCAACAAGCTGGATTCCGTGTGGGCTATGTTTTCTGATACCAATCGTCTGTATATGAAGTTTGTATGATGCCAGTCATTACACATGTGTGATAATATGCTTTATCATTCACACACAAATAAAGGAAAGTGTTTTGGAGGCCATGACAAACAGTAGGGTCACTGTGGTGACTGCAAGGAAAAGAAACAAGATGCCTTGACCTGTGTCTAATGCCATGGCCACCAGAAGGAGCTGAGCTCTCAGCACTGGGGCAAACATCACAAATGTTCAGAACCAACACCAGACGTTCCAGGGCCCGGCCCCTGTGCAGATGCGACAGGCAGGCACAACATGAGCACATGAACACAGCGATCCCTCTGTGCTGAACCGTAGTATTCACCAGAGCGCATCTGAAGCTGGGGCACAAACAGCAGGCACCTCCCAGTGGCAGGCCAGCGTCAGAGGGCCTGAGCTGGATGCTGACCCCGGCACAGGGCTGCAGATGGCCACCTGACCTTGTCCACATGCTTTTCTAGGATGGAAGGAGCACTCGACTTCCTGGAACTTTTGTCCCTGATTGCATCATTTTTCATTTATATAAGAGATTATGTGTCAAATTCCAAATTTATTTTTTCTCCCCATCAGTGTCCTGCTTCACCCCTTGTGAGCCAGGTGGGTTCAGGTGTAAAGGAGGGTCCATTCTGGAGTGTGACTGAGAGCCATAGGGAGGGGAGGGTGCGGCCACCTGTGCAGGTAACAAGTGCATGGGGACTCAGACATTGTCATACACACCAGCTGCCATACCAGACAGCTCAGGAAGACACCCACTGCACTACTAGTGGCTCAAAGGGTAAGACACAATGCTAACACCCTGCGGTTAGCTTCTTGGAAACCTTATCCTCCCCAGAAAAAGTTCATTATAAGAGATTCTAAGCACCGGAAACATCGTGATGAGGCCGTGTCTGTTGCCTTTGACAGCGGGAGGGGCTTGCAAGTGCACCTCACAGGAGCTCGCTGCTCTGCATCAGTGCCGCCAGGGAGCTCCTTCAGGGTGGAGAGGTGAGAGCCAAGTCCATGATGACTAAATCTGAGGTGGTTTGCACAATTTTAAGAGCATCCCATTCTTTTCTATACATAGTAGTTTTTCTCTCTAAGCCCAGTGAGGATTCTGTGTGTCAGGAAGAAATCTTTTTCATCCTAAGGAACAGCCTCATGAAGTGCACACACTCCCTGCACATGGTATGTTCTCTTTCTGGACTGGGAAATGACTTCTCTGAGAATTTCATTTTAAAGGAACTTGCTGAGCTTTTAAGTGTTGGAGAGGCAATGAGGTCTAAGGGATAATAATAGTTGTCATTTATTGAGCACTTAATATTTGCCAGACAGTTGACTACGTACTTAACATTTATTATCTCATTTAGTTCCCACATCAACACCCAAGGCAGATAATATTATTATCCTCAGTTTTATGGATGATAAAATTGAGGCACAGAGAATTTCAGTAACTTGGTCAAGCTCACACAAGCAGTAAGGGGTGAAGGTGAGGATTCAGACCCCAGCCTGTCTGAATTCAAAACATTAACCTGGGGTCACAGAACCTGAATTCCATCCTCCACTCTGCCCTGGGTCCTGTGTATCTTTAAGCAAACCACTTCCCTTTTTCCGTATCACATTGTTACTTAATTCCAACTAAGACCCACATTTGCTATCACTACAAGGTGCCCCTACTTGTCCAGTTAGAGCATTTGTGTGTGCGGAGAATGTTCATCACTGCTCCTCCAATTGAAATATTGGACCAACAAGCAAGGTTCTAATCTGTGCTCTCGTAGCATCACTACTGAATGCTATCACAAATCAGAGCTACCATTTTGATTTATTAGTTAAGATCCCTGATTTTATTGAGGGCATTGAGACATGAATATGTTAAGAATTGTACTCAGTGCCGCTCAGCTTGTAAATGGTGGGCATGGAATGAAACCCAAGTCTGGGACTCAAAAGTTGACTTTGCTGGGCACAGTGGCTCATGCCTGTAATCCCAACACTTTGGGAGGACAAGGTGTGAGGATCCCTTGAGGACAGGAGTTCGAGACCAGCTTGGGCAACATAGCAAGACCCCATCTCTACCAAATGTTAAAAAAAAAAAAAATTAGCTGAGCATAGTGGTGCAAGCTTGTAGTCCCAGCTACTCAGGAGGCTGAAGTGGGAGGATCACTTGCCCAGAAGTTCCAGCCTGCATTGAGCTATGATTGTGCCACTGCACTCCAGCCTGGGCAACAGAGCGACACTCTGTCTCAAAAAATAATAGTAGGCCAGGCTCAGTGGTTTATGCCTGTAATCCCAGTGAGAGGTGAAGCCAGTGGGACCTTCTGGGTCAGGTAGGGACTTGGAAAACTTTTCTGTCTTACAAGAGGATTGTAAAATGCACCAATCAGCACTCTGTAGCTAGCAAAAGGATTGTAAAATGCACCAAACAGCGCTCTGTAACATACACCAGTGAGTGCTCTGTAAGATGCACTAATCAGTGCTCTGTAAAACACACCAATCAGTGCTCTGTAAAATACACCAATCTGCAGGATCCTAAAAGTAGCCAATCATAGAGAGGATTGGAAAAAGGGCATTCTGATACGGCAGAAACAGAACATGGGCAGGGACAGAAAAGGGAATAACAGCTGGCCACCCCAGCAAGCAGTGGCAATCTGCTCAGGTCTTCTTCCCAGCTGTGGAGTCTTTGTCCTTTTGCTCTTCACAATAAACTTTGCGGCCACTCATTCGTTGGGTCTGTGCCATCTTTAAAAGCTGTAACACTCACCGTGAAGGTCCACAGCTTCATTGATGAAGTGAGCTAGATCACTGGTGGGAACTAACTCCAGACACACCAGCACTTTAGGATACTGAGGCGGGAGGATCACCTGAGGTCAGAAGTTCAGGACTAGCCTAATATCGTGAAACCCGTCTCTACTAAAAAAAAAAAAAAAAAAATTAGTGAGGTGTAGGGGCGGGCACCTGTAATCCCAGATACTCGGGAGGCTGAGGCAGGAGAATCACTTGAACCTGAGAGGCAGAGGTTGCAGTGAGCTGAGATCGCACCATTGCACTCCAGCCTAGGTGACAGAGTGAGACTTACTCTCAAAAAAAAAAAAAAAAAGTAAAGTGACTGGAGCACTGTGTTGTGCTGCCATCTGTGTTCTCAATGACCACTTTCCAGGAGGGTTACGTCACATTTTTCATTGAATTATGATGCCACTATTTCAAAAAAAAATTCAGAGGGGAAATATTCCTTCTATTTCTGGCCCGTTTTCCTCTATCCCCAGAGTCTGGAGGTGGCAGAACCAGCTCTCCTTCACCAGAGTCAAATCATGGTCATCAGACACGTCCCTTCTCACTCACCCCAGGGCCAACGCAGCGCTGACCACGAAGCACGTGCTCGATGAATGAGTGACCCAAAAAACAAATCAGTAGATAGGCAAGAATTCATCATCTAAGAGACTAAAAGAAATGGGATATTCTGAGTTTCAGAAGAGCCCAGCAAGGGTCAGGGGATACCACTGCAGAAGAATCACTGTGAAATCACCGCCTAGGGAAACCCAGCAGCCTTGGAGGGGCTCCTGCACGCCAGGCTCTTGTCCAAGGGGCCTGTGCTCTTCCTCAGCAGGAGAAGGGCGTGGCCAACCCTCGCCCACTGTCTCTACAGCGGGGTGTCAACCTGGGCTCAACCCTCATCTGCAGCCCTGAAGGGAATCCACTTGCCAGTTTAAGAAGTCATTGTCCAGTTCAGATTGCAGAACACGAAACCTAGCTGACGGGAAACAACCAAGGATGAGTTGCAACTTGTAGAGAAGAATCGTCTTAAATCCTGGCAGTGTGTTCAAGGGGAGTTTGAGCAAGGAACGTTGCTAAAACAGTGCTAAAAACAGGAGCTCAATATCGGTAGGTGTCAGGAGAAGAAAACGGAGACATTGTACTACATTAGTAGCAAAATTTCATGTAGCATAACAAAGTGAGCACAAATATAACGAACCAAAGAAGCCTGGACTTTGGAAGTGCGAGGAATCACTCATTTTAGATCAAAGCTGTTAAAGATAAACACACTATAGGGAAAGATTCGGTCACCGGAAGCGGGAGAGGCTGAAACTTTGTTTCTTCTATTTGTTTCTTCCAGCCGGCCTTCCTGGGGAGAACTCTTGTGTTTCATACACAGTAATCAGTAAAACTCCTTCTTGGGAGGGCGGAGTGGGGGAGGCTGGCTGCATAAAAGTGGTCTCTGTTCTGTTTCTTCTCTTCTGCTATCATTTGCTGAATACCTATCACATGCCAGGTGCAACGCTAGTTGTGTGCATATCCTTCAATTTGACTTGGAAAACCAAGCAGTGAGTGCCTGAGAGGCGTGCCCAAAACCTTACAGCTAGCAACCAGGGAAATGGGGTATCAAATTGAGTTTGGCTGATCCTACAGCCCACACTCAGAACTACCTTTGCAGACAACTCATCACCAATTACTTAAGTTTCTGCAAGGTATTGGTAAATGTTCAATAATGACATCAAATAATTTAAACGAGCAGTTCTCAAAGTGTCATCTGGGGGCCCTTTAAGTCCTTGAAACCCTGTCAGGGCATCTAGACAGAACTATCCTCGCATGCCTCTCCCACTCTTACTGTACAGTGGCATTTCCCAGAGGCCATGAGGCATGTGCTGCCACCCTCCTTCCAATGGTCATGACATGGGTGCTTGTAGATATTCTTGTGGTTTACATTTTTCGCAACTTCAATTTCTAAAACGGTCCGTGTTGACAGATATAACTGACATAAACAAGACTCATTTGGATCAGTGATTTTTTTCCTCAGTAACATTCAAAAGCATAAAGAAATCCTGAGACCAGAAAATGTAAGAACTGTCCATTTAAATCAACTGGATCAGACCCTAATAGATTTGTGAGCAGTTTTTCAGTACCCACCTTTTATTGTTCACTGACCACACTAAAACGTGGAGATCCTATCTAATCTGAAGTAGCTTTGGTACGATTTATAAAATGGTTAAGTCTTGCAGTTTTCCTAAGGAGGTTTATATTGCATACTTGAAATCTGGAGGTTTTTCAGGAATGTATCATATAAAACCACCTTCCATAAACTGTCTCTCAGGAAACAGTAATGATAACACAGCCAGTCAACTCTCATTTCTGAGCAGGTTATTGCTTAAAACTTATAAGCAGGTTATTATATAAACTTACAAACTTTCTGGAGTCATCATTTTTATTCTTCTTAAGGGAGGCAGAAAAGGCCTCCAATACTTTTGAAGTCTTATCAGCTGAGTTTTCAGAGGTATTTACTTTCTTCAATTTTCCCATCACTAATAATTTGCTACAATTTTCACCAATTATGACTTTGTACTGCTAATGTTATAACACAGGCCCAGGCAGAGAGTGGTGTTTGATGGGAATAGAGCTTTATCTAGGAGTGTTTTAGCTGCTTGTCTTAGCTCATGCTAAAATTCTACTTCAATAAGTTATCTAGTTAACAAAATAAATAGAAAAGGAAAAACTTGCTCTTTAATTCATAATCAGGAGACACGTAGATCCAAACGAATATGAAACAAGCAAAATTAAGAGTTATCTTGAATTCAACAATATTAAAATTATAAAAATAACATTGTGTATATTACACAACTGAGGAAGATGGACCTGGACAATATTGACTTTTAAAATAAATTAACACGCTTGGAAGAACACACGTAAATCTCTCTTGTCAGCAGCATGTATCAAAGCCTGGAGAATTCCAGAAACACTTGGAAAAGTACAAAATGAACATTTTTTAAAAATTCTCCTAAAGTGCAAGTTTCTCCAAGCAGAGACTTTTCAACAGAGGAGGCTCTAACTTTGATAAATCGAAACTAGAACACAGAGTACTTACAAACAAAATATACAAAAGACATTGTATCAATTAGGAAATATTTTAATAATCACTATGACATCATAGCAAAGTTTAATTATTTTCTCTGTATTTTCTCTGGAGAGATTTGCCCTCAACTCCTTCTTACCCCTGGTTTCAGTTCTACAATAGAACCTAAAAACTGTTTCAACCCATCACGACGTCACCCTGAAAAATGAGTGAGCAGTCACTGAGGCTTCCCAAGTTTGAAAATTCCACAAGACTGAGAGCAAGTGTTTTGTTGGAACTGAAGTCAAGATGAAGTCAGCTGACTCTGAAACCTCAGGTGAAGTGACTCAAAGCCCACACCCCAGTTCTGAGGCAGGGACACATTTTGCTTGCGGCACCGTCCAGCTTTGGATGAGGCTGCAACCGGGTGAATCCTGGCCCTGCTATCACGTGGGTAGCCGCTGCATCCTCCGAAGGCTGTGGATGGGAGTCACCACGCTGGGAGGTCTGGAGTAAGATCTGTGCTACCTGCTTTGCCCAATCCTGTACCAGTGCCTGTGTTTCAAAATCTCAAAATAAAAGTGATTATTCTTGCGACACATTTAGGTGTACTAAACGACTACAAAAAACCCTTCGATTACTGCTGCACACACCATTACAAGATGAAATAGGAAGGAAAAACAAGCTTTAAAACTACATTTCAGGCACTGAATATTTGTTCTGAATTGAATAGAACTTTTATAAAATGGGCCTCTGCATTTTCTAAAGCTACAATCTTATTCATCTATGGAAGAGGTAAGAACACTGGGCGTGAATGTATACTGACTTTATAAAAATTTATTTTCGGATTCCTTTAACAATGAGAGGATAGGAAAAACCTGGACGCAGACAGCAGGTAGACTGTTCCTGTGTTGTAATAGCGGTCTTCATGATCATTTTACCAGGGGCTGATGTGTATCTGTCCTCTCCGTTTCACTAGTGCAGACTGGCTTTACTTTAGTCCATCAACGTATTTTTGTCATTCTACTACATGCAAGACACTGAGGAAATCAGGAATTGCACAGGGCCTCGTTCAGACAGTAGAAGAGACAGACAAATGCTGAAACTCCAAATTCGAAGAGCAGTACGAGGAGTATCCATTGCTAGGAGAAACATCTGCTCCAACACACACAGTTGGAGTCTTTCTGGAGTCTCCATGGGGAGGAACTTCCATTAGACTAACACTCCTTTCCCTGCTTTTCTCCACCCCTCTTCCTGCCCTGGGGAGAAGGAGTGACACCTGTCCCACAGGAGTAAGCACCTGGCCTGTTCTTGCCTTCTCCCGCCTGGACTTACCTCTTGCACAGAGCTCATGCCCTGCCTGGTCTCCAAGCTGGAACACGGCTCTGCTCTGGTTTTGGCTACATTGGGAAGGAGCGGGATATTGGTAATTTGGGGTGAAATACTAACAAACCTCCTTATCCACAGAGCTATATTACATCTTCTACTCTCACACTTTTTGGTTTTTGTTTTCCTTTTTCTCTCACTTCATCCAAACTCAGGCGAGGAAGAGATGTATATTTATTGACTCCCTGAATTTTCAATATCTGGTGCACAGACTGGACACCTTAAGACATAGACGGAACTGGCACTTGGAGAATGAAATAACAGGCAAAGGAGGGAGACAGCAACCACGGAGGCAGGCAGCTCTCTGGCTTAAGCCACGGTGACTGCTGGTCATGTGGGATTCCGGCTTCTGCAGGTCTTTGTAGCTCCTGGTATTTCATAACAGGCTGGAGTTCAGCAGACGCTGGCCATTTGGGGCATTAACAAGCAGGAGGACAAGTCGGAGTCTTAGAAAGCAGGCTGGCTGCTTGGGAGCGTTGGCACAGGCCTTAGCAAGACAGGACAGCTGAAGTCAGGGTATGGTTCGCTGCCTGTGCCGTTTCTCAACCACACGGAAAGGGTGGGAGGCTGGGACACGGACTTTACACTGCACACATTTGGGCCCTCGTGTGCTACAGAGCTCCAGGTGATGTTTCGCTCTAACTTACTTTGGACAACTGTGCTTCCCAAATCCCATTACCTGAATTCAGGGCTTAACGAGGACTCTGAGCAGCTATTATTGTGCTGCTCAACAAGTGAATATTAAGTCACCTCCATGAACCATGAGGTCTCAGTTGCACAGCTTTGATGAGTTCTATTATATTCTGACTTCAGGCTTCAGAGATGTGAACTGTGACTTCATAGGATTAGTATATTTTATTAATAACGACAAAAAGGATTGCTTTGTTCACTAGTATATTCCAAGTGTGTAGAAAAGTGTCTTATCTTCAGTAGGTACTCTCATTTAATAAATGCCTGATCAGGGTGTTTATTTAAAAAAATAAAATAAAAAGGCCACAATCTTGAGTTGAACAAACAACTCATTAAAATGACTGCAAGCCCAAAAAGCTAAGAATGCATTTTTTTTTTTTTTTTTTTTTTTTAAGATGGAGTTTCGCTCTTGTTGCTCAGGGTGGAGTACAATGGCGCAATCTCGGGTCACTACAACCTCCTCCTCCCGGGTTCAAGTGATTCTTCTGCCTCGGCCTCCTGAGTACCTGGGATTACAGGCATGTGCCACTATACTCGGTTATTTTTGTATTATTATTACTATTATTATTTTAATTAGAGACAGGGTTTCTCCATGTTGGTCAAGCTGGTCTCGAACTCCTGACCTCAGGTGATCCGCCCGCCTTGGCCTCTCAAAGTGCTGGGATTATAGGCGTAAGCCACCGTGCCCGGCCAAGAATGCATTTTTAAAGGTCTGTGCCTAGAACACTCTGTGTCTAGGAATTCAATCTGCTTGGACAATCAAAGAGAAACCAGATTGGCTTGAAAAGCAGACTTCAATCTTATTATCAGATTGGGAGTGTTTCTTTTTCTAATGAAATCAAAATAAAGGAAGACAAGAGAGGTACCTTTAAAAGAGATGAGAGATTTTAGAAGCTGATTAGAGTCTAAAGAAATATGAAGTGGAAATTACATCTTAATGGCAGATCACAAACGGAAAAAAAGACATACTTGGGGTTCACGGTTTGAAAAGATGATACTGGAGGAGAGGGCAGGATTTTAGTTGTTACAGTTCAAAAGGATAAATGGTGCCCAAAAACATTCAATGAACAAGATGAGACAAGCTCTCAGTAAGCATCCTGGCATGGTTTCCCCTGTAGAGCCAGGGTCTAGAAACTCCTGTGATTGCCATCTGAAAACCACAGATGAGCCAGGAGTCTGAAGGAGGCTCTGCCACCTGAATACAGTGACCAGATAACCTGTAACCTGAAAATTATTTCACTATAAGTACCTACAGATGGTAAGTTTCAAAGTAACCAAAAAATCCGTTATATGGCAGCTGAGCTTGCAAGAGAGAGAGAGAAAACTCAAAAGAACAAACCTAAGAGACAAATGAAATTGCATGTGCTGATTCATGTGTGCCTGAGAGGTTGCCAGAAGGGGATGTCAGGTCGGTGACCCCTTGGTGGGGGTTTTCATACTCACACGTAGCAATAGGCAATAAGGCCGTGGTCCTATTCTCGGTGGGGAGTCCAAACCAAACTGGCTCCAGAGAGCCAGATCCCTCGAAGGACAGCAGCTTCAGGATTCTCTCACTGAGACTGGAGTTCTCACCTGCCTAGGCCGGGGCTCTAGGAGGAAAAATAAAGCAAAACCCAAGATGATAAAGCCCCAGACTACTAAGAACTTGTGCTTGGAGTTGGAATGAATCTACCAACATGGGCTAAGGGTCCCTCAAGCTGATAAATAGCATACAGATTAGTCCCAGCCAGCCCCGGGACACCACACAAAAGCAGTCACAGAACGATGTTGCAAGGATGAACCTTCAACCTCACTCCCAACAGGATTCCAAAGGCCAAAGCTCTGCTAATGATGAGTTCACAAGCCCAAACTATGAAACCCAAGAAGAAATAATCCAACAAATAGCAAGAGACAGCACAATTAGCAAATCGAAGCATAGACTCTCAAGAACTACAGAGAATACGACAATTTCTATTGATAATAAAATGGGCAATAAAAATTGATCACACAGGCATTTTAAATAGATTCAAAACATAGAAGAATGTCTTACAACCATTACAAAGGAATGGGCAATGCTTACAGAAACGAACGAGGCCTTCCAGAAGCACTTTGGGAGGCCAAGGTGGAAGGATGACTTGAAGCCGGGAGTTCAAGGCTACAGTGAGCTATGATCACATGACTACATTCCAGCCTGGGCGACAGAGTCAGACCCCGTTTCTAAAAAAATAAAAATAATAAATAAACAATATTTATTTAATATGTAAATATAAATAACATGTATTTAATAATATTTATTTGTTATATATAAATACATAATCTGCAATTATATATATATATAATTCAATAGGTCCAACTACAGATTATGCACAGGTTAATTAAAAAATTATTAAATTGGAAGATCTGAGGAAATTACTGATGATTTATATACATAGATATAAAAGATGGAAAACGTGAAAGGATTAATCAACACAGAGAATAAAATGGATACATCCAATTTCCATTAGAAGCTTCAAACCCTTTCATATCAACCATTTCCCCCGTTTTATGATTGCCTGGCATGTCAATTTCACTTGGCTTTTATTCCCCAAATTAGTCATAATGAATTAACAGTCTTCTAGTGAACACTCATTTAGATTTATTCACTTTTGCCAGTTTTTTGTTCAAAGTAACTTTTTACATTTCCCTCCTTTTCTCTGGATTCACTAACCTTCATTCCAAAGTACTTCTTGTATCTGTTCTTTGAGCAAAAATCTTAAGTTCCAGGAAGAACTTGAAATGGATTAAAGTCCTAAATGTGAAAAGCAAACTTATAAAAATGCACAGCAGATACTCTTTATGTTACTGCAGCATGGAAGAATATATTTAACAAAACACACAAAAAAGGAAAAGATGTATACATTTGATAGCATTAAGATTAAAACTTCAATACGGCACAAGATACTATCATCACAGTGAAAAGCCAGTCCACAACAAAGAAGAGGTATTTACAACCCAACCGTGTAACCAACAAAATATTTCTATCCAGAATCGGTAAAACAGTGACTGATCAATATGAAGATAACTCCAATGATAAACAAACGATATAAATAATTCGTCCTCAGGCCAGCCCTGGACATCACACAAAAGTGGTCACAGAACAACTGCTTTTCAGACAGGGGAATCCCAAATGCCCAACAAACATTTTTTTAATTAAATTTTTTAAATTATTTAATTATTTAATTTTTTAAAATTATTTAATTTTTAAAAATTATTGTCAAGCTCCCTCTAGTAATAAAGGAAATATGCATTAAAACAAGAACCATCTCGCATGCATCTGATTGATAAATATTATGGAGTCTGATAACATGTAGTGTGGAAGAAAACAGGAATTATTTGTCACTCAGAGTATAAATTGTTTCATTTCTTAGAGAGCAGTTCGGCCAGGTTAAAGATAGCCATATATCCAGGCGCAGTGGCTCACGCCTGTAATCCCAGCACTTTGGGAGCCCAGACAGGCGGATCACGAGGTCAGGAGATCAAGACCATCCTGGCTAACATGGTGAAACCCCATCTCTACTAAAAGTACAAAAAAAAAAAAAAAAATAGCCAGGCCCAGTGGTGGGTGCCTATAGTGCAACCTACTCAGGAGGCTGAGATAGGAGAATGGCGTGAACCTGGGAGGTGGAGCTTGCAGTGAGCCGAGATTGCACCACTGCACTCCAGCCTGGACAACTGAGCGAGACTCCATCTCAAAAAAAAAAAAAAAAAAAATTTAAAATAGCCGTATATTGCAAGATGCAATTTCACTTTAGTTATGTACCCTAAATGCCCTCACACATGCATCTTATCAGGAAGGCACAAGAATGTTTGCTGCAGTGCTATTAGTAATACTGAAACAATCTAACTGTCGCTCAGAATGGAAATGGTTAAATAAAATGCTATTTAAGCTGGGCAGTGACTCATGCTTGTAATCTCAAATCTTTGAGAGGCCAGGAGTTTGAGACCAGCCTGGGCAATATAGTAAGACCTTATCTCTATTAAAAAAATTAAAAAATTATTAGCCAGGCCTGGTGGTGCCTGCCTGTAGTCCCAGCTACTCAGGAGGCTGAGGGTGGAAGATTGCTTGAGCCCAGGAGTTCGAGGTTGTAATGAGTTATGATTGCACCACTGCACTCCAGCTTGGGTGACAGAGTGAAAGACCCTGTCTCTAAAAAATAACAATATATTTTTTTAAGTTATTTATTTGTCACCACAGCCAATGCTCTCTTGAAAGTACCACCTCCTGGCTGGAGGCCAACAAACTCAAACCATTACAGCAACTTATAAAAGAGCAGCCCCACTCCAAGAGAGGAGGAAACAGCTAATTCTACCACTTATAACATCCTAACCGGAAGTTCTGAGTCTGTCCACATTACAACTTCACTGCTAGCACAATCAGCATTCAAGAAAACCAATGCACTCAACAAAACGACAACCAAGTACTATCACAGAGTTCACCTCACTCCCCTGCTACCTCCACTACAGCAGGTGCTGGTATCCATGGCTGAGAGACCTGAAGACAGATCATATCACAGTATCTCTGCAGATACTGCCCAGTAACAGCCCAGAGCCCGTTAGCTCCGATGGGTGGCTAGGCCCAGCGGGGCAATAACAATCACTGCAGTCCAGGTCTTAGGAAGCCCCATCCCTAGGAGAAGGAGGAGAGCACCACATGGGACAAAATATCTGAACAGCAGCCCTCGAGTCTCAGAGTCCCAGATCTTTCCTCTGACATAGTCTATCCAGATAAGAAACTAGAAAAACAATTGTGGTCATATGACAAACTAATGTTAACACCCCCCAAAAAACCACACTAGCTCACCAGCAATAGATACAAAACAGAATCTCTGATTTGCCAATAAAAGAATTCAGAAGGTCAATTATTAAGCTACTCAAGGAGGCACCAGAGAAAGGTAAACTCCAAATAAATAAAAAACATGACACGGGATATGAAAGGAAAATTCTTCAGTGAAACAGCATAAATAGCAAACAACCATAACTTCCGGAAATCAAGGACACACTTAGAGAAATGCAAAATGTGCTGGAAAATCTCAGCAATAGAATCAAACAAGCAGAAGAAAGAACTTCAGAGCTTGAAGACAGGGGTTTCGATTAACCCAATCTGTCAAAGACATAGAAAAAGAGAATTTTGAAAAATGAACAAAGTCTCCAAGAAGTTTGGGACTATGTTAAGTGTCCAAACCTAAAAATAGTTGGTGTTCCTGAGGAAGAAGAGAAATCTAAAAGTCTGGAAAACATATTCGAGGGAATAGTCGAAGAAAACTTCCCCAGCCTTGCTAGAGATCCAAATGCAAGAAGCTCAAATAACACCTGGGAATTATTGCACCAAGGTCATTGCCTAGGCACATAGTCATCAGGTTATCTAAACTTGAGATGAAGGAAAGAATCTTAAGAGCTGTGGGGCAAAAGCATCAGATAATCTATAATGAAAAACCTATCAGAGTAACAGCAGATTTCTCAGCAGAAATCCTACAATCTAGAAAGGATTGGGGTCCTATTTTTAGTCTCCTTAAACAAAGCAATTATCAGCTAAGAATTCTGTACCCAGTGAAACTAAGCTTCATAAATGAAAGTAAGATACAGTCTTTTCCAGACAAACAGATGCTGAGAGAATTTGCCACTCAAGCCAGCACTACAAGAACTGCTAAAAGGAGCTCTAAATCTTGAAACAAATCCTCAAAATACACCAAAATAGAACCTCCTTAAAGCATAAATCTCACAGGATCTATGTAACAGTAACACACACACACACACAAAAAGACAAGGTATTCAGGCAACATGTAGCACAATGAATAGAATAGTACCTCATATCTCAATACTAACATTGTAACGAATGTAAATGGCCTAAATGCTTCACTTAAAAGATACAGAATGGCAGACTGGATAAGAATTCATCAACCAAGTTATCTTCTGTCTTCAAGAGACTCACCTAACACATAAGGACTCACATAAACTTAAGGTAAAGTGGAGGAAAAAGCTATTCTATATAAATGGACACCAAAAGCAAGCAGGAGTAGCTATTCTTACATCAGACAAAACAAACTTTAAAGCAACAGCAGTTGAAAAAGACAAAGAAGGACATGATATAATGATAAAAGGACTAGTCCAACAGGAGAATATCACAATTCTAAATATATATGCACCTAACTCTGGAGCTCCCAAATTTATAAAACAATTACTACTAGACCTAAGAAATGAGATAGACAGCAACACAAAAATAGTAGAGGACTTTAATACTCCACTGACAGCCCTAGACAGATCATCAAGACAGAAAGTCAACAAAGAAACAATGGACTTAAACTATACCCTAGAACAAATGGACCTAACAGATACTTACAGAACATTCTATCCAACAACTGCAGAATATAATTCTATTCATCAGCACATGGAACATTCTCCAAGACAGACCATATGATAGGCCACAAAACAAGTCTTGGTAAATTTAAGACAATCAAAATTATATCAAGTACTCTCTCAGACCACAGTGCAATAAAATTGGAAATTGACTCCAAAAGGAACCCTCAAAACCATGCAAAGACATGGAAATTAAATAACCTGTTCCTGAATGATCATTGGGTCAACAATGAAACCAAGACAGAAATTTAAAAATTCTTTGAACTGAGCAATAATAGTGACACAACCTATCAAAACTTCTGGGATACAGCAAAAGCAGTGCTAAGAGGGAAGCTCATTGCATCATAAGCCTACATCAAGAAGTCTGAAATAACACAAATAGACAATCTAAGGTCACACCTCAAGGAACTAAAGAAGCAAGAACAAAAAAAAAAAAAAACCCAACCCCAGCAGAAGAAAAGACATAACAAACATCAGAGCAGAACTACAAGAAATTGAAACAAAAAAAAAAATAAAAACAAAAGATAAATGAACCAAAAAAGTTGGTTCTTTGAAAAGATAAACAAAATTGATAGACCATTAGCAAGATTAACCAAGAAAAGGAGAGAAGATCCAAATAGGTTCAACTGGAAATGAAACGGGAGATATTATCATCGATACCACAGAAATCTGAAAGATCATTCAAGGCTACTATGAACACGCTTATGTGCATGAACTAGAAAACCTAGAGGAGATTTATCTAGGTTAGATAAATTTATCCGAAATTCCTGGAAATATACAATCCTCCTAGGTTAAACCAGAAAGAAACAGAAACTCTTAACAGACCAGTAACAAGCAACAAGAGTGAAATACTAATTTTAAAATTGCCAACAACAGAACAAGTTCAGGACCAGATAAATTCACAACTGAATTCTATCAGACATTCAAAGAATTGGTACCAATCCTATTGAAACTATTCCAAAAAATAAAGAAAGAGGGAATCCTCCCTAAATCACTCTATGAAGCCAGTATCACTCTAATACCAAAACCAGGAAAGGACACAGCAAAAAAAGAAAACTACAGCCCAATATCCCTGATGAACAGAGATGCAAAAATCCTCCACAAAATACTAGCTAACCAAATCCAACAGCATATAAAAAGATAGTCCACCATGATCAAGTGGGTTTCACACCAGGGATGCAGGGATGACTTAACATATGCAAGTCAATAAATGTGATACACCACATATACAGAATTAAAAACAAAAATCACGCGATCTCAATAGATGCAGAAAAAGTATTTGACAGAATGCAGCATCCCTTTACGATTAAAACCGTAAGTAAAACAGCATACAAGGGACATAACTAAGACAATAAAAGCCATGTATGACAAACCCATAGCCAACAGTATACTGAATGGGGAAAAGTTGAAAGCATTCCCCGAGAACTGGAACAAGACAAGGATGCCCACTTTCACGACTTCTATTCAACACAGTACTGGAAGTCCTAGCCAGAGTCATCAGACAAGAGGAAGAAATAAAGGGCATCCAAATCGGCAAAGAGGAAGTCAAACTGTCACCGTTTGCCAATGATATGATTGTATGCCTAGAAAACCCTAAAGACTCATCCAAAAAGTTCCCAAATCTGATAAATGGGTTCAGTACAGTTTCAGGACACAAAATGTACACAAATCAGTAAAGCACTGCTATACACCAACAGCCACCAAGCTGAGAATCAAATCAAGAACTCAACCTCTTTTACAATAGCTGCAAAAAAATAAAAAATAAAAAAAAAAATGGAATATACCTAACGAAGAAGGTGAAAGACCTCTCTCTACAAGGAAAACTACAAAAGCGCTGCTGAAAGAAATCATAGACTACAAAAATGGGAACACATCCCATGATCATGGATGGGTAGAATCAATATTGTGAAAATGACCATACTGCCAAAAGCAATCAACAAATTCAAGGCAATTCGCATCAAAATACTGTCATCATTCTTCTCAGAACTAGGAAAAATAATCCTAAAGTTCATATGGAACCAAAAAAGAGCCCACACAGCCAAAGCAAGACTAAGCAAAAAGAACAAATCTGGAGGCATCATATTACCTCACTTTAAACTACACTATAAGGCTATGGTCACCAAAGCTGCATGGTACTGGCATAAAAATAGGCACAGAGACCAATGGAACAGAATAGAGAACCCAGAAATAAAACCAAATACTTGCAGCCAACTGATCTTTGGCATAGCAAACCAAAATATAAAGTGGGGAAAGGACACCCTAATTAACAAATGATGCTGGGATAACTGGCAAACCACATGTAGAAGAATGAAACTGGATCCTTATCTCTCACCTAACACAAAAATCAACTCAAGATGGATCAAAGACTTAAATCTAAGACCTGAAACCATAAAAATTCTAAAAGATAAAATTGGAAACACCCTTCTAGACATTGGCTTAGGCGAAGACTTCATGACCAAGAACCCAAAAGCAAATGCAATAAAAACAAAGATAAGTAGATGGGACTTACAGTACAAAGCTTCTGCACAGCACAACAAATAATCAGCAAACAGACAACCTACAGACTGGGAGAAAATTTTCACAAACTATGCTTCCAACAAAGGACTAATATCCAAAATCTACAAGGAACTCAAACAAATCAGCAAGAAAGAAACAAATAATCCCGTCAAAAAGTGAGCTAAGGACATGAATAGACAATTCTCAAGAGAAAGTATACAAATGGCCAACAAACATGAAAAAATGCTCAACATCACTGATTATCAGGGAAATGCAAATCAAAACCACAATGCAAAACCCTCTTACTCCTGCAAAATGGCCATAACTAAACAAATAAAAAAATAATAGATCTTGGTATGGATGTGGTGAAAAAAGAACAAAACTGCTGGTATAAACTAGTACAATCACTTATGGAAAACAGTATGGAGCTCCTAAAAGAACTAAACATAGATCTACCACTTAATCCAGCAATCCCACTACTGGGTATCTATTCAGAGGAAAAGTCGTCATTGTATGAAAAAGATACTTGCACACACATGTTTATAGCAGCACAATTCACAATTGCAAAAATACAGAACCAGCCCAAACGTCCACCAATCGAGGGATAAATTGTGACACACACACACACACAATGGAATACTACTCAGCCAAAGAAAGGAATAAAATAATGGCATCACAGCAACGCGGATGGAGTTGGAGACCATTATTCTAAGTGAAGTAACTCAAGAATGGAAAACCAAATATCATATATTTTCACTTGTAAATGAGAACTATGCTATGCAGATGCAAAGGCAGAAGAATGTTACAATGGAATTTGGGGACTCAGGGAGTGGGGCTGAGGGATAAAAGGCTACACATTGGGAACAGTGGACACTGCTGGGGTGATGGGTGCACCAAAATCTCAGAAATCACCATGAAAGAACTTTATGCATGCAACCAAACGCTACCTGCTCCCAAAAAACCTACTGAAATTTTCTAAAATAACCTTTAAAAAATGTTACTTATTTGTGTGATGAAATATTATATAGCAGTTTAAATAAGTGAATTAGATTTACATAGATATATCCCAAAAATATACTAAGCGAAAAAATAAGTTGCAGAATAATATGGTATCATTTATGTACATTTTTAAACATACAAATAGTATATACTGCTTGTGGATATATCCTTATGTGGAGAAAACACACACAAAAATGCATCAGCGGGATGCACTCCCACCTCAGGATGACAATTTCCTCTGCAAAAGGTTGAAGGAAGGAAGAAGAGAAGGAAGAAGGAAGCTTTAAATATACTTTAAAGCTTATTTTTAATGAGATTGTTCAAAATAATTGTTTAGGCTGGGCATGGTGGCTCATGCCTGTAATCCGAGCACTTTGGAAGGCCAAGGCGGGTGGATCACCTGAGGTCAGGAGTTCAAGACCAGCCTGGACAACATGGTGAAACCCCGTCTCTACTAAAAAATACAAAAAATTAGCCGGGAGTGGTGGCAGGCGCCTGTAATCCCAGCTACTCAGGAGACTGAGGCAGGAGAATTTTAAACTGAACCTGACAGGCAGAGGTTGCAGTGAGCAAAGATCGTGCCACTGCACTCCAGCCTAGGCAACAAGAGTGAAACTCTGTCTCAAAAGATATAATAACAATAATAATAATTTTGTAAAAACTAAATAATATAGAGAAGTAGGAAAGGAGGTGCTCCATGTAAAATTCATACCAAGGAGAGGAGGTAGTCCTGGAAAGATGACAAAGGAGCGGGGAATACCAGTCAGGTGAAACACTCACTGAATTTATGTAGAAACAAGAGTTCTTCCATTTATCTTTTTTACGTTACATCTGATTTTAAAACAAGTTGGAAGCACTTTACAACAGATGGCCCTTTTACAATTGACCTATTAAACAAGAATAAAAGATCAGCACCAGAGTTAAGACATGTGTAACAGAAGAGCCAGGCTGGAAGAGGCACACGGTGACAGCTCCCAGTCATGTTAAAAGCACAGGATCTAAGACAGACTACCTGGATTTGAACCCAGGCTCCACTGCTAACCAGCTGCCACCTGCACAAGCCAAGTGCCTCCATAAACCCCGACTTTCTCTTCTGGAAATCAAGGAGCACATTAGCAGCTACTTAGTGGGGCAGCTTTAAGGATTAAATAAAGTGCTTACTTAGCACATTGAAAGAGGCCTAGTAATTACTCAGTAAATGTTAGCTGTTATCATTATTTTTATTAAAGAAGTTGAGCATAAACCTTAACTCTAAGCTTTCTACAAGCTAGACTAAGCAAAAAGATAACTCAGGTAGTTACATAGATCCCACTACTTAGGACGCATGGATGAACAAACCGATGGATGGACAGGAGGGAGAGAGACGGGAAGGAGAAAATGAGAGAGGGAAAGAAACTCCCTACTAGTTTGAAGGTAGCTACATATTTTTCCAAGTTCTGAATTCTAAAACAGTTTTAACTTGGTTCTCCAAATAGTGGACCTGAATCAATAAAATAGATATCTGGCACAATGTAATCAGAAACTCCAACTTTCCTCCCACTTAACTTCACTCCATAGAAACCCAAGGCCCAGATCAATGTTGTATGCTCATTGAGACATATACACATGTTCAGTCATGGCAGGGATTTTATTAGAGGTGCTGTGAGGGCTGCAGAGCTTGGTACCAAATACCAGCAAGAAGACTAAACCACTGAACATCACAGCTTTTTCCTAATGTGTTCATTAGAAAAGGATTTTCAGTGAGTGGCAAAATCACAAGGGATTAAAATTTGAAAGGCCACTGACTTTCCAAACCTCCTCCCCAGAAAGTATCAAATCTTGGAATTCTATTCTTCCTTGGTTTTTCCATTGGCTTAATCACTCTGGCACTGCATACAAGAAAAAAAGAATTCCTTTGAACAGGTGCCCTATTTATGAAGATATTTATAGCCACCATAAAAATATAGGAAAATGATTATTCTTCCTCCCCTCCTCACTTTTTCTGCTAAAGAGGTAGAATAATATATTACATCTGAATTGCACACCCTGGTGTATTTACCTTGCCCAGATCTTCCCAGATGTATGAAAAACAAAGTTGTATTTTTTTCCTATATTTCTGCTGCAATTCTAATATGTTTCTCCAAGGCTGACTCTGACTTTGAATTTACAGAGAGTCTTTCACAGGACCAATAATAATAATGAATTGTTGTATTTGGGGAGGCTCTGTGCTTCATTTCATGCTCATAAATTAATATTGCTGATTTCAAAAGACTGTGCGAACAGGTATTATCTTTACAGTATATTCAATATCTTAAATGCTTTCTAATATTATGAGACAAGACTGATGAACTTACTTCTTTCATTAGCAGTTATTTTCTTCACAATTATCTCTATCTTATGAAATCTAAGGACTTCCTAGTATTTTTACATTGAAGATTCTATAGGTATTAAGGAGGGGTGCATTAAAAATCCCAAGACATTCTACATGCTACAAAAAAAATGAAAGGAAATAGAAAACTTACTTGAATCATCTTGACATGAAAGCAAAATTCTTAAAATTCTATCTACCCTCTTGGCATCCCCACACAAAGATCCTGCAGAAACTGGAAACTTGTAGGAGCCATGACTAATCCAGGCAAAGTCAATTATGAACTGCTTCTGCAAAATGACCCCTGTTCTGCCAGCAACATTTGCATTGCATCTAGAATATGAAATCTCAGTACCCTGTATCATCACATTCCCAGACCTTTCTTCTTATGTCTGTACTCAGTGAAGTCTCTCAATGCAGAGACCAAAGAAATTTACATTCTTCTTGGAAGAAGGTTCAGATGGAGCCACAGTCTTGGGCCCAAGACACTCTTCAAAGACGTTAATTAATGATGGGAAAAAGAAAGAGGCATGGTGTATGTAATAGGGGCAAACTCTTCTGAGGTCTCTTGGCTAAGAATTCCACAGAAAATGCAGGCAATCACTTTCTCCACTCGGTCCTGACCTCCCAACTCCTCTCCTGTGTCCTCCTCCCAGGAAGTCTAGCATGTCAAAAAGGAGCCTGTATCTTGTCTAGAAAAACTCAAAGGCAGCCATCCCAAACACAAATAATATGAAATAAATCTTATAAAAGAGATGGTGAGAAATGACACCTTGGTTTAGCCTAGGCTGAGAAACCTAGAAAGACTGTTTGGAGTGAAGCAAACACCAGCTGGGAAGCACAGTTCAGGCCGAGGGCCTGACCCTGAGTTCAGAGATGGAGGAGCCGGGCAAAGTATGTGTTCTGTTTTGTAACCTTAATTTTTATGGCTATCTGCTGGTGGGCTGTTTCGCCTGGTTCTGGTCTATTTCAACATCCATTTATGTTCCACCGCTAGTTCTTTAATAAACACATTTTTTACTCTACCTTGCCAAGCAGGAGTCCTCAATGCTGGAGGCACCCCAATAGTCGTAGGAGGTCTCTTCTATCTGATTTGGGGAGCGAAGGTGTCTGCCGGTAGCCCTTTCATTTGCTCCTCTGCAGCACCCTGCAACTCCTGGCGTGCTTCGATCCCTGGTGCAGACCAAAGCCTGCTGCACCTGAAAGAACCCTGGCCCCGTCTCACCCCTGAATGCGCTGGATATGATCTCATGGGGAAAGAATCCACCTTGTTTTCCAAAGCCAAAAATGAAACAAACCAATTGTACTTGCAATTCATACTCGATATTTTCCATCTCTGAGTTTGTAAACTAGAACAGAGAAATTTAAGACATACAAGAAAAGAAAAGAAAGCTGCTTAGAGAGAAATGTAAGAAAAGGTCAGTGATGCCATCCAAACAGCCATGAAGAGATGACAGTCATTACCCAAGGACTCTGATGGTGGAGTCTGGGAGGCAGCCTGGGGTGGAGAAGAAAGTGAATGGCTCAGGTTTCAGGCCAAGGTGGGTGTGCATCTTGGCTCTGTCACTTACTAGCAGCATAAGGAGAGCAAAGTGAACCAGCCTCTCCCAGCCTCAGTTTTCTCATTCGTACAACAGTGGTAGCAGTGCCTACCCCAACATTCTTGTCAGAATCCCATGCCAGCACGTAGCACATGGAGTGTGCTAGGACATACATGGCACTTCTAGGAGGGTGCTGGCACAGCCAGAAGCAGCTCTACACGAGTGGCTTCCATTACTCTCAAGTTGTTTAGGCCACAATAACCCAGTGTGATCAAACTTCCTCATCTTTTGCAGACAGCCTTCCCATACCACGACCCTAAACGTGGTACAAGAAGGTGTCCTGACATTTTAAACAATGTTTGCCATAAAACCAAATCTCCATGCATTTCCACAAGAGTGGCTAGAGAATATGATAAATCATCTACAGAAATGCAGGATTCTTAGTGATTCATTTAAAAATAGAAATGCTTTACACTGTTATCTACCAATGGAATGAAATCGGCATGCCTATGGTCTCAACAAACTAGCGTGATGGAGGGAGGCTCTAGATCATGCCAAATGAATTTTTATCAAATATTAATCCAAATTCATATGCAGGATTGTTCATTAGAGGTGGAATCCAGTGCCAGCATTTACTGACTACATTTCACAAATTCTCCTACATCTGACTTGAGGAAAATCTGACTTTGAGCAAACGTTCAGCCCAGTGAGTGCTTCTTGATCATTACAATGGCCTAATAATAGAAGAAGGTTTCCCGTAGGTAGAGTTAAAATCAGCACATTCATTCAAGCACACACAGTAATGAAAAGTAGAGGCAAAATCAGAGCATGAAAAATAAGATCTAGGGTCTCTTCTCCCACACATGTTGAACTTTAAAGTTAAGACAGTGATGCCTATATGGGTAATAGATAAATCCTCCAAACTTGAGGCAGCCTGGTCTTCAAAGTCCAGAAAATTGTTTGCAGACTTGTCTCAGCCATGAATACAAGTTTTGGCTTATACATCTAGGGTGAATAAGGGATCCAATAAATGAGAATGTTGTAGTATCTTCCCTCTGTAAACAGAAACTTTACGACAAATTAGTGTTCTAGAAAAACAAGAGGTGCCTAAGAGGTTTCAAGCTTTGGTGGGCACAGAAGGAGCATTCTAAGAATGTACCAGGAGATGCCCAGAAAGGAGGTCAAGGAGGCAGTGACAGAAACACAGAAATGGAGACAGAAATCAGAGACAGCTATAAAAAAAAAAAGAAAAGAAAGTTATAGGAACACAGTTCAAAAGATGAAGGTCAACTCATCACACATGACTGGCCCTGAACTCCCTTGACAGCATCTATTTGCAAAGTTGTACTAAAATGACACTGGAGCATAGGAGGAGATTTGGGGGAAGCCTTGCACGTGGCAATGAGCCATTCCCTCTACTGGCTGAGCTAATGAACTGCACCACTCATTTCTATGTATCACATTAAAGAACAGGTTTGGGACCTAGAGAGAGAGAAGGGAGAGAGGAAAAGAGAGAGGGCACGCAATAATACTCAAAATGTGGTTCGTTTCTGGGGATTTAAGATTAGTTCCCACTACCAATCTCTCTTAGTTTCTTTTCTTGGTTTGAAAATGAAAACGAAACATGAGTTCAAGTAGACACACAATGTACCCACCAAACACGTGACTTTCCCCTCCCCCCACACACCCCAATTCCTTCTCATTTATTATTAGTTGTTCTCACCTTCTTAGTGGATACATTTAAATTCAGTTGAGCCTCAATATAATTGTGAATGTTTTATTCCACACCACACATGCAGCAAACATAGCCCCCTTGCAACTTACCCAGAAATCAGATGGATTCAGACTAAAGGTTTTCAAGGAGGCTGTTTCAAGGACCTGTAATTAAAATAGTGTCTTCTCCCAAAAGGTAGGAGTGTCAGCTACAGCACTGTGGGGGCTTGTCACATACAAAATCACCCCGGTATTGAAATAATCGGAGCCGGGCGTGGTGACTCACACCTGTAATCCCAGCACTTTGGGAGGCCGAGACCAGTGGATCATTTGAGGTCAGGAGTTCAAGACCAGCTTGGACATGGTGAAACCTCCTCTCTACTAAAAATACAAAAATTAACCTGGTGTGATGGTGGGTGCCTGTAATCTCAGCTACTTGGGAGGCTGAGGCACAAGAATCGCTTGACCCCAGGAGACAGAGTTTGCAGTGATGCCACTGCACTCCAGCCTGGGTGACAGAGTGAGACTCTATTGCAAAAAAAAAAAAAAGAAAGAGTGAATTGGCATCTGAGACGGCATCCGAGGATGGCCCAGACCTGGTCTCCTCCACCACAAGCCAGATGCTTGCTGTCACGGTTTGGCAAAGGTGGGATCTGACCAAAAAGCGTAAGATGCTCATCTTTCCTTCCCTCAAAGGAGTTGCAGTGAATTTCTTTCTGAGTTCAGAAATACCTTCTCTGCATCACTTGAGACATGTTATTTACACTCTTACTAATATAAAAAAAAAAATCCCTTATCTTTATTTTACATAGTAACTCTTAACATAAGCTCAGGGAAATAATGAGAAGATGGACTTGATGATTCTAACCGTACACAACGTGATTGTGAACGGGAAGGCTGCGATGCTGCACCGTGTCACACACCCTCCAAGAAAACTTTGAGCTGCACGGAGAAAACTATCTAGGATGGTATCATAGCAGCTACTTCCATTAAAGAAAATGCGATCTGGCTGACATTTAAGTAAGGCTTAAATTTACTTCAATCTGAGTTTCTCCTTTGGGTTGATAACACTGTAAGAAACTACATGTAATTAGCATTTCAGTCAATAAAATATAAATGTCAGTACTGGAGGAAAAGCTGTGGTTAGAAACACTAAGATAAAGATGTGGTCAACTGACAGATATTTAAATATGTAATGTGTCCCAGGGATGATGAGCCATCAAAATGACTACACTCGCCCCCACGTGTGCCGCAGAACTATTCACATAGCCAAGAGGTAGACACCACCCAAATGCCCATGGATGGATGAACGGACGAAGAAAACATCGTACCGAATAGGAAACAGTTTCCTCCTACTGTCCTCACACCACTCTCAATACTTCCAGAACACTTCCCTTCTGACACCACACTCAACACAGACCACACCTGTGACCAGATGTGTGGGGTGCTTTTCCTCACCACGCAACTCTCTGACTCCAGCAGCTCCTATAATTCAACCCGCTTCTGTCGCCTTCTACCTGCACCCTCTACCTACAACCTCTACCTACACCCTCTACCTACACCCCCTACCTACACCCCCTACCTACACCCTCTACCTACACCCTCTACCTACACTCTCTACCTACACCCTCTACCTACACCCTCTACGTGGAGACGGTGCAGCACCCACAGGTTGAGAGCTGGGTCCCACAACACTGTCCCCACTTCAGAATCCAGTCAGGTCACTCGAGCTTCTGACTGGCCAGCTGTAAAGCAAGTGTTCTCAGGACCCCCTTCTCACAGTCCGACCCCCCTTCTCACACCCCGTCCCCTTCTCACACCCCGTCCCCCTTCTCGCACCCCGTCCCTTCTCCCTTCTCGCACCCCGTCCCCCCTTGTCGCACCCCATCCCCCCTTCTCACACTCCGTCCCCCCTTCTCACACTCCGTCCCCTTCTCACACTCCGTCCCCTTCTCACACTCCGTCAATTGCTAGAGTGACTCACAGAACTCAGGAAAACACTTCATTATATTTACCCATTAATTATAAAGGATACAACTCAGGAACGGCCAAATGAGTGTGGGGAAGGGACGGGGAGTTTCCACACCCCACACTGGGTGCACCCCTCCCAGTGCCTCTGTGTGCTCAGCAACCCTGAAGCTCTCCAGACCTGTCCTTTGGGGGGTTTATGGAAGCTTCACTATATACAATAATTGATGACATCATTGGCCATTAGTGCTCAGCCCAAACTTCAGCCCCCTCCCCTCCCCCGAGCAGCAAGCAGGGACTGGGCTAAAAGTCCCAACCCTCTAATCTTGTGGTTGGTTCCCCTGCCTACCAGTTCCCCCAACACAAGGCTATCCAGCCACCAGTCATCTCATTAGCATAGGAAAGACACCACCTCGGACATTTCAAAGGTTTTAGGAGCTGTGCTCCAGGAAACCGGGACAGAGACCAAACGTCTATTTCTTATTATGTCACAGGTATTTACAACGGAATATTATCCAACCTTAAAAAAGTAATATCCTACCATTTGCACCATGAATAAACCTGAAGGACATTAAGCTAAGTGAAATAAGCCAGTATCAGAAGGACAAATCTTGCATGATTCCACTTATATGAAGTGTCTAAAATAGGCAAACTGACAGAAGCAGAGAATAGAATGGTGGTTGCCGGGGGCTAGAGGGAGGAGGAAATGGGAAGTTGTTGTTCAATGGCTGTAAAGTTGTAGTTATGCAAGATGAGTAAGTTCTAGAGATCTGCTGTACATCCTAGTGCCTATAGTTAACAATAGTGCACTGTGCACTTAAAAACTTGCTAAAACAGTAGATCTCATGTTATGCATTCTACCGTCAAAAGCAAGGGAGGGGCACGAGGAAACTTTTGGAGGTGGCTGATAATGTTCATTACCCTGATTGCATAATAATACAAAATAATAATAAAAGATAGGGTTACAGGTGTATGCATATTCCAAAACTCATCAAATTATGTACATTAAACGTATGCACAAGTTTTTATGTACATCAATTATACTTCAATAAAACTATTAAATATTAGGAAGCTATCAAGCAAGATCAAATAACCTTCCCAAACCCTGTATATACCTCTCTGGTCTCTCCCACATTCAGGGAAAATATGGCCCTGAGGATTGACATGTCCACAGCCCTTGATTTACTGTATTTTTAATGAGTTTGCCAATAAATAACTTAATAGCTGAAAAAAAAAATTTCTAGAATTGAGTGTAATGGCTGCACAAGTCTTTAAAAATACTAAAAACCATTGAATTGTACATTTTAAATGGATAAATGGTATGGGTATGCGAATTACATCTCAGTAAATTTGTTATTTAAAAAAACTAAAGGTGGCCAGGCTTGGGGGCTCATGCTTGTAATCCCAGCACTTTGGGAGGCCAAGGTGGGAGGATCACTGGAGCCCAGGAGCTCAAGACTAGCCTTGGTAACATAGTGAGACCCAGCCTCTACAATTTTTTTTTAATTAGGCAGGTCTGGTGGTACAGGGCCTGTAGTCTGAGGTACTCCAGAGGTTGAGGAGAGAAGACTGCTAGAGCCAAGGAGTTCAAGACTGCAGTGACCAACGATAGCTCCACTGCACTCCAGCCTGGACGACAGAACAAGATGCCATCTCAAAAAGACAAACAAAATGGGTGCGCATGTTCTTCGTAAGTGTAGCCCACAAATTCAGAATGTCTACATTGATCTCCTTTTAGGCAAAAGCCCAGCAAAATACAGTTCTTTAAACCTCTGGACAAGGCCACATACCCTGCCAGGAGCCTAGCCTAGGAATTTCAATGAGAAGAAGTAAATGTTAAAGCAGTTCAATATATAACAATTATTCTCATGAAAAAGACATGGACCTCCTTTATCCATCACTAGTGGATAAACGTATACTTTCCTGAATCTGTTTTCACCAAGACTAAAGTTTGAAGGATCCGTTCTACAGAAGTTAGGAATGTATCATTTGGGACACAACGCTCATTAGTTATTTCAACACCTGCCCAGATCCTAATTTGAGACAATATAAAACTTACCTCTGCGCCCACTCAAGGCTGTTTCAAGTTATATTCATGATGTTCAGATTCTAGGTTCAGCTTAGGCATGCGTCAGCCAGTACCAGACACCACATCCTAAGAAGTCCCTACCAAACACAGTAAAAATACATTAACAGCACTTGCGTGTAATTGTATACAGAATTGATTCCTTCCAGTATGTTCTCGGTCTGGCTGAAACAACAGACCCCCTCAGTGTCACAGTTCTTAAAGATGGTGTGTGCCGAGTTTCTTCCCTCTGCTGGGTTTGGGGTCTTGGTCTCCCTCGACTTCAGGAGTGAAGCCCCAAACCTTCACAGTGAGTGTCATAGCTCTTCAAAGTAGTTCACACCCAAAGAGCAGCAACAAGAGTCACTGCCAAGACCAAAAGAATAAATCTCCCACACCACCAAAAGAGACCCCACCAGGTGGCCACTGCTGGCGCAAGTGGCCAGCTTTTATTCTTGTTTGGCCCCGCCCACATCCTGCTGATTGGTCCATTTTACAGAGTGCTGATTGATCAATTTTACAGAGTGCTGATTGGTCCGTTTTTACAGTGTGCTGACTGGTGTGTTTACAAACCTCTAGCTAGACACAGAGTGCTGATTGGTGTGTTTACAATCCTTTAGCCAGACAGAAAAGTTCTCCAAGTCCCCACCCCACCCAGGAAGTCCAGCTGGCTTCACCTCTGATAATCATCCCTTCCTATATTCATTCAACAAACATTCTTAGACTAATCTACTAGGAGATGTAGATGGCACAAAAATGAATCTGACACAGGCTCTGTCTTTAAAAAGCTGACATAGAGGCCTGTCACGGTGGCTCACGCCTGTAATCCCAGCACTTGGGAGGCCAAGGCGGGCAGATCACGAGGTCAGGAGATCAAGACCATCCTGGCGAACACAGTGAAACCCCGTCTCTACTAAAAATACACAAAAAAAACTAGCCGGGCGAGGTGGCGGGCGCCTGTAGTCCCAGCTACTCGGGAGGCTGAGGCAGGAGAATGGCGGGAACCCGGGAGGCGGAGCTTGCAGTGAGCCGAGACCGTGTGACTGCACTCCAGCCTGGGCGGCAGAGTGAGACTCCGTCTCAAACAAAAAAAAAAAAAAAAAAAAAAAAAAAGCTGACATAGAACATGAAATAGTTAAACCATAAGGTAGGAAGCAGTAAGTACCCAAACAGAGGAATAATTTAGGCTCATAGGATTTTTGTGGAGGAGATTCCACTTGCCAGGCTTTCTGCTCAGCATTGTACGAACGCCATCTCATCCAGTTCTCACACTGGGGACTGTTTTTCTAACTTGATAGCCAAGGACACTGATGGTGATGTAGCCAGGTCACTGAGGCAGTGGGCAGGGAGGGCTGAGTCCGACGCCGCCCGGCAGCTCCTTGGCTGCACCATCATCCCTGCCAGCAGGGCCCAGGTCAGGCTCATTCCCCGAATCTCACATCACTCCAGACTTGTGCACCCAATCGGATAATCGAATAAAATCTGTTTGCTTCTAGACATCCGGTCAGTTTCGTTTGCTTCAGTTTTCCTTTTAGAATTTTTTAAATGACCAAATTTTGGGTTTGTCTCCCTCAGAGTTAGCAACAATCTGACCAAATAAACATTATCTTTTAATTGAAGTCAGTGCTTTCAAAAATTTCTTATCTCATATATGTTTCACCATTAATTACTAAAGATGGGCAAAGGTAAAAAACAATTTTGGCTTTCTTAAGCTTATGTATTGCAACCTTCATGGGAAATAAATTAATTCTGCAGATAAATACGGTAGAATAAGATTCAATTCAAATAGCTAAACCAGTGACAGCAGAAACTAGAAGGTTTTGTGGTTTTTGCTTCGGTTTTTGGTTTTGTTTTCAGACAGGGCCTTGCTCTGTTGCTCAGGCTGGAGTACAGTGGTGCCATCATAGCTCCCTGCATCCATGAATTCCTGAGTTCAAGCAATCCTCCAACCTCAGCCTCTCAAGTAGCTAGAACTACAGGCATGTGCCACCACGCCTAGCTAATTTATTTATTTTGTAAAGACGGTGCTTCACTGTTACCCAGGCTGATCTCAAACTCCTGACCTTCAGTGATCCTCCCACCTCAGCTCCCAAAACATTGGAATTACAGGGGTTACCCAGCTTGCCCAGCCTACAGCTATTTATTTTTTAGACTAGTAAAACAGATGGCTCTAGAGATTGCAATGAAAGTATAAAGGTATCCTAGTGAGATGGAAAGGCAAGCAGTTCTACAAGCAGTTCCATAGATGAAAATTGGAAACCGTCCTTAAAAAGCAATGCAAGAGGCCCGGAGGGCGCGGTGGCTCAAGCCTGTAATCCCAGCACTTTGGGAGGCCGAGACGGGCGGATCACGAGGTCAGGAGATCGAGACCATCCTGGCTAACACGGTGAAACCCGTCTCTACTAAAAAATACAAAAAAAACTAGCCGGGCGAGGTGGCGGGCGCGTGTAGTCCCAGCTACTCGGGAGGCTGAGGCAGGAGAATGGCGCGAACCCGGAGCTTGCAGTGAGCCGAGATCTGGCCACTGCACTCCAGCCTGGGAGACAGCGCCAGACTCCGTCTGGAAAAAAAAAAAAAAAAAGCAATGCAAGAGATTGCAGTGTTTAAACAAAAGCGTGTGAAGAACGACACAATTGGTATGGCCAAAATACAACAGCATTCTGGTAAAGAATGGACTAAAACAAAAGAAGAATTTGCATGATTATGAGATAATATTGATAAGAGAAATTGAGATTTTAACACAAAGCCACGATGGTCAAATTTATTTTTGGTCGAAAGTTTAAAGTTTACGTTTTCAAAATACTGAAATAAAGAAATAAAGCTCCTCTGGCTCCATACACCAATATTCAGGCAAAAACCAAAGTATTTGGGAAACATTACGGAGAGGATTTTTGTTGTGTTTTCTTCACTCGAAGTCAGGTTGGATTTAAGGAGGTTTTTTTCTTTTAATTTTGCTTTGTTTTGCTTTTATATTTTCCTACCTGCAAAATAAAGGACTAAATAACTGGTGTAACTTCCCAATCGTTTCAGAAACCAGAAAAGGTGCTTTGAAACACTAAAATTTTTGTCTCTTATTAAAGCTTAAAATAAATCAATCAATAATTATCTCCAGTCTATCTGTATTTTGTTCACGTAGCCATGTCTTCCATTTGCTCACAAACACTCAAAAACTTTCCCTATATACCTTTTTTAAAAAAAGGATCTACTTACAAATCGTTTGGCTTAAGGTGTTTTTTTTGTTTGTTTTTTTAGCAGCTTTATTGAGATATAATTCACATATTACACAATTCACCCATTTAAAGTGTAAGATCCAGGCCAGGGGCAGACGCTCACGCCTGTAATCCCAGCACTTTGGGAGGCTGAGTTGGGTGGATCACCTGAGGTCAGGAGGTCAAGACCAGCCTGGCCAACATGGTGAAACCCCGTCTCTACTAAAAATAGAAAAAAATTAGCTGGGCATGGTAACGGACACCTGTAATCCCAGCTACTAGCGAGGCTGAGGCAGGAGAATCGCTTGAACTCAGGGGACAGAGGTTGCAGTGAGCCAAGGTTGCACCACTGCAATTCGGCCTGGGTGACAGAGTAAGACTCTATCTCCAAAAAATAAAATTAAATAAATAAAGTGTATGATCCAGTGGTTTTTAGTATGTTCACAGTTATGGAACCATCACCACAATCAATTTTAGAACATTTTCATTACCCAAAAAAGAAACTCCATACCCAAGACTAGTCGGTCCCCATTTCTCTACCCCAACCACTTATCCTCTTCTCTCCCCCAGCTCCCACCCCAGGCAATCACTTATCTATTTTCTGTCTCTATATATTTGCCTAGTCTGGACATTTTTTATTTTCCTAACTGTAATTATATATTATTTGATTAACATCTCCCCATCCCCCTTCCCCCAACCACCCCAGTCTCTGGTAAGCATCATTTTATTCTCTATGTCTATGAGATCAACTTTTTTAGTTTCCACATACCTGTGAGAACATGTGATATTTATCTTTCTGTGCCTGGCTTATTCCACCTAACAGAATGTCCTCCAGGCTCCTCCACGTGACCGCAAATGACAGGATTTCATTCTTTTTTAAGGCAGAACACTATTCCATTGTGTACATATACTACATTTTCTTCATCCATTTATCCACTGACTGGCAGACACTTATGTTGATTCCGTGTCTTGGCTATTGTGAACAGTGCTGCAAGGAACCTGGGAATGCAGGTATGTCTTTGACATGCTGATTTCACTTCCTTCAGGCTTTCTTTGAGCAATTGCTCAGTGACCTGAGCAGAAACCAATTTCCTTATTTTTAATTTCATCCTTGGGGTGTAAATACTTCAATAAAAAAACTTCCTTTTAGAGACAAGCAGCCATGAAATAGCCTTCTTAAGGTACCACAGAAGCGATATTTTTACAAAGCCAGAATGCGGCCTTCAAGACAAAATGCCCTAAACAGGTGATAACTGTTTTCCTATACCCCATGTACTTCTTCCAAAACAATGCAAAGTTGACAGCTAGCATTATATTGTCTCTGGTTAGAATGTCAGTTTGACTGCTGCAATCATCCCTCTGACACCCCAGCTTTTTCAGTTGGCCCTCCTTAGTGCTCTCAGGTCCTGCAGGATGTCATTGCTGTACAGTCAGAGGGGCCCCTGGGTATCTCCTCCCACCTGCTGTGAGCTTTGGAGAATAGGAACCATGTTTCATCTGCTACTTCCAGCCTCACGTGGCACCCAGACCAACCAGGCACTTCGTACATGTTTATGAATGCAGAAGTGCCCCCATACAGGGAGGTGACCATTCCAGTGCAGACAGCATAGGCTAGAAAGGGTAGGGGACGGAGATGAGTTTAACAGATGTGGAAAGAAGGAGGCCTCCAGAAAAGCTCAGGACAGGAACAGTTTCTTGACTAATGGTTCCCAAATTCCTTAAAAGGAATAGACTGAATGTTGGCCATCGTGGCCACTACTTGCTGCTGTCGTTGTTATGCTTGTTCGTAGGCTGGAGATAAATGTTTGTCAACAGTGCATGCTTCTAGGTCAGAGTGTGGTTTTATCATCATTAGAAAGTCCTGAGTTAAAGAATATGTTCAAGCCTTGTTAAGACAGATCCCTGAAAGACAACATTAAACCCAAGAGCCCGAAGGGGCAGAGAAAATCACAGCACCCCAGGTAAGCATCCCTGGAAAGGTTTGCTACTGTCATTTCATACACTGAACATTACATCACAATGGCAACACTCATCTCACCTTCCTCGGAAGTCATGAACAAACAACTAGAAAAGAAGAGCAGGAGAGTACCTTTACTCCACAAAAGATGCAGGGAAAAACTCTAAAATCAACACAACAAATACAATATCTAAACAAATACAACACCGCTAAAAAGAGAAGAAAGTAACATTACAAACAAAAAGATTTTGCTTTCTCCAAATTTAAGACATCAACTCAAAAAGTTATTTTATGTAACACGGTATCATGGGGAATTCAAAAATCTCAGCTGGAGAAAGAAAAATCTCTGAAGTAGTTTTCCTCACCAAACTACCTCACAATATGAAGCATAAATTCATACACATAAATGGTTCATGTGCCATTTTCTTCCTTGATGAATGTCATAATTTTGGCAAAAATGAAATTCACAGCACTGGCTTTTTTTGTTATGCAAACACACTAAAAAGAATTCTGGCAATTTTTCATATTGAATTAAAGTATGTTTTCCATCTTGGTATAACTTTGTAAGTGAATTAACTTTTTCTTCTCAAGCTTTACTAAGCCCCTGAAACCTGTTTTTGAATAACATGAAATTTCTTTTTAAAATTCAAGACAAACTTAAACATTGGGTCTCTGAAGATGCTGACTTTACTATGTAGCATGTAATTCCATAAATATGTTTAAAAGCTCTATTGTGATTTAACACACTAAAATCTGTTCTAATATGTTTCATGTTATTTTGGAAGATACTTTTCCATTAGCCTCAGATAATATTAAATTTAGAGTTTGGAAACACTTACCTTGCCATATATGGTGGAACTCATACTAACTTTCATTCTGAAATTAGATTATTGTCCAATTAACAAGCAAGGCATTCATTTAAGGTCACTCTTCATAATAATTTTTATAACAGGCTTTTAATGTAACTCCTTTCGGAAAATATGATTTGACCTATAGTAGATTTAGATTTGTGTAGTACAGCCGCACTGTACAACATTAAGCAATAATTTTTAAAACCAGAAATTTAATACAATGTTTTTCCAGATTTTCACCAATGTAGTCATCCACGATAAGGTGTTTCAACATGTTTCAAGCTATAACCCTATTTTGGTAATTACAACTTTATAACTTTATGATTTTATGCAAAAATGATAAGAGAACCTATTCAGAAAGAGTGAAAAGGCATGAAAATTTTAACAAACAGAACTTGGGAAAAACCTACTTGCCTCACAAGGGGAAAAGCAGAACAAACCATCTGCTATTCCACTGTGAAAAGAGATTCTCAGGCAAAAGACCTGTTTTTCCACATTTGTGTAATCCCTATTTGAAGATTTATTAACATTCATGGACATTTCTGTATATAAATATTATTGTATGTACATTTCATAGGTATTGGCATTATTCCTTGACTTATCAACATTCTTAAGTAGAAAAATGTTACATAAACGTGAAACTCAGTATGTGCCAGGAACTGTGCTGGGCTCTGCATCTTCCTGAGAGTTTACAAGACCTGCATACATACAGAAGTAATCTGACGGGTAGTCCCTAATGCAGCAAATCTCATCTGATGTCGGCCCTTGCCGTAGGTTTTGTCATACTCTCCTCTTCATGTCAACTGCACTCTGAGCACATATGAAAAAGCAAGGCAGTGGCACCAAAACATCAGTTTGAAATATTGGAATTTAAAAAATAAAATAAAAGCACTGGAGAAATGGAGGAAAATCATAACTTTGTCATTTTAGAATTTAGAAGCATTTTATTGTGATTCACACATTTCTGCCAATGGAGAATGCGTGGAAGTCTGGACACGCGTATGGTCTCTTCACTTCTTGGGGCCTTTAACTCACAAGGCCCATTTCTCACCATTACAGGAAGAGCTCACGATGCTAAAGTCATCCCTGTCCCTCAACACGGAGACTCCATCAGCCTTCATGCAGGGAGCTACAATGTACATTGAACCCACAAGAGACTGCTCAAAAGATGTGGAGGGTAATTCCCATTTATCTTGTCTGATAGTCACACCTTTACATTTTACTTGTTGGAGAAAAATAGGACTAAAATGATACAATTCATTCATTTTGAAAATACCATTAACTCTGAGATACTTCTTAAAAAACGTTTCCTATTAAACTGTCATTTAAACAGTAAACATTTAAGCCATTAGGTGTGATGAAGGTGTCTGGTTCCCACGAGGCGGAAGATTCATACAAGCAATCAAACACACACATACACTTACATGCACACAGGGCAAAGGGACAGCAACAAAGGTCTGAATATGCTGCCATAAGCTCTCCGCAAAGCATCAGAGATGAAAATACTGATAATATACAAAATTTCAAAGTTTGGGGGCCAGTACTACTAATTTTATTTCCTACAGTTATTATTTTTAAGCCAATATTACAGTAACTGAGATATTGAACAAATGGTCAAAATAAAGAAACATGAGTACTCAAGATGAGGAAAAAGCCCACAGAACTGAAGCAACTGGCTTAAAGTTTTACATAAATTGGAAACAAGAATTTGGGGGAACTGTTAAATTTTCATTATAATTACTATTTTTGAATTTTTAAAAAATTCTGATAATGGAATACAGTCCTTTTGTAAAAAAAATTTTTTTAAGTTAGAGAGCTAAAGTAACTGTGAACTCCTCAAATTCCATTCCTTGTCATAGAATTGGAATGGACTTTTTACAATGTATTACAAATTCCAAAGGCAGAAAGGAGGGATGAGCTCCGCCTCTGAGATGGAAGAGGAAAACACAGGCTCCCAAGAACGAGCGATAGTCAACATGCCATCTAGATAAATTAACGTCTTCACTCCCCAAAACTCAGCCAGATATTTTTATTTTGGGGGGGAGGTGATTTTTGATTTATGGAGAGTCTCAAGAATTTGTTGCTTAATTCTACTTGGGTCATAAAATCTTTGGATATCGCTATTCTGAAATATTTTGAACAGTCCATCATCAGAAGCCCTCGTCTCCTACAGGGCATCCGGCCACTTCCTGTTTCATGCACGTTGCCCTTAATCATCTCTCCGGAAGACTTCTGAACTGTAAACAATCAGGATTTCAGACCTTTAACATCAGGGGAAACATCAGTATGCAACACACCCTAGCAGATATTTAAACTCTCCTGCGCTTTCTATAATTTTTATAGCTACTGCCCCAAGTGGTTATCTAGAAAAACTGTAGTGTTTAAACAGGGTGGGCAACGTGGGGTCAAGGGGAGTCGGATGGGTTAATGTTTGCACAGCACTTTGGACCAGACAAACTCGACACTGGGCCTATTGTACTAAATATAAAAGGTGCTTTATTTGACACAGGAGACCAAACAATAGTAAAGCAAAATGTTAAGTGTAGGAGTTGTGGGAGAGGAAGAAAGAGGCTACATCAGCTATAAAGTTGATGTACAAATCTCTCCGAATTTAAACGATCCACATAGACTCTATCTCTCTTGCTAATGTCTGTGCTGTGGAAATAGACAGGCTCCAACACCGCTTTCTGAACAAGGTGTTTGCAACTGCAGCTCTTGGTGCCGTTGAAAATCTCTTGTCTTTGCAGCCGTGTTGAAATCCTGGAATTCCACCTCACAGGGATGCGTTAAGCAATGAAGCTGAATATAAAATGATTAACTTGGATGCTATCATCCCTCAGATCTCTGCTATCCCTAAAAGTCTATGACTTACCTGGCATAATAGAGTATGACTGAGTCTATTTCTCAACTTCCCTAGAAATCATTCAGTCACACGTTCAACAAATGCCTACCAGCAGCCAGTGAGAGAAACGGGCAGGGGGGAGGGCTAGAAAGCATATGAAATTAATACAGCCAGTGTCTGCCCTGGAGCGGAGTGGTGTTTGGCAGAAGGGATGGGGCCTACCCCAGATGGGTCTGTGATCAGTCACAGAGGAGAGGTACTATAACCACAGGTGTGACAGAAATTCAGAAGAGGATAGTGTTATGATTTGGGAGAACCAGAGAGGCCAGGAAGCAGAGAAACATTTCAACCAGACTTCTAAAGAGGTTGGAGATTTCAACAAAGAATGATAAGGTCTCCATTCGGGCCACCATTAAAACCCTATGGCAGCCTTAGTTTTTCAAAGAAAACTCAACTTATTCTAAAATGAGGAGAGAACAACAGAGAAAGGCCTTCTTCTTGCAAGGGAATGTCAGAGAGCATGAACCCCACCCCACCCCCGGCAGAGAATGGCGGGTGAGAGAAAGGCCATCCCCGTTAAAAAGAAACAGCTGGGCCTGAGTTGTCCAGAGCCTATAAAACTCACACTTTGTTACTTTCAGATTAATATTCTCTTTGGATCTAAGTCTTTGGCCAGTAAAAGTCCATCTTTAAAAGAACAAGCAAGAACATTTTCTAGGCAGAAAAAAAAAGCAGCACACCCTCATTGTCATGTGAGGCTCTTCCCACAAGCGCTTGTGCCCTCAGTTCCCAGCAGGCCATTCATTCATTCATTCAACGACTGCTGATTGACTTTGTCATAAATTTTCAAAAAGCTGGGACAGAGGACTTTGAATGTTCACAACACAAAGAAATAGTAAGTGTTTGAGGCGATGGATGTGCCAATTACCCTGATTTGATCATTCCACATTGTATACCCGTATGGAAACACCGCTCTGTATCCCATAAATACGTAGAATTATTGCATGTCAACTAAAAAGAAAAGAAGAAAAACCAGTTGCTGATTGAGGCCCTGTCTGTGAGATGCTAGAGATACCCTTGCTTGTCGTTGTCCCTGCCCTCCAGTGGTTTACAGTTTAGTGAAGGAGAAAACCATCAGACAGACATTCTTCCCTCTACAGCTCTGCTAATCTGGAAGAGAGAAGTCTGTGGGCAGCAACACCTCATAAACTTTGATTAAGCAAAGAATTCATAGACTCATGAAATTCAGAGCCTCAGGATATCTTAAGGCTCTCATCCAGATGTGGAAAATAAGACCTAAAAAGACAAAGTGTTTTGGGTCTAAGTCTCAAATCCACTTCTGACTTCGGGTCCAGGGTTGGGTCCAGAAATCCTGTCACAGGGCTGAGTCTTCACACTAGAGAGCATTTTGGTGTTTTCTTGATATTTTACCGCTACTCCGCATATAAAGATTTTGTCAATTACCTTGGACATGCACATAGGTTGGATAATAGGATTTAAATATCTCTGAGTCCATTCAAACTATTCAGACCAAGTGGTACATTTCTCTAGGATCCCCTGACACGGGCATGAAGGAAATTCTGGCGGGATATCGTGAGTAGTGTCTGAATGAATATCAGTTTTTTGCCTGCTAACGTCCCAATAACCCATTTGTTCTGCTATTGATCACAGTATAAATCTCTATGCTGTCTAAAATGTGACAACATAAAATGCTGTTTACTGTAGTAGAGATTTGCTGTGTTAGTACTATTGTCAGTCATCTTAAAAATTTAAGCTGATGATTTCTACAATTATGTTTCATACACAAAAGATGCTATTTTGATGAATCAGTTCACTGGGCTCACTATATAGTATGAATGATACCAAAGTGATTTCCTTTTCATGATATATATTTCTAATTAATCAGGTCATTTGAGCTGAATAGTAAAACAAACAGCATGTGATTGTTTTTAGAAGTGGATGACTATGCAGAAGAGAAAATAATCTAAGAGCTTCTTTCCTGTCAGATAAGCGAGCTGAATTGCTCACACAGTAATTGAAACCTCTTTGTTTTCCTGAATTACCTGAAATTGCATGCAAGGAAACTGCATCTTATGTTATTGCAATTTATATGTTTTTAGGACGTGTAACTTTTCTTGGGCTTATTATTTTGACAATTTGTAACTTCCTTTGCCCTCTCCAGATGTTCGCAGCTTCCACAACTTCTTCCACTTTAGTTTCATTTGTTCCAATCCAATTGCTCTTTCTCAGGGGTTTCACACTACTCCTGAAAGTCTACCCTGTGGGGAGCTGGGAAAAGCAAAAAGCAGGCTGGGAAATGGTTAGAGATAAAGGCTGGGGAGGGACCGCCTGGGCAGGATTGTCAACCTTCTAGGACTACTGTGGTTTGATTTCCACCAAAGCAGAGAGGAGACCAGTAGGCTGGCCACAATTCTGCTGCATGTTCTGCCCCCAGCTTCTGGAATTTACTGTGACCAAAACCAGATTTTTCACCTTGTGTGCCATTCTGTCTCCAGCACTAACACTGTTAACAATTCAGAAAAGGAAGAAATGATTAACAAATCAATCACTCAGACCCTCGGAACACTCCTCACCCTAAGCCTTTGCTCAGATGTTATCTCCACCAGAGCCAGGAGTCAACCAAGCGTGCTTAACAGGCAGAGCAGGTCATTTTTTAATATTTCTATCCTCCATGTGCCAAAACAGGAAACACACAATAATACTGTCCCAAAATAATATGTAGACAGTGGACACAGTCTTCTGATCAAAGCAGTAAAATGTAATAATAAATAAAAATTAAATTAATATTACAATACAAAAAAGGAATAAATAGTAGATTAATATCTTTTTAATTGCATTTATGTTTTTTTCCTTCCTGCACCTGAAGGAATGCTTCTAAAAGAGCCAAGTCTTCAAGGTTCAGAAATGGATTTGAACCTAAAAGGACTGAATTGGAAACAGACTAGTGGCAGTTTCAGATTCCCAATTCTCAGCCCATGCCAGTTCCAGGCAGTGGGAGGTGGGCCCACGGCCTCCTGCCATTGTAGAAGGTGGAGGTGCTAAAGTAGAAAGAATGCCAAGGCCAGGCCCTCTGGGAAAAGCAAGACCTCGGAAACCACACGTGCTGGGGAGCAGAGGATTCGGTGCAGCTGTGTCATGTCAATCCCAACTGAGCCCTTTACCCCTGCCATTTAGAAGCTAGTTTATCTATGGGTCCTGTCTGGCTTGGGCTAAAGGAAGCCATCCTCTCCAACACCCCCTTGGTTTAGCTTCTGCCCAGTTGAACCTCCATATCAACGAGGAACATCGGCTGCTTTCCCTGACCCTTTGAGTTACTCCCTGGCTTCCCCATTTCTGACGTGTCATAAATGAAAGTTGATCCCTGGGAGTGGCTGCAAGACAAGGTGATGTGTCTTCTACGCTAATGGTCAACCACTGACTTATTCTAGCCACTAGCGCCTAGAGCTGCCTTTAACATGGGCCATTCCTTCTGATTTGTTCTCTTTCTTCTTCCTGACTTCCTCTCCCAATCACTCTCTTATTCTGATGTAAAATGCAGACTATCTGCCATGTTATTCTCCCTTTACTCTTTCCATCCCCACAACCTAACTCTCTCCAGTCCGGTTTCAATATGGCGCCAGCAACATCACTCACTTTGTCTGTTGCACAGCTCTTCACCCATTCGCCAGGGCAGTAGAGTCAATACTTTGTAACCAAAGGGATTATTTTTTCTTGTGTTTGTTTATTTGTAACACTCTTTTTTTAATATAGATTTTTGGGGTACAGGTGCAGTTTACTTATATGGATATATTACATAGTGGTGAAGTCTGGGCCTTTAGCATACCCGTCACCCGAATAGTGAACATCATAACAAATAGATAATTTTTCAACCCCTTCCCTCCTCTCAACCTCCCCACTTTTGGAGTCTCCCATGTCTATTTTTTCACTGTGTATGTGTGCTCATCATTTAGTTCTCACTTATAAGTGAGAACATGCAGTATTTGACTTTTTGTTTCTGGATTATCTCACTTAGGATAATGTCTCCAGTTCCGTAAGGGCAACATGATTTCATTCTTTTTTATAGCTGAGTAGTAGTCCATGGGTATAAGTACCCCATTTTCTTTATCCGATCATCCACTGATGGACACTTACATTGATTCAACATCTTTTCAATTGTGAATTTTAGTGCAATAAACATACATGTACAGGTATCTTTTTGATATAATGATTTATCTTCCTTTGGGTAGATACCCAGTTTTGAGATTGCTGGATTGAATGGTAGTTCTGAGAGGTGAAGCCTGGGCTTCTGGATTGGGTGGGGACTTGGAGAACTTTTCTGTCTAGCTAAAGGTTTATAAATGCACCAATCAGGACTCTGTAAAAAAGGACCAATCAGCACTCTGTAAAATGGACCAATCAGCACTCTGTAAAATGGACCAATCAGCACTCTATAAAATGGAAGGATCAGCAGGATGTGGGCCAGGCCAAATTAGGGAATAAAAGCTGGCCACCCAGCCAGCAAAGGCAACACACTGGGGGTCCCCTTCCACACTGTGGAAAGTTTGTTCTTTCTTCCCAATAAATCTTGCTGCTGCTCTTATTTTGGGTCCGCACTGCCTACCTTTATGACCTACCGTGAAGGTCTGCAGGTTTGCTCCTGAAGCCAGGGAGACCAGGAACTCACTGGGAGGAAGGAACAGCTATGGAGGCGCCACCTTTAAGAGTTCTCTCACTGCCAAGGTCTGCAGCTTACCTCTTGAAGTCAGCAAGACCAGGAACCCCCTAGAAGGAAGAAACTGCGGACACATCTGAAGGAACAGCCTCTGGACACATCATCTATAAGAACTGTAAGATTCCTCAGGCCTGTAATCCCAGCACTTTGGGAGGCTGAGGCGGTTGGATCAGGAGGTCATGAGATGAAGATGGAGACCATCCTGCCTAACAGGGTGAAACCCCGACTCTACTAAAAATATAAAAAATAGCCAGGTGTGGTGGCGGGCACCTGTAGTCCCAGCTACTAGGGAAGCTGAGGGAGGAGAATGGCGTGAACGTGGGAGGCGGAGCTTGCAGTGAGTCCACATAGCCCCACTGCACCCCAGCCTGGGCGAAAGAGACTCCTTCTCAAAAAAATAAATAAATAAATAAACACTAACACTCACCAGGAGGGTCCGCGGCTTCATTCTTGCCAAGAACCTGCTGGAAGGAACCAATGCCGGACACAGTTCTATTTTTAGTTCTTTGAAAAATCTCCATACTGTTTTTCCTGAAGGTTGTACTAATTTACATTCCCACAGTATATAAGAATTCCCTTTTCTCTGTATCTTCACCAATAGCTGTGTTTTTTTGTGTTTTTAAGAGGCATTCTGACTGGTTAAGTGGGTATCATGATGGTTTTGATTTGCATTTCTCTGATGATTAGTGATGAGCATTTTTTCATGTTTGTTGGCTGCTTGCATGTCTTCTTTTGAAAAGCGTTCATGTTGAAAGCAATTATTTTTAAGGTACTAAGGGAAGAAAAGACAGTAAACATATTCCTGTATCAATATTTTATAGGACACATATGGGTGAGTCCTCACCTCACCCCACCAAAAGGCATCATCAGTAGGTGTAACTTCAATATAACAATTAACATCTATCGTTCCCTTTCATTTCATCTGATTATTCCAGTCAGTTTCTTCCAGATGCAAATCTTTAGGTCGTCTAAGTATAGGTTCTCCTGAATGTCAACCTATAATGCCTGTGTTTTCCATTTTGCCAGTGGTTTAAGAATGCAGGTACTAATTTTTTAAAAATTATCATTATACATTCCTTTGAATTGAAGTGACATTCTCGATCTATGAGAATCAATCCTGTTACCATTCATTTAAGGGAAGGATGAGACTGTTAAATTGAGCATCTGGTTTTATGATGATATGAAATACTTTTCTCTCGACTGCCAGTGGCTTAGAGGCGTATCATAAGAAGCATATTATAATCCATTTGGTAAATTTTTCATATCACAGGTCAAGATTCCATAAGGGAGAAAACATGATTTAAACCTTGAAAGTATATTTAATGAGGATATTATTACTTGAAATAAGCATTTGACATTATTAATGAAAATAAACTGGGTGTAGAAGTAAAATGTGCATTCTAAGATATTTTTGAGATTTTTTTATGTGGATGCTGGTGAGGCTGTGGAGAAAAGGGAACACTTACACACCATTAGTGGGAATGTATATTAGGCCAGGCACTGTGGAAAGCAGTTTGCAGATTTCTCAAAGAACTTAGAACTACCATTTGACTCAGCAATCTCATTACTGGGTACATTTCCAAAAGAAAATAAATTAGTTATTCTACCAAAAAGATACGTGCACTCATGTCCATTGCAGCACTATACACAATAGCAAAAACAATGAATCAACTAGGTGCCCATCAACAGTGGATTGGAAAAAGAAAATGTGATAAATACACACCAGGGAACACCACACAGCCATAAAAAATAATGAAATAATGTCCTTTGCATCAACATAGATGGAACTATACGGAAGCCAAATGCCCGATATTCTCATTTACAGGTGAGAGCTAAACATTGGTACTCATGGACATAAGGATGGCAGCAACAGAAACTGGGGACTACTAGAGAGGAGAGGGAGGAAGAGGGGGAAAGGTTCAAAAACTTACTATTGGCTACCGTGCTCAGTACCTCGGTGACAGGATCATTCGTACCTCAAACCTCAGTATCATGCAATATACCCAGGTAACATACCTGCACATGCACCCCCTGAATCTAAAAAGTTGAAGAAAAAAAAGATTTTTATGTGAACCAATTTATTTGAAAACAAGTAAAAATGAAAAACTATAGAATAAAATAAAATAGAGCATGTTTAAGGTGATAGGAATATCTATAAAATCAGAGGGTAACCCACAGCTGAAGCAGTCTTCACTGGGTTACAAATGTAGTAGGCAGAGTCCACATTTGATTGAACTTTCATTCATCTCATTGCTGTGTGCAGTTTTGCCCTTTTTTGTGAAAGCAACTGCTCATGCAGCCAGAGTAAGCCTCAACAATGCAAATCCAACTGTACACTGAAGGTTACAGCATGCAGCAACGAAACACCTTTGCTACCTGCATTTTATTTTGAAAAAATTAAAACTTCACTCTTCAAAATCCAACCCAAATAATTCCCTCCATTAAGACTTCTCCAGTCAATTCCTCCTGTACTGTCAACTGTGCCAGGTAGATAGCTCTACTTTTCGCTCCTATCATAGTGTACTGCAATTACCTGTTTACGTGTCTATTTCACTTACTAGATTAAGTGAAATAATAATTACATGAACAAATGTTAAGAGCTCATGTGTCGGGTACTATAGAAATAATGATGAGTAAGACAGATATGTTTCTGAACATTTGTGGTGGTTCTTAAAATTGAAAAGACAAAATAAAAATGCTTCAACGGATTGAAAGTCAAAATAAATAACAAAGTAAGAAATATTACCTGCTGATCTTAAAAAGTCAAGTCTCCAGGCCCCACTGAACAACATTCAAAGTCCTAAAAGGATTCGCAGATACGATCACAATCATTGTATTTCAATTTTGGAGAGAACAGGAGAGGTGGCGAAGGATTAGAAACAGGGAAAAGAGTAATATTAAAGAGTTTATGTCAATCTCTAGAAAAAGTTATATAATAAATTATGAAATGTAGGGTGGTAAACACCTTCAAAAGGAAGCAAGGCCTGGGAGCCAGCATGGATTCACCACCAGCAGGCTGGAGAAATTAACCCACTGTGACCTTGGTTAGAGGAGTAAGGGGTGGAGCAGCAGAATGCTACAAATACTGACACCTTAATTTCAATCAGCTTTTCAACAAAGTCTCCTCGAGTATTTTACTTCTGGCTGTGAATTAAAAAATTAAAAAGTTAATAATTCAGCTTTGTAGATTTCTTACTGATTGAACTGCCAAAGAGTTTTAATTACGAAAGTAAGATCAACTGGAGTTTCCAATGATACGCTCCAGTTTTAATTCATGGGCCTGACATTTCTGTTTAAAACAAAAATACACAATTCTCAAGTCAATGGATAATCCCATATAATATGTTTTATAACAAGATCAAGATTTAGAAGATCTCAATAGACTGGAGGAAACAAACCAAAAACAGTATCAAACCCACTAAGGGATCATCATAAAGTGCTTCCATCAGGTTCGAAAAACAAAACTGTACCAGGAGGAGGAAGCCCACATAACAGCAACTGCAGCTCATGTAAAGGCAACATAGTGTGGTTTCTCCTGTGTATGTTTTTGTTTTACTGAAAGAGCAACATGACATGGCAGGCTAAAAGGGGAATGCACTCTCCACCCCGTGGATTGAAGCACTGTACGTGGACTGCGTTCTGCACTGGTCAGATATAGACAAGATGGAAATAATTACATAAATAGCATGACCCATGCCTTCCAGGAATTCAGTCCATTAAGTGAAATAGACATGTAATCATGTAGTTACAGTACATTGTTATAAGAGCGAAAGTGGAGCTATCTACCTCGCAGTTGATGGTGAAACAATCAAGATCCCTTCTCCTCCTCACAGGACGTGTGATGGGGTGTGGCTCGCTTCTTCAGTGCCCCACTGCTCAAACCTCTAAGGGAGACCGGCAGGCTGTGGGGCTTTGACCCCACAGCAGTGTCTAGGGGTGGATGTTTACAGCTCCAGACCCCAACTGGGTGTGTGTTACAGGGTTTAGCCATCTTTAGGCAGCTTGTGTTTACCAGCTCAATTAGCCCCTGCCTTATCCCAAGAACAGAGGGCTTTCTGTATCGCAGGGTTCTTGGCTTCGTATACCAGAAGAATCGGATCACACGTGGGCTTGGAGAATGAGTTCAAGGTTTTATTGAGAGGAAGCAGCTCTTAGCAGATGAGGGAGCCAAAAAGGAGATGGGTTTTCCCCTTGAGTCAGGATGCTCGAAGGCTTGGGCTCTCCTCCGACCAAAACCAAACCATCACTCTGCCAGCTGGTGGTCTGCTGGCGTGCAGGTGCCTGTCAGTGTCAACGTCCAGCCACCCATGCGTTCCTCTGATGATGTGCTCCTCTCCATGTCCAGCTGCCTGTGTGTCTGCCTGCTAGAGTCTCGGGGATTTTTATAGGCACAGGATGGGGTGTGACAGACCAGGGTGGTCTTGGGAAATGCAACAGTTGACCAGGAAATGCCTGTCCTCACCTAGGTCCATGGAGGTGGAGCTCTAGCCAGGGACCACACCCTCCTCTACTCAGCACTTCCCTTCCCTGCTCCCACATCATTTAAAGGGACCATGCCTTTCTCTACCCAGCACTTGCGTTATCGAAGGAGTTGACTGGAGAAGTCCTAATTGGGGGAACTATTTGGGTTGGTCTTGAAGAATGAGTATGATTTTTTTCAGATAAAATATAGGGGCAAAGGCATTCCAGCCTAGAGGAACATAAAAAGGGCAAAACTGCAGATAACAAAATCATTTAGGAGTCCATAGCAAAAGTCTAGGACAAGACGACAAGGATTGAATAAAGGTAATCCCAAGGAGGTGTGGGAAGGGAATGTGTACAAGAATCATTAAACCCCCAGGAAGAGCATCCACCAGGGGTCAGCTGATTGCTTCAGCAGTATCACTCATTAGGCATTTGTTGAGCTCCTACTCTATGCCAAGTACTATGTACTAGATGCTAGGGAGGGGCTAGAGATACAGGGTTAAACAAAGCCAAACAATAGTTTCTGCCCTCTTAAAGTTCACAGTCTAATAGGGGATGCATAGGTAATTAAACAATTCCATAAATAAAGTTGTGACTGTGGCTACAAAGGATAGTACCAAGGATTATAATCGCCTATAAGAGGGTAGTTGATTTTTACCTTTCCAGAGATATCAGGGAAGGTGTCTCTAAGGAAGCCGTGTTTGCGCTGAGATCCGAAGGACGGGAAGGAATGGCCTAGTAAACAGGAACAGGTGCTCCAGGCTAGGGACAGAGCACAGGAAAGCTCCCTGTGGCAGATGAGTTCATGGCAAATGTAAGACCAAGAAGACCTGAGGCTCCCCAAGTTTGAAGGGGTATGGGGTCAGGCCTTCATCAAGACACGGACATCCCTCTTTACTCCTGACTAAATTAAATGTTCTGTGAGGACAGGATCTCTACATCATACACCATTTGGGGCTTTTCAAACATAGAAATGAAACAAGTAATGATTCTTTCAAACAGAGGCCGATCAACGCTTTGAATTCTCATCATGTCATCACTTGGTCTTCTTCCAAATTCTATCCATTTCTCATGCACCTGTTCAGGTCTCACCTCCTCCCCCCAGCATTCCAGGACTACTCCAGCTTGTGCACAGGAAAGCAGAGTCCAGGCTCAGAAGAAGGTTGCCTTATTTTGTCATGTCATGCACCAGCTTTGTTGACAAGGCAGCAGGAGAAGGGTGAGAATGATGTCACAGTTGTTCTTAATCTCCCACACAGGAGGTCCGTGGTAAATAAGTAGATTGTCAATTGATTTATTTCTTACTTCATGGACTTGAGTCTTATAGAATTCTAATTAAATTATAGAAAACATAGAAAGGCACACACATGGTAGATGTGGAAGGCAAAAAAATATTCACTGGGTTAAAAAAAAAAATAGTTTCTCATTCCAACATTATCTCTGTGTACTTTCTGCAGTATAGCACAGCCGTCCTTGAAACTTAGGGCTCTATCTTATACATGAAAAATGAATTTTCAGGCTAAGGATATAAAAACCTCAGGTAGGCTTTTCCAAATTGGTGTGGGAGTTTAAGGGTTTGGAGGCATTCCAATCTAAGCACAGAGAGACATCCATCATGCACTGCCCAAGTTCATCTTCACTGCTATGTTAATATGAAATGGTCAGCGGTTATTTTGGTTGAGTTAGATTTATTACTACATTTAATTTAAAAGAAAACAATCAAGCAGAAGAGAGTCCTTTCTTCTCTCTCATCAAAACATTAGTATCTCAGAGACAGAGCAGCTAATGATAGAGAAATCAGAGCTACATTCCATTAGGCAGAAAGGGCTCATCCTCACTGCATGTGGAATTACAGAAAGATATTTCTTTTCACACGTGGACAAAACACAGTGGAATATTCAAAACCGAGGAGCGGTGGCTTGCTAAGAGCATTTATAAATGCTTTATCTTCAGCCCGTGGATCTTTGGCTCTGCTGTGTCTCCAAAGGGCCCAGATGCTGCCGTTAGCCAAAAGCGGCCTGAAGATGACTCTTGGTGAAAGCACCACGTGGGTTTCATTCTGCTGACCGCTCATCAAGTATTCATAGGGCAATAAAACGCTTGCTTGCATAGCCAAAAAATGAAAGACTTCTGAAGGCCCATCAAAATTGTTGTGCATGTTTCCAAATACAACCAAAGATAAAATTAGATGTCACCCAAAAAAGCATGTTTGCCCAAACTTTTACCAACATTAGGGTAATCATAACTGTAACTTCACTGCAGATAGTTGGCCCAGTGAATGTGTCATGTGAAAATCTATACTATTCAGTACTTCGTGTTCTTAATGACATTTTCTGCTTCGAGCATCTTCTGACCCTAACAATCTAGAAACCCATCGGTCATTCCTTACACGATGTTACAAACAAGACCCTACTTTCTGGCAGGATGTCAAAGGGCCTGGCCAAACGTCTACTTTTTTCAAGTACAATTGATAGCAGATGACAAGGTCCAGCTCTTCTCTAAATTCTGACAACTATGCAACAACAAATAAAAAACATTCCAATGATTTACTGTTTTAATTCTACACTTTGTGTTCTGTGTTTCTTTAAGAAAGGTGCAAGTGTATGCATGAGAGTCAGGAAACACTGCGGTTACCATGGTAATTATCTGTGTTTAGAGAGCGTGTGGAGTAAAGGTCCACGTAGTGGTGGAAGAAGAGCGCATGTTAACGATGGCTTTTCACGAGCTTAAATCATGTTAAGTTCCCAGTTTCAAAGAAACGTTTTTAAAAAGCTTTCATCTGGAAAAGCCGTAAGTGCCAAAGTATGTTTTGTTCCAGGGGTGCTACTTTCCTGCTAGTAATGAGATTCTATCTAAAGACAGAAGTTAGGACCTAGTGGGCCGTGACTCCTGGGGAGGAGGGGGTTTTCTGATCAGTCTTCCCTACTGATTTGCCTGGGGACACATTCACTCTTTTGCTTCCCACAGTCTGGTTTTCAGACCCTTTAAAATACCTTGGGTAATCCCAGGGAGTTACTCTACAAGAAAATATCAAGTCCCGTTACCTAGAGGCTGCCATCTGAGCAGAATCTGGCACAGGCTTAGCACAATGCATCACACCTAAAAGTCTGAAGGTGTTGCTTGACTGACTGATGGAATTGCTTCACTCACGTTTACAAAAGCAAAGGGCCTAACAACTAACAAAAAAAATCTAACATCTTAATTACGAAATGGGCAAAGGACATTTTTCCAAAGAAGATACACAAATGGCTGATAACACGTAAAAAGATGTTCAATGTCACTGCTCATTAAGGAGATGCAAGTCAAAATCACAGTGAGATGCCACTTCAGACTCATTAGGACAGTTATTCTTTTTTTTAAAAAAAAAAAAAAAGCAGAAAATAACAAGCTTTGGTGAGGCCATGGAGAAACTGGAACCCTTGTGCATTGCTGGTGAGAATGTAAAATGGCAAGGCCTCTGTGGAAAAAGTATAATGATTCCTCAGAAAACTAAACACAGAATTACCGTATGATCCAACAATTGCACCTCTGGGTATATACACAAAACAAGTGAAAGCAGGAACTTGAACAGATATTTCTATACCCATGTATGTGCATAACAGCATTATTGACATAAACCTAAAAGTAATTCAAGTGTCCATTGGTTGATGAGTGGATAAACCAAATGTGGAATATCCATGCAATGGAATATTTATTCAGTCTTAAAAAGGAGGGAAATTCTGACACATGGGACGATATGCATGAACCTTGAGAACATACTAAGTCAAATCAGCCAGACACAAAAAAGACAGATACTGCATGATTCCACTCCTATGAAGTACTCAGGGTAGTCACAACTCGTAGAAACAGAAGGTAAAATGGTGGTCAGCAGGGGCTGGAGAAGAGGACGAAAGGGCGTTAGTGTTTAATGGGAACAGATTTCCGTGTTGCAATGTTAGAAAGACTTCTATGGATAGATGGTGGCGATGGTTGCACAACAATGTGAATACACTTAATGCCACTGAACTGCATACTTAAAATAGTTAAAATGGTAAATTTGACATTATATATTTTTACCACAATGGAAAAAAAAGCCAGAGGCCTGCCGTGCCAGAGAAACTCTGGGAGAATTGTATTTGCACAGCATTATTACTGAGATGGCAGCTGAACAGTCGGAGTAACCGATGTTGTTCTGTTTTGTAACTAGGTAGTCTAAAAATAAAACAGCCACTTTCCACAAGTCATGGCCTTCATTATAAATCCCCAAAGCCAAAATTTTTGCAGGTGAGTGATATTCACAAAACATCCATTCTTCCCGGTTCTTCAGACCAAGTTGCCAGTTAGACAACGAGGACATTCCAGCAGGACAAACGCCCTGAAGAAACGCAGGAGCCATCAGCACCATTCAGTGTTGGGCTTGGCTCTGAGAAAAGACAGCCTGCATGCTGCAGGCTTCCCTCGCTTGTTTTCATGAAGCTTGAGCAAATGTTTTAGAAAGTTATTTCTAAATATTTTTAAGCTTGTGACAATGAAGATCACAAATTGATTTTGAAAACAGTCACTCAAAGAGAAGAGGGATGCAGGGATAGCAGATGCCTTCCTCAGGAATTAAACATTGGCTCATGGGTCTGCAAGTTAGGAGAAATGTGTACAACACTTATGAAAATCGAGCTATGGGTTTAGAAGAAATTGGACGTAAGCCATCTTTTCAGGGGTGGAGGGTGCAAGTGATTCATAGGATTTGAAGGAACTGGAATGTTGCTCTATGCAGGTGAGTCTGAATTATTAGCCTGGAAGCATAGGAAACTCTAAAAAGATTGGAAATAATCAAGAAATAATGATCACAGTAAATAATGGGAAAATGCCCATTCACGAATTTGTGTAGGCCTAATAACAAGCTAAAAGTTACAAATAAAAGTACAAATAATTAGGAGTTGAGTATAACTAGTTATGTTATTAATTAGCTTGATAATAAACTTTCTAACTGCAACAAATTCTGCAACAGATCTTATGCACATAAACTATACTTAAGTGTTTCTAGAAATGTGTGCATTTATCAATTCTGCCAGTCACATGTTCCAAGCAGTTGAATTACGGGAGCAGGCTCATTAATCTGGAATACAGTTTCTGAATCACATCTACACAGTAACAAACCTGCCCTCGTTTACTCACTGACCCCAGGAAAGCTGTAGACTGGACAGCATCGAACATCAGGAGAGTCTGTTCATCCTACCATACTTAGCAGGTCTACTCGGTAGTGTCCTGGGATTCCCTTCACAATGAAAACATCAGATTCTCATGACCACTTGAAGCAGGAAAACATCTAAGAGGGAGAGTGGCCACCGGCATGATGAGGATTCTCATGTTGTCTGAGGTTAAGATAATTTACGATGATTCTTCACCTGCTTTGAGAAGTCAAAGATTCTACAGGTTATTCATACAAGGTAAACATAGTATTTTTACGAATGGCAATGGAGTTGTTTCCTTTAACTGGTGTTAAATAATGCCCCCAAGAGAAGGTATTTCCTCCCATGAGAGAGTATTTAACGACCAAAGGTATTTTACTCATTCTGGCTCAGTCCCAGAAAAAGAATTTGACCTCTCATTGTCAGGAGATCCATCTTTAAGAAACGTGTTATCACGGATTAATCCTGTATCACCCATGGTCTTCATGCCACCAAGGCTTGCTTTACAAATATTTATTCAAGCAGTTGAAAAAGGTCCACACTATGTTTGGTAGTGGTTTTATTTCATTTCCTTCAAATAGTACAGTAAAGTACATAACTCTTTGTTGTGCTGCTGTCTGTAGAACGCTGTAAAACTGAACTGGACAGATCATTTTAAAGGTGAAAGCTCTGTTTTTATAGTCTCTTTGCAGAGCATACTGAAGCCTCAGCCTGTATTAAAGAGAAATACTTTTTTTTTTTAAGAGCAGTAGGAAGTTGTTGGGTTTTGGTTACTTCTTTTTCCTCATTTGGTAAAAGAATAAGATAGCAATGTGTGGTGGATGGTGCGTAGTTGCTCTAAGCATAACATAGATGTGGTCAACCGAAAATGTCTTATCACTTTCTGTACCTGGAACCAGCTGCTCAAATCGGTTACTTATTTTGTAGCTGAAGTTAGGAGGAAAAAGTTCTACATGACTTTTAATATTAGTTTCAAATGTTAAGTATTAGTATTAAAAGTATTAGCTGTCCCAAATTAAGCCTTGCTCCCAACGCTGCTTCATAAAACTTAGCATTTTTTGATAGTTAATAATAATCGCTGACATTCACTGAGCAGTTACGACATGCCAGGCACTGCTCAGTGCTTTCTAAACATGATTTTATTTAAACTTCAGGTCATCCCTATGAAATAAGGAATATGGTCTCCATCATACCGAGGAGAAAGGGCAGACTAGACCATTTATAACTTACCTGAGGTCACACAGCCATGAAGATGCAGCCTGCACCCCACATCCCAGGATCCCAACCACTGCCAGGCTTGCATCTGAGCTGCGTTGCTGACTTTTCCCTCCATCCTTAGAAAGCAAGCATGCCCAGTGGGCCTGCAAGGAAGATCTGTTCCATGGCCAAATTTAGCATGTTTGTTCCACATGCATCACAAGATAAGTCAGCCTTTCCAGGCATTCGTTAAGTAAAAGTATTTTAGAACCGAATGTCTCACACCTCATTCCTGGGGATCTGGTTAAAATGCAGATTCGGATGCGGAGGGCCTCAGGAGGGGCCTGGGATTATGCATTTCCAAGAGGCTCCCCAGAGAGCACTGATGTTGCTGATGCCTGAATACACTTTGAGGCACAAGGATTTGGGGAGCTCATGAAACCAGTTAGTAGACTATGGAGTGGGATCTCGAGCATGGGAGCAAGGTAGATTATTCAGTAAGACACAGAAAATGTATTTCAACCCTTTAGGAAAACATTCAAAAGTCATCAATCTACCAGCCTCTCCCCTCCTCCTTCCTCTCTGGGAGGAGAAGAGCCGCCATCCCAGAGGGACACGCAGTTGGCGTTTGCTGTCAGAGTGGTTTGGGGCCAAATCGAATAAGCATTTTGGTCAATGGGTTTGCAATTTTCATGACTCGTAGAAAAGTTGTCAATCAAATAAATTCTTACAGAGCCACACAAGGACTACAAGATAGCCGATGACATTGGAAAAGAATATTTAAAGCATCAAAAAATATGGCCAGGTGCGGTGGCTCACACCTGTAATCCCAGCACTTTGGGAGGCCGAGGCAGGCGGATCACGAGGTCAGGAGATGAGACCATCCTGGCTAACACGGTGAAACCCTGTCTCTACTAAAAAATACAAAAAACTAGCCGGACGAGGTGGCGGCGCCTGTAGTCCCAGCTACTCGGGAGGCTGAGGCAGGAGAATGGCGTGAACCCGGGAGGCGGAGCTTGCAGTGAGCTGAGATCTGGCCACTGCACTCCAGCCTGGGCAACAGAGCAAGGCTCCGTCTCAAAAAAAATAAATAAATAAAATAAAATAAATAAATAAATAAAAATAAAAAATAAAAATATTTCTCGTCCGTTGCAAGTGGAAAGAGGCCATTATAAAAATAATTATGAAGAAATACTAGAAGGATCTACACCAAAATTTTAATAGCAGTTATCTAGGGATAAAATTTAAGGTGATTTTATTATTTTGCTTATCTATATGCTGTAAATTTTCTACAATAAATACGTGTGACTTTGAGAATCAGAAGAAAAATCATGTTCCATGCTTAATTTTAAAGTTTACTCTGTGCCAAATCCATGATGACTCTTAGCATCCCTGAAGGTGGGATGACCAGGAGTTGTGGCTGTCCCAGCTCAGACAAAAGGAAGCAAAGAGAACCATTTGTGGAATATTCTTGCAAAACAATGTGCCTAAACCGGATCCGTCCTCTGGAGCTAACTTTCATTTCCAGGAAACACGGGGTGGGGAAGAGGAGTAAGTTAAATGATAGCACAAGGGAGCCAATGGACAGATCCAGAATGTGGGGCATTCTCCAGGACAACTGACCCAGTTTCTGCAACAAGGACATGAAGGGGGAAGGGGGGTCTGCTCTGTATTGAAAGACACTCAAGAGACATTGCAAACCGGTGCAATGTGTAGTGTGTTTAAGGAGTAACTGCTGTGTCCTCCCAAAATTCCTATGTTGAAGCTCTAACCTAATCCCCAGTGTGACGGCATTTGGATGTAGGACCTTGAGAGGTAGTTAGGTTTGGATGAGGTCATGAGAGTGGGGTCTCCATGATGGGATCAGTGCCCTTATGAGAAAAGGAACAGACCCGAGCTTGGCTCTGCGAGTGACCACATAGGAGTAAGGCAGCCTGACACCGAATCTCCTGGCACCTCGATCCTGGATATCCCAGGCTCCAGAGCTGTGAGAAATCAATGCTTGCTGTGCAAGTCACCCAGTCTATGGTACTTTGTCATCACCCAGTGAAGTGGCCAAGACATGGCATCCCAATTGAACACACCAAGTGTCAGAAAACATTTTTAAACAACACAGAAATTTTTATTATGCAAGTAATATTAATTTTTAGGTGTGCAAATGGTATTGTGGCTATAAAAGAAAATGTTTATAGTTTTTTTTTTTTTTTGAGATGGAGTCTTGCTCTGTCACCCAGTCCGGAGTGCAGTGGCGCCATCTCGGCTCACTGCAAGCTCCGCCTCCTGGGTTCACACCATTCTCCTGCCTCAGCCTCCCAAGTAGCTGGGACTACAGGCACCCACCACCACGCCTGGCTAATTTTTTATATTTTTAGTAGAGACGGTTTCACTGTGTTAGCCAGAATAGTCTTGATCTTCTGACCTCATGATCACCCACCTCGGCCTCCCAAAGTGCTGGCATTACAGGCATGAGCCACTGTGCCCAGCCATGTTCATAGTTTTTAAAGATGCAGGAATATGTAGGAATAAAATAATTATGTATTCCTGAAGGATGTAGGAATAGAATAAAATGGTAGTACAATACATATTTTAATGCTTTCAACAAAAATTGTATAAATGGGTAGCTTAAGGGCAGCAGCAACATATCAACAACTATCAAATATGGGTGATGAATAAGTATCCACTGTACTCTTTATTCCCCTAATTTTGTGCATTAGAAATTTTTCATAATGAAATATGTAATCAGGTTTCCTAATCTCTGCACTAAAGTCAAATACTAAGGTAAACTAGGACACAGATCCATCTGAGACACACAGATATTTTAAGCTGGAGAAAGCATCATCATCTATGCAAATTGAACCTTAGAGAGTTAACACAATCCCACTTGAGTAATTGAGATAGCTGAATAATCTGGATTGCGTGAGTTGTAAAGAGAGGACAACAACATTGTGATGAGGCTGTATACAGGCTGGATTCTGAATTCAGAAATAATTCGTACAGATTAAGAAGATCATGAGGATAATAACTTGCATGTATATAGTGCTTTATGGCTTATATGTATTTTCAGGTACAGTGCTTTACTTCATCTTCATCTAATCTCCTTTACTTCTATTCTAAGTTGTAAAGATTACTTTCCACCTTGTGTTGGAGATTTCTGCAAATTCAATCAACGAGCATTTATTACAGTACAAGTCCCATGCTTGGAGCTGGAAATGCAGGAGAGACACGGCCTGCAGCTCTGCCAAGCGAGAACCTTCCAGCTCGGATTCATGAAGGTTCGGTCTTGGAGAAAGGAGCAAGTCTCAGCAATCAGACCAGATTTAGAACCTCACGTTGAGCAATGAACTCCACATTTTGAGAAGAGACCCCACTCTGTTTCCACCTCTTCTGAAGCCACCTGCTCACTCAACAGGGACAGCACACTTGGTCTCCTCCTTTACAAAGACAAGCGAAAGAACAGTAGATGACAACCTCCTCAACTTACCTGCACCTGCGACACCCTGCACAGGCAAAGCATGACTATCTTTCAAACATCTTTTGGGCATAGGGAAAGGTTGTTCCTTCCCTGTTTCCAAGGACAGCTTCGCCTGTGCTCTGTGTGCTTGCCCCTACCCCTCCAGAACCTGATCCTGTCAGTGCTGCTGAATCACTACTTTGTTTGTTTGTTTGTCTTTTGAGATGGAGTTTCATTCTTGTTGCCCAAGCTGGACTGCAATGGCGTGGTCTCCGCTCACTGCAATCTCTGAGGCCTCCCGGGTTCAAGGGATTCTCTTGCCTCAGCCTCCCAAGTAGCTGGGATTACAGGTGCCTGCCACGACACCTGGCTAATTTTTGTAATTTTAGTAGAGACGGGGTTTCACCATGTTGGCGAGGCTGGTCTCGAACTCCTGACCTCAAGTGACCCACCCATCTCAGCCTCCCAAAATGCTGGGATTACAGGCATGAGCCACCGCACCCGGCCTGGAGATAGATTTTATAACAATCGAAGGAAAGCTATAGACCCTCTTACCAGGAAAAGGCATGGAACATATACAGTTGTATGAAATTTCAGAAGGTAAGTGAAAGCCCCTTGCAGCACAGACCTCCTGAGAGTCTCTCTTCCACCTGGTCGGTACCATTTTACCACCATCTACCTAGTTACAAGGTCAAACAGCAAAGTCCTAGGTAACTCTTCCACATTTACCCCAACCCCTTCCAAGTGGTAACCAAATCCTGTGCCTTTTCCTCCTACGTGTCTGTAATCTGTTTCTCCTCTAATCTATCCACAACACTACCTTAGTGCAAACCCTCATTATCGGTCACCCAGGTTACTATAACAGGCTAAAACTTGTCTCCATTCTTCCCTCCAACCTGCACACCGGCAACTAGTGTTCTGGTTTTCTCTGCATCTCTAAGATGTAAATCTGACTATACCATTCCCCAGATTAGAATCCCTCAATTCACAATAACTTAAAGGCAGAAGCAATCCAAAAATATTCGTTGACAGATGAATAGATAAACAGAATGTGGCCCATCCATACAATGGAATATTATTCAGCCTTTAAAAAGGATTAAAATTCTGACAGATGCTACAGCGTGAATGAACCTTGAGGAAGTTGCGCTAAGTGAAAGAAGCCAGTTACAAAGGGGTAAATAATGTAGGCTTTGACTCATACGAGGTGCCTCAGCCTCCCGAGTAGCTGGGACCACAGGCGCCGCCACCACGCCCAGCTAATTTTTTGTATTTTTAGAAGAGACAGGGTTTCACCGTGTTAGCCAGGATGGTCTCGATCTCCTGACCTCGTGATCTGCCCGCCTTGGCCTCCCAAACTGCTGGGATTACAGGCGTGAGCCACTGCGCCCGGCCATCTCCTGATTCTTACGAAACAATGTCTGTGATGGGATCATATGTTGGGAGCCATCCCTGTTCTCCCACCCTCATCGCAGGAAGCGCCAGGCACTTCTTACTCTGCATTCCTAAGTAGTATCTTTTATATACTTGTATTTCTTTCAAAGAAGTAGTGTCATTATCTGTTTACATGTGTGACTCCTCCAGTGAACTATGAGCGCCTAATAATCAGAACTGGTCATTTCTCGCCTCCCTACAGAGCCTCAGACAGTCTGGCAGGTGCTACATTTTGTAAGCCATCAGCCGAACTCTGTTGAATAAATGAGTCCACGTTGCAGATGGAATTCCTGCTGGAGTGCAAGACTGGATCAGGTGCCCCTGAAATCTAGGAGACTCTAAGCCCAGGAGTCCAAGATCTCTGCATGTCCACGCTAAATACTTGCACGTCGTCTTTGCACATTTGCTTTAGAAAAGTAAAGAAAGCACACCCTTCGCAGGGCCTTACCTCTGCCATACATGTTTGATAGCAAAATACAGCACGCCTGATCCATGGCAAAAGAACATCCATGTCTTTAACAGATCTGGGAATTTTTACCCCAGATACAAGTTGAAATTACTGCTGTAATTGATTGAGAAAATAGTAATAGAGCATCCGTTTCGTACCAGGCATTGAGGATATAGTGACAAGCAAATTCTTACAGGCACTGCCCTCGCCAGGCACCCATGGAGTACACACAGATGTGTGCCCAAATGCAGCCCAGGTCCCTTTCATCCAAGTGACCTCACTGTCTTGACTGAAGGCTGCTCTACACACGTCCACTCTATGCAGAAGCCAGCGATGGAAAGAAATTAAGCTACTAAGCACGCCCTCTAATCACGGAAATGGAATCACTTCAATGACAAGTCATCACTGGCCAACTGTGCATGTAAAAAAATCTCCATGGCCGACTCCTAAGGAAGAGGTGCTTCCCCTGTACTTCAGCCTCTGGTTCTGACATTACCTTGAACTCCAGGTAGAGCTAAGATTTCCTACACCCACCCCACCCTCTTCACAGGATATGTTAAGCCTCAGGAAGAATGCCTTAGTAAACATCGTTTTCTGTTTCAACTTGTTAATAATTGCTGAATTTGGTTTGGGGGAATGTTTTATTATAATGGCTGTTAACAGGAAGGTCTCCAACTGTCAAATTACCTAACAGGCTTCATGTGGAGAAAATCTAGGTGTCCCAAGGGTGATCCAGGGCATTTCTGTGGATTAGCAGGTTAAATAGAAAGAAAATTGTCCAGCAAAGAGATTGAGGCTGGGAGATGGGGGGGGGGGGGGGGAGGGGAGGGAGACAGAGACAGAGAGAGAGAGAGAGAGAGAGAGAGAGAGAGAGAGAGAGAGAGAGAGAGACCACAGTTCATAAGAGAACAAAGAAAACAGAATTTCAGATTCAGGATGTAGTGGTAACTATTTCTTCCCATGCTCTATTTTTCACAAATCCCCTGGGGATCTTGATAAGATGCAGATTTTGATTCAGCTGGTCCAGGTCGGACCTGGCTCTCTGCATTTCTAGCAGCCTCCCAGGCGACTCCGTGCTGTGGAGGGAAGGATGACGCTTTGAACAAGCAAAACCTTCCCGGTTCATTAAGAACACGGATTCATGCATCCTCTGAAAAAATAACAGTCAACTTCATTTCTTCTTTTGAAGAACTTCGGGGGAAATATTTTAAACATCTCTTTCCTCAACGATGGCCTTATTGGGTTTGTCTAAAGCAGGGTCTAACTCTCAAATCTTGAGGGAGCCCCTTTATGAGAGATGGTGAAAAAAACTGCCTTGGGAACAGGTGGGAGAGTGCCACCCAGGAAGGGGGGTCAGGTTCTGGGTTCAGGAGCAACTAAGAAACATTTCCTTCCATTCGCACCTTCTCAGGCTTTCCCAGTGCTCCCGATCTGAGAAAGAAAAGTTTTTGAAGATGAGCATGAGGATGCCCCTCATTTTTCAGGGTATATGAATACCCCAAAAGACATCAGTTCAACCCCTCGTTATGTTTCACAGCCACTGGAAAAGCCATTTAAAGATTTTATAACTGTTTTCGTAACTTAACTTTATGTAAATCTGAATAGTCCTGAACTAGATCAGATGATCCTGAATGAAAAATCCCTTCAAATATTTAAGACTTTTTTTCGACTCTCCCAAAGGTAAGATTCCACAGAATCCAGACATGACATTCTCCCAAGAATTCGGCTTATGTTCCATGAGCCTTGAAGCCTTCCCCACCCTGGCTCTCAATTCAGCTTACCTGCCTCCCACTGAAATATTTAGACTCACGGAAGCCACCTGGTGTGGGAAGAGCATTTCCCTGCGTGACAAAATGAAACATGCTCACTGCAGCCTCTGTGCCCACAGCCATTCGCAAGCCACCGCTGTGTCCCAAGAAACACCAGCTCTCTACACAGGACAGCTCCTGATCTCATGTCACCAGGGGGCCACCCGTGGGATGTAATCACAAGCCCGATCCCTGCTGGCAGACTTCAGTCCCCTAATGCCTCATTTTCCCTGCAGGGCTCCCCCAGCCAGCAAGTGTTCAAGCCGGACCCCAGAGGCAGTAACAGCAGGACTGGAGGCCTAGCCAAGGGCACAGCCGGGAGAAGGGCCACACAGCTAATTAGTCCAGGAACCACATGCCTATTGCTCTCCTGTGTTCACCAGCCGGAACCTGATCCGCCAAACTGCTAGCCCACCGGGCAGAGCAACACATTCCAGAAATCTGGGCTGTCTGCCAACGCCACCTCACCTGAAAGCTTCCACCCCCTGAAATCCAAACCTGGGGACCATTAGCCCAGGAGCCCTGCCTGATCATGCCTGCACTGCGGGGCACAGGGAGAGACCCTCCCTCGGGACATGGACTGACCCACAGCGACCAGGGACAGCAAAGGCCACGGCATCCTGCATTGCACCCCAGTGGCCCCGAGTGGCGGGTCCTATGGACCGGCCCAGGTGCCTGTGCCTGGTGGTTCTGCCACCTTCGCCTTTTGACCTGCTTTGGTGGTGTCCCCAGTCTTGAAGACTGACTGAAAGGAAAGAAAGCACTGCTGGAACACTGTGATCATTCGCATTGGGGCTTGCTGGGTTTGAGGCTTTTTCTTTCCCATTGACAATTGTCCCAAGACCTGACCCCCAACTCTAGGTAATGCTGGCCCTTGGCAGGGAAGTAAGTTTCTGTTACTTTGAAATGTCCTCTAGTCTGGTATTGGTGTACTGTATCCTAATAGAGACCCTCATCACTCCCAGGGATACCCGGAGAGCCCCTGAGCTTTACGTCAAGGAAGAAAAAAAAAAAAAGGGCAAGATATTAAGAAAACTATAAAAGGAGAACAAGCAATTCTCATGGAAGGCTTCCAAAAGGTACCTTTTCCTACATCTCACAATGCTGATCTCCCCTCTCTTATCACTTGGCTCTTCTTGAATTTCATTGAACCAGGTCTAAAAGGAAGAGACCCAGCTGGAACCCCCTATTCCCCTTTAAAAGTGACTTTTCTGCAACTCCCCAAAACCACCAGGCTCCCCTCATCTTTAAGGGGAGGACACTGTCGAATACCCTTCTCCTCCTCCTGCCTCGACCTTTCCTTCTTCTTCTCTCAACACTCTCATCTCCCCAGACTCTTCCTACTCCCATTCTAGGTTCGAGCATTTTCCTTTCTGCCTCATCCTTCTATGCCCTCAGAGCATCATTATCCCCAAAGTCACCTCTGCAGTCTGCACATCCTCTCAAAGCGCGTTGTTTCAACTTGTGGGACGTATCCACCTGGATTTGAAGCCAATGCCTTAAACTCATCCTGTCTAAGACCAAGTTCATCCTCTCCACAAAACAAGACCCTTCCTCTACGTTCCTTCTTTATCTTAATGACATTAACATTCCTCTAGAAAACTGGGTTTGGAATCCAGTAATCTGCTCATCCTCATCTCTCTCAATTCCAGCCTCCAGTAGTTTCCAAGCAATAGCCACTCTCCCCCTCATACTCTCCCCTTTGTTTCTCTCCACTCTGTGCCATCCCAACAGACCCTATGTTACCTGCTGAGACTGCTGGGCAAACACCGAACTGATGCCTGTCTTTATGAATCATCAAACTTTAGAGCAGAACTGGGCCTTAGAAAAGATTCTGTAAGCCTCCTTATGCTTCCAGATGAGGATAAGAACTGAAGCCTGGGAAGTGGGCTTGCCAAGCCTCCTCGGGTTTTGAAGGAGTGCTATCACCTGTCCCAGACGTCACTGCTGATGATGTCACTCAAATATTGCAATCAAGACTCTCTCCACTTGATATCAGTCTAGTCACTAAACATAGTCATTTTTTCCTGTCTCCATGCTTTGCTCATTTTGCCTCTTTTCCCTGGAATAAGTCCTCCCCAACATCCCTCTCCCCTTTCTCAACCACCGCTTAAACTCACCTCAGGAACCGCTTCTCCACGTAGTCCACTTTGATCCCCCCTCTACTCCTGGCTGGCTGTCCTTCTTCTGAGCTCCTCCAGCCCTTTTCTAGACTTCTCTTGAGACACAAGCGTAACTCTCCCTTCATTACAGTTATTTGTCCTACTTAATATTGCAGACTGCTCTACTTGTTATTTTTTACCATTTATAGACTCCATCAGTATGTTCTGAACAAGAAATAGTCAAACTGAACTGCTTTCTATAGCCCTACTGTTTATTTAATAACCCAGAAGCTGGTGATAAGGTCCCCAGTGTCATTTTGGCCCCCATTCCATCCCTAGAATGATCCAGGGATCTGGAAGAAAGAAGCAGGTTAGGACGACAGTCAAATGAAAACAAGTAACTCTCTTGATGGCAGGAATGGTGGACAAGCTAAGTACTTTAAGAGAGCTTAAATTGGGCAAACCTGGCCAGGCACGGTGGCTCATGCCTGTAATTTCAGCACTTTGGGAGGTCGACGCAGGTGGATCACCTCAGGTCAGGAATTCAAGACCAGCCTGGCCAACATGGTGAAACCCTGTCTCTACTAAAAATAAAAAATTTTAAAAAAATAGCCAGGCGTTGTGGTGGGCACCTGTAATCCCAGCTATTCAGGAGGCTGAGGCAGGAGAATCTCATGAATCCGGGAGGCGGAGGTTGCAGTGAGCTGAGAATCACACCACTGCACTCCAGCCTGGGCAATAAGAGTGAAGCTCCAACTCAAAAAAAAAAAAAAAAAAAAGGATAACCCTCCATAAGCCCTGCTCCTGGAACACCGGCTGATGTGGACTCAGATTTGTAGTCCCATTCTTCATGCAAGAACAAAAACCAAATGGAAGTCATCCTTTGGAGTGCATGTCATGAACACAATCAAAGCAGCTCCACGTCATGGAGGCTGTCATAGGCGCAATTTTAATATCCTACAAAATACAGGTTGGGAAAATATCATAGACCCAAATATTCGCCAAAATTGAGATTATCCTGAAAAACAGTCAGGCCTTTACCCACTGAGCAGTGGCATAATTAATACTTTCTATTCTAGTGACAAGGAGGTGTTGAGGAAAGATGGGACGAGCAGAAATCAGTCACTCCTTAGGAATAATCCCACGGTCAGAACTATAGAAATTCTCTCAGGCTAATTGATAATAATCATCTAAGCCTGGTTCACATGGCAATTAAACCCTTAAATGGAATAAAAGAAAAAACTTTTTTAAGGGAATTTTAATACTTATTTAAAAGGCTGAAAATGACTTTTTGTTTTTTTGACACAGGGTCTCACTCTGTTACCCAGGCTACAGTGCAACGGCATGATCACAGCTCACTGCAGCCTCGACCTCCCAGGCTCAAACAATCCTCCTGCCTCAGCTTCCTGAGGAGCTGGGACTACAAGTGTGTGCCACCATACCTGGCTATTTTTTTCTATTTTTTGTAGAGATGAGGTCTCGCTATGTTGCCCAGTCTGGCCTTGAACTCCTGGCCTCAAGCAATCCTCTCACCTTGGCACTTTCTCAAAGTGCTGGGATTACAGGCATGAGCCACCACACCTAGCCTGATTATTCTTTAATATTTTCAAAATAATACTTTCAAATAGTTTCAGTGGAAAAAGAAGCTTAATGAGTAAAAATATCTTTTTTATTTTTAAATAACAGCTTTACTAAAATATAATTGGAAGTTTGTTATACATATACATTGTGAAATGATTAATTACTATAGTCAAACTAATTAAAATATCCATCACCTCACACAGGTACCTTTGTGTGTGTGTGTGTGTGTGTGTGTGGTGAGAACACAAGATCCACACTCTCTTTGTAAATTTCAAGAGTTCAGTATTATTAACTATAATCATCATGCTATACATTAGCTCTCTAAAACATATTCATCCTGCGAAACTGAAACCTATATCCTTTGACCAGTATATACCACAATTTCTCCCACCCCCAAGTTCCCCCTTGCCCCTGGTAGCCACCATTCTATTTTCTGCTTCTATGAATTTCACTTTTTTAGATTCTACATATAACTGAGATCATGCAGTATTCTTTTTTACTTGACATGCTTTTCAAGTTCATCCATGTGTTACAAATAGTAGGAGTTCCTTCTTTCTTAAGGCTGAATAGTATTCCATTGTGTGTGTGTGTGTGTGTGTGTGTGTGTGTGTGTATACCACATTTTCTTTATTCATTCGTCAATGGATGCTTAGGTTGATTTCATATCTTGAGTATTGTGAATAATGCTGGAATGACCATGGGAATGCATACATCTCTTTGAGATACTGATTTCAATTCCTTTGGGTATATATTCAAAAGTAGGATTATCGGATCGTAAGGTAGTTCTATTTTTGATTATTTGGGAAACCTCCATGCTGTTTACCATAATAGCTATACAAATTTACAATCCTACCTACAGTGTACAAGGGTTCCCTTTTCTCCACAGCCTTGTTAACACTTGTGAACTTTTGTTTTTTGATAATGGCCACCCTAATAGGTGTGAAGTGATGTCTCATGGTTTTCGTTTGCATTTCCCTGATGATAGGTGAGCACATTTTCATATACCTGTTGGCCTCCTTTGGAGAAATGTCTATTTAGGTTCTTTCTCCATTTTTTAATCAGATTATTTGGGGTTTGTTTGTCATTGAGTTGTATGAATTCTTTATATATTTTGGATATTAACCCTTATCAGAGATACGGTTGCAAATATTTTCTCCCAATCTGTAGGCTGCCTTTCCATTTTTAAAATTATTTTTCTTTGCTGTGCATAAGCTTTTTATTTTGAAGTAGTCTCACATTTATTTTTGCTTTTTTGGCCTCTGCTTTCAATGTCATATCCAAGAAATCACTGCCAAGACCAATATCAACGAGGTTTTTCCCTATGTTTTTTTCCTAGTAGTTTCACAGTTTTAGGTCTATGTCTTTCTTTAGAGTTGGTTTTTGTGTATAGTGTAAGATAAGGGTCCAATCTCATTTCTTTGCATGTGGATATTCAGTTTTCTCCACACTGTTAACTGGAGAGACTATCCTTTCCATCTTGTATATTCTTGGCACCCTTGTTGAACATTAGTTGACTGAATACTCAAGAGTTTATTTCTGGGTTCTCTATTTTGTTCGTATATGTCTATTTTTATGCCAGTGCCATACTATTTAAATTATTATAGCTTTGAAATATAATTTGAAGTCAGAAAGTGTGATACCTCCAACTTTGTTCTTCTTTCTCATGATTGCTTTGGCTATTTGGGGTCTTTTGTTGTTCCACATGAATTTTAGAATTGTTTTTTTCTATTTCTGTGAAAAATGCCACTGGAATTTTGACAGGGATTGTGTTGAATCTGTAGATCGCTTTGTGTTATATGTATATAATATTAGTTCTTCCAACTTGTGATAGGAAATACTTTTCCATTTATTTGTATCTTCTTCAATTTTTTCATTAATATTTTGTAGCTTTCAGGGTACAGATCTTTCACACCCATGTTGTTCTTTTTGATGCTATTGTGAGTGAGATTGTGTTTGATTTTTTTTTTCAGATAGTTCATTGCAGGTATAAAGAACATGACTGATTTTTGTATGTTGGTTTTGTGGCCTACAACTCTTCTGAATTCATTTATTAATTTTAACATGCTTATGGTGTTTTTAGAGTTGTGTACATACAAGCTCATGTCATCTGCAGAGGTAATTTTATTTCTTTCTTTCCAATTCAGATGTCTTGTATTTATTTTTATTTTTATTTTTATTTTTTTGCCTAGTTGCTCAGCTAGGACTTCCAGTACTGTGTTGAATAGGAGTGGCAAGAATGGCAATCCTTATCTTGTTCCTGGTCTTAGAGGAAAAGCTTTCAGTTTTTCCCCATTGATTATGATGTTCATCGTAAGTGGCCTTCACTGTGTGGAAGTAAGTTCTTTCCACATCTATTTTGTTAAAAAAATTTTGTCATGGATAAATCCCTAGAAACATACAATATGCCAAGAATGAATCAAGAAGAAACAAAGTTTGAACAGATCAACAAATAAGGAGATTGAATTCGTAATCAAAAACCTCCCAACACAGAAATGTCCAGGACCAGATGGCTTAATGGACGAACTCTACCAAACATTCAAAGAATAATTAATACCAATCCTTCCTAAATGCTTCCAAAAAATAGAAAACATTTCCAAACTCGTTTTATGAGGCAACATCACCCTGATACCAAAGCCAGACAAAGACACCACAGAAAACTACAGACCAATATCTCTAATGAACATAGATGTGAAAGTCCTCAATTAAATATCAGCAAACCAAATTCAACAGCACATCAAAAAGATTACACACTCTGACCAGGTGGGATATATCCCTGGGATGCAAGGTTGGTTCAACATAACACAAATCAGTCAATGTGTTACACCACATTAACCAAATGAAAGATAAAAACCACATGACTGAATGATTATCTCAACAGATGCACAAAAAGCACTTTACAACAAACTCTTGTAAATAAACTTGTAAAGTTCAATTATAGCCAAAAATACAAAATATTCTTTGTTCAAATTCTAGGCCCACGTTTTCTTTGGTAAGATGCTAGAACAGAGAGCAATGAAGTGAGCTGAACGAAAAAGAAAGATAAAAAGATAGCAAATAGAGAGCATCATGCTGTAGTCTCTCTTTGAAAACGTTTTCCAGTAGAAAAATGCACATGTTTATTCCAAATCCATTTCAAGTACAAGCAGACATTTCAGTCTCTTGCCTGCCAACTCTCTGTCTTCTTTAACCCACTATGGAGAACACTTGACATCTGCGAGGAAGGAACAGCATGACTTTCGTTTACTTCAAGGTTAAAGGTGAAATGTATTTGTCATTAAAGTCCTCAGCAAACCCACAGAACAGGCCTTTTCTTTTAAAGGGACATCAAATATTTTAATGTGGTTAGAGGCACAAAGAAGACAACAGATGTTAACGTCTGGTGATGATGTCAGGACCACAATAATTTTTTTTCCTAAATTTTGTTCTTTTTTTATGTAATCGGCTTCAAAACATATTCAAATGATATTTAGGACAACCTAGAAACTAATAATTCATCTTGAACCTATGTTAAAAAGCAGATCCAAAGGAAGCACAAAATAAATTTTGTATGGTTTTTCCCTTCCCTTCTCTCTCTTTGGTCCCAAATATTACTCTTACTTCTTTTTAGAAAGTAGTACTATTAAAACAATAAAAATAAATAAAAATAAAAACCCTCCAGTATCACACAACTGGAGTTCTAAATGCTTCCTTTGTCCATAGAATGAACCACTGTGACTTACGTAAGCTTCCTCCTTCCCCCTGACCAAAGGAGATCAACTGCCTGGTCTAGATCATCCTTCGGCTTTCATAGGCTTTATGAAAATGCTTTACTCTGCCAGGAAGTCTGCAAATGTCTACAGGTCTGAGTTGCTGCATTGTGGCGAGTGCATTGGGGAATCAAAGCATCCTTTGCTCTGATGGACCAACAAGGATACAATCATTTTAAAAATAGGTCAAATAAACTCACCAAAACTCTGCTTTTACTAAAAAAAAAAAAAAAAAAAAAAAAAAAAAAAAAAAAAAAAAAAAAAAAACTAAATGCCAGTGGGACTATTTTAAACATAATTCCCTATTATCAGTTTGGGTCACAAGTCTTCATATAAAAATGAAAGCACAAACCAGACAATGAGGAACACAAACCGACACTGTGTTTACAAGCTGCTGATACATTCCCAGAGTCACTCCGGGATGCATTTAGTTACCTTTTTTTATACAAAGGTAACAAAAGTAATTTGAAAAACTGGAATATTTATTAGAATTCTTTTGCTTTTAAAGAAGACGCAGTTTTGTTGAGATATAATTTACATACCATAAAATTCACCATCTTAAAGAGTATAATTTAGGGGTTTTTAATATATTCTTGAGATTGTATTAATACAAACAATATCACTATTTTATTCCAAACCATTTTCTTCAGCCCAAAAAGAAACTCTACACTTCTTAGTAGTCATTCCCCTTTCTTCCTCTCTGCAGCCTCTGGCAGCCACTGCTCTACTTTCTGTGTCTATGGATTTGTTTATTGTGGACATCTCATGTAAATGGAATCATACAATACACAAGTTGTGCATCCAAAATCCAAAATGCTCCAAACTCCAAAACTTATAAATGTCAACATGATGCCACAAGGGGAGAATTTTACACTTGACCTCATGTACACAAACATTGTTTCATGCACAAAATTATTAAGAATATGACTAAGACCCCAAAAGCAAATGCAACAAGAACTAAAATAAATGGAACTTTAATTAAACTAAGAAGCTTCTGCATAGCAAAAGAAAATACAACAAAGTAGACAATTTATAGATGAGAGAAAATATTCACAAACTATACATCCAATAAAAACCTAACATCAAGAATCTACAAGGGACTCAAACAAATCAGCAAGAAAAAGCAAACAATCCCATTAAAAAGTGTGCAAATTACATGAACAGATATTTTCCAAAAGAAGACACACACACACAAATGGTCAACAAACATATGAAAAAATGCTCAACATCACTAATCATCAGAGAAATGCAAATTAAAACCACAATGAGATATAAACTTACACCCGTCAGAATGGCCATTATTAAAAAGTCAAAAAATAATAGATATTGGCATGGATGTGGTGAAAAGGAAATGCTTGTACACTGCTGGTGGAAATGTAAATTACTACAGCCTCTATGGAAAACAGTATGGAGATTTATCAAAGAACTAAAAATAAAACTGCTCTTCAATCTGGCAATTCCACCACTGGGTATATACCCAAAGAAAAAGTCATTATATCAAAAAGACACCTGCACTTGTATGTTTATTGCAGCGCAATTCACGATTGCAAAGATAAGGAATCAACCTAAGTATCCACCAACTGATGAATGAATAAAGAAAATGCTGTATGTACATATAGATATATAGATAGATATCGTGAAATATTAGCCATAAAAAACACTGAAGTAATGTCTTTTGTAGCAACTTGGATGCAACTGGAGACCATTATCCTAAGAGAAGTAACTCAGCAATGGAAAATCAAATACTGCACATTCTCATAAGTAAGAGCTAAGATATGGGTGCGCAGAGGCATACAGAGTGATATAATGGACACTGGGGACTCAGAAGTGGGGAGGGTGGAAGGGAAGTGAAGGATGAAAAATTACCAGTTGGGTGCAGTGTACACTATTTGGGTGACAGGTACACTAAAAGCCCAGGCTTCATCACTGTACAATTCATCTATGTAACCAGAAACCACTTGTACCCACTAAAGCTATTGAAATAAAAATAAATAAATAAAATAAAAACTATGAAATCAAATAAAAGGAAACAAATGAACATGTGGCCAGTTGGTGGCATAACTACCAAAAAAGAACCATTCCAAATGAGTTAAAAACACAGGAATTTGACAGGCATTCCCAATGGGATATACCCTCACTATAAAAAGAACCGTAAAAAAATTAATAAAGGATTATTTAAGTTTAAAAAAATATATATATTTTTTAAAATTACCTTCAGGCTCTCTGTATAAAGCGCACATGAAACTTGAATGAATTTCATGTTTAGACTTGGGTCCCATCTCCAAGATATCTGATTATATATTTGTAAATGTTCCAAAATCCAAAAGATTTGAAATCTGAAATATTTCAGATCCCAAGAATTTCACATAAGGGACACTAAACCTGTATAAACCTTGTGTCTGGTTTCTTTCACTCAGTATAATGTTTCAAAAGTTCATCTGTGTTGTTGCATGAGTCAGAATTTCATTCTTTTTATGGATAAATAGTATTCCATTGTATGAATATGCCATGTTTTGTTTATTCATGCCTCAGCTGACAGACATTTGGGTTGTTTTCACATTGGGAATATTATGAATAATCATACTACTGTGAACATTCATAGCAAGTCTTGGTATAAATACATGTTTTCAAATCTCTTAAGAGTGGGTATTTTTTAACCCATTAATTTTCCTGCGTTGCTCAATTTGCACTTACAAGGTATTAGGGGGTCCTCACCACGGCCTACAAGTCGTCTCATGAACTGTTGGCCACTGCCTATATCTCTGACCACAACTCTCACTACTATTCTCTCACTACATTCCAGCAGCTCCTAAATCTCTAAATCTTCCCTTCCTCTATATCTAACCACTAACCATCACAGTGTTCCTCACCCCAAAAATTTTTTAAATGAAGAATTAAAGAGGTCCTGTCTCAATGCAACAACCTGGTCTTATTCATCCTTCCCCAAGATATCCACCACCTCAACTACAGGTGTTAATACAATCTTATAGCTCTAAATATCTGCACTTAATGCCAAGTCTTCACTCAAATCAAGTTCCAACTCTGGGTGCTGGACCTCTCATCTCCCACGGGGAATACGTTTTCACTGAATTTATCTCTCACTCTCTTTACCCACAAGGCCTAGTCTCACCTGCAAAATAACTTACCACCATCCATCTGCACTCCACTCATTCTCTTGGAAATCCTGCAGGCTCTATCACCAGCTATGGACCAGGTTTCCTGGCCCTGTTCTGGCTGAAATACTAGAAGAGTGAGCTAATATACAAGACAACCACGGATGATCTCACACTGAAGATGTAACAGCAGCCATACACACATTCTCAATGACCTAGGTTGGATCCATTGGAGGGTAAAGGAGGTCTTGTACATCTTAGTCACCACCGTGTCCAGGACCTAGAATGATGCCTGCAGCTAGAAACCTGTCAATAATATTTGTTAAATAATTTAATGAATATAGGAGGGACTTTTCTCCTCTTCCCATAGGCACTGATTTATTTCTACTCCTTTCTGTGCAATGTGTGAACCTTCATGCTAATGTCACCATTAATTTTGTTCCCATAAACCCTTCAACTAAAGTAGTGCAGCTCCTTTCTCTTTCCTTTTTGGAATGTCATGTGTTTTATGGCACTGGCAAATAGCTGAGACACTAAAACCAAGTCTTAGTTGAAGCTGCATCCATAATTATAAGCTTACTGTTTGTATTCTACTGAAAACAGCAACTCCATGCTTAAAACACCTCCGTTCCTTTGTTAATTCCTTCTAGACTCTCTGATACCAAGTATCATGTGTTTTGCTCTTCATAAGTGCTCTCAGCCCCACGAGTTAGACCAGTCTCCCATTACGTGGTGCAATCGCAACCTTTGGCAGCACCATCAGTGAGACTTGAAATATTCACCCACTCCCTCTCACCCCAGGTGTGAGCCCCCACAGCCACACTTCATCATACATTATCTCCTGCTCCAGGGAGACTCAGTTTTACCTCTTTCAAATATAAACTCTCTGACTCTACATGATTCATTTCTCATCTCTGGACCTTCGTTTCCATTGTGTAAGAACAGGCCCTTAGTCTAGATCAGGAGTCTGGAAACTGCCTCATGGGTCAATTTCAACCCATTACCTGTTTTTGCAAATAAGGCATTAAAAGAAAAACTTTAGTCACATTGAATTTAACGAGTTTGAGTAAAGAACGCTTTATGAGTCAGGAAGCATCCTAAACCAGTGGCGGTTCTGAGATCTGCGGTCATCCATATGGGCCGGGGGCTTCTGCAGGCTGGACACAGAGACAAAGTAGAGAAATCATTGACTGGCTACAGTCAGGCAGCTGCCTTATATACGCATGGTGTGATAAGGTGGCTGTTTGTGATTGGCTGAAAGTCAGCTGTTTGTTATGCTCCTAAATTAGGCTTGTTTATACACTAAGGTCAAAGTTCACTACCTAAGGACTCAAGATGCCCGGGCAGCCTCAGGCCACATATAAGTTAATTTAACAAAAGTTGTACTGGAACAGAGCCATGCCCACTTTTCTAGATAATGTATATGGCCGCTTTCATGCAACAGTACTAGAGTTTCGCAGTTGCAAAATAGTCACTCTCTGGCCTTTTACAGGAGAAGTTTACTGACACTAGTTCATCTCTCTTGGCACTCTTCCAGCCCGACGTTCCAAAAGGCAGGCCCTCTGACAGGTTATTTTCTACTTCCCAGTCCATAGCAGAAGTTACCCCATGGGCTCACAGCAAAGCCAGTCTCCAAACCGCTGTAACATTTTTGTTACTCAGTCCTTGTCAATCTTTCTACTAGAGGGTAAATTTTAGTAATTCTTAAAAGAATCAGCAATATTTGCAAGAGTTGTTACGAAAATCCAGGAGTCATAAGGCAGTGATAAAGTTACATGGGGACACCCTTGTGCACATGGATGCAAAACAGGGAGAAAATGCGGAATCCCCAAAAATAAAGAAAACTGAGGCCGGAAGAGAATGAGCTCCTTCCTGGGCAGGTTGGAAACTCTGTGAGTACTGCAAGCATCAAAGGGGGAAACTAAGAAACATAAACGGATTTTTAAAATAGAAAATAAGACAATGAGAGAGAGGAGTGTGGTTGTACGAGAGGGGACTTAACATGCTAGGACCTGAGGGACAGAAAAAGGGAGCCTTTGCCACTGGCGAGGGAGAACCCAGGGTTGGCGGAACAGCATCCGCACCCTGGGCAGGTCAGTGCCCCTCACTGGACTCAGCAAGAGGCGGCTGCTGCTGTGATGGGGAAATTGGCCCTGCATACTTTCATTAAATATTGAAAGGAACCTGGTTACTCACAAAATCTGAAACCAAGATACTGGGTTGGACCATTTCTAGCCAGTACGCGGCCTCTTACCAGGACCCCAGTGAGAGGTGACAACCTGCCAGCAGCCCTCACTCTCGTCGTCTCCTTGGCCTCGGCGTCCACTCTGGTAGCACTTGAGGTGCCCTTCAGCCCGCCACTGCACTGTGGTAGCCCCTCTCTGGAGTGGCCAAGGCCGGAGCCGGCTCCCTCCGCTCACGGGCAGGTGTGGAGAGAGAGGCGCGGGCGGGAACCGCGGCTGCGCGCGGCGCTCACAGGCCCGCGCGATTTCCGGCGGGCGCAGGCTGGGTGGGCCCCACACTCGGAGTGGCCAGCCGGAGCCAGCCCAGGGCAGTGAGGGGCTTAGCACCCGGACCAGCAGCTGCGGAGGTTGCGCCGGGTCCCCCAGCACTGCCGGCGCTGCGCTCAAATTCTCGCCAGGCCTCAGCTGCCTCCCCGCAGGGCAGGGCTCAGGACCTGCAACCCACCATGCCCAAACCCCTCTCTCTGTGGTGGGCTCCCGCACGGCCTGAGCCTCCCCGACGGGCGCCACCCCCCTGCTCTGTTGCGCGGGTCCCATGGACCACCCAAAGGCTGAGGAGTGCAGGCGCCGCTGGGAACTCGCCGGCAGCTCGGCCTGCAGCCCCCGTGCGGTGTTTCACTGGGTGACGCCAGCTGGACTCCTCAGTCTGGCAGAGACTTGGGGAGCTTTTATGTCTGGCTGAGGGATTGTAAATACACCAATCAGCACTCTGTGTCTAGCTCAGGCTTTGTAAATGCACCAATCACTACTCTGTATGTAGCTAACCTAGTGGGGACTTGGAGAACTTTTATGTCTAGCTAGAGGATTGTAAATGCACCAATTAGCACTCTGTAAAATAGACCAATCAGCTCTCTGTAAAATGGACCAATCAGTAGGATGTGGGTGGGGTCAGATAAAGGAATAACAGCAGGCTGCCCCAGCGGGCAGCAACCAGCTTGGCTTCCTTCTCTGCTGTGGAAGCTGTGTTTTTGTTTTTTTGGTTGTTTTGTTTTGTTTTGTTTTGTTTTGTTTGCTGTTTGCAGTAAATCTTGCTGCTCGTTGCTCTTTGCGTGTACAGTTACTTTAAGAGCTGTAATACTCACTGCCAAGGTCTGTATTTTCATTTTTGAAGCCAACAAGACTGTGAAGTGACCCAAAAAAATGAACAACTCCAGACAAGCTGCTTTTAAGAGCTGTGACCCTCACCATGAAGGTCTACCGCTTCACCCCCAACAGTGAGACCATGAACTCACCTGAAGGAAGAAGCTCTGAATACACCGTCTTTAAGAACGGTAACACTCGCTGCCAGGGTTTGCAGCTTCATTCTTGAAGTCAGTGAGACTGATCAAGAACCCACCAATTCCGGACACACCAGGAAGACGGGGTATCTGTTCATTAGTCAAACCCGCATCAATAAGGACAAGTGCATCTCTGCTTGCTGGCTTGTTGGCAAAGATGAAGTAGAAGTGTGTGGGAGCTCTGGCAAGCCTCCGCTGGTCTTCACGCACTTTGTAGGGAAATAAGGATGCTTGCTCTCACTGAGGCAGTCTGAACCCCCAGCCCCTTCGCTGATGGTCCTGGGCTCAGATATTTGCACACCTGCGTGGGAGCTCCTTGCAGTGGAGAGTGGAAGGATGGGACAAAACCGTAAATGAAGAGGGCAGGTGGGAACATGTGAGCTCAGGAGGCAGCCTCTGATGAAGGTCACACCCCCCCCCCCTTTTAGGTTGGACAATAAGGGTGGGATTCCAGAAGTAACAGGTGCTGCAGAGATAGGTAAGGTCTGTTCCCTCGCTCTCTCCCCTCCCTTGCCACGGCCATCCCATTATGTCACAGACACGGGAGTAAGGCAATGAAACAGATGCTGTGGAAGTTCAACACGGGGAGATAGCTACCTACAGAGTTCGTCTGAACAATGATTGAACCAATTGTCATTAAACAAAAAAAAAAAAAAAGGAAATGTTGAATGCTGTTGAAGTTTTTTTTTTGTTGTTTTTTTATTTATTTATTTATTTATTTGAGGCAAGGTTTTGCTCTGTTGCTCAGGCTGGAGTTCAGTAGTGTGATCTCAGCTCACTGCAACCTCTGACTCCTGGGTTTAAGCAATTGTCTTGCCTCAGCCTTTCAAGTAGCTGGGATCGTAGGCACATGCCACCACATCTGGCTAATTTTTGTATTTTTTGTAGAAACAGGGTTTCACCGTCTTGGCCAGGCTGGCCTTGAACTCCTGACCTCAGGTGATCCACCTGCCTTGGCCTCCCAAAGTGATTGCAGGCATGAACCACCGTGCCCAGCCACATTCAAGTTTCTTATTGTTTTTATATGTGAAGTATCTGTCAACGTACCTTTTTTTTTTTTTTTTTTTTTTTTTTTTGAGGTGGAGTCTCACTATGTCGCCAGGCTGGAGTGCAGTGGCGCAATCTTGGCTCACTGCAACCTCCACCTCGCGGGTTCAAGCAATTCTCCTGAGTAGCTGGGATTAGAGGCACACACCACCACGCCCAGCTCATTTTTGTATTTTTAGTAGAGATAGGGTTTCACCATGTTGGCCAAGATAGTTTCCGTCACCTGACCTCATGATGTGCCTGCCTTGGCCTCCCAAAGTGCTGGGGTCACAGGCATGAGCCACTGCACCTGGCCTTTTCTGAATTTTTTTTTCTGAGTATTTTTAATCAATAAAAAAGTATAATTTAAATTATAGGTTGGGCATGGCAGCTCACGCCTATAATCCCACCACTTTGGGGGGGCTGAGGTGGGCAGATCACGAGGTCAGGAGATCGAGACCACCCTGCCCAACATGATGAAGCCCCGTTTCTACTAAAAATACAAGAATTAGCTAAGTGTGGTGGCACATGCCTGTAGTCCCAGCTACTTGGGAGGCTAAGGCAGGGAGAATCACTTGAACCTGGAGGCGCAGGTTGCAGTGAGCCTAGATTAAGCCAGTGCACTCCACCTAGCAAGAGTGAGACTCCATCTCACCAAAAAAAATGTATAATCTAAATTATAAACACTTTGGATATGAATTGCAAAATCTTTGATATGTCATCTCCTTTAAGCATATTATTTCTTTGCTTAATTGAGACAATCCTTTCAGCAAATGAGAGTATACACTGAAAATAGAGAATAATTGTAAAATTATGAAGATAAAGCAATCAACTGTCATAAAATTGGTGATAAAAGAATAAGTGAGGTAAAGGTATAGAAGACGTTCTAAAGCTTACATTCTTTTTTTTTTTTTTTCTTTTTTTGAGACAGGATCTTGCTTTGTTGCCCAGGCTGAAGTACAGTAGAACAATCACAGCTCACTGTACTCTTGACCCCCCTGGGCTCAAGCAACCCTCTGGCCTCAGCCTTGTGAGCATCTGAGAACACAGTTGTGTACACCTCTGCCCAGCTAATTATTTTTAAACTTTTTTATTTTTTAATTTTTTTTAGAGATGAGATCTCCCTTTATTCCCCAAGCTGGTCTCAAACTCCTGGGCTCAAGTAACCCTCTGGTCTCAGCCTTGTGAGCATCTGAAAACACAGACGTGCACAGCTACACCCAGCTAATTATTTTTAAAAAAAAAAAAATTTTTTTTTTGTAGAAATGAGATCTCCCTTTGTTCCCCAACCTGGGCTCAAACTCCTGGCCTCAAGTGATCTTCCCACCTCAGCCTCCCAAAGCGCTCAGATTATAGGCATGAGCCACCATGGCCTGACCTAATGCTTACCTTGTTATATGGAACTGTGAGTCATGCTGAACACTTGTAGAATCTCTCTGCACTGCAGGAGAAAACAATGCCATGATCATTGGTGTCAGAGATGAACAGCCACAGGAGCAGTGGGAGGATCATTTGATCACTTGAGGGACTTGGGGTCCCTCAAGTATGGGTTGAAATTCCAGTTTTCTAATTTACTAGCTGTAAGACTTTGGTCAAGTTGCTTAATCTTGCTGAGCCTCCGTCTCCTCCACTATAAGACACGATGAGAATGATAGCTTTACCTCTTGTGGTTATTTCAAACATCAGGTAAGATCTTCCAGAGCACTTACTACACCTACTCCACACTGGCTTTCACTCCTCTCTCTCAGGACTGGGATGGAAAGTCAATGAGAAATGCCACATCCGTGGCACACGGTAGGCATTGAATAGCCATGGGAGGCAGCTGTCATATGGAATATGTGGTTGTAAATATAAAGACGTGAATGAATGAGAAGGAACTTGGATGTCCCCAGCCCCCTGTAGGATCGCATCTCTACAAAAGGAGGTGTTGGGAGGGAAAGTCCCTAGATGGTAGCTGTACCAACCAAAGAACTACAACCATGAGTAAGAGACCGCACCTGCCTGTCTTTGTCTCTCCTGCTCTGATGTATAACAGAGAAAACACCCTGTAATTCAACCACCCTGTGTTCTCCACTGTGCCCTAAAGAGGACACAGATCCATGGAAACTAATATGGACACAAAACGCTAATTGCCCACAGGAGGAGGGGCCAAGTGGAGTTTCTGTCTGCACAGCTTGCCTTTTATGACTCCCTCAAAGTGAGGTCCAAACAATAACAGATGGGTCTCGTATCTTTGATCCCCTCGTCCAGTCAGCATTGATCCCCTCTCTCCACCATTTTAATTAGAAATGTGTTTATTCAATAGGGTGACTTGATGTTTTATATTTTGCTGTCTCAAATCATGATCATTGAATAACAGAAAAAAAAAATTATTTTCATGAGAAAGCAGAGTGATGATCCTTTAAACCCCTGTCAAGTGCACACAGCGAATGGTAGGCGGTGCTGTTAGGAGGGGAGTGTGCCACCTTTGCTGTGCAGACTCGGGGTTACACGGGAATGTCATTTGTCAAAGCTGCATCAACAGAGATGTGTGCATGTTTGCCTGTTGACTTGCTGGGCTTCCCAGGCAAATTATCTGTCAGAGGACTAAGCCCTGTCATTTTTCGAGAAAACTACCAGAGAGAGGGGAAAAAGGCAGGATGGCAGGGCCCGGGTCTGGGATTTGATGCAGGGGCCGAGCACCTGCTCCCAGAGGAGGCCCTGTGAGGGTGCAGGTCCTTCTTACATGCTCAGTGAGCTGACGTTGGAATGTACAGAAAGACAGCAATAACCACAAAAAAAGAGTTGGATTTCCACAAAACAAAGACTCTTTCAGCTTCCCAAGCTATTTCTTTAAAAACATAATGTACTGTTGAGCATAAATAGCATTAATGGCTGCGAGGAATTTACTTTTATTTGTCCTTCTATAGAAGCTAAAGATACTCCCAACATAAGAAGAAAAAATGAGAGAAGCACAATTTAAGATGGCTTTGAAATGTCTGCTTGGGCTATTTTTACTTTTTCTCATTCCATTGAAACAAAAGTTTCTAAAAATGGACTTGGAAAAGCCGAGGTTTGATATGACTATTTGGTAAGTTCCTTGAGAGCAGGAGTTATGTATTATATTTCCTTATGTCCACCCTGAGCGACGTGAGCAGAAAAAGGTGTTAGGAAACTGTCAAATGGAGGAAGGAGCCCGCAGGCAACAGCCAGCTGGCTGAGAAGCAAAAACTGACCTGGGCAGGAGGGAATGAACTGCTCACAAGAGGGATGTTGCCATGCAATTTCTGTCTGCACAAGTTGCATTCATTATTGCGGATGAGATTGAGAGAGCTGAACTGTAAAGCTAGCAAATGGAAGAGAAGATGGAGGTTACCTTATTATACAGATTTTATGCAGATGCTGGGAAATATCCTTTAGATCAAGCTCTCCCTTCTATCTTGAATAAAGCCCAAACTCTCCGGCACTCTGCAGTTTTCACACTTGCCCCTCCTAACCCACCCTTTCTAGAATGACAGGGCTCACATTTACTGAGAGTTGTGTACTACGTCAGGCACTGTTCTAATGCTTGGAATGTATTATGTTATTTAGGCCTCTGAACAAGCCTTGGGATGAGTGCAATGCTTACCACCCATTTTACAAAGAAATGGACTGAGACCCAAAGGGGCGAATCGAGTTAACCAATGTCCCAGAGCAGCAAGTGGGAAAACCAGAGTGAGAATTCAAACCCATGCATCTAACTCCAATGCCTTTCCTCCCAAGACCGCAGCTTCTCTAGAAAATCTGACCTCTGGCCAGGCACGGTGGCTCACATCTGTAATCCCAGCACTTTGGGAGGCTGAGGCAGGCAGATCACAAGGTCAGGAGATCAATACCATCCTGGCTAACATGGTGAAACCCCATCTCTACCAAAAATACAAAAAAATTAACTGGGCGTGACAGCATGTGCATGTAGTCCCAGCTGCTGGGGAGGCTGAAGCAGGAGAATGGCGTGAACCCAGGAGGCAGAGCTTGCAGTGAGCTGAGATCGCACCACTGTACTCCAACCTGGGCGACAGAGCGAGACTCCATCTCAAAAAAAAAAAAAAAAAAGAAAAAAAAATTCTGACCTCTCTTTTTCTCCCCAACCTCTTCCTCTGTCTCTCTCCCTTCCTCTCTGCTGGCCCCTCGTCCTCAGTGAGGACCCCCATCCTCCCTTCCACATTTGCTCAGACTATTCTGCCTGGACCGCCCATCTCTCCTCCTGACTCCTCTCCCAAAAAATTGTCTGTAAAGTAAAATTAGGAAAGTTGTCACAGGAGGCCTTTCATTGCTGTTAAATTATTTCAAGTCTCTTGCTTTTGCAGAAAGCTCTCAACACTTAGAGGATGAGGACTCTGTTTTACGTACCATCCCCTCTCCACTCTCACCAACTACTTAGGCTAAAAAAAAGTGCCAAACATTAAGTATTGGCTCAGTAAGTACTCGTTTAACTGAAAGATATAAGTGACTCCTTATGCCTGTCTCTCACGAGTGGTGGAAGTCATCAGTACTCACCAACATTCCCTTGTCCTCTTCTTCTGGGCTCCTACACACTCCATGGCCAGCCCTACGGCGTTGGGGGGGCTGTGGCCCCAACCCACATGATTTCCAGGAGGCCAGGCCTCAGGCCTTCTCTCTGCTGGCATGGGGACAGTAGAGGCTGCTGTTGAAGGTTAAGATGATGGAGCCACAGGATCAGGCCAGGCTGTGCCACTGTGCCCTTCAAGGGCAGCTGTTCTGGAGAGCAGCCTTGACCTCCACAGACACTGGGGAAGCAAGAAGTAAACTTTGCCGTGGCTTGTTTATGCCTGCAACGTAACCTGGCCTCTGCCCACACGCGTGTGTTCATTCCTCAAAGAGTTCCACTAAACACAAATGCAGGAATCCTGTTTCTGTTGGCTCTTTCGTTTCAGGATCATCCTTGCTGGTAAGCAGATACTCAAACCCGCCAGATCCTAACTTGTGAGGCCAGAGCCACTCCCCCCAGACACTGAGCATCTCTTCCAATGGTGCTGCTGTCCCGTTTCCCCCTTGGATTCACCTTCACGACCTGCAACACATAATTTTACAGCCTCAATAGAAGCAAATCTTGTTTGAGAAACATCCAAAAGTCATTCAAGGCCAGGTGCGGTGGCTCACACCTGTAAACCCAACACTTTGGGAGGCCAAGGCAGGCAGATCACTTGAGCTCAGGAGTTCAAAACCAGCCTGGGTAACATAGGGAGACCCAGTCTCTACCAAAAATCCAAAACTTAGCCAGACATGGTGGTGTACATCTGTGGTCCCAGCTACTCGGGAGACTGAGGCAGGAGGATCACTTGAGCCTGGGAGGCTGAGGCTACAGTGAGCCGAGATCATACCACTACACTCCAGCCTGAGTGACAGAATAAGACCCCATCTCAAAATAAATAAATAAAAGGCATTCCGATGCAACTCTCAGTGACAAGATGTGTAATCAAAACAAGGGACACGATTTTTTTAATTATAAAATGAAATTGAGTTAAAAAGTAATTAAACTTTCTTATATGATTCATAACATGGCTGTGATGGTTAGTACTGAGCATCATCTTGATTGGATTGAACGGTGCAAAGTATTGATGCTGGGTGCACCTGTGAGGGTGTTGCCAAAGGAGATTAACTTTTGAGTCAGTGGGCTGGGAACGCAGACCCGCCCTTAACCCTGGTGGGCACCATCTAATCAGCTGCCAGTGAATATAAAGCAGGCAGAAAAACATGAAAAAGAGAGACTGGCCTAGCCTCCCAGCCTACATCTTTCTCTGTGCTGGACGCTTCCTGCCCTTGAGCATCAGACTCCAAGTTCTTCAGTTTTGAGACCTGGACTCGCTCTCCTTGCTCCTCAGCTTGCAGCCAGCCTATTGTGGGACCTTGTGATTATCTGAGTTAATACTTAATAAGCTCCCATATATATATATTTATATATTATAATAATATATATTATAAATATATAATGCACATATTATATATTTATAATATAAATGTAACATATATTATAAACATATATCTATATATCCTATTCTGTCCCTCTAGAGAACCCTGATGATACAGTAGCTCTGGAGGCATTTATAAAAAGGCTTTGGAAAATAGCAGCCTTATGATCCAATATGCCCAGTGTTTTTTCTAGATGTAACTAGTATTAAGTGCAAAAAATTTTTTTTCTGTTTTTTTCTTTATTGGTGAAACTATTTAAATGTCTGAACATCAATGTTAACTAGCACCGATATAATTATTATATTTAAATATATCTATGTCGTAACATTTAGAAAAATTACTCTTTAAGGGGGACAAGTTGGAACTTCATTCCTTCATTCACTCAGGCCTTCAATCCCTTAAAAGCATGCTTGATGGCCCAGTGCAGTAGAAATGACACTGAGAAAATAAGGAAATTATAATCTAGTGGTAAATAAGACATAATCCCACATAAATATAATGCTACACAGGTGTAATACAGTTTGTAAGAAGATACAAAGTTGTGTAGAAATCAGAAGGTGTGGAGTCATTTTCAGAGTTTCAGGGGGGTGAATGCAGCTTCTGTCAATTGCTCCTTTAAGCCCTAGAAGATGGGATTGCAACAGATGAACTGGGTCAAGGAGAAAGGGCGGTTCAGCAGGGACCCCACAATGTTCAAGTGCCTCGGACAGTACAGTTGGCTGGAGTTTGGGGCTAGAAAGGTAATTTGGGCCAAGCCATGAACTCTATGAATGGGTCTCTGAGGGAGAGGTGGCTTCACTCAGTGGGCAACCAAGAGAAGCCAGTGAAGATTTTTGACCAGAGGACTCTCATGATCAAAGCCAAGCTCAGGGTGACCAGGCAGGGAGTTGTGTGCAGGAAAAAGAGAAGGGCAAGGCCAGGAGACAGACAGATGGTAAAGAAAACATTGCTGTGAGCCAGAAGAGTATCACTAAAGGAGCTGAGAGAGGTGTGGAGAGAGATGGAGGGAAGGAGGAGCTGGGTGGCAACATCAGTGAAGCCGCTGCAGCACCAACGAAGGCAGCATCAATGAATCAGTTTCCAGGATTTAGCAACTCAGCAACAGGGAGAGGCACAGCAGAGGAAGGAGACGTACGAGCCTAGAGTCACAAAGTGACAGATGGTGTCATGAGAAGGAGCTGAATCAGCGCAGAGATTGTGAATTCTGCTACTGATGCTGTGTGGAGGGGAATGAAGGAGCTGCTGCAGGCTGCACGGCATGGAGTGGAATGGAGACAAAATAGAGGTGGATGGGGAGCCCGGGGCACTTGGAGAGTTCTCGGTGTGGACGTGAAGTCACGGGGTCTCAGACAGGGCCAAGGTGGGGAGGGAAATGGAAGCCATGGGAAGTTTGTGAGTCACCGTTCATGCAGCCCTCATCTTCTGCCTAACCTTGAATGGGACCAACTTGGCTGGAACCATTGTCTTTTATTGTCACAGTCCCCTGGTTTGTCATGGCTCTGGACACGTGGCCAGCTTTGTGTAAGAACACTTGCAGGTGTCTCGTTCTATTCCTTGCTCCTCTCTCTGGCAGAAGCAGCTAGCTAGCTACCTACAGTTCACAGAAAACAGAGCTCTGTTTATCCCTCCAAGTTCCCTGATTTCAACCAGTGTAGTATATTAATAGCATAAATATAAAACAGGAGAAAAGTTATAAAAATCCTCCAGGCCAATGATCTGCATAGAACTTCATGGTCATTGTCCCCATTCAGTTTACCTTTTTATAAATCTTAGAAACTTAGTCCTTTCAGGGTAAAGTTCTCGGGATTTCTAACCAATGTCAAAGATTATCTTAGCAATTATGTGTTTATAGGAGAATATTTTCTATACAGATGGCTTTCTGAAATATAGTTAAAATTATAAGAATGTGGCCGTGCTAGAACATGACTTATTTTTCTCTTTTTTTCTTGAGACGGAGTCTCCCTCTGTCTCCCAGGCTGGAGTGCAGTGGTGCAATCTCGGCCCACTGCAAGCTCCGCCCCGGGGTTCACACCATTCTCCTGCCTCAGCCTCCCGAGTAGCTGGGACTACAGGTGCCCGCCACCACGCCCAGCTAATTTTTTGTATTTTTAGTAGAGACCGGGTTTCACCGTGTGAGCCAGGATGGTCTCGATCTCCTGACCTCGTGATCCACCCACCTCGGCCTCCCAAAGTGCTGGGATTACAGGCGTCAGCCACCGCGACCAGCTGAACACGATTTCTTAAATGCACTTATTCCGAAAGCCACATGTTTTCTTTTCCTATCTATAAACTGATAAATCTACTGACCTCCCTTTGTTGACTGGATGTCCAAAGACGGGGCATGGAAAGGAAAAGAAAGAAATGGATTTGTATGTAGAAGCGTTGGCCATTGTTAAGAAATCCTGAGTCAGGACTCCCTAAAGAACCAAAGAGGTTGGAAAGTCCTCTGTGAACCACATCAGGTACAGTCAGAGGCTCAGGTGGTCTTTCTCTCCAGCCCTACCCCATTCTGGCCTAAGAGACCAAATGGAGGACTTCCTCTACCACCCCGCTTTGGTCTTTTATTTATTTTTTATTATACAGACAGAGTCCTATTTTGCCCCGGCTGGAGGAGGGCAGTGGCTATACACAGATCCCTCTACTGATCTGCTGACCAGTGTAGGAGCTTTGACCTGTTCCCTTCCTAACCTGGGCTGGCTCACCCCTTCTTAGGCAATCTGGTGGTCTCCTGATTCCAGAAGGTCACTATCTTGATGTGGAACTTATCACAGACACCTCATCCAGGGCATAGCAGCCTACAGCCCAGAACTCCTGAGTCCAAGAAATCCTCCTGCCTCAGCCCCCTGAGTAGCTGGGACTACAGGCACACACCACCACACCTGGCTAATTTTTTATTTTTACTGTTTGTAGAGAGAGGATCTCATTGTTACCTAGGCTTGTCTTGAACTCCTGAGCTCAAGCAATCCTCGTGCCTCAGCCTCCCAAAGCGATAGGATTACAGACATGAGCCACCCTGCCTAGCCTGTTTCTTGTTATAAAGATTGACCTCAGAATAAAATGTCCATTTCTGTCTCCTAAGTGAGGGTCTTGATTAATATCCCAATCGCCCCTTCAGTTTGTTACTGTCTCTTGGCTTTTTTTTTTTTTTTTTTTTTTTTTTTGAGACGGAGTCTCGCTGTGTCGCCCAGGCTGGAGTGCAGTGGCCGGATCTCAGCTCACTGCAAGCTCCGCCTCCCGGGTTCCCGCCATTCTCCTGCCTCAGCCTCCCGAGTAGCTGGGACTACAGGCACAGTCACCGCGCCTGGTTCATTCTTTGTATTTTTAGTAGAGACGGGGTTTCACCTTGTTAGCCAGGATGGTCTCAATCTCCTAACCTCGTGATCCGCCTGCCTCGGCCTCCCAAAGTGCTGGGATTACAGGCGTGAGCCACCGCGCCCGGCCAGTCTCTTGGCATTCTTAACCAGAGCTTCACCGTGACTCCAATGAACCCAGTAATGGCAGTTCCAGCTGCTAACGCCAGCAGCATATCTCCTTGACATTACCAGAACAGTCTTCTCCCATGAAAAAAAAAAAAAAAAAAAAATATCACAATGGAAAAAAAATGTAGAAGTAGGTGGGGGGAAAGTATCTCTCCCTCCCCTCTGGGGAAACATGAGTTCTCCCACACAGCAGCGGAGAAGTCCATCTAGTGAGTAATGAGTGCCACCCTGTAAGGGGAATTGCGGGAGGGGCCTGGGAGGGAGACTGCTCTGCATCCCAGGCAGGACTTCTCATGGACAAGGCGGAGCTAAGCAAGGTGGGCAAAACACAGGCACGTGAACAACAGGTCATTTAGCAACAAGATGGGAAGCTCTCTGTCAGCCACTTGACTCAAATATTTTGTAAGGAAACAATAGAACTTATTAGCAGAGGGACTGATACGGTTTGTCTGTGTCCCCACCCAAGTCTAAACTTGGATTATATCTCCCAGAATTCCCAGGTGTTTTGGGAGACACGGGGTTGGGGGGGGAGGTAATTGAATCGTAAGGGCCAGTCTTTCCTGTCCTTTTCTAGTGATAGTGAATAAGTCTCACGAGATCTGATGGGTTTATCAGGGATTTCCGCTTTTGCTTCTTCCTCACTTATGTCTTGCGGCTGCCATGTAAGAAGTGCTTTTCACCCCATGCCATGATTCTCAGGCCTCCCCAGCCATGTAGAACTGTAAGTCCAATTAAATCTCTTTTTCTTCCCAGTCTCAGGTATGTCTTCATCAGCAGCGTGAAAACAGACTAATATAGGGGCCCACCAAGGGAAGATTCTAGGTTCCACTGTAGAGAAATGGAAAGTATAGCAACGTTTAACCAACTGTAGTCTTAGGGGTGCAAAATAGTTTTGCAAATGCAGCTGCACAACGAGAAAGCTGATGGTCAACTGCTACTTCAAATCAGAAACCAGAGTCACCGTGAAGAGATGAAACAAACTCAAATTCATTTTCCTAAAACCAATAAGCCATGAGACAGATTGGATATTCTCATTTAAAATTTAGAGTGTGTCTCTAGTTGCTTTTTTTGGCCAATGGGAAGAAAGTAATAAGCGGTTTTGTTAATTATTATGATTATTTTTATTCTCTTTAGAAAATATAGAAGTACCGGCCGGGCACGGTGGCTAACACCTATAATCGTAGAACTTTGGGAGGCCAAGGTGTGCAGATCACGAAGTCAGGAGATCAAGACCATCCTGGCCAACATGGTAAAACCCCATCTCTACTAAAAATACAAAAATTAGCTGGGTGTGGTGACACGAGCCTGTAGTCCCAGCTACTCAGGAGGCTGAAGCAGGATAATCACTTGAACCCGGGAGGTGGAGGTTTCAGTGAGCCGAGATTGCGCCACTGCAATCCAGCCTAGCAACAGAGCAAGACTCTGTCTCAAAAAAAAAAAAAAAAAAAAAAAAAGAGAGAAAAAGAAAATATAGAAGGACCAACAAGTTAAAATAACTCTCAGTTTGCATCACAATAAAAATTCATTAAGTCAGACTCCACTGGTACAAAGTTATAATCATTTTAAAATAAAAAAAAGCAAAGTTATTCTTCTACTAATAGAGTAAGTAAGATTGCAGGAGAATGTTAACGCATCTCAGAGGGAGAAGGTAAAACATTCTTAAGTATTACACCAGATAGGTAAGTACAAAGTTACTGATTATATACCTAATAAGCTGATCACTGATTTTTTGTCATTCAACAAACTATTCATCTTGAGATGGATTGGGCCAGGGTTGTAGTAAGCATTCAACAGTCCCTCTATTTTTATTTTCTTTTTAAAAAGATCATGCAGCCATGATTTAAGGCACAAGATATCCCCCAGCAGGCAAACATATGTGGTGCCTGCCCTCAGGGTCTTGAAATGTAATGACACATTTGACTATGAAAACAGTGTTTTTTAAATCCTACAATTTATAAAAATTAGATATTATCAGTCCGGTTTTAAATACTCTAGCACTCAGGATTTTCCCTAATTTGGGCATAACCCTCTCTTCAATTAATCTTATCTAACTCTGATAGTATTGTATATCTGACAGAAGAGACTGAGACTCTGGGATGAAATTCTATGACTTTAAAGCTATGGAAGCTACATTCTAGGAAAATGAAACAACTCGTCCAAGAGCAAATAGCAAGTTGGTAGCAACACTGGAACAGAAACTCAGATCTCCTAATGAGCTGAAAAGTCTTCTTTCTGCATACTTACTCTGCTTTCTCTGTCCTCTATTAGAAAATTATACTGTGAGAAAATACATAATATAAATTGCAAAGAAAAATCGAGTATCCAGAATATATAAATATCTCCCATGAGCAAATAAGAAAAAATCAAAAGAGAAAACGAAAACAGGAAAAGGACATCAGCAGGCAATGCACAGAAGAGAAAATCTAAAATTCCCAAAAAACATATAAAAAGAGAATACACCCAACTGGTAATCAGGAAAATAAAAAATAAGTTGAAATGCAATTTCTGAAGTCTAGAAATGCCAAATGAGGGCCAGAACATGGAATGGTAAGAACTCCACACACTGTTTATAGGTTCATAGGAGAATTGATTGGTACCATCACATCAGGGAGCCATTTGGCAAGATCTCATAAAGCTAAAGACACCATTGCCCAAGACACAATAACTCCACCTCTAGGTACATACCCTAAAGAAGTTCCAAACACAGGTGCACAAGGAGATACGGGTAAGAATGTTCTTTGTAACACTTTAATAGGGAAAATGTTGGAAACAAATATACCTTGATATATTTGAAAATCAATTGGGAATAAATATATTCTGGCATATTTATACAGTGGCATAATAAAGAATATTTAAAATGAATTAACGACATCTATGTGTATTTACATGGCTAGGTCTCCAAAACATGAGGAGAGAGAGAAACAGTGTGAAAATATAGAAACTGTACAGTAGTATACTGTTTTTGTAATTTTTAAATACCCAAACCAATATGATATGTTATTTTAATTTTATACATAACTCTACTAGTAGAGATGAAAGAAGAATGTGGTATTAGTTTTATAGTGAAGGTATTAAAACGCTGATGTAAATACTACATACCTACTTCAAGATATGGATTGCCTCTTAGTGGGAAGGATGAGAAATTAAATGGCTCGGTGTCGGATAGAGAAGGACTGTGGTGAGACTTCAACTGTCCCTCTATTTTTATTTTCTTTAAAAGATATATGCCAAAATGTTATATTTCTGCCTTGTATGCTTCTACATGCTTTAAAGATTTTATAATCAATTTTAATTGAAAAAAGTATTCTTATTTTGATTAATATAATTTATCTTATATTCATTAAAAACCTAGTATGCCATCCAGAATGTGAATCTAAGCAATACAAGGATGATTGTGGAGGAAAAAAAGATTAAATTTTTTTTGAAAGTTTGTAAGCACTTTTACAGAGTAACTTGAAAGACTCTTGAACTGCTTTGCTTCTTAGTGATTTTCTTTTCAAAAGAGGATTTTTCTAGATTCATATTAGGTGTACCTAAAATCTCCCAAATTGTTCTTTGATTCCTGTTAGATAGATAGATAGATAGATAGATAGATAGATAGATAGATAGATATAGCTATGATAGATGATATAGATAGATGATAGGATATGATAGATTGATAGATGATAGATATGATTGATAGGATAGATATGATAGATATGATTGATAGATGACAGATATAGATAGATAGATAGATAGATAGATAGATAGATAGATAGATAGATAGATAGATAGAATAACCTATTCCATAAAGTTCTCTCTGATGTTTGGCTTTCTCTCCTAAAAATTTGTAAGATTTTGGATTTCGGGGGTAAACCGTGGGATATGAAAGAGATTGGAGGGAAAAGGAGAAAGCCAGGAATTGTCCCTAAGACTTTCTGTCTGATCAAGTTTTCCCTAAGTTTGCCTTCATTCACAATTTCCTTTTAATGTCACCCTCAACATACTGAATAATAATACCGTAATCGAGTGGAGAGGGGGCCAGAATGACTTCTGAGGTTTTCTTTTCAAACCCTGAGACTTCGAATCTACACACTAAGGCATCCTTCTCAAACTCGGGATAGTCTGATTCAAATGGGCTGCCGCTGCAGGGACAATCACCATTACACAGAATACAGATGGAATCTTCTGTGACTTGACTGGAATTGTCTTTGGCGTCTATTCATCAACAACTGATTAAACCACCTGAATAAAGCTCATTTGTTCACAAGCGTATACTGGACACTGCTGCTCCCAGAAGCTGACCCTCTAACAGGAGAGAGAACCAGTGAGTGAACAGACCCAAGGCAAGCCCAGTGCCCCAGCTTGTACGCCTTGTTCTGGGCTCTCTCCCTTGTCCTCTCTCTGCCCAAGATGTCTGACCTCTCCCACTTACACAGCCACATTCGACTCTCTCCAGCCCCAGAGTGCCCAAACCACCACTGCTCTCTGGCCTGCTCTTGCCTGAAGGCTGCTTTGGTCACAATCAACCGTCTCACCCTCAGAAAGCTGGCCCTGGATCCCCCGTGACCATCTCTTTCCACACCCTGCCTCTGTCCCCATATTCCTGCATTCAGCGCCCACCTTTCCTAACAGTTATGCCTCTGCTTTGCTTAGCTCTCCAACCCCAGGGCCCAACCTGCCAAGTCCTACGCCCAGCACACAGCAAATGTTCCATTCACATCTCCTTAATGAAGTCTCTTACACTGTCTCAAGGCAGGCGCTCCCAAGTGCCAACAAGTGGTTCAAATCAATAAAGGAGATGGAAAGGCAAGATGGGTTCAGCTGAGAAGCCGTGAAAAAGGATTCATTAAGCTCTTTGTGATTGGACAGAGTTAAAACAGCTCTGAAGGTGACTTGCTTGGAGAAAGACTCAGAGTCTTCTTCACTGGAAGAATAAGTACAGCCACAAGAGCTCTGACATTTAGGACATGATGGCAGGACTCCTTCTTGGAAAATTCGATAGGCAAAGCAAGGTCAAGTCCTCTCCACCACTTTTCTCCCCTTCAGGGCGTAAAGGTCCTCTAAACTTTGAGGTCAAAAAAGTTAGTCACAGTCTAATAGACCGTGCGAGCGAGGCTGCCAAATAAACAAAAGATGTGATCACTTTCCAGGAACCACTCTTTTGGCTGCCTCCTGCTGTTGCTTATTGGAACCAGCATAAAGGCCCAGGTTTGAGTTAGGCTTTGAAAAGCAATCTGAGTAGTGAAAAGAGCGCCTTTCATAATCTGAGTAGTGAAAAGAGCTCCTTCCAAATTATTTTCTTTTCTCATACAATTCAACAACACTGTCTGCTCTGGAAAAAAAAAAATAGACAAGGTTAACCCTCAGAACCCAACTTACTCATCTACAAACATATTAAAACTCAAACTTTTTGAGGTTAATAAAAGATGATCATCCTGAAGCATCCTTTTCAGCACAGGGTGTAGCATGTATCATCATGGAACATGAAAGCAGCTGTTGGTACCCCTCTAACCTCATCTTTTCTCCTGTTGCCAGACCAGTCCCAAGTGATTCTTAACATAGATGGAGATAATAATTTTGACTAGATATTTTTCCTGAGTTTTTAAACCCCATCTATCAAATCCCTTTTTGGTTAAAAAGGGGCTGTAATATTAACCAATGAATGTTCTAGCTTTCATCGTAGTGAGGAAAGACATTACTTGTTGCCTAAACAACCACATACCAAGTGGGTGAATTCACCTTGACTCTTAGAGGCAACACGTGGAGAAATTTCCATCACTGAACACAGATCACACGTGGAATATTATTCCTGCCAGACTCTAACAACACAGCATGGTCACCACTCGGGCACCAGAAGGACAACTGGACTAGCCTCCTCTGACAATTAGGATGCTTAAAAAGTTCTGTGAACTTAGGATATCATCTGTCCACTAACAGAAATTGACTACAAAGTAATAGATTATCCTCGTAAGTACTTATCACTAAGTGTCAAAATTTGCACAAAGTTGGGTCCTTTACTTAAATTCTTATTTTATTTACTCATATTATTTTACTTATTCTATTGTTACTTATTTTGTTACTATTTGTTCTTGTGCTACTTATTTTGTTGTCACTGCAAGGGACCTCATGTGAACTCATCTCCAATCATCTGGACTCAGCTCCATCACAAACAAGCACTGATGGGTTTTGTGCTGCCATGTGGTACCTCGGGATTCAAAGCCAGGCATCCTGATGCTCTTCGTGCTTTGACCAATGCCAGTGCTCATGCAATAAAGGACTCTTTTTTTTTAATTAAAAAGAGGATTGGTCTTTTTAGGCTTTTAATTTATTCATCTTCAGTTCCCATTCCAGTCATCAGCCTTGGAGGAGAGAGCAAGGCCATCTTTAGGAGATTTTGCAAATCTGATAAACATAAATTGATCCAACCCAAGCATTTTCCAATCCTGGACAATGTTGCTCGACATCAGGTGGAGAAATTATAGTCACTGTGGATCTTAGTTAAATGATCTTTATCTCTTCAGCTTCAGTTTCCTTGCCTGTAAAATCAAGATAATAAGCCTTTTTAAAGAACTTCTTTAAGTGTTCTACAAAATAACATCTTTAAAAGCACAGTGCCTGGCACACATAAGATACTCAATACTTTACCCCTCACTCCCTTACCCCCTAGCTTCTCAAAAGAACCCTTGCCTAGGAGTCACGAAGAGTCCAGGAAATTCCCAACAAACCTCACAACCTAAATGCAAGTCAAATGAGTGTTTTTGCACATAAAGCCACATTTATCCTGACTCAACTATTGCCAAGTGCTGTGATCATTTCATCAAAGACCTTCCTTCAAGAAGAATTGCTTCACGAACAAGGCAAATTACAATGCCAAGAATAGCAAATGCAGGATATTTTAATATCCTGGCAGTGTTTCCCACTCAAGACCTTTACACAGTTTGAAAGTTCTGCTCACATGTGCTGAATGTAAATCTCCCTTATCAATCCATTAGTACAGGTGATGATGAGTGAGCAATGTTAACCAGGAAGTCACGTTATTTGAAGCCTAGTAAAAGTTCATTTCCTCAATAAATTCTGTATTTGAGATTTGTAATAACTTGGTCTTATTTTCTCTAAATTATTCCAAATAAAAGTTTACATTAGATAGCTCAGGCTTCAAGTGAACCAAGAGACCAAAAGTCACTCTCTCACCTGAGAACAACGGCACTGCTGGTATCCTGTCTCTCACCAGATGTAGGCTAACACTCACATGCCCCTCCATGCTTCACCTGAATGCAAATTTGTATGTCACCTTCCCCAATCCTTGACCTACTTGTGCAATCTGATTATTGCCTTAAACTGTTTATTCGTGATGTGTTTTGCCATGCATTTTTCTCTTAGGCAAAACCCTCTGTGATTTATGGGAAGCTGAAATCATGTGTTTTTGATTAGTTTATACTTTAAAGCACCAAAGTGTTACTTTGTAGAGCTAATTCAATGTCCAAAGAGTTTTTCAAAGACTTTTTTCTTAGGACTAGAGTTCAACATTTTGCCCAGGGAAATCAATCCCCAGACCCAAAGGACTAAGTTTGGCTTAAGATCGCAAATATCTGAGTTTGCAGGAGGCATTCAATTCACAAACTCAATGTCACTTCCACCAGAAGAATCCCAGCAATCTGGTCAGTGTGCCTTGTGAGAAAGTCTGCCATGACCTTTGGGGTGGGCCACAAAAAGCTTAAGTTCATTCCTTTGGGAAGTCTGGGTTTTAGAAGTCATTTTGCTCACAAGACCAATAATCCCGAGTTCATTTTTCCATTAAAATATGGCATTTTTTTAGCATTTCCAGGCAATGTATGAAAAGATGTGCTTGAAGAGATGCCTACTCTGCTTTGAAATTTTAAACTGACTACAAAATGTTTTCACTTAAGAGTGTTCTTGGGAGATGTTGGTAAAAGGGTACAAAGTTTCAGTTGTGTAGGATGGAAAAATTATTTTTTAAAAAAGAATGTTCTGAGATCCCTAACCCAAAATTGGAGTATCCTGAATCCAAGGACAATTTTTAGGCAAGTTATCTTCCTCAGAGCTGTCCAACAGTGTCTGCATGCCTGCATGGCCCTTGCTCTCTATGGCCTCCCTCTCTTGTTGAACTCTGGTTGTCACTCACTCCCCACCCTGACCCCACCTCCATCAACACAACCAACTCTCCCTGAGTCTGACAGAGGTCATCATCACCAGGCACAGGGGACCACCCTGCACCAGGGAACCTAATTGTTGGCGAACGTGGCACTTCCTCCTTAATCCACACAGTGAATATTGTTTATACCTCCCACATAAACTAATAGCCTATCATACATTTAGACATAACTGATTTCTAAACACAGAGAGATTCATTTCACATACAGGCGTACCTCAGAGATATTGCAAGTTCAGTTCCAGACCACTGCAATACAGTGACTATCTCAAAGAAGTCAGTCACATGCAGCTTTTAGTTTCCTAGTGCATATAAAAGTTACATTTACACTATACTATAGTAAACTAAGTATGTATGCAATAGCATTATGTCTTTTAAAAACCAATGTACATACCTTAATTTAAAAATACTTTATTACTAAAAAATGCTAACAGTTATCTGAGCCTTCAGTGAGTCATAATCTTTTTGCTGGTAGAGGGCCTTGACTCAATGTTGATAGCTGCTGGCTGATCAGTGTGGTAATAGCTAAAGGTTTGGGTGACTGTGGCGACTTGTTAAAATAAGACAGTGACATTTGATGCTTCATTTGACTCTTCCTTTCATCAAAGATTTCTCTGTAGCACGTGATGCTGTTTGACAGCATTTTACCCATAGTCGAACTTCTTTCAAAATTGGAGTCAATCCTCTCAAACCTTGTCACTGCTTTATCACCTAAGTTCATGGAATATTCTAAATACGCTGTTGTCATTTCAACAATGTTCATTCAAAGCCCCTTCACCAGGAGTAGATTCCATCTCAAGAAACCACTTTCTTTGCTCATCCATAGGAAGCATCTCCTCATTCAGTCAAGTTTGATCATGAGATTGCAGCAGTCCAGTCACATCTTCAGGTTCCACATCTAATTCTACTTCTCTTGCTTTCGTCACCTCTGCAGTTATTCTTTCCACTAAAGTCTTGAACCCTTCAAAGTCATCCATGAGAGTTGGAATCAACTGCTCACAAAGGCCTGTTAATGTTAGGATTTTGACCTCCTCTCATGAATCACAAGAGTTCTTAATGACATCTAGAATGGTAAATCCTTTCCAGAAAGTTTTTGATGTACTCTTCCCAGATCCATCAGAAGAATCACTATCTGCGGCAGCCATAGCCTTATGAAATGTATTTCTTAAATAATAAGATGTGAAAGTCAAAATTACTCCTTAATTCATAGGTTTCAGGATAAATATTGTGTCAGCAGGCATAAAAACAACATTAATCTCCTTGTACATCATCAGACCCCTTCGGAGACCAGGTGCATTGTCAATGAGGCATAATATTTTAAAAGGAATATTCTGTTTTTCTGAGACATAGGTCTCAACATGAGGCTGTTTACTTCAGTAAACCATGCTGTAAACAGATGTGCTGTCATCTAGGCTTTGTTGTTCCATTTCTAGAACACAAAGTTGATTTAGCATAATTTTTCAGGGCCCTAGGATTTTCAAGGTCAATGAACATTGACTTCAACCTCATGTCACCAGTTTCATTAGCACTTAACAAGATAGCCTGTCCTTTGAAGCTTTGAAGCAGGCATTGACTTCTCCTCTCTAGCTATGAAAATCCTAGATGGCAACTTCCTCCAAGAGAAGGCTGTTTCATCTACATTGAACATCCATTGTTTAGTGAAGCCACCTTCATCCATGATTTTAGCTAGATCTTCTAGAGAACTTGCTGTAGCTTCCACATCAGCACTCTCTACTCCACTTTGCACTTAGTTTATAGAGACAGCTTCTTTCCTTAAACCTTATAAATTCACCTCTGCTAGCTTCAGACTTCTCTTCTGCAGCTTCCTCACTGCTCTCAACCTTCAAAGAATTGAAGAGAGTTAGAGCCTTGCTCTGGATTGGGTTTTGCCTTAAGGCTATGTTATTGGTTGGTTCGATCTTCTGTCCAGGCCACTGAAACACTTCACATGTCAGCAATAAGCCTCTTTCACTTTCTTATCATTCACATGTTCACTGGAGTAGCACTTTTAATTTTCTTCAAGAACTCTTCATTTCCATCTGCAACTTGGCTGCCTGTTTGGCACAGGAGACCAAGCTTTGGACCTGTCTTGGCTTTCAACATGCCTTCCTCACTAAGCTTAATCATTCCTACCTTTTCATTTATTTAAAGTGAGAGATGTACGACCCTTTCACTTGAACACTTAGGGCCATTGTAGGGTAATTAATTGGCCTCATTTCAATATTATTGTGTCTCAGGTAATACGGAGGCCTGAGGAGAGAGAGAGATGGGGTAACAGCCTGCCAGTGGAGCAGTCGGAACACACATGGTGGTCAGTTAAATTCACCATTGAATATGGCATGCAGTTTGTGGCACCTCAAAACAATTACAATAGTAGCATCAAAGATCACTGATCACAGATCACCGCAACAGATATAATAATGAAAAATTTGGTGAGAATTACCAAAATGTGACACAGAGACACAAAATGAGCCCATGCTATTAGAAAAATGGCCCTGATATACCCAGGAGGCTGAGGCAGGAGAATGGCGTGAACCCAGGAGGTGTAGCTTGCAGTGAGCCGAGATTGCACCACTGCACTCCAGCCTGGGCGACAGAGCAAGACTCCGTCTCAAAAAAAAAAAAAAAAAAGAAAGAAAGGAAAGAAAAGAAAGAAAAAGAAAAATGGCCTCCATAGGCCAGGAGCAGTGGCTCATGCCTATAATCCCAGCACTTTGGGAGGCTGAGGCGGGCAGATCACAAGGTCAGGAGATCAAGACCATCCCCGGCTAACACAGTGAAACCCTGTCTCTACCAAAAATACAAAAAAAAAGTAGCCAGACGTGGTGGCGGTCACCTGTAGTCCCAGCTACAGGCTGAGGCAGGAGAATGGCGTAAAAAAAAAAGAAAAGAAAAGAAAAGAAAAATGGCCCTGACAGACTTGACCAACACAGAACTGCCACAAACCTTCCATTTGTTAAAAAACAAACAAACAAAAAAAACTCAGTATCTGTTAGGCACAATGAAACAAGGTGTGCATGTACATAATTTGTGGTGTGTTACAAGATGCACCTTAGAATTGAGTTGATTATCTCTTTTTTTTTTTTTTTTCTGAGATGGAGTCTCACTCTGTCACCCAGGCTAGAGTGCAGTGGTGCGATCTCGGCTCACTGCAACCTCTGCCTCCCAGGTTCAAGCAATTCTCCTGCCTCAGCCTACCGAGTAGCTGAGATTACAGGCACACACCACCACGCTTGGCCAATTTTTTGTATTTTTAGTAGAGATGGGGTTTCACAACATTGGCCAGGCTGGTCTCGAACTTTTGACCTCAAGTGATCAAGACCTGCCTTGGCCTTCCAAAGTGCTAGGATTACAGGCATGACCCACTGCACCCGACCTGATTATCCCTTTTTCAAAAACAATTATGTAAAACAAAACTACTACTATTACTGCATTACCTATTGATGGTAATTGTTATAAAGTTATTTGGGGTTTTTTTTACAGACATATCAGAATTCATGGAGTAACCTTCAGAAAAGCAATAGGTAACACCAAAGGCAGCCCAAAAAAAGCAAAGACACAGGAAAGTTGCCTTGAATGAGGCAGGAGACTAAAGAGGAAACAAGGAACAGCCCCATCCAAGTATGTTCCACCAGCCCGGCAGTTAAAGGGCAGAGCCAGAGTTGCTTATGTGAAGAATCTAACAGGGTGTCAGCTTACCATTCAATAACACTTTTAGAACTGCACCAGGATACCGAGTTCAGCCAGCATTATCATCCAGCTAGTTCAACTTATTTATACTCTGTCTTTTCATAACAGCAGCCATATCTAATTTTATATAGTAATAATTTCAGTGGAGAGAGTTGATGAAGGTCACCACGGTGACCACGCATTTTTGTCTCCATGGTGACATAGCTGATAAAGACCCTTAAATTTAATTTTCTTGGAAGTTCCGAAAGCTTTCTTCTCCTCAGACTAATTCATATAATGGGACTAAAACAATTTTAACTTTCTATTACCTTTTATTCTTATGAAAGCAAAAGAAAAAGGAAAAGAAATAGGCAAAAATTCTTTAAAGCAGATACAATGTGGATTAATTTTTTCTTGAGTGACAAATAGTCCTTGATCATTAATAATGATGTCCAATAATTATAAATATAAAACATCCACTCTTTTATATTTGTTGTCTTATTCAATCTGCATAATAGACATTATTTGTCATGTTTTATGATAAGAAAACTGAGACGCTGAGTGATTGATTAGTTTGAGGCCACGTAGCTAGTAAAGGGTGGAGCTGGGCTTCAGAGACAAGTCTATCTAACGCCACAACTCCTACCAAGCTTAGGAAGATATTTCACTTATTAAACGGTATCAGCCAAGTCAACGCTCATCCAGCTTCAGAAAAATTGGAAGCGTTTCAGGAAGAAGTGAAGTAAGACCTGAATTTGTCTTAGTCTTTTCTCCTCCCATTCTCTGGACAGGAACTCACAAAGGTTCCATCAGCCACACAATTACTAAGGAAATGTAAGCAAATGAGAGGAGGTTTAGAGAAAAAAAAAATGATTAAGTAAAGTTGAAAGCTCAAAAGTATGCACAGAAGGCCAAAAAGATAACTAGGAGGTGATGCGACCGTAAAGTGTAAGCAGTAAAAGCCGAAATTCTTGGCCTACACTAAAAGTCTCTCTCACCTTGTAGACTAGCCTACACCAGAGAAGCTGAAGAGAAGTTTCTTAAAATAAAATCCTATTTTTCATTAAAACTTTTTTCAAACTTATGGCTATTTTACGGCAAACTCCCTTCGATGTTCAGTGGAAAGGCTGACGACCCTCAGTGTTCCCACGTGGAAAGGGGGTTGACTCACCTGGAGGAGGAAAACCCATGCAGGTTCTGCCTTCACCTGCCCCACGGGGGAAGGCCTGAGCCTAGGAACAGGTTTCCTCTAGGAAATCCCTTTCCATCCACAAAGCTCCGCGGGGCCCTCACTTTCATCACCTCTTAACCCAAGGTGACACTTACACTTCCAGTTGTTTTGTTCCCCTCTAGTCCTTTCTCTCTGGTTGTGCAAAGAAGTCTCTCGGCCCGGCGAAGTGGCTCACACCTGTAACCCCAGCTCTTTGGGAGGCTGAGGCGGGCGGATCACGAGGTCAAGAGATTGAGACCATCCTGGCCAACATGGTGAAACCCTGTCTCTACTAAAACTACAAAAATTAGCTGGGCGTGGTGGTGCACGCCTGTAGTCCCAGCTACTCCAGAGGCTGAGGCAGGAGAATCGCTCGAACCTGGTGAGAGGTGACAATGTGCTAACAGCTCTCACTCTCAGCGCCTCCTCCGCCTCCGGCCTCCACATCCACTCTGGCGGCACCTGAGGAGCCTTCAGCCCACCACGGCACCGTGGGAGCCCCTCTCTTGGCTGGCTGAGGCCAGAGCCTCCTCCCTCTGTTTGCGGGGAGGTGTGGAGGGAGAGGCGCCGGCGGGAACCCGGGCTGCGCTCGCCAGCAGGTGTGAGTTCCCGCGGACGCGCGTGCCGGCTCGGCTGCCCCCACACACAGAGTGGTCGGCCGGCACCGCCCGCCCAGGACAGGGGTGCTTAGCACCCGGGCCAGCAGCTGCCGAGGTTGCACCAGGTCCCCCAGCAGTGCCGGCCCGCCGGCGCCGCACTCAAATTCTCCTGGGCCTTAGCTGCCTCCCGGCCGGCCGGACAGGCCTCCAGACCTGCAGCCCGCCATGTCTGAGCTCCACCCCTGCGGGGGGCTCCCGCGCGGCCTGAGCCTCTCTGACGGGCGCCGCCCCCTGCTCCATGGCGCCTGGTTCCATCAACAGCCCCAGAGCTGAGGAGTGCAGGCGCGGCTCAGGACTGGCGGGCAGCTCTGCCTGCAGCCCAGGTGCAGGATCCACTGGGTGAAGCCAGCTGGGCTCCTGAACCGGGTGGGGACTTGGAGAACTTTTATATCTAGCGGGAGGATTGTATGTGCACCAATCAGCACTCTGTGTCTAACTCAGGGTTTGTAAATACACCAATCAGAACTCTGTGTTTAGCTCAGGGTTTGTGAACACACCAATTGGCACTCTGTACCTAGCTAACCTAGTGGAGACTTGGAGGACTAGCACTCTGTGAGTCTGTGTCTAGCTCAAGGATTGTAAAGGCACCAATCGGCACTCTGTCAAAAATGGACCAATCAACTCTCTGTAAAATGGACCAATCAGCAGGATGTGGGTGGGGCCAGATAAGGGAATAAAAGCAGGCTGCCAGCACCAACCAGGGGTAGCCGGTGGGGTGCTCTTCCAAGCTGTGGAAGCTTTATTGTTTCACTGTTTGCAATAAATTTTGCTGCTGTTTATTTTTTGGGTCCACACTGCCTTTATGAGCTGTAAGAGGCTCCCTGAAGGTCTGCAGCTTTATTCCTGAAGAGAGCGAGACCACGAACCCACTGGGAAGAAGGAACAACTCCAGATGTGCTGCTTTTAAGAGCTGTGACACTCACCAGAAGGTCTGCAGTTTTGCTCTTGACAGCGAGACCACAAAGCCACCAGAAGGAAGAAGCTCCAGACACATCTGAAAGTCTGAAGGAACAAACTCCAGATACACCGTCTTTAAGAACTGTAACACTCACCCCGAGGGTCTGCGGCCTCATTCTTGAAGTCAGTGAGACCAAGAACCCACCAATTCTGGACACACTGGGCGGCGGAGGTTGCAGTTAGCTGAGATTGCACCACTGCACTCCAGCCTGGGGACAGAGTGAGACTCCATCTAAAAAAGTTTTTCATGGCAGTAAGCTGTACCACAGCCCTTACTAGCGTGGAATCGTCACCTGTTGTGATCTATTCCACTCTGGTAAACTAGAATGTGTGTATTTGTGGAATTCTAAATTCCACAAGGTCCATGTTTTATTACAATATATTCATTGTAAGGGAAGGACACCTGGAGAATATCTTCAAACCGTCACTCTGAAAAACCACTGAGTTACAAACAACCTTCCGACCAAAAGTAGATGCAACAAGGAAACAGCAATGGGCTCTCACAATTCCCCTTGCTCGTCCCCTGAACTGTCATCTCACCTAATTTCTGGTCTCCAAAACATGGCCAAGAAAAAGTGAGCAGTGGGTGTGCGAGCCCTCAAAGCACAACTGCTGAGGAATGAGTATGCAAAGCATGGCCGGATGCGCAGAGAAGCCACCTGCAGGAGTTCCCTGGTCAGCTTGGCTAGTGAACACATTGGTGCTTAAAAGTGTTTAAAATTATCCTTCAGTAATCAGTATAACCGAAACGAATGAAAAGCGTGTTCCTGCTACAGGATCAGTGTGGCTGTGTGTGTAGGCATTTGAAATATGATGTATCAGAGTTTGCGAGAGCAACAGAACAAATGGCAGATTGATTGATGGTAAATAGATACATAGAGATTCAGTTTAAGGAATCGGTTCATGTGGTTATGCAGTTGTGGGAGCTGGCAAGTCCGAAAACTGTGGAGGAAACCAGAAGGTTGGAAACTCAGGCTGGAGATGATGTTCCAGTCTTCAAGCAGAATTCATTCTCCTTCAGGAAACGTCAGTTTTTGCCCTCCAGACCTTCAACTGGGTTGGGCATAGTGGTTTACACCTGTAATCCCAACACTTTGGGAGGTTGAAGTGGGAGGATGACTTGAGGCCAGGAGCTCGAGACCAGCCTGGACAACACAGTAAGATCCGCATCTCTACTAAATAAATAAAATTTTAAAACATTTTAGCCAGGTGTGATGGTGCATGCCTGTAGTCCTACCTACTCAGAAGACTGCGGCTGGAGGACCCCTTGACCCCAGAGCTCAAGGCTGCATCGAGCCATGATTACACCACTGCACTCCAGGCAACAGAGCAAGAGCCTGTCTCTATAAAATAAAATAGATTAAAGATCTATTTATCTTTAATAATAAATAGATTAATAGATTGGATGAAGCCCACCTACATTATTGAGGATAATCTTCTTTACTTACCGTCGATGGTTGTAGATGTGAATCAAATCTATGAAATACCTTCACCGCAACTTCTAGACTAGTCTCTGACCAAACAACTGGGTGCCATAGCCTAGCCAAGTGGACACAAAAAATTTAACCACCACATAAGGGAAGAACCATTTTGTTTAAAAGAGATGTGGCCTGAGGAAATGGGATAGGGAGATCCCAGGGTGGGAGTGTGCCTGAGGTCAGCTTTTGCTGGAGAAGAGAGGAAGGGAAAAGAGACTTCCCAGGAAGTGCATGTGCTTCCTTAATAAAGAACACAAAGGTAGGAAGTCAATGGTGTAGAGCAGTTCCTCAGTAGCTAGATCAACAGGCACGTTTGGGGCATTTAATGGATATTTCTTTCCAATGGCCGTGCAAAGCATTGTCAGCCTGGAGCATTGATTCGTCCGCCATCCCACGTTGCCTGTTTCACTTTGAGTCAAAAAGAAGGCGATCTTCAAACTAAGTAACTATATCGTAACCTTTGTACTTCCCATAACGATGTTTGTTAAAAGGGACTTCTAATTTCTCAGTCTCTTTAGTTTGTAATACGGGGAACATAACAGAGCACACTTGAGGAGCTGTTTTGTGTGACAGACGCCCAGGCTGAGATGCTTGGAAAGTGAGTGGGTGGTGGGCAGAATGGTGGGGAGATATGCAAATACATATATGCTTTAAAAAATATTGTGCGAGATATTTCATTCAGTTTAGGCAAATTTAAATAGAAGCTACTGAAATATATATATATTCCTAAAAAGAATAGCTGCATTATAGCAAGAATGCCTTTATTATCCCAAATTAGTTGCAAAAATCCCTTTCAAGACTTGACAGGAGGTACAAAAGAGATTTCTCACAGCATCACAGAGAAGAAAACCCCAGGATAAGAATATTCACACAATACAATTTTGTTTCATAACCATTCATACAGGCTTTTAATACCCAGCAATTACAGCAAAGAATAAGAAGAAAAAATGCTGCAGGAAACAAGAATGGAAGACTGGAGAGAATTCATACAAACATTGCAAACAAACAAAAAAATTCTAGTTAAAGTCCCTTAGGAATTCTAGGCAATCATGAGGTGGTATAAATAGGGTGAAAAGAACTTTAGGGGATACCCCATCCTACATGGTTCAGTTGTATTTTAGAGCACATTTTTGTCCTTGGCTTTTCAGGCAACACTAAAATAACCCAAATTGGATGTGTGAAGCAAGGTGTAGCTGCCAAGTGGTCCACTAAGATGAAGAATGAAGGGGCTCGGCCTTCAAATATCTTAGAATCTAGTAAACATTCATTTATTTGTTTATTCTGAGCAGTCTTGTAGCTTTTTTGAAGTCTTCTTTCTTGCCCAGAAAACTAAGTGCTTAAGAAAAGAAAAAAGGGGGGGAAAAAAAAAAAAAGGAAGAAATGTCTTTACTAGACCCCTATTAATCCTATTGCATTATAAAGACCAACCCCAAGGCCAGGTGTGGTGGCACATGCCTGTAATCTCAGCACTTTGGAAGGCCAAGGTGGGCAGATAACTTGAGGCCAAAAGTTCGGGACCTGCCTGGCCAACATGGTGAAACCCTGTCTCTACTAAAAATACAAAAATTAGCCAGGCGTGGTATCACATGCCTGTAGTCGCAGCTACTCTGGATAGTGAGGCAGGAGAATCACTCGAACCCAGGAGGCGGAGGTTGCAGTGAGCCAAAATTGTGCCACTGCACTTCAGCCTGGGCAACAGAGTGACACTCCACCTCAAAAAAAAAAAAAAAAAAAAAAAAAGAGAAAGCAAACCCATCGCTCAATTGTCCAGTCCTACCTTAATATGAGCCTATTCAATCCACCTCAAAGCCACAGTGTCAGACATGTAGAAGACACTGTATCGGCCCATGAGGATTAAATAAAAAGAAAGTTGAATACATGTTGACCTCAGAGAGCTTACATTCTAGTAGAGGAGACAAACATGCACATAAACAATGTAAATAACAAAGCAAATCAAAGTGGGAAAGAAACTCAAAAGAGAGCGATTCACGCAAAGTTGGGAGCTAGAGAAGCTCTTCTGGAAAATAAAAAATTTTAAAAATACCAGCAAACTAACCCTGACTGAGATCCTACTAGGTATGCAGACATCATGCTGCCTGCCATTGATGTCAGGACTTAAAAGAGAAGTTGAATTTCAAAAAAGAAGGTGTTTCAGGCAAAAAACCAATTCCAAAAAAGGTTGCACAGAGACAGAGAGTGAGGCAGGCAAGATGGTGTGAGGCGATTCCAGGCTCTCAAGACAAACAGACTCCAACGCAGTCCATGCTATGAGGGCTTCTTCTATACCCTCTCAGAACCTTTGTTTCCTCAATTGCAAAATGCAGATAATACCTGACAAATGGTGATGATTCAGTGAGGTGTTTGCAGATTGCTTTATGCTTAGTGTCTTATAAATGTTTGCTTATAAAGTTAATAAAAATAAATAAGCCATGCTACTATCTAACAAAATTTTTCTAATTAGGCAAATTGAATTCCTCTAACTTCATTTCATTTCTCCTGTTCATTATTCAATGGACCTATTTATTCTCCATCTGCAATATTCAGATAACATGCTCATCGACATGATTACAGTTCACAGTTTTCCATATTTCACAGCCATTTCCCTCAGCCTCACTGTAAGTCTAGTGTACTAATGTGCCAATGTATGCACTAAATGCTCAAAAATATTTGCTAAATATCCCTGGTTTGTGCTGGACAATTAGAAAAAGAACATAATTAGAAATGGCTAGCCACTTTGCTTTTTGTGGAAGTAAAAATCTCTCCATAAAAATTACTGAAATGCCATAGACAGAAATTTATGTGGGTGTTAATAAAGTCTCTGAAATATTAGACATGCCTCCTAGGCTAATGTCCAAACTTACACCAGAAAGACTGTCCTTTGAGAAGAAGAAGGCGCTATGGTTAAGCAGGTGTACATCACCAACTTCTTGGCTGCAGGAAGAAGTAACAAGTGACGTTAGCAGGTGTGGCCAGTTCAACTCATTCCCTCATTGACACCTGGCTTCTGCAGGGTTTGCACCAAACCTGCATGAAAAGATATGCACTTTACTAAACTGTCTATTTACATGCTTGAAGACAGTTCTATCTCAATTATCCCATAAATAGGTTTTAAGATAATAAAAAGATATGGGACCTGATAACATGGAGGATATCCACTAGCCCAAAGCTCTTTTGTACATTTTTAAATTGTTTAAAAATTGTTTAAGTGCTGATTTAAAATAACAGCAACAACAACTACGTTTCCATCAGTGGATGTTGATACCACAGGTGGCTACATTTATCTTCTCTCTGAAACTCCTTTAACAGGCTCTGCCCATTTGACCCATTTCCCTGCTTATATCTAGCAGAAGTGGGAGGCTTAATACTATGGTTTTCCCATATAAATTTACATTGATTTCTCTCCAACTATACAGAGTGAGAGGTGTGATGGGAATGAAATTGTATTTTCATGAAAGCAGTTGATACCTATTGTGCAATACTATGTTTGCCATTTTCAAATGCCTAGGCAGCTTAAAGAACGATGAAGAACTTCTTCATAAACATAGTAGGTGGCATCCACCTTCGAGACCTCATTTAAGTGACAGTAAAGAAATGAAGGCATTATAAAGCAGCACTGATACAGAAAAGGAGATGGAGGAGAGATTTCAGTGAATGATAGGACAGAAGATGAAACGGATGGGGCAGGAGAGAGATAGCCATGAATTAGAGTAAACCATGCATTGTAGCCCAGGAGGGCAGTCTTCCAGGCAGAACTCCAGAGCTTAGAACCTAGAAACAGCAGGACCATGAAGGGTAGTGCCAAGGAAACAGTGAAATCAAATCAGGAAAGTAGACAGGGATGAGAAGAGCTCTGGGGAGGAAGATGAGGAAATCACTGAAGGTCAGTATAAGAGTCAATTGCACATACTTCAATATCCAAACAGGAAAATTCTGCAGGGGAAAGAAAAAAATAATCAGAACTTTATCCTAAGACATCTCACCACTGCAGAAGGAAGAACTATACATTCCAGTAGGAAGAAGTCCCCCAGTAAAAATGCTCTATCACTACTTATAATCCTGAAGTAAATCCCACCAGTTCACAAACTCCATTCACATTTACAGAGCTTACAGTCAGGTTTTAGGGAGGCCAAAGATCACTAGCATTTAAGTTTCCATCCTGAAAGCAAAGACCAAAGTAAATAAATGAATGAATAAATAAATAAAACTAAAGAGTATTCATAAATAATTCTATGGCTCCAATTTATAGACTGATTAGAGAGATTATTGTATCCATAATGCAAGAACTGAATGTTATAAATGTTAAATTAGAGAAGGTAAAAAAATGAAACTTTAAGAAATCAAAAAACATGATAAGTTAATAGAAGAATTGGAAAATAAATTGGAAAAACCTCCTAAAACCTCAAAATTAGAACTATAAAAGAGACAGTTTCAATAAAATATAGGGACACCACTGCACTCCAGCCTAAACTACAAAGCAAGATCTTGTCGAAAAGACAAAAAAAAAGAATCATAGAGAATCAGTCCAAGAGGTCAAGATCCAATTGATAGGAGTTTATAAAAGAGATAGGAGAAAACAGAGGGAAGGAAATTATCAAACAATGCATTCAAAAGAATTTTCCAGAAATAAAAGAAATCTCCAGATTTAAAGTGATTCTAGATGACTACAATGAAAAAGGACCCATACCTGTGCCTTACCTGTGTGCAACATTGTGAAATTTTAAATACCAAGAATGAAGAGGAAACTCTAAAAATCAAGGGCAGTATAAAATTTTTAAAAATCAGGGTGACTTTCTCATCAATAACAGTGGATGCCAGAGACAGTGAGTAATACCTTCAAAACTCTGACCAAAAATTACTTTCAACTTAAAATTCTATTTATACCTATCAATCAAGAGTGAAAGTGAAATACAAACATCTTCAGAAATTGAAAGACTTTGAAAATTTCTTCCTACACTCACTGTATTAAGAAGTTATTTGGGTATACAAAGAATCAACCAAGAGGAAGGAAGACTCAGAATCAAGGAAGCAGTGAGACCAGACCAGGAACGTAATAAAGAAAAGCCCCAGGAAAACAACCATGCAGCACATGTACAGAGAAATAAGTCCAGATTGAAAAAGGAGAGGGAAGGACCCTTCATTTGGTATTGGGAGGTATCTCTGGAGAAAATTAGATTTAAAAGAAGATTCAACAGATTGGTAAAAACCGAAAATGTGATAAATACAAAAAGACAAGAAAAAAAGTAAAGCAATTATAAACTCCAGGAAAAACAAAAAGATGTACCAGGAAAGAAAGAATTTTATTTGGTTCTACAATTACTATTTACATAGCAACAATAACAAAATGATACATTAATATTCATCTTAGATACACAACTTATAGAGGATGTATGGATGCAATATTTAGGGTTACAGAACATAATCAAAATGTTATTCATCTTATAAAAGAAAGAGATGATAGAAATTGGGAGGTAGAAGGGAAGAAAGAGAGCTGAAGGGTAAGATGGGGTACAAACAGGGCCAGTTTTGGGGTGTGCAACCAGTGTATTCACACAGTGCCCCATGCTTACTTAGAAGGTCCCCATGCTTAGCTTAATTTTTTTGTCTCCATCTTGAAATTCATAATAATTTTTGAACAAGGGGTCCTACATTTTCATTTTCCACTGAGCACTAAAAATTCTGAAGCTGGTTCTGGGGCTGGGTGCAAACTTAGAAGCTGACATACTCTCAGTAGTTAATGTAATAAGAAATAAAAGTCTACTTATACTTTTTAAAGTTACAAAGCAATCCAACAATAAAGGTACATGGAATGTGGTATGACAATATTGAAATATTGAAAGAAACAGTGATGAGGATGTGTAGACTAATTAAATCCTCATTTATCCAATCACAATAAAGAAATAACAGTATAAACACAATAGTTAGAGGTTGACAATAACTAACAGAAGAAATGGTTAAAAGAGATCAAAGTAGTTGTCCCTGAAGAACCAGACTTGAAATGGAGAAGGATGAACCCAGGGACCGCTGCTTCTTATCATACATCCTAATACACTTTGTTTTATTATTTTAACCTTGTACATACATTACTTTCATTTCAAAAATTAACTTTAAAAGGATAACAAAAAATCATAACATAGCAAAGATATACCATAAACATATTCTATAAAATAATTCTACAAAGCAACATATCATATACACAAATGTTCAAATTTACTTAATACAAATGTTATATGATTGATATCTTAAAACAGAAAGTGACAAGCACAGAACATGTATGACATAATTTCTGCCCTCCAGACATTTACTCATTTTATAAATCATGTTGTCTCTGTCAAGGTCAAGGCTAAATGGAGAAAGAAGAAATTATCAAAGCTGAGTAGCTTAACAGTGGTCACGTTTGCTTGAAAGGGCTATTTGTCTCATTTTTGAACAAAACATTGTTTTCAAATGCTAGACATTTGCAGATACCAGTACACTTTTCAGCAACTGGTCCTTAGTGTGGTAAAGGGCAAAAGAAGTAGAGCTCTTATCTCCTGAAAAATGAGGACTACTTGCTTACTAATCATTCTCAGTAACAAGGGATCAGTAGGAGGTTTGAGGAAATCAACTGGACTCTGACCAATCCGCTGCCTTCCATGGATTTTTTCCACTGCCTAATGCAGACACAAGAGTAACTCATTTTCGGCAAGATTGAGGCATGATCATCAGCAAATAGGTTACAACTGCCAGTTTGCTGATGTAGACACAGTGCCTGAAAGCAACGTGTTTGGAAGATGAGCTCTGGTAATGCTACCAATATCTCATGTCATGAACAGAAGCGATAGTGAGTACTGCACAATCATTTAGCCTTAGACACTTTTGCCTTACAGGAAAGAGTAATTGAGGCAATACCTATAGCCCTGCTAAATAAAATAATTACACAATTTATACCAATCACATGATAATCTTTCAGTGTTATTTTAATCTACCTGATCTCATATCCAAATAATGATACAGTGATAGAACGTTGAGAAGGTCTACAATTGAGCCATTCTTCATGAACAAGGGATATGAAAAAGTGAAAATTCTAAAGCAAATGGTTGGCCAGACTTTTATGGCCTTTGAAATTTTGAAGTCCTGCCACGTTCTTCAGTGTAAACGGCATTTTTTTTTTTTTTTTTTTTTTTTTTTTGAGGACATAGGTTTGAGGAAAGCCCGTGGTGAGAGATTGTCTAGTGATCCCTGAAGAAGTCCATCCCATCCCACCTAAATGACAGTGTTTCCTGGGGAAAAATAAAGGGCCTGTCCTCTCAGGTAGCATCTCAGGAGGAGGTGGACTCTAACCTAAGAGATCAATCACCTAAGTGGCACTACACAGCCTGACAACAGATGCCCACAGCACTGGGAGGAAGAAAACAAGCCGTGTAGTAGGAAACAATGTGGCACAAAGCAAGTTGGAAGAGATGCAGGCACTGATTCTCTCCCCTGGAGCTGAAAGAAGGGGGTGTTATTGGCCAGGCAGTAGGAAGGGGCCACCAAAATAAAGGAAGAACCAAAATACAGAAAGATGTGGCAGGACAAAGAGAGAGTACGTGGCTGGTCAGCAAAGGTAGCAGTGCATGATGACTGCCTGGAGAAGGGAATCTGGGAGCCCTGCCTCAGGAGCATTGAGGCAAACACAGTCATCATAGACACATAAATAGTTCCAGCCAGCCGACTCTAGAAGGAAAGCATGGGACATGGGAGAATAGAAGAAATGAATTGAGATGGGAATATGACTTCCCTTTTTAACTTAACCCCCATCTTAGTAACTTCTTTCACCAACTGTGACAATATTAATAACTTCTTTTTCTTTTAACTTTTTGTTATTGAATACAGCCATCACCGCGTAACCTTGTTTTGGTCAACCCCAGACCACATGTGTAACTGATCCCATAAGATTCTAGTGTTGTATTTTCACTGTACCTTTCCTATATTTAAATACACCAATACTGACCATCATGTTACAATTGCCTACAGTATTCAGTACAGCAATGTGCTGTATCGGCTTACAGTCTAGGAGCAGTAGGCTAGACAACACAGCAGAAGGGTACAGCAGGCTGTACCATCTAGGTTTGTGTAAGTATAGTCTGTGATGTTTGCACAACTACAATATCGCCTAATGATGAACTTCTCAGAACAGATCTCTGTCATTAAGTGACACATGGCTATAATTTCTTAGGAGTTGCCATAATAGTACAAAGAACTCATGTATTCTTTATTCAGATTTTCAGTTTTAACACTCTGTCACATTTGTTTTCATATTCCTTGTCTATATATAATACATTTTATATATTCTACCTCTTGTATGTTACCTTTTATGTAATATATAATTCTATTTTTTCTAAACCCTTTGAGAATTAGCTGATGATCTCCTTCCTCTTCACCAGAAAATCCTTCAGCATGCATTTTCCAAAGACAAGAACATTCTCTTCCATTATTATAACATTAAAAATTCAGAAAAGTTAACTTTGATTAAATAGGATTATCTAATCTACAACCTCTATTCAGATTCCACAATTTGTTCCAATAATGTCTTGTATTCCTGTTTTCCCTATGAGTCAGAATTCAATCTAGGATATGCACTGTAGCTAGTTGTCATGTCTCTTTAGTTTTTTTTATTCTGGAACGATTGCTCCAATTCTCCTATTTTTCATGATACTTATACTTTTGAATATTTCAGGCCAGTTATCTCTCAATTTGAATTAGAGTCAGGCTACGCATTTTAAGCAGAAATGCTGCAAAAGAGATGTTTTAAGTTCATCGCAAAGGGGTTACATGATGTTAGTTTGCAACATCCTAACTGGTGATGCAAACCTTGATTCCTTGGCTAATACGGGTTCCCATAAGTTCTTCATCATAAAGTTACCATTTTTACCTTTGTAATTACCAAGGAATCTGTAGGGAAGACTTTGAGACAGTGTAAATATTCTGTGTCTCTCCAAACTTTGATCCAATAGTTCAAGCACTCACTGATGATTCTGGCCTGAATCCTTCTTGACTCTGATGGTTGCAAAATGGGGAATTTTTGGCTGTACTGTTCTTTGTAGAGATTCTATTAGCTGCTTCTTTTATCATGTGGTATTTAACTTTAGGGCTCTTTCCCTTCCTCTCTGTGGATTTGTTTATCATCACTGTGGACTCAGGTGTTCCTACACAGTCCCGCGAGTTACAATCCATGACTGAATTTCTTCATTTGAATCCTCAGATTGTCCCTCATGGCCTGTGGGAGCTCCCTCAAGCCTTTCCTTTTGTCCTTGGTGGTGTCCCCACCATTCTGGGAGCACTTTCTTACTTTCTGACATAACAGGATGTCCCAGACTCATCTTGCACGTTCTGAATCAGCCACTTCTCCAACAAGTGTGGATTTGTTTTAATGGGGCATAATATCTAGAAACCAAGATCTAAGCACAGAGTGTGCTACAGGCAGTTTCCTACCAGGAAGCATTCAAGGTCAGTCTAGAATTTTTTTGTTTTATTTTTATTTTTTGAAGCCTTGTAGAAAGAGTTTCTATTTAGTCATATGGTATTGAGAAAATCCAGAGAATATGATATCCATGTTGCCCCTATTTTATTTTCAAATAAACCTTGCTGTGATTGTTGTGGTTGAGGTTACGGCGGTTGCTGTCCTAACATCCTGGCGTTGTCCGCGGAATCATGCTGCAACTCCAGCTGCAGTTGGCCACTTCTCTGACCAGTCATTTAGTGTCTACATTTGCCAACAGGTAGAAACTAAGCCACATTAGCTCCTCCTGTACTTCTACCTTTTAGCAAGAATATCATCACTAAACAAAGGCAGCTACACCTGTCCTCTAGCAAGTATTCATGGAATCATAGAATCCACCAGCAGCTGGGTAACTCAGGATGCTAAAAAGCACTTCCTCAGCACACCAGCAAGGCTGCTATTGGAACCAGTGGTTCAATTCATGTCCTCTAAAAACTGATTTCAAACTGTTCACAGATGCTTTTCAAGCTTTTTGATGTCAGCCTTCAAATACAGCTGAATTCCACTTCATGCTTTCACTGGCTGGACTGTGCCACACAAACCTAAATGTTCAGTGACATGTTATTTTAGCATACTTCAGCAAAAATAATTTGGGGAAAACAAAATAAGCAAAATCTCATGAGAGGAGCTACAATTGTTTCAGGCCAGCTTCAAAGTTGGAAGTGTTAGGATTAATCTACATTTCAACAGCTAGGGGGCATGGGTTTTAAAAAATATTTATTCTACACAGTAATTTTTACAAGCATTGTAAAGATTATGCTTATTTATCTCCTTCCACTTTAATTTTTAATCTCCCAATTTAAGGAGGTAATTGGAGCTTCAGAGAAGATTGAATGGGAAACGGTTTCAGTAAGATCCCTTCTCAGATATCCTAATTAAGTAGAAATTGATTAAATAGAAACTAAAACAAATATTTTCAACTTAAGATAATATAAGACATTATCTGTATTATATTCATAAAAATATTTTCTGTCCAGGCACGGTGGCTCACACCTGTAATCCCAGCACTTTGGGAGGCTGAGGCGGGTGGATCACAAGGTCAGGAGCTCAAGACCATCCTGGCTAACACGGTGAAACCTCATCTCTACTAAAAACACAAAAAAATTAGCTGGGTGCAGTGGGGGGCACCTTTAGTCCCAGCTATTCGGGAGGCTGAGGCAAGAGAATGGCATGAACCCAGGAGGCAGAGCTTGTAGTGAGCCAAGATCGAGCCACTGCACTCCAGCCTAGGCAACAGAGCGAGACTCCGTCTCAAAAAAAAAAAAGAAAAAAATTTCTACCAGTATGTTAATAGCTTTTATTCACGGAAGGATGAGATTATCTTCATGTTCTCATAATCATGACCTTGAAATAAACATATACTAAGCATTTGAGAAGTGAGGCAATTAATAGGAGTTGACTTTAATCATAATTGTACTAAATTAATCAGACACACTCTACTAGATTCAGTAATAAACACGATCCCTCCACTCAGATGGAATGGTTGCATGCAGTGCACGCACGTCAGCAAATATTTATGGAGTGCCCGCTATCTGTAGCCCTATAAACCCTGTATAAGGTGGTAGGTTCATTGACATGTTAATGTTGAACAACACTTTTCTACAACACTCACTGCTAGTGGCCAGAGGACATGCTACCTTCTCCAATTACTACGGCAAGTAATGACTTCCCCCTTGGGACACCCTGCACTTTCACCCAACACATATGTGGCACTGACCTTTTCCTGCTTTGCAGACTAGTGAAGAGTGGTCTGTCTCTTCTCTCCTTGCTAGATTATGAGCATCTGATACCTTTCTTTTTTTTTCATCCAGAGTCTAGAACTTCACCTTAATAAAAATTTGGTTAACTAATGAACTAATTAATTGATTTTTGAGGTAATCATTTGGAAAGCTAGGCCAAGTAATTCGAAATAGCAAGTGCTAATATCTCCATTAATCATCCCAATATCTCTTGAGGTCAAACTACCTCACTTTCTCTACCCTCTTAAACACACGATATACACACACTCCCAACCTTACCACCAACACCAATAACATTTTTTAAGTGCATATCAGAGCAAAGTGACTGCAGCTGGATGATCATTTCAGCAGTGACTGTCATAATGGTAGATGCGCTCCATGCACTTAGCACAGGCCCAGGCAACACTGAGAACACAAAGCCTATTCTTAGTATCAATTGGCTTCTGCCTTCACCACTCCCCTCCACACCTGCCAAGTGACCTGGCCTAAGCTACTCATCATTTCATTTTAGATTGACAGATGAAGAAACTATGCCCCAGTTTAACTTGAGATACTCGGGATAACCTGAGTTCCTACAGATAAAGCACCTGGCCACGGTGAACACATCATTAAGTGATGACTCTTGTTACATTTTAAGTCTAAACTCTTGTAACCTACTCCCACATAATCAGAACCCAGATGAAGCTCCCATCTACTTAATGTCCTTAACCGTAACTCCAACCACGCCCTTTTGCCAGAGTGCCTGTCAACTTGATGTATTAAGATATATTCATCAGATCAACAAACACGTACTGAGCACTTACTATGTGGCAGGCCTTGCACTAGGCACTGAGCAAACAATGCTGATGAGATCCACACAGTGCCTGCTGTGGCTCTTCCCAAGCCTCAGAGCCCAGGAACCTAAGAGCCTCTGGAGCTCCTAGGCTAGGAAAGGTTACAGACTGTCAACCTTAAAAAAGACACTAGAGAAAATTATCTGTAGGTATGTTGAAGTTACTCTGGAATAGCAGTAAGGATTATAATCCGGAATGCATGGAATGGCAAGCTACAGTGCATTCAGTGAGGGAAAGGTGAGGGGGGATTTTATTAGCAAACCGAGATTGACATGAACTTCTTAGAAACAGAGTTTGTTGGTTCCAGAGGTTCAAAGTCAGAGTTGCTTTCAGGTCATTGGTGGAGATGCCATCAGTGGGCAAGTGTTCTTCCAAGAACATCTTATCTGAATTACTGTAGTCCTAAACAATGCCTAGTGATAAACCTTATCAGAACAGGGGATGCATAAAGGACATGAAAGGATTTTAGAAAGTCCTCGGAAGCAGTTCTCATCTCAGACATGTCAGCCTGAGCCTCCTCTCCTGTGGGCCTTTCTGGCCCTCTTCTGTCCGGGGATGGCAAAGGCGATTTCATTTTGGTGGCTGCAACTTTCACAGGACGAAAGACCCTGCAGTGTGAGGAGTGCAGTAAGAGGCTGTTGTTGGAGGGCCCAGGAAAGGACCTGGAGGAAGAGCAATAGGCACCAAAGGATGGGTGGGAATCAGACAGTTACAAAGTGGAAAGTCGGCTCCCAGAAGATGGAACAGTATATGCAAAGACCCACAGCGTAGGCAGATGACTGTGCGTGGGAATTCACAGACATATGGAATACATGACGGAAAGTGGCTGCAGAGAGAAGGCAGCAGAAAGCACAGCATGTGGTGAGCAGCCTCGTACATTTCATGAACGTGTTTGAACCTGGAGATACCTACCATTCAGGGTGGTGAAACAAGGGCATGAGGAATACGATCAGATGGGAACCATTCCTCGGGCCGCAAGGGGAGAATGGAGGTTTCAGATGAGCCGAGCAGGGCAGGAGGATTAGATGGCTACTGCAATGAGCCGGGCAGGAGCGAAGGGCGGCTCCAAGGCATCGTGGCAGTGGGAGGGAGAGTGGCCATAGATGGAACTGACAGATACTAAGGAGGAAAAATCGTGGGTTTTTACATATAAAGATGTAGAAGAGGAAGGTGTTAAGGATAACTCCCAGATTTCTGACTTGAGAAACTGGATGAATTTTTTTAGATGAAGATAACAAGAAAAAGAGCAAATTTGGTGGAAAAGTTCCCAAGTTCTGCTTTGGACCTGGGGATGCGGAGGTGCCGGTAGGACGCTCGAGTGTACATAAGGGCTAGATAGCTGAGAAGGTCAGTGTAGCACTTGGAAGCCAGGCCTGGGTGAAGGATTACGTTTGGTGTGCTAGCACATCGCGAGTACCAGGCTCGTGGCAGGAAGAAGGGCACAGGGAGGGCACAAGGAGTGAGGAGAGGGCCCCGACCAGGGTCTGTGGTACATTAATGGAAAGATGGCCCAGTTCCATCTTGAGTAAGTGTGCACCTGGGACATTAGTAAAACAGGAACAAAAAGAAAAGCTTGGGAAAGAATTTCATGTTTTCTATTTCAAAAAATACAAGAAATGATTTTCCCTTGTGGGGAAAGCCAGCACACGGTTAAGCCGTCATTATGTTCATTTTTCAGATTAGAACTAAGTTGAATTTTATTTTCTTATGGCCAAGGAAGAAGAGCAGCTAATGCTGTCCACAGTTAAGGCTCCTGGAGGTCCCAGTCCAATCCTGATGTAAGTATCACCATGGGCTCGAACCTTCAGACCAGGTGAGCTTGTGGGGGTGGGGTGCTGGGGTCTGGGATCAGAGGCAGGCTGTGGTACAGGGAGGGTTAAGAAGGGCCCCCCACCCAGGCCTTCAGGATCCTGCAAGTAATCCTGCAAGAATCCTACTTGGTGAATTCATTAATTCATGGTATGCGGCCTGGGTGCTAATATGTTAATGCATTCCTCTTTTAAATTGACTTTTTGCATTTTAAAGGAGAGGCCTTGAAGTCCAAGCCCAAACTGAAATGTAGAAATCTCTCCATCTAAACTTCAGATTCAGAGGTAAATCTTTAAGGAGAGAGGCCTATTTCTCTGTCAGGGGGCTACCTTTCTGGCAACTTTTGAATCACACTGCTTAGGTGGCCCAGTTCCTCGTGTGGACACAGCCCTGGGGTGCTCATCGTTTCTCAGCTCTCTCTACAGCCGAGGCCCAGATGGTGTTCAAACCTCACCCCACCACCGAGTCCCAAAACCACGTCTGGCTCTTGAGATTCCAGCCATTTATAAAACTTCCGAAACGTCAAAGTTGGCCAATTTCCGTGTAACTTTAAGATTTGTACTAAAGGAACAGGCCCCTGTTGCTGAAGTCCTGGTGTTGGCCGGAGAATGCCCCCAGGCCCACCAGCCGCCCCCCATAACCATGTTCTCACAGGGACCCTTGTAAACACTCTGTCCTCCACACGTGTAAATATTCTCAAGGTGTCTTAAAGAAACTGAACCGCTTCCAGTTCAGCACGTTATTAATAGCTGTTGATGATTTTCTCCCAAGTTCTCCTGTACAAAGAGGGAGGTGCGGTGGAGAATTCTGTTTACTTGCATAGCGAGAGTTACTGCTTAACCAAGCCGTGCTCAGCATGTTTGATAAGAGACCAGAAAGTAAGAAATGGTATTTTTTTCCTTTGGAAGTTAGCAATTAACTTATGAAAAGCATGGAGATGGGCCAGACTGATTCGCAAAGGTTCCAGAAGGTAGTATTCACCTGATACTCACTCCATGTCAGCAACTTGCTGTGTTTTAAACACAAAGACAGAGGAAACCTTACCGAAATAATTTCAGGATGGGCTGCAGATGGACTCAAGTAAAGACCAGTTCAGTTGTTGGAATGAAAGAGCACGTGGAAACCCAGAGTAAACTGGCAATAATTCCCTCACTGTGCTTGGCACACCTAAAGGCCGCCTTCTTGTTCTGCATTAACAACTACTGCTTGACCAAATTTAAGCTAGGCTCCCGAACTCTGCCCAGCAAGGTCCATCTGTGCACTTCCTTGAAGAATCCAGTTTTAGCAAGAACCCTACTAAGGCCGTTTAGCCCAAACCCCTTGCCTTCTATACCTAATCAGGTTCCTCAGCCCTCGCCATCTCCCAGGTGATGTCTGGTCACTTGGCCTGTCTTCAGCAAGAATCCTGTGAGGTCAGTTTAGCCAGAATGCCCCTCACCCCCGACGGTTTCTCTTCCTGATTTTCCATCCACCAAACCCGGCCTGCTGCTTATCTGTGAATCCCTGCTAGCCTGTGCAGTATTCGGAGTGGAGCCCAGTTTTACACAGAGGTCTCTTTTTCTGTTTGCAGCAACGCTGAATAAACTGTTTTTACCCCCATTAACTGCTGTCCGGCTCTGCTCCCGCCTTGGCCCTCCCCACTGCCTGACGTGGAGGTCTCCAGAGAAACTCACAATAAACTGAGGCACGACCAGCTACCAAAGGAACGTGGGGGGAGGAAGGCCCACTCTGGCTGTTCCAACCTTTGTTTGTTCTTCCTATGAGAAACCGGGGACCTCAATGCAAGGACATTCTCTTTAAAGCTTCCCTCTGGGGATGTACAAGGAAACAGTTTCCTGGTATTTTTCTTCTAAGCTACTTTGGAGGTCTGAACTTGAGGTACTATGATGTCAGGTGACATAATACCCGAAAGAGCAATAGACCGCGGGATAGATGGTTATAACCATACCTCTCAAAGGTCTACACGTTCACTCACTACTAAGCACATCCTGTGGAAAATGCCAAGAATACATTTTAAGAGACAGAGCCAATGGCCAGTTGTGCAAAATGTGTTCCCTGGCACTTGCTGGCACTATGCTGGCATATGCTTTGGGAGGGGTGTGTCTTCAGGGGGCTATGAACTGTTCTTGGCATGCAGCATTGCAAGCTGGACTCTGTTTCAAATACTCCTTGTATATTTTTCTTTCCTCCTAGGTTTAAAATTGCTTTTTAAAATCTGTTATGTTATCAGAGGGAGTTGTGAACTCTTAAAATGTCACCATCATCTCTCAATCTGTTTTCTCTCTGTTAAGTACTAGACCTTAATACATAACGTATTCATTGAGAAAACCGCTCCATCAACCTGCTTATGGGCCTCTGTTACAGCATTTGTATTTCTCTGTTTATCTAGGTGTGTTTCTTTGTTTCCACGTTTGTGAAAAGAGGGATATTTTTAAAGGGAGTTTCAGCAACTTGGTGTGAAGTCTGGGAAAGTCCCCCACTCAACCTAGAATATTGTCAATGTGCTATGGATAAGAATTCATAAATTCATAAAAAGCCAGATGAAGACAGATTTAGGATGTCAATGTATAACCAGCTCTGCTGATCTGACTGCTAAGACTGCTAAGCACCTAGTACTTAGGTCACTTCCCTTTGTGTGTCCTCATCCTCTCTCTCCTCCTTCTCTCCAGTGTGATCTGAGGAGAAACAATATTTGAGAATAGGAAGAAAACATATTTGTGGAATTTATGTTGAAAATTCAACCAGCCAGTCTTCTGTATGAAGGGCACACACACACTTCAGCTTCCAGGCTCAGCAGCCCCCAAGTTTCCCTAAGCTTCTCTGGCCAGGGAGATTCACCAGCACACTCCGGCTGGCACTGATTCCTGTGGTTTCCAAGGTCCCAATCCACTGTGTCATTCCCAGCTGCACTCACCCTGGCTCGAGACAGTGCCTTCTGCCTTGGGCCACAGGTCTAAGTTGATTTCCAGCGCTAAAGCCTGGCTTGCATTTTTCTACCAAATATATCATTCTTGTCTCTTTTTGTCTGAGTTTTTGGGTGACATAGTCACATCTACAATTTTAGTCAACTTCCTTTCCATCAGTGTTCCTCTGTGACTTCCTTGATATAAATGGGTACATAAAATCACAATGCACTCACAAATACAACCTGGGCTTCCCAGGCCAGCCCAGCCCAGCCCACAGGCAAGTCTGGGGTCTCTGGATGGTCAGACACAGACTTTCTCAACCTCTGCCCACACTCACCATCCCAGGATCCCCAATTTCTCTTCCAATTTGTCCCCTTTCAAAAAGTGTCAATTCCTCCTCAATGACCCCATGGTATCTGTCCTTTCCGTGAGATCTGCTGAGGATTCTGGAGCCCACAGAGCAGCTGGTGCCACGGGAGCTAGGAAGGCACTGCCCTGCTGGGACACTGCAAGCATAATAGCTTCATTGCCCGATGTGCACAGCAAGTCAATGTGCCAAGACACCAGGTCGCAGCAAACAACAGGTTTCATCGTTGGGTCACTGAACAAGGGAATGAGAAGGAACGTCAAATCCATCTCCCTGAGGAATTTGGGGTTAGGGCTTTTATGGGTTTTGGATGGGACCAAAGTGTGGACGTTCTTGGCTGGTCGAAGAGTGCAGAGTGAGGTCAGGGGGCAGGGAGAGAGGAAGGCGTCGTATTATCATGCTGATCCCACTCCCGGTGGAGGTCCTCAAACTGATTTCTGGAATTTGGGGTCTGAAAACCCTCTTAAGCGATCCTTAAACAAAAGCCTTATGATTCCAGCGTCAGAGCTGCTGTCTGAAGGAACAATGGGAACACAAATGGTCAGACTTGTGGACACAAGGAAGTGGGCCACGGTGCAGCCTGGCTCATGCTGAATTATAACTCTGTTTCCATCCGGACAGAACCCAGCGTGCGGTTCTTGTCAACCCTGTAGAGGCGGTTTCAGCACCACAGACCTCACCATGGGAGAGATGGGCCTGCTGCTTGCACAAAAGCTGTCCCTTGTGAGGGCAGTGAAGTCCCCATCAAGGGGTCACCCTCCATGACTAGCAAGCTGCTGGGATCCATCATCTCTTATGTCAGGAGAAGCCACCGGACCTGCTGGCAGGAAATAAAGGCACACTCTGCTCCCTGACCGCCCCTCCACCACCTAGGAGCTGGTGCACACTAGGAATAAGACACCCCTGCATGGATGTGAAGTCAGCTTCCCTGCCACAGCAGCACACATGCTCCACACATGTCCACACATGCTCCACACATGCTCCACAGCAGCACACATGTCCTCTGGAAAACAGCTCCCAGCAGACCCACCACAGCCCCCGCAGGCCAGCCCAGCCACACCCGAGTCCCTGAGTGAACGATGTGCTCCAACGGCAATCCTTGCCACACATGAAAGACGGTGTCCTGCATGCCCTGGCTTGGAGGTGGGAGCAAGCTCTGGATCCTCCCGTGTTTTCATGTCTGTCTGTTGTTGGTGAAGGAAAGCAAACTCTGTAAAATATCTAAAGAGGTTTATTCAGAGCCAGTATGAGTGACCATGGCCCAGGGAGCAGTCTCAAGAGGTCCTGAGAAACTGTGCCTGAGGTAGTTGGGTTAGAGTATGGTTTTATACATTTTACGGAGATAGGGGTTATAAGCAAAGACATAAATCAATACATGTAAGATACACATCGGTTCAGCCCGAAGAGGCAGTACATCTCAAAGTGGGGACTTGCAGGTAGAGGTGGATTCAAAGATTTTCCGTTTGGCAATTGGTTGAAAGAGTTAAGCTTTGTATAAAGACTTGAAGTCAGTAGAGAGAAATGGTTTAATTAAGATAAGGCAGAGTGGAAGCCAAGATTCTTGTTATGTAGATGAAGCCTTCAGGTAGCAACCTTCAGAAAGAATAAATGGAAAAGGTTTCTTTTCAGGCCTTAAAAGGCGTCAGACTCAGTTAATCTCTCCTAGATCTGGGAAAGGCCTGGTTGCATTAATAGAGATTCTCTACAGATGCAAATTTCCCCCACAAAAGACAACTTTGCAGGATCGTTTTAAAATACATCAAAGGAATATATTTTGGGAAAAATATTTTTATATCCTTCAGGGTCTGCCATCTGTCATATGACACTATACCAGAGTCAGGTAGGAATTTGGTATCTTATTGCCAAAAAGAGTCTGTTTTTTCTGTCTTACGATTTCCATTTTAATGTTAATGCTGGTCAGTTGTGCCCAAACTCCAAAAAGAAGGAGGTATGAGGAGGCACGTGCAACCTGCCTTCCCTTGTGGCTTGGAATTCAGTATTTTGGATTTCTCTGGGGTCCCCTTGGTCAAGAGGGGCCCCGTTCCATTGGTGGGGGTGCTTAGGATTTTATTTTTGGTTTACACAATGATTACATTTTAAAATATGTTTTTCATCTTTAATGCAACGATTTTTTAAGGGAAAGGGGGCTGGGTTAAAAGGTCAGTGAACTGATCAGGGGAAAGAGGCAGCATTTGGGAAGGAAACGAATGCTCTCGTGCCATTCCTGCACTGTGGTCACTGGACACCTCTCCTCAGCCACTCTTTTTTTCTATGGTTGAGAAAAGGGCCTCAACGGAAGGAGATCAGCTCCTCGCTGGCGTCCCCTTGGAGGTCTGCGCCAGAGCTCTCAGGTCACAAGAGAGCACTGGGGGTCACTGCCGGGCAAGTGGCGGAGGAGCCTGCATGCTTATTAAACACCACTGAGCACTGGGCACTATGCACACCCCAGCTGCTTCATCCTCTAAACTACCCTGGGTGTCCTCATTCTCAGTGCATTTTACAGATGAAGACACTGATGCCCAGGAAGGACCATTTGCCCCAAATCACAGAGCAGATGATGATGGTGAGAAGGTCACCCTGATTCCAAACCCCATGCCTTTTTGTTTAGCTGAAGCTTTCCTCAAGACCAAACTGTATAGACTGGCCCAGGAGAATGGACAAGACCCAGAGAAACCTCAGAGATCATGAACAATATTCGGTAAATGGTGAATGTAACATTACGGCATCATAGCTTTCCTAAATGCACACTGCGTGCCTCTTGCTGGAGCTGCAAGGAGCATCCATCACTATTGGGTGATGAAGAATTCCCCTACCAAGGAAATTCATCACTTCTCTATTTCAACCTGGTCACGTTGCTACGTCTCCGGACTACCTGGGATCGAGTGACATATGGACGAGCTTTAAAGTCCTCTACAAATTCATATAACATGAGGAGTGAGCCTCTGAGAGTCACAGCAGTGGCATTTCCCAAGTACCCAACCTAGAGGGAAGTCCAAGCTAATTTTAAAAACCTTGCTCTTAAATGGGATCTAAATGAAAATCTCACTGCTCCTGGCCCTTCTTGCTTTGGCAGGGACACATGGGCCAGGTGCTTGGGCCAAGTCCTAACCCAGGTGATTAGAATCTGACTCTTTCGCTTCTGGTCCCACATTCAAAAGTCCTAACAAAAGTACATCTAGATTTGTATTAAAGGGTTGATGTGATTAGTTCCACCCTAAAATTGTGTGCTAGTTCTCCAGTTCTAATGCCCTAACCAAACGGAATAATAATCAGTGGCTTGCATGACCGTAATAAAGAGGAATATCCAAAGTTTTAAAATGTGCGTTGTTTTTCTCTATTTTAAATATTTAATCCACATCATTAACTAACATGTTAATAATTAGTAATTTTAAACAATGCCTCCCTCTGTTTCATATTTTATCACATGTACTGTGTATCGCTACAAATAAATTTCCAGACATATGCAGGGAAAATTGCATATACTTTTCAGGTTCACTTTACTAAAAAAAAAAATCAGAGTTGTTTCACTTAAGTTTTGATACTATGATTCTAGTTCTTAGGTGTTAGATGAAAAACATTACAGGTCTCCATGAATATTTCTGGATTTAAAATGAACGCTATCCTCCACATACAAACTCAATTTAGCATTTGTTTTAATCCTCCTTTTCCGATCCTGAACCCTGTCTCTGTGAGTTATGCAATCTGTGTAACCTCATTCAGAGCAGGATGCTGCCAGTATCAGATACGACACTTCACAGACTCCCGGTTTTCTCATATTAGTCCAACTTCTAATCCCCACTCAACCAGAGAGAGATGGAAAGAGAGATAGAAGGTACTGAAGAAAGACTCTATTAATTTTATAGCCATTCAACTAAACGATTACTCCTGCAACTTCTAAGTTCTCATTTAGCCATCTGGGAAAGTATGCCAAGACATAACACTAAGACAAACAAGTACAAAGCTTGTTTGCGTTTTGCAAAGAGCTGGAAATCAAATACATGTTTACCGTAAGCTAAACTCCATGAGTGCTCTAAGTAAACGTTATATAGTCTACACGTATATTCCAGCCCTGATTTGAGAGTAGGAAGGAGGAGAAAATGTTCTTCCTTCCCGTCCCTCCATGACATTAAAATTCTGTTCAGTTTAAAGCATTAAAACAGAAATTGCTGAAATCTAACAGCATTTTTGGTTAAGAGCACAAATTCTGAGCCAGATCTCCTAGGTCAGAATCCTGGCCATATAACGAATTGTGTGACCTTGTGAAATTACTTAATGTCTCTACACCTCACTTCCTCATCTGCAAAATGGAAGTATTACAGGATACCTAACTCATAAGAAGCTATGAGGATTCAATGATTTAACATTTATAAAATGTTAATATTTTAAAATATTTGATAAATAAAAAAGAAAACACTAAATCCCACCACTGGGCGTGAGCCAGCTCCAGCCTTTAAGGAAATCAACAACTAGTTAGGAACATGAAACAAAGGTAAACAGCAGTACAAAGAGACATAAAACAACTATTAAACCATTACTGGCTTTTGATAGTGGCTCTGGGTGTTCAGTGACTAGAATATTTGCCTAAAAACAGACAACAGTTCTGAAGTCCTTTGAATTGATAAGGTAATCCAATATTTACACTGAAAGTCATAAAGCCAAAAGTCACTTAATTTATCACAATGGCTAGGTTTAACACTATGGTGAAGAAGGAAAATTATCCATCATCTTGGGCCTTGTCATCGTGGGGTCCAAATCCGAGCTATTAGTTTTGCTGCTCCATTTTTTTTTTCACCAGATGGAGTTAAGTGTAAATAAGATGCCCTCAGTGTTTCTGGCCTGAAAGAACAAATTCCAATGTATGTTATAGCATCACTGAAAATGCTAAACAGTGATGACGGTAACACAGAAAAATTTTCTCACCTGGAACATTTAAACAAGTGTCAAATTTGGAGATTCAACATAAAAAAGTCATTAGCTTCTTTACTTTTCTAACTTTAAAAAATTTTTTTGTTTTTGCTTTTCTGGGCACATAGTAGGTGTATATATTTATGGGGTGCATGAGATTTTGGTGCAGGCATACAATAATAATCACATCAGGATGAGTGGGGTATCCACCACCTCAAGCATTTATCCTTTCTGTTACAACAATCTAATTACGCTCTTAGTTACTTTTAAATGTATAACTAAATTGTAATTGATCACCCTATTGTGCTATCAAATAGTAGATCTTATTCATTTCTATTTGTTGTACCCATCAACCAACCTCCCTTCAACATTTTAATAAAAATGGAAGTCTATTTTAAGGTATCCATTCTTCCTGTGTGGCTAAAACATGACTTTATTCTACGATGAATAAAAAAGATATTGGGGAAAAAAACGCCTGTTCTAGAGGACTTTACCATCTCACTGGAGAGACAAAGCACAATGATGCTTCTGAGACCACCATAAAATCCTATCAGGATCACGCATATGGAAGTGCCCAGGAGGGTGAGCCTTCACTATGGAGACAAGCCTTAAACTGAGTCTTAAGAAGGTGAATTTTCTGGTAGAGGTATGCATAACATGGAGCTACAGACAGCCTTTGAAGACAAGTTAGTGGTAAGTAAGGAATTATATCCATGCCACAGGGCTGTAAGGCAGGGGTAGCCCTCCGCTGGATGGACCGTTCAACCAAGCTGCACTAGGGCATTCCGTCCTGGCGCACGGCTGGGATGAGCATTATTGACAGGGAGGCACTCTCACCTTTCTCAGACTTACTAGATGCAGACACTAGTGGATGTTCTGATTTTGGAAGATGGGACCATACATTTTTTGATAGACTGTGAAAAATAACAGAAAAAATAGGAAATCGTGTGTGTTTGCTTTGGGCTACATTGGCAATGGAATAAAATGAACAGGCTGGGAAGCTAGCAGCAGCAACACAGAGGAGTCAACATCGGACAAATCTGCAGTGGCCCTTGCAGTAGGATTTGGAATTGGTACCACCTGCTCAAAGGCCTTCGGGGGCCAGAAAAGTAAGTAACTGTGAAGCTGAGCAGGATAAGGGAGAGGAGAGACAGGGGCAGTTGTGGAGAATTTGGGGAGCCTGGCCCAATGCATTAAAACACACTCTCCTGGCCCCAAGAAGCCTCTGCAGGCAAGATTTGATGCTCTGGTTGTGTGATGCCAGGCAAGTTACTGAGCCTCCCTGAAGCCCTTTTTTATTTACAAACTGGAGATAACCACGCTTGCCTTGAAGAACTGTGGTGATATGTAGGTTAATAAATAACTTCCATTTTCAGCAAAATTACAGATTTAATAACTGGAAACTTTCCCACTATAATACAATTAGATATGCCAAATTAAATATGGGATTTATTTTAAATGCATAGTTAGGTGACTGGAAGTAACTCCCCAAAGCCTATAAATAAAGAGGAAACCAAAATCCATGGTGAGGATGGTGGTCGAGTGCAGTGGCTCGCACCTGTAATCCCAACACTTTGGGATTGGATCTACCCACATTGCTTGAACTCAAGAGTTTAAGACCAGCCTGGGCAACAAGTTGAAACCCCCCAACCCTGGTCTCTACAAAAAATACAAAAAACAAAAAATTAGCTGGCACAGCTACTTGGAAGGCTGAGGTGGGAGGATCAATTGAGTCCAGGAGGTCAAGGCTGCAATAAGCCATAATCGCACCACTGCACTACAGCCTGGGCAACAAGGCAAGACCCTGACTCAAAAAAAAAAAAAAAAGGTGAAGATGATGTGAGCCCACACTGTGGCAGCATGGAGTTGGTTGACAGGGTGAGGCAGGGATTTATCTCAGTTACCCAGAGGAGCTAGGAGACGAAACTGAAACTCCCATATACAGACAAGACCCTTGAAGATAACTCAGGGGAACAATGAACCCACCAGCACAGGCAGAAAAAGAGAAAGCCTTTCTGTCTCTGACCGGGTGGGCATTTTTAAAGTTCCCTCTGGAAATTCAAAACTTTAGGTTAGATCTCACACACATTTAGGTATCAAACTTGCTACCCAAGATGATGCAAAAGTAATACAAAAATGTATCCACGGACTGCGGTAACCTTGAATAGAAAACCAATGCACGACTCTCAAACATGAGTTCACACACAGCACACAAAGAAAGAAACTACCATGAGTGAGAGCCAGCAGACAAAACAAGCAGTAGGATTCAGTAAGAACTTCTGAGACTAGAACTCTTGTATAAGGTTAAAATAGTAAAATTTTTAATGATTTAAGAAAAGGATAATCAAATATGTAAGAAACAAGATGAATGATGATAAAATATAATAATAAGATGAAAAGTGAATAGGCAGACTTAAAAATATAGAACTTATAAAAATAAAATTAGGGTTGATGTTTTAAAAGCATCTTAGTGCATGTGTTGCACAGATAATTAGACAAAATTGAAGAAAGAATTGGCAAACTGAAGATAAACCTGAGTTTATTACACAGAATCTAGAAAAGAAAGAGAAAGAGATTGAAATACGTGGAGGATAAAATGGAAGTATCCAGCAAATATCTAACTGGAATTCCAGAAGGAATCAGCAGAGACTGGTATTAAAAGAGACATTGTCTAGAAATGAGGCATATAAGATGCCTAATATGTTTGTTTCTATTGATTATATTCACGTGACTCTGAAGTTCAAATGCCATTAACCACAAGAGCTCTGTGATTACTGTAGGCCTTCTACATTGTGGTATAGTCGTGGCATTTTATGCAAGGAAAGAATTTTAAAGGTAAGCTAATGATGTAACCTGATGAACAAACCTGAGTTTTCATACTAGCTCTGTCACTTACTAGGCACACATATTGCTTAAACTCTCTAAGCTCTAGTTTCTTTAACTATAAAATGGGAATAAAAACAATTAATCTCTAAAAAAGGTTTCTGTGAAAATAAAAAAAAATGCATGTGGAACACTTAATATAGAGTCTGGCATAGAATGAGATTCAACAAATGGGAACATCATTACTTCTTTTCATTAATTTTCACTTAGGATGAGAAAACAGAAGCTAAATAACTGCTCTGGTGTATTAGCAATAGAACCAGGTTATTAGATTCCAGCTCTCCCAACTCATATTCCTGTGCTTTTTCTGCCATACTTCACTGCCTCCCAAACAGAGATTAGGAGCTTCAGGCTGCCTTTGAACAGCCACATGAAACTTAGGAGCCATGGCCTAAGATCCTTCACTCTTAGTTTAAGATGACTTAATATGTTGTGTGAAGACACAACAAGCCATCATCCAAGACACGAACAAACAGGCCAGGTGTGGTGGCTCATGCCTGTAATCCCAGCACTTTGGGAGGCCCAGGCAGGAGGCTTGCTAGACGCCAGTAATTTGATACCAGCCTGGGCAGTGAGATCTTGTCTCTACAAAAAGAAAAAAAATTTTTTAATGAGCCAGGCATGGTAGCATGTGCTTATAGTCCTAGCTACTCAGGAGGCTGAGGCAGAAGGATAGCTTGAACCCAGGAGTTCAAGACTGCAGTGAGCTATGATTGCACCACTGCACTCCAGCCTGGGTGACAGAGCAAGATCTGGCCTCTAAAAAAATAAAAATAAAGGACATGAAAAAATAAATATTCTGATGAAAGTATAGGCCTGTGGAGAAGGAATTTCAAGCAGAGAAATTAGGAAGCAAAACCAATACCTCAAGGCATTTCAAGGAAGGGTCAATGGCAAGTCCGCCTCTCAGATGGGCAGGTGTGCAGAGGCACCAGTCTTTTGCTGTGACCATCCCAGTGAACAAGGGTGCTCAGGTACTCCAGGGAGATGCCTCCTCCATGGTATTTGGCAAATAGCCTCTGGAGCTCAGCTGGAAAAAAAGTCAGTCAGTATCAACTTTACAGAGATTCATGTGCTTCGGTAGCACACAAAGAAAATTTGTGATCGTCTATTTTCAGAGATGGAGTTCATTGCTGCCCCTGAGGGAATCTGCAAAGGCGGCATCCTATGTGCTGTCAGTAATCTAGTCACTCCCTTCCCCTACAGCTTTGGAACTAGTCCCTTGTTTATTCAGTAAGTATTCACCAGGAAACTGTGATGTCTTTATGAGGCTAATATTTTAAACATCATAAGAGAGAGATTATACTCTTTGTTTTCATGTGTTTCCTGGATGGCAGAATTCTAAGTACTTAATGAGGTACTTAAAACCCTCACTGTGAACCTTATGGATTGAGGAAAGTCTTCCTCAGTGTCTTAAACAGGATCAAGCACTTTGCTGATAGAACGCCATATTGCTATGTGTGAGGAGAGTAATTATTAATAATTAATGCTAATGAGACTCCCACTACTGGCTAACGTAGACTAAAAGGGACCAGATTAACCTTCCCACGAGAAACACTAAAAACCAGAAGAAGAAATAAAAATAAAAAAGAGCTTTCACAAATTAGATTTCAGGCAACACAGGACAGTGATTCCTAAGAGAGATGAAATATGTGAGGTGGGCTTTACAATTGTCCTAGCTTACCGCCGAGAGAGAGTTTCCAGGCCTGGGTGCAGCGAAGGGGAATGTAGGTGATGCAGTGCACTCTCTCTCAGCCGAAGAAATGGAGCTGTAAGTCTGCAGAAGCCAAGACAGTTACAGTTTGCAGCACAAAGTACTTGTCGTTAGCTAAGTACTGATAAGGACATGCATGTGAGAGAACTACCCAAAGTCTGGGAAAGACCACAGAGAAGGAGCAGAGGAAATAATCCCTGGAGCTGACACAGAATCATAAGTAGTTTATATTCTCATCAGCCAGAGTGGAAAGCCACATCATTCATGGAGTGTCAGGAATGGTACTTAACAAGGTAACTTAACATAGTAACCCAGCAGCAAGGAAAAACTAACTCTAGACTGAGGGTTGCACTGGTAACACACCCCCCCCAAAAAAAAAAAAACTTAAAAGCAAACCTTAAAATCATCAAAGCATTTCTACATATTCTGCATCTCAGAACAAGCCTCAAGAATATTTCTAAGAATACAAATATAGGAATCATCCAAATAACTAAAATGTATAATGTCTGATATCGAATCAAAAATTACCAGGCACGTTGCACACCCATTTCACAGTAGCAGTATTCACAATAGCCAAAAGGCAGAGGCAATGCAAGTGTCCATTAATGGACAAATGGAAAAGCAAAATGTACATACAATGGAATATTATTTAGCCTTAAAAAGGAAGTAAGTCTTGTCATGCTACAATGTGGATAAGCCTTGAGGATATTATGGTAAGTGAAATAAGACAGTCACAAAAGGGCAAACACTATATTAGTTCACTTATGTGAAGTATCTAAGGTGGTCAAATTCATAACAACACAAAGTAGAATGACAGCTGCCCAAGGCTGAAAGTAAAAAGATATAATGGAGAGATACTATTAATGGGAATAGAGTTTCAATTTTGCAAGATGAAAAGGCTCTGGAGATCTGTTGCACAACCATGTAAATATACTTAACACTACTAAACTGTAAAATATATATATAAAATCAGGCATGCAAATAATTCATACTGAGGAGAAGATACAATCAATAGAAACAAACTTGAAAGTGATAGAATTAGCAGACGAAGACATCTAAACAGTAACTTAATTGTATTCTATATGTGTAGGAAGCTAGAAAAAAATAAGCATGTTAAATAGCAACATGAGAGCTATTAAAAATAAAAGATCCAAATCCAACTTCTACAGTTGAAAATACAATGTGTGAGATAAAAAGCACACTGGACTGGATTAACAGCAAATTGTACACTGTGAAGAAATAAAAAGATTAATGAACTGGAAGATATGGCAATATAAATCATCTAATATGAAAGAAACACAAAAGGAAAAAAGCCAAAAAATAATTACAGAAAAATATAATGAGTAAGCAGTAGGGCAACTTCACAGGCTTAATATATGTTTTTCTGACTTTCCAAAGAAGCAGAGAGAGGAAAGGAGACAGAAAAAAGGATTTGAAGAAATGACAGCCAAAGCTATAGTTCGACAAAAACTATAAACACACACATTCAAGATGCTCAACAAGTCCCACTGACAAAAAAAAAAAAAAGAGGAAAACTACACCAAGGCAATCAATTTGAGCAACAAATTTCTCACAACCAGTGACGAAGAAAAAAATATTTAAAACAGCTTCACACACACACACACACACACACAACATACAGATGCAGAGGCACAAAGATAAGAGTGTCAGTAGATTTCTCAATGGAAACAATGCAAACCAGAAGACAGTGGAGCAAAATCTTCAGAGAAAAGAAGACTGCCAACTCAGAATTTTTATATCCAACAAAAATGAGAGAAAATAAATACATCTTCAGACATACAAAATGCTAAATTATTCATCACCAGCAGACTCAAACTACAAGAAATATTAAAGGAAATCCTTCAAGCAGAAAGAAAATGATACAAGATAGAAAAGAAAAGAAGAACCTTTAAATATAAAAGAAATGTAATAAAGTAAGAATTTTAAAATGTGTATAAATAAATGTAATGTGAGGACAATACGGCAAATGCTAAATGTAATGAGTAAACAAGTGTTCTAGGACACACACACGAGAATGACTAATTTTAACCAGTAAGAAGATTGAGTGAAAATGAGTGAAGATTTACCCAGGAAATGATATCTGAATGGAATTTTGAAAGACAGGTAGGGTTTCAACATATGGAAATGAAGGGAAGGACATACTAGACAGATGGGAGAGCATGAGATAAAAGTACAGAGTGTGTATTGGCAAAGATAAGTGATCTTAGATGAATAGGTCATAAAATGTCAGAGTGCACTGGAGCCCAGAGGCTCCAGTGTGTGTGAGTAGACAGAACTGGAAACATCGAGAAGGCCTGGATCATCAGAGCCATGATGCTTAGTGCAAGAGCTTGGTCTTTCTGTGGGAAATGGGGAGCTGCTAAAGTCTTTTGAGCCGAGATATTTTATGTTTTGATCTGCTTTAGGAAAATAACTTTTATCAAATGTGAAGGATAGATCAAAGAAGAGAGGGAGGGAAGGCCAAAAAATAAATTCAGAAGTTAAAAAAGCAATCACAAGGAGTGGTTGAGGAAGCCCAACATAAAAAATAGAAAGGTAGGAAGGTATATGAGAATATCTCTGAGGTAGAACCTAAGGACATCTTACTTAATAGAATTTGGGATATAAGAATTAGCGAAGAACCAGGTTTACCCTAAAGACACTAACCTGGGTGGCTGAAGAAGAAATGGAGGCAACAAAAGAGAAAGAGTAGATCTGAAGAGGAGAAGAACACTGATTTGTTTTTGGAAATACCGAGTTTAAGATAATGTCCAAGTGGAAGGAATTCACAAGTTGTTGAGATACTGAACTAATTATCTGAGGGGAGTGCCAGGGTTAAAGAATGAGATTTGGAGATAATGACTGAATCCCAAGTGTCTGCAATAGCCCTAGACAGAAGTGTGTGGCCATCTCATAGAAAAGGACATCAAGAATGCCTGTATTAAAAGTGAGGGCTAGGACCCAGAAAGGAGTCAGAAGTCATCAGAAGTAGGAGGGGAGCTGGAAAGTCACCATTTTCCATGAATCAAGGAAGAAAGTAGGATCCAGGCTCTGAGCATTGTTACCATTCCCTGCCATGTCTGCCAGGTAAGCACCTTTCCCCGCTAAGGACCAACTAAGGCATCACCTTCTGTGATGCCCTCCTTGACTCCCTCACATAGACTGAATCCCTGACTCCCTTGGGCTCCTGTTACACATTGTACACACCTTTATTGTGGCACTCATAACATTATTACAATGTCTGTGCTTATATTATAATGTAATGTGTATGTGTGTCTTTCCCTACTAGATTGCGAGCTCCTAGAGTTGCCCAACACATAGGAGGATTCCAATAACATTTGTTTAATGCATGCATGCATTCCAGCTCTGTCAACTTGCACACACAGGAGCCTCCTGGCCCCAGTGTGGTCTGACATTTTATGACCTAGCCATCTAAGATCACTTATCTCTGCAACAGACACTCTGTACTTTAACTCACGCTCTCCCGTCTGTCTAGAATGTCCTTCTCTTCGTGCGTGCATTGAACAAATATTTAGCATGTGCTACTATATGTGCTAGGCACTTTACAGGTCCTACGGATGCAATGATGAACAAGACAGACAAAGATACCACTCTTGCAAAGTTTATATTCCAGCATTGAGGACAGGGATAGGAAACAGATAAAAAGTAAACAAATTAGTGACAAAATTTTATTTTATTCTGTAGTAAGTTCTGTGAAGGAAAGAGCACTGGCTGGTGTTTTGGAGTGTGCTGGGACAGAGTCTAGGTGCCAATTTAGGTTTTGTGGTCAAGGGAGGACTCACTGAGTAAGTGGTGTTTGAACCAAGGCATGAATGAGAAGAAGGCAGCCATGCAGAGTGCAGGAGCAGTTGTCCAGACAAAGGAACAGATAATGTACATTTTTCTAAAGAGAAGATACTCAAGAAACAGAAAGAAGGTCAGTGTGGCTGAAGCACAAGGACAAGGGCACATATGGAGGAAATGAAGTCAGGGAAATGAGCAAGAGCCAGATCATGGGATGCTGACATGATCTTAAAGGTAATAGTGAGGAAGGAGTTTAGATTTTTCTCTTAAGTGCTTTGCAAAGCTCCTGGATAATTTTAAGCAATGAAATGAACTAATTTTAATTTGCATTTTTAAAATACCATATTGAATGGTATGTAGAGAATTGAAAGAATGAATGAGTGGATGAATGGATGGATGGATGGATGGATTAAAGGATAGATGGGTAGATGGATCGGATGACTGGATGGATGGATGGATGGATGGATGGATGGATGGATGGATGGATGGATGAATGCATGGATGGGATGAACGGATGGATGACTGGGGTGGATGATGGATGGATGGATGGATGGATGGATTTTTGTAGAAATTTGAGGAGAAAGAATTTTGTGGAAATAAAAGTTGTAAGAAGGGTCAGAGAGAAGCATGGTACCAGTTGAGGAGAAGGAGACTTTGGAGAGTAAAAGCTCAAAGCTAAAAGAAATTATAGCTAAAACAAAGTGACAGAGGAGACCACAGAAGATGCAATCAAAGGAATGGGAGACAGATTGTACTTAGAGAGACAACAAGGAGGAACCAGAAGAGGCGATGGAAGCCTTCTCAGATGGCCTGCGTTTCTATGAGAAGTGGTTGAGACGAAATGTCAGCACTACTGCAGTGAGGAGCACATTGGTACCATGAAGCAAGAATGAGAGCAATTTGGGAAACGCAGAGGTTAGGATGGTGAGGCTGGGATGAGTTCAGTCATCACGGTTGTATGATATTTCTTTTTCCTAGTATTGCTCAGAAACCTAAGCACAAGAACTGAGAGAAAAGAAGTTAGCCTCTAGGCTTACCCAGGGGCCAGAACTGAAGACTAAGTGGTGGAGGTGAGAACATTTGTTTCAGAACGATCAACTCACAGCATATCTACTAAGCATGTTTTGTGTGTCCTGCAATGTGTCAGGTACTAAGGATACAACACCAAGTAAAACATTTTCCTTGTCCTTGGAGAACACACAGACTGGGGAGAGGTGACAGAAGTAATCATTCCTCCAGTGTGACACAGGCTGCAATGAGGGTAAACAGGGGTTCTACGGTACACATAGGAGGACCCCTAGCCAAGCCTTGAGAGTTAAGAAAGTTTCCCCAACAAAGTGACCTCTAAACTAAGAGACCAAGCGAGAGAGTCGGCCAGTAAACTGGCTGGAGGTGGAGGGCACATGGGGAACAGCTAGTGAGTGGCTGGGGAGAAGAGGCTGGAGAGGTGAACAGGGCCCATTACAAAGAGCCTCTTGCCATGCAGCAATTTTGGACTTTATGGAAGAGGGTTAAGCAGAGTAGAGTCAGACTTGTGCATAGAGATATCCTTCCGGCTACAGAGTGGACTGCAGCGAAGGAAACGCAGGAGACAAGATGGAAGTTGGTAAAAACATTCCTGACTCCATTGAGTTATAGCCTTAAGTTCAAAACAATGTCCCCCTTCCCCCACTGGGTCAACATTAGAATGTTAAAGATAAAGAAGGTAATAAAGATAAGACGGGTGTGAACCTGAATGCAGGCCTCAGAGCCCAGACAGGTGTGCAAGATACAAGAACGCTTATCTAAGACACTGATTTAACCCACTTTCCTTGTACACCTTCTCTTATAAATCAGCAGCATGGATTTCTTTCTTTTCTTTTTGTTAATTTATCATTTACAGGGACAACTAAGCATATTTTGATCTAGGAAATCAGTTTACAAAACATTCCATAGTCTTGATGCTGAGAGCGATGGATGTGACCTTGGATTTATTCCACTCCCTGAGTCCCAAATAAGCATCGCCCAGCTTTTTATGAAAACACTTTCCATAAGCTCTGCCCATGAGTCAGAATCTATGAGTGTGGGGTCCAGAAATCTGCGTTTTAAACAACCTTCTTCTAGTCATTTCCCAGGGCTACTGTAACAATCACCACTAGCTGAGTGACTGAACATGACAGAAATTTATTGTCTCTTAGCTGGAGAGTCCAAAGGTCTGAAATCAAGGTGTCAACAGGACCACGCTCCTCTGCAGGCTCTAGGGAAGGATGCCTTCTTGTCTCTCTCCCACCTTCTGATGGTGGCCACAGATCTTGGCATTGCTTGGCTTGTAGACAGCTCACTTCAGTCTCTGCCTCTGCCTTCACGGGGTGCTCTCCCTGCAGGTCTCTGTCCGTATCTTCCTCTTCTCGTGAGGACACCAGGCATTGGGTTAGGGCCCGCTATAATCCACTTTGACCTCATCTTGGTTAGATCTGTGAAGACCCTGTCTCCAAACAAGGTCACATTCATAGGTGGTGGGTTTGGAATTCAACATGTCTTTAGGAAGACACAGTTCAATCCACTGCAGTTCCCAAGTGAGTTTCATGGCACTTGAAGTTTACAACATTGTCACTGCTCTGGGAACTAGGATGAGATCCTATTTATGGCCCAAGAGTGAACGCAAGAGTTCACACAGTCACACAGCATCCCGTTAGGCTGGGGTTCCACCACCTGGTCTGATCTGGGGGAGAACGGGGTGTGGGCAGGAGGAACACTCTAGAACACACTCTGGGGGACACATGCAAGGGTCCTGGACTCCACGTCTCAGCTCAAGCCATCCAGCTTCCCAGCGGGATGTGCAGCTCGCTTTTCCGGAGGCAGCATCACAAAGAATCCACACGACAAACAACAAACATGAAATTTTTACCTGAAGCTTGAAACCAGAGGTGGAGATCTTTTTCATCATGATGCAGGCTGCCTGTACTATCAACCTTCCTCTACAGTTCTGCCTGATTTAAGTGGACCAAAGCTGTAAGCAATCACGATGACATTTTCAGGGAGTAGCTGTTCTTGCACCTTCTGGGGTCAGGCAGCCTGATTCAAACCCTGGCTCTGCCACGTACTGAGCAATCTTAGACAATGTACATAAGCCTCAGTTTCTTCATCTCTAAAATGGGCCTAATAATTGCAACTACTGGGGAGAATTAAATGAGATGATACAAATTAAATGAGATGATACAAATGAGAGATATAGCCATCATCACCGCCACTGTTGCTGACACACTTGTAGCTGATGGAGGCTGACTTCTGGGGTTCCAGCATGAAGCCTCATTCCCCCATAGGACTATGTAGCTTGCAATCTGATGAACCGACAAACCAAAGCTTTCCTCTGATATTGATGAATCAAGTAAAAACAATCTTGAGGCAATGCAGTGTGTTTTTTTAGAGAAGACGTCTTCCTAAACCAAAGCACCAGATGTTCCCTTGGGAACACAGAGAAATGGCCCGGCCTTGGCAGAAATGTCCGTTTTACTCTCGGTAGCCTACTTAACATTGTTATTTATTGAGAAGTGTTATTAAATGCCCCATGAAATGTAATAAGTAATATGATTTACTCACACATATTTTAAAAATCACTGTGTTGCTTTATAAAAAGGAGATGACTCCTAGGGAATTCTCTCTTCTCCCCAAACCCGTAAGAATCCAATCAGCACATTCCCAGGTCAAAAAAATAGAAGCTGGACGGAAAATCACCGTTCTGATCCAGAAACATCAGGTTGCAAAGGCTTGGGGTTTGTTTGTTTGCTTGTTTAAAATCACATGGGTCAGACATGTGTGAAATTTATATAGAATGAAAGCAGAATGGCCCCTCAGCACCATTTCCACATGGGCTGCTGTGGGTGTTATTATTCTGTTGACTCGCTGCATCATCAATCATAAAAATCAAAACTGACACGTCAGACAAAGGGCCAAGGTCTCCCAGAAGGCCTGCATCTCGGTCCTTTTAACATTGCCATCCACGTCACAGCAACGTGGCCTCTGCTATCAGAACAACATGAGAGGACCTAAATCATCTTTTTGCAAACAGAGGAATCACCTACTCTGTTTTCTACCCACATTTCAATGACCCACTTTCTGTTGGGGGCAAGATGAAAGCCGGGTTACACAACGCCACAGATGTTTATTTCCCTTGTTGATGTTTGCTCAAAACAACGCACCCTTATGGAAACGAGGCTGCCTGTAGATGCCAATGCTCTACAACCAGAGATCCCAGCTCTCAGCCAGCACACACATGAACCCCTGGAATTGTCAGGGTGTTTGTGAAGTTCTTCTTGTCTATGGCACTGTGCTGGGCACCAGGCAAAGCAAACGGGGTCTGTGTGCCCTCTGCACTTTACGGGCTTATAACAGAATGCTGCGGATACTCACGTACACAGTCAGCTGCCAGGCATGTGGTCCTAAGGATAAAATAGGGACATGGATGTTACGTGCATTCTTTGTCATTTCATTCCACTATTGTCACGTGTATACACCCTCTGCTCCTTGTGCACGCCCCTACCCCCCACCCTTGCTTCAATCCAGTGATCCCTAAGGAGAGCTCTTGAGGCCAAGTAGCAGTTTGCCATGATTCACGCAAACATGCAAAAGGTGGATAATGCGTTAGTGCAAATCCACTGAAGAGATTTTACTCAAGGCAATAATCAACTTTTCACTAAAGAAAATTCCCTGGAGGGTGAATGGCAAACCAGAGGAGAGCAAGAACAGAAGTAAAAGGACCCCAGGGTGAGCTGTCAGCCTGATCCCAAGGAGACATCACAAAGCCCCGGACCGAGGGGCGGCAAAGGATGGAGAGATGGGCTGAATCCTGGAGAGGCGCAGATGGGTTCTTGGGGATAGTCTGGATGTGGAGTGAGTGTTTTGCTGGTTCAAAGATTGCTAGGCAGTATGTAAGCAAGAGATGACCGCATCCACATCACTGCGTGTTCTAAGAAGCTCCTGGGCATAGTGTGTGAGAGGGAGGGAGAAGTGGCTTAAGAATTGGAGTGTGCGACTCACAGCGCTTCCCACATGGTGTACATATAAATATTGCTCTCTGATGTGCAGCTGCAGCTGCTCCTTCCAGCACCTGGCTCTGTTTGTCACCCAGCCCCAAACTCACTCTTGCAGGCTGGTTCCCAGGGCCACCCTCCGCCTCTGCTTGCTTCAGGCCTCTCTACGGCCACAGCACCCACTGGGCTTCAGGTGGTCTGAGGGCTTGTCCTCTCCCTGGCTGGCCTTTCATCCCTCATTCCGGTCCCAGCGCTGCCCTGCATGGAAGGGCTTGTGCCGCAGTCCGTAGGATTTCAGACGGTGACTCCCTGTGCAGGCAGGCTCATGGGGTCCCTGTGCTTGCCGCAGGGCAGAGCCTCAGCCAGTAGAGCGGTGGGAGTGAGTCCTGACGGTTGGCTCTGTTCTTTGGTCACCATTTGCTGAATGCCTGCCATGTACAACTCCTTACACTGGCACAATACATACAGGACACACTGAGGCACGAGTGTACAAAACACGGCAGGAGAGAGGCACCGACTAGACGGGGGGAGAAATGCAAGACCAGCGTGCGGCCTAGACACTGGCTCACAGCATGAAGCACACTTCTCATGGCTCACATGCAATTTTCAGGGTTCAAATTTTCAGGAACTTTTGAAGCCTGTGGTTAAGCCAGGAATAGACTGACGTCAGTCATGATGACAGCATTTACACTATGGAAATGAGCAAATCTTACCCATCAGGCCTCTCCCATCCCAACGTTTCCACCTCCTGGACAGCTGCAGTGAGACTCAGCGGTCCTCACCCCTTCTCCTCCTATTTCTGGGACCCCTTGTGGAGAATATAGGACACCAGCCCACATTATCATGGACTTGGGTAAATGCTGTGCTAAATCTTGGGTTAGATTTGGAGCTTGATGCTGTGAACAGCAGAGGGATTGGAATATGGGGGTCCTAGCTTCCTGCTCGCCTACTCTCAGCGATACAGGTATGGGGGAAGGTCAGCTCTACAGCTACAGATGGTGAATAAGACATGGCTGGGGCCGGGCACGGTGGCTCACGCCTGTAATCCCAACATTTTGGTAGGCCGAGGCGGGTGGATCGCCTGAGCTCAGTAGTTTGAGACCAGCCTGGCCAATATGACGAAACCCTGTCTCTACTAAAAATACAAAAATTACCTGGGTACGGTGGTGGGCGCCTGTAATCCCAGCTACTCAGGGGGCAAGGCAGGAGAATCACTTGAACCTGGGAGGCAGAGGTTGCAGTGAGCCAAGATCACACCACTGCACTCCAGCCTGGGTGACAAAAGCAAAACTCCGTCTCAAAAAAAAAAAAAAAAAAAAAAAGAGACATGGCTGGGACATGACAGCCCAGGAGGAAACTGAGGCAAGGCAGGAAGGAGTACCTGGAGCCAGGGTGTCCACTGGCTTCCAGCACACAGCTACACGCCTTGGGCATGGAATGGGATAGCTCCATGCCTGGGCCTCCTAATTTGTAAAATGAGGATCCTAACAGATTGTCAGGACTAAGGTTGTAATGCGACGAACGTTATGACAGAGCCGGTTCCTGCCGCAGTCACTGCCCATCCATTTTGTCACTTGACCTGCCCAACATCCTCACAAAAGAAGCAGGAGAAAGGAGCAGAGACTCCCCTGAGTCATTTCCTCCTTTTCCTCTTCTCTGAAAATCCCAGTCATTTTTTAACCCATGACTAGATGGGGCTTCCAGAAACTCTCAGCCAGGAGTTCCCAAACCCGATCAGTCATTGGAATCCTCTGGAAACTCCTCAGAACACAGATTCAGGCTCACCAGATAAGAATACCTTGGCGGGGCCCAGGAATGTGCATTTTTAAGCTCCCTGGGGAAATTGCTACTGACCTGGACTGGGGAAACCCCCGCCCCACGGCGTGCAGGCTCCAGGTGCAAGTCACCAGAACAGTCAAGGTGGTCGGCGTCTGGAGATCTCAGACAGGGGTAATCCCTTTATTTAGAGGGTTTTTAAAATCTTGAAATCAGGAGATCTTTGCAATAAACAACGTGCGTGCCTCCTTGCAAAGTAACGTAAACCAATAACAGGCTCCAATAATGTTATTTTTAAAAGGCTTTAAATAACTTTTTCAATGCACAACAACCCACTTAACCAGACTTAATTCATTTTATGGCCAGTTCTAAAGCTGAACCACTCGTGTTCCGAGATCATCACTGAACCAAATGGAGCCATTTCATGTCACCGCCACACAGGCCACTTGCTCTGTGACATTAAACCAATAGATGCCACATGGTGCAGGCCAGAAAGAGTATTATTTGCGTCTCTCCCTTCACTCCCTCAGTGGCAAGCACTGCCCTAATAGAAATCCCCATATTCTTGACTGTGTCTGTTTCATGCACCAAAAGAAAAAAAAAAAGTTCTTCATCTGAGCCTCTGGCTCCTGGCAAACGTGGAGATAGGTTCAGCTGATGTGTTTTTCCCGATAAGTTCGTGTTACAGGCTTCACAATGGTGACCTCAAACCCACATTGCGATGGACAGCAGTTCAGCCAACGCACCGAGCTCGATAGCCCACTGCCTGCCTTTTAATTAAAATTCCAAGTTGGTGTTTTTGTTTTCAAAGGAAGGATGGAGCCCATCAAGGTCACTCGGTGCAGCCAGGCGCTGCTGGGAAGAATGCCTCGCCGCATATTTACACTTCAGCAGCTCCTGGGAGGCAGCACGCTGCCGCAGGAAGGATTTCGAACAACTTTCAGAATGGTGTCCAGATATAAATAGCCGCTATGGCATGATATATTCTAGCAAGAAAGACTGGAACAAAAGTAGGTTATTGACTGGCAGAAGCCTGCCTGCCAGTGGGCACTGGAGCCTCCGGGACTGGGCTCTTTCCAGCTATATTTAGCATCCACATGAATGTACTGCCTGCCGAACAATGCCCTCTACAAGAGCCACATGAATCAGAGGAGGAAAGATTACTCAAATGTACGAAGCAATCACGGGGAGAAGCCCCTGGGTACAATCACTGTGATAAATACCTTGTTAAGCCCCCTGCCCATCCCCACCTTATGCTTCCTGTTAACAAGAGGGGTCCATTACTGAGCGCCGCTCCTTCCCAAAGGAGAAGCCATCTGCATTGAGGAGCTGTGCGGCAATCTGGGCCCAATCCAACCTGGCAAAGCCATTCTTAGAATTAAAGAGATGGAAGAGCCCGCTAAACAAGCACGCTCCCTCCCTGGATTTTTGAGGATGATCATTTTGTTCTTTTCAATCGCAAAATCTTTTTTTTTTTTTTTTTTTTTTTTTGCGAGGGGGAGGTCTTTTTGTTCTTTGCAATCGCAAAATCATTAAATACAGAAGCAAAGAGGTTTTCATGTTTGCTTCTTGACACAATTTTTTATGTAAAGAATTGTCAGGGAGCGGCCAGGCGCAGTGGCTCATGCCTGTAATCCCAGCACTTTGGGAAGCCCAGGCAGGTGGATCGCGAGGTCAGGAGATCGAGACCATCCTGGCTAACACAGTGAAATTCCATCTCTACTAAAAACACAAAAAATTAGCCAGGTGAGGTGGCGGCGCCTGTAGTCTCAGCTACTCAGGAGGCTGAGGCAGGAGAATGGCGTGAACCCGGGAGGCGGAGCTTGCAGTGAGCCCAGACTGTGCCACTGCACTCCAGCCTGGGCCACAGAGCAAGATTCATTCTCAAAAAAAAAAAAAAAAAAAAAAAAAAAAAAAAAAAAAAATGCCAGGGAGCAATCCTGGCCAGGTGTGGTGGCTCATGCCTACAATCCTAGCACTTTGGGAGGCCAAGGCGAGTGGATCAGCTGAGATCAGGAGTTCAAGACCAGCCTGACCAACACGGCGAAACCCCATCTGTACTAAAATAGAAAAATTAGCTGGGTGTGGTGGTGGGCACCTGTAGTCCCAGCTACTGGGGAAGCTGAGACAGGAGAATGGCTTGAACCCAGGAGGTGGAGGTTGCAGTGGGCTGAGATCGTGCCCCTGGAATCCAGTCTGGGCGACAGAACGAGACTCCATCTCAAAACAAAAAAAAAGAATTGTCAGGGAGTCATCTTTTGTTGGACTGTGTTCCCTGGTTCCGGGGTCAAAGATGAGGAGCCCTTGCATGCTTTGAACTCCCCATTTTGAAAATGTAAGTGAAAGGACACCCCCCCGATAGAAGAGCAAGCTGGGCCACATGAGAGGCAGTGTTGGGTCTTGCATCAAGAGATGGCACCAAGGGCAGTACGCTGCCTGGACAGGAAACCAGATCATTACCTCCTTGATTCTGGCTCCCGGTGGGACAGCTGATCCCATGGTGGGCACACAGTGTCATGGCTAAGAATAAATCTAATATCAGCTCCATCACTTACTGACTCCATGATCCTGGGCAAAATCCTCCAGTTCTCCCAGCCTCTGCTTCCTCATCTGCAAAATAGGCATAAGAAGAGACCCCACCAGGAGGAGCTACTGCAAAAATAAATGAGAAAATGCAAGTTGAAAAGCACTTATTGCAGTACCTGGCACATAGCGAGTGCTCAGGGAATATTAGCCATTATTTTGACAGACGTTGAGGATTCCTCAAACTCTGCCTGCATCTTCCCCAAGTCAGAGAGGATGCAGGGGTAGACAGGTGAGATCAGGGCTCTCCTGCCAGTTTGCCACTGGGAGGGAGTACCATTCGTTCATTCAAATGTGAATTGAGTCCCTCCTGTGCAGTAAGTATTCTATGAGTGGGCATCGTGTCTGTGCCTTTGTCTTCCCTTGTACGAAGTAGAATTAGGTCTCTGACTATGTTCAAAGATTATAATTACATAAATCCAATCGACTAATTGGCTTATTACATGCACACAGATCATTTTCCTTTTTCATGGTGATAATGTGAATATCATTCATGGCACACAATTTTCAGAAATAAACCGAGCCTGAGAAACATTAACGTAATTGGACAAAGCAAAAACCTTTCATATATTAAGTAATACAGACAGACTGGAAATAAGCTATTTTTCCCTGAAACTCCAGTGTCTTTTAACCACTTGGAGCAAGATGTCACTATTGAATGGAACAGTGCTAAAAAGTGGTGAGAAAGGGTCTTTTGCAGATGTAAGTATTACTGTAACCTAATGTGATAAGATCTAAATAATAGAGAACAAAGGGGTGCCTCCACACTCCCTGAAGACAATGGAACTGGCTCCCAACTCTTCAGCTTCGTCAGGCTGTGAGTCACTCCGAACAAATCACTTCACCTCTGCAGGCTTTCATTTCTTCGTCTGTGAAAACGCAAATAATGACACCTAACTCCAAGGGTTTTGTGAAATTTCACTGAAGGAACCTGGTGCTTAGCGATGTGGGACACAGGAAGGAGAGACCCTCCTATCCCTGGGAAATACCCCTCCCCCATCCAGTCTCTACCTGCGTCTCTCAACAGGAAAGTGAGAAGTTTCAAGCAACGCCAGTCACAGGTGGCCCCTACCCTCCTGTGTACCCCATTGTCTCTACATAGATGGACTCAGATTGCTAGGAACATTAAAGCAGGGTTTGAATTTTACTTCTGCCCTCACCCCTCTACTGAAACTCGGCAAGACCTTCTAATCTCTGAAGCTAATGACCTTTGGCCAGGATTCATTTTCCTCCCTCTTTTTGCAGCGTTTGACACTGGCTGATTTCCATCTTGAAATCCTTTTCTCTTTTGGTTTCTATGATATGACACTGCTCGAAGTTTCCTCCTACCTCTCCAATACTTTCCCTCTAAGTCCTCATTATAGGCTCCACTTGTCGCTCTGATTCATAAATATGCACCACCCCAGCATTTCTAGACCTCTTCTTCTCCTTCTGGGTTCATTCCTTTCATCAATTTTATTCATTTCCATGGCTTCAACTCTCTCTTCACATCTCTCTTTCTAAGACCAAATCTTTATCTGTGGTCCTGACATCTTTTCCTAATCCTACAACAGGTGGTTGAGCACTCAAATGCCTATAGGGGCCAGGCAGGTAATATAGTAATATAAATAACAAGAACAGCCTGGACCGAAGAGGATTATAGGGAGCAGTGGGGACTGCAGCCAAGTGGAGAGCATGTAGTTCACTCACAATTCCACCCTTGTAGTTTTGTAGGAATGAGGGCCCAGTAATTCCAAAGCTTGATATTTTTCAAGAGAAATCATAAATGCAGCTATAATAAGCAATTAACCTTCAACAAATTCAACTTTTAGATGTGCAGATCAACCTCATGCAGGGCAAATTGCACCTAAAAGCCAAATGTGGCTCATGAGCAACTAATTTACCTTATCTTTATAGTCTCACAAGTTTAACTGCCCATGTTATGCCTTATTGTAAAGTCTTGCTGGAACTTCAAATTTCTTTTTTTTTTTTTTTTTTTTTTTTTTTGAGATGGAGTCTCGCTCTGTCGCCCAGGCTGGAGTGCAGTGGCCGGATCTCAGCTCACTGCAAGCTCTGCCTCCCAGGTTCACGCCATTCTCCTGCCTCAGCCTCCCGAGTAGCTGGGACTACAGGCGCCCGCCACCTCGCCCGGCTAGTTTTTTGTATTTTTAGTAGAGATGGGGTTTCACCGTGTTAGCCAGGATGGTCTCGATCTCCTGACCTCATGATCCGCCCGTCTCGGCCTCCCAAAGTGCTGGGATTACAGGCTTGAGCCACCGCGCCCGGCCCGGAACTTCAAATTTCATATGTTCAAACCCACCATAATCTTCCCTAAGCCAGCTCTTCGTACTCACGCCTATAATTCAGATGTTGCCAAACCCATTCCCACAAGTATACAGGTTTGAAACTTCCACATCATCTTTGACTTATTCACTTCTACTCTCCACTGACCAGTTCTGCTTCATCAACTTTGCAATATGCGTCTTGAGTCTAAAAGCTCCATTATATGCTCACCGACATCATTAATTCTCCACTGCAATATTACAGTAGGGCTTCCTGGTCTCCCCATTTTCTCTTTTTCCCCTTCTTAATCCATCTACATATTACTGACCACCTTCCTAAAATACTCCCTTTCATGTAACTCCTCCGCTCAGGAGCTTCACAGCTTCCTATCAACCTATCAGCATGAAGTTTAGTGTAGATCCTTCTCAACCTGGCATTCAAGATCTTGCAAACTCAGATACTACCAGTTGTTCTTTAATATACATTCTCTCATGGCATGAACCCGGGAGGCGGAGCTTGCAGTGAGCCGAGATCACGCCACTGCACTCCAGCCTGGGTGACAGAGCAAGACTCCGCCTCAAAAAAAAAAAAAAAAATATATATATATATATATACACACACACACACACATTCTCTCCTTCTATGGTAATAGAACTACCAGTGATTTGCCAGGAACACAGACACGTAAAGCACAGAGTCTGTTTCCCAGCCTCTCTTGCAGCTAGGCATGGCTGTGTGACCACATTCTAGTCAATGGAATCGACATAAAGTTTTACATGGCTGTTCCTGTAAACCTTCTGTAATAGATAAGACATGCATGCCACTTCCTCCCCTTCTTTTTTGTCCCTTTCTTCATTCTGATGTCTAAAATATGATTATATTAGTCAGGGTAATTCAGAGAAGCAGAAACAGTTAAATATAAATATATACAAAAGGAGACTTATTATAGGAATTGGCTCACGCCACTCTGGAGGCTAAGAAGTCCCAAAATCTGCCATCTGCAAGCTGTAGAGACCCAGGAAAGCCAGTTGTGTAATTCAGCCCAAGTCCAAAGGCCTGAGAACCAGGGGAGCCAATGGTGTGAGTCCCACTCCAAGGCAGAGGGGCTGAGAAGGAGGGTACAGGCCTTGGTGTAAGTCTTAAGGTCCAATGGTCCAAGAACCAGGAGCTCCATTGCCCAATGGTGGGAGAAGAGGGGATGTCTCAACTCCACCTTTGTGTTCTATTTGGGCCTCAACAGAACAGACAACGCCCAACCACACTGGTGAGAGCGGATCTTCTCTCTTCAGTCAATGATTCAAATGCTAGTGTCTTCCAGAGACGCACCCAGAGGTGATGCCTTACCAGCTACCTAGGCATTCCTTAGCCTAGACAAGTTGATGCCTAAAATGAACCAGCACAATCTTGGACCATCAATTAAAGACCCACACTGTAGAGCAACAAGGTAGAAGAAAGGTCCCTGATACAAGAAGCACCATTCCAGCCTGGACCTGCTGGGCTTCACATATTTATATCTTAAGTCATGGTTGCTTTTGGTTTTCTGCCACTCTTAGCCAAACCTTATTCTCACTAATATAGATTCCCCCTAACCTACCTCTTCCCACTCCCCTAACCATATCGTATCAATTATTCAAACTGTTCTCCAATATGCACCTGCTTTTCTGCCTCTCTGTCTTTTCTCATACTACATCTGGATTGCTTTTCTCTCATTGAAATTCTATCCCTCTCTTAATATCCATCTCAAATCTCATTTTTCGCTTTCATAAAAACTTTTTTCTTCCCTCTAATAGCCATGATCTCTCTCTCCCTCTTTCTCAATCCCTCTCCCTCTCCCTCTCCCTGAGAGGCATTTTGTCTGTTTCTCTTTCTTCTCTTGCACATATGTACCCTAACACGTGCTCGTACACACACAGCCAGCATGACGCCCCAACATTGCTGGCCTGTGTGTGTTGAACAGAGTGGGTTCATGATACAATTTGTAGAACTGAATAGAGAAAAGTCACCCACAAGGGAACAGCAAGCAGCTAAGGAGTGGGTACAGAGGAAGTTCCTGCAGGTCTTAGAATGTCTGGAGACAAGGGCGGTGTTGAATAGGCTTCCTGTACGTCTGTGAGCTGGAGCTGTTGGATGCACCCGCTGGCAGAGCCATCTCTACATCCCTTCTTAGAGCAACAGCATGGACTCCTGCCTCGCCACGGCTCTCCCTCAGTCTTGCTCCTTCCCACTAAACCCTGGGCAAGGATAGCCCTGGCATTAACCACTAGATCATCAGACCGTTTCGATTTTGCATTTGATCAGGCACACGTTTTACAACTTTTCATTAGGGCAAACCTCTGCTGCACCCTAAGATCCACACACCCTTCCAGATTTTTCTTTTGGAAACTGCTCTGAATGACAATTATTAGAATAGCTTGGCTTGGCAGAGGGTCCAGGTTAGGATTACATGACATATGGCCCTGTTGGATATAAGCCACACTTCTCAGATTATCCAGGGGGCTGGTCTCGGTGCCCATGAGCTACTTACCTAAGAACCCCCTTTGCCTCTTCTCACCGGAGAACTTTGACAAAAGATGACATTTGAATATAAATAGCAAAGAATGGAGTGGGAAAGAAGACGGAAATATCCTCTCCAGGCTCCAGGTTACTCTGGGGCTGAGGCTGCCAGGCAGTCAGATGATCTCCCCAATGTCTCTCCCGGGTGACATATGTTCTCTCAGGAACTGTGGGCTCTTCAGCCGTCTGGGCAGGAGGCTCGCACCATCTCTGAAAACAGAGCTGCTTGCTCCTGCCTCTGTCCTCCCAAACGCACACCTTTAGATTCCTAACCCTGGGTTAGTGCTGAGGGTCCCACAGACAGGAAGAAAGGAGAGAGCATCCGTGTCACAGGCTGGGTGCATGGTGAGGACAGGAAGAACAGGGCAGAAGAGGCAGGAGTCGGGAAGGGGAGAATGGGGAGGAGCTGGCCTCCCTGTAAGACACTGAGTGTGGCCTGCCCAAAGCTGCTTCTCACTTCTTGAAGCCTCTGTTCCCAGCCATTGATCCCACCGTCATCACAGACGCAGAGAACATTTATCCAGGCACATTCAAAGGGACTAATTTAGACAAAGACCTTCGGTTGGACCTTGAGTTTATTGCTTTTTTTTTTTATCCTTTGCTTTTACTATTTTTTCTATCCTTCTTTTCATGCACTACTTTTAACTTTATTCTTTGTTTTTATTAACTTAACATTTCAAGCGATTTACCTATATATTTTTTAAAGTGTCCAGCAGCATCTTATGGTGCCTCTAAGATGTCCTAGATCTGGGGTCAGCAAACTTTTTCTGGAGAGGGCCACATAGTAAATATGTTTAGGCTTTGCAGGGTTTATGGTGTCTGTCGCAGTTACTCTGCTATTGCTGTACGAAAGCAGCTATAGACAAGACGTAAACAAATGAGCATGCCTGTGTTCCCATAAAACTTTATTTACAAAAACAGGCAGCAAGCAGATTTGGCCTGGAGGCTGTAATTCGTCAACCCCTGCCTTAGATCCAGAACCAGAGCAGATATGAAGAACCCAAGAAAAACAGCTTCAGAAAGAGCCAAGTAAGTGAACAAATCTCACTGTCCTTTCAACCAGGCACCCATTCCTATTCCCAAGCTTCCGGTTCCTGGTGCTAGGATCATGGGGCCTCTTTGCTGACGTCTGAGTCTCTTAGTAACCATATTTTTTGGTCTTCAATAATCACCCAGAAACCCTGCTGGTCAGACTGTGAACTGAACTTTCTCATTCTCATTCTTTACTAGCACTGATCCTATACACACCCTAGTTTTCATCTCCACTCAACATCAGATTATGAGACTTCTTTCCAGACAAAATGCTAAAGAGAGCATAAGGCATCTAAAATGTATCCATGAGTCAGGCGAGGTGGCTCATGCCTGTAATCCCAGCACTTGGGAGGATCACTTGAGCCCCAGGAGTTCAACACCAGTCTGGGTGATATAGCAAGGCCCCATCTCTGCAAAAAAAAAATTAAACATTAGCCAGGCATGTTGGTGCACACCTGTAGTTCCAGCTACTCTGGAGGCTGAGGCAGGAGGATCCCTTGAGTACAGGAGTTTGAGGTTATCGTAAGCTAATTGCACCACTGCACTCCAGCCTGAGTGACAGAGAGAGACTGCAAAAGAGGGGAAAAAATGTATCCCTGATCTTATAAAAGGCACCCCAGAGGAGGGAGCATATGAGCTGAGTCTTTGCTGGGCAGAGAAGGAAAAAGTACATTTCAGGTAGAGGGGGGAAAACGACTAAATGGAAAACTGACATGATCAGATTTTAATTTTAGGAAGGTAAATGGTTTCAATATGCAAGGAAAGAGTTGGGCAGGACTAGAGGAAAGGAGACAAAACAATAGGCTGTTACAAGAGCCCAGGCAAGCGAGGATACAGATCCAATGAAGGCAGTGGTAACAGAGCTGGGATGTCATCTCACACATGAACAGTTTCTACTATAATACTGACAGAACTGAGTGATCCACTGAATATGGGCAGTAGGAGAGAGGAGAGCAGGGTTAGGTAGTACTTGGGTTAGGATTAGAGAAGGGTTTGGGCTAGAATTAAGGCTATCACTGGTTTACTCCCCATTTGAAAACATGATTCAAAAGATTCTCATAACCCGTCATAATTCACCCCTTCTAAAACACATTCCTTTTCCCATGTTAATATCTCTAATTATAGGAGGTATCTTCGAACATTCTTTGTGTCTTAGTTGAATTGGCAGTATATTTTATCTCCGAGTGATAGCAGCACAACTAACCATTGTGGATTTTCAAATCGCTGGCATCTTGGATTTTATGAAATGAGTGAATATGTTCAAAACACAATAGAAAATCAAATGATTCGGCCGGGCGCGGTGGCTCACGCCTGTAAGCCCAGCACTTTGGGAGGCTGAGGTGGGCGGATCACAAGGTCAGGAGATCAAGACCATCCTGGCTAACACAGTGAAACCCCGTCTCTACTAAAAATACAAAAAAAATTAGCAGGGCGTGGTGGCAGGCGCCTGTAGTCCCAGCTACTTGGGAGGCTGAGGCAGGAGAATGGCGTGAACCCGGGAGGCGGGGCTTGCAGTGAGCCGAGATCGGGCCACTGCACTCCAGCCTGGGCAACAAAGTCAGACTCTGTCTCAAAAAAAAAAAAAAAGAAAGAAAGAAAATCAAATGATTCGCATTAGGCCAGAGGGAGCAGAGCCACCACTGATGTGTACTGTTTGTTAATCGTGTTTTAAACAGCAGATATTTTAAATCTTGTATTTTAAAGCTTGCAGAGACTATGAAGTGCTTCCTTGAAGAAAAGCTAATCAAACTCACTTACGGGTTCAGGAGAAACTACAGAGGGTCAGGTAGTTACCTCGGCAGTGTTCAGGCAACAACAGGTAAGAACACGTAAAACTTAAACAATAAAAACGGAGGTGGATTCTCAAAAACAAAACAAAACAAAACATAAAAAACACCAAAAATGTAGTTCTTAAAAAGAGAAGGTAAAAAATGCAACAGAAAGCATAGGAGTAAACTATGACACAAGAGTTGTTATGGGAATTTAGTTCAGGAATATATCAAGCAAGTGAATTTGGTAAACAAAATAGCTATTTTTAAAATAACTTGTGACTCATTATCAACCTAATGTATGATTTGAGTTCATTCAAATAGGTCTTTTGTTGTTGTTCAAACTGGACCGCGTGAGTATCTAATAAACAGTGTCATGTGAATATGTTAATTGCCTAAATCCGGAATAGGGCTAGAAATCCTAAAAGGTGCCTAAAGAAAAGAAACTAAAGTCTCCCTCAACAAGAATTCTGTTTTCCTGCTTCTAGGCCGCACATGTAGATGAATATAACCGCCTCCCATTGGGAATCCCTGACTCTGGTCTTACCTGATCCAACGTATGCCTCATACCTCTACCACCCTGATTCTTCTTAAATACCATTTTCACATCGCTGTTGTACTCCAAAACCCTTAACAGCTTCCTAGTGCCTCACAATTACTGTCTAAACATTTCTGCGTGACTTGTAAGGCCCCTGATCTGGTCTACGTAGCTGACCCAAATTCCCACTCTTTCTTTCCTTGTGGCCTCCACTACCAACAGCTAATCTCAGTCTATCATCTGTACCTTTTCTAAGATATTTTTCTCCCAAACTGATATACCCCCTTTAAAACTCCTGCCCATCAAGGTCCACTCTTTCAGGATCTTCCCCCAACGCAGTCAACAGGTCATTCAGAATGGTCGCGGTACTCAGAGCTCCCGGTGACACACACTTTTATGAAACCAGCCCTGGGGCTACAGCAGTCCCAAGGGGCTACTTCTGCATGGTGACCATGCTCCATATGACCGAGACCCTTAGGCCAGAGCTGATTGGATAAGGGTAGGCTCCTAACCTAGGCCGACAGTCAACAGGCTGGCCAGGGTCCCATGAGCTTGCCAGATGTGAAAGTTCTGCTTAAAAAAGGACGATGAAGTATACCCAGACCGATGGGATCCCCTCGCTTGGAAACCTCTGCAGAAGACACAGACAGCAGGAGTCCTTCCAGGAGCAGGCGTGGAAACATCAGCGAGCAGTCAACACTCACAGCAGAGCCTGAGAGGGGAGTCCAGACCCTGCTGCGCCAGGCCACAAGACTGCCTTGTAACTAGAATGCTTTTGCATCTGGGACGGCCTCCCAATTCTAGTTTCCATGGGGCCATGTATAACACTGTTTTCATTTTCCCTAGGAACCCTGTCTGAAGGACATTTTCTGGGATCTTGTGAAGCCTGATGACTGAGATTCCTGTTTCCCATGCATATCCGTACAATATCTAAGGGAAACTGAATAAGTATTAATTCCATAAAATAAACAAACCTGATGCACACATTGACCTTCACTGTTCCCTGTTCCCTGAATGTCTACAGCATTTCCAGCCTGAGCCCATGCAATCTGGCACTTGTTTGTAACATCTTCTAAAAGTCTCTGACCTTGCATATGCTTTAATTTTGCTTCCCAACAGATTATATGCTTCCTTAGGGCAGGGTTCACAGTTCATGTTTCTTTTTTATTTCTTATCACATAATGACCTTAAATAAGGTATTTAACCTCTCCAAGCATCAGTTTTCTCATTTTCAAAATCGGAATAACAATAGTACCTACTACTTAACAGGTTAATCATGAAGAATAAATGAGAACACGTCTATAAAGCAATTGACTTACTGCATGGCATACAATAGGTGCTCAATAAGTGCTGCTGGTGATGATACTGATGGTGGTGGTAGTACTGATAGTGGTGGTGGTTGTGATGGTAGTGGTGTTGGTGCTGGTGCTGCTGGTGGTGGTGGTGATGGTGATGTTGGTAATGGTGGTAATGGTGATGGTGGTGGTCATGGTGGTGGTGGTAGTAGTGATGGTGGTGGTAGTGATGGTGCTGATGCTGGTGTTGGTGCTGGTGATGGTGATGGTGGTGATGGTGGTGGTGATGGTGGTGATGGTGGTGGTGGTGGTGGTAGTGATGGTGGTGATGGTGATGGTGGTGGTGATGGTGGTGGTAGTGGTGATGGTGGTGGTGGTGGTGACGGTGCTGCTGCTGGTGTTGGTGCTGCTGCTGCTGGTGGTGGTGGTGATGGTGATGTTGGTGATGGTGGTAATGGTGATGGTGGTGATGGTGGTGGTGGTGGTAGTAGTGATGGTGGTGGTAGTGATGGTGCTGATGCTGGTGTTGGTGCTGGTGCTGGTGGTGATGGTGATGGTGGTGATGGTGGTGGTGGTAGTGATGGTGGTGATGGTGGTGGTTATGGTGATGGTGGTGATGGTGATGGTGGTGGTGATGGTGGTGGTGGTGGTGGTGATGGTGCTGATGCTGGTGTTGGTGCTGGTGGTGGTGGTGGTGGTGATGGTGGTGATGGTGGCAGTGATGGTGGTGGTGGTGGTCATGGTGGTGGTGGTGATGGTGGTCATGGTGGTAGTGGTGATGGTGGTGATGGTGGTGGTGGTGGTGATGTGATGATGGTGGTGATGATGGTGGTGATGGTGATGGTGGTGATGGTGGTGATGGTGGTGGTGATGGTGATGGTGGTGATGGTGGTGGTAGTGGTGGTGGTGGTGGTGGTGGTGATGTGGTGGTGGAGATGTGATGGTGGCGATGGTGCTGATGGTGGTGATGGTGGTGGTGGTGGTAATGGTGGTGGTGGTGATGGTCATGGTCATGGTCATGGTGATGGTGGTGGTGGTGGTGTGATGGTGGTGATGTGATGATGGTGGTGATGGTGATGGTGGTGGTCGTGACGGTGGTGATGTGACGGTGGTGAGGTGGTGATGGTGGTGATTGTGGTGGTGGTGGTGGTAGTGGTGGTGATGGTGGTGGTGGTGATAATGGTGGTGATGGTGATGGTGATGGTGATGGTGGTGGTGGTGATGGTGATGTGATGGTGGTGATGGTGGTGGTGGTGATGTTGTTAGTATATGCATCATATACTTCTGAATATATAGTAGATAATTTGGGAATATTTATTGATACGTGGGTTGTCTGGCAAACTATACACTACATGAGTTATAAAGGAGATAAGAGGTAGAGATAACTAGAAATGAAAACCAAAGTTGTGAACCAACTGCTTGAATATCAAGCTCTGTGCAGGATATATTATCTCATCTATACCTCACAAAAACTGTTTGGCAGAAATTCAAATTTAAAGATGAGCGAAGTTAGAATACAATAAATGTAACAACGGGCCTAATTTTACAATACTAAGAAATAACAATGGCTGTGTTTGAGATCTGATGACTCTGGTAACAGCACCTTTCCCACTGCCCCGTGCTATTGCACAAATAAGCCTCTGGGTAATTAATGGCCCGAGAGAAGAGAAGCCCAGCAGTGTTTTTTCAAGACCATAATGGTTTCAAAGCATAAACTTCATAGTTTTTCTCTGAAAGGGCCATCTTTATGCATACTAACTATATCATTTGTATCCTAATCTCCCCGTGAAACTTCACGTTCCATCGACAGCTGATCAAGGTTTATGTAAGTGTTAGTTGTAATAAAATTGAATACTCAGTTTCAACTTTGATGTACAAAGAAGAGGAAACAGGACAGTGAGGTGTCAAGAAGCTGCGCTGGGAAGCCGCCATCAGGACGCACGTGGAGAGAAGCTCCACTGAGAAACCTCAGATGTATCATCAGCCAATTCTGTTCCTCAGAATTCAAATGACGGAAAGGGCTGCCCTGTCGGGGTCTGTCTTACTGAGCAAGTCAGAGAAATTAGAACAAAATAAATGCAATGACTTGCCCAATTTTACAATACTAAGAATCTGGGGGACTCTTGAAGCTACTTTCTGGACAATTGGCGTTGAGGGAGGCAGGAGAGGGCCAACATTTACTGAGCCTCTGGGAAAAATTGAACCTCCACTCGCTTACTGAAGGTGCTCAGTGGTCCTCTGAGGATGTACGTTTTCTCGGGATGAAGGAATGAGGCCCAGACAGTGCTTGCTGGGGTTCCTCCATGAGCAAACACTGAAGCTGAACCTCACTGCCGTGTCTGTCACGGCCTCCTGCCCCTCACGTCCCCTTTGGAGAAGAGCAGAGGACTTGGAGTCAAGCTGGCTTCGATTGCAACCCAGAGGAGCCACCTTCAGCTGAGCGACATCTGGACACTGACCTAAATGTCTCTGAGCCTCAGTTTCCTCAGTTGGCCAGATAGGATTCTTAGGAGTCTGAAATAGGAGAATCCATAAATAAGCCTCAGCCACATAGCCTGGCAAGTAGTCAGCACTGGACACAAGCGGCGACTATCACCGTAATTAATTATACAGCTAGACCTGCTCCCTGGGTCTCTGCTCTCGATTTTTCCCTCCTCAGATTCTCGTTGCTGATCCCTAACAGCTAAAAGCAAAACCACTGTAGAAGCTCCAAAGCCAGCACTAGGCCTCAAGTAGCCGCTCTGGCTGTGTGGAAGAGCTGCCAGGGTGATGGAGAAAAGCAAATGAGATATGAGTTCGTTGAGCCGATACAGCAGCAGAAGGGCTAATGCAGTTGTGGGCTTCGTTCCCAGCGGTTTCATCAGCGGAGAACAGAGGTGAGAGGCCTTTCTAACAGCCTTTCTCCAACCCCACCTGGAAAATTACATTAAATTCCGGGCACTTCAATACCATAAAGATGTAGGAAAGCTGAAGGGAGTTCAGAGAAGAGTAATAAAAATGATGGGGAGGTTGGGAGACTTGATTTACTAGGAAAGATTAAAATAACTAACTATGTACAGCACGTCTGGGTGGTGATGCTTGGGAGCAGCGGGGGAAAAGCTCACAGCCTATAAATAATGGGGTCGTGTAAACACCGGGACAGAACTATCTGCACGGTGCAAGGAGGCACAGCCCCCCGGGAGGAGGAGACGCTGGGAAAGGACAATGTATGAAGAATGCTGGGAAAGTTGTGTCGCTGGGTTTGGGGTTTTGATGTTTTGCTTTGTTTTGTTTTGTTTTAAGACAGCGAGAAAGGCAGAGAAAGTAAAGACACCAAGGAGTAATATTCCAATTCAGCAGAAGAAAAAAAAATGCTTTTTTTTTCTTTTTTTTTTTTTTTGAGATGGAGTTTCACTCTTGTGGCCCAGGCTGGAGTGCAATGATGCGATCTCAGCTCACTGCAACCTCCGCCTCCAGGGTTCAAGCGATTCTCCTGCCTCAGCTTCCCGAGTAGCTGGGATTACAGGCGCCTGCCACCACACATGGCTAATTTTTTTGTATTTTTAGTAGAGACGGGGATTTCACCATGTTGGCCAGGCTGGTCTCAAACTCCTGCCTCAGGTGATCTTCCTGCCTCAGCTTCCCAAAGTGCTGGGATTACAGGTGTCAGCCACCACGCCCAGCCAAAAATCCTATTTTTCTAAATCATACTGGCTTCCGGTCTCTGCAGGTCTACTACCCCAACTTATACAACACTATTGCCATTCCTTCCCACTAGATTGTAAACCCGGCAACAGAGGCAATGCATCCATTTTGCTCACTATTGACTCCATAGCCCCTAATGCAGTACTTGGCTCATAGCCATGATTCCATAAATATTGGCTGAAAGAAAAACTGAATGAATGAACAATTTTCAAAGAAATAGAATGAAATAATTGATTACCAAAAATGATAGGTAGTACTGGTCATTTTAAAGCACCAAAGATCTCGCAGGATCGTTGCTATGGATTGTAAGATATAAAATTTTGGAGTGAGATGGACCATTAAAAGTCATATTTCAATGATTCCCAACTTTTTTTCCCAAACCATTACATGTACATAACTATATTAATGCACAGTTTTCAGGACATTAATACGTTTCTGTTTCTTTCCGCCTCTGGAAATGTGTATCAGTCAATGGATGAATGGATAAAGAAAATGTGGTATATACATACAATGGAGTACTATTCAGCCTTGAAAAAGAAGGGAATCCTGTCCCTCGTGACAACTTGGATGAAGCTAGACGACATGATGCTAAGTGAAATAAGCCAGACACAGAAAGACAAACACCCCATGCTCTCACTCGTGTGTGGAATCTAAAACAGTCAAACTCACAGAAGCAGAGAGTAGAATCTGTGGTTGCCTGAGGTTGTGGGGAGAGGAAAATGAGGAGATGTTGGTCAAAGGGTGCAAAGCTTGAGTTTGCGAGATGCCTTAGTTCTGCAGCTCTGCTATTGTACGGTGCCTATAGCTAACGACATTGGATTGTTTGCTTGAAATTTGCTGAGAGGGTAGATCTTAAGTGTTCTCACCACAAAAAAGAAGAAGAAAATGGTAACTATGTGAGGTGTGGATATGTTAATTACCTTGATTGTGGGGATCATTTCACATGGTTTCATATATCAAAACAGCAAGTTGTAAGCCTCAAATATATACAATTTTTATGTGTCAATGATAGCCCAATAAAGTTGTTAAAACAATTTTTCTACAATGTGAAATAAAAGGAAAATGAAAAATAAAAAAAAAAACACTATCAGAACACAGTCAAATGAGAGTGGCATTATTACATGAATAACCTTGAAGGCACTCTTATCTGCTAAAAACAAATAGGTGAATAATTCATGGGCTGTTTATATTAGTCCTCCCTGACTGCCCCTAAGCGTTGCTTACTTACAACCTGTGTCCTCTCCTGGGCGTTTCCCTCCCTGCAGACAAGGGCTACCTGGTTCTCTGCATGTCCTCAGCCCTGAAGCAGGGTCCAGCACATTCCCAGGTGCCTGAAAATATTGTTTTGTTGTGTTTTGTTTTGCGTTTTGAATAACAACAGTATTTGCTCCATTAGCCATGTGACAGTGACTTGTGTTTGGGGGCAAATAGAGGGCTGGAGACCACCATTCTAGCTCAACATCCTCCTTTTCAGATTAGGTGGCGTGGCTCCCCAGACCACCCAGTTCACAGCACATCCAAAACCATAGTGACCCCTTAGACTGAGTTTACCAGGCACTGTTCTTAGTATGCTGTTGTTATTTACAAATGAGGAGAATGAAGTTTAACAAGTTAAGGAGCTGCCTAGAGTGAGTGGTGAAGACTGGCTTGAGCACCTGCGGAGCCCATCTGCCCTGCTTCCTTACAGAGCCTCACCCACTCCCCGGATCCCTCTGCACCAGGTCATCAAACAAAGCTACTGAGCGCAGGCTCATTGAGATTCCTGGTGAACAATTTTCTTTGTCAGTCTATCCAATGCTTAGGGCTTGTAGTTATGAAATTCGGAGGCAAAGCCCAGGCAGCCCTTGATGCAAACATTTGTTTCTGCAATAGCTAACTTTAAAGTCCGTCTATGGAACTCCAGCTCCCCCATTAACACCCACAAGAAAATGGCAAATAAATCCCAGGGAGAAAGCTAGGAGAGAGAGCCCTTTCTTCGGTTTGCTCAGTACCCCTGCCTAGCGCCCCTCCAGCCCTCGGCCCTTTGAAGTCACTGGGAAGACAAAGGTAAAGGAGACTGAGCCCTTCCCTCCACCAACCTGGGGACAAAAACAAACCGCGCTGTACCACTGTGCTGCCAGGCTAGTGAGGGGAAAGGTGTGATCTTGTGGGAGCCCCGCAAGGGAGCAGGGGAGGTCCTAGGGAAAGGGGCTGCATGAGCAAAGGTGAGCAAAACATAAAGTCAAGAATCGCTGGGGTGTGCAGGGAGATGCAAGCATTTCTGGGACGCCAGGGCAGAGAGAAAGAGGAGCAAATGTTGACCCTGAAGGAGTCCAGGGAGCCCAGGTGATGGCAGATGGAATGTTCTATTAGAATTTGTCCTGCAGGCTAAGGGGAAGTTCCTAACACAGACGGGGTGGCACAGGCGCAGTGAAATTTAACTGAGGGCAGACAACTTGGAATCCGAAAAGTTCAGAACATGAAGAATTGATTCCTAACACATTGGATGAAAAAATCAGACCCAATCTAAGCTTAGGACATAGGCAAAACCTGACATGCCCTGGTCTGAAGCTATGTATAGACTTTATTTTACCCACTGAATGTGGTCAATGTCTCCGTGCAGAAATATTCACGTGTTGGAACATAAGGTGCCACCTCAGACCCTGCTGGGTGTTACATAATATATGGTGTGTGTACCACATCACCTTTCTGAAATCTGGACCATTCCAAAACACAGCAGGCCCCAGAGGTACGAAGTCGCAGTTCTGTACCGTCCTGGCATCTCTGTGAAGGATGGATGGGGGCCATGAGCCTAGGCGGGGAGTCCAGTTCAGATATCTTTGGGGAGCCTAACTGTGACATGACAAGAGAGGAAGAGGAAAGGAAATGATTTTGAAAAATAATTTGGAGATACATCTACAGGATGTGATGATTGTGACATGCAAGTTTGAGGGGTTGGGGACAAGGACTCTCAAGTTTCTCCCTGACTCCCAGGGAAGATGGTGGTACGTCGTTGAGATGCTTCTCCAGGAGTAGGTTCAGGGAGTAACATCATATGTTCAGTTTGGAATACACTGAGTCGGAGGCCCCAAGGAGACATCCGGATAGAGTTGGATAGACATCCAACGAGGAGTTGGACAGACAAGTCATAAGCTAGCTCAGGGGAGATGTCTGGCAACGCATGCTGGTAAATTAAAATTTCATAAATTGTTCCTGAGCAAGAAAAGAGGGAGGAGAGAAGAGGCAATTCAGAGAATTATTTTCCACCTACCAAGAAGAGAAGGCAGAGAAACTCCAGCCAGCCTCTCCAGAAACCCCCTGAAGATGATCAGTCATCTATGCTGAGGCAGGTGCTGGAAGACAGAGAAGCAGCTCTTGAATTGCCCCAACTTTCTGTTCCCCCTGCCTGCCCTGTGCTGGCTTGGTCGCATACAAAGCTGCTGACTCCCATCAGCCCAGGTCGGCACCCAAACACCTCTTCCTGGACTGGACAACCTCCACTGCCTCCCAAGGATTGTCACCCCGAAGGACCTCTTCCATTAATTCCAGAGACAAGTTATCAGGTGAGCAACAGGGTACCAATTCAAGCTCCATTATATAACTAAACAAAAACACATTGTTGGGATTTGTTATTTTAGTTTCGTTTATTTGTTTTGAGTTATAGAGGTGGAAGAATGTGGGTTTGGGTATGTTTTAAAATTGGTGGAATAAGGAGTTACGCGACCTTCTGTGCTGGCTTTTTATTAAGTGTAGGTAGAGTGAATGACTCCACATTCCTGTCTCCTCCCACCTGCGCTTCTCCTAGTGCTCAGTTCCGTGTATACAGATTTGTGTACTCTTCTCTAGATATCTCTGAAGTGGTTTTAAAAGTCATTTGTAAAATGCAGGCACGATCCTTAGAACAAACACCCAAATTCCAAACAGGAGGCAACACGTAACAGTATACCCAGCCAAGGGTCACTAACAAGCTGGTTTTATTCAAATGTGCAGTTCTAGAGAGAAAACAAACAATGATTTACCCAAGGCTGCAAAGTCATTTTCTATGAGACAGATTATTCTCACTCCGTGAATGTAGATGAGCAGCACCGTTTATGAGCTATTTTTTGTTTTTGTCTTTGGGGTTTGTTACTCACTTGAAGTGGACAAAACTTCATTGTGAAAGACCCAGCATAAAGCCAAGGTTAAGGCTAAGGTAAAACAAAGAGAACCAATATTATAGTCTCAAATAATATGTCCTTGTGGGTCTTTTCCTTTATTTATTTTTTAATTGATGAATAAAATTGTATATATGTTGTAAAACATGATGTTTTGAAAAATGTATATATAGGCTGGGCGCAGTGGCTCACGCCTGTAATCCTGGCACTTTGGGAGACCAACGCAGGTGGATCACTTGAGGTCAGGAGCTCAAGACCAGCCTGGCCAACATGGTGAAACCCCACTCTACTAAAAATACAAAAATTAGCCGGGTGCAGTGGCACGTGCCTGTAATCCCAGCTACTTGGGAGGCTGAGGCAGGAGAATCACTTGAACTCGGGAGGCAGAGGTAGTGGTGAGCCGAGATCGGGCCACTGCACTCTAGCCTGCGTGACAAAGTGAGACTCTGTCTCAAGAAAAGAAAAAAGAAAACTGAGTATATTATAAATGTGTATACTAATACTGCAATGACTAAATCAAGCTAATGAACATAGGTATTACCTCACATTTATTTTGTGGTGAGAACACTTACTCTCTACTCTCATAGCAATATATAACTGTACAATACATTATTTTTAACTATCGTCATCATGATGTACAATAGATGTCTTGAACTTATTTCTCCTATCAACCCAAACGGTTGTGTCCTTTAATCGATATCTTCCAATCCTCCCACCCCAGCCCTTTTCTACTCTGCTTCGATGTTTTCAAATATGTCCTTGTGAATTTCTCTTTTCCATGAGGACATTCAGGGAACTAAGGTCTTTTCTCTCTTGTACCTCCATCATGCCACCAGCCACTAGGCTGCAAGGTCAAAGCTAAGTCTCAAGGTCAGATGTGTTTCATGGGCCTGGCTACCAACCAACTGGAAAAAAAAGACCCCACCTTATTGTACAGTCTGAGGTCTTCTGCCCTCATGCTCAATGACAAGTTTGGCCCAAGCCAGTGCTGCCTCTGGATCCCCTGACTACCTGTGTGGCCCAATCTCCTCAGCATGGAGGAGGGAATAGAGGGATTTAGAAGACACAACAGAAGGGAGATGGCATGTTATTGGGAGACATATGTGAGAACTGGACGAGCGGGCTTCCAAGGTGGACTGTATCTCACTCCCAGTGGCAACCAAACCAAATCAAGTCACATCATTTCTCAAACTTCCATTTGTTTTCAATTTGGAAATCAAGGAGGCTCGCACAGGGGCCATTGCATCACCTCTCTGGAATGTGGTGAAGGTAAGTGAGATCGTGCCTGCCCACGGCTTTGCATTCCAAGAGGCACCACGGCTTGCAAAGAACATCATGGACTCCACATTTGAACTGCCAGAGCAGAGGCAGGGGGGCACCCCGAAGGCCGTTACAATGCAAGAAAAATGCTAGGTGGCACTTTTTGGAAGTAGAAATCTTAGTGGGCAGCATGCCTCAGGTGCTGTAACATAGTATAGAGAAGAAAGCTAAGACCAAGTCAGAAAGCGTAGGTCCAAGCACAGATATAATATGAACCACCTAGGTTGTTACCCATAAAACAGGGATAATCACAGCTCCTTCTTATGTTACGTTAAGGATTCCAGTGTGAGGTATATAAGGACAGCCAATATCTGATGAGTGCTTACTACGTTCCAGACACTATTCAAAATGCTTCACAGACTTTCATTTAATCCTGACAGTTCCTACAGAGGCAGGGATAGAGGACTAAACTAAGGCACAAAGAGGTAAGTAATTTTGTCCCAGGTCACAAAGTTAGAAGAAATGGTGAAGATGAGATTCAAATCTAAGTGACCTGATTATAGTGTCCATGCTTTTAAACACTACTCAACCACCTGGTGGAGAATGGTGTTTACAGATGTTGAAGAATGACACTATAATGTTACCTCCACTGTCCTTAATATATTGATGTCTCACTGATCTTCATCAGTCAGCATCCCATGAAAATTCAAATAAATATTATTTATAAACTATTATTACCCAAGTGTGAATTTGTACCAACACAAATGATCAATATTTTAAAGGGCTCGATTCTCCTTTATAACTATTAATAGTTAAGCATCACAGTCAGAATGTGTAATTTTTAAGTCCAGAAGATTCCCCGTTAGTGTTGGGCACAATGCTACATAATGAAAAGCAAAAAAAAAAAAAAATTAAAATTAAAAAAGGCCCAATTTCCATTGAGACAAGCCACAGCTGATTTATTTACAGTCCTCCTAACAAAAAGGTTTCATGTCCATTGTAGAAAGCAAAAATAAGGCTTTGATTGGATCTCCTCTTTTACACATAACTTGTTTTCAGACCATTCATCCATCATCTTACAGTCTTGACCTTTCTTTGTGTCATATTTTGAATATAAAGTCCTATAGCCCTAAGGATGGGTAATTCAGTCATCATCGTATTAATTTTTCCCTCATCTCTCGTGAACTTCACAGCATACGTCTGAACTCTGGCGTTTGCTTCAAATGCTCATCCTCTAATAGAGAACAGTAACTGATCAAGCGGATTTGTAATGTGTTCATACATTTCTCATGTGTCCCTTAATATAGTTTCTTGAGTGTGCTCAGAACCATTGGGTGTGGTTCCTAATTTAGCCTCCTGACAGTCACGTGTTTCTGCAATAAAAACAGCTAAACAGGAATTTTGCAACTTAACTGCTGTTCTGAACTAAAAATATAGAGCTAATCATTCCAAGGCATGTCAAAAAGATATTCCATATGACGTTACATACATGACATGATGTTCTCCTTTTTTAATTTACGTCTACATCTCCTTTACTGTATATTGTAAGTCAAGTCTCTTTGTATCAGAAGGCTAGAGTTTCCCGTACGCAGGTTCGGTAGAACCCAGGTGGAGGTCTATTTGAACCTTCACCCTCTGTAATGCTCTCCCTTGCCCCCAGATTCATCCACCTGTCTCTGGCAGATCACTCCACTCCTTAGAGCTGAATTTTAGAAAGTGGCAGTCAAGAGCAAACATCCTGATATTGTCTCCTTTCCTCTGAATTTTTTCTCTCTCTGCTATTTAGCAACTTGAGGAGCACGTCCTTGATGTGAAAACATCAGTCTACAGTTGTGAGGAAAGGGGGCTGACTTGTATTTGGACTCCCTGACATGCCAGGATCACACCAGCATCCCTTATCTCATTTAAACTTCAAGACAGCTCTGGAAGGTCATTATGGTTTGTGATCATATCATATGTTTAAAATGTGTTGTCATGGTACAATTGGCATACAATAGTCCGCACACAAGTATATATTTTGACAAGGTTGACACATTCATACACCTGGTAAATCAAGATTGTTAACATATCCATCACCCCCAAAAGTTTTCCCATGTCTGTTGGTGATCCCTTCTCCCACCCCTGCCTGTCCCTGTCATCTCCAGGTAACTAACCATCTTTCTAGAACTCTATATTAGCTTTAATTTTCTAGAATTGTATGTGCATAGAAATGTACAATGTGTACTGTTTTTTCTCTAGCATCTCTCCTCCAGCACAACTATTTTGAGATATATCAACGCTGTGGTGTGATGCAGTAATTAATTCTCTATTATTGCTGAGCAGTATTTCACAGTATAGATATAGTGTAGTTTATTTATTCATTCACCTGCAGTGTTTTGTCCAGTTTTTGGCTATTACAAATAAAGCTGCATGGTTTTGTACAAACATATGCTTTTAGTTCTATTGGATACAAACAAGGAGTTGAATGACTGGATCATATGGTAGGCATATGTTTAACTTTTTAAGAAACTGGCAAAATGTTTTCCAAAAAGATTGTACAATTTTGCATTCCTACCAGATGTGTGTGAGAGTTCCAGTTCCTCCAAATCCTCACTGACACATAGTAAAGTCCATTTTTTAAAATTTTAGGCCTTTTAATATGTGTGTTGTATGACTGTGGTTTTATTTTGCATTTCCCTAATGAGCAATGATGTTGAGCATTTTTCCATCTGCTTGCTTGCCATTCATATATTCTTTGGTGAACTGTCTGTTCAAATATTTCGCCATTTCTTTTCACCTGAGTTGTTTATTTTCTTGAGTTTTGAGAGTTCTTTCTACATTCTGGATATAAGTTCTTATCAGATACATAATTTACAAACATCACACTGTGTTAATTACTGCAGCTTTATATATAATGTTGAATTTATGTAGTGTCAGTCTTCCAACTTTGTTCCTTTTCAGAGCTGTTTCATCTATTCTAGATCCTCCACATTTCTATATGAATTTTAGAAGCAGCTTGTTAATTTCTTAAACTAAAAAAAAAAAAAAAATGCCTGTGAGATTTTGACTGGAATTGCCTTAGAGATATAGATCAATTTTCAGGAAATTGACATGATAACAACATATAAACGTGATATATCTCTCCATTTATTAGGCCTTCTTTAATTTATCTCAGCCATGTTTTGTAGTTTGCAGTATATTGGCCTTGAACATCTCTTGTCATTTCTCATCTCTATTTCATTCTTATCCTATTAAATGGTACTTTTATTTCAATATCCAATTGTTTATTGATAGTATGTAGAAATGCAGTTGTTTTTTGTACAATTAATTGTTCTTGCTCCAGAAGCCTTGCTAAAGTCACTTTTTGATTCCAGTAGCAACTCTGTAGATTCTATCAAATTTTCTGCATACATGATCATGCCATCTGCAAAAAAACAAGACAGTTTTTCTTCTTAGTTTATCATCTGGATGTCTTTTATTTCTTTATCTTGCCTTATCACACTGTCTAGATCTCCAGTACAAATGCTGAGTAGGAGTGATAAAAGTACACGTCTGTCATCTCCCTGAGTTTTGCAGTAAAGCACTCATTCTTTCATAAGTATGATGTTCACTGTAGGTTTCTCATAGACACCTTTTATCAGGTTGAGAAAGTTTCTTTCTTTCTTTTTTTTTTTTTTTGAGACAGGATCTCTCTCTGTCACCCAGACTGGAACACAGTGGTGTGATCTGAGCTCACAGTTACCTCCACCTCCTGGGTTCAAATGATTCTCTGCTTCAGCCTCCCAAGTAGCTGGGATTACAGGTGCTTGCCACCACACCCGGCTAATTTTTGTATTTTTAGTAGAGATGGGGTTTCACTCTATTGGCCAGGCTGGTCTCAATCTCTTGACCTCAAGTGATCCTCTCGCCTTGGTCTCCCAAAGTGCTAGGATGACAGGAGTGAGCCACCGTGTCTGAAATAAATTAGTAATAGAAAGAAACTTTCTTTTACTGGAAAGTCTGGATCCATATTCATAAGGGATATTGGTCTGTACTTTAGCAGTGGTCTAGAATTTTTGATATATTGTTTTTTAATTTGTATTCAATTCAAATTACTTTATAATTTCACTGTTGATTTCTTCTTTGAACCTTGGGTAAAAGGATATCATTTAGTTTCCAGTATTTGGGGATTACCCACAGATCTGTCCAGTAATTGAATTCCATTGCCAGAGAACATACTTCTGTGAATTCTTTTAAATGTATTGAGATATGTGTTTTTGGTTTTTGGTTTTGTTTTGTTTTAATTATACTTTAAGTTCTAGGGTACGTGTGCACAACGTGCAGGTTTGTTACATATGTATATATGTGCCATGTTGGTGTGCTGCAACCATTAACTTGTCCTTTACATTAAGTATATCTCCTAATGCTATCCCTCCCCACTCCTCCCACCCCACGACAGGCCCCGGTGTGTGATGTTCCTCTTCCTGTGTCCAAGTGTTCTCATTGTTCAATTCCCACCTATGAGTGAGAACATGCGGTGTTTGGTTTTCTGTCCTTGCGATAGTTTGATCAGAATGATGGTTTCCAGCTTCATCCATGTCCCTACAAAGGACATGAACTCATCCATTCAGGACATAGGCATGGGCAAGGACTTCATGACTAAAACACCAAAAGCAATGGCAACAAAAGCCAAAATTGACAAATGGGATCTAATTAAACTAAAGAGCTTCTGCACGGCAAAAGAAACTACCATCAGAGTGAACAGGCAACCTACAGAATGGGAGAAAACTTTTACAATCTACCCATCTAACAAAGGGCTAATATCCAGAATCTACAAAGAACTTAAACAAATTTACAAGACATATGTTTTATGGCTCAGAATACGTTGGTAAATGTTCCTTGTGTGCTTGAAAAGACTATGTAATACACTATTGTTGGATGGAGTGTTCTATATATATCAATTAGATAATATTATTTGATAGTATTGTATAAACATTCTATATTCTTAATAATGTGTTGTTTACTTGTTCTGTCAATTATTGGAAGAAGGCTATTGAAATCTGAAATTATAATTGTGAATTTGTCTATTTCTCCTTGAGGTTTTATCACATGTTGCTTCATGTACATTAAAGCTCTGTTTGTTAGGTACACAAACATTTTGGATTTTTATGTTTTATTGATGAATTGACCCCTTTATTATTTTGACATGGTCTTCTTTATCCCTGATAATATTCTCTTCTGTGAAATAATCTTATCTGGTATTAACATAGCCTCTCCTGCTTTCTTTTCATTATTGTTAGCATGGTGTATATTTTTTCATTCTTTTACTTTTATCCTATCTGTGTCTTTATATTTAACATGTCTGTCTTGTAGGCAGCATACAGTTGGGTCTTGCTTTTTCAAATCTGACAGTCTCTGCCTTTGGGTGCTATTTACACTTAATGTGATTATCAGTACGGGTAGGTTTAACTATACCATCTTGTTATAACTCTTTATTATTTTAGTGATTGATTTAGGATTGATACCACACATCTTTTAACTTACTGTAATATACCATTTCAGGTGTAATATGAGAACCTTACAATAATAAGTTTTCATTTACACCCTCCCAGGTTTGTACTATTGCTGTCATCTATTTTACTTTTACATATGCAATAAATTTCACATCACATTGTTATTTTTAAACAGTCGATTATCTTTTTAAATGATTTGAATAAAAAGAAAAAATATTATGTATTTATTCATGTAAATACATGTGAAGTTATTTCTGGTGTTCTTCATTCCTTTGTATAGATCTATATTTTCATGTGAATTTTAACATTTTAACATTTTTAACATCAACAATTTTTTTTTTTTTTTTTGAGACGGAGTCTCACTCTGTCACCCAGGCTGGAGTGCAGTGGCGCGATCTCAGCTCACTGCAAACTCCACCTCCCAAGTTCACAGCATTCTCCTGCCTCAGCCTCCCAAGTAGCTGGGACTGCAGGCGCTGCCACCACGCCCAGCTAATTTTTTGTATTTTTAGAAGAGACAGGGTTTCACTGTGTTAGCCAGGATGGTCTCGATCTCCTAACCTCGTGATCTGCCCACCTCGGCCTCCCAAAGTGCTGGGATTACAGGTGTGAGCCACTGTGCCCGGCCAACATTTACAATTTTAACATTTCTTACAGTATGTCAGGGTCAGCTGATGAATTCTTTCAGTTTTTGTATGTCAGAAAAAATTTTCACCTTTGATTTTGAAATATATTGTTGCTAGGTATGTAATTCTATATTATATAGAATTTTGACAGCTTTGTTCTTTTAGTACTTTTAAGATACTACTCCTTTAATAAAGATACTAAAGATATTACTCTGTTTTCTTGCTTATATTGTCTCTGATAATAAATCATCTCTCATCCTTAACTTTGTTCCTCTGTAAGCAGTGTTTTTTAAAGGGCTGCTTTTCAGATTTTGTCTTATCAACTGTGGTCAGCAATTTGATTATTATGTGCATTGGTATAGTTAGTTTTCTGTTTTTCATTTTCCTTATACATGAGGTTTATTGGGCATCTCAGATCTGTATGTCTACAGTTTTTATCAAATTTAGAAATGTTCTGACCATTATTTATCCAAATATGTTTTTCTCCTCTTCTCTGTTTCCTCTGTTTTGGAGACTCCCATTACACACATTTTGAGCTACTTGAAGCTGTCCCACGGTTCAATATTTTTAAATTATCTTTTCTCTGCTTTTCATTGTAGTTTCTTTTGCTGTAATTGCAAGAGAATTTATCTTTTCTTTTGCCTAAATTTGTCTAAATTGCCATTTTTTAAATACACTCTAGTGTATTTTTCACCTCACACATTGTAGTTTTCATCTCTAGAAGTCAAATTTCAATCTGTTCTTGTATCTTCCATGTCTGTCTTTGAAAAGGTAGAACACAATTACAAAAACTGTTTCCATGCATTTTTCTACTTATTCTAACATCTTTCTATTTCTAGGTCAGTAATATAGTTTGGTTTGTTCCCCCGCCCCAATATGATGTTAAAATGTAATCCCCAATGTTGGAGATGAGGCCTGGTGGGAGGGGTTTGGGTCATGGGGGTGAATCCCTAATGGCTTGGTGCTGTCCTCGTGATAGTGAGTTCTCATGAGATCTGGTTGTTTAAAAGTGCGTAGCACTTCCCCTCCCCACTTTCTCTCTCTTGCTCCCACTCTCACCATGTGAGATGCCCAATCCCCCTTCAGCTTCCACCATGACTGGCAGCTTCCTGAGGCCTCACCAGAGGCCAGATGCCAACACCATGCTTCCTGTATAGCCTGCAGGACTGTGAGCCAAATAAGCCTCTTGTCTTCGTAAGTTATCCAGTCTTAGGTATTTCTTTATAGCCATACGAGAATAGCCTATACAGTCAGGTTGAATTGATTGATTCTTTTTCTCCTTAGTATCAGTTACGTTTTCCTGCCTCTTTGCATGTCTGTCGGCTTTTGGTTGGATGCCAGGCATTGTTTATCTTCTTGGGTGCTGGATTTTTTTATTTCTAAATATATTGAGATTTGCTCTGGGATGAGCTTCTGGAATATAGTTTTATCCTTTTTGGTGTTGCTTTTAAAATATGTTAGGTGGGGCTGGAAAAGTGTTTAGGACTAATTGTTCTCCATAACCAAGACAAAACTCTTCTCTGTACTCTACCCAGGACTCTGTGAATCTTGAAGTCTTCTATCTGGCTGTAGGAACAAGCATTATTCCTGGCCCTTTGTAAGTGCCAAGCACTGTTGCCTCTCATATTTTAGGGTGGTTCTTTCCCTGTCCTTAAGTAGTTTCCTGAAACTCATGCACTAATCAGTACACGGCCCCTTTCTAGAGAGTAGCAGCTAATCAAATATATTTATAAATTGTTCATACATTTGCCGCATGCTCCTTAATATAGTTCCTTGAGCGTGCTCAGAACCACTGGGTGTGGTTCCCAAATAAGATAGCCTCATGACAAGCTGTCACATGTTTCTGAGATAAATACAGTCACATAGCGATTCTGAATCTTAACTACTGTTCTGAACTAAAAATGTAGAACTAATCATTATAAAACATGCCAAAAGGTTTGCTAAATTACCGCATATTGACTTTATGTATGTTTTATTTTTCAGAAGCACAATTCAAAATCAAACCAAGAAGGAATTCTTTAGGGAACAATTTTAAACACCCAGTTGAATGAGAAACAAAATATTTCCAAATGACCTAGGTCTGTTATTTAAAGTACTTACTTTAAAGAGATGGTGTCTACTTTAAGTCATATCCCGGTCCCTTTCCCCACCAAGAAGAGATATTCTCCATAAGGCAGGCAATAAAAAAAGCTCATAAAAATTAGTTCACCTCACTTCTGCAAGAGGCATGCAAAAACCATATGGATCAATATATATCCATATTGTACATGAAAACAGATTTTAATAATTGTTTTTACTTTAATAATCTTAGAACATAGTATTTATCAATAATTGCTTGCTGAATATATTAATAAGTTTCAATGACAAGTTCCCTTCACTTGAATTTTGGTCAGGTTCTAAGCTATATGGGAATTACAGACATGTTGAAAAAATCGTGGGTTTACCTAAAACTAAACCTCAACTGTTGGCCAGTTTTTAAAGGTTTGTTGTTGCTGTTGTTGTTTAAAAAGGCACCAAATAGGATTCATGACTACAAAAATAACCTTTATTATTCATACTACAATATTTGCTATTTGTATTTTATTTCTCCTATAAGCTGACCTTTTGATATTTGAAAAACTATATACAACCCAAGTTTCTATTAAATTCAGTTCATTAGGACATAACTCATTTGAGATGCAATTTGGCCATTTCAAGGTACTGATACTTTTGAAAGACATTTAGGACCACATGAAATACAGAATGGGGCCAAAACACAGAAATCTGCTTTTGGGCTGATGGATAGGGACTAGAGGTGACTGGACCATATTTTCAGGCAAGTGAATTTATCCACTTCAACAAAAAGCATTAATACAACTCTTTCACCCAATAATCTATATTTTAAAAGAAATAAGCATTTTGCATCTGGAAGAAAATGAATGCTGTGAGATGAAAGTAGGAGAATTCAGCCTGCTTGCATAGGAAATATGCCACGAGGAAGAAAGAGGAAGCATACTTTAGGCACATTAGAGTCACTACAAAATTTTAAGTTGCTTCTTTGAAGCAAATAATCAGAAGAAATGGCCTGATTTCTAATTTTGTGCCCACTTACCAAGAGTCATTCGTAACCCTCATCTATCTCCAGATGGCACTTCAGATGCTGGGCGAACGGCAGCATCGTGGAAATATTTAGGCTTTACTAAACCAGTGTCAGTCATGAAGTATCTCCTGAAGAATGGAGAGTTTCTTTGCTTGCCAAGATGCCCTGCTTTAAATACCGCTCTGATTCAATTCACTATTATTTCCTAAGCCAAATTTAAGATCGTAAGACACTTCGGAGACAATTCTAAAGACCATCCATCACGCCCTGTCAGTTCTACTTATTCTGTAATATGAACCTCAACATGTCTACTCTTTAAACATGGGATAGGGAGAGGGAGACCCAAGAGAGTACGAATCCATGGTACCCTCACAACTAGGAAAGGAAATCAAAGCAAGCCACAAGGAATCCAGAGACAGATTAATTACAGATTTGTCATTCGATGAAGATGAGCAAAATGAAAGGTTTCATCTCTCTAACCAAGATGTACAATTTCCTCTCTCTGGCATTAAACCTATGACTATACATTAGATGGCCATTGACATTTCAATGAGATGAGTTCAATGGGAGAAGAGGAGGCATTTTCCAAGCTCCATCAGTCCTTTTAGCCTACTAGGTGACATCTTCACTGAGCTCTCATACCCTTAAAAGACAGCCCAAATCTACAACTGAAAAGCTTGGAATTCCATTGCCTTTCCCCTTGAATCTTCCCAAGAAGGGGAGGCCAGAGAACAGACTGGCCTACATTCTGTTTATTTCGAAAGAAACTCATTTTTTGCCAAGCAGTCGCTCATTTACTGAAACAATCTGTATCATCAAATTTGAGGACATCTTTCAATGCCATCCTACCTAAACCAATAGAACTTGAATAGGGCTGCTTCGAACTGAGTCCTTACACATTAAGGTATATTAAATACATAGCTGAAGAAGAGCAAAGTTCATGAAAAATTGCCGAGGCGTCCTCATTTCCTCTGGACGTGGGCATCCCAGTCCTACAGTTTCTTGAGCAGATACCACGTGTCTACAGATTCAGTGACATAGAATCCAGCATGGTATTTAAGTAACAAGATCAGAATGTTGTCTTATTTTGTACTACTATATCCCCAGCCCTGTTTCATATCATACAGCAGTTACTCGATACACATTTACTGAAAGAATGAACCGGATATTTTAAAGATGATATTTTTGCCTCTCTTATTTTCCTATATTTTAATGATTTTTACACTGCAGATTTTGCCTGTGACATGAGGTAAATGTGAGAGAGATAATTAAAATAAGTAATGTTAATAAAAACATGGCGGGGTGCAGTGGCACATGTTTGTGATCCCAGCACTTTGGGAGGCTGAGGCAGCCAGATAGCTTGAGCCCAGGAGTTTGAGACCAGCCTGGCCAACACGGTGAAACCCCATCTCTACTAAAAACACAAAAAATTAGCCAGGTGTGGTGGCGCGTGCCTGTAATCCCAGCTACTCAGGATGCTGAGGTGGGAGAATCGCTTGAGCCTGGGAGATGGAAACTGCAGTGAGTAGAGATCATGCCACTGCACTCCAGCCTGGGCAACAGAGTGAGACCCTGCCTCAAAAAATTAAATTAAATTAAAACAAAAAATGAGTAGGATAACCTTTCTCTGGAAAGAAACCAAGAACAACAAGAGCATTCTGAAGGAGGCCACAGGTGAGCCCAAGGCAACAGAGCTGATCTGACGCAATGACTGTGTTCTGATTGTCTCCATGAGCCAACACCCCCACACAAGGCTTAGGAAACGCTGCAAGACCAAAGCTGGCCCATCGGCCAGCACTTTTTACCTCAGGCTTTTTACGTCCCTTTTACTTCAGGCTCAGCCATGGTTATCTGGGAAACATCAAAGATAGAATGAGCCCAAATTCACCAGGGACACAGCACTTTCTGGACACACATAGAACGCCAGAGAATCTATAGCTCTCTTTTCCATTGCCCTTCTCGTTCTTTGCATTTCACCGTAAACATCACATCCCTGGACCCTCATAAGTCCGGATTGCATGCAACTTACTTTCCACAGCCCCCACTACCTTCCTTATCCCAGTATTCATCACAATGCACCATGATGTCTATTTATCTAAACTGTGTGTGTGCCACCAGTGACAAGTCTGTCTTCTTCATCCTGACTCCAGCTCCACATAATGAAATTAAGGAAGGAGGGAAGGGACTGAGAAGAGAAATAAGCAGGCAGGAAAGAGGGAGGATGAGTGTGGTCAACCACAGAGCAAGGGGACACCTGGAGTAGTGCTGCCCTCTGAACAGGAGTTGTAATTCTAGTATCTTCACAGACCAGGAAGAGCCCTCTTATTAGTAAGTGGTAAGAAACAGAAATTCCACCAGGCTGCAACCCTGTGCCTGTGTATACACCAGGAGCTAGAGGCAACAGCTAGGAGGAACTTAGAGAATGTTTTGCAACATCCCACAAAATGGTAAAAGGAAAAAGCCTGCGCTGAGTGTTTCCAAAAATAAGTTTCTCCAAGCTGGGCCCTGAACATTGTCGATAATGCTTGCCCTTCCCCAGAGTGAGGAGGGCAGCACCGGTCGTTCAGTTCTGAATGCTCTCACACACAACGTTTTCTTCTAACTCCTTTTAATTCCAGATTTTCCTAAGTCTACTAATATCAATGGGAATAACAACCAAAACAGCAGAGCTAGAAGGATGTTCAGAGAGGGACAGAAAAAAAAAAAAATAGCAAGAGCACAGTTTGCCAAAGGCTATTCAGATGGCCAGTTATGCCCACATTTTTTTTTTTTGCTTTTTTTTTTTCCTGAGGCAGAGTCTCGCTCTATCACCCAGGCTGGAGTGCACTGGTGTGATCTCGGCTCACTGCAAGCTCTGCCTCCCGGGTTCCCGCCATTCTCCTGCCTCAGCCTCCCAAGTAGCTGGGACAACAGGCGCCACCACCACGCCTGGCTAATTTTTTGTATTTTTAGTAGAGATGGGGTTTCACCGTATTAGCCAGGATGGTCTCGATCTCCTGACCTTGTGATCCGCCCGCCTTGGCCTCCCAAAGTGCTGGGATTACAGGCATGAGCCACCGCGCCCGGCCTATGCCTACAAATTTTTTAATTAAAATTAAATTTTTAAAATATTTTCCAATATATAAGCTGGAATATGGTTGGAGAATAATGAGAATTTTAAGTAAGAATGTTCTTTTCCCATTAACCCAAACGGCAAAAAGGCCTCATAACTGGCTGACCTAAGAGTCTGTCTAGCAACCCGGTGACTAAGCTGGTGGAGAATACACATGAAGAATATTCGTTTTCAATTTCTTCCAAAAGAAAATTATAGAAGTGTCTATTTCTTATTTCTGCATGTTCCTCTCTAATGAAGAGTACATCAAAAAAATTTTTTCTAAAGACCTCAGGGCAACGATAGAAGCATGCGGCAAGTAAAAAGCAGGAATCACACTTTGTGCCATTTACTCACACATTTGTCACCAAACGTTCTGTGGCCAGGGTCCATCCTACAAACCTGAAGCCCTGAATTCTGGACTGTGTACTAAAGAAGTCAACACGATGTATTGTTATAATTCCTCCCCATTCCACTTTTAAGAATAAAACATAAATTTTAAAATGTGAAATGTCTATGGATACATGTGGGTGTCACAGAGCACGTAGGCCACATGTATACACACGCACATCTGAGAAGGCCTTGGTGGCTAGCGTTTCTTTCTAATTCATCTGGCATACTCCCCCACCCCCACCATTTCATTGCTTTTTCGTGCAAGTGACCACAAACAGTGGGTCTAAATTTGGCACATTTCAAGGTCAAGTGAGGCAGCAAACAGAATCTGACCTCAAACAATATGCCTTTGTCCATTCACCCATCCACGTAAATGTGCACACACACTTAGCTTCGCTTGCTCCAAGTTCATAAATCTTCATCCAGAACATTACTTGCTTCTTCATTGAACACTTACAGAGATAAGACATCTGGATATGTTTGTTCCTTCCCCTCCACCCCCATAACCCTCAACCCCTCAACACACAGCCCAGCTGTAAGAGCAAGGAGCATATGCTTTTTAAATTCCACTGGCTCACGCAGGCACAGAATCTGAAGCAGCTCCAAAATGGACATCAAGTAAAAAATACCAGTTTTCAAAATTCTGTAATTATGTATTTACACAAATTACATAATCCTGTATGTATTTACATACAATTACAGATTATCAAGTAACTAACACAAGGTTGTAGTGTTAACGAGATGAGATAGAATAAAAACACCAGAAGGAAGCCATTTGTGTATCTGCAAAACAGGACCTGGCAGGGCAGGTTCCCCAACACTGACCTGGCATGTCCTTCACCACTGCTTGGGGACATTCGCATGACAGATGGGAAAGTTGTTCGGTCCATGCTGGGTAAGTCTTTGACCATGGTGCAAGTGTTGGCACCAACAAGACAGTGGTTTGGCTATCGAAGCATCTGTTTGTGAAACCAGAACCCCCATATTCCACAGGGGCTCAGGGCTGCCATTCACTGGGTTTTGGGTCTCTTAAGACAAGAACTGGATGCAAACCCATGAGCTGGGGATGACTCACTCTACCGCCCCACAGACAATGCCCACGTCAAAACCCTGAGCCATCCACTCTCCCGGTTCGACTATTTACATAAATCGCATGAGTCAATATTTATTTATTTACAGACCATTACAGTTTATTGTATCAATTGCCAAAAGCATATAACATTTTGCTTGTCTTAAAAAAAAAAAGTACCAAAACAAAATTAACTCCGAAAGTAGACATTAAAGTAGCATTTTCTAGGAATGCATGAAGATTTTAGTCTTTTTCACAAATTTCTTTCTTTTAGGTCGATTATCTAAGGTCTCATGCTACTTTTAAGACTACTTTTGGCTGTCGCCTAAAATCAATTTTTTCAGTGCTACATAGTATACCTATGATATCCTAGAAACTTGATTCTTCCCTGTGGTCAAATGTTTAATATTTTTCAGCCAAAAAAAAATGCCTTTTGGAAAAACTAAAGCCTGAATATGTGCACATTTTAGCAGCAGCAAAGGGTTAAATAATAAATAAGAATAACTACTTTTTGGAATTAAATGCAGTTTCTGTTTAGAAAGGAAAAAAAAAAACAAGAAAATAAATGAAGAGGACATTCTGAGCTTTATCATAAATCAACTATTTTACATTGCTTCTGTCCCCTCCCCCTAAAATATCTCTTAATTCCAAATATTAGACTTAGATTTTCCGTAATGCACAACAGCAGGAGAGCATTGCCATGTACTCCAACTTGGACCACAGAAAGGCAAGACATCGCCGCAACAGTAAGTCATGCGCTTCTAGCTCATAACAGCTGTCACTCACCAGTGACACACTTTTATTTTTCATAGAGAATGTGCATCAGAAAAAAAACAAAGTTTGAATAGTAAATTTTAAAATTAGTTCCATAAATCCCAACGCATGTTTAAACTGTCACTTTCCACTTCTCAACACACCTGGCTAGAAAGTGTCATATGTAGATGAGAATTTGTTATAAATTCCTTTTTTCTTAAATATTGCTCTAAGAATTTGGCTCTTTTCTCCTTAGTATATAGTAAGAAATAGTCCCGCTTGCCCAAGGGCAAGTTCCAAAATTATTGCTACTAAAGAAATACATATTCTTATGCTTTTCAGCATAAAATGTTATAAAAGCCTTGTAAAAGATATTCTATATAGTAACACCCCCGCTAAAAAATTGAGCGCTTGTGGAGACCATTTTAAAAAACAAAACACAGTCAACAAGTGTAATACTTTCCCCCTCATTGTCATTATTGATAATGATTTATTAGTTTCATTTTGCAAGTTTTATTAAGGGTGCTATTACCACATAATTAGGACAGTTCACACTGAAAGCCATTTTCTCTAAAAGATGTTACAATGACCCCTATGATCCTTCTATAATTTCATATTTGATAGCCAAGGGAACCAAAACATGTTTATAAGTATGATCCCGTTAATCTGATTCTTACGTCTTAAAAAAAAAATAGTCTGTGATACATACTTTTTTTTCCTTTTTTGAGAATTCTAAATCAATACAATGTTTGATGTTAATACTGTCATCCTGGAGATCGGCTAAAATAAAAGCATAGTTATTATTTAGCTTTGGTATATTCTGCGATAGATTTGAACAAGTAAGACATATACCAACCCTCATATTTTCCAACCATGAAGCTACAACAGTGGAGTCACTTATGAGAGAGGAAATATTGCAGACACAGAATCAAAGTTTGAGACCCAGTTTATCTTTAATCCTCTGGGATAAGCTATGAAACAAGCAGTCTGAAGAGTGAATACTCAGTGTCATGAGCGATGTGCATAAGTTTACAATAATACGGGCACAAAAGAGATTGTCGCCTTTAGTACATTAGGGTCATCAGAGTTTCTCATATCCATGCACCATTATATCTACTTGCATGAATTTACCACAGGTTCATAGCAGACTTTGCCATTTAATGCTTACAGAGCCTAAAGCTTCCAAAATGCCTATCTGGCCTGTACATGTTTCATTAAAAATAAACTCTATATAATAAATAAATATATAAAATAAATAAAATGTTGCCTTTGGAATTTCTATAAATAAATTTAACTTTTTTTTTTCTTTTTCTTTTCTTTTTTTTTTTTTTTCTTTTTTTTTTTTAACTAAGAGGTCTTTGCTTTAAGTTCACTGGGATGATACCAGTGAGAATTAACTGAAAGTCTTCTAAGTAAGACCGCACCCTCGCGCAGGCCACCAGCCAGAATCCTGATACGTCGAAGTATGGCAGCTGTGCTGATATAGGATGAAGTACAACTGATCAGAAATGTAAAAGCGTGTCTATTCCCAGCATGCATCAGGCCGCAGTCTTTTCGCTCTCGCTCCGCCCGCATCTCCCGCTACACACACACACACACACACACACACACACACACACTCCTAGCACTCAGTCTCTCTCTCTCTCCTCTTCTCCCATGATAAATCAAGCAAGTGGCCCTAGGCAGCCCTCCAGGAGGAGGAGCCTTTAAGTGCAGAACAAAATCAGCATGTTCCCATCCAAGCCTCCATCATACATTATGCATGCGACAAAGTTTGGCAACAGTGGAGTGATGTGATGGCACAGCTAATCAATAAGAACCCACCGCGTGAAACCTTTATAGTGGTTACTTTTTTAAGGGCTCAAGTGAAGAAAATGTCTTTGTCAACTTTGGCTTAGAATATCCTTATACAGTTCAGGTACTTTGTCCGGGTCCACTGGTCTAGGTAAAAAATGTGTGAATTTCTGGTGCCGTTTAGTCCTAGTCCCTTCTCTCGGAGTCCCATCTTTATTTAATGCGACATAGTATCGCCTTCCAGTGTCCACGTGCTTATATAGGTTTGATGAGTACGTATTATACCAGTTTTCTTCGAACTGTTCTCTGAATACACACTCTTGGGTTAGTTTTTCCTGTAAAAAGAAAAAGAGGGAGAACGTCAGGAAAAATAGCTAATGCACGCTGGGCTTAATACCTAAGTGATGGATTGACAGGTGCAGCAAACCCCCTTGGCACACGTTTACCTATTAACAAACCCGCACATCCTGCACATGTACCCCAGAACTAAAAATTAAAATTAAAATTTTTTAAAAAGATAAATATGTTGCAAAATTAGCTACATTCAATATTAAAAGTAACATTCCGTTGCTACACAATATAACCCCCATGAGAAAATACTGATGTTTTAGCCCATTTTACCCATTTTAATGCATTTTGCAAAAACTGCCTAACCCTACAAATGTAACTACATTCTAATCTCTAACTCATAATGACTAAATCGCAAAAGAGTCTAAACATTTTCTAGTTAAACTGTTGCATATACAATCATTTGAATGAGTCAAATGCAAGGAACACCTAATGTGATACGTTGTTCCCATTTTTCCTAGAGCAGCTATGTGGTGACCACACTGAGAGGGAGAGCCTATGCCCGTGGCAAGGCTCAGATAACGGCTTTAACACCAGTATATATTTTATAAAGTACCTGCTGCAGAGATCAACATTAGCAACATGACCAGTGAGGTCAGATATTTTCTGCCCTTTTTAGCAGCAGCATTTACTTACTACTCTCTCTGAGTGGTTTTTAAACTTCATTCAGTGTGCAGCAGAATCACCTGAGATGCCTTTTCAAGATGCAGATTTCTGAGCCCCAAACCTTTAAAACTCTGATTCAGCAATTCTCAAAATATGCATTGGTAACAGTCCCCTGGGAGAATTCTAATGCAGAATCCTAATTCTCAGTCTACCTTTTAAAACATAATGCCTCTATCATGACTGAGTTTTCCTGAACCCAAAGTAAAAGCAAATATCCTGGCCTTCCTCTCCCTTGAATTTAGATAGAAGAAGAGACCCCTAACTAAAAAAGCTACATTCTCAGGTTCACAGATACCAAGAAGAAACGTACACTGATCCAGATCAGAAAGGTTCTGCGTCTCCCCAGATGGACGGCACCTCCTCTTCTTGAGCGTTATGAAAGCTGGGGTCCAGTTGAACCCCACAACCTAGGGCTCCTGGGGTTTCAAGACTCATGGGCAGTAACAACAAAAATAACACACTCACACACACACACACACACACACACCACATCCCAAAGCCGTGAACACGCCCCAGGCAAAAATGTGTGCATCGAGGCTGGCCCCTAGAGAAATAAGGGTGACTGGACTTACTGGCCTTTTCCCTCTTCTCACTGTTCAACTGAAACTTTTAAAATCAGTCTCTTTAGTGTTTAAAACAGTAAACATGAAAATAACTTGTTAGAAATAGTTTCTTTTCTCTTACCTACCTAGCGCCTTATATAAATAAGAAAACAAAGAAGCAAATACAGATAAGGGCATTCGTTTCTGTCACGCAGACCCAGGGGACAGACAGTAAACTTTATACATCACCAAAATACAGATGTTCTCTTTCCATGTACGTAGTTAAGGACACGGTTGAATACAATGAATTCACAGGTATCAGCTGGGTGGAATGCGTCACCCCCAACTCCTTGCAGAGTGAGTCAGGAGAGCAAAGGAGAGGACAAAGGGAGAGAATGTGACAAAACCAATCAATAGCCCATTGTGAGGCCACCTTCTCTAGGTCCCTTCTCTAATCCAAACGCTTAAACCACACTCAAGAGGTTGTGAGAGCTGGCACTTCCTGATAGGTGCTCTTCTATGTGTCTGGAAGCACCGAGTAGGTTTTGTCAGCAAAATACTATCTCACTGGTCAAGTTGTGCTAAGTGAGCTGAAATGGGGGGAAGCAGAAAGGAAAAACGATGCATCAGGCAAGGACAAAAAGGATGGGAAAACTTTAGACCTCTGGTGCTGGGTTCACAGGGACAGAATCAATCGTAGAAACCAAACCCCACCCCAAACTGGACTACTCTCATCTGAGGGTGGCCGGGAGAAGCAGCTCCACCCCACAGGAGGGGTGCACGAGGGAGAGGCACTCCTGCACCCTCCTCTGCACTTGGGCCTAGAGGGGTGCTCTTCTGGGGAAATTCAACCTCCTTCTACGCTGGGGAGATGGGGCTGAATGTGACTTCCCTCTCGTCTCTATTGAAACTGATAAAAGTTTAAGTGTGTTGAAGACATTGATGGCTATTTTAGTCCCCTACTTCCATTTGCATGATAGTCCTCCTCACAGGCAAGATCATTCCTGGCTAAAAATAGCTGCTTTCGGTTTGCTGTAATTAAGTGAAATTTCTAAACAAATATGTGCCTTTATTTTATCATTCATAAAATAGACCAAAAGATGGGATTGGATGAGCCTTCAGTTCTACAAGGGAGAAGAAAAAGGAATTCAAAGTAACCTTTCTTTTTTGCAGCAGGAAATCACATCACCTACAAATACTATGAAATTGAACTTTATTTTAAATGTAGAACACTTCCTCCTCCTTTCCGAGCCACGAGTGAGGTGCCAGCATGTACTTCCTCTGCATACATCTCATACCCACAGCACAGTGGTTTTTCTTGGATCAGAAACAGAGACACAAAAATCCCAGCAGAAGATAATGAGTTTAGGTGACGGGAAAGTCTGACTTTGGAGTGAGAAGCCTGCTCCCATCCCAGCTTCACCGTCACTAGCTGCAGGGCTTTACAACTGGTTCTCTCACCTCACCTCTCCAAGTCTCAGTAACCTCACCTTTCAAACACGTTAGTAGTAAGTGTCTTGAGGCAGAGCTGTGACAGAGATCCAACCAGAGAGCAGTGCTGAACACCAAGGAAGCTCCCAGGCAACAACAGTGTTGTTAATATCACAATCACATCTCAACATCTTAGAACCTGAATAAACCTTAGAAAACAGCAAATGCAACTTTTCCAGTTAAATACATGGGACGGCAAGGCCCAGATGTGAAGCAATTTGCACCTGGTCTGTGCCACAGGATCTTGTTATTATGTAATGAAGCCACCAGACCAAGAAGTTTCCAGGAGCCCTACCTAGCACAGCCACCACACTCTTGGGACCAGGCCCTTCCACTTTTCACTTTTCACTAAGAAGAGTAAAAAGAGTCCTATGTGTCTCTCTATTTCCAAATGTAATTTTTGAGTAATTCTATTTATCTGCAGGAGGAATAAGTGGAGAGGGCAAGAGAATAGCAATCATGAACAAAATTCCACAGTGGTAGAGGTATCACTATCTAAGAATGAAACATGAAATTGTTTTCAGTGCTTAAGTAAAGATTCTCATTTTATTACTTTTTTAAAGAATATGGAAACCCCCCCTTTTAAAAAGTAAATATGCTAAGAAATTGAACTGACCTTTTCACTGCCAGTTAACACTGCCCTATTTTCCTAGCAGGCTATTAGAGCATCGTTCACACACACACACGTAACTTAGAAAATAAAGCGAATTATTCAATTTAAAACAGTATAATTGGCCAGACACAGCAGCTCATGCCTGTAACCCCAGCACTTTGGAAGGCCCAGGCAGAAATATCACTTGAGGCCAGGGGTTCAAATCAGCCTGGGAAACACAGTGAGTCCCTATCTCTACAAAACAAAAAATTAGCTGGGCATGGTGGTGCACACCTGTAGTCCAAGCTACGCAGGAGGCTGAGGCAGGAGGGTCACTTGAGATAAGGCTGCAGTGAACTGTGATTGTGACACTGCACTATAGCGTGGGCAACAGAGTGAGAACCTGTCTCTAAAAATCAAACAAAGAAAAACAGTATAATCTACAGCCAGCATTTTTTGTGATGGCTGAGTCCAATTCCAATTGTCTCATACACACGAGGGTTATACAACTTCAGTCAACAAGTTAAATGAGATTGTGCAAACATGACATTGCAAAACCACTGGTACATTTAAGCTCCTGCAATTACACCAATTATGCCACACAGATCAGCTTAGATCCCTTAAAAATTAAAATTATCATGAAAAGTTATAAAGACTGTGTTACTCATCTAAATCATACATATGCTTTTAAATAATTTCTTCCTCTTATTGGGGATTATGCCAATGTGTGATTTTTGTTTTAGAATGAGTAGCAAGATCTACAGAAATAATCTCTTTATGATCACACTTCAGTACTTAGTGATACAACATTTAGTTGAGGTGAAAATATTTATGTTATGTATTTCTACTCCACAATCATTTTTCTAAATAAAAAATAAGTAAATGAATGCAAATTTGGATAGCAAAAAATATTAACCTGTATTCTTATATAGATGTGCGGATGAAGGGAAGGGGTGGGGGAGGGCGTGTCTGCCTTCAAATAAACTATACACTCTAGAATTATAGAACTCAGATGTTTTAAAACTCACCACATGTTTCTAATGCAGACAGTTTATAGAGTATTCCACTATAAAGTGATCAATTCTTGTTTTATTGTATTTCCATGTTTTAATTTTTTTTTAGATTATTTAACTATAGCTGTTTATGGCATACCTATCTTTGAACTGTTGGATTATATCACTAGGCTTGGGTGGAGAATGTGGATTTAATTCAAAAGTCTACTAAAGTCCATGCTTTGGAACAAAATCTGGTGAATGTTAGCAACTATGGAAACCTCTTTTCATTTTATATCATCAAATTCCAAGCGGTGGGAAAAACTGAAATTAAAACTTCAAAACTTTTACCAATCCTATTAAAACCAAAGTATGAGATAATAATGTGAAAATTATAGTACAGCCCAGAGAATGCTTAGGAATGTTATAAGACATAAACTTATACAGACACTATTTAAAAATATGAGACAATTTGAAAATGTGTAATCCACATGGGCAACACGATGCTCAATTCGTATTTATGCCCACTTAAAACATGAAGCCAGAGTTGGTTCAAAAGTCAAGACTTAGTAAGAGTGATTGAAAACGTATAGACTTATGCCATGCTGTTATTTTAAAACATAATTTCCATATTAATAAACCTATGGTGTCGTTTTGTCCACATGGTTGCATTTATTCTACTCAACGGCTGCTTAGACTACTTGCTGCTATGTTGTAAACTACTACAACACATCAACTTAGGATCAGTAACTGTACAGACACTGACTTCACTGCAGAGGTCCCAAACATTTCATAAGTTAATGACTTCAATGTAATCATTCATTCTCATATCTACTGTTCATTACAGTCAGGATATTTTAAACCTCCCTGAACCACAATTACTCGTACAGATGTACTCTTCCTCGTTAATAATCTAGCGGTAAAGCCTTAATGGGAGTTGTTGCAAGGATCAGGGTGATTAAATATAATGACTAAAGGACCATTAAGAAGCAGCCAGGTCTCTTCACTCGTCTCTCATGGGAGAAGTCCCCAACTAGACAGAAAGCAACAAACATAGAGACACCAGGCAAGAGGACACTATTTATTTCATGAGAAGCTCCGACCCGGACCTAACCCAATATGGCTCACCTTAAGCCAGTTTTCCAAAATCTCTAAATTCTCCAGTATTCCAGATGGGTCCGCTTTTATATCCACATTCCTGGCCATCAAAATTGCCACCAGAATTGTGGGAACAACTGAATCAGTTGTGTTTGGTCCACATACACAAAATGAATCAAGTAGGTAGGCCATTTTGCATTTTGTCTCATCAAAGTATATAGGAAACTAAGAATTCCTAAATTCTCTCCCCTCCTCCTCCACCTAAAATACAAAAGGAAAACAGAAAAGACCCTTTCCCAGAAGCTGCTTACATCAGTATTTGGGAACTCAATGATAGGGGTCCCAGGCTGAATCTAGTCACATACACACAAACACACACACACACACACACACACACACGCACACACACACACAGGCACACACACATCTTCAGTGCTGCATGCTCACCAACCATGTGGTACTTAGTCTGCTGCCAAGGACAGAACCTGCCAAATATACCACAGAACAAACTAGACGATTGAGAGGTCTTCCTTGGAAGCTGCCTATAAAAATGAATGTTTGTTTAGCAAATCATATTAGCTCATAAACTTTTAACACATGTTCAGAGGGGTATTCCCAAAGAGGAAAGAAAGTCTTGCTCAGGGAATAACAGAATTCAGATTTTCAAAGTGTAATATTTACTCTAAGAAGCATTTTTGCTTGTGTTAATGTTTAGCCAATGTACATTTAATCATTCCACAAACAAACCTACAGGAAAAATTCATCAAATTGAACACCTTACAACACCAAGTTGAAAAAAAAAATCATGTGTAACATTTTTCCCCCATAGACTAGTAAGAGTAGTAATATAATTCAATGATCACTTAAAATGCACATTGAAGACACACAAACGCTGAAAATACTTCAAATTAAATATTACTCAGTAAAAGCTGAGAGTTGAATGCCCTTGAAGGATCAGACTGGCAGACAACGGAGGAGAAATGGAAAGCTAAAAGGCTGAGAGGTAAAATTACAGAAATAAGGATTCAAGAAAGACATTCTACAAAGACAATTGACTGCATCTACTTTGTTCCCATGATAATCATGGGAGATACTGGAGGAGGCAGAATCTTTTTTAACGTACCAGACTTTCTATGATAGAGAAAGCAGACTAAATTCAGCACATGATTTGTAGAAATAAAATGACAGAAAATGAAAGATTAACAAATACAACGACAGCATAAGCTCAAAGACAGATTTTGAAAACCTAAAAGATGCACAGTGTCCCTAGCAGAGGCACGCTGACCTTCCAGCGACACACACAGCCAATCCGGTGACTGTGGGTGAGCTGATTAACACTCCTGGGGCTCCATTTTCTCCTCTGTAAAAATGAAGAAATTGGACTACGATGTCTAAGGTCCCTGTAAGTCTAAGATTCAGTCTTGGAAATATCAAAATGTGGAAAGCGAAGTTATCCACAGTAACTCTGGAAGGACGTATTGAACAGGAAATGAAAAAGGAGACTCCAGTGCAGTTGGAAAACAGGGAAAGAAACCGAAAGAAATGGGCTGCATCACTGCCCACTGCAGCAGGGAGGGGGCAGAGGATGGAAAGCACAGGCTGAGTTCATGCTTCCAGAAGCCGGCAGAGAATGAGATCGCTGTTTCAAGGAGGAAAGAACAGGGAAGAAGCCACTTCAGCCCCAGGGGCTCTCCTTCTCTTCCCTGGGAGACCATTGGGAAAATACAGTCCTCAAAGGCATCGCTACTTCCTTGCGCTGTGGGGCCTGCCACATCCTCTTCCCAACGTTGGCCTCAATAGACAGGGCTCATTCATGAACTGTCTGCTTGACGAATAAACCCTACACCATGAACTGCCCAAAGAGAACCTACTGGGAAAAACAGCCAAATCCCGTAAGAAAACAAAAAGTTAGCAACATCATAGGACACTCAAATCTGGGGGAGCAGCTGGACATGAGCATAAAGCAGAGAAGACGCACCCTGAAGATCAATGATGCCAGGGATCCCTGGGCACTATATATTTCTATGTGGCTCTTGAATTTCTCAGACACCCACAGCGGATGCCCACGTCCCCTCAGCACCACCATGTCCACCTGATACCCACAGAAAAGTCCTAAGCAAGAATGCAAGGGAGATGACGCCGTCCCTGGCACCCTCCCCACTCCTTGGGCCCCAACTCCTAGCCCCCAGTATACTCACGTCAGCCCTCATTTCTCGGGAAATCAATCCTTATGCTGACTCCACCTTTTGATAGATTAATAGAAATGGCCCTTCCCCTCCTCAACACTGCGGAAGGCTATGTCTAATTCTCTCAAGGATAAGGTGACCTCACCATCTGGTCATTCCATTCCTCCAAGACACCAAATGAATATGCTGACATGGACCGTTTTAAAAATTGTGCCTTACCCCTAAGAGACCGTCTTTGATGACAGCATTTTGGGTGCTATGGCAGCCTGTGAGTTCACCATTTAAAAAATAAGAAGTCTAATCACAAAGTAAACAAACCCCTCATAAATTTCTTTAATTGAGCAGATAAAATAATCATGAGTAGCACATGAGAATAAAGTATGTAAAATTAATCTTGGTAAATAAGGCTTTATTGTGGACATTTTAACATATAATTTGGGAACTGTCATGTTTTGATCTGAAGGAAATTTTTCATTTATCTTTGGAGGCTGTGTCGTGGGTCTTAATTCCAGAATTCAGACTCACAAGAAACAGCGTCAGTGTGTCTCTCGCCTGAGTACAGCATTTCCGCCACCACCACACGCTTGGGAGCACGAGCCTATGCTGAGCAGACACAAAAGCCAAGCACTACATGGGCCACTTTGTAGGTGTCATCTTCTCTAATCCTCACAGCCCAGCTAGGAAGTGTCCATCATTAGCCCGTTCTACAGCCTCAGCTCAGAAAGAGTGAGAAGACTGCCCACGGCTACAGGGTCAGTGAGCGACAAAGTGGCGATTCCGGGGCCTGCGTTTCCACTAACCACGCTTCATCTCCAAGTTGCAACTGGTCAGCATGCAAGTAGAGACTGGAGTCTCCCTTCACAACACTGCAGAATGAAAATCAGCTTGAAAGACACAGAGAAAAAAGGAAAAAGAATACAAGCCAACTCAACACAACCAGAAGAAAAGTATCTGAAACACAGAAATTCACATGGAAAATGAAAGAAGGTTTCGGGGAAACAGAAAGGGAGGAAGCAAAGTGGGGAGGGAGAAAGAAAGGAAGAGAGCAGGAGAACCTAAAGCTGAGAGCGGACAGCTGACTATGTGCGAACACACAACGCAACATGGCAGCTCAACAGGCAAAAATAATTCGGGGCTACAGCAAAACAATCACGCTACCTACCATGGGGACAGGGATGTCTTTGGTATGACCCTGGCAAGTCTGTTCTTAGAATACCGCATTGAGCTTGGGGCGCCTCATTACATAGAAGCAGCAAACTTCAACAGAGATTGCAATGAAGAATTACCAAGAAAAAAAAAGATTCAAAGGGAATCAGCCAGTGTCAGGATTGTAAGCATTTACAGACAGCATGAAGAAAGACAGCTCTGAGCGTGGCTCTCACACTTAGCACCATAACCTTTTAGTCCTCGGGGGAAGCCCTCTGCAACGGGGGTGTCAGGGATGCGGACATTTTTCTCGGCCGGTTGTCACAGTGCCACTGAGGCACACCAGGCCAGCAGGCTGTGAAATGATGTTTCTGTGCAAGTTCAAGTCAGTCCATGGTGAGGGGGATTCAGAAGGGGTGAGGCGACCAGGCTGCTGCCAAAGCTGGCCCAGGACAGTGGTCCCCACTCCACTTTGTAAGGATGGAGGGCATCTCTCAGGCCAGGACGCTGGACAACAGCCCCAGAGGGGTTGTTGATGCTGACAGGGGAGGACTCTCTAAATGTCAGCAAAGATGCCTCTGGTAGCCACTAGGATAAACAGAAGCAGAGACAAGATGAGACAGATGAGGCAGGGACAGGGGAAAGACCACAGAATCCGGCGACATCCAGAAGCCTCCACGTTTCTAAACCCTGTAGCAAAGGTGCCTTCTTGGCTGAAAAGCTTTCTCTACTGAGAACACCTGCCTGTTTGTCCCCATCTCCTCTGTGAATAATCCTGACATTCTCTCCTACTCCTAGAATTCAGCTCCCTCCTGCAAGCTCTCCAAGCCCCTTTTGTTTATAATTCTATTATAACATTCATCACACCAAATTATAATTCTTGGTTTACATGTCTGACTCCCTCAACGAAGTGGCAAGTTCTTCCTGAATAAGTTCTAAGATCACCCACACAAGGAAGTACATTTGCATTTGTAGGTACAGCTGATTCTCTTTACTTGAGGTAGTTAAGTTCTATAAAGTCTCCTACAATACTGAACCATTGCTCCTGGGGGAAATACAAAGTTGGGTTCCCGTGAGCCTCTGGTCATAACATTTTTGTCAGCCAACAGATACATAACCTTGTTTTATGTGTGTTTCTGTTGAACGATACCTCATTTAATATCTGTTGCTGATTAATTAACATCAAACTCACAACGAATGGCTTCTCTAACACACGTATTTGCTCCTTAAGCCACATCACAGCCTTCTTGTACTTAGCAACACTCGACCGCACTTCAGCACCACACTAAGAATGTTTTCTGCAGCAAAATCACCAATAAAAGGCACAAAACGTGACACACGGCACTAAACAGATCCCGAAAAGGACCCTTTGCTTCCAGCAGAGCTGAGACAAGGAGAACAGTGTCTTCTTCAGCCTCAGCTGGGAGCGTGCGCATGGACGCTACTCACATTTTTTGCCCATGTCCATAAATAACCATGAAAGTCAGACAAATATTGATTTGGGGGTTACAAGCAAGTTTTAGTAAGTAGGCGAATTCAAAAAACCAGAATCTGTGAACAATGAGGATCAACGTATTTCCAGCAACTACCAAAGCACTCAGTATGCATTATTAGTAGGTAATCAATAAGACTTGTTGATTTTGGGAAAGAACAAGAAAGAAGGGGTCGTGAGGTAGTGCATGAGTATGAGGGTGTGTGTGTTGTAGGTGAATGCTAGTGTGTGAGTGGGTGTGAGCAAGTGAGTGTGTGAATGTGTAAGCACGTATGCCTGTGAATGGAAGAGTGAGCAAGTCAGTGTGTGAGTGAACTGTGAAAAGAAGAATGTGTGAATGTGAGCACGTGAGTGAGTAAGCATGGGAGTATGTGTGTGAACAGAAGAGTGAATGTGCACATGAGCATGTAAGCATGTATGTGTGGATGGAGGAGTGCGTGTGTGAGCGAGTGTGCGAATGAGTGACTGATTAGAAAGCGCTTCCAATTTGAGCCCTATTCTGCATCAGGCTGTGCAACAGCATTAACTCAGGGAACACAGGGAGACTGCGCTGCCCTGGAGAGAAGCAGGAAGCTCTTCAATTCAGGAACTGTCCATGACACTGAGGCTCTGGTTGAGGGGTTCTCCAGGGTTCCATGAGATGAACAATCTATTCTGAAAACAGGAGTGATGTGGGAGAGGCGAGAGGAAGGAGTGCCAGGATTTAGGAGGCCAGGAGGTGGAAGAAGCAAGAAGACCTTGGAGACACTGAGCTTGTGCCTCTGCTGTCCCTGAAGCTACTGTCACCCAGTTATCCTTGCAGACCCTAACTTACAACCTGATCAGACTTCTCCAGTGTGCCTCAAGGCTCAGGATGAGGGGAAGCAGGAGTCAGCACCGTCAGCAAGCCACAGACACGGAAGACCCTCACACAGACGCTCAGTGAGGAATTCATTTGAAAGTGTTCATGAATTCAGAGGAGTTGCCATCATAATACATTCTTTCAATCATAAGACACTTAGAAGTGCAATTACTAGCATGTGGGGCTCCCTAATACTTTTTATCAAAAAAGGAACCTTATACTCAAAATCAGGAACCACAGGTCTACATGTCAACTCCTCCAGCTCTCAAATACCTATTCACGAATCAAGTACTTTATCAACTAGGGTCTGCCTAGTCCATTTTTTGTAGGGAAAAAAAATTTAAAAAGGTGATTTGGGATCCCACTGACAATACATTCATTTATGCAATATTCATTAGGTGCCAAGTGCATGCAAGATTCGATTTTAAGTACTGGCAGGACCACGGGAACCACAGTCACCAAGTCCCTGCCTTCACAGAGCTCTGCTTTACCAAATGGGGCAGCTTTAATAGGTGTCTGACTTAGGGTTTTTCCCAAAACTAGTCTCTCAGGCTATCGGCTTCTCTGGCAGGGACAGAGGCAGAGGGACTTCAGAAAATGCAGCAGTGTGAAGCAGGGAAGAGAGTAAAACCCAGGGTGGGAAAGACGGGCATTGGGCTCATGTACAAAAGCTGCACCTGGTCATCAGGAAAACTCTGCTCTGGGATTCTCGAGCATGTTCCTGAGGACCCACAGCAACGTTCCTCCAAATTCCCATCCCAGACAGGAAATGCCTCTGCTGAGCAACTAAGAATTGAAAATAACCCTTCCCCAAACCCGGAAAATCTCCAGACCTGTGTTCTATACTAGCTTGGGATGTCTTCAATATGCCTTAGACAATTCGTAAATGGAGCTATCATGCTCAACACCATAACTAAAATCAAACAGATACATTATTTTAAAAGATGATTGTCCACTAACTAATGGCCAGCAATATAGATGCTAAGGAAACAAATGAACCACTAAGTTAAAACCAGGCTACTGGAAAAAAAAAAAAAAAATCCTCCAAAATCACATCCGTGTAAGAAATGTTAAAACCCTGCTCCACTATTACAGTTAATTCCAGTTAAAAATATTCATGTGATTAATTCTAGTAAATATATTTTTATTCACAAAAATGCATGGCCACTCTTAACATGCATAGGTATCAGACAAGATTTACTAATTTACCTACATTTAAATCCTGACTTGTCATCATCTATGTGACCTTCAACAAGTCATTAAGCCACTAAAATCTCACCTCCTCATCTCTAAAACCAGGACGATACACGGACTCAGTCACACAGCAGAAGCTGCCCTCCGTATCATCTAAGAATTATTATTCAATTCTTTGAAAATTGGTCATGCACATATGAAACACAGCATAAGGCAATGCTCAATTACTCAAAAAATATCTGTTGAAAACCACCCAACTCCAGAGCATGCCTGTTATCAGGTAGGTGACTAAGGAAATGAACCTATTCATCTCCTTTATGTGAATTGCATTCTTTGTACAGGACGTGTCTGAACGTCTCCCATCAAAGCAATCGGAACTGAACCACTACAGTGACAAATCAGAAGCTGAGTGGTCCTTGCCATGTGGTGTGGTATCCCGTTCCACGAACACATAAGGTTATTCTCCTTGTTCAAAAGTGGCTCCAAATTGCTCCTGCAGAGCACCTGACGGAGACGAGGAGGTCTCTGATGAATTGCACGGGTTGGCCTCCATCCCCAACTCTGACCCTGCCCAGAGCTTCATGCCTATGCAGTGTTCTTCAACACTGGCACCGCAGATACCTAGAAGGCAAAGGGCGTAATCTGCAGGGCCACAAGTTCTCTCCAAGAATGTTTTCACGTTGCCTTTCCACGTCAATGAAAAAGTACTAGAATTGTTTTAAGGGTATCCAGGAGCCCACTGATGGCCATCCCACAACTACGTAACTGCCCCCCAAGAACAGACTGGGGTTTAAAATTACTGCCAGTGGTACAGAGTGCTACAATACTTTCACCATCAGGACCAATAGGAAAAAGAAAAGGCACACTGAGTGCATTGGTGGTGTGTCTGAGATACGTGAAGATCAGATGAGATCATTTGTTGTCCCGGGAACTCACATAGGAAGAAGTGGGGCAGGGGAACAAGTCATCCTGAAGTGCTCTGCAGACAGGCGCCCTGAGTTCACAGGAAGCTGCACCAAGCGCCAAGGCTGGATTTACAGTGAGGCAGCATCTTCGTCTCAGTCAGGGGGCATCTTCCTCCATGTGAAATCTACTGTGTCAGTGTGCATTTTACTGATCTTGCCGTTCAACTTGAATTTTGGCATATAAATGTTTTGAATTACAGTTTTCAAAGAGGCATAAGGAATTCCCATCTAGTTATCTAACTTCATGTGTGCACATATTCAAATAACATGACAAAAATAATCTAAGTCAACATAGGTTTATAAGGATATGAGATATACTTCATTGTCTCCTTTTAAAGAGGTGGATATGTCCCTCAATTCCGGGACAGAGGGACCTACAGGGTTCCTCCCACCTACCCCACAATATGGAACACCAAGCAAGAAACTTCTTTGACTCATATATGTCTGCCCAGCAGAAAAAACTGCCCCAAATGAGGTATTTACTAAAAGAAACTTTCTGTGCTTTGGAAACAGAGTTGAAACCCATCACACCTTGGTTACTGATTACACGGAGCCATATAAACCAAGGCCCTCTTGTGTCCTTGGAAACATAACCAAACCCACTAGTAAACACCTGCTTTAAGAAGCACCTGTCAGGATGAGGCTAGGAATGGCTGCAAAGCACTGGTCTGAGGCAGTCAGTCTGAGGCTGGTCCTCACTCTGCACCTACAAGTTTTGGGCCTTTGAGCAAGTCACTTAACCTCTCTCATTTTCAGTTTCGGTAGCTGACTAATTCCTGTGGAAACACCTGGGCTCTACAAGCTCATAACCCTGTATCAGTGCTATCACTATTTCATGCTCATGTACAGTAGACACCGCATGTGCATGTTCATGACGGAGTGAATAATTGGGTCAACAAACATTTACCACGTGCCAACTGCACATAAATTGCCCTGCCTGGCCTTCAAGAAATAGAAAAATTACAAAGCCAAAGACTCTGACTCCAAAAATCTTCATCTAACAAAGAGGCCAGCAGGAATTACAATTCTGGGCAAAATAATGTAAGTGCTACAAAGGGTTACAAACCAGAAATGTTGGCACCTCCCCCATCTCTGTGCCATCCTCCAGTGTCACTTTTACAGACTCCATGCCGTATGTTCCAACATCCTCGCAATGCCAGTACCTGTGCCAGCTATCTTTTTTAATGAAAAGGTCAATTCCTTTTGTTAAATGCAAGCTTCTTGAAGGAGATTAATTTTTTCATGGCATTCTTTTTTAAGGAGGCATTTATTATGGTCAATTATTCTTGATGTTTTAAAGTATCTTGAAAGCTGGGCACGGTGGTTCATGCCTGTAATCCCAACACTTTGGAAGGGTGAGGCAGGCAGATCACTTGATGTCAGGGGTTCAAGATCAGCCTGGCCAACATGGTGAAACCCCGCCTCTACTAAAAATACAAAAATTAGCCAGGTGTGGTGGTGCTGCGCACTGTAATTCCAGCTACTCAGGAGGCTGAGGCAGGAGGACCCCTTGCACCCAGGAGGCAGAGATTGCAGTGAGCTGAGATCATGCCACTATACTCCAACCTGGGCAGCAGAGTGAGACTCCAACTCATAAAATAAAAAAAAAACTTTTTAAAAGTATTTTTATAATACTCAAACAGTTTAGATTAAGACTCTAAAAGTAACCATCAGAGCCACACCTCTAATCTTTTCGATAAGAACAAAAGTGACCGATGTCAATGAATACTCTAATCCCCTGGCCAAGTGTGTTGTGTGTGTGTGTAATCTAATATCCTCTCGAAATTTCAACCTGGCAGCATATTTGAATTGTCACGTTTGAAGGGTCATGTGACCTAACTTGCCTGCCCTTCCTTTTCTGAGGCTCCTATTTATCCCTCAAGACCCATTTTAAATGCTACCACTCAACCTCCCCAAGCAGTTATTTAAACACTCCTCTGGGATGCCAAAACATCGGTCCATTCCTCTACTATGGTAAATTTCGCACTGCCCTGAATTATTGACAAGTATAGCTACCTGTTTCATTGTTTTGCACTCATCACAGTGCTGGAGGAATCATAGCTATAAATGTGAAATAAACAAATACATGAATGGATACATGGACAAATTATCACACGCATACAATAATCAAACACCATCCCCAAGTTAAAATTATTCATGTTCTCCTTCTAATCAAATCATTATACCCATTAGCCATATAGTTTTTCTTATTTCCACATTCTAATAGGATATCAGAATCCTGTATATTTTTCTGACGAAGTATTAACCCATTTACCTCTGACCTTTTAGATCGACCCTCAAAGTAAACCTGGAGACAAAAACAAGCAAACAAAAACTACACAGATGAAAAGAGAAAATTAATCCCTAAATAGGAAAATATACTTTAAATGAATTTCACATTTACACATTTACTTTATAAAAGTGAGTTTCCCCAAATCTCCTATTTACCTTCTTTCATAATGAGATCAGTTTCTAACTGTTTAGAAAAAAAAAAAGAAAATCTCCAATTTAGTTTATTGAGCTTCATGCAACTTCACAGAGATAGATTCCTGGAGGCTCCAAATGTGAGTGTATTTAGTAACACAACCATTGCTCGTTTCTTTCCTTCTCTCAATCTCATCACAATGAAAATGAGATATTTTAGTCACTCCTCATTCTCACTGCCACACGAGGCAGGATAACCACAAACCCAATGGGAAATATGAGATTCCAGCCCCTGAGGAACAAGACTTTCACTCTCGCCCTCCCCCTCACCTGCAGGAGGAACAGACCAAAGGGAAATAACCTCCCGCCCAGAAGCCTCCCTCCCAGCTGCTGACAAAAGAGGCAAAAAGGTCTCACTGCACAAACACTTTGTGTGCACAGAGAACATCACGGGTCAGACAGAGAAGACTTGAGAAAGAAGCCTGAGAAATTCAAACTACAGAATTCTTGGGATCCGTCCAGACTGGGAAGAGACATTCCAGATGTCTAACTCGAGCTCTTCATCTTACAGAAGAGGAGAAAGAGGGCCTGGTGCCTACTTCGTAGCAGATACAGGAGAGTTAACCATGCTCTTGACACTATCTTTCCTCCAGCCTCAGCCTCATCCCCCTCGGGCCACACACACCAGAGACAACACAGGCAGATGCAGGCCAATTACGCATAGAAATGGAAGAGGGTGATTCCTCCTTCAACTGGAGACCTAAATACACAGTAACTATACAAGGGAGATACTGCAAGGCCACATCTGTGCACCCAATGAGGGACAAAAATAATCATAATTTTTAATTCAGTTCAAGCCAATGAGCGCTCATCGAGCACCTACTATGTACAAGAGCCATTGCTGTGTGTTAGGAAACCTTAAAAAAAAAAAAAAAAAAAAAAATGTGGAATGTGGTCCATGGCCTTTAGATACATTAGGGAATAGAGGACCACAATTGACCACACTGCAAACCGTACTGTGACTTATGTAATAACGGGAACAAAGCATTCCCAGGGCCCAAAGGAAAACACAAGAAATGCTAACTAAATAAACAGGATTAGAATTGGGAGTGTAATGAAGGTTTTGCAGAAGAAGTAATATTTCCATTGAATCTTAAATAGAGTCTGCTGCTTCAGGTGGAGAAGGCAAGAGCTTTCATCTGAGACAGAAATTCACTGGACCACAAGTATAAATCAGACTGCATGATGTGTTTGGAAAACAGCAAACAGACAAAGACTCCAGTTGCATAGGGAAAGAGGCACATGGGGTGCTCCCGGCAAAGCAGATCCAAGCAGCGGTTCATCCTAAGCACTGGATGCCACATTAAAGAATGTGGGCAGTATCCTTCAAAAGCAAGTATCTGAAGGGATCTCTGTGCACAACTGACACTCCTGTCTGGGTTTTGAAGGTACTTCTGGCATCAGTGTGGAGAATGGAGACAGAAGACTAGGGATGCAGCGAAGCAGCCGAAGATGTTTCCGCAAGGAAAGCATAATACGGAAAAGTATCTCTCGCAGCCACCTTTCCTCGGAGCAGTTTCCATGCCCGGGCACTCTTCACGTGAGAAGGTGTGCACTTCTCAAGCACACACGGAAGAAGAGTCATTTTACCCTTTCTTTCATTGCCCTTTGCCTGGCTGGGACTCCATGACTGGACTGCCGGCAAGCTGTGTGGCTGTATGGTACTGGTGACAAGTCTACTTCTGCCCACGCACTGTGCGTGTGCTCAAAAAGCCCAAGGTGAGGCAGCCAGGAGTCACAGAAAACCTAAGACGACAGCTGGGCTTCCCAGAAAAGGGGAAAGATGGTGCTCTCCAGCTGTCTACCTGGCTGCCATTTCCTGCAGTATTGTCAATGGCACTCCGTGGGTCTACACTCAGTGTCCCTTTCATGATGCCCCAGGCACTGTGCTAGGAACTGGGGTGTGCCAGGCAGGAAGGCATGAGTAAGAAACCATTTAAATCATCCAGAAGGAGAGATGAGACTCAGCCCGGGCAACAATCCTACCAGCAGCTTTGCTGAACACAAAATTAGACATGCTTTCCTTGTCAACCAATAAACCACAGGAGTCTGAATCATGCTGGTGATTTCATCTGAAAGACTGGTCAGCTCTCAACTGGGAAGAATTCAGAGGGGTGTGCAAGGTGATCCTCGGAGCAGAGAACAAATAGCAGGACCCCTATTTAGGTTTCCTCATTCATTCTATTCTTTAAAATTTTCTTCTTTGCTGTTATCGCTTATAAAATAACATATATAAACTATACTTTGATATATATAATTTTAAAATAATTTCATATTTGAGATGCATACTCAAATTAAGTATATTTATTTGAAATGCATATGTTGAGATGCATATTCAAAAAAATCTTTTTTGGTGGGGATACGTGATCAAAGAAGTTTGGAGGCCACTGCGATAAAGTTTCGTCTACACACCAAAAGTCAGAACTTCTCTTTTACACACACAAAAAAAGCATTTTATTGAGTTCAACTGTGACCCACTCAAACCCACATTACATACCTAAAAGTGAAAAAAAAAAAAAAAAAAACCCAAAAAACTAAAGGTGTTACAAAAAGGAACATCATTTTCTATTTTGTTAATGTAAAAGTTTCCTTTATCTTGTATCTCATCTTTCTTCACACGTAAAGGTATTCACAAAAGTTGTGTAGGGAGTTCATAATTTTGCCTAAACCATCCACTGTGTTTAAAAAGCTAAAGCCAACCCTACACTTACAAATACATTTTAGCATTTTTTATATATATATGTGTGTATCTATATATACATATTTTTTTTACAAGCCTAATGGCAGAAAATTATATCTAGAAACATTTTTGCCTTTCATTTCTGTGTATTGAGAACTCCAAAACTTTTCTCATTCTAAGCTTCTGCTCATTTTCAACTTTTTATAAACTAAAGTTCTCATATTTCAGAAAATATGGATTAAATTTTCATTTGACCACCAGTAATTACAATAATAAATTACTTTGGGAGACCAGGGCAAGAGGATCACTTGAGGCCAGGAGTTCAAGACCAGCCTGAGCAACATAGCACGACCTTGTCTCTATAAAAAAAAAATTTTTCATTAACTACATGTGGTGATGCACACCCACAGTCCCAGCTACACAGAAGGCTGAGGCAGGAGGATCTTCTGAGCCCAGGAGTTCCAGGCTGCAGTGAGCAATGATTACACCACTGCACTCCAGCCTGGGCAACAGCAATACCCTATCTCAGAACAAAAGGAAAGGAAAAGGAAAAGAAAAAGAAAAAGGAAAAGAAAAGGAAAAGAAGGAAGGAAAGAAAGAAAAGACAAAAAGAGAGAAACACTAAAGATTAATTTCATTACAAGTTTGAATGTTGAATACAAGTTAGTATATATTCTTCATACTTACACATTAAGCAAAAATGTATTAAGTCCCTGTTGCGTACCATGCACTGTGTTTTAGGTACTGCCTTAACAGGAGTAAAGCGATACCATGATGGAAAGTTAGTCCCCGCCCCAGAGTGGAGGAGCAGACTTTGTCTCATTCACACCTCAGCACCTAGAACAGTGCCTGCCTGGCACCCGGCAGGGCACAATAAATACTTCTTCACTGTCTCCCCTGAGGACCTTACAACCTAGTGGGGACGGGGAGTGGGGAAAAAAAGAAATTCATAACATTTGCAAATAATTACAATATTGTAATATTCCTATTCATATACAAAAAATATCTGACAATAATTTCCATCTCCCTTCTTCTCTGCACAATGAAAATCTTGGATGTAGCTCAGAGAGAGTTTAGATTCACTGCATGGTCTATTTCTAGTTTTAATTACAATGCTTGGCAAAGCTGAGGAGGAGATCATTTCAATTCATTTCAAAAATAACTCTCATTCAATACAAGGAGATGGGATTTTTCACACTTGTAAATTTTTTTATTTACTTGATAATTAAGACGGTTTAGCATATAAATAAAGCATTTTCTTAGCAACTTTGGCCTAGTGAAGATGCAGAGCTGTTTATCTATTAATAAAAATAAAATGGCTTTCCTCGAAAAGTAAAAACTTACACTTGCCTTCCAAACAGACTCAGTTTCATTTCTGGCCCTTTTTAATCCAGAGAAAAGACAGCTGTTCAAATCAAACATGGAGCATAAAGCTGGATGAAGTCCCTCCAGTACTTACTGATCCATACAACTCCCCCTTCTCATTCATCCCGAGGTAGAGTCCACTGTCCACGCCTCGAATGCTGACCAGGCCCACCGCTATACTGATAAATTCCAGAATGCCTATAAACAAAGGGTAGAAGACAGAGAACAGGTCAGAGCACAGAGCATGTCCTTAGAGTCCCAACATCCCTGGGGTTTTGGAGAGGACACTGAGCCCACCTCCCCACTTGGACAACCCCACGCTAGTTAAAGAAGTGTCTTCTCTTTTAAAATCACTGTGTAAAAGAATTGATTTCCAACTAAATTCTACCTTATAATGATACAAAAATACTTACCAACATGACTTATGCAATAAACAAAACATTTTAAAAATTAAAAAGCTAGTATCTACATAGATATGCCAAGAAGTAATAGGACAGAAAAACCAGTGTGTACATAATCTAATTAACTTAAAAGAGTAGAATTTAAGAGAAAGACAATCTACATCCACTTTGTAAACATGAAGTTAAGTATCTGTGATTCTCTTATTTTGAGAGACGTAAGACCATTCGCTAAACAGAATACTTTTTTAAAAAAAGACAATCTACTTCCACTTTATAAACATGAAGTTAAGTATCTGTGTGTGAGTATCTTGCTCTTGGACTTCCCAGCCTTTAGAACTGGGAGAAATAAATACCTGTTTAAGTAGCAAAAAAAAAGAAAGTATTCTGTTTAGAGAATGGTCTGTCTCTCAAGGAGAATGAGGTGCTAACTAAAGCTTTGATTGGTTTATACAGAAAATTATCCAGCTCTGTATTGTGTAGCTTTTTTTTTAACTCTATCTAGAAAACTAAAACTGCCCACATACATCCCAAATATTTTTGCTTAAACAAAGTATTGGTTTCTGCTATGCTTATCTAAACCTCGAATAGACAGTTAAGCAATTAAAATAATAATATTCTGAAGAGATAATACTGCTTTTGATTTAAAGTAGGCATGGAATGCTGTATCCCAAAATCAAATCAACACAATGATCTTCTTTTACTTACTTCTTTCCCCTTGCTTACCTCACTAAGAATAACACCTAAGCTGGGCATAAATCCAGAATTTTATGGCCACACAACAGCAGAACAGCAGCTTCAATTTCTCTAACTATATTGTGGTTATAAGATGATTAGCCCACAGTATATTTAGGACACTGCCTTTTTTTTTTTTTTTTTTTTTTTTTTTTGAGATGGAGTCTCGCTCTGTCGCCCAGGCTGGAGTGCAGTGGCACAATCTCGGCTCACTGCAAGCTCTGCCTCCTAGGTTCACGCCATTCTCCTGCCTCAGCCTCCCCAGTAGCTGGGAGTACAGGCGACAGCCACCACGCCCAGCTTTTTCTTTTTTGTGTGTGTATTTTTTAGTAGAGATGGGGTTTCACCGTGTTAGCCAGGATGGTCTTGATATCCTGACCTCGTGATCCACCCGCCTCTGCCTCCCAAAGTGCTGGGATTACAGGCATGAGCCACCACGCCCAGCCAGACACTGCTAATATTATTTGTACTCAGCGATTTTTTCCTTTTTATTGTAAACTAAAGTGCTACATTTTATGTAGACCTTACATTAATGCATATCAAATACTGAGTTATTTTAAAAATACTTTCAAATATTAAAAATTTTACTTACATTTAAGAGTTCAGAAAAAAACTTATGGTAACAATGTGCTATAGTCAGTCTCATGTGACTAATAAAAAAGCACTTACATGAATTTTCAACAATTAATTTTGCAACTCTCTCAAAATACACTGGTGCTGCAATCAAAAGAAGACATGAACAGCATAAATCTAATAAAGGATTAACTCAAGAGGAAACTATTCCAAGGTGAAGTAAAAAGAAGAGCTATTTCTTCTAAAGGAGTATTCCTAATTCTTTTTTAAGGACAAAATGTAACAAATTTATCTTGTGCTTACAGTTTACAGAATATCTGAAGATTCAAATTTAATTATTTTAATAGGATGTTAAATAGTATATAAAAAAATAAAGTGAAATTACAAATCGTGTTTTGAATCTGATAATCTATGACTCTGACGGAAGATACATCCAAAAGAAGCCAGTTTATTACTAGCCTTCCCTACTCACAAAGCAAATGGGAATATAAATAAGGCAGTATCTCCATGAGATTCATTTCTCATGAATCGCTCCCTTTTTGATGCATTTTATTTCATTGTACTACTTCTAATTCTTCTGAGTCAAAAATAATTAAAATTGTGGCATTTTATTACTATTAGCAGTCAAAGGTATGTGAATATCTTCTTAGTTACCTGAAAGCACACCAAAATGTGGGTCATACATATCCTGAAATTAGTGTAAGGAGTTAATGTCCAATTTTCATCGTAAGATGAAATGCAGAAACATCTGGTCCCTTTTGAGGTCTGAACGATTTAGTTTACCAGATCAATAAGGAAAGGTTTAATCATAAAACTAAAAGATATTTGCAGCTTCTAAGGGGGCATGTGATGATCTTTGTTTTCTCCACACATGGAGTAGCTGAGAACTAATAATGAGTATTAGCCAATGTTGCCCATCAGGTCCAACAAAGAATGAGGTGTATGATTTCACAAAACCATTTCACTGGCTGGTCTGCAGAACATCAAGAAAAAAAAAGTAACAACAGCAGCAGTGATAACTGTAATAGCGAAAATTCTCGAGCATTTAGTCTATGCCGAATGAGAGGCCTTCTCTCATTGAATCCTCAGAACAACTCTAGGCATTACAATATTCTAATCCCCAGTGTACAAATGGGGAAATTGAGGTTTAAGGAGGTTAATAATTAGCCCCCAAGCAATTGGACTCCAAAACCTATTTCCTTAACTATTATGCACATCTTACATTTGGTTTTACCTTTTTTAATGTTTCTGTGATTTCTGTACCATTTTCATATAGTTGAGTTCTGAAAATATTATCATTATATAATTTGGAAATGAAGATATTAAGATATCTATCTAGTTTCTTTTTCTGGCATTGACAAGACAGCTGTAATTCATATTCGTTCATTTTTTCATTCAAGCAGCTATTATTGAGGGATTATGATAAGCCAAGCACCATGCCATTTATTGAGTATATAAAGATGAACCAGATATAGCCTAGGTTCTATTACTCTCAAATTTTTGCTCACCATCGGTTGGGGAAGAAGGACATGTAAACAGATAAATATAACAAGAGTGTGGCGAATGCAGAGACAGGGAACTGTTCAGGGTATGGGCAGTCCAAAGACGGGCAGCTCATCTGGGTTTCTGAAAGCAAGTCAGAAGCTTCCCAAGAAAATAAATACCTGAGATAAGTCTCCAAAAAGCTATCCAAGTGAGAAGGAACTACCTAGTGACCCCTGGTGGAAAAGATTTCATCACCTCAAACCACCACCCATTTCTCTGCAGTTTCTTAAAAATAGAGACCTCAAAAGAATAGCCCAGCTTTTTATGTGGTCACCTCAGTGATGCAAGGACAAGTAGACCACCTGAACATAGGGGTCACAGTCATTCTCCCCCACGCAAAGAATTCCACTGTTGTAAGGTCAGGAAGATCTGACAACCTTGCAACAGGATCCCAGCCCAACCAGATCAGAAACCTCATCATTCCTGTTACCCTCTTGTTCACAATAAATTCTATAAACTCAACCAGGTCCATTCACCTCTCTCTGGGGTAGAGCTGGTGCCAGGCAAGTGCTTCCAACTACACTCCCTGAGTACAACCTGCTCCACATGTTATCTGCTCACATGACTGGGCAGCACAGGGGGGCTGGATCAGTAACAGCCAGAAGTCTGTGCAGAGACATCTGAATGTTTAATGATCAAGGAGAGAGAAACGGAAAGAAGGAATGAGCAAAGAAAAGAAGGAAGGAAGAGGGGAGGAGGGAGGGAGGGAATGATGAGATTGTGCCTAAAATTAGAACTATGGCACACACGTGTACCATGGCAGCCTGTCCCTCATTTTGGGCAGACACAGCCGTGACATCCTTAGCTCAGAAGGCCCACAATAATGGGTAGTGATAGGGTGACATGGGAAGCACAGGGTCGGTGACTACTGTCATTTCTTTATTGTCTTCCACAGCAGTCAACAGTTCCAAATGAGGACAAGCTCATTGGGACCCCACTGGATTTGATGAGGTGTGAGATCATCCATGGTCCATGAGAGACCAGGTCAATGCCTGGACTATTTCAGGAAAATCACCACACCAGACCTTGCCCGTAGCTCCAGACTCACTGTTAGTGACTATCCCCAGAGCCGATGGGCTGCCCCAGTTCTGTTCACATGGACCATTATCAAAAGCTGGCACCGCCCCCTACAGCCCATCTGTGCTGGGCCTCACCTCCAAGGCCACACGAGGCCAGCAGTGGGAGAGCAAGGCAGTCAGAGCTGCTCCACTCTGGCCCTCATGACATGGTCCTCTGACCTAAGAGCCCCCGACGCATTACAGAAGTGCACTCTTCAGGCCACACAAGTATATGCAGACTGTCGAGAGGGGCAGGGCATGAGGCTGCAGAACATTCATGATTAAGCCTCTTCCCTGCAGAGCTTCCTGCTCACCCAGAGAAGCTCAAACCAGGGCTGCCAGATCAACCATCTCAGATCCTGCACCGGGGTAAGTTCGGATCTGTAGCAACTCGAGCACATCTCAGAGTTTACATAGGAAATGACTAACCGAATGGGAGTTATAACTCCTCCAATTTTTCCAGAACCTGAAGCAATCCTAAAACCATCTCCTTAAACACCCAGTGTTTTCTGAGACATTGAAGAGTCAGATACATAGAAGAGAATTAAAGTTCAAAACCCAGGAAATAAGTTTGAAACACCCGTTTAAAAAAAAATTCATACTATCATATTTCTCCCCTCTAGTAAAACTTTCATCTGACCCCCCCCCTTTGAATAGAAGCCCCAGTTTGGGTGCTCATCTGAGATCATGAAGACCGGCCTTTCAGAGCTACCTAACCCCCGCCAAAAAGGGAACACACTTAGGCTTCCCAAGCAAGCTAAATAGCATATCAGGCCCAGCGTTCATGTTTTTATTATTTTACAATACTTTTTCCCCAAATGATTTTCTGCTCACTTTTTTGCCCATCTAGCAAGGCTGGAGTGCTTTAAAATTAAAAGTGAGCTATATATACATATAGGTATATAGATATACAGATGAAACAAGACACCTCGCTTCCCCAGCCTATTGCACAGAGATACAATTGCGAGTTCCTTTTCTCCTTGTTCAATCTTATCTCCACACCACCAACCCCAGAGGAAAAAAAAAAACACAAAGGGCTCCTTCAAGGTCCCACCTAAGTTGTCACCTCCGCAGCTCCTGCTGGAACAGTAAGACTCCCCCACCCCCAGGTCCTCCGCACTGCCGCTGCTGTGTCACTGCCAAGCTTGCCAGCGGCTGCAGTCACCTGCGGCTGCATGGGGGCGGCAAAAATCCTTTTTCCAGCAGGTTTCCTTCTGCTGTTTCATTTCAGGTAGAAAATGCACCTTCTATTTTAATCAAGGTGTAAACCCACCCCGCCCCCCACCTACAGTTACTCTTTTCTAGAGAAACTGAGCGTGAGGACGAAGTCCCCAGAGGGGAGCCGGGCTGCGGAGGGGAGGCTGCTGCCAGAGGAGGAGGGCCGAAGGTGAGGCCGCGGCGGCGCGCGGGAGCGCCAGGTGTGCCAGAGCCGGGGCGCTGCAGCCCCCTCGCCCCCTCCCGGCGCCCGTGCCCTCCCTCCGCCTTCCCCGCGCGCGCCACGGGGTCCTAGCGCCGCCGCGGCCTCGTTCCGGGCGGGGCTGGGAAGGCGAGGGTAGGAGGCTCCCGGCACACGCACCACCGCTCTGCGGAGGTTGCTAATATTGGGACCTGCCGCAGCGGCAGCAGCGGGAGACCGCGGCACTGCTGTCACCCCGGGGGCCTGCTTCTCACTGCAACCGGATGAAAGACTTAAATAACCCTCCTGCCTCACCCTGCTTCCCCACCCCCACTGCGCACAGCCACCCACTCAACTCCATCCCAGCCAGGGTGAGTGGCACAGCGGAGCGCCAGGGCGCCCTTCCCCCTCGGCCGACGCCAGGCCGACGGGCTAGCTCGCGGCTCGGCGCCCCCAGTCCCCAACCTGGGCCGGGGCTTCCGCTCCCCTCTCATCCAACACTACCCCCTCTTCCCTACCCCCAGCCTCTACATCCACCCCACCAACACAGTGCCGAGAGTGCCTAAGGAGTGGAGATGCCACTTCCTTGGCAACACCTTTCTCCGACCTCTAGGGGTGAGGGGTCTAGCTTTTTGTTTGACGGTTTCTATCTAGCCATTGTAGCCTGCCGCGGTCCTCGTCGTTCACCCTAGAACGCGCCTCTCCTGCCCTCCTCCGTGGCCCCCGCCCTTGCATCCGCGCTTTCCCCAGTGGCAGAGTTACGGGATTTCTAATGACTCGATTTCGTGTGGCAAACGTCCTATTCTAAAGGTGACTGCATCAAAAAAAAAAAAAAAAAAAAAAAAAAGCTCATGGAGGGAAGGGGTGCGTGGAGCAGACCCAACTGGAACATCCCATAATCTGCACACCAGGGCCCAGTCGTGCTGCACCGGAGTTCTAACAGGGTCTTTCAAAGACAAGCTCGGCTGATCCACACAATAAAACCGGCTCGGGCCTGCCGCGGCGCCCCTGCAGCCGTGCGCCCCCGCCGCGCTCCCGCGCGCACCCCGGGCTCCCCCGGCTGTGAAGCCGGAGCCGAGGCGGGGGCGCGGGAAAGCCAGATCGCGATCGGCGAGCTCGCGAGCTCTGCTCTCGGAAAGCGGTTAACAATAGCACGCCGCCCCCTCCGCCCGCCTCCGCGGCCCTTTGTCCCCCCACCCCCACTCCTTCCCCTGCGGCTCCGGCCAGGGGCCCCCGACCCACCTCCCGGGCACCACGGAGCCCTTCAAGTCTCCACAACCCGGCTGCGTGCTTCACAAGAAGGGGAGGGACACGGAATGTGACAGGGGAGCTCAGGGGTCCGACCTCCAGCCCGTCCTCTGTCCCCGCCACCAACTCTCCTGCCGCTGCGCGCGCCTCCAGCCGTTCCCACACCGCAAACCACCGCGCTGCCTGGGGCGGCGGCTGTCAGCCCCGCCAGACCCACTCTCACACACAAAGAGAAAGCGAAGGGGCTCAACTTGGGCCAAAATGAAAAACCGGATTCCCTAAACGCGGCCAGAAGTGTTTCAGCCCCTGCCTGCCGGCCCCCGGCCCCCGTGGTCTCCGCAGCACTGAAGGGTGCACCCGAGCCGGGCGGAAAGGGAGCCAGAACGCGAGCGCGTTTAGGACCGCGCGGAGCCGGCCAGGCAGCCGCTAAGTGCGCCGCGGGGCCCGGGCGGCCGAGCGGGCACCTGCCGGCCGCGAGCGCGGGAGGGCTGGAGCTCCGGCAGCCTGGCACACCTAGGTCGGCCGCCCACGCCGCTCGCCTCGGCCGGCGCGGCCCCGACACCCTGCGGGTGGCCGCCGCAGCCCCGGACACACTCGCTCGCCCACCCAGGGCCGCCCACTGCCTGTTGTTCTGGTATCGAACGCTAGGCAGGGTGGCAGCCCTTAAAGAGGCCAGATGGAAACAGCACTTTACTTAGTAAAGTTTAGTCTTCTCTTTGCAACAACCAGAATCTACCTTTACGTCTGGGGTGGGGAGGGCATAGTTATATTTCAACTGAATAATTGCAAAGCGAAGAGCTATAACTTTTTTTAAGCAGCGAGAGGAGACAGCCAGAGCAATTTCACACTACTAGGCTCAGCTGTGGGCTTAGGCTCAGGGGTGAGCACGAGGAGCAAATCCTGGGCCTCGTGGATCTGGGACCATACCCAGCCCAGGCCTCAATCCTCCTCACCTTCTGGCATCATCCGCAGCCGCACGAAGCTAAACATACAGTTTAGATTGTGTTCAACATCTGGCACTAAAGCATGAGGAAGAAAAATCACCACAGGACTTTATTTTTTACGACCTAGTTTAAGTGTTGTCAGGTGGGTTCACTCAGAAGTTAACTCCTCCTAACAGTCTAGTTGCCCAAACTGGCGCTTAATTTTTTTTTTTTTTAAGTAAGGAAAAAACTCAAGAGTACACCCAATTATGACTGTTAGTTGACTTCGTGCTGTTGGGCTCAGGGTGCCCAGGCAAGCACGTGTGTGCAGGCATAAAGTGGGCAGAGCCACCAGCCCTCGAGTCTGCAGCCCTCAGTGCTGAGTCACAAATACCCTCCGCTGAAAAATGAAATCCTCGCAATGCCCTTTAAAATTAGCTCGCAGCGTTTGCACGCGCGCACACACTCACACCAGAGAGCCACGCACGAGGCACACAGGGCTGCACACTATGGAAATTTAAAAGCAGAGGTTGTCACTCGATAGCTGGAAGGACAAAAACCCCTGAGCGTCCTGCCTCTTCCCAAGTCATTTTCCCCAAGCCTCTGCCCCAGCTTTCCACGGAGCCTAAAATATGACTTTAGTCCTCTCAACAGGACAATCCGTCAGCAACCTTCGCCTATGGGGCTTTCAGACCCCCACAAGGGGGAATAAACAATGCGCTTAATATACAATTCAAGCAGTATACTTATTAGAGGAAAGCGGGAAAGGAAAAAAAAAACCACCTTAATTTGGGCACAAGATACCCACTGCCTTCAAGAAACTGCATTAAGTTCTTAGGAGTTAATGATTAAAGCTTTAAACTCGTGCAATCAGTCCATTCAAAAGAAACTTCCTAAACCCGTGTATCTGATGCAAAAGAACTGGAAACTTGTATTATATTCATAAATTCTGCCCCCCTTTAAAAGTAGGGGGCCTTTCAGGGTATACTTGCATCAGTGCCAGCGGCAGATCTGCAATTCCGGAGGCTTTTTTTTTTTTCTGAGCTGGCAAGACAGAGAGAGAGATACAGAGAAAGAGGGGAGGAGGGGAGAACCCTTCCCACGTCCCCCACCCGGCCACCACCTTCTTGGTAGTTATAATTTCAACATGTCATCTCATGGACACTAAAGGGTTAATGGTATACCTACCAAATCGGCTGTGGTCTTTCCTGGTTCCCTGGATAGTACCATTGGGGAAGATTTCTAAGTGAAATCCAGTCCTGCAGTATAGCTGCCTCCGCCTGAGAATCCCCTTTAAATGATCCAAGTCCGTGACTGCGGGTCCCCTGGGGAGCCCCCCTGCTTCGGACTGACCCAGGTGGTCACTTAACAAAACCGGGCTGTCCACCGGCAACACGGGCACATTCCCAAACGGTGCCGCATCCTGCACACCGAAATAGTTCCCAACTTCACCTAAGGGAGCCATCAGAGGACTCGGCTTTCGGAGCACAAGAATAAACAATAATGATGGTGTCAACCAAGGAGATATTAGGCGAGGTATATCCAACTCCCCTCCCTTACTGCAGTTGCAGAGAGAGAAAAAAAAGGTTCTTTTCTTCAATCCATTAAATGCATAAATAAAAGTAATCTGCTGTTTCACTGGCACAGGTTCAAGGTCAAACCACTGATAGTCTAAGAAACCACCACTTTATACTCACACACTGACATACTGATAAACATATCTATGTATCTCTATAGACAGATCCCCAGCTCTTAGCAGGCAGGAAGGTCTTCATCCCATCCGACCGTAATAAGGAAAAAAAATCCGTAGTTTCTCCATTTGGTTTGAGATCAGAATGACCATAGCAACTTAAATGCCTAGGCGTTATTATAGGGATTTTTAAGATGCACGGGCTACGTCAGAATTTACGGATCCTGACTCCAGGAAGGCATGCGCTGTTTTTACTCTCTAACCGACTCTGCAGACATCAGCATGAATCCTTCAAGGGGAAAAAAAAAATCTCACGTTGGTGGCGGCGACAAATCTCCCCTCCCAGTCCCCCCTCCAAAAAATGATAATAATAATAAAACAAAAAGAAGAAGAAACTTTAGGCGTCCAAAGCTAGTATCCAGGATTCTCCAGAGGCTCGGCAGATGTCCATTGGCTTAGAACGGGTGGCGAGCGGCGAGCGAGGAGAGCCGCGTCCGGGAGCTCGCGTGCCGCCCAGGCTGCCGCGAACAGGTGTTGCCGCGCCGGCTCGCGGAGCGTTGTAGCCGGGCGGAGCGCTCCTCCTGCGCAGCCCCCGCCGGCGCGCAGAGTGGCGCAGGCAGCGGCATTGGGCTGGGTTTAAGGTAGCGCCGCGGCCGCCCGGGCTCCCCGCGGTCCTAGCGCCCGGCCTGCTGCCCGCGCCGCTCTGCGGCAGGCGAGGTGCGGCGCGCCAGAGCGCAGGACTTCCTCGGGAGGCAGTCGAAGAGCCCTGGCTTTACAAAGAAAAGCAAATGAAAGATGCACTGCGAGAGGCGGGAGGAAGAAACACTGAGTCTCCCGAGACTCAAAAGTTCTCCTGCAGAATAGAAGCCGGTAACCTAAAATCTAGCTGGCTACATTGATGGAGGGTCAGAGTGAAACTGGGAAACTAGTTTTCACGTGGGCTCTGTAACCTTGCGTTGTATTATAGACTATGACTGAGTTGAGAGAGTCGGAGGGAAGGGGAGTTGATTTAATGGGCTTGCATGGCCATGGCAGTTTCTCTTCCATTCTTTGGCCACACACGCAGAAGCGCAAACTATGTTGCAAATAAGACCAACCCCTCTTCCCAGTCACACACACACACACACACACGCAGATGCGGCCACCGTTTCGGTTTTGTTTGGAGCGTTCTGCTGGGCATCTTTGGGTTGGGGCTATGTTTAGGTCCCGCCCCGCTGCTCCGGTCCCGACGCCCGCAAAGCAGTCGGCAGGGGGGCGCCAGAGAACCCTCTCTGTCCCCGACTTCGACTCGGGCGCGCGTCTTCGGGAGTCTGGGTGGAGGGGAGCGCTCCAGTGGGCTTCCTCTCGCCCCAAACCACGCTGCTTAGGACGAGCCGCGCCAGCCCAAGCCCTGCATCGGCTCGGGGAAGCGAAAGGCGAGCGTCTCACGCCACCGTCCGAAGCCCCCCGCGGAGCTGGGAAGGCCGGGCACTGGATGCTTGCTGGGCGCCCGGGGGCCGCAGCCGCTCCTTCTTGCTCTGCCCCGCGGGGCCGCACGTGGAAGCCTGAGCTCCGTTGCGCGGGCTCGGGTTTCTGCTAGCCGCCGGAGGCCTTCGCGCCCAGCAGGAGTCAGGGACAAAGAAACCCGCCTCCGGGGGCCGCCAGGGGCCCTGCCGGGCCGGGCCCGCCCGAGACTGGAGGCGGCGCGCTCTGCACCCGGACAGCCTGCCTGCGCCCGGATCTCCAGTGGCCGCGGGCGCGGAGTGCGGCGCCCCCCAACACACACATACATACACACACACACACACACACACACACACACTCGCCCACAGCCTTCCCGCGGGGCCCCCCTTCCCTCCCCCTGCTCCTCTTTGTTCACATTGTCTTAGAAACGGCCCGACTCTCGGGTCAAGATGGTGAAAGTTGCCGAGACTTGAGCGCGGCTCCAGACTGCGGGGCGTGCAACTGAGAAGCAAAGTCGAAAGCAGAGACTGAACCCCTGCGGTGGGGAAGCGAATCAAAACCTCTTTATGGGGGAGAAGTCGGATCCGCCTTAGTAGTCAGCTAAAGGCTGGAGATGCAGAACTGCGGTTGGCCCTACTCCGGACGGGAGGGCTTCGCCTGAAGACGAAACGGAGCGATGAATTTGCAGATTTCGGGGGCGCTGGAGGTGCCAGCGACCTGGAGCGACCTTCCCCTGCCCTCCGGGGAGGAAGGCGTGCTCCGGCCCGGGCGAGGAGGAAGGAGAGAAGAGCGAGGTGGTCCTCCGCTCTTCCTTTCCCACCCCCCTTTGCCGCAGTCCAGGGTCATTGGGTGTCCGGGGCTGACTCGGTGCGTCTTGCTTACGTGTTTCTGAAGCATGAGAGCCCTGCCCCGTGGTATTTACAGCAGTCACATCCGCGGTGGTACAGAGCGGGCTTTAACGTTAACTGCTCGGCGGCAGATACAAGAAGCTGGGTAGGAAGTGTCACTTCTCATAAACCACCCGAGTCGCTCGCATTAATCTCCCAGGCAGCCAGCAGCGATGGGTACAGCAGGGGCGTTCCTCGACCGGTTGGGTACAATGCGCCGGGATGGTTACTTAGTGGGGGAAAAAACGATGGAAGAAACAGAGACAGGCCCAGAGAGAGACAGGGAGACGCTTCATAAGAAGAGAAACGAGCAGCACGTGGACATTGGACATTTCCAGTGAAGACAAGACTGGGACCATTTCCACCAGCTGTCTCCAACCACATTCTTTCGGTCTGAATTTAGATTGTCATCCAATGAGCAAAGACCATTTCCGCTTCCGAATCCTGCAGCGTGTGACTGTCGCTTTAAAAAGCGTTGCAGCAGCGGGAGAGAGGGCGAAGTAGCTGATGGAGCACTTTCCCAGGTTGCGCAGCCTCCCCCACTGCAGTTGGCTTGATCCACATTTCATCCGCATCCCTAACTCCAGCTGCAAGAAGCTTTTGCTGCTTCCTCGCCCCTTTGCCTTCCCCATCAGATTTCTCTTGCTTGGTTTTGCTGGTTGGTTTGGTCTGGTTGTTTTTCTTATTATAGTAGGAGAAACAATGTGCTTCCTTGCACTGGCCACATCACATTTTTCCTGTACTCACCCCACTCGCTAGGGCTGACATCCTCAAGGTTCCTTCACAGTTCTGGCAAAACCATGAGCTCTCATGTCCAGGACTATGAGTATGTTTTACAAGTCTTCTTCACTGAGTATATAGATGTTAGTATTCAAAGAAGACTGAGGCCTTGCCTTCTAGAGACACGTGGTGTAATTGGGTTAATAACCCCTGCCTGGAAAGACTGTTGTTAGGAGTAAAAGGAAAAAAAAAATGCACACGAAACAAGCAGCACATAATAGACCCTCAAGACATAGTCGCTATCATTACACTATTCCTTATATAGTCCCCCCATGGATTACCCCCATGGGGGTATTCAGCAAACACTGTTATTGATTTTAATCCCAAAGCTCCCTGAGGCTCTCTCTTCTCAAAACGTTTTAACTCCTCTTACTTTCTTCCCCTTCCCTGTGTTTTCTATCATGTTTGTCATCTGTGTTTTCTGTTGTCAATTTAGTACGTAAGCCCAAATGGGAATAAATGACAAGAGAAGTAAAGAGGGCTGTGAACAGGAATGAGCACTGGAATGGGAGCCCGCAAATCTGAAACACATCATCTGACCCTCTGCCTACTCCCTGCGTGGCTACGGGCCCTCTCCTCACGGGTCCCAGCTCTGCCGGGAAGACTGGTTCGTGTAGGTTAAAGTGGCCTGTCAGCTATAAAGTCCTATGCAAATTGGAAGTGGCCCTTTGGAAAAGGTCCACCTACCCCGCTTTGTTCATTAGTTTGTCTTCCTTCAGTTTCCCTGGACCCCAGATACAAATCAGTACAGGGTCATTTCATTCCTTCTCTACAATAAAGATGTCACTGGACTTTGGGAGGCTGAGACGGGCGGATCACGAGGTCAGGAGATCGAGACCATCCTGGCTAACATGGTGAAACCCCGTCTCTACTAAAACTACAAAAAACTAGCCGGGCGAGGTGGCGGGCGCCTGTAGTCCCAGCTACTTGGGAGGCTGAGGCAGGAGAATGGCGTAAACCCAGGAGGCGGAGCTTGCAGTGAGCTGAGATCCGGTCACTGCACTCCAGCCTGGGCAACCGAGTGAGACTCCGTCTCAAAAAAAAAAAAAAAAAAAAAAAAAAAACAAAGGTGTCACTGGGCCTCTGCCCTTCCATCTGTATCCTTCCTTCTCCTCCTCCCCACCCCACAATCCTTCACTCTACTTACAGGCTTTTGTTTAGGAGCTGTAAGGAGCATGGGATGGAGGGGAGTGGTTTGGGAAGGCTGAAGTCTCTTCCCAGTGTGACCCCAGGAACTAGGTTTGAGTTTCATGGTAAGAGGATAGAACCCTTGCAGCCACCATTTATTGACTGCTGACTGTGTTTCTAACACACTGCTAAGTGCGTTTGTGTTTTATCTTCTTAATATTGAAAACTGTCCTATGAGGTATTATTTTATCCCATATTATAGATGAGGAAATTGTGGCTTATAGAAATTAAGTAGCATGCCTATTGCCTCAGTGCTAATAAATGGTGGAGTCAAGTTCATAGACGTCAGACCTTCATTGTGTAACACTGCCCTCAATTATAACAGGCATATACTTTTAAATTTTTTAATAGCATGTCTTCTCAAAATACACAGAAATAAATGATAGTAATATATACTTGTATATATCAACAACCAGTTACACTGAGTGTGTATAAACAACAACTAGTTAGAAGACAAAATGAAGGAAGGAAAAGACCCCAGGCACAATATGTTTTTTAAAAAGGAAAGGAAAGTGAAGGAAGGAAGGAAAGGAGAGATAAGATCCCTAGGGATAGAATTAACAAGAAGAAGAAGCTGAGTAGGAAGTATCACTTCCTATCTATATGAAGATCTATATGAAGAAAAAAAATTTATTTTTGAGATGAGGTATCACTATGTTGCTCAGGCTGGTCTCTAATTCCTGGGCTCAAGAGATCCTCCCACCTTGGCCTCCCAAAGTGCTGGGATTACAGGCATGAGTCACTGCTCCTGACCAAGAAATACATATGTACTTTTTTTTGTTTTTGTTTGTTTGTTTGTTTGGAGACAGAATCTCACTCTGTCGCCCAAGTTGAAGTGCAGTGGCCCGATCTCGGCTCACTGCAACCTTGAACCTCCCGGGTTCAACTGATTCTCCTGTCTCAGCCTCCCGAGTAGCTAGGATTACAGGCATGTGCCACCACGCCTGGCTAATTTTTGTATTTTTAGTAGAGATGGGGTTTTGCTGTGTTGGCCAGGCTGGTCTTGAACTCCTAACCTCAGGTGATCCGCCAGCCTGGGCCTCCTAAAGTTCTGGGATTACAGGCGTGAGCCACCGCACCAGGCCTGAGATGCTCTGAACAAATTGAAAGGCATATCATATTCTTAGATAGAAAAATTCTATTTCATAAATATATAATCCTTCCTAAATTAATCTAAAAACAATAACAATAAAAATGTCATATTGTTTAAATTAGATACACTGATGCTACAGGTGATATGCAAAAATAAAATTGACAAGAAATTTTTTTAAAAAGAAAAATTAAGGGGTAACTAGTTACACAATATTTTAAAATATTTTTTAAAGCTATAGTAATTAGAACAGAGTATCATATGAATTATTTATATTAGCCTATGAATAAACAGATAAAGCAAGAACGGAATAGAAATTATAAAAATAGATCCAAATACATATTAGAATTTTATATATGATCATCAACTAATGGGGAAAAAAATGAACTATGAGTAAATGGTTTTGAAACAACAGAATAAACAAATAACACAAGTAGTATTTATTCTTCATACTTTACATGAGGATAAAACCCAAATGCAAATATTTTAAATGTAGAAAATAAAACTATAACAAGTCCTAAAGGAAGCAATGGAAGAATTTCCCTATGATCTGATCTGAATTGTGAAGGCCTTTTTAAATGTATCATAGAATCCAAGTGCCTAAAAGAGAACACTGATAAATGCAACCACACACAAAACATTTTTTAACTGCATGGGAGAAAAACATGAATTCAAAAAATAAATGATGAAATGGAAAAATGCATCTCATATAAAGGACTCATTTTTCTAATATATAAAAAGCTAGCTGGCATGATGGCTCATGGCTGTAATCCCAACACTTTAGGAGGCAGAGGCATGAGGATCACTTGAGGCAGGAGTTTGAGGTCAGCCTGGGCAACATAGCAAGACCCTGTCTCTACAAAAACTTAAAGAATTAGCTGGGTGTGGTGGCACACGCCTGTAGTCCCAGCCACTTGGGAGGCTGAGGTGGGAGGATTTCTTGAGCCCAGGAGGTCAAGGCTGCAATGAGCTGTGATCATACCACTGCACTCCAGTTTGAGTGATAGAGGGAGACCGTATCTCAAATATATATGTGTGTATGTATCTGTGTCTGTGCGTGTGTGAGTGCATATATATTTTTATATGTGCACTCATCTGACCCTCTTTATATAAAGCTCCTACAAATCAATAAGAAATGTTGGTGTCTGATCCAACACGTTAAGTGCTTGGAAGTCATCATTCCCATGCATACAAGGAAGAAGCTGAATAAACTGAAAATCAAGAACGCATCTTAGATCCATCAAGAATTAAGGTCTTAGGAAAACTGCTGCCCTGAAAACTGGAAAGGCAGACAGGCAGATACAGAGAATCACAGCTTACCAGAGCAGAAACAGAAGAGTAGGAGCCCACAGCCGGAGCTGGTGTCAGAAGGAACACTTCAAATTGTAATTGCTGGAGGCTCATTGCGACGAGCTTGAAAGTTAAGAATTCATCGAAAAACTCTCCTATGAATATTCTTACAGGAGTCCCCACACTTTCCTGAGTTTTACCTTCAGGAACCCTACCAGGTTCTCCCTGTGAAGATCTGAGAAAAATCCTCTTCTACTTCCCTCAAGAAGAGGGGAAAAGTGACTATTTCAAAATATGCCCAGGGTTCTCTCTTCTTAGCAAGGCCTGCCCTCAAGGAAAACTATTTGAGCAGAGCCTAACCAACCTGGGGAAGGGGAAATACACAACTCCAGCCCCTTCTAGCCTTAAATGTGGAGATAGAGAAATACCCAGCCCAGGCTCACTAACAGACTGCGCCCTAATCATAGTAATCTAGAAACATCTCCTCCCAACCTTATCACTACATCACTACAACTAAACTACACTACACTAGAACTAAAAGAACTGCAAGACTCAGACACCAGGAATCTCTAGGGAATCCCAAAGACAACGGGGCAGACTGAAACAAGGACATCAGAGGACATATTAGCCTCTGACACCTACAGCTACAGCAAAGAGTAAACACAGCCTAACCCCCAGCCTGGTAAATATAAAACCTCACACTAAAGGCCTGTCTACCTCAGTCACTTTTATTCAATATATTATGTCTAGCTTTCAACAAAAAATTACAAGACATGCTAAAAGTCAAAAAAGTACAGTCTGAAGAGACAAAACAAGCAAGAACTAGACTCAAAAATGAGAACAGAGATTTTGGAATTATCACACTGAAAACTTAACAATGATTAATTTGCTAAAGTCTCTAATGGAAAAAGTGGACAATATGCAAGAATAGATAGGTAAGGTCAACAGAGAGATGGAAACTAAAGAATCTAAAAGAAGTGGTAGAAATCGAAATAACTATGACAGAAATGAAGAATGCCTTTGATGAGATTGTCAGTAAACTGGACAAAGCTGAAGAAGTGATTAGGTGATTAGGGAGCTTGAAGATATGTCAACGGAAACTTCTCAAGCTAAAATCCAAAGACTTTTTTAAAGATTGAAAAAATAGATCAGAATATGAAAGAACTATGAGATAATCATAAAAAGTATAAATATTCGAATGAGTATGCCAGAAAGAAAAGAAAAATAAATGGAAGAAAATTGGAAGTAATAATAGTTCAGAATTTTTCAAAAGTAATTATAGACTACAAACCATCAGCTAGGAAGCTCAGTGACCACTAAGCAGGATAAATACCAAAAAAATGTACACCCGGGCATATATTCAAACTGCAGACAGTCAAAAATAGAATATCTTGAAAGAAGCTAAGGTGGAGGGGGGGAGTGGGGGACACCTTTACTATTGCTATGGTTTGGATGTGGTTTGTCTCCACCAAAACTCATGTTGAAATTTAATTGCCAATGTCAACAGTATTGAGAGGTAATAGGGCCTTTTAGAGGTGAGTCACAGGGACTTCGCCCTCACAAAGGGATTAACGCAGTTCTCATGGGACTGGGTTAGTTCTCCCAAGAGTAGGTTGTTATAAAGTGGGTTGGCCCACTTCGTCTTTCTCTTTGCATGCACCTGCCTCCCCCTTCACTTCTCCACCATGTATGATGCAGCGTGTGGCCCACACCAGAAGGTGACCAAATTCAGCTGCCCAACCTCCAAAATTATAAACTAAACAAAACTTTTTCCTTTGTAAAGTACTCAGTCTGTGGTATTCTGCTACAGCAACAGAAAATGAACTAAGACAGAAAATTGGTAACAACATTCGGGTTGATGCTGTAACAAATACCTGGAAATGTGAAAGCAGCTCTAGAACTAGGTAATGGGTAGTGTCTAGAATTTGAAGGAGTCGGCTAGAAAGATCCTATACTGTGAGCAGAGCATTGAGGGAGATTCTAGTGAGGGATCAGAAGACGACGACGACTAGGGAAAGTCTGGAACTTCTTAGAGATTACTTAAGTGGTTGTGACCAGAATTCTGATGATAGAAGTATGGACAGGAAGAACCATTCTGATGAGGGCTCAGATGGAAATGAGGAACAACGTATTGGAACCTGGAATAAAGGTGTCCTTGTTATTCAGTTGCAAAGAACTTGGCTGCATTGTGTTTATGCCCTAGGGCTTTATGGAAGGCTGAATTTAAGAGAGACAACTAGAATATCTGGTGGAAGAAACAGCTAAGCAGGAAAGTGCTCAAGACACTGCATGGTTACTTCTGGTCACTTACAGTGAGTTATAGGAGCAGCAGGAAGCAGAGTGGAAAGATTTGGAAAATTCACAGTGTGGCCATGTAGGGAGCAAAAAGTCAGTACAAAGATGCAGCCAGACAATTGTTTGCTAAAGAGATTAGCACAGACAGAAAGAAGCCAGGTTTTGTTCATCAGAACAATGGATGAATGGTCCTGAAGGCTGCTCCTCTCATCAGACTCAGAACCTTAGGGCCTTGAGGGCAGAACAGCCTTGCTGCCTAGGGCCACCTCCAGACTCCCGTTCCCCACATCCCAGGGAAGCAGTCCTTGCTTCCCACATGACCCCAGGTGCAATTCGGGCCACTGCTCAAGAGGGCACACACCATAAGCCTTGATGGTGTCCATGTGGTGCTAATCCTGCAGGTGTGCAGAATACAAGAGCTTTGGAGGCATGGTTTTCTCCACCTAGATCTCAAAGGATGTCACAGAAAGCCCATGGGACCAGCAGAAACTTGCCACAGAGGTAGAGCTGCCACAGAGTCCCCACCATGTCAATGCCTAGTGGAACCAAGGGAGTGGGGCTGCCACTGGGACGCCAGAACTGTTGAGCCACCAGCAGCATGCAACACCTGCCTGAGATAGTTAGAGGTGCTGGGAAAATGGCCACGTAGTCTGTACCCAGCAGTCTGCCTGAAGCCTCAGGAGTTCACCCCAACCTGTGTGTCCAAGAGATGACATATGGTGTGGAAGACTATTCTGGAGCTTTAAAAATTTCATGTCTTCCCTGCTGGATTTGGGGCTTGCTTGGGGCCTGTTACTCCCTTCTTCCTGCCTACCTCTTCCTTTTACAATGGGAATGTCTACCTCATGCCTGTCTCACCATTATAGTTTGGAAGTAGATAATTTGTTTTGATTTTACAGGCTCATAGCTGGAAGCAGTTTGCCTTAGTCTCAGATGAGACTTTGGACTTTTGAGTTAATGCTGGAACACATTAAGATTTATGGTACTGCTGAGATGGAATGATTGTATTTTGCATGTGAGAAGTATGTGAGTTTTGGGGGTCTGGGGCAGAATACTATGGATGTGGTTTTTCCCCTCTAAAATTAATGCTGAAATTAAATTCCCAACATAACAGTACTGAGAGGTAATGGAGCCGTTAAGAGGTGTTTGAGTCATGGGGGCTCTGCCCTCATGAGGGGATTAATGCAGTTCTCAAAAGACTGGATTAGTTCATTCAAGAGCAGACTGTTACAAAGCAGGTCAGCTGGCTTCATCTTTCTCTTTGCATGCACCCATGGTCTGCCATGTTATTACACAGCATGAAGCCCTCATCAGAAACTGACCAGATCTAGACGCCCAGTCTTGGACCTCCCAGCCTCCAGAATCATGAGCTAAATAAACCTATTTTGTTTATAAATTAGTCTCAGGTATTCTGTTATAGCAACAGAAAGTGGACCTATATAAGAACAAGGGTAAGAATTACATCAGACTTATCTTCAGAAACCATGCAAGCAAGAAGAGAGTGGAATGAAATATTTAAAGTATTGAAAGAAAAATATATCAACAATAGAATAGAATAATCAGTTTACAGAAAAGGAAATGCAAACGTTTCTTAGACATTAACAACTATGCTTAACTCTGTTCTTAATAAAAGAAATGCAAAATAAAATCATGTCAGTATACCATTTTTAGCCTGTAAATTTGACAAATATTAAAAAGTTATATAAAACAATGTGTGTTAGAGTTTGGGAAATCAGGCACTCTCATATATTACTAATGGAGATTAAACTGACACAGTCTTTATGAAGGGGCACTTTGGTAAATTCTGTTAAAATTCCAAGTACATGGAACCTTGGACTCAGCAATTTCTCTTCTAGAATTTACCTTATATATGTCTATGCATGCATATGCTGAAGATTCCACACTGTGACACTCTATGCAATAGTGAAAGATTGCAAACAGCTGTGTGTCCATCCAGAATGACTGATTAAGTGAATTACAGTAAACCTATAAAATAGAATCTAATGTAGCTTGTTAAAAGAAAAAACAGGGAAGCTTTTTGGATACTGGTAGGCACTAATTGTCAAAGAATATTAAGGGAAAAAAAATACAATGCAGAACAGTGTATATGGCATGCCTTATTTGTGTCCTAAGGAGAAACCTTTTATATTTACACATATCAGTAATATCTCCAGAAATACATACAAGAAACAATTACAACAGCACTGGCTACCTTTGGAAAAGAAAATTGCATAGCTGGGGGACAAGGGGTGGGAGGGAGAATTTTCACTAATACACTTTATTGAATGTGTTATTTACAAAAATAATAGAGTTTAACTTTTCACTATAATTACATATTCCTGTCTGAAAGGCATGGAAGTACTGTGCCTGATGCAAAGATCTTGTGAGCAACTGCAGAAAACGTCATAATTAGGGACCACTGTCGCCCGCCATACCCCAGGTGTGTGAGCATGGATACATCTCCAAAAATGTGAAAAGACAAACTCATCAGGCCTTTGGGGAGCTTGGCAAGGTCTGTTACTTTCCAGCTTTCCACTGTAACTCTTGTCTTTCCTTAGCCATGTCTGGCTTTTTTCCTGGTCATTTTACTTTCCAGCCTCTCTCTATTTCTCCTGTCATAAAAGATGGCTGACAAAGCCCTGGGATTTTCTTCACTTACCACTGTCCCCGTATTACATCACATTTCTGGTTCAAACTGCCCCATCTCCCTCTCCGAGGCCAGCCTTATGGCCAGTAAAGCTGCCCAGCTTCCTGATGTGACCACCTCCTCTTCATCTGCCTCTTCATTTCCATTGCACTTCACTCTTCTTTTAGTCTCACTCGAGCATAACCCATTTTAACTTTTCCTACCTTCATAATATAGATGGGGCATAAATAATATTAACAACAACAATTATATTTATCAAGCGTACACTGTGGAAAAGAACTTCACATATTTCATTTAACTTCATTACACTACAAGCTCAACAATGTTATCTCTATTAGTTAAAGTTGAGGAAACTGGGGCTTTGCAAGGTTAAGATGCTTGACCAAAGTCACACCGCTAGGAAGTAATGGGCAGGATTCTAACACAGACCTTTCAACACCACAGCCTGGGTTCTCTGTTACTTAGTCCACTGGAACGTAAGAATGAGCTAAAAACAGTTTTTTTAATCTATTACATAGCTAGCTTCCAATGAACGTGTGAGTGGAAAAGACCTTCTCCCTTTTTTGCGAAGACATCTTCAGTATTTGCTTCTTTCGGCCAGGCACAGTGGCTCACGCCTGCAATCCCAGCACTTTGGGAGGCTGAGGCGGGCGGATCATGAGGTCAGGAGATGGAGACCATCCTGGCTAACGCAGTGAAACGCCGTCTCTACTAAAAAAATACAGAAAATTAGCCGGGCGTGGTGGCGGATGCCTGTAGTCCTAGCTACTTGGGAGGCTGAGGCAGGAGAATGGCATGAACCTGGGAGGCAGAGCTTGCAGTGAGCTGAGATCACACCAACCTGGGTGACAGAGCTAGACTCCGTCTCAAAAAAATATATAAATATTTTTATATTTATATATATTTATATATTTTCATATATTATATATATTTATATTATATATATATTTTTAATATATATATATATTTGCTTCTTTCTTGAAGTTGGTGGGATGCTCCCAGTATTCTCCAAGGATGAATAGAAACAAATTGCTTTTCACTGGTACTGCCATGATCTCCTGAAATTAATGTCCAACTACGTACATCCACAGTCAGTTCTCAACCTACTCAATTGACCTCTCAGCAGAATTTGGCAGACTTAATCACTCTCTTGGCTTTCATATGCTTTTTGTTTCATCTGTCATCTACGGCAGATGAACACATTCTACGTTTTCCTCCTACATCACAGATCGTTTTTTCCGTTTCCTTGGCTGCATCTTCTCAATATCCAGCACTTGGAGTATCCAACAGTTCTGTTCTCAGAGTTCCTCCTTTCCATATACTCACTTCCCAGATTTCATCTACTCCCGAAGCTTTACATACCATCCACTCACTGAGGCTTCCCAAACTACATCTCCAGCCCTTCCCTACTCCAGTGTTTACCCAGCTGCTTCCCTGGCATCTCCACTCCATATTCCAGGAGACCTGCAAAACCCAACAATACACTCCTGGAGCACTTGCGTCTCCCCAGAAACCTGGGCTGCAGGTGTTCCCTGTCTCAGCAAACAGCACTGCATCCACGTAGCCACCCATCCAAACCCTAACAGATCTGCTTTCAAAGAAGAACCAGAATCCAACCATGTTCTGCCATCTTCTCTGATCCCACGGTGGCTCTAGCCACCAGCATCTCCCCCTTTGGATTACCGCAATGACTTCCTCACAGTCTCCCTGGATAGGCGTCAGACCCACATGCCACACAACATAAGCCCAGTCGCGTCGCTCTGTTACCCTCATACCGATTGCCTACAAGAGCATTCGCTAGCTGATTCCACCTCCCGCCATCATTCCATCTCCTACCGCCGTCTCCCATGTTCACACTACTCCTGCAAGATGGGTCTCCTTGTTTTTCTTAAGGTCTGGCACGTTCCCATCTGCTGGCAGACCTACTGGGGGATTGCTTTTCCCTCAACTGTCCATGCCTTGTTCCCTGGTTTCAGTAAGCTCTCTATGGAATTGTGACTACTCAGAGAGGTTTGCTTTGGTCACTGTAAAAAAAACCCTTCACCTATCACCCACTATCACTATTTTCCTTCATATTATTATTATTATATATTTAATTATAATGATTATATATTTAATTAGTTATAATTATTATTACTGGCTGACATATTTACAATGATAAGACAGGCGAGGACCTCGCTGTTGTGGAGCTTACATTCTGTGCAGAGAAAGAGACAATAAACAAGTCGACAGGATAATTCTAGATAGTACTGAGTGCTATTAGGAACATAGTGCTGTGGAAGGGGCTGAAGCTCTGCTTTCTAGGGCTTTCCAAGAAGATGACACTTAACTTGAGACTTCAATGACAAAAAGGATCTGGGCTCGCTAAGATTTGAGTACAGTCGTCCACCCTTATCCCAGGTTTCATTTTCTGCAGTTTCCATCACCCACTATCATCTGAAGTCTGAAAACATTAAATGGAAAAATCCAGAAATAAACAATTCATGAGTTTTAAATTGCACACACTATTCTGAGTAGCACGATGAACTCTTGTGCTATCCTGCTCCATTCCGCCCGAGACATGAGTCATCCCTTTGCCCAGCAGATGCACGCTGTCTACACTCCCCACCCATTAGTCACTCGTAGCCGTCTTGGCTATCAGAAAACATGTAGTATGTGTAGGGTCCGGTCCTATCCACAGGGTCAGGCATCCACGGGGCGTCTCGAAACATATGTCCCATGGATAACGGGGGGAACCTTTGTAAAGGGAATTCCAGTGGAGGGATTACTGAGCACAAAGGCCATGAGGCAGGAATGAGCTTGAAATGAGTGAAGCATAGAAAGAAACAGCAGTGGCAGAATAAGTGAGGAGCCCAGTCGTGTGAAATGAGTCGGAGATAGACATGGACCTTATCTCGTAGTGCCATATAAGCCTTGCTCGGGAGTTGAGTGTTATTCTAAGCATGATGAGCAACGCTTGTGATGGATAACGATTCCCTTGAAAGAATCCACAGGCTGCACAATGCAGTTTCTTCACTTTTCAAACAGAACAAATGCTAAGTAAGCAGTGTTGAAAAACAATTATGAATTCCTCTGCCTGGAACTTGAGTAATTCTCATTAGAATCACAGTCTTTACCTTTCCTCACTAATTATCCTTTTCCAAAACCCTATCTCCCTCCCAACACCCGCCACACACACCTGGTTCCTCTGCTTCTACTTCTCTCCAACTTAAACCTAATTTATACTCCGACTCTTACTGAGTTATCTGTCTACATTCTCCTCTTCTCCATTTGTTTCCAACTCTTCCCTTTGTTGTCTTCACTAATGAGGATACTAAGTTTAATGGAGCATTGGTCTGCTTTACTTCTTATAGTCCTATGCTTTTTTGTGATTCAATGAATAATTACCAAGTTACCATTTTTATAGGAAGTATGACCTTAACACATAAGGCATAGGAAGCATTGAAAAACTATAAAAGTATAAATTATATTGATATGGTTTGGCTGTGTCCCCACCCAAGTCTCATCTTGAATTGCAGCTCCCATAATCCTCATTTATTATGGGAAGGACCCAGCAGGAGGTAATTGAATCATGGGTGCAGGTTTTTCCCATGCTATTCTCATAATAGTGAATAAGTCTCATGAGATGTGATGGTTTTATAAAGGGCAGTTCCCTGGCACATGCTCTTTTGCCTGCCACCATGTAAGATGTGCCTTTACTTCTCCTTCACCTTCCACTATGATTGTGAGGCCACCTCTCCAGCCATGTGGAACTGTGACTCCATTAAGCCTCCTTTTCTTTATAAATTATCCAATCTCAGGTATTTCTTCATAGCAGTATGAAGATGAACTAATACAATATTAAGAATAAAATAATATTAGATGTGACTTAAATGTGTAGAAGTCATATCAAATATGATGAAGGATGAGTTAAAAAGAAAAATGGTAAAAAGAAAATTATTAAAGAGCATCTAACTCCTATTATCTCTCTGCCAACAAAAATTTCATGTCATTAAATAATTGCCTTTATAATTAGATCAGAATATCTTTACAATACGAGAAAATATCCAGAAAAAATTTTCTGAGCACATACTTTGTATAAGACATTGTGATAGAGTTTGTTTGGGACATGCATACTACATATAAAACATGGTTCTGAATCTCAACTTTTGTTATGGCTTGTATTTACTTATGTTTGTGCTTTCTTTTATTCCATCCTGAATTTCCCTATTTTCATCTGGAATCATTTTTTTTTTCTATTTCAAAAATCTTTGTGGTTTTTCTTTTACTGTGAGACCTACCAGCCACAAATTCCCTCCAGTTTTGTTAGTCTGAAATGTGTTCATTTCACCTTTTAAGGACATTTTCACCAGGAATAGAATTCTTGGTTGACAGTTATTTTACTTTACCATTTTAAAGTTGTCATCTTACTGTCTTTAACTTCTGTATCTTTGGATGAGATGTCAGCTGCAAGTCTTATTGTTGTTACTTTGCAGGTGATGTGTCTTTTATCTCTGGATGCTTTTAAGATTTTTCTTTTTTAGTATTTAATTTTTCAGCAGGTTTAATGTGTTGTCCCTAGATAAAATTTCTTTGTGTTTACTCTCCTAGGAGTTTTCTGAGCTTCTTAAATCTATAATTAATGTCCTCTCAATTTGGAAAATTTTAATCATGTTTTTTAATATTGCTTCCCTATTTTCTCTCTTCTCTTTTTCTGGGACTATAATCAGGTGTATGTGGGACCTTTTTATTTCTATTAGTTTTTCTCACTGTGCTTCAGTTGGGACTTCAGTTTGTGTATTTTCTATTGACCTGTCTTCCAATTCACTAACCTTAGTCTCTACTCTGTCCCTTCTGCTATTAAACCAATTCACATAGCTCTTAATTTCAGATATTGGCTTTTTTCAATTCTAAACTGTCCATTTGAATTTTTAATAGATTCTCATTCTCTGGTGAAATTTTCCATATTTTCATCTGTTGTTTCCATCTCTCTCTTTCTTTTCTTGAACACTATTTTAAAAGTTCCTATCTACTAATTCTAATAGTTTTATCATGTGGTCTGGTTCTGCTGTCTTTTTTGTCTCTTTATTATCATTCACATTTTCTTGTCCTTTTGCATGTCTATCTATTGTTAATTGTATGCCAGACATTGTGCATAAAAGTGGAGCCGCCAAACCGTGTTATATTCCACCAGAGAATGTGTTTTGTTTTGTTTTTTCCTTCTTTTAGACAGACTGAGTAGAGGCTGTGCACCTTAATCCAGTCAGGAATTGAATTGAAGTGTGGCGTGGTTACAGTTTTAGTAAGACTTCATAGATCTTTGGTTCATAACCTGTCCCTTGGGTATACCCCTCTCAGACCTTTGATGGAGAGTCTGGCGGGTATCAGTTTCCTCAATCATGAAAGATTGTGAGAAATCTATCTCTATCCTTCAGAAGTTTTCAGACAAGCTCACCAGTCTCCTGGCCCCAGAAAATTTCAACATCTGGCAAAGGTCTTAACGGGGAAAACAGTCTTGTGCTTAAAGCAGGCTCTACCCTCTAGGTGCTTCTTGTTTCTTAAGAGCATAAGCCTGTGGAAGGTTTCATTTTACTTTAGACATTTTCAGACTCACTCCTCGGTATCCTGTAAAGTCCAAGAACTCAGCAAATATCTTGTGAAGAAAATCAGTTCTGAGTTTGAACCACTCCAGGTTTTCAATTCATCACACTAGTCTCATGTTGGTTAAAGCTTTGCTGGTTTGTCTTTCCTTCACAAGGACCCTCTGCCTGAACCAAGTCCAATCCTCATCCTGTGTCCAGAATCAACAAATGGCCCTCGGGCCAAAGAAAACTGTCAATCATCAGCTTACCTTGGAAGGGTTTACCCCTCTCTGTAATTTTAGCTCATCTAGTACTCGTTTCTTCCACAACTCTCTGAGGTTTTAAAAAATATGATTTTTGTAATTTCTCCAGTTTTTTCTAGTTGCTGCAGTAGGACCATCTATAATCTATCCAAAAGTAGTAGTCTCATATTTTATTTCTGAAAATGAGAAAATTATTATATCAGGTATTCTACTCTATATTTCATAGTGTTTTATAGTTTTCAAAGGCCTTGCACATTCACTATCTCAATAAAACCTTTTACTAAGTCTGTGATGTAGGTAAACCAGGGTATCCGAGTCAACAGGGAGTCTCTGAAGTCACACCACCTGAGCACAACTGTCCATGTGAAAGGCAAGGAGGGCTTTTCCAGGTTCTTCTGAGGCCTAGCTTGTCTACATTCTCTCTAATTTAAGGACATACACATAAATAGAAGAAATTCACCAGGCCAAAATCTTCAACAGAGTTGCTTTTTTGTTGTTGTTTATTTGAGACAGAGTCTCGCACTGTCGCCCAGACTGGAGTGCAGTGGCGCGATCTCCACTCACTGCAAACTCCGCCTCCCGGGTTCCCACCATTCTCCTGCCTCAACCTCCCGAGTACCTGGGACCACAGGTGCCCGCCACTACGCCTGGCTAATTTTTCGTGTTTTTATTAGAGACAGGATTTCACCGTGTTAGCCAGGATGGTCTCGGTCTTCTGACCCCGTGATCCATCTGCCTTGGCCTCCCAAAGTGCTGGGATTACAGGCGTGAGCCACCACACCCGGCCCAGAGTTGCACTTACTAGTGTTTGTTTATAAGACTGCATGAATGCAGATTCAAGCTGAGATTTAAACTTACTCCCGAATCATTTTCCTAGATCTTGGTGAAGGCAAGTTCATAACATTTATGAAACAATCACCTCAGGCAGCATTTTCCACTGGGTTGCTGACTGGAGAGAACAGGAAATCAAAAATAGCATTCCAAATTTTTCTAAGGCTAAAATTGTGCCCTATATGAACCTTCTGGCATGTTAACTCTATGACTTATCCTGGTGTGCAGACTCACCTCTTAACATCTGTCCTGGCTTCTCAATATTACATAGAACTGAGAGGATGTGTTTGTGCTTACTACCTCTCTAGAGAGCCTTACCAAGCTGATGTTTCAAAGAAGTGGAACGGAAAACATCCTTATATATCTTCTAGATAGCTTTTGTAATCCAGCAAAGCTCCTTTCATTGTGCAGGGTAGTTGCTACTCAGCTGAGCTAGTCTTTGGCATAGTGGTCAGCAACTCTTAGGTATTGTCCTCTGAAGGAGGGCCAGAACGTCTCAATGCTCAAAACTTCTCCACCAGCACTAGCACAATTTTTTTAAAAATCAGAGGGGAGAGGAGAGCGAATCTTGTTCATGAACTAGCCAGAACCAGAAGACACACAGTTAATTTCAAGTTGTATATAAGCCTTTACTTAAGAATAATTGAATAGCATGGATACCAAGAAAAGTAGGAAAATATGGCCACTCTTGCAATACACAGGAGCTACTTGAGGACAAAGGAAGTGAAACTGTGTTTTAAAATGCCAATAATGGTAATCCTTCCTTCTCTGCAGTGCTATAATCTGATCAGGTACATATTTTAATTATCACCCATATTTGGGATTGTTGACTTTCGTGTTTGTTTCAACATGTTGAACACACAGTGAAAAGACAATGAAAATTTCTTAGTATTTCTAAGCAGAACCAAACAGGGAGAGAAATCTGTATTTTGTATCACTTCTCACCTGAAACATAAGAACTCCCCCGATGGTGCCGAATATTAATCTTTGAACATTTCCTTAACAATAGCCAAAATGTATGTATTCATTCATTTACTTTATTTTGCATCCTTCCACTTGGATTACATGACCCTGAAGTACTTTTTATGTTGGCTTCAAATATGTACCTGATTATGTGGATTTCAAATGGTATAATTACCAGTGACTGACTGCAAGCCTACAGACTCCATGGCTTTATCCTCAGTAAAAATTATTGAAATACAAACTAAATGTGAAAACACTGGGGCCGGGCGCGGTGGCTCACGCTTATAATCCCAGCACTTTGGGAGGCCAAGGTGGGCGGATCACGAGGTCAGGAGATCAAGACCATCCTGGCGAACACGGTGAAACCCCGTCTCTACTAAAAATACAAAAAAATTATCCAGGCGTGGTGGCGGCGCCTGTAGTCCCAGCTGCTGGGGAGGCTGAGGCAGGAGAATGGCGGGAACCCGGGAGGCGGAGCTTGCAGTGAGCTGAGGTGGCGCCACTGCACTCCACGGGCGACACAGCGAGACTCCGTCTCAAAAAAAAAAAAAAAAAAAAAAAGAGAAAGAAAAAATATAATGTAAAATTAGCAAAAAGATAGTACAGCAAGGCAGAAGGTGCGTATTCTTCAGAAGTTCTCCCATCCAGCAGATTGAGGGAGCTCTTTTATCATTCCAAGACCAATTTCCTCATCTGCACACTGGGGATGGTAGTAACGCTCACCACATACTTGTTTTGAGGGTAAAAAGAGATAGACCATGTGAAATGCATAGTTCAGTGTATGGCATCCAAACAGCTCAATAAGCCTACGTCGTGTGTGTGTGTGTGTGTCTGTGTGTATGTGTGGCAGAGTTTCACTCTTGTCGCCCAGGCTGGAGTGCAATGCCGCGATCTCGGCTCACTGCAACCCCCATCTCCCGGGTTCAAGCAATTCTCCTGCCTCAGCCTCCTGAGTAGCTGGGATTACAGGCGCCCACCATCACGCTCGGCTAATTTTTGTATTTTTAGTAGAGACGGGATTTTTACTATATTAGCCAGGCTGGTCTCGAACTCCTGACCTCAGATGATCTGCCCCCTCAGCCTAGCTACATCTTATTAATGAGCATAAACTAATTTTCTCTAAACAGTAAAGATATTCTCAACAGGAAAAAAACAAAAGAGTGATTATATGACAACTAGTAACGAGGGGGGAAAGCAGGGGAAAAGTGTAAGTACAGTATGATTACCACTATACAAAAATAAATGCATAATAAGGTAGGGGTTCAGGAGGGAAACCTGAAGGAAATACCCCAAAATACTGGCACTAGTGACGTCAGGATCATGAATTTACTGGTGTTTTTGCTTTGTTTTCCAGAGTTTCAGCTGTGTGATTCTATTTTTATTTTTATATTTTTTATTTTTTTAGCTGTGTGATTCTATTACTTAAATAACGAAATACACATATATATTTACACACATATTCAATACATATATACATATATTCAATACATATATATGAAATACACATATGAAATACAAATATATGTGTATGTGTGTATTTCATTATTTAAGTAATAGAATCATTTAATAGAATCACATTACTGAAACTGGAAAACAGGGCAAAATAGAACAGAAACACGGGACTTTATATATATACATATGTATATACATATATATAAAGCTAAATAATGCCTTTTTAAAACAAATTACCTACTTCCTAGCAGAAACATTCAAGATAGTGTTTTATATGCTCCAGAGCTGTTTGCAATTATTGCTAACAATGATTTCATTCAATCCATCATTTATTGAGAGCCATACGCCAGCCTCCAGGAGAAAACAAAATAAATGAGATAAAGTCCTGTCCTCATTATGTCCCTTGATAATAACAATGGTGGTGGTTCTCCCATTGTAAATCAGCGTGAGCATGAAGGGTCACTGTATCAGTCAGGATGCCACCAGGGAAACAGAGAAAGAGGAAGAAGGAGGGGGCTGGGGCTGAGGAGGAAGAGACAGAGGAGAAAAAGGAGAAGAAAGGAGGAGAGGGAGGGAGATTTTTTACAAGAAATTCATTGGCTTGCCGAAATCTGCAGGGCAGGCCTGCAGGCTGGCAGTTCTGGGACAGAAGCTAACCCTGAGTCCACAGGCGGAATTTCTCCTTCCTCAGGGAAACCTTGGTTCTGTTTTTAAGGTCTTTCAACTGATTTGATGAAGCTCACCCAGATTATCTAGGATCGTCTCTCTTAAAGTCAAACGAACACTCATCTCTATCTGGGCAGATGCGATCAACATCTACAATCAGTTGACTTTACATCATTAGTTCTGAGGTTGAGACACCCTAGTCTGCACCATCCTAGCAGGAGTTCTGCCACAAATTTCAGTTTCGTTCCTCAAGAAACAGGTCTGTAAAGAAAATAAATTTGTTGGCTGTGCCCAGTGGCTCACGCCTGTAATCCCAGCACTTTAGGAGTCTGAGACAGGCGGATTGCGAGTTCAGGAGATCGAGACCATCCTGGCGAACACGGTGAAACTCCGTCTCTACTAAAAATACAAAAAATTAGTCAGGCGTGGTGGGCGCCTGTGGTCCCAGCTACTCAGGAGGCTGAGGCAGGAGAATGGCGGGAACCCGGGAGGCGGAGCTTGCAGTGAGCCGAGATGGTGCCGCTCACTCCAGCCTGGGGGACAGAGTGAGACTCCGCCTCAAAAAACAAAAAGAAAAGAAAAGAAACTTCTTAAATTTTCTTAACCTTTAGTTTGCTGGCTTTGCTGAAAGTGCCTTTGTGTCAAAGCTTTGAATGATTTTGGAAGGGTAAGAGGAAGAAAATGCGTCCTTTTTAAAAACAGGTGAAAATACTAATTTCCTGAATTAGTGAAAGTTATTGTTACTGCCTATAGTAAAACTATTAAAACTTTAAATACAATCACATATATAACGTGTCTACCAACCTGCCATTAATTAGTTTATCAAGAAACATAGTTTATGTTATTAATTTTTTTTTTTTTTTTTTTGAGGCAGAGTCTCGCTCTGCCCCCCTGGCTGGGGTGGGCGGCGCCATCTTGGTTCACTGCAAGCTCCGCCCCCCGGGTTCCCGCCATTCTCCTGCCTCAGCCTCCCGAGTAGCTGGGACTACAGGCGCCACCACCTCGCCTGGCTAATTTTTGTATTTTTAGTAGGGACAGGGTTTCACCGTGTTCGCCAGGATGGTCTCAATCTCCTGACCTCGTGATCCGCCCGCCTCCGCCTCCCAAAGTGCTGGGATTACAGGCGTGAGCCACCGCTCCCACCCTATGTTATTGATTTTTAAAGTTACATATCTCCAGAGATTTATTCAATTTCACTTAACATTTTTTATTTGAACTTACACATTAAACACCATTTGCTCATTTCAAAATCTCTTTTGTCTCAACAGAGGAATAAGAGGAATTTTTTTAGATTATAATAGTAGCATCCTCATGCCCTATGTATCTAATTTACAATGAACACAGCACATGTTTTCTGCTAACAATCCAATATGTTTGTTGTTTGAGAGAAAAAAAGGCTGAAAATACAGTGAAAAGCATGTGTATGATATTAGTCAGAATTCCCCACAGAAACAGAATCAATAGGAGATCTATAAAGATATATATATATATATAAAAAGCTAGAAAGATTTTTTTATAAAGAATTGGTTCACATGATTATGCAGACTGGCAAGTCCAAGATCTGCAGAGCAGATGTCCCACTTCAAGTCCAAAGGCCAGAAGCTGCTGTAGAACCAGGAAGGGGCCATGTCTCAATCCAAAGGCCATCAGGCCCACAATTCGGCCACACAGATATATTATAAATGATTGCTTTTTAGTGTGGTAGAAGATTGTTTAGTGCCATGGAAAGGTTTCTTAAATACTATTGACAAGGTCTCTGCAATCATAGACATGAATGTTTATAGTACCTTAAGATATAACTCATCCCAGCCTATAAATTTGAACCCAGTTAGAGTGCTTAGGTCCTCACTTACTAAACCCATAAAATAGAATCATATGGCCGGAAAGAAACTTTGTGATCATCTCATCCACATTCCCCCTAAGAGTGACTTAAGGAACAGTAAGGCAGTGCTTTCAATTTATCTTAAATTATTGATGGAACCTTGATTCCAGACACTTTTAAAGTAATAAGTATTTAAATATGAAACCAGGATCTGATGCTGACCACAAAATGAATACGGAAAGTACAGACCTGTGTTGGTAAATAATGTTCCACTGTTGCTATTTTTTCTGAAAGTCAATATGGCATAGGGAGACAGTCGACACTCTGTAGAGACTGTTGTTAGCATCCAAAGGAAACTCCAGGAGTAGGTCTTACTCCTGACTGTACCTCAGGACTATGTGTGTCCTGAGTGACATAAAATTACATTGCATGGGACCCGTGTCAGACTTACTGCCGGGATTTCCTTCCCCTTCAGTAGAGAATGCTAATTGAGAATTCACTCAAACTTTTGACTTGCTTTATTTAGACGTGCCAAAGCAAAAAGCAGAAAAAAATAATATTGGACATGCAAATTACAATTTTTTAAAGGCCTACAATTTCAAAAGCAGTGTTTTCAGAACTACTTTCCTCCACCTGTAAAATAAAGTTTTTATCAGAGAAAGTCTTATAAAGTCACTTCTGAAGATAATCACCAAAAAGTAAAAATACAGAGTATTGATTTTAAGTTTATCTGTGTCTGGGACCAACCTTTCAGAATTCGGTTAGAAACTTAGAATACATCTATCTGTTCACAATACTTACATGTCTAAATGCCACCCTGTTGGAGTTTAAAGCTCTGATAATGACAAAAATATTCTTCCTGTACCATGTGGTATGCATGAACTGCAACAAACTCCAAAGAAACACTGGTTCTTATTGCCAGGATGTGACTTTTAATTATGAATCTGAAGAAAATGTGACACATATACACCATGGAATACTATGCAGCCATAAAAAAGGATGAGTTCATGTCCTTTGTAGGGACATGGATGAAGCTGGAAACCATCATTCTGAGCAAACTATCCCAAGAACAGAAAACCAAACACCGCATGTTCTCACTCATAGATGGGAACTAACAATGAGAATACTTGGACAGAGGGCGGGGAACATCACTCACCAGGGTCTGTGATGGGGTGGAGGGAGGGATAAGAACTGCTTCTACTGGTGTAAATGTAAATGACGAGTTAATGCGTGCAGCAGCACACCAACATGGCACATGTATACACATGTAACAAACCTGCATGTTGCACACATGTACCTTAGAACTTCAAGTATAATAAAAATAAAGAAATAATAAACAAAATTATGGATCTGTTACTTTGGTACTGAGAAATGAGGACAGTACAAACTCCAACAGAACCATTATAAGAAGAATGACTACAAAACACATTAAGATCATTAGATAAAAGGTGCCACATAAAGACAAACTCTGAAGCCACAGCATTATTACAACTATAGTAACCAACATAATCTGAAAATTTTTCTTTAGTTTTGCAAAATCAGTTACTGAAATGTTTCCTGTATTGAAAAAGTTGATGAATTCATTATTCTTAAGCTTAATTCAATAATTTATCAAACACCCTCTTTCCCACAGTCAACAGCCTCCTATAACTAATTGGCTGTCAAATGAGGATGCTGCTACTGAACCACTCTCTGTGGACAGAGCGTTCCAGAGCTTTACCTGGAAATCATGTGGGATCCTTGTTTCAATGCATGTTCCTAAGATCAACCCCAGAGAGATTCCAATTCAACATCTCTGGGCGGGGTCGGGGGTAGTGGGAGTCAAACATCTGCATTTTTAAAGCATACGCTGAGTGATTCTGAATGGTGATCAGGAAACGCACATTTGGGGAGACTCTGCTGCACAGTGCAGCCTTTGACTTGTTTCACCTGTTGTGATTTTTGCTGATTGACTTGCATTCTCTTACCTGGCTTCCTTCTTAACCTAGTGGTTCAAAAACTTGGCTGACTGTTGGAATCGTGTGAGAGCCAGACCTCACCCTCGAAGATACTGAGTAAATTAGTCCAGGGGGACCCCACCTCCATGAATTTTTGTAAAGCTCCCCAGGTGTCAGTCCAGTTTGAGAACACCATCAGTAGTCTGCAAACCAGCTGCAACTGGCCCCCTGGCACACTGCCAGCCTCATCACCAAGTTGTGAGTACCTGAGCCAACTGTTAGGGTGCCCAGGGCCAAGACCCTAACTTCAGGGGACAACGAAAATCACAGAGATTACTGACCTTCATGCTAAACAGAGAGTGGCCTTTCTGAACTGAAGCCTCCCACCCTGGACACAATCCCAGAGAGGCCCTTTGGGGACACTGCTCTTTACTCTCCACCAAAAGAAATCCAAGCCCAGTCAAATAAGGCAGCTTTCAGTCAGAGAAAATAGGATTTTTCCACTACTAAAGGAGGGTCCCGCTCCCTCATGAGAACTGTTCTGCTTTAGTTAGCCAAAAGCAAAGAAAGAAATAATAAATACTTAAGTATTTATTTATTAAATTATATATATTACTAAATATTTATTTATTAGATATTTAATAAATGCTTAAGATATTTATTTATATATTTATTCTTGGCTACGAAAATGGAAGTTTTCATAAGGCTGAGGGACCCTCCTTATCTAGGAATATATACATATTTGTGTGTATATATACACACACACACACACAAAATATATAGGGTATTGCAAAAGTAATGCAAGCTTGTTTTAAAACACTCAACTCAGAAGTGTGGGAAGTAAACTTAAACAACGTCTCCCACCCTCTCAAAGGCACTCACTAGTACTTGGTGCAGATGCTCCCAGAACTTTTTTGAAGTACCGACATATATGCATAGGGTTGTTCCTTTAACTAGGAACAAAGCATACATATTGATATTCAGCATGATTTTTAAAAATTAATACTATGCCCTGGATATCCTCCTCAGTCAGAACCTGCAGGCTTGTCTCATTGTTCATTAATGGCCACTTCATTCTCCACAGTATCCATGTACCATGATTTAAGAACTTCTCCTACTGGTGAATTTCTGGATTGTCCACAGTTTTTCAGTCTTCCAGGCAATGCTATGATGAACATCCTTAAAACCGGAGCACAGTTCCCTCCTGAAGTGAACACCCCTCTCTGCACAGCTGCAGGGAGTAGGGCTTGGAGAAGGCAAAAGATATGCCCTAGAGTTGAGCTGAAAGGCCTGCCCCAAATGACAGCTCCTTTAGCATAGTTCTTGGTCTTACAGTTCTCCTTGAGGAGGCTTTCCTTGGCACTTTGTAGAATTCAGCTCAGGCCAATAAACCTGGACTGAGTGTCTACTAAGTGCTCAGCCCCGTGCTAGATGCTAGGGATCCAACACTATGTGGGACGTGGTCTCTGCCCTCAAGAAGCTCTGCCATAAAGCCAGGTGTCAAGTCCCAATCTAGTAATAGAAACAACTGCAAAGAGAGCGCCAAGGTGGGCAGAATGGCCTCACCAGCCCCTGATCTGAACCTCTGCTCAAACGTTTACTAATTATGCTCCCGGAATAACCCAGCTGCTATCTCAATACCTGTCTAACTTTCAAGAGATGACATCACTCTAAGAACATCTCAAACATTTCTCCTGTGGGAGATATGTTGACCGTACATCTTGCAAAAACCAATAAATTATATATCACACCCACATATATACATTATGTGTGTGCATACAGCACACTAGAAGTGATAAATCAGCCTTGTGCGTGGATGTTACAGTACTCGTTACTGCAGATGGAAAAAACTTTTCCCTCTGTATAATCCCATTCATCTACCTACAAGTTAGACACAAAATTTATTTGTTCTCTGGATGCACAGAACTATGTATGGTTTACTATTTTGTATGTATCTCTCTGAAACAATGATTCAGTATTAATTTATGGTCAATAAATTTACAGTTGTTTTAAGTTTTTAATATAGAATAAATAAAGCTTAAAGATTTGTCATGGGCTGAGCACAGTGACTCATGCCTGTAATCCTAGCAGTTTGGGAGGCCGAGGCGGGTAGATTCCCTGAGGTTGGGAATTCAAGACCAGCCTGGCCAACATGGTGAAACCCCATCTCTACTAAATACAAAAAATTAGCCCAGTGCAGTGGCACACACCTGTAATCCCAGCTACTCGGGAGGCTGAGGCAGGAGAGTCACTTGAACCCAGGAGGCAGAGGTGGTGGTGAGCAGAGGTTGCACCACTGCACTCCAGCCTGGGCTAGAATGAAGCAAGACTTCATTTCAAAAAAAAAAGATTCTTCATGACTGTGAGGAAGGTGCCCAGATATTTGATCAAACACTATGTGTGAGTATGTCTGTGGGGATGTTTCTGGATGAGCTTAGCATTTGAATGAGTGAACTGAGTAAAGCAGATGGCCCTCCCTAATGTGGCCTCGTCCAATTCATTGAAGGCCTGAGTAGAATACAAAGGCTGAGGAAGAAAGAATTCTCTCTGCCTGCCTGCCTGCCCACAAGTTGAGACACTGGTCTTCTCCTCAGGACTCAGACATGGACACCATCACTTTTCTTGGCTCTCAGGCCTTCAGACTCAGACTGGAGCTACACCCCAGTCTCTCCTGGGTCTCCAGCTTTTTTTGCTAACTGCAGGTCTTGGGGCTTATGGGCCTCCATAACCAAATGAGCCAGCTCACTAGAGCAAATGTCTTTATATGTATACATTTCTGTTTCTCTGGAGAACCCAGACCTCAGCCAGTTCCAGGAAGACTACATATAATTTAGCTCTTGTTTTTCCTTGCACCGACATTGCATGCTAGTTCTCATGGCTGCTCTTCCACATCTTCAAGTTTAGATTTCTTTCCTAGCATTTGGCCTGGTTCGTTCTGTACTGTCCTCCAATGGAGATGGTCACCAAGATATAACAATTCTTCATATATGTGAATACCATCAATAAGTCTCATTCTAACTGTGTCTTCCCAAGCTGAGTAACACTGATCTCCTTCTTTCATTTTCATTTCCTCACCTTCCATCCTTACATTATATGTTAGATTTCCTCCGAACTCTCTATTCGGTAGAATTAGCTTCCCAATGCCCACCCAAGTGTAACTCTGCCCTGTTCGCTGATGTATCCAAGTCTTAAGAAAGAGGGCTGGTCCATATTAAGCACTCAGTGGCGATTTGTTGTCTGGCTAAAAGAATCTCCGTCTCTCCCTTCTACAGCCCGGGTCTGATTGTATCTAACAAGTGTACCAATTAAGGTTATGTGCCAAAAAATTACCTTCTCCCCTCCTGATCACGATTGTCCCGGTTATCAGGATATTCGATTAGACCTTACAGCCATCTGCTTGAAATAAGGGGAGAAGTTTTTAAGTTTTTTATGTTTTTTTTTTTTTTTTTTTGAGACGGAGTCTCGCTCTGCGCCTAGACTGGAGTGAGTGGCGCGATCTCGGCTCACTGCAAGCTCCGCTCCCCGGGTTCACGCCATTCTCCTGCCTCAGCCTCCTGAGAAGCTGGGACTACAGGTGCCCACCACCACGTCCGGCTAATTTTTTGTATTTTTAGTAGAGACGGGGTTTCATCGTGTTAGTCAGGATGGTCTCGATCTCCTCACCTCCTGATCCGCCCGCCTGGGCCTCCCAAAGTGCTGGGATTACAGGCGTGAGCCACTGCGCCCGGCCTTACATTCTATAAAATTATTTTTGTGACCTATAATGCCAAATAGTATGTCTACCTTCCAAACAGACATGCTATTGGAAAGTATCTACTTTCCAAACTCTATCACTCACTCAAGGCATTTTATATTCTTCAGCCTTGATGTTACAGCATTAACTTTGCCTTCACTCATGTTTCATTTCTGGTTTCTAAAAAGGAATGCAGTGTCTTTGTGCCAAGTTCCAGCTGTGCAATTATTGATAAGTATGCATACTGTTTGGCATTACAGGTCAACGAATATTGAGACTTGGAGTAGAAACCAGTTGTGGAACAAAAGGCTAACGCTAACATTTTTCTTTTCCTTTGTGGGTGATTATTTTCTGTTCAACTTTTGTTATAGAGTACTGTGATTTCTATAAGAATCTCCTTGGCTTGGAAAAGCTGGGGTAGATTGACTCTCAGATAAACTCAAAACTACCTTCTTCACTTCTTTATGCTAAGGAGTTTTGCTGTTTTTCCTTAGATGACGCAAAAAGGAGAGAAAAACTTAAAAAGAGGAACCTGAGAAACTATGAAGGCTCCATTAGACCTTGGCAGAGGCCCAAAGAGACCACCAAGCTTGCTCATAATGCACAGTGTCTAATAAAAACGCAATGATTATTATTATTATACATTTATTGAGCAGCAAAAATGCACTAAATTAAAAAATACATGCACTGTGTTTTTTATATCTCCTGATGGGTATGTAGAGCTGTTTGTTTTCCTCAGTAATTGGCATGTTGTCCTCACAGTCTTGTGGCTGCCAGGGGTCACCATTCTGCTCGCGTGCCTGAGGTTTTCTGTGGACCAAACACTGAACCTAACGCCATCACCTCACCTCGGTACCCGTAAATTATGGATCAGTTCCGTTCTATGGATTGAGTCAGTGTGGGACAAGAAGGTTTATCAAGCCCATTGGAGCTTTCTCTATTTCTCCAAAGCAAAAGATTCAGTTGAGCTTTCAAAGTTGAGGAATTTGCTTCTTAACCCCAAAGATCATATGCACACGTGACTTCCTGTGCTACCCCTACTTCTGATTTAGAATCAGCGCAGGTAACCACGGCTGTCTTAGGCAAATCCCCATTCTATTTGGAGAATAACAACAAAAAATTGGCTCCTTGGGGAATTTAAAAACTCCCTCAATAACCATTGCTTTACAAGCATATTATGAACTCTTAGGCAAAGTGTTTAAAAAACACATCAAATGTTTAACCAATAGGAAACCATACTTGTATTTCAAACCAGAAATAGCTGCTTTGTGAATTCTTTGCCATCTCTAAACTCTGCAATGAAAAGAGTAAAATTCAGTCCATAGAAAGCTCTTCTTTTAAACACCATGAGGTCTGCTGTTTCTCTTTGCACCTCCTCCTCTTTAAAGCTACAAGTCACTGAAATGACTCAAACCAAAGTTGAGAATGACTGTTGCAGGACCCAGCTTGCCTGGACATTATTACCACAGCACACCTAAGGCCAGTCGCTTGGAAGCTCCCCTCCCTTTTTGCACCTACAATTATTTTCATGCACAAATAACAGAAGTGAAGTTGGTCATTTGGGAGCTGAATTCAGCACTGGCTCCTCATTCTGACTGAATAAGGGATGATCTGGAGAAATCATATTCCATGAGCAATTTTTGTGTTTGCATGCTACAGTTGAGACAAATGCTTAACCCTAAAAATCCCAATCACTACCTTTTAAAACTTAGTACACTAGACCTATTTGAGATTTTATCCTATCCTTCATGCTCTCTTTTCTAAGATGATAAATCAACAGCTATCATACATACACAAATCCAAAAAATCTAAACCACATCCAAACTCATTTTTCTTTTTCTGAACAAAAGTAACCTGACCTGACTCAGTCAATTATGCTCAAGGAAAGAAAATTACTACGGTGGGAAAGATCTAGCTTATCTTTGAGCCCACCTAGTTGTTGTTTTATGTTTTGTTTTCTTATATTAAAAATCTTTTGCAACTTGGCCAGGAGTGGTGGCTCATGCCTGTAATCCCAGCACTTTGGGAAGCCAAGGCAGGCAGATTACTTGAGGTCAGGAGTTGGAGACCAGCCTGGCCAACATGGTAAAACCCCATCTCCACCAAAAAAAAATGCAAAAACTAGCCAAACATAGTGGTACACACCTGTAGTTTCAGTTACTCGGGAGGCTGAGGCAAGAGAATCCCTTGAACCTGGCAGATGGAAGTTCCAGTGAGCCGAGATTGCGCCACTATATTCCAGTCTGGGTGACAGAGAGAGACCTTGCCTCAAAAAAAAAAAAAAAAACCATATATATATATATACACACACACACACCCCACATATTTTGCAGCTCATTCAATATCTATATCTTCCCACACAGAAGATATTATTATGTCAAATTTAGCAATGTATTAAATTTAGTAAAAATAAATTAATCACATCATTTAGAGAAAGGATTCCCATGACTAAAAATTCAGTGATTCTTCTCAGGGCTAAGACCCGGGTGAGGCGAGCAAGGTGCCGCTGCTGCAAAATTTGAGAGGCCCTCCCTCCCTCTCGGGAGCTGGACCTGCCCTGGCATGACCCCGAGAGACAGCACATGAGGTGCTTACATTTTGCATGTGGGGTGCCTTACTCTGGTCCCACAAGTTCATTTCCTTCTGGGGTCCAGTCAATGCTGCCATGATCGGGCAAGTCTGGTTATTCTAACAGATGAGGCAAAGCCCATCACATCCTCATGAGCCACCGGGAGCCGTCCTGTGGCCTGAAGATACAAGGCTCTCCTGGGCAAGGACGGGCAGCACCAGTTTTTGTCACACTTGTGTTATTAAAACCTGTGATAGTAGCCTGGTTCAATTATCCTAAACAGCATTGAACAGCTCTTGCTGCTAGAGTGAATCCAGCCTTCCTTATGGACTCGCATCAGGAGAACCCCCTTCTGTCTTTTGCCCCTCGGTTTTCCCTTCTGAAGTGCCGCAGTTTGTCAACGTGACATCAGAGGCTGGGGGCACGCAGAAGGTTCTGCCTGCGACTTACTGCTCCATACTTGTTGAATGGAATGCCTGAAATCAGCAAGGGGCTGGCTTTGCAGAAGATGGGCTTTGAGAGAAAGCATGGTTCTTTTTTCACTCGCTATTCCAACTTTGTTTTTGCAAATGGGAACAGGTTCGTGTCGCATGAAACGTGTTTGGCTTTCTCAGGAGCTCCTTAACCTCCAGGAGACGTGAAAACCACCTCTAGCCAACAACGCAGAAGTGCTAGTCACTGAATGGACATTGTTGCAGGCCTGTTGTTGCTCAATGAGATTAGTCTCTAACTGATGCACACGGGTCTTATTGAAAAGGCTATTCTGTAATTGTTGCCATTAGCGAGGCTACCATTAGGCAGTTGCCTAAAACTTCCTGGAGGGACTCGCTGGAGGCTCCAGCAGCCCGGTTCACTCATGTAGAACAGCAGGAGCTGCGCTAATTTCCACTCTCCCATCCATTAGGGGAGAGAAGCAGCTCATTAGAGGTCCTCCCCTCTCAACTCCAATTACCCTGGGATAATGACAAAACATGGAGCACAGTAGAAACTCTGAGAGCTCCACAGCCGTTCCTCTCATTCATGATCTCTGTTGATTACATCCACAGAAAGAAACTCCAGACCCCAAAATCTTCGCACAGCGAAGCTTGTCGACATAATCAGCCATGTGAACCCCCGGTCACATTCATTTAAAGGCTGAGCATTTTAATCTACATGTGAGACTTTTAGGGGAAATACTTCACATAATAGCATAGCACAGAAAGTTGTTTTGTTTTGTTTTTCCAAGTCTTCTTCCTCTCACAAGGAAAGAAACTCTCACAGCCAAGATGAAGCAAAATCATTAATCTCAAAAGTTTTAATATTGTATTTCTAACCTTTGTGGAAAACTGTAGAGAATGTAAACGCTAACCTGGATATTCCTTCTCCCAAAGTCCTATTAGCTCAGCAGCAGAGAGACTGTGGGGGTGTGTGGACAGGGGGAAAGGCTGGGAGACAGAAAGAATTATTTCCCAGAAAAGCATAAAATTGCAAGAATCTCAAAAAATTGCATCTCCCTTTGCCAATGAATCAGACCACCAGGCCTAACAGAGCCCTGGGCCGCAGGGCCTGACTTTCGCACACTTTTGTTCAATGTCGTTAAAATTTCACTTCTTCTTATCTGCTTAGTTCATTATTTATGTTGCAATTCACACTAAGTTCAAAAGCCACCACTTTTTGATTTTCAGATGTCTTCATCCTTACCGGTGTCCACCTCATCCCCAGGCCTAGCTCTGGGACAGACAGCCCCTTTCTTATTTCTGGATGGGATCTGAGAAACTGTCATGATACTTGTCTGAACTTGTTAGTGGTAATGTCTCCACAGTGCTGTAATAAGCAAATGTATCATTCAATTGTCTCACTATTTTAAGTGAAGCAACCAGTTGCTTTCTGTGTTATGTAAATATTCTTCCAAATATGCAGAAGCATATTTTGGAGGGGGCTATTTTACTGACAGATCTTTTTCATCGGCACGAGTGAACAAGATATTTTTACAGATAATCTACATAGCATAGAGCTCATGTATTATAAGGATACTGTTAAAAGAAGCAACGCTAACCACATATCCCAAAGTCCTGATAGGAAAAAAAACTATAACAGTTTGGAATGTAATAAAACCGTCAAATTTTTACACGAAATCAGCTCTGCAAACAGCAAAACTTAAGTCACTCTTGTGTTTATTCTCTGCCAGTATTAAAACATCAATTGTTGCTTCCGGAGAGAAAATAAAAACAAAGAAGAGAGGCGCCCTCTTGTGGAGAGAACCAACACTACCACTTCAGAATTGCTAGCTTTCTCCAATTCAGACCATGCCCCCAAATCATGTGTTCATTTTTAAAGGCACTCGCCTTCCTAATTCTTGCTCAAGTGAATAGCTGTGCTACTAAGCAAAGGATTCGTAGTTTCATTTGCTCTGCAATCAGAGGCCTTGCCTCCCAAATTCTAGTTCTTGGGTTAACTTAGCTGACCCACCTGTGAGTTACCATAACCCCATGACCTCACCAAGGGCCTATATACATTGTACCTCCTTTACTGGAACTTCCCTCAACACCTGGGGCCAGCCTGGCCAGGGCAGTGACTCTTGAGGGTCTCACTTCAGGTTCTGCCCCTCTAGGTACATACTGACGCTTTCTTACTACATGTCTGATGAACTGGTCTTTCTCTGTGTTGTACATTAATTTTACCTTCATTATAAACCTGCTATCAATAAATCTTGCAGTCATTGTCCTAAGAGCAATAATTGTGCTGTTCTTATGTTTCGAGAACAAGCTAGAGCGAGCAGTGTTTCATAGCATTTATTATGATTGACCAAAATTGCTGAGCTATTTCTGTCTCTCCTTAGATGACGAGCACTGGAAAGGCAGAGACCCTTCCCTCCTTTGACTTCCCACTGTCAGGGCCTTGCATGGTTTCTGGTATACAGTGGGTGCTTAATAAGTAGGTGTTGTGCAAATAAATCCCATTTCCATATCCAAATTTGATTTGCTGAAAGCACCAGCCAAGACAGCCGCATAGGTAGTAACACGCACAAGAGAGCAGCAGTGCAAAGAGGAACTGTGGCTGAGGTGCCCAGAAGCTCTGCTTTGCAAACCGGGAACTGCAGGGGAGAGAGGACGGAAAGGCCAGAGTGGCTGAACTTCTGAAGCCGAAGTATGACACATCCACCTCACTCTGCCGCACCCACACTTCAGTGGGATCAGGCTCCCCTGGAGGGCTTGTTAAATGCAGGGTGCTGGGCTCCACCCCAGAGGCTGTGAGTCAGTGGCTCTGGCGTGAAGCCCAGAATGTGCATCTCTACCAAGTTTCCAGGTGATGCTCTTGGTCTGCAGAGCACACTTTGAAAACCACTGATGTAAAGCAGTGCTTGATTCACACCCCGACTGCAAAGAAGGAACACCTGGAGACTTCTGAAAATGTGGGTCGGCCACACCACGTCCAGGACAACTGAAATCCCTGTGGGGGAGACTCAGGCGGCAGTCATCATCAACTCCACCCCCACCCCACCTGGCAGAAGACGATAGCCAGAAAGTCTTGGCCAAAGTCCAGGGCTCTGTGTATATGTTATTAGTTTCGGGGACAGAAACATACAATAACATGTCACTTGACTACGAAGATTTCCCCTACGTTTTCTCATTGGCACCTCAAGCAATCCTGGGAGGAAAGGAAAGCAAAAAATTTAGCTCAATTTTAGAGAAAAAGAATGAATAAATGGCAGCCCTTGGACTTAAGTCAGACAATTTCTTTTAAAATACCACCTTTAGAGTTAAGTAAACTTGGAATCGAGGTCAGGGTCCAGCTAGGGAACCAGAAGCCTCTTGGAGAATTTAATAAACGGCTTGGCTACAGAGGGGATGGAAGAGCTGGGCAAAGCAATACAGGGATTAGCAACACCAGGAAACTGCCACCAGCCTGAAGAAAGCGCAGGAGGGGTGAGTGGCCTCCACAGTCACCTGGTGCAGCAGGACACCTGATGGGCCTAGCAAAGCCATGGCAGACAGAGAATGAAAGGGAGAGATTCACTGGCTTCTCCCTTCCTGCCAAGCTCCAACCAGTGTCTCCTTTTAACCCAGCCAATGCAGAAGCCACCCTGGCACTTGGGAAATGCAGCCGGGCAGGCTCAGCAGAACTGTGAGGGTCCTAGCACAATCAGGCCCAAAGCTGGCCACATGGTCTGCCCAGGTGAATTGGGTAACCTCGGACAAGTTACCTGACCTCTCAGAAATGGAATTCTTCACTCCATAAAATGGAGATGGTATCTAGATTGAATAATTGACCCTAGCATGTCGCTGGCACTGAGCAGGTGCCTTGTAAACATTAGTTTCCCTCTCTTCTCCCTGCTCCTCTGCTATCAAAGCTGTTGGTCTTCTCTCTATCCCACAATTAAGAAACCACTGGAAATGATGGGTCCACACTTCAGTGATCTCTATGCTACTTCCACAGTGAGAGTTGAGCCTTTCCCAAGGGGCATGGCTGATCCTGCTGAGTAACCGTGGATGTCATTAAACCCCAGAGCTGCTGTTGCTGTCACAGGAAAGCTAGAACAGGACTACAGAACAGTAGCTACCATAAACTACAACAGACAGCATCTGCTAGGGTGCTTATACTAGGGCAATAGTCAATTGAAGAACCTTCTTACAACACAGCCCAGAGAAGCGATGCCTCTGGTGAATAAATTGACACAAAAGTGTGAGGTACAGACTGGCCCCAAAAATATTGTTACCAGGCCATCAGGTTGGTGACCACAAGCTATGGAGCCAATCTCCCAAAGTCTTCCAACAGAATACCCAGGAGGTAAAACGTTTCCTGAAGACATTTTCAGGCACATGTAGGGTATTTATTTTTGTATCACTATTTATCATCAATAAAAGCAGTATTCGGCCGGGCGCAGTGGCTCATGCCTGTAATCCCAGCACTTTGGGAATCTGAGGCGGGCGGATCACGAGGTCAGGAGATCGAGATCATCCTGGCTAACACGGTGAAACCCCATCTCTACTAAAAAAATACAAAAAATTAGCTGGGCATGGTGGCGGCGCCTGTAGTCCCAGCTACTCGGGAGGCTGAGGCAGGAGAATGGCGGGAACCCGGGAGGCGGAGCTTGCAGTGAGCTGAGATCGGGCCACTGCACTCCAGCCTGGGCGACAGAGCAAGACTCCGTATCGAAAAAATAAATAAAATAAAATGAAATAAAATAAAAAAGCAATAGACTCATCTTCTTGTCACTTTTCCATTTAAAGAAACTGGATGCACATTTTACAAGAATTAATTAGTAAAGACAGGTAAGAAAAAAAGTGTTGGAGGTAGGAAATATAGCTTCACGATTTTTTGGTAAGAAGTAAACAAGACTTTCATCATTAACATCTAACATGCTAGGCTTTGTTTTTATTAGTCTATCTTAGAGAATGCTAACTTACTGAAGCCTAACAACAATTTGAGTTTTTTTTTAAAAAAGTAAAATCTTCACTTAGAAGAAAGTGCGTAACTAGGCATCAGTAGATCTGGGTTTTATTGCTGGATCCACTGCAAAAAATTCGAGTCTCTGGGTTCGTTTTATTTCCTTTTTAAAATTAAAGTTAATAAATAATCTCAAAGATTTCTCCCAGATCTAAAATTATACAATTCCTTTAAAATTGGAGAATAAATTTCAAATTTCAAATGTTACCTATTATCCCACTGAAAATTCATTAGTTGGGGTGGGAGGTTAGCTTTAAAAAGAGCAATATATCAATAGTGTAGTTCAATGACTTTCTCCTTGAGAAGTAGCACAACACTGAGTTGAAAAGGAAGACTGAGCATGGCACGGTGGCTCATGCCTGTAATCCCAGCACTTTGGGAGGCTGAGGCAGGTAGATCACCTAAGGTCGAGAGTTTGAGACCAGCCTGGCCAACGTAGTGAAACCTCGTCTCTACTAAAAATACAAAAATTAGCCAGGTGAGGTGACACACTCCTGTAATCCCAGCTACTCAGGAAGCTGAGGCAGGAGAATGCCCTTAACCCAGGAGGCGGAGGTTGCAGTGAGCCAAGATTGCGCCGCTGTACTCCAGCCTGGGTGATCAAGCAAGACTCTGTCCCAAAAAAAAAAAAAAAGCCAGGTGAGGTGGCTCACACTTGTAATCCCAGAACTTTGGGAGGCTGAGCCAGGCAGATCACCAGAGGTCAGGAGTTTGAGACCAGCCTGGCCAACATAGTGAAACCCCGTCTCTACTAAAAATACAAAAATTAGCCAGGCGAGGTGGCACATGCCTGTAATCCCAGCTACTCGGGAGACTGAGGCAGGAGAATTGCCTGAACACGGGAGGTGGAGGTTGCAGTGAGCCGAGATCGTGCCATTGCACTCCAGCCTGGGCGACAGAACTCACCTAACTTCTCCGAGCCACCGTCCTCAGCAGTCAAACACGGTGACTTCCTCCTAGGGCTGTCGGATCAGTCAGTGAGCCCAAACATGTCGGGCACTGTATCAGTGCAAGGCATGAGGTACTGCTCATGTTAGCTTTCATTATACCACAGTGAAGTGCCAACAAAACCTTTTCCTTTTAGTTGGTCATTATTTAAGAAATCTGCAGAATCCTATACCATAATTTACTTTGGGAAAGAATATCTTAAAAATTTGATGTCGATTTTACTAAAAAGTAAAATTAACTTCTAGAAAAGTCAAACGTTCATATAAATGCACATAATGAAAAAGACAAGATTTTTCTCTTGCAGTTAGTACAAATGTTAGAACAGTCATACCTTTTCCTGTATTCAGATAGCATCTCTTTTCCCAAAGAATTTGATGTATTTTTCGTATTTTATTTAAGTATCTTGACTACAGGATATAATCCCAGTTAAAATATGATGTGCTCAGTGGGCACGGTGGCTTACACCTGTAATCCTAGCACTTTGGGAGGCTGAGCCGGGTGGATCACCTGAACCTGAGGTCAGGAGTTCGAGACCAGCCTGGCCAACGTGGCTAAGCCCCATTTCTACTAAAAATACAAAAATTAGCCAGGCATGGTGGCAGGCACCTGTAATCCCAGCTACTTGGGAGGCTGAGGCAGGAGAATCACTTGAACCTGGGAGGCGGAGGTTGCAGTGAGCTGAGATCCCGCTGTTGCACTCTAGCCTGGGAAACAAGAGCGAAACTTCATCTCAAAAAAAAAAAAAAAAAAAATACGATATGCTTTGTTGGAAACAATAATTATGATGTAGTTTTACAATCTTAAACTTTATTGAGGGAAAAATTGTATATGTACTTTGTCATCTTCAATATTATTTTTTAAAGCATCACATTTTAAGATAGACTTTACTATTAATTATTATTATTATTAGCAATGATAATACTAATTATCATCATTAGCCCTTGGCAGCTGCTCAAAGAAACTAGAGACTCAATAAGCTACTTTGAGCTTAGCATTTTTATGCAACATGTAATTTTAAAATACTGAAAATAGATTTAAACACTAGTAACTCTATATTTGCTTCCTTAATAGTGTTGTGCCATAATAGATTTCTTTCCTGTTTAAGTTGTTTCTTCCAGCTGCATACAGGGCAATTATTCAAAACTCTGTAACTCACATTAGACTTAGAGACAGAGATCCTAATAAGCCTTACTAGAGTTTGGAGTAAAATGTATCAATTAACTTTGTTAATCTTGATGTGTTTTATTGTGCTTCTTAATTTAGCTTATTTCAGAGCCTAGGGAAAAATACATATAAACTTCTATCACAACATGTTTTTTTAAATCAATAAAAGAAGTAAAAAGATTAATCATCTTAATAAAAATTTAAAAGAACTAATTCCACTGATACATATCCTTAATGCTCTGGAATTAATGATTTCACCTGACTACCACTATTGATACTTACCCAAGAGGAATCTGAAAATGCTCAAAGGATAGTGGTGATACATTTTTCCAAAAATTATTTATCTTTTCCAGTTTGGTTTAATCCATGATTTTTTTGTTTTTTTGTTTTTCTTTTTTGAGACGCTCTGTCATCCAGGCTGGAGTGCAGTGGTGCCATCTCAGCTCACTGCAAGCTCCACCTCCTGGGTTCACACAGTTCTCTTGCCTCAGCCTCCCCAGTAGCTGGGACTACAGGCGCCAGCTACTCTGTTTTTAGTAGAGACGGGGTTTCACCGTGTTAGCCAGGATGGTCTCGATCTCCTGACCTCGTGATCCACCTGCCTTGGCCTCCCAAAGTGCTGGGATTACAGGCGTAAGCCACCGTGCCCGGCCTGTTTAATGCACATTTTTAAAAAAAAATCTTCCTTTATATTTATCCAACGTACTCTATTCTGTCTCTGTCCAAACTCATATCTACTAAATTCCATTTATTAAATTTAAAGAGTACAAGTTTTTGCCCTTAGGTAAATCAAATTAGATAGTATCTCCTAATTCCAAACACCTCAGAAGAACTAGTCAATTAAATTTTTTAAAATCAAAATAGGGCTGGGCGCGGTGGCTCACGACTGTAGTCCCAGCACTTTGGGAGGCCGAGGCAGGTGGATCACAAGGTCAGGAGGTCGAGACCGTCCTGGCTAACACAGTGAAACCCCGTCTCTAGTAAAAATACAAAACAAAATTAGCCGAGCGAGGTGGCGGCGCCTGTAGTCCCAGCTACTCGGGAGGCTGAGGCAGGAGAATGGCGTGAACCCGGGAGGCGGAGCTTGCAGTGAGCAGAGATTGTGCCACTGCACTCCAGCCTGGGCAACAGAGCCAGACTCCATCTCAAAAAAAAAAAAAAAAATCAAATAGGTTTTGAGACACCTATTGCTTCTCAATCTTAGTGCCACATCAGAATAACCTAGGAATTTTCAATCCAGCAGATTGGTAGGCTAGATAGTCTGGTAGGCCCTCTCACTGTGAAACAAATAAATTCTGCATAATATACAATTTTTGCTGCATCTCTAGGCTTACAGTAATTAAGATGTGGCAGGCATTACTAGGGTTCCCTGACACCTAGTTCTTTATTCTGTCTTGGGCACATGGAAAACTGTACTTCTCAGGTCCCCTGCAGAGGGAAGTCACATAACTAGTTCTGTATGGTTAAAAATGAACAGATGGCAAACATCACTTTTGAGTTAACAGAGTAAAGGTTGCATGTAGAATTCTCTACACTCTTCCCTATATGCCATGAAGTTGAGGCCTCACGTTGAGATAGTGGAGTCAAAATAACAAAGTAACCTGGGCAGGTAGATCATGGCATGGAGGACAGGTATATTGTAGATGCAGGTACTTTGACCTGGAGCAGACCTTGAATGGCTAAGAATTCAACTTGTATTGTTGTAAATCACTGAGATTTTTTTGATTTATTAAAATCATGCAAACTGTCCTACTCTAACTGATTCACAATAAAAACCCACAAGAATAAAAAATAAACAGTGAGCTACAAGAATAGGTAGGGCAGCATTGCCCCAGGGATAAATGTTAACATTAACCTAGCCTGCACAAAGGGAGGGGAGTCGACTTAAGATACAATGGTTTGGCCAGAGAGTCAACAAGGGCCTCATGAAACCCCTGGCTTCCAGCAGAAACCAACAACCTCAACTTAGGTCCCCAGGTTTTCCACACATTAAGATCAACCAAATATGAGCCCCCAATCAAAAAATCATGAAGTCAAAAAAGAAAAGATAAATCACCAAGAGTGGGAGTCAGCAGAAATAACAAACAACAGAATTGGACACTCAAGAACAATAAAACATTTATAGTTTATAAATAAAAAACAGCAATTGTCGAAATAAAAAACAATCAACATATTAAATGGCAGAAAACATGGTGGAAGAAAAAATCAGTGAACTGGAAGGCTGACCTGAAGAAATTATTCAGAATACAGCATAGAAGGCAAGAAAATTTGAAAAAGGCATTAAGAGATACAAGAGAATGGAAAATAAAAGTCTAATAGAAGGAGGACATAAAATGGAGAAGAGACAGTAGTTTAAAAGATAATGACAAAATTTTCCAGTACTAAAGAAAGACATGACTTCATAGACATTGGAAGCACCACATTATATAAGAAGACAAGAAAAAATTTACATCTAGATACCTCTTAGTAAACTACTGATCACTACAGATAAGACTTTTTAACAGCAGAAAGACAAATCACTAAGAATCAACACTTAGATAGTGAGTAGATATCTCAAAGCAATAACGGAAGCAACAATGCAGTCAAATATCTTCAAAATGCTGAGAATAAGTAATTATCAATCTAGAATTACATGTCCAGAAACATTATCTTTCAAGAGTTCAAAACAAAGAAATATTCTGATAAATTAAAAACTGGGAATGTTTACCACCAATAGACTATACTAGAGGAACTTCTAAAGGATGTATTCAGAAAAAAGAAAACATTATCTCAGAAGGAGGAACTGAAATACAGGAAGAAATTGTGGGCAAATAAGTTGTTTAAATTGTGGGAAAATCCAAGGAAGTATTTGTCTTTTGAATCAACAGCAGTGTCTGATTTGTAATGATAAGCAAAAGGATAAAATGAAATACTGGATGAAAATCACATGTAAGCTGGGAGAAAGTGATCAGTGCTAAAGTGTTCTAAGGACCTGAATTGTTCAAAAGGAGACTAAAATATTAATTAGAAGTGTTGATAAAGTCAGCACAGTCAGCCTTCTGTAGCCACAGGTTTCACATTCATAGATTCAGTCAACGACAGATGGAAAATAGACTTCAGCCTACAATGGTTCCATCTATATGGAACATGTATAGACTTTTTTTTCTTGTCATTATCCCCTAAGCAATATAGTGTAACAACTATTTACATAGCATTAACATTGTAATAGAGATTAAAGCATATGAGAGGATATGTGTAAGTTATAGGCAAATACTGTACTATTTTATACATAAAGGACTTGAGCATCCACGAATTTTAGTATCCTTAAGGGTCCTAGAACCAATCGCCCATGGATAACGGGATGATTGCATGCATAGTAAGATTTCAAGCATGAAAATAGATGTAATGGCTCTCGGCCCTAGCGCCATTTTTCTGGAAACCTCTGCGCCATGAGAGCCAAGTGGAGGAAGAAGCAAATGCGCAGGCTGAAGCACAAAAGAAGAAAGATGAGGCAGAGGTCCAAGTAAACCGCTAGCTTGTTGCATCGTGGAGGCCACAGGAGCAGAAACATGGAATGCTAGGCGCTGGGGATGCTGGTACAAGTTGTGGGACTGCATGATACTGTCTCAATGGATCTAGAACTTCATCGCCCTCTGATCGCCGATCACCTCTGAGACCCACCTTGCTCATAAACAAAACTGCCCATGTTGGTCCTCTGCCCTGGACTTGTGACATTCTGGACTATTTCTGTGTTTATTTGTGGCCGCGTGTAACAACCCTAAAATAAATCACCTCTTCCGCTCTTTTAGCTGAAGAATAAAAAAAAAAAAAAAAAGATGTAATGGTTTTCTTTCTTTTTTTTAATGTAATAATTTTCAACCAGTAGACAGAGAAATAATGAATTAAAGGAATAAAAATTTTAAAATTAGTATTTAAAAGGCAAGAGGGAAGGGGTAAAAGCATAGGAAAAGCTAGACAAATAGAAAGTACCAAGTGAGAGTATTGAAACAAAATGAAATATATCTATAATCCCAATAAAAGTGGGCCAAATTTTCCAGTAAAAAACAGGCAAAACCCAGTCATATGCAGCTCACAAAAATCAGACCTAAAACATCTGGACTATGGAAAATTTAAAAGCAAAGATACAGAAAAAGAAATTCCAAATCACTGCAATTCTAAAATGTATGTATTTCAAAGTGTATCAAGCAAATGTTGCTAGAACTGCAGGAAGAAACTGAGAAATTACCATCATAAGCTGGGGGCCAGGGAGAGTTCAACACATCTTTCTCAAACAAAGAGAAAAGCCAAGTCAAGGAAACAAACAATAAAAACCAGCAACTATAGCTATAGAGAATTCAAACAACACAACGAGCAAACTTGACTTATTGAACATATTCAGAACACAGCCAATAATGAGAAAATATACATTCTTCTCAAGCACAAATGAGATAGTTACAGGAAGTAAAATAAAGCAAAGTCTCTGTATTTTAAAGAAATATCACACTGGCCACATTCTCTGAACTTGAGAAACACAGTAACGAAAAGATAAACCAAAGTCTATATTTGGAATCTTTAAACCTTGAAAAAGGGGTAAAAGAAGATATTGTCATGGAAAATCTTGAGTATGTGTAAATGAATGCTAGAAATACTATATTTGAAAACTCGTGAGGATATAGCAAAATCGGTACTTCACAAAAATTTTAAGACATATGCTTATATTAGAAAAGAATAAAGACTAGAATTTGGGGCCTATCATGGGGAGGGGGGAGGGGGGAGGGATTGCATTGGGAGTTATACCTGATGTAAATGACGAGTTGATGGGTGCAGCACAGCAACATGGCACAAGTATACATATGTAACAAACCTGCACGTTGTGCACATGTACCCTACAACTTAAAGTATAATAATAATAAATAAATTTAAAAAAAAAAAGACTAGAATTTAGGTGTGCCCTTAAGAAGCTAATAATAAATAAATAAATAAATAAATAAATAAGTCGAAAGAAGAAAACAATCAAGAGAAGTACGAACATTCAATCAATATAAAAACAAAAAGGTTAACAGAGAATCAATGCCCTAAGCACGTCCAATTAAATGAGTGGCTCTCAAACTTTACCTTGCAATGGAATTACCTGGAGTGCTTCTTAAAGCAAGAATTGCTTGGTCCTATCCCTGATATTCTGATTCAGCAGGTCCAGGACAGGTCCAAGATTCTGCATTGCTACCAAACACCCAGGGGATGCTGATGCTGCTGTCCAAAGACCACACTTTAAGAACCACCAATCTAAGTTAATGTTATGAATAACACAAATAACCGTAAAACTACTTTCAGTTCTAGTTAAAGAAGACGGATTGCACACATGCATTTATCTTCTCTCTTTTCTGATACTCTGTTAAAATGCAAACCTAAGTAATAATGAGATCAGGAGAGACACATCAGCAGGTGGGAAATTACAAAATTCTGGAAGAAAGCAGTTGGAATAGTGGTAGCAGAAGTGCACAACGAAGAAAATCGCAGGTTTCTTACAGATAATAAGGATACTGAATTACTCCTGACAGAACCCCAGACAGGATGAGAATCCATCTAAGATGTGTGATATCAGACTAAGAAGGATTCAAGGATTGGGGAAGGCAGAGAAAAGTAGAGCAAAAAATTAACAGTGAAATACTCAAGAAAGGAATTTGGCTTCAAATATCTTAGCATCTACTTGGAGAGAGATGTATACAAGTAAAGACAATTATCAAACTCAGGCAAGCTGGGTAATTAGGAATGTTAGGAGTGATTTTATGAAAAAAAAATAATTTGACCTAATATTTAAAACCACCGTATGTTATATGGGTAGTGTATCTTTCTTAAAGTTATTTTTTAATGCTTCACCTTCCAAAGTATTTTGTATCATTGATGAGTATTAAGGTTAGGTTACAAAACTTATTGAACTGCTAAGGAGAATTACTAATTTTAAGTATTTGATTTAAAAAATTAGGATTTGAGATCTAATCATAGCTTCCATAGGCAAGCAAGAAAAGCAGATAATAGAAGAAATATTTTATTAGCAAAAGATATTGAAGTAATGTGCATATATTTAAAGCCACGTATTTTTATTCCAAAGACCGTAAAGTCCAAAAACCACCTCAGCCATTCTATACCCCTGCAGATGTTTGGCATTAGGAAAGATTCAAAATAAATTTGTCAACCTATAACTAGAAGGGAAAAATTCAAATAATTAACTTTAAAGTATTTATAGTAAGATACTTAGTAGTACTTTGGTGTTTATACTTCCTTAATTCTTGCTCTAAATCATATATCATTCTTATACAAAATGTCATACAACAGTGGAGGAACATTTAAAATGTTCCTCCCTTGCATTTCACAAAATAAAGGAGACTCAGAGGTATTAAATTAATCCATTGATTGTTGTGTTCTTATTTCAAGAAAGATTTTAGCTTAAAGAGAAAATGTAGAAGCAATTAGATGTTTACAAAGTGATGTACAATTAAATTTAGCTTATTTAAAAAAGAAACCTTTGTGTAGTGAAGGTTGGCACCACTTTGGTGATAAACACCTAAATTGCATTAATTTCTTGAGAAAAAATTAATAAAAGGGTGGGGCATGGCGGCTCACGCCTGTAATCCCAGCACTTTGGGAGGCCAAGGCAGGTGGATCCCTTGAGGTCAGGAGTTAGAGACCAGCCTGGCCAACATGGTGAAACCCTGTCTCCACTAAAAACACAATAAAATTAGCTGGGTATGGTGGCGGGTGCCTGTAACCCCAGCTACTCGGGAGGCTGAGGCAGGAGAATTGCTTGAACCCAGGAGATGGAGATTGCAGTGAGCCAAGATTGGACCACTGCACTCCAGCCTAGGCGACAGAGCAAGACTCCGTCTCAAAAACAAAGAAAAAGAAAAAGAAAAAATTAATAAAAGTAAATTTTTGCGTGTGCTAGTTTTGCAAATGCAAAACTGTAAGTGACGAGAAATGTTGTATGATAATTGTAATCAACGCTTCATCTTCATGGGTTTTTTTCTCCCCTGAGGACATTTTCTTAGTCATCTACGTGATCAGCACGCTTTTTATACATGTTAAGAAAAAATAAGCAGAAAGTACGTAACACTTTTTTTTTCGAAGTTTCAAAGTACTGGGGCATTTGATTATCATTCTATTTCTACCCTTCTTGCTTTTTCTTCCCCACTCTCTCTTGCAGCTTCTACTTCTGCCAGCGTTGCAGTGGGACACACAGGTTCAACCATAGGTGTCCTCTATCCTTCAGAATTTATTTTCAGATATCAGATAGATCTTCTGGTTAGACATTTCCCAAGAAAGTTTGTTTTGCTTTTCATTTTTCTCAATAAAAGACCTAACTACCTCATGTATTTGGGCACTTACATCCATAGTTTGAAACGCCTACCCGCTGTAGTACAACTCTTACTTCACATGGCTCCCCAACATACCAGTTCATCAGAATTGAATTCATTGCTTTCGAGCATTTTGAGTATTTTCTATTTCTCTCCTATCTCTTGGTATTTCTGTTGGGTTGAATACAGATGAGATGCTTGTGTGCTGGTGCCACCTATTGTTAGCAAAGTAGATGTATGATGCTTGCTAATGAGACTACACATTGAACTAATATGAACGCTAAGACTACAAAACGTCAAAACGAGGGAACCACGATCTTATTTTTAATCTATTACAAAAGCACTATTGGAGTAGAGGAAGATGCTAAGTAGTTATATTTTATCTTTATTTAATATTTACAAACACTGGCTGGGCATGGTGGCTCACACCTGTAATTCCAGCCCTTTGGAAGGCCAAGACAGCAGGATCACTTGAGCCCAGCAGTTTGAGACCAACCTCGGCAACACAGTAAGACCTCCTCAAGATTAAACCTGAAAGCTTATTTATAAAATGTTTTTAAAAAGATTTACTAAGGTTGTTTTCAGTTTTTTCCATTTGCACTTGGACTAATTGTAATAGTGAGCATAAATACATATTTCAAACACAGAAAAGCAATTAAAATTCAAATAGGCCTGGCATGGTGGCTCATGCCTGTAATCCCAGCACTTTGAGAGGCTGAAGCAGACAGATTATAAGATCAGGAGATCGAGACCATCCTGGCTAACATGGTGAAACCCCTTCTCTACTAAACATATTAAAAAAAATTAGTCCGGTGTGGTGGTGGGCGCCTGTAGTCCCATCTACTTGGGAGGCTGGGATGGGAGAATGGCAAGAACCCGAGAAGTGGAGCTTACAGTGAGCCGTAGTGTGTCCAGAGTTTGTTCCCTCAGATGTTCAGACATGTTTGGCGTTTCTTCATTTTGGTGGGTTGGTAGGTTCGTGGTCTTGCTGACTTCAGAAGTGAAACTGCAGACCTTCACGGTGAGTGTTACAGCTCATAAGTACAGCAGCAAAATCTACTGCAAAGAGTGAAAGAAATCTACTGCAAAGAGTGAAAGAACAAACCTTTTACAGCCTAGAAGGTGACCCTGGGGATTGCCACTGTTAGTTTGGGCAGCCTGCTTTTATTCCCTTATCTGACCCCACCCACATCCTACTGATGGGTCCATTTTACAGAGAGCTGATTGGCCCGTTTGGACAGGGTGCTGATTGGTATGTTTACAAACTTGAGGTAGACACAGAGCACTGATTGGTGCATTTACAATCTTTCAGCTGGACATAAAAGTTCTCCAAGTCCTCACCAGATTAGCTAGATAGAGTGCTGATTGGTGCATCCACAAACCCCGAGCTAGACACAGAGTGCTGATTGGTGCATCCACAAACCCCCGAGCTAGACACAGAGTGCTGATTGGTGCATTTACAAAACCCGAGCTAGACACAGAGTGCTGATTGGTGCATTTACAAACCTTGAGCCATGCACAAAACACTGATGGCTGTGTTTACAAACCTTGAGCTACACACAGAGCACTGACTGGTGCATTTACAAACCTTCAGCTGGACATACAAGTTCTCCAAGTCCCCATCAGATTAGCTAGATACAGAGTGCTGATTGGTGCATCCACAAACCCCGAGCTAGACACAGAGTGCTGATTGGTGCATAAACAATCCTTCAGCTAGACATAAAAGTTCCCCAAGTCCCCACCCGACTGAGGAGCCCAGCTAGCTTCACCTCGTGGATCCTGTGCTTGGGCTGCAGGCGCAGCTGCCCACCAGTGCTGCCCTGCGTGCCTGCACTCAGCCCTTGGCAGTGCCCCTCAGGGAGGCTCAGGCCACACGGGAGAGGGGAGGGGGCTCAGGTTCGGAGCACTGCCCCGCGGGGAGGCGACTGAGGCCTGGCGAGAATTGGAGTGAGGGGCCCGCGGGCAGGCAGTGCTGGAGGACCTGGTACACCCTCAGCAGTGGCTGGCCCAGGTGCTAAGCCCTTCACTGCTGGGAGCCGCTGCCCTGCTGCTCTGAGCGCAGCCTGCGGAGCCTGCGCCCACCCACAGCAGCCCTGGTTCCCGCCCACGCCTCTCCCTCCACACCTCCCTGTAAGCAGAGGGAGCCGGCTCCTGCTTCGGCCAGCCCAGAGAGGGGCTCCTACAGTGCAGTGGCAGGCTGAAGGGCTCCTCCAGTGCTGCCAGAGTAGACACGGAGACCAAGGAGGTGCCGAGAGGGAGGGCTGCTAGCAGGTTGTCACCCTCTCAGTGCTACTCACAGCAGGGCAGAAAGTTGAAGGCAAAGAAGACACATACCAAAGGGGAAATGCACTTTCAAAGATACCGTTTAAAAATAAATGTTCTCTTTATGGCCCCTTTCAAAATTTAAATAAAATAAAACAACCATTAAAACATGTTTTCATTCTTACTATTCACACCCAGGGACTGAAAACGTTAAAAGGTTAGAAAACAAAAATTGGCCAGGCGCAGTGGCTCAAGCCTATAATCCCAGCACTTTGGGAGGCCAAGGCAGGCAGATCCCGAGGTCAAGAGATGGAGACCATCCTGGCCAACATGGTGAAAGCCCGTCTCTACTAAAAATACAAAAATTAGCCGAGTGTGGTGGCAGCTGCCCATAGTCCTAGCTACTCAGGTGGTTGAGGCTGGAGTATCACTTAAACCCGGGAGGCAGAGCTTTCAGTGAGCCCAGATTGCACCACTGCACTCCAGCCTGGGCAACAGAGCAAGACTCCATCTCAAAAAAACAGAAATAAACAACAACAACAAAAAACTTCAGATACCACTAGACCAAAATGAAGTTGTCACTATCCCTTCTTCACCCCATCTCTTCTCCTTTCATAAAGCTGCTCCTCCATGGGCTTTTCCTCTTTCGTGGCAATGCAATGCCAAGATTCTAATTGCTCCATGTTTTCCCTCATCTTCAACATCCTATCACCTGCCAGGATCTTTTGATTCCACCTCTACCTTATGCCTCCAGCCTCCCCATTCACCACATCCTCTGCTCCAGTCCTCAGTCAACTCTTTATTTATGGACTCTTAGACCATTTCGACAGCCTTCTAAGTGATCTCCTAATCCTCCAATTAGAAACTTTGGTGATTCGCCACTAAACATAGAATTCAAAGCAAAATGTTTCACTCTTGGATCTTTAAACTTCTTTTCAGCCTTATTTTGCATGAAGCTTCTCTTGAACCATACTCAACAGTTGTTGGTGTTCTCCCAGAATATAGTCTATTGTGTCCTGCCTCAGCAACCTTGCTCAAGTAGCTCTAGTGGTAACGTCTTTTGAGGAACGTCTACTGCTGGTGTACTTGCCACTTTTGAATTCCCAACACAGACTCTATTACCTCTTCTAAGAGCACTCCCAGTCATAATTAATCCCTTCTTTCTCAAATACACCCCAAACACTTTGAACCTTTATTGCAGCATTTATCCCATTTTACCTTATATAAGAGTTGTTTATATGTATCTTTCTCCCAAATCTGCAAACTTCTTGAAAGCAGGGACTGTCTTATTTATTTCTGTATCATCCAGTCACGGTAGCAAAATCCTTTGTTCATAGTGGGCACATTATAAATATTAGTAGTATGAATGACCAAAAGTCACATTGAAATCAGGGTATGATTAACCAATAACATGAGCCAACCCTTTAAGAAATGTTAAGAGAGATCCTTCCTGTTTTCTTAATTTGTTTCTATGTCTATATATTGATTAATAAGATACTGTACATTGCTACCAGGTGCTCTGAAAATGAGTAAGACAGGATGGAAGATTTAAGAAAATTGGCTCAAGCAAACCTTGGTTGACATCAGGCACAAATAACTTTACAAACCTGCTCTACAGTTTGTCCTCAAAATGCTGCATTCGAGTTGTTTTGTTCATAGATGATGAAATTTCATAAAATACTGATAATCAAATGGGGAAACGTAAATGTCCTTTGGAAGTTCTCTGATCACATAATATATTTCTTCCTCGCTTTGGGGCTCAAAGAACGAGGATGACAGAGAGACTGAATGGAAAATGGAATGGTGAGGGCAGAGAGAGAAGAAGCAAGTGGTAGGAAAGAGCGAAGGGAGAAAATAAAAGGCACAAAAAGCAACTTGAAAGGACCAGAAGTGATTTATGACCCATTTGGTGTCTAGCATGCTCATCACTCTGCCCTCTGGTCCCAGACTGTCTTTGATCTTCCTCACGGCTCATCCCATCTGCTGCCTGGAGGAGCTGGAAGGACCAAGGGTCAGAGTAATGTTATTTCTTCTCTTGTTAAACCTCACGCTCTCCTCTCTCTGCTGTCCTGCTTCCTTACTACTTGTATCAGGGCTGGAATCAATGACCTGCAATGTATAGTCTGTGTATATATATTTGAGGAAACTGTCATGGGTTGAACTGTGTCCTCCAAAAACATATGCTCAAGTTATAACCCCTGGTACCAGTGATGTCATCCAATTTGCTGATGCAATCAAGCCAAGATGAGGTCCTACTGGATTAGAATGGACCTTAACCCAGCAATTGGCATTTTTTTCTTTTTAATCTTTTTTTGAATCTTTTTCTTTTTTTAATTTCAACTTACATGTTAGATACAGGAGGCCATGTGCAGGTTTTTTACATGCGTATGTTGCACCCACATAGGGATGATAGTACCCGATAGGTAGTTTTTCAACCCACGCCTCCCTGCCTCCCGTCTGGTGGTCTACAGTGTCTGTCGTTCCCATGTTTATGTCCATGTGTGCTAAATGTTTAGCTCCCACTTATAAGTGAGAACATGTGGTATTTGGTTTTCTGTCCTGTGTTGATTCACTTACAATTATAGCCTCTAGCTTCATTCAGCAACGGGTATCTTTTTAAGAGAAAGGAGAAGGAGACTGGGCACAGACACACAGAGAAGGCAGCCCTGTGGTGAGGGAGGCAGGGACTGGAGCGATGCAGCTGCAGGCCAGGCGAGAGTCAAGGAGGGCCAGTAATCTGCAGAGCTGGGAAGAGGCAGGGAGGTAAGCATCCCTCAAGCCCTTAGAGAGCCCTGCTGGCACTTTGACTTCAGACTTCTGGCCTCCAGCACTGTGAGACAATGCATACCTGTCACTTTAAGCCCCCCGGGGTGCAGTGATTTGTATGGCAACTCCAGGAAACTGGTACAGGGACTTAAGGATGTTGAGTAATCAAAAGAGATCTTAGACCAGAGCATAAAGCTATAAGTTTCTCAGCTCCTGAGATAGATGTTAATCCATTTGGCCCAGATCTCTAAACAATGTGGTTTGCTCTACTTAGAACATATTTTGTAATATTAAGTTCTGGCTTTGCAATTTCATTTTATTAATGTTTAAAATCTCAACCAGAACAATGAAGCTGTCACCGAAGAAGAGAAGAAAATAGAAGAGTCAGCAAATGTCTGGTATCTAGTAGGTGTTTAATAAAAATACTTGTTGAATGAATGAATGGAAACAATTATCAGAAAATGTCATAAGACATAAAAGCAGAACCTCTGATCCTGATCCCTGAGCACCAGAGTAAGATTTCACAGGCTGAGCTGAGTAACTAAAGAGCTGCTGTCTACCACAGGCGGAGCCACAAAATCTAAGAGTAGAGCACCCACCATAAAAGGTATATAAAGTAGACTAGACTACAGCACTGCAGAAAGCACTATATGCTCAGGTGGATAGAATGTTTTCCTGAGAGGCTGGATTCTAAGACAAATTGGTGGAGTAATGTGGTGTATACCCACTGCTCATAGAAGATATGAGTCAAAAATATGGGTTATAATGTGAACAAGTAATGTTTCATCTTTCTTTGTTTTTCCCCCGTACTTTACCTTTTCATCATTTGTGTGTTGCCTTTCTTTTTTTGAGACAGAGTGTCCCTCTGTTGTCCAGATTGGAGTAGAGTGGCGTGATCTCCAGCCTCAGCCTCCCAAGTAGCTGGGATTACAGGTGTGCACCACCAAGCCCAGCTAATTTTTTTGTATTTTTAGTAGAGATGGGGTTTCACCATGTTGCCCAGGCTGGTCTTGAACTCCAGAGCTCAAAGTAACCCACCCGCTTTGGCCTCCCAAAGTGCTGGGATTACAGGTGTGAGCCACTGCACCCAGCTGTAAGTTGCCTTTCAATAGATAGACGATAGTATTGATCGTCAGAGGCTCTGAGGTACTGAGCCATTCATTATCCTTGGCTGACCATGAGACTCTCTCCTTCCCCTGTACACAAAGACCTTTACTGCCCAGTCCAAACCTGCCCATTCCATTAGCTTCCTACTCCAGTTTACATGCTGTCATGAGAGCAACCACTGCCTAGTTAAACATTCTTCAGAACTTCCAGCCACCACTCAAATCAAGCTTTCATCCTTTCTATCTCCCTGAGTAGCAGCGCTGTCCAGTAGAACTTTTCTGTGGTGATAGAAATGTTCTACATCTGTGCCGTCCAGTGCAGTAGGCACTGCCCACATGTGGTCATTGATCACTTAAAATGTAGCTAGTGAGACTATTGAACGTGATTTAAGCTTTCTATTTAATTTTAATGAATTAGAATTTAAAGAGCCACAAGTGGCTAGTGCCTACTATACTGGACAGTGCAGCTCTTAACTATTTTTGAGAAAACCCCAGTCTTTTTCATTGCTTCCTTACCCTCAGACTCTGGTCTAACCAGAGACAGTTCGCAGCCATTCATCTACAGACACTCTGTCCATTGGCCTTGAAATCTGCAGAATCTCCCAGGCATCAAAGAGATTGCCTGCCTCTGTGCTGCCTCTGAAGTGGCAAATACTTGGGGAATTAATGAAGTTGCAAAGAAACCCACAACCCAGTCGTTTGGATAATCCATTGCTGAAAGGAATTTTATCACAAGAATGAATTAACCAGGCTCCACCTGGAATTTTCATCTGATATTTCCAGTGATCTATGATCACGTCAGTCAGGTGGCATTTATTAACAGGGGTTTTTCTACACACCCTGTAAAAAGTGAAAAAGGTATTGACTGGGAGGGGCTTCCATCTAATTGGGAGAAAAATCCATCATTCACAAAGAAATAATTTACATGTAAGAATCAGATGTTTAGCATATATTTATGTGTCATCTTACTTTTGCTTATTTGTTTTGTCTCCTACTGTATATGTCACCTGCCTAAGGTGAAAACCACGCCTTTCCTAGAGCACACAGACTTTTCCATTTCCTCCATTCTCAGTCTAAACTTTTGCTACTTGAAGTGATCCTCAGACCAGCAGCATCAGAAACTCTTCAGAGCTTCTTAGAAATGCCAGCTCTACTTTATTCCTACAGAACAGGAAATTACATTTGAACATGGTGCCTAAGTTATTTTGCTTGCACGTTACAGTATTGAAAAGCACTAATCTAGTCAGAATTTTCCACACTGATTCCAGTAAATATCTGTGCTTATTAGAAAGATAGTAATAGGCTGGTCTTCAGCTGTACTATATTTTATAGAATGTTTTAGTTATTTGTAAAAAGCTCATCAGCTAATTAGTTGTAACTTGAATTTGAAAAGTAGTATATTGTTGTGGGAAGGGTGCTAAATTGATACGAGGAAACCTGAATTTTCTGTTTTTGACTCTATTTTTGTTCAGTTTCAGTTATTTTGGTTTTAATTACTATTCATTTAAATATATAAAATGAGGTTTTTCTACTAGTTGCTCCCAAACTGGGCTTCGCAGCTCTTTAGAATTTTACAAAACAGGAATGATAAGACCTCAAACAACTTTTTGTATATAAAAAAAGCCTGACATCGGAATTCTGCCTTTAAGCATGATAAGGTTACCCAGAATTTGCACTTTAGCTACCACATCTTCCTTGCTGCTCCAGATTAAAGTCAAGATTTAAGCTGTCTCAGACATGTGAGAAGTTCTCTCATTTTTAAAGACTTCCAGAATTCACATGGAACTGATACTTAACAGTCTTGAGTGTAAATGAACCTAAACCCCTCAATCTTTAAGCTGTCTTTTCAGCCTGTGTCCCTGCAGTCAGCGGAAGTTAGGGACGGCAAGTCACCCTTTTCTGAAAAGAGTCTTTTATATAGACCTTACCAGGGATTAGTTGTCAGCTCCGGGCCAGACCCTCCAGGAATGGTACACAGGCTCGTTGTTGGGGGATGTCATGAAAGGAGGAAGTAAAATATGACAAAGGACAAAAGTATTCACTGCACAGTATTGCCTAGGGTCAAAGGCCTTTCCAGTCAAATACAAACAAAAAAGATGGACACGTTTTTTCCTTTGCTCACACTTTTGTTTGGCTTATTTCTTTCTTGGCCTTCACTTTCAATGTGAAGCCTTTTTTTCTTTCCTTTTTTTTTTTTTTTTCTTTTTTTCCGTTTGGTTTCAGTGACTCCATACAGTTACTCTTTTGTAAAATCGAAAGCACATCTATCCCCGACAGGGATTCCTGAAAATTTTCCAGTCCCTGAATGTTCTAGGGACATAGTAAAGGTTATATTTAGATGCCACACTACATTTCAGAGAAAACGTGATTTTCCTTTAAGGGTTTGCTTCCACATCTCCCACCTACACCAAATACACTTTCAAGTTAATAAAAGCTCTTCCTGCTGAGGCAGCAAATCAGGCTATAATTAAAAGGGAAGAAACATTTTACACATGAAAGTGTGTGGTTTGGTTTAAGCATAAATATGAAAAAAAGGCATGAAAGCTGATAACAAGATATAATTTGTATTCATTGTTTTTATTTATTGAACAAACTGTTCGAAGAAAACTTGTTTTAACTATTAACTTACTATATTCTAATACGTCTTTAATGTTTCACATAGCTACTGCATTGGAGCTTGTAAAAATAACTTCAAATTCCAGTGTCAAGTGGAGCATAAGATTTGGTTTCATTTTCAAAACTGCTTTGCTGAGAAATATATCCTAAACGGCAATTCTCATTTTACTTCCTTACAGCTCCAACAGCTGCAGGACGAATTATAAAATGTATTTAACCCAATCTGAAAGTTAGAATTTTGATCTCTGAAGAAAGTAGTTTTGAAGAGTCTCGCACATGCCAGAAAAAGGATTTAGAACTTTGATAAGGCTTCAGAAAGTAAGAAGCACTGTGAAATTTTGACAAAGAGCTACCTTCTTTTTTTTTCCTTTTTTTTTTTTTTTTCCAAGAATGCTTCAGATCTATACTATACGATTTAATACTGTATTATACATGGATGAGTAGTACTTCACTTTATTCTTGAATTTTTCATCCTTCTGGGCACATCGTATTACCATGGACAAAAAGATATTTTAGACAAACACATTCAAATGAGCATTTATTTGTTCTCAAATAAGCAAGTGTTACACACATACATATACATCAGCATATATATTTATGTTTTCTGAATATTCGTTCAGAATGATTATGCTTTCAAACACTGTGTATCTTTCTGAAGCTGCAGACAGCTTTTTGAGGAGTGGCTGGTTAATAAGGACCCAGAGCCATGGTGATTTTTCAAAGCCTGTCCCAGGGGAACATCACCAATCTCTAGGGAAGGATGGAAATGGTTTACAACACCTTTTGTATGGACTGGTTGCCTTTAGGATGCAGAGCTGCCTTCCTACCCAATACTGGCAGGCTTAAGATAGGACTGATGCCATGTCCTTATCTGCACTTGCAGTGCCGTGTCATTCATCATTGCCGTCATCTTTGGAAAAAAGTCACAACACAGTGTGACAGTATGTGTTTCTCTGCAGCTATGACAATTTTGGTATTTGCACTAGGGGAAAATATACTTAGACAATCCCCACAATAAAAAATGTCCCATATGTACATGTGCTAGCTCACTGCTTTTCTCCTTTAACTTTATTAAAAGATTTTTAATGAAATCTGTGAGCATTATGTTCTGCCTAAATAATATCTTAGGTTATGCTTCTCAATATATACATTTGAATGACAAATTAAATGTTTCTTACAAAATGATTGCAATACATTCTGAGATCCTTTGAACTGAAATATAGAAAATATTTAACAAAATATGTGTGTACCATCTAAATGTAGCTATAGATTTGTTTCTTCTCTCTAATTGTTTAGTATCATAATGTCCCCTTTCCTAAGTTCTCCTGTTCCATTAATCTCATCTAATTCCTTTTTAAATTTAACACTTTAAATCAACACATATACCAATATCTTTATTAATCAATCAACCAATAAATACTTCTTAAAAATTATGAGGCGAGCTACAAAAATCTAGAAAACATGTTGCAAACTATCAAGCAGATAATATCCTAACTGAAAAATATGGCAATCCAAAAATTATTGGCCCGGCGCGGTGGCTCACGCCTATAATCCCAGAACTTTGGGAGGCCGAGGCGGGTGATCACCTGAGGTCAGGAGTTCAAGACCAGCCTGGCCAACATGGTGAAACCCTGTCTCTACTAAAAATACAAAAAACTATCCCAGCATGGTGGCAGGTACCTGTAATCCCAGCTACTCGGGAGGCTGAGGCAGGAGAATTGCTTGAACCCAGGAGGCAGAGGTTGCAGTGAGCTGAGATCCCCCCATTGTACTCCAGCCTGGGCAACGAGCACAAGACTCCATCTCAAAAAAATAAATACATAAAATAAAATGATAAAAGTCTACATATTTTAAAATATCTTTATATCACTTTCTTTACCAAAAAATACTTGAGCCATTTGAATAAATGCCTAAAAAGGATTTGTTTGTATTTTTTAGCAAGAAATTGTGGTGTCATAGGAAAACAAAGCTAGAAAGTCAGAACAATGCAGATCGGAAAGCCTACACAATTACTAGACATAAGCCACAGAGTCAGCACTGAGGAAAACATGATCAATTACAAGACGCAGAGTGTCCAAAAGAGCAGGCTAGGTAAAAGATGAGGGGTCTTTTATTATCACTAGAACTAAGAGAAACTTCCCCTATTGATTCTTGCCAGGGGATACAATATGGCTTACTGAGCTACAGCCTCAACAACAGTCTTTTAATAATGTAATATTGAGTTTCATTTTGCTGTACACGTTCTTCAAAGTGATGACAATGATAGACAATAAATAACTGAGAGTCGCATTGGAGAATTTACATAGGGAATATTAATATATAGCCAGTCAAGGTAATCCAGGCCAGCTGCTGTAACAATCAACCACAAAAACCTCAGTCTCTTAACACAAGAAAGTCAGTGAAATGTAGATTGTGTGTTTCTCTCCAGCAGCTCTCCGTCAACAAGTGACCTACCCTAGCTATCCCTGCTGGCATGCATGGCCTCTAAGAGCCCTGCAGAAGAAGAGGTGGGGCATGGAGAAAGGTACATTGGCTCTTACAGTCAGCTCTCCTCACATGCCATTGGCCAGAGTGTGAGAACACGGCCACACCTCACTGCAAGGGAAGCTGGGAAATATATCTTCCGTGTGCCCCAGAAAAAAATAAATAAAATGAGATTTGGTGAATGTATAACGTTGCCTCTGCCACAACAGAATGCCAGGCTGAGGAGATTGGATGTCACGTAAAACGCACTAGCCTGGAGTTCTTAAAGGGGAGTGTCAGACTACATGGCATAAACTAATGGTATGAGAACAAAATATTAAAGCTTCTACGCACTGTTAATTTCAATCCAACAGCAACAAATATGTATATTATATATTTTATATATGTATATATATATTAAGAACTATAGGCTGGGCACAGTGGCTCATGCCTGTAATCCCAGCACTTTCGGAGGCTGAGGCGGGTGGATCGCCTAAGGTCAGGAGTTTGAGACCAGCCTAGCCAACATGATGAAACCCCGTCTCTACTAAAAATACAAAAATTACCTGGGTGTGGTGGCGGATGCCTATAATCCCAGCTACTCAGGAGGCTGAGGCAGGACAATCGCTTGAACCTGGGAGGCAGGGGTTGCAGTGAGCCAAGATCGAGCATTGCACTCCAGCCTGGGCGACAAGAGCAAAACTCCATCTCAAAAAAAAAAAGAACTATATCTATATATATTATATAGGCCCTAAGTAAGAAGGCCTCATGTCATGATATGCAAGACAAAAGAGTATAAGTTCTGTGACTTGAAGCATTCATGAGAGATGTCCTTACTTGACCGTGAGCTTTCAATAAATTGTCAGGGGTTGCAGTTTCTGTGCACCCAGTTAGGTGATTTACTGGTTATATTATCTAGTGTTAATGAAAATAAGTCTGATGAGAATGGATACCCGGATTTTTTTTTTTTTTCTTTTGAGACAGAGTTTCACTCTTGTCGCCCAGGCTGGAGTGCAATGGCATGATCTTGGCTCACTACAACCTCCACCTCCCAGGTTCCAGCGATTCTCCTGCCTCAGCCTCCCGAGTAGCTGGGATTACAGGCACCTGCCACCATGCCTACCTAATTTTTTGTGTTTTTAGTAGAGACAGGGTTTCACCATGTTGGCCAGGCTGGTCTTGAACTCCTGACCTCAGATAATCCGCCTGCCTAGGCCTCCCAAAGCGACGGGATCACAGACGTGAGTCATCGTGCCTGGCCAATATCTAGCTTTAAAAGAGTCCTGCGAAAACTCCACAGACAGATGATGCTAAAACATTAAAATGCCAGTGAACAAAGACAAACTAGCAGGGCTCATGCTTCTGCTCTCCAGCTTTATTATAAAATAGAAACAACTACCTAATCAGACAAAATCAGTCCCCAAAAAAGGTAATTATCAAGACAGTTATTTGAAAAAAAATGATTTATATCCACTATCATTAATAATGAACCTAATCCTAAATGTACATCAGGAGTGAAAATCCAGACCTACGCTATGTTATAGCTCTTAAAGACGGCGAGTGGAGTTGTTTGTTAGTCCTGGTGGGTTCCTGGTCTGGCTGATTTCAGGAGTGAACCTGCAGAGCTTCCAGGTGTTACAGCTCATAAAGGTGGTGTGGACCCTAAAAGTCAGCAGCAGCAAGATTTATTGCAAAGAGCAAAGGAACAAATCTTCCACAACCTGAAGAGAATCCAACCTGCTCACTGCTGGGGGTCTGGGGCGGCCTGCTTTTATTCCCTTATTTGGCCCCACCCACATCGTGCTGATTGGTCCATTTTACAGAGAGCTGATTGGTCCATTTTACAGAGTGCTGATTGGTGCATTCACAAACCTTTAGCTAGACACAGAGCACTGATTGGTACATTTACAATCCTTTAGCTAGACATAAAAGTTCCCCAAGTCCTCACCCAACCCAGGAGCCCAGCCAGCTTCACCTCTCACAAGGACTAGGACTGGGGCTGACCCTGTTTGACCCATGGCAGGCCTGCTCCAGTGCCCAGCGCCCACTCTTGGGGTCCTGGTGGGTCCTGGTGCTTCCTCATGGCACACCCGACCAGGGGTTCTGGCACAGGTCTGCAGGTCGGGGAGCGGCCCAGCCCTGCCAGCCACTAGCCCACAGGGCTCAGGTACCCCAGGGGGTCAGGGGACCTCTTGGGCCTGGTGCCCACCCTCAGAGGCCCTGGGTGGAAACAGATCACACCTCCCGCGCATTCTGTGGCTGTCTCCTGGAAGACAGACCTCCGTGGTCACTCCTTCCTCCAAGCAGCTCAGCAGGCCCTTCGCTCTACCAGGCTGGCACTTCTACCTAGGGAAGCCCCCAGGCTGAGGTGCCCCCAAACTAGGTACAGCTCTGCGCGGACCCCGCTGTCCTGGCGTCTGGGTTCCACATGTGAAGGCCCCACAGATGGCAGGAGCGCCTGTGAGACAGCTCTTTGTCTCTGCCAAACATGTCCTGGCCCCTAGATCTTTGCCCCCATCTGAAGCACTCCCGGCAAACTCTCAACACCCAAAGGTTGCCATGAAGTCCTCACAACTGGAAGAGTTCACTGTGGCCGTGGCCAGAGGAAGTGATGAGGCGAATGAATCAAAGCTGTGGTATCACCTGCCGGCAGGCCAACCAGGTGGCAGCGATTGCCAACACTGCCTGCCACCAGTCTGCTTGTGTGCAAGGTGCAGGCCTGCCCACCTGGGAGTTCCCTATCACACCTGGCTCCACCCTTCTTGCCAGGTCTCCACTGTCTTTAGCTGGAGACAAGACCTATATAAGGTCATTGTCTGTCTGTGAGAGCCACTGAATGGTGACCATCTCAGTGGATTTTTCCGAGTCTCGGAAGCACAAAAGAAACTCAGGGCAACCCAGTCAACTGGAGAAAGAAGCTCTGGAGAAAAGCCAGATTCTGCTGCCAGATGTTCAGCCTCCTGTCCCGCTGATGGCCTCTGGGTGGTGGTGCTGACACCACGTGTTCACACCATGCCATAGACTAAAGACAGCTAACTAGCAGACTGGCTTTGGGGAAAAGGAATGAATGATGAAATTGACATTTTTATTTGGGTTTTTAAGAAACAAATAAAAATGTCAAAGCATTTGCATTTACTCAGTGGCTTGGTCTTCTGCACAGTTAAGGGCAGGCTATGATATTCTGGATGTCTCAGTGCACAGGAATACATATCACAGTCTTGAACATTTCTGCGGAAATCTTGCGATCAAGGAACATTTCATGAAATTATTTAGATCTTTTCCCTTGCTCCTCTGGACATGCTGTCTTTCTTAATTCTTCTCTGTCACCATCTTTGATGTGCGTGAGATGTACATTTTACAGCTGAGAAGGAGCAAAGGAAAGAAAGTGTGAATTGTCTCCTTTGGTGGGCTACACCAAACTTTGGAGATATTATAATGGACTTGAAAATACCAATTAAATTCTTCTCACATACACTCTGTGTTCCATAAATGTATTTCCAGAAAAAATCTTTTTTTGCAACCTCAAATGTTGTGCTGTCACTAATTTTCATACGTGTACTTTATGACAACACAGACCTCTCTCTCTGAGATGTGGAAGTGTTACACAACACTCATAAAACAGACTTCTTAATCTTCTTTCTGTTGGTGTCCCCCCAACCTCCTAGCATTTTAAGCAATTTACATTACTTTTTTTTTCAGTAAATGTTTGTGTCCATTGGATTATAAGCGTTATTAAGAAATACAAAAACAAAATATTGGTGTGGGTTTTCTTTCTATGAGCGCTCATCTTTTAAAAATACATAATGAGCTGGGCACAGTGACTCATGTCTGTAAACCCAGCCCTTTGGGAGGCCGAGGAGGGAGGATCACTTAAGGCCAAGAGTTAGAGACCAGCCTGATCAACATGGTGAAACCCCATCTCTACAAAAAATACAAAAATTAACCTGGCATAATGTGCACGCCTGTAATCCCAGCTACTCAGGAGGCAGAGGCACGGGAACTGCTTGAACCTCGGAGGCAGAGGTTGCAGTAAGCTGGTATCACTCCAACTACACTCCAGCCTGGACAACATAGTAAGACTCTGTCTCAAATACACACACAGACACACACAAAAAATAAAAATAAAAATACATAATAAAGTATGTAGAATAAAATTGTGTGAGCCTAGGGGCTATGCCAACATAATCTAATTGAGGGAAAAGGAGAAGGTGGCGATGAACTAAGACTGGCCATGAGTCAGTAATTGTGGAAGTCCAGCTCTATGTACATGGAGACTCATCATTTTAGTCTCTCTAATTTTATATACACATGAATTTTTCACAAGAAAAAGCTAAAAAAAGACAAGTATCATGGTTTCATTACCTCAACTAATAGTACAGTCACTCCTTCCATTTAGATTAATATATTTCTGTGAGGTACCTGTTTGAGCTATGACAGTCATCAAAAACTAAGGTATAAATTAACTCAATATAATACCAAACCTTGTATCTCATAAAACCTAAATCAGCATTTTCCAAGTTAATGAAGCCAATTTAATTACATAGATCTCACTAAAATACTAAGTTTTAGAACAAAATATTCATTGCATCTTTAATAATAAAAATATAACTTTATTTTGTAAATACTAGTTCATCTTTACATCACCATTCACATTCTTACTATGTGGCTTTTAACATTTAGTTGTAAATGTGTAGATTTAAGAAATAAACATACATAAATGGGGGGTTACATACCTTTAAAAGTTTCCAGCATAGAGGGCACAGGCCAATGCGTCAGAGCACAGCCCGTGCCCAGGAAGCTGTATCCTATTTGTCCTTGCTGTTGCCAACGTGTGGTCCCATGCCTGGCACACATTTCACATTCGATACAGTTTGTCAACTAAGGAGAATAAAAGACACTTTGGAGTGGCATACAATAAGAATTTTAGAAGTGTAAAAATAAACAAACGTGTCTCCTCATTTTCCAACAGGGAGACAGAGGCTTAGGAAGGGTAAATCACAGAGCTAATGGATGTATGGTGAAAGAAATGTTTTCACATAGACCTGTGGGATGCTTCAGAGAAGAAAAAGATGAAGCAAAGACACACGTTAAGAGACAGCCACAATCATTACAGCGCAAGGTAATGGGAGCTGCACTGGGAGGGAGGGAAGGTAATGAGATGCAGAGGAGGATCTGAAAGACACACAAAACACTCCTCTGGGCACTGCTTTCTCACTGTCAGTAAGATTTCACTTTAACCTATTTCTACACATGCTGGTATCAATCATGATACCCAGATATTTTTACTCATGGCCCCAAACTGCACAAAAAGACATAATTAGCAGTTCTTTTGACTCATCTGGGGCCTCTGAGAGTGATTCATACCCTCCGCTACACAATTATCCACCATAAATATAGTTCAACCTCTGTCTATTCCAAGCAATGGTTCTTTATAATGTCCATTCATATGCTTTTTACTTCATCCCTATAGGAGTCCCACCTCTTTAACTATTCTTTTGAGATCTCCCATATTTTTTCTCCTCCACCTAAGATAATCTGTCTCAGTGCACATTATTCTGGAATAGAGCAGTAAACAATCTTGCAGAATCCAATAGCAATTTTTGTTTTTCTCCCCCACACGTGCTAAGATCAAAGATGTGTTCGAGTTAATAATTTCCCTTAAAATGGAAATACGAAGGAGTAAATATCTTTGGTGAGAAAAACTAGTTGACCTCTTTTGTTCAAGACCAGTAACCCAGAGGGAATCGAAGTTTTGATTGTCAGTAAAAAGGCAAATAATCTGAAGAAGCGTGTGGATAGTGGCTAAGAAAGGCCACGATAAAGTCTGGGCAAGCAGAAGAAATACACTGGTGAAGCATCTGAGATTCAGAAGAGGAGCTCAGCCTCAAGGTGGGTGGGGACGCTGGAATGGGTGGGTGGGGAAGCAAGAATACCCCGGTGACAAATGTACAGAGGGACAAGGGGGCTGCCAACTGTTCCATAGACTGGAGATCATTGTGTGGTCCCTGCCTGGCCCCCAGGACACTCCAAGCCAGTCCCCAGCTAGCCCTTCTGCTCCAAGCCTGTCAGCACACACTGTATGCAGCCTTCCCCAGGCTCTCACCCTGCCTCAGACCCCAGCAAGTTCCAGATCAAGTCTTCTCTCTTCCCTAGATGCTTTTCTGCCTGTGCCAGTCCACCACACCCTTGCCTCTCTGTACAGTACAACCGTCAGAGACAATTGTTTTGAAATTCAAGCCTAGCCTCTCCAGTGAAAATAAAGCTCCTTAAGAGCAGTGTTTCTGACATACCACTTCTGTTCTTCCTTCAGAAAAAAGAGCAGGAGTAAATGAATTAAGAATGATACTTTAAAACAATCAGTATTTCCATCCTGGTTTTGTCCAGCTATTTAGAACAGTATACAATGTACAGCTTTAAAAGCAGCCTCTTATTTGAGGGTTGGTTTATAAACTGCATGGTTGAAAATACATCCCAGCCCAGGACTTTACAGCTGATGATCAAGAAATGAACAAAGCTGGAGCCCAAAAAGACCAATATAGTCAATGTGCTTGGACAAATGTCAGCAGCTGCCAAGGAGGATTTCATACTTAGAATGGTTATTCGACTAGAGATCAGTTCTATTTTAAGAATTTGTTTCCTCTGCATAAGAAAAGTTTGAATACATTAAATAAGTGAGAGTTCTAGATGCCTGGGCACATAATGAAAGTTTTAAAAATAACTAATTACACTGTTTTCCAAGTGGGTTCAAAGATTTTCAGCAAAATAAAAAGAAGCTTTTGTTTTTAAAATAAAGTACACCAAAGGAATAATATACTTCTGTATTTCAGATGGCCAAAGCATAGAAATATGAACCCCAGAGTTTCATTTGTGCCATTTATTTATTCACTTATATACTCACTCATTGAATGTCTATTATATGCTGGGCATTGTGCTAGGTGCTAGAGAAGCAGGGAAAAGGAAGACATCTCACCCACAAGGATGTCAAATTGTGGGAGAAAGACATTGTTCTTAAATATGCCATGTTTTAATAGGAATCTAAACTTATCTTGGGCTTGAGGCAATAACTGAGTAATAGATGCCAGGTTTCATAAAATACCTAGAGGAACTGTGTGAATTAGGCAGTTAGAATTATACAAGTAAAGACTGTGGTTTCTGGAAATCAGGAATAAGCTACAAGGTAAGACATCCAGGGTGTCCAAACATATCCTAGAAGTCCTATAATCACCAGGAAACAAGCTAGATGTCAATAGTCCAGAAAAGCAGGACATGTGCCAAGAGCTACCAGAGTTAGCAGAGATGAAAGACAGTCCAGAGGTTGACAAAGTCAGGCTAGATTCAAAAAAGCAGGAAAGTCTCGGGTTAAGATGGGCTAGTGATCTAGAATTATGGACATTCAGTCAAGCTCATTTGTGTTCACAGGGCAGAAGTAAACCAAACCTTGACCACAGTAAACGCACATCTGTCATAAGCCTACCATGTGCCAGGCATTTGGCTAGTCACTTTATATAAAATATCTCATTTAGCTCCCCCACCCCAAACTGTAAGAGGGTTGTTCGCAGATGAGAAAATTGAGACTCAAAGAGATTAAATACCTTACCCCAAATAGCAGTGATCACCTGCCGAATCATGAGTTATTTACAAATGAGAAAATGGAGACTCAGAAAGATTAAATAATTTGCCCCAAACCACAGTGATCATCCTGGTAGAGCTAGGATTCAAACCTTGAGGTCTGGCTCACAAGTCTGTGAAGTGAGGCTTATCTCTCTACTTCCTGCCTGGGAAGGCACACTGAAAGTGAGTCCAGAAGCTGAGGGAAAAGTGAGGAACCTCTGACTGCAGATGAATTTAGACAAGCCAGCTAAGAGAAAGGGAGCAAGGATTAAGGGCAGATAATAACAAAGTGATCCACGGGACTTCCATTGAATGATCAAATTGGATTTCATGTGACAGGTTTTTGTTTTTGTTTCTTGAAGTTTTGTTTTGTGCAAAATTTCAAGACAGCAGTGATTATGTGATTAGGTGTCTTGGGCCCTTTGATGTTGGCTCCGTTACTGCATGCCCAACTAAAGCTTCTAATAGCTGGGGACATTTCAGAGGCTGAACAAAGAGTTTATTAAAGAGAGTTACTCAGGAAAAGTGAAGACCAAAGAGTGGAAGATTGGAGGCTGTTAAATAAAACCAAGTAGTCTGCCTCAGCTACACCACGTATCACCAATGGAACAGCCAGGACTAAGCCTGCACCAGGGAAAACCTCTGGGTCCCTGCTGATAGACACATGCGGCTGGTGTGCGGCTGTGTCTCTATGACTTTCAGTTCCAGGTAGGATACGAGCTACTATCAAACCCTCTGTTGAAACTGAATTTAAATTCAACATTAGCAAATAGTGAGTGACTGAAATAAAGAGAATGCCTTGTCTGAGAGTTCTTTTAGCAGAAATTAAAGAATAGTCAAGACCATGAGCATAGGAAGACATGAACAACACAGATGCAGAAGAGGCTATTTCAAAAAACGTTTCACAGTTTCACAAGATGAAAAAATGAAAAGGAGAAACCTGCCCACACAACCGAGGGCACTATCTTGTTTTGGACTAGGAAGCTATATTATACTGTCTTCCTACTCTTCCTATCATCCCATCCCCACAGCCTTAGAAGGCAGCCCCGGAACCGAAGGCCACCTCCTGCGGTTCCGAGCGTCGCCTCAGCAGCCGCACCCACGGCGCACGCTCGGTAGGCGGGGCTGAAGCCTGTCGAATGTCGCGAGAGTTCCCAGCGGTAGGCGGTGGCGGCAGGAGAGACGCGCCGTGTAGCTGCGCTTCCGCAAAGATGGCGGCGGCTGCGGGGAGCTGCGCTCGGCTGGCGGCCTGGGGCGGAAGACTGCGACGGGGGCTCGCTGCCAGCCGACGGGCTCTGCCGAGTCCCGGCCCCTTGGCTGCGGCAGTGGCCGGCGCCGCCCTGGCAGGAGTAGGAGCGGCCTGGCACCACAGCCGCGTGAATGTCGCGGCGCGCGATGGCAGCCTCACCGTCTCAGCACAGGTACGGGACGAACTCCTGCTAACCCCAGTCAAGCTCCTCCCTCCCCTGACGCCCTTTGGCGGGGAGTGGTTTGGCGCTGGGCGGCTGTCCCGGAGCCGTGGGTGGGGGCGCCGCTGCGTGTCGGGGCGCCCTGATACTGGTGGGACTCGCTCCTTCCTGGACTGGCCCCCGCCCTGAGCCCCCGAGGGCCTTCGAGGCCGGTGACAGGAGATTCCGCCTCCCTTGGGAGAACCCCGCGGACGCTGAACACCACAGCCCGCAAACTGGCCGCACTAATTTCGTGGTGATGAGTGTGGGCGTGTCTTAATTCAAGGCTCCTAATTCAGAATCTCACTGCGCCTCGCCCCTTCCTCCTCTCTGGTCTTTGAAGTGGCGTTCACGTCCACAGGTGTTTTGCGTCCGGTTACCCCGCTGGGATATACCTTTGTTAACCTTTGTAAGTTTTACGACCTCCTCTTTGCATAGCATGATGAAGTTCTGTCGATTGCTTTTTTAAGTCACGAAGGTGTCAGCCATAAAAATTAACCAGTTGATTTCCAGATTTTATTATCAACTTTAAGGAACATTATTGCATGATTATAAACCTTAATGTCTTAGTGGACCATTATAAGTGCTAAGCAAAAATTGCTCCTAAAACCTCCATCTATTAAAGATAAGAGTCGGCCGGGCGCAGTGGCACACGCCTTTAACCGCAGGACTTTGGGAGTCCGAGGCGGGTGGATCACCTGGGGTCAGGAGTTCGAGACCAGCCTGGCCAACATGGTGAAACCGCCCCCCCTCCCCACGTCTCTATTAAAAATACAAAAAAAATTAGCTGGGCATGGTGGTGGGAGGCTGAAGTGGGAGAACCGCTTGAGCCCGGGAGGCGGAGGTTGCAGTGAGCCGAGATCAACCCATTGCACTCCAGCCTGAGCTACAAGAGCGAAACTCCATCTCAAAAAAAAAAAAAAAAAAACAGATTCAAGTTCCCTGTTTCAAGATAGATAATGTAACGCATTTGGAAATTTGAATAAGTAGTACTTTAAAATTTTTGTAGACTTAATAAGTTTTTACATAAGAGCTTTTTTGAAAATTGAAAGTAGTATTTTATTATTTTCTTTTTTAGATTTACATTATGCCTTTCTAGCGAAAAACTCAAGGAACATTCAGATACAACAAAAAAGAGAGGAAAGAAGGCCTTGTGAATTAAAAATTAAGTATTGGCAAGTGATATTCCTTATTTGTATTAACACAAATTATTATAATATAAATTATATTAATATAATGTAAACATAATAGATATAATGGAAAGGTCTATCGTCTAGTGTTTTTATAGCATTTTTGTGAATCTTGTACCAAGGAGTTCAGTGTATTCATCGTTAGTTTCTCTCTCTCCCCTTGATTCATCTTGTTTTTAAGACCCTTAGGTTAATCTTCTGTGGTGTATCACTTTAACCACACAGTGTACCCTTCTTCAGAAACCATTAGTGTCTCATTTTGTTGACAGTAAAATGCACTTTTTTGTTTGTTTGTTTTGTTTTCCTGAGACTGAGCCTCCTCTCTCTCTGGCCAGGCTGAAGTGCAGTGGCGCGATCCCGGCTCACTGCAACCTCTGACTCCCCGGTTCAAGTGATTCTCCTGCCTGAGTCTCGCGAGTACTAGGATTACAGGCATACGCCACCGCTTCCAGCTATTTTTTTTTTTTTTTTTTTTTTTTTGTATTTTTAATAGCGCCGGGGTTTCACCATGTTGGCCAGGATGGTCTCAATCTCCTGACCTCGTGATCCGCCCGCCTTGGCCTCCCGAAGTGTTGGGATTACAGGTGTGAACCACAGCGCCCGGCCAAAATGCACATACTAAAACTTTGTCCTTCAGAGCCCTTTGAGTCACACTCTGACCTGACACTACTCAGGCACCGTCCCACTGAAGTGATTCACTCACTATCCCTAGAACAAGAGACGTAAATACCACTCACCCCCCAGTAGCAATTTGTAGACTCTTGATTTCACTTATCCGTCTAACTGGTTTTTTTCCGGCCCACTCTAGAAAGACTAGAGTCTTTCTCCTTTTAAATCCCTAACTTGACTCTGAAAACTTCACACTAGTGTAGTTATTTTGGATTTTCTTCCCAACTCTCAGTTCTCCTTCCCTGCAGCTTTGTAAGTTTAATCTTAGCTAAAGTAATACAGAAACCATTTTATTATCAATTGTTTAATAAAGTCTGTTGGCATAGCATTTGCCTGATCTACTGTTGGACTGAGACCCCAGTGGTTCTCATCCTTTTGCCACCACGGTGGACATTCCTTTCAGCATCAGTGGCTGAATACAGGAAGAATTGAGAGGACCTGTAGCTTGAAAACTTTGCCTTCACCTCAGTGATTTTGATATATTTCCCTAAGAGGTGGGCCTGTTAATTCTCCTCTACCACCACTACTTTGGGGACAGGTGTGCATAGTTGAGCTAGATATATACTAGAATTTTGACTTGTGATGAATCTTCCATCGCCATACAGTTTTATGCATTAATACAGTTATGTTGGTATTCCAAGTTGGTAAAGTCTTCCTGACGTGGCCCTATAATGATAGTGAACACGTCTGGCCTGGCCCGGCGGCTCACGCCTGTATTCCCAGCACTTTGGGAGGCCGAGGCGGGTGGATCACGAGGTCAGGAGATCGAGACCATCCTGGCCAATACAGTGAAACCCCATCTCTACTAAAAATACAAAAAATTAGCCGGGCGTGGTGGCGAGTGCCTGTATTCCCAGCTGCTCGGGAGGCTGAGGCAGGAGAATGGCATGAACTCGGGAGGTGGAGCTTGCAGTGAACTGAGATCACGCCACTGCACTCCAGCCTGGGTGACAGAGCGAGACTCCGACTCAAAAATAATAAAAATAATAATAATAGTGAATATGTCCTTCATTTTCAGTCATACTAAGTGCTTTTTTCCAATAAAAATATAAATTTATATTAATGAAGTCCTACATTTTTCTCGTTCCCATTGTGACCAATAGCTTGCATTTTTGAGGGTCAGTCAGGAATTAAGGGTAGAGTTTCATGTCATGAAACAGTAGATAAATTGGAACCTTCCTTTTTTCTTTACTTTCTTTCTTTCACAAGTATTGAAATCTTACTCGGTCCTAGACAATATGCCAGGAGCAGGGATTGGAGACACAGTGTATGTGCTTACAGTTTAATGGGGAAGGGCAGTTTTAATATAGTGTGATCAATGCTGTGGTCGGGTTAAATACTGGGTGCTGTGGAAGCATAGTGGAAGAGTATTTCACACAGTCTTGGTTTCCTGAAGGAATTATGTGTAGATTGACACCTGGAGGGTGATTGCAAGTTTGCTAGGCAAAGAGAAGGGGAAGAGTTTCATTGGCAAAGGAAATAGCTTTACAGAGGTCTGAAAGTCAGAGTTTGACGCAGCAGAGTAAGAGCTGCGAAAGATGGGGTTCAAAACTGGGTTTGAGCAGTGGCTGGGAATCAGATCATTAAGTGTCCCATAAGCCGTGTGACAGGAATTTTTATCTTGAGGACAGCAGGAAGCCGTTGCAGGATTTCTTAACCCTCATGGAGCCCCGTATGTCCGTGCATAGAATTTAGGGGATCTGTGAACTTAGAAGAAAGATTACATTTTTGTTTTCATTGACAAAATTTCATTGACAAAAATTTTGTTTCATTTTTGTTTTCATAAATTGTTTAATGTTTTCTTCAATTCATTTAATGAATGTCGGCAACAAGCTATGGTGATATTATAGTAACTGCCTTTGTCATCAGCAGAAATCTGAGGTATTTTCCTACTGTATTAGAGTTGTTATGAGTATTTCAGAGTATCACTTCTTCAAAGTGAAAGCACTTTTTAAAACTGCCACCATATCAATTTAGTGCGTAAATAAGTCCATGTAATACTATATCACAAATTTGTTTGTGACCTTTGGAAAGAGTATTGGGACTTTAGTAAAGAGAGTGAATTGAAAATTAGATTTAGGGAGCTGTTGCAGTAATTCAGGAGAGAGTTGATGATAGCTTAATTAGTGGATGAATTTAAAATACATTTAAAAGATAAATTAGTAAAGACTCTGAATTGTAAGTCTATGTATTGTATTGTTACACCTGGCCAACAAAATAATGCCTCCAACAAAGAAATTCTTAGTGGAAATTGTTTTAGATCATGTCAGCACATCAGTTATTTCCATGTAAACTGCTGCTTTTTAAACAATATTTGAAAACTTTTTTAAGCTTTTAGTATTACTCCCATTACAATGTTATATTTGATTCAGACATGTAAAATCAGAAACCATAGGAGGAGATAGATATATTCTCTTGTTCCAGTCCATTCTGCTATAAAAGGATAGCTGCATTCTTATTTTTATTTTTTTTATTTTTTATTTTTGAGACGGAGTCTCGCTCTGTCGCCCGGACTGGAGTGCGGTGGCTGGATCTCAGCTCACTGCAAGCTCCGCCTCCCGGGTTCACGCCATTCTCCTGCCTCAGCCTTCCGAGTAGCTGGGACTACAGGCGCCCGCCACCTTGCCCGGCTAGTTTTTTGTATTTTTTTAGTAGAGACGGGGTTTCACCGTGTTAGCCAGGATGGTCTCGATCTCCTGACCTCGTGATCCGCCCGTCTCGGCCTCCCAAAGTGCTGGGATTACAGGCTTGAGCCACCGCGCCCGGCCAGGATAGCTGCATTCTTAAGCCTTGATACATTTTATGAAATTATGAAAAGTTATTTCAATGGAGAAAGGAGGTTTAGGAACAAGAGAGTTTTAGAGTTGCAAGGGTAAAAGTATTTCTTTCCTGTAGGAATTTAAATAATAAGTGTTATGGCAGTGGTCCTCAACCTTTTTGGCACCAGGGCCTAGTTTCATGGAAGACACTTTTCCACTGACGGAGATGGGGGTGGTTGCGGGATGTAACGGCTGCACTTCAGATCATCAGGCATTAGTTAGATTCTCGTAGGAGTGCGGCTCACAATAGGTTTTGCGCTCCTGTCAGAATCTAATGCTACTGATCTGACAGGAGGTGGAGCTCATGCGGTAAGCTCTTTTCACCCACCACGCACCTTCTGTTGTGTGGTCTGGTTCCTAACAGACCATGGACCCTTACTGGTCCATGGCCCATGGGTTGGGGACCCCTGTGTTGTGGTTACTATTGTATTTTTGTTATTAGAAGCTAGAATCATATATTGGCAAATCCAAACTGATTAAAACAAACCTCCATTTCACTAAGTAGGTATTCAACAGTAGATGATCAGACTAAAAGTAAAGCTTTCTGAATCATTACTTCCTTTTTTTTTTTTGGAGATGGAATCTTACTCAGGCTGGAATGCAGTGGCGTAAGTAATCTCAGCTCGCTGCAACCTCCACCTCCCGGGTTCAAGCAATTCTCCTGTCTCAGTGTCCCGAGTAGCTGGGACTACAGGTGCATGCCACCACGCCCAGCTAATTTTTGTATTTTTAGTAGAGATGGGGTTTCACCATATTGGTCAGGCTGGTCTCAAACTCTTCACCTCAGTTGATCAGCGCCTCAGCTTCCCAAAATGCTGGGATTACAGGCGTGAGCCACCACACCTGGCACCATTACTATTTTAAGTCATTGTAATAATGCCCAAAACTGGGGAAGAAAAGTAAAAACAGCAGAGCCAGAGTAAAATACAATATAGTTCACAGTTGACAACAGTGATGGTTTATTTGTTATTATTCACTTGTTAATTGCATGAATATTTCATTTACTCCCTAAATTTTCTTTCCAAATTATGCATAATATTGGTTACTTTAGGTTTTTTTGATTTCATAACAGATTTTTGTTGTTGTTGTTTGCTTTTCAATAGAAAATTTTTCTACTACTGTTTGAAAAGTAAAATTATTTTGCATAACATTGTCTATAATGCTGTATTTTTTATTCTAAATAAATATAAATTCTTTATACAAATTCATTGATATTTTCTTGGATATGTTGATTTACATTCATATTTATAAATACATAAAACTCTCCTCTGTTATAATTTGGTTTTTTTTCTTTCATAGTACTTATCACTCTTTGAAATTCTTTCTTTTATTATTGTAATTTTTTTTTTTTGAGATGGAGTCTCGCTCTGTCGCCCAGGCTGGAGCACGCGATCTCGCTTGGCTCACTGCAAGTTCCACCTCCCGGGTTCACGCCATTCTCCTGCCTCAGCCTCCTGAGTAGCTGGGACTACAGGTGCTGGCCACCACGTCCAGCTATTTTTTTGTATTTTTAGTAGAGACAGGGTTTCACTGTGTTAGCCAGGATGGTCTCGATCTCCTGATCTCGTGATCTGCCCGTCTCGGTCCCCCAAAGTGCTGGGATTACAGGCGTGAGCCACCGCGCCCGACCCTGAAATTTTTTTATATACTTGTTTATTTTGTCTTCCCTTGCTAGAATGGCCTCTTGTCTCTTTCATCTCTGTATTCTTAGTACCTAGAATAATCACAGTCACATAATGGCACATTGTAAATGTTTATCAAGGGTGAATGAACTAAAATGCATTAGATAACAAAGTGACCTTCTCTAACTTTGGTTTGATTGGCGTTTATAGAAATATTAGACAACCAATATTTAGAAATGGTTAGAATCAGCTAAGTTACTAACTGTCCCAGATATATTCAATTACACACTTAGAGCCATGGAGACCTGTCATGCCATATTCCCATTAGAAAACATGAGTAAATAAGAGACTTTGCTCTTACCTGCTGTGTCCCAAGGGCCTAGAAAAAAGTCTGGCACATAGTAGGTGCAGTAAATATTTATTGAATCGGTGAATTGATTGATGACATCTATAATGTTTTAATAATAGATATACCTTTGTCTCTGAAGTTTAAAGATGGGTCCATTTAACCTGTTACTACATATAAGATTGCATTTTTAATATATGTTATTAACATTTATATTTGTCTTTATATAGCAAGCTTTTGTCCTTTGTTATCACATTAAAATATCAAATATTCATTTTAGAATTTAAGATTATATTTTCATTTCAGTTGTTGAGATGCTTCAACTGGTAAACCTCAAGCCAATTAAATTAGTTTTAAATTTGGAAAATAATCCTGACATGGCAAAAACCAACTATATTAATAAACTATTTTTACATCTTAATTAAGTGCATGTTACACATTTTACACCAACTGAAGATATAACAAGCTCTGTATCTTAACAATTGGCTGAAAATCCTGTTAGCAAGAGAATGGCTTTGGTTTACATAACGCTGTGTTTGAGGTAGAGAGTAAGCCCTGTAAGAACCTGAATGTGAGTCTGGGCTCAGTGGCTCATGCCTGTAATCCCAGCATTTTGGGAGGCCGAGGCGGGTGTATCGCTTGAGGTCAGGGGCTCGAGACCAGCCTGGCCAACATGACAAAACCCCATCTCTACCAAAAATACAAAAATTAGCCAGGCATGGTGGTGTGTGCCTGTAGTCCCAGTTACTTGGAAGGCTGAGGCAGGAGAATCGCTCGAACCCTGGAGGCGGAGGTTGCAGTGAGCCGAGATTGTGTGTCTCAAAAAAAAGAAAAAGAACCTGAATATGGCTGACTTAGGCTTCAGGGGTGAGAGAAAGCTGCTTTGCATAATACAAGCAGAAGAATTTGGAGCGTATAAGGAAATGTGGGGGGAAGTGAGTACTGGGAGTGGAGATGGAGGGAGAAGGAAGGACAGGATTGGAAAGGCATTAGTCTTAAGATCTCTGTAGTCTTAAGAAACTCTGTAGTCTTAAGATGTCCCCTTCTTTCATCCCATCATAAGTAAAGTCTAGCAAATGCACAAGTGCTTGGATAGAGTTGCACAAGGCTCCCGTGGTTTTAAGCAGAAGTAGCACTGGATGGAAGTGATCATCAAAAGAGGAGACATGGAGAATGTGAGTGCCTCCACTGCCCCAGTTCTTAGCAACACTCCTGGAAGGATTTTGGATATTCCTAAATTGCAGAATTACAGGTAGGATTGATCTGTATCAGAGTCCAATAAGGAGACAGAAATCAAACCAGTAATTTGAAGAAGGAAATTTAATGTAAAAAAGTAGTAGAAGGTAATTGACTACTAAGGGAGTAATACAGAGGTCCAGAAGTAGCAGGTGTCAAAAAGTAGCTACTGCCTCTAGGCTGAAGAAGAGTGGACCGTGAAGGAACTAAAGACTTAGGAGAGGTATCCTCCTCCACCCCAAAGCGGAGATTCAGCCTTTTTCAAGAGGCTGTGCCTATCACAAGAGTATAAAGCCTGCTGCAGCTGAAGAACCTTGTCAGATGGCACAGGCCACAGCTAGTCTGTAGAAGGAGCCCGCCATTGGTGGAAGGGGTGAGTGGGCTGGAACTAGTGTACAGTATTGACCTGCTGGGTGGGAGAGTGTGGCCTGAGGGCCTGGCTTGGAGCTACTGCAGAGGTGGTGCCGTGGAGCAGCTCACAGCTGCGGCCTGGTGGGTGGTGTGTGGCCTAAGGGCCCCTGGAGCTGATGTGGAAACTGTTCATTAAAGCTGTTTGGAAGCCACCCACCAGTGGGTCCTGAAGGTGCAGCTTAAGTCAGTATACCTGCCCACCAGAACTAATTGGAAGTGGTTGTGGCTGGTCTGTGAGGGCCTTTGGGCTCCGGTTCTGAATAACGAAAGGTGAACTGAGACCTGAGAGGAAAGTGCCTTTTTGCCTCTGCTGTCTTGCAGTGTCACTCCCATGCCCTCTACGGACAGAGTTATCCCAGCTGGCAAAGGAGAAGAGTTTACAGAGTCCAGCTCTAGTATCACCAAGCAAAGAAGTGTGGGTTTTAGCTGGGAGACAATAGTTGATAACCAGTATACAGTTCTAGAGAGTTTCACCCAGGTTTCAAGAAGCAGGGTTTCCATTTTTTCTAGATTTTCTAGATTATTTATGTAGAGGTGTTTATAGTATTTTCTGGTGGTAGTTTGTATCATTCTGTGGGGTCAGTGGTGATATCCCCTTTATCATTTTTTATTGTGTCTATTTGATTCGTCTCTCCCTTCTTTATTAGTCTAGCTAGCGGTCTATCTATTTTGTTAATTTTTTTTTTCAAAAAACCAGCTCCCAGATTTGTTGATTTTTTTTTTTTTTTTTTGGAGGATTTTCTTGTCTCTATCTCCTTTAACTCTTCTCTGATTTAGTTATTTCTTGTCGTCTGCTAACTTTTGAATTAGTTTGCTCTTATCTCTCTAGCTCTTTTAATTCTGATGTTAGGGTGTCGATTTGAGATTTTTCTAGATTTCTGATGTGGGCATTTAGTGCTATAAATTTCCCCCTTAATATTGCCTTAGCTGTGTCCCAGAAATATCTCTTTGTTCTCATTGGTTTCAAAGAACTTGTTGATTTCTGCCTTAATTTCATTATTTACCCAGGAGTCATTCAATTTCCATGAAATTGTGGGATTTTGAGTGAGTTTCTTAATCCTGAATTCTAATTTGATTGCACTGTGGTCTGAGAGACTGTTGTGATTTCAGTTCTTTCGCATTTCCTGAGGAGTGTTTTACTTCCAATTAGGTAATCAATTCTAGAATAAGTGCCATGTGGCTCTGAAAAGAATGTATATTCTGTTGATTTGGGGTAGAGAGTTCTGTAGACGTCTACTAAGTCCACTTGATCCAGAGAGAGTTCAAGTCTTGAATATGTTAATTTTCTGTCTCATTGATCTGTCTAATACTGACAGTGGGATGTTAAAAGTCCCCCACTAATATTGTGTGGGAGTCCAAGTCTGTTCTCTTTGAAGGTCTCTAAGAACTTGTTTTATGCATCTGAGTGCTGTAGGTATATAGGTACTGGTGCCTATATATTTAGAATAGTTCTTCTTGTTGAATTGTTCCCTTGACCGTTATGTAATGCCCTTCTTTGTCTTTTTTTTTTTGTCTTTGTTGATTTAAGAGATCTGGCCACTGCACTCCAGCCTGGGCCACAGAGCAAGACTCCGTCTCCAAAAAAAAAAAAAAAAAGTCTGTTTTGTCAGAGACTAGGATTGCAACCCCTGCGTTTTTTTTTGCTTTCCATTTGCTTGGTAAATTTTCCTCCATCCCTTTATTTTGAGCCTGTATGTGTCTTTGCACGTCTCCTGAATACAGCACACCAATGAGTCTTGACTCTTTATCCAATTTGCCAGTCTCTGTCTTTTTATTGGGGCATTTAGCCTATTTACATTTAAGGTTTGTATTGTTACGTGTGAATTTGATCCTATCATCATGATGCTATTTAGTTATTTTGCACACTAGTTGATGCAGTTTCTTTGTAGTGTCATTGACCTTTATATTTTCGTGTGTTTTTGCAGTGGCTGGTATCGGTTCTTCTCTTTCATATTTATTGCTTCTTTTTGTTTGTTTTGTGTTTTTTGAGACAGAGTCTCGCCTTGTTGCCAGGCTAGAGTGCAGTGGCGCAATCTTGGCTCAATGCAACCTCCACCTCCAGGGTTCAAGCAGTCCTCCTGCCTCAGCCTCCTGAGTAGCTGGGACTACCAGCGTGTGCCACCACATCTAGCTAATTTTTTGTATTTTTAGTAGACACAGGGTTTCACCATGTTGGCCAGGATGGTCTCGATCTCTTGACCTTGGGATCCGCCTGCCTTGGCCTCCCAAAATGCTGGGATTACAGGCGTGAGCCACCGCGCCTGGCCAATTCTTATTTTCTAATCTTTTAGCGTTTTCAGTTCCTGGGTGTGAAGAATAAGAAATAGAAACATGTTTTAATGGATGTTTTATTTTGTTTAAATTTTGAAAGTGGCCACAAAAAAGATTTATTTTTAAACAGTATATTTGATATCATACTTCTTTTAGGAGATCTTGCAGGGCAGGCCCGGTGGTAACGAAATCACTCAACATTTGCCTGTCTGGAAAGGATTTTATTTCTCCTTCGCTTATGGAGCTTACTTTGGCCGAATATGGAATTCTGGGTTGAAAATTATTTTAAGAATGTTGAATATTGGCCCTCAGTCTCTTCTGGCTTGTAGAGTTTCTGCTGAGAGTTCCACTGTTAGTGTGATGGGCTTCCCTTTGCAGGTGACTCGGCCTTTCTCTCTGGCTGCCCTTAGCAGTTTTTCCTTAATTTCTACCTTGTAGAATCTGATGATTATGTGTCTTGGGGTTGGTTGATCTTCTCATGGAGTATCTTAATGGTGTTCTCTGTATTTCCTGAATCTGCATGTTGGCCTGTCTTGCTAGTGTTATATATAAAGTTTTGGTGCTGCAAAAGAAATAGCGCTCAAATATAAAATTTTCTTTTAATTCTCAGCAAGGCAAGGTACTTCTATAGAAGGGTGCGCCCTTACAGATGGAGCAATGGTGAGCACACACTTGGACAAGGGAGGGGAAGGGGTTCTTATCCCTGAGGCACGTGGCCCCTGCTGCTGTGTTGTTCCCCTATTGGCTAGGGTTAGACGGCACAGGCTAAACTAATTTCAATTGGTTAATTTAAAGAAAGTGACGGGGTGAGTGGTTTGGTGGGAAGAGTAGTTATGACAGAGCAGGTAATGAGAATCATGAGTCAGGGTGGAGTAGGTAATCGGAATGAGTCAGGGTGGAGCAGGTAATCGGAATGAGTCAGGGTGGAGTAGGTAATCGGAATGAGTCAAGGTGGAGCAGGTAATCGGAATGAGTCAGGGTGGAGCAGGTAATCGAAAAAGGTTGCTTTATGAGGAACTTCAGTTTAAAAGTGGAAGGCAAAGAATTGAACATACCTATCAATTCTTTGAAAAGAAATTTAGAACTCATATCTACCAGCCCCTCCCCTTATATTTCCTTACAGCTTTCTTTTCAAACTTTTTTTAACATGTCTTGGCTTAGTTGTTTTGCTTGATTTTCCAAAAGAAGAAGCTTCTCTGGATAAGGTGGAGGATAGTTAAAGGAGGTTTTAGTAAGTGCTGTTTTTTTGAGCCTCTGCATCAACCTACGGATGCATGGTGTGACACAGCACCTGACAAGAATAAGTACGCCCATTAATGGCTGTGGGGGAAGTAAGAGTTGAGGCTATCATTCCTTTCCATTTACGAAACCACTTTTCTAGCCATCCTGTAAAGGGGTCATTTACCCCTGAGTTGCTGGCTAACTCATTGGACAAAGCAGTCAGACCTTGCAATGCCTTTGTTATAGTTCCATTAGGGGCAGTGTTGTTTGGGACGAAGGTGTAACATTGAGTTTTAATCATGATGCAGACTCCTCCTCTTTTTGCTAATATCATGTCTAAGGCTATCTGATTTTCCGAAGCCATCTGGCTAGTAGCCCTTAATTATTCAGCTATTCCTTTAATAGCATTTTTAGTGTAGTTAATAAATTGCTGTTGGTTGTAGTAGATGTGGGTTATCTAATCTACATTTTTATTGTTACCTATCAAATAGTGATGTAAATCCTGCAGCTATTTGATTTGGGGCTTTAAATTGATCTGGAATTCCCTGTGGGATTCTAATTGTGTCTAAATAGATCAGAGAGTCTAAAGACCCATAAGGGGCTTCTCTCACTTTACGATGTCTTATTTTTCCTTCCCTGGCTGATGAAATGCCAGGGTGAAAGGGATAGCCAGTTGGACTAAAGCACAAGTGCCACTCCAGTTATTCAGTGGAGTGCCCAGTAAAGGTCCACCACAATACCACCACACATCCGCTCAGGGACGAGCAAGGGCTGACTGATTGATAAGCTCTTGAAAATTGTTAAGCTCACTGCATCCCTTCAGGTCTCCAAGGAACGCTGTTTCCTCCCTGTCATGAGAGACACGAAGTGAACTTAGTGTTGGAGATGGAAGCTGGAGGGCCCTTGGGGGCTGACCCGCGAGGTGCCGGACTTCGGGATATAGCAGAGAGAGAGCTTGGCATGACTTATTACTCCAGGCTGTAGAATCCTGGAAAAGAACTACCATGCAGCCCACACCTGGTCAACTGGAGGACCACCTTAGTGGAAAGGGGACAATTTGGGCCTCTGACCTGCCATGTGCACAAGCGTAACAATTGCTTTTGTTTAACGTGTGGATGGAATATTTGATCCATTCCAACCAGGCATTTGCATCTTGGTATCCTGTTTCAATTGCCAAAGTTTAAGTCTTTAACTTCTGTGATCCTCTAGTAAAATGAATGTATGATTTTAGGAAATTACAAAAACCAGTTTGGGCAGTCCATCCTTGCTCTTTAGTGGTCCACAGAACGTTGGACCAACTACGGCATAAAAGCTCTACATCGGGGGGCAAGACTCCTGTTTGACACTGGGGTCTGTATTGAAATGCTGAATTTAATATTATTTACTTAATAAAATTTAAGTTGGATGTCTTTTATGTTCAGAGAAAGCAGAATGCCTCCACCTGTGCAGTTCAAAGTCTGACTTCTTTGAATCTATCAAAAAAGAAAAATCAAGATTCAGTATTCACTGAAATTTCATCTACTTTAAGTGCACATTTAGTGTTTAGTATCTTATAACTACCATTCTGAAGTACTTATACCTAACTATTTAGCTTTTATTCATCATTTTACTAATACTTAGTATAGTCTTTAATTCATGATAGGTACTAATAAATAACTGTTAAGTGAATAAGTGAGTGGATGAATGAATGGTAAGAGTGTCCAGCTAAAGCTGTGCTTAAAATGGCTAAATTCAGTTCAAAATCAGCATGCTTTTCCTCCGATCTACAATCCATTCATATTGTCCCTACACCTACTTGCATTTGCAGTTTTAAAGCATTTTCACCTATCACTGAATAGTGGCTACTCTCCAAAATGTTCCTTAATTTAGGTTTGGTTGATGTTTCCTCATGGTTCTTGCACTTTTTTCACAAATGCCACTAAAGCCATGCTGTGCTCTTTTCAACGCGTCGTATTAGGAGATACACAAATTAGATTTCTACTGGTGATAATTACAGTTACTTTTATCATTTGGTAAGAAGACATCTGCCAGGTTTCTTCATTAAAAATTTAATAAGTACTTTATACTCTATTTTGAGGGGAGATAATTTTGTGGCTTCATAAGGCTTTGTCCTCTCCAGTGTTTACTCATTTATTCATTTATTTATATATACGGACTCATGGATTCCCATTTTACTCAAAGAGTTTCCATTTATTGATACTCAGTCGCCCCATATGTAACCAGTCTCCTAAAAGCCAGTGCCTTGAATACTCGGTTCTCTCCTCCCCTCGTCCGTGGCAAAGGGGAGGAAGGAAGAGAGGGTGCAGCCAAGTCTTGATTAACCCATCTGAGAGAGGAGAGCTTTTAGCTTTGATGTACAAAATCACAGTTAATTTTCCTAGGATACAGTAGATTATACTCTCTGAAATGTCAGACAAATAATGTTAATAATTGGAAAGGGAAGAAGATGCCTGGGAGAGCAGCTTCTAGGAAAATAAAATTAAGCATCTTTTCTCACCAACTTTAATGCGTCATTTTTATATACTATATTTAAATGTTTATATATATATGCTGACTTTGGTACTGGAAAGATTTAAAGTGACTTAGAAAAATGCTGCTGCAAGTTAGAATTTTTAAATGGAGAGAAAAATGAGAGTAATAAACATAGCCATAAAGAAGACTAAAATATATGCTGTAACACGCCAGGTGTGTTGGCTCCTGCCTATAATCCCAGTGCTTTGGAGGCCGAGGCGGGAGGATTACTTGACCAGGAGTTTGAGGCCAGCCTGGGCAATACAGCAAGACCTCGTCTCTACAAAAAAAATAGAAAAAAAAATGGCCAGAATTGGTGGTGTGCGTCTGTAGTCCCAGCTCTTTGGGAGGCTGAGGTGGAGGGATCGCTTGAGCCTGGGAGGCTGAGGCTACAACGAACCATGATCACACCACTACAATCCAGCCTGGATGGCAGAGCAAGACCCTATCTTTAAAACAAACAAACAAAAGACACAAGTAGAAAAGTTGGATTTTCATAGCAGCAAGGATATTTTTTCCGTTGCAACAGGAATGAAAACAGAGGGTATGGTAAATCCTAGAAGCTGATTATAGACTAATTCCACATTTTCCTTCTGGTAAAAAAAGGCTTAAAAAAAAAAACTGATGTTGAACTGCTCTGAAAAATAAAGAAGTAGATTCAGGAATCTGTAATCGTCAGAGGGATCTGTAATGTGCTACTGGAGCAGGTAACCCAGATGGTTAGGGGGAGAGGGAATAGTTTACAGAGCTGTGAAACTGAACCATGAGAGCGGAGATGCAACAATTTTGATGAATATAGGACCAGTTGCCACAGACTTCTAATGGTTTTCTTCTAGTGAGTCCGCTAATTCGGGTTTCTTAATGTTGCTGTAAAGTATTATCTAAAAAATGTTTTTTCATAAACCTTGCTATTTGACTTTAATACAAGTAATATATTGGGCATTAAATTTAAAAATTGTTAAAATTCTAAAATGAGAATACCAAGTGGTTTGCTTTTGATATTATGTAAATTCATATTTTGAACTCATTTTTTATTTTGTGAGTACAATCTGACTAAAAGATGGTTCCAAATTTTAAATAAAAGCAAGAAATGTGGACCATTATGTTTAAATAAGCAAAACTATATTATAACTTAGGAAGTGAATTTGCAGTTTCATTAGATGTAGAATCTCTTTTTCTATTGCATGTCAGTGAATATTTTAAACACTCAATGTAGTTAATAAGATTAATCTATTTTAATTTGCTCTAAGAGCCATAATCATAAAATTAAATTGGCTTTCTTTTATTTCAAGCTGTCTGACCATAGATTCGTGGTGATTATTTTTGTGAAAAAGAAAAAAATATGCTAATAGGACATTAACAATAGGTAAAACTGGAACTTATTGGAGTATACCATTAGTATATTTACGTGCAGTGCATTCGTTTAATAACAGTACATGTAAAATTGATATGCCAAGAGCAGTAAACTTTATAGCAACATACAGAAGTTTAATAACCGTGAAAAATTGTAATCCCAGTGAAGACTAAAGCTTTCTTGCAACAGTTAAGGAAGAATGCAAAGAAGTTTTTATACTTTATTGCCTCAGGTAAAAAATGTCTGTAGAAACAGGTAAGTGATGACAAAGCTTTGATGTTAATAAACCCAAATGGAAGTCAAAAATCAAAGTGTGTAAATGGCTACATTATGAAAAGAGAGATGACAAAGTTATACCCTGTAATTAGATGTAATTTGTGCTTTTGGCATAGCTGTTTGTCCTGCATGAATGAGAGGTTGTCTTCGTTTCCTTCCTTGTATAATAGGACAGTAGTTAACGATCCTGCTGTAAATCTGTGGAGCGATTTTTCTGGGGGAAAGAACAGCAAATTGTAATATCAAAGCAAAGTATATTTAATCTTTTCTTTTGCATTTATATTGTTTAGTGGAATCCAAGTAAAGATTACTGTTTGTTCTTGTTCTATAAACCATGTGTTTTATATATGGTTCTATAAACCATATATACAAATTCTGCTTCTGTTACTGTGAATTTTGGAGTTTTATGAATTACAACAGTGCATAAACATACCAAAAGCCACTAATAGTAGCAGTATATGAATCTAAATGTTTTATTTATAGTTTAAAAAGCAGTAAATATTTGGTACAGTAAATTAGTAGTAAATATATTCTCTCAATAACTCTTCATAAATAACATTATTAAATGTTTTCAGAGTATAAGTAATTTCAGAGTATAATAAAAATAATATTTAATGAATCGTGTTTTTTAAGGATAGCCTGGCCTTAAAATCCTCATAGACATCTGTGAAACCTACATAGATATGTGGTTCCATAAATAGTTCCATAGATATTTCTAAGGAAATAAGGTGTTATAAAATCTTAAATTTATCCACATGGATATCATTTGTTTTGTGTGTTATGTACTAGAAACTTGATACCTTAAGATCGCAGGCATCTTTGTCTTCAGTCCCTCATCACTTAGCTGTATGTACCTTGCTCACTGCCAGCTCCGCCTCCCAAGCCATTCTCCTGCCTCTCAGCCTCCCAAATAGCTGGGACTACAGGTGCCCGCCACCACGCCCGGCTAAATTTTTGTATTTTTAGTAGAGATAGAGTTTCACCGTGTTAGCCAGGGTGGTCTCGGTCTCCTGACCCCATGATCTGCCCACCTCGGCCTCCCAAACTGCTGGGATTACAGACGTGAGCCACCGCGCCCGGCCAATGCAAACCGTTTTTAAAATCAGGCAAGATGAACCTTAAATATGAAAGCACAATGTGTTTCCACAAACTGTTCCAGATATTTCAAAGGAAAATATGGATAATGCAGCATATCTACTGTTTGGAATTACGTCATTTTTCTCATTCACTAGTATATACAATTAGACGATTATTTACCGTAAGAAGCTATAAATGGGTTGATTTCTGCGTTTCTTGAATGTGAGGAGATTAAATCACACTGTTGAGTGTTTCACGGACAAAACCTTTTTCATTTTAACTTGGTCATAATTGCCCAATTAAGAAACCAGCTCAAATCAGCACATTTTCAGTATGGCTCTGCCTCCATTCAGACCCAGTCCTGGGAAGTTCTGGAATGCTTGGAATGCTCCAGGATTGAATTCCAGGTCAGAGAACTGCTCTTTCAGTGATGGTGGTGGTACTGCTTTGACGGTTGCTTTAGCGGGAGCCTGAATGGAGCTATGACTGTCCTACTGCAAAGAAAAAACAGGAAACAGCTGAGCACTTCCCAAAGGCTCATTTAATTATCAGATGATAACTGATCCAGCTGCCTACATATGTTGAAGTATATATGGAAGACTTATCTGTCCTAGTAGTTCCTAATCTCAGACATACGAAGTGTAAGATACTTTAATGGCAAGCCAGAAAATAATGATTATGAGGAAGCATTGGGGTTTAACCAGGAAACCATTGCAATACCAAGAAGACAATCAGTAGCGTATGTAGTAGTGTATGTTACAGAGACACACTTTTAATTGTTAAACCTAATACTGACTGATCACTTTTTATCAGTGATTGAAGCATGTTTATTTATTTAATACTGCAACTTTTTTGTTTTGTTTTCTACTTACAGAGACAAGGTCTCGCTCTGTCACCCAGGCCGGAGCATAGTGGTGCGATAATAGCTCAAGGCAAACTCCTAGACCCGTGCAGGCCTCCTTCCTCAGTCTCTCGAGTAGCTAGGACAGGCATGAATGAGCTAGTCCAGCCTTTTTGTTTTTAAACTAGTACTTTGTATTTCATTAGTAGACTTGACCATTAGGCAGTGCTTAAATCCATCTTAAATTATAGTCGTGAAAAGATTGCTTCCTGAAACACTGAAGAAATTGTTATAAATGAAGTTTCGGTGCCACAAAAGAAATAGCACTCGAAAATAAACTTTTCTTTTTTATTCTCAGCGAGGCAATGTACTTCTATAGAAGAGCGCGCCCTTACAGATAGAGCAATAGTGAGCGCACACCTGGACAAGGGAGGGGAAAGGGTTCTTATCCCTGACGCATGTGGCCCCTGCTGCTGTGGTGTTCCCCTATTGGCTAGGGTTAGACCGCACAGGCTAAACTAATTCCCATTGGCTAATTTAAAGAGAGTTACGGGGTGAGTGCTTTGGTGGGAAAAATGCTTATGGCAGAGCAGGAAATTAGAATGAGTCAAGGTGGAGAATGAGCAGGTAATCGGAATGAGTCAAGGTGGAGCAGGTAATCAAAAAAGGTTGCTTTAGAAAGAAGTTAAGTTTAAAAGTAGAAAGCAAATAATTGAACGTACATATTGATTCTTTGAAGAGAAATTTAGAACTCATACCTAACAAAATAATATTATGATTACTGAAATTCTTCGATATATATCAGGAAGGGGGCTAGAACTGTTGCTTGTTTCTCAATTCTTTTTTAAAAATTACTTACGTTGGCTTTTTTTCTTATTGAAATACATGTATATTATAGAAAAATTAGGGAAAAAGTCAAAGGAAACTTGTAAAAACCATCCTTTTCCTATGATGACTTGAGGAGACTCGTTACTATTAAAGTTTTGGCTGTTGTATCTGGAGTAGATAGATTTTTTATTGGAATAAAGCTATTGGTGCTGAAGCTGAGAAATGATTATTTTAGTTCCACATCGTGTCATTAGAGGGAAACTGAGCTGTCCAGGGCCTTTTGGAGACGAGCCCTTGCCCTGTCTCCTTGCTCTCCAGTCTCTTGTCACCCATATTTCTCTTTAGTTGTTTCTCTACTAAAAGCTGTAAGTATTTATCATACTTAATGTGATGGCTGCTTTCTTATATAGAGCAGGGGAAGACACCCCACAGTGGCTTTGTTGCCACATCCAGGAAAAGGTATAGTGAAAACAAAATTCAGAATTATGCAGATATGCATGTAAGGTTTTGTTAAAGACCAAGCTTTTATTTCAACATTTTGTGTAGCAATGATTTCTTGTAGTTCCTTGCTTTATTTGTGCTAGATAGCAGTTGTGTGTATTCTTTATTTTAATTAATCTGCTTTAGCTGGTGACATTTTTAGATGACCTGGAATTAATAGATTTTACATTCATACTTAGTCATGTCGGGGAAGCTCTTTTCATTTAAATTTTAAAAGAGACCTTTACTGCTAGATACCAAAAAGGGATTGAGTCAAATATTCATCTCAGCTGTTTAAACTTCATTAACTATATACATTATTCTAACATGCATACTTAAAATAGGGAAATTTTGTTGTACTAATCATTGTATTTTACCGTTTATCATTCATCTTTGTCATTTTTCCTGAACTTTGAATAGGGTGTGAATCTGATTATGTGGTAAGTTACATACGCTCTTTCCCAAAAAAAATGCACATGCATGTTTCACACAGATTTCAGGGAGTTATGAACCCCAGAAATGTGATTATGTCATGTAAGGTTAAGAACCTCTGCTATAGGCAGAGCAGTGGCTCACACCTGTAATCCCAGCATTTTGGGAGGCCGAGGTGGGTGGATCACTTGAGGCCAGGAGTTTGAGACCAACCTGGTCAACATGGTGAAACCCTATCTCTACTAAAAATACAAAAGTTAGCCTGGAGTAGTGGTGCATTCCTGTAATCCCAGCTACTTAAGAGGCTGAGGCACAAGAATTGCTTGAACCCAGGAGGTGGAGGTTGCAGAACTTCTGCTCTAAATTTTCAGGTTACATCCTTGTCCCTTCGTGGTTCTTAATATTTATCCTTCACATTATAAAATGTTTCAAAGGCTAGATCTAAAATTATTTTCCACTTCACTGCTTTGATTATGTCATTGTATTGCTCTAACTTTTACATGCTGTTACCTTCAGATCAGGGAATTGATGATGTTTGCCTCTTGCTCTTCACCAGTTCATCTCTTTTGTTCTGACTCTGTACATTCTCTATTCTAACCCAGTTAGCCCTGTTTTACTAGCTTATCCTGTTTACACCTTTATAAATAGATCAGACACCTTTGTTGCCACTAGCCTTCATTGTTCAAGGGAGCTTCTTCAAGTTTATTGGTCCTCCAGCCTGTAAGTAAGTTGGGGTATTCAAGTTCTCACAGCCTGAGGAGTTTACCCATAATTTCAGGAATACTGGTAATAATATTTGTTACTTACATGAAGTTTTATAAAGTTATAAGTTAAGAGACTATCTAAACAATAGCCCATACATATTTAGAAACTAATTTTAGACTAAACAGAGTGACAAAATTAATTCGAGTTTTCAGATATTTAAGAGTTACTCTTTCGTACTTTACAAGCAATTCAAGTTTGGAGATTTAGGTTGCCTGGATCATTGTAGAATATCAGGCCCTGTCTGTTCTAGTCTACAAATATCTGCTCCACTCTCTTCCCAAGATCTAACTAGGATTATTCTTGGTTATAAAGACACAGGAGTAGATTCGCCAACAAGTTTTAAAAGGGAAAGATTACCCAAATGCTAGTTCTGTCCACGCCTACCCTTAAAAGTAGGTATGTAACAGCTTATAAACTATAAGCTTTCACTGGTTTTGTTTCTCATATAAGATTCCACAATTCTTGGGGATCAAGGTAAAGATTTTTCTTTAACCTGCACCAGAGAACCTTATATTTGCTATAGACCTCACTGCTGCCTGGGCAAATGCTAACAATTTTACTTAGTATATGATACACTGGCATAATTTTATACTGCTTCCTGTGCTTGAGGTTAAGATGTAGCACTCACATTTCTCCATTTGACACCAGCTGTTGTAAAAGAAAAATGGGTAGAGGCGGTTGAAGGGAAAAGTGACCCTGATTCTAGTAGTGGTGGCAATTGAAGTAGTAAAGTGAGAAATGGTTTTCTACGTATTTAGTAGTAGTTTTACTTTAGTTATGCTTGGTGCTACTGTAAAGCAAAACAGAAAAATAACCAAAAAACCCCACAAAACTTGTTTGGTTTTTCAGTCATTATACTGCAGATTCTGCAATGAAATTTTTAAAAATCTTCACTGTTAAAGTATCCTCAGATATTACTGAGAGCATGGATTTTTTTTTTTCAGTTAATGATGTATTTTATTGGATCATATATTTAATGTATCTGTTTTTTGAGACCATGGATATCTTATGAAATATTTCAAAAAGAATAAGGTGAAAGCAGAAAGGGAGACTTTGACAAATTTGTTCTAGATGTTCAATGATTTGCTCTATATTTGTTCATAACTGATACAAAGCAGAGCTTTGAGCTGGGCGCGGTGGCTCATGCCTGTAATCCCAGCACTTTGGGAGGCTGAGGCAGGTGGATCGCCTGAGGTCAGGAATTCAAGACCAGGCTGGCCAACATAGTGAAACCCGTTCTCTATTAAAAATACAAAAAATTAGCTGGGCGTGGTGGCGGGAGCCTGTAATCCCAGCTACTCAGGAGGCTGAGGCGGGAGAATCTCTTGAACCTGCGAGGCGAAGGTCTCAGTGAGCCAAGATTGGACCATTGCACTCCAGTCTGGGCAGCAAGAATGAGACTCCATCTCAAAAAACAAAAAAAGTAGAGCTTTGCTTAATACATTAATTTGCCAGAATATTATATAATTATATCTGTATTACTTTATTTTTGTATTGTGCAATTTATATGTTTATTTACTGGTGATTTAATTTATAAACATGAACAGAAATATGAATCGCATGTGTCTTAGTACCTTTGCTAGTAAACTACCTGTTTTGATATGATATCTGGCTCATTCTCTGCTCATTTCCTGTAAGTACATTTTATTAGCAGAATTTTGTCTTAGAAATATTCATTACAGTCTGTCAATATACTCCAAGATGAAGCTGAAAAAATCCACTAAAACCTTAATCAACCATGGTATAAGGCCTGAAATCCATCAAGTCATTCATTCCGATTTACAGAAGGAGAATGTGAAGCAGCTGGTGTAATCCAGTTTCAGAGCATTCTGTTTCTAAGATGCCATGATTTCTATGCTAAGCAAAAATTAAGCAGTATCCTTTGGTACAATTAACACTGCCACCACCTGTCAATGGCTTTACCTCTTTCCTCTTGTTACAAAGGCATTTTTAAAATCTAAAGTAAATTAGCAGTATACAGTAATTTACAGTTAAAGGGAAACAAAAGGGCCCCTATTTGTGTCTATCTTTAGTGAGGTTGCACATAGCAGAGTATATACCTGGCTGTCTAAATATATTTTAATAAATTATTAATAAGGCTTTAAAATACATCAGCATAACCCACTTTTGCATATTGGTTCACAGACTAAAAATTTTTTTTTTTTTTTTGAGATGGGATCTCAGTCTGTCACCTAGACTGGAGTCCAGTGGCACAGTCATGGCTCACTGGCGCACTGCAGTCTCGACCTCCCAGGCTCAAGTGATCCTCCCACTTCAGCCTCCTGAGTAGCTGGGACCACGGGCATGTGCTACCATGCCTGAGTTAACTAAGTTTTATCAAAGCTCTAGTAACCGTGCACTGAAATTGCCTGTTTACTACGTTGAAGTCCTCAAGAATAGATAGTATCTTTTTTTATTCTGTATCTCCAGTGCCTAGTGCATGGCTAACATGGTAACATTCATGGGTTTTTATGAATGGGAATCAATTCCAAACTCAAAATGTGTCTTTAAAAAATAATTTTAGAGCTGGACTTCCAGGCACGGTGGCTCATGCCTGTAATCCCAGCACTTTGGGAGGCCGAGGCAAGTGGATCACGAGGTCAGGAGTTCGAGACCAGCCTGGCCAACACAGTGAAACCCCATCTCTACTAAAAATACAAAATATTAGCAGGGCATGGAGGTGGCACCTGTAATCCCAGCTACTTGGGAGGTTGAGGCAGGAGAATGACTTGAACCTGGGAGGCGGAGGTTGCAGTGAGCCGAGATCGTGCCATTGCACTACAGCCTGAGCAAGAGAGTGAGACTCCGTCTCAAAAAATAATAATAATAATAGTAATAATAATTTTAGAGCTGGGCTTGGTGGCCCACGCCTGTAATCCCAGCACTCTGGAAGACTACTTGAGCCCAGGAGTTTGAGACTAGTCTAGGGAACACAAGGAGACCCCATCTCTACAAAAAATTTAAAAAATTAACTCAGGCACTGGAGATACAGAATAAAAAAAGATACTTTCTATTCTTGAGGACTTCAATGTAGTAAACAGGCAATTTCAGTGCAGGGTTACTAGAGCTTTGATAAAAACTTACTCAGGGTTCTATATGCCCACAAGGGAGGACACCTAACCCAAAATAGGTACTTCTGGAAGAACTCCTAGAGGAGATAACTACTGGAGTTTTTTTTCTTTTTATTTATTTATTTATTTATTTATTTTTTAGAGACAAAATCTGTCACCCAGGCTGGAGTGCAGTGGCACAATTATAGCTCCTGGTTACCTTGAACTTGTGAGCTCAAGTGATCCTCCTACCTCAGCCTCCTCAGTAGCTAGGACTATAGGTGTGTGCCACCACATCTGGGTAGGTTTTTTTTTTTTTTTTTTTTTTTTTTGAGACAGAGTCTCGCTGTGTCATCCAGGCTGGAATGCGATGGCATGATCCTGGCTCACTGCAACCTCTGTCTCCTGGGTTCAAGCGATTCTGCCACCTCAGCCTCCCGAGTAGCTGGGATTACAGGTGCACACCACCACACCCAGCTAATTTTTTTGTATTTTTGTAGAGACAGGGTTTTACCGTGTTGGCCACTGGTCTTGAGCGCCTGACTTTGTGATCCACCCGCCTCGGCCTCCCAAAGTGCTGGGATTACAGGTGTGAGCCACCACGCCCGGCCTCATCTCGGTAATTTTTTTATTTGTTAAATTTTTGTAGAAACAGGGTCTTGCTATGTTGCCCAGGCTGGTCTACAACTCCTGGCCTGAGCTGATCCTTTTCCCTCGGCCTCTCAAAGTCCTGGGATTATAGACATGAGCCACCAAGCCCAGCCCAAAATTAACTGTTAACAAGTAAGTTAGCCAAATTAAAAAGGGGGCTATATTACATGCTTAGCTTTGTAAGGTGTTTAATTAGTCAGAGGCAAGTAAGTGGTTATTTAATCTGTCTTTTGGAAAGGTTTACTGAAGTTAATATAAGTCGGTCAAGTGAATACTGAAGCTCTAAGGACACCCCAGCAAGTCAAATCTGTTTTAGGAAAATCTTGTTAACAGTGATCAAAACTGAGATTGACGTTGAAGAGAGCTAGTACAATATTTGTTTTACACACATTTTGTTTTGTTTTCTGAATTGTACAAAGACCAATTCAGAAAAAATACTATCAATGGAATTTTTTTAAAAGAAATATAATTTTTTAAGTAAGAAATTTGCAAATTTGCTGAATTCAAACCTTTGTTATTCCATTTACCTGAAAGTTTTAAAATTTTTTGTTCAATTTCTGTTTTGGATAACATTTCTGTTTGTACAGCAAAACTCAGTCTCAAAAAAAATCTATTTGTATGCAATCAACGTACATTGCAGGGCTTTATAAAAAGTAATTCCAGTATTTAAGCAAATTTTGTATAGGGTTGAGGTGGGGCATGAGAGATTTGATGATAGGCAAACTGCTCTCAGTCAGTGCTCAGCCATGAGCTTTAAGAATCCTCACTCAGTTTCCTATAAGCTGGGGAAGCACATGGAGGTGACAGCCATTTGCTGAGGACTGGGATGTGGAAGTCTGAATGGGTCACAGAATGTGGGAGCAGGGCAAAATACTATATGAATGAATCACTTTTCTGCTGCAGTCACAAACTGTAAAATACAGCTACAGACTGCAGCTGTTCCCCAAGCAGGGCTAGAAGGAAGAAGAGAGGGATCCTTTAATCCATCTCCTCTTTGCTTCATGCTGTGTCATATATTATAGGATATAATATCCTAAATGTTGTTATCCCTAGTGGTAGCCTCTGTTTATGACTCAGCCCCCCGACAGCACCATTTACTTGAAGGTCTCAGTTTCCAGGAAACCTTTTTGCATGGGTACATAAGATTCCTGAAATTAGAGCTCATATCACAGAAGTTCCTTGTTACTGCTCTGCATCTACTTCTCAGCTGCCCAGAAAAGAGAGATCACAGTCAAGATAAATCAAGATACCAGACCTGTTGCTAGTTTTCTATTCAGATTTAATTATATAACATTGAAAAATGTTAGTCTGGTGCATATCTCATTGTGAAAAGTAAGAAATCAAAATGTCATGGTTAAGAAATAATGTGTGAAAAATACTTAAATTTATCCTCGTGGAACATACACATTTGCTAAATGCGTGTTGTTCCTTTCATACTTCTGCTCTAACATCACCTGTTATGCCTTCCCCACTAAGGAGTGAGTGCCTCTTCACCCACCATTTTGTTTCTGTGAGATGTTTGGTCATGGGAGACAGGTTTATTAAATAAGGTGATAAGGTTGAGTAGTTGTAGAAAGAGTTCACAAGTAGTATTTTACCTTCTCCTCTGGAGGAAAATAAACTAAAGTAGCTCATTCAATTCTTAAGAAAGAAAAATTTAGTTGTAGTTGCCGTAAATGAGATCGATGATACCTTGGTGGGAGTATTGAGATTTTAAATTAAGGCCTTTTTTTTTTCTTTTTTGAGACAGAGTCTCATTCTTTCACTAAAGCTGGAGTGCAGTGGTGCGATCTCGGCTCACTGGAGCCTTGACCTCCGAGGCTCAAGCGATCCGCCCACCTCCATCCACCTCAGCCTCCGAAGTAGCTGGGACCACACGTGTGAGCCAACATGACCAGCTAATTTGTGTGGTTTTTTTGTAGATACGATGTTTTGCCATGTTGCCCAGGCTGGTCTCGAACTCTTGGGCTCAAGGGATCCTCCTGCCTTGGCCTCCCAACTTGCTGGGATTACAGGCATGAGCCATCCTACCTGGCCTAGTCTTTTTTTTTTAATTCGAAACCTAGTTGAAACTTTTTTAGTTTAAACTTTTTGTTTCGAACAGAAACAGAAATATATGTAGTTATGGTGTACCTCTTGGAAGGTAATTATAGAAGAAGCAAAAATGAGTACTCTGTTCAGTTACTTAATCAGGAAAGAGAAAGCACTGGAAGGGAAGGTGCTTGTTTCTTTATTCATCAGCATCCCCTGACAGTGGCCACTGTTCTCCAGATAGTAATCTATGGGGTTAAAAAAAAAAAATTATGTGTGTATGTGTGTCTGTGTGTGTAAGCATATGCCATTTCATCTTACCATCCTCATCTAAAACAAGCCATGCTAGCTTTCTTCAGTCTCTGGGACAGTCTAGACTAGACCATCATAGGTCAGACGATATTTCAGAAGCCAGAGAGAGTAGTTCCCAGAGCTTCCAGGTTTCCCAGGAATGACAGTTGTCTTATTGGCTGTCATTTTGTAGAATGTATTGTGAGGCATAGCTTATGCAGTGAATATTTTTAATTTAGTCTGGCAGTATTTTGTTTCATATACAATAAAATCTCCCTAATTCAGAACAAAATGGAAAAGTTGTGTCTAATGAAATGAAAATTTCTGATTGTAAACGTTTCTTTAAGAAGGTGAGATAGTCATCCACTTACACCACAGAAAGTTCAAAGACAACAGAGCAATTTTGTATTTTATCCAGATTATTACAAATTCCAAAATAAGGGCCCCAAATGAATAGGTTTCACTATATTTTGGCTAATGCCGTGTATATATATTGAAAGCTATAGGGAAGGCCCTTTCTTTTCCCACTTTCTTCCTGAGAAATGTGGAGACCAAAGAATGTTAAACAAAGAACAGAGAACTAACTTTTTCCAATATGTCACCTCATGGATAAAAAGTAGAGACAGAGTGGTGAAGCACCTGTTGCTTTAAAGGCAATAAACTAGTGAAATGTTTTAACAGAAGTCATCAGCTTTCAAAGATCTCTTTTATCCAGTTCACATCACTCATTGCTCTTAATTCCTTTGTCACATTTTTTACTGTATTACAAGTAATCCTTGAAATCCATGGAGCATTTTATATCTAACTAGAACCATGTGGATGGTTCTCATGTGTTCAGTATAGCCCCAAATCCCAGCATTTCTTCTGCTCCTCTTTTTCCATACATTTAGTAGTAGATGCAGGTTTGAGAAGCAGATCACAGCAATAGAAGGAATCCATCCCTCCACTCCCACCACTTTCCACCTCAGAAGACTCTAAGTTGCATCTGGGGTAGGGATAGGATGGCAGCCACCCACAGGCCCTCAGCAGCTCTTTGATCTCCACCACTGCATTCCATACCCTTCCTCTCTTCCTGACCAGCTAGTTCCTCAGGCAGCTGCTTCTCCTGCCAGTCCATCGGTTATTTATATGTAACTGTATACACTGCCAACCGAATAGGTTTGTAGAAGCAACTTAGGAAATCTCTTTCAGATAAAGGTTAAGATTAATATTTTTTATTCCACTGCTTTTATTTCTCCTCATAATATATGAAGGCAATGTGTGCCTTTTCAGAATAATCTTAATTATGTCTAATCCTCTACTGTGTGTTTTTTTTGGTAATTATTAACTCCTTGGACAACAGTTTTTAAACGATTGAATCCAGCAATCAAGGCATTATGGTTCTAACCTTATTTACATTTTCTGAGAAACTAAAACGGATCAGTTTCCCCTGAGGTCCTCTAGAATTGTTCATACTTAGTATGCTTAAGCATAAGGTGGCAGCAGGCCGGGCGCGGTGGCTCACGCCTGTAATCCCAGCACTTTGGGAGGCCGAGACGGGCGGATCACGAGGTCAGGAGATCGAGACCATCCTGGCGAACACGGTGAAACCCCGTCTCTACTAAAAATACAAAATATTAGCCGGGCGTGGTGGTGGCGCCTGTAGTCCCAGCTACTCGGGAGGCTGAGGCAGGAGAATGGCGGGAACCCGGGAGGCGGAGCTTGCAGTGAACCAAGATGGCGCCGCTCACTCCAGCCTGGGCGACAGAGCGAGAATCCGTCTCAAAATAAATAAATAAATAAATAAGGTGGCAGCAAATAGAGTAGCAAATTCAAGTCTTGGTTTCAATAAAGTGTATTTAACATTATATGTTTTATTTATTTTATTTATTTATTTATTTTTTGAGACGGAGTCTCCCTCTGTCCCCCGGGCTGGAGTGCGGTGGCGCGATCTTGGCTCACCTCAAGCTCCACCTCACAGGTTCAAGTGATTCTCCTGCCTCAACCTCCCGAGTAGCTGGGACCACAGGCGCCGCCACCACGCCCGGCTAATTTTTGTATTTTTAGTAGAGACGGGGTTTCACCGTGTTTGCCAGGATGGTCTCGATCTCCTGACCTCATGATCCGACCGCCTCGGCCTCCCACAGTGCTGGGATTATAGGCGTGAGCCACCGCGCCCGGCCTCATTATGTGTTTTAAACAGATACTTGATTTGCTCTTTCTCTTTGTGCTTTTATTCTGCCTTATATGTGAATTTCGTTTTTTTGTTTGTTTTGAGGCGAAGTCTGGCTCTGTCGCCCAGGCTGGAGTGCAGTGGCAGGATCTCGGCTCACTGCAAGCTCCGCCTCCCGGGTTCCCGCCATTCTCTTGCCTCAGCCTCCCGAGTAGCTGGGACCACAGGCGCTGCCACCACGTCCGGCTAATTTTTGTATTTTTAGTAGAGACGGGGTTTCACCGTGTTAGCCAGGATGGTCTCGATCTCCTGACCTCGTGATCCGCCCGCCTCGGCCTCCCAAAGTGCTGGGATTACAGGCGTGAGCCACCGCACCCAGCCAAGCAATTTACATCTTAAATAAATTGCTTAAAATTATGGTTTGCCTTACGATACTGAGAGGTGAAGCCAGCTGGGCTTCTGGGTCGTGTGGGACTTGGAAAACTTTTCTGTTTAACTGGAGGATTGTAAATGCACGGGTCAGTGCTCTGTGTCTAGCTAGAGGGATTGTAAATGCACCAATCGGCACTCTGTGAAATGGACCGATGAGCAGGACATGGGTGGGCCCAAATAAAGGAATGAAAGCGGGCCGCTGGAGCCAGCAGCAGCAGCCCCGTGGGATCGCATTCAGGGCCGTGGAAGCTTTGTTCTTTAGCTCTTCACAATAAATCTTGCTGCTGTTCATTTTTTGGGTCCCCACCAACTTTAAGAGCTGTAACACTCACCACAAGGGTCGGGAGTCGGAGCTTCATTCCTGAAGTCAGTGAGACTCCAAACCCACCAGGAGGAGCGAACAACTCCCCAGGCGCCACCTTTAAGAGCTGTTAACACTCACCTCGAGGCCCGCGGCGCGACAAAGAACCCACCAGAAGGAATAAATTCCGGACACAATACTTTTTATCTTTGTAAGGAATTGACTTAGTCCTAGGAGATAGTAGTCCAGTTTCTTTTGACACCTTGAAATCGCTAAACTTGTATGTCAGCATACTGAATTAAATCGCTAAACTTGTATGTCAGCATACTGAATTGTTATTCATATAGATGCCTTTCCTGAAAGTGATACCTCATAATGACTAGGACTAAACTAATGGTAAGTCCTTTAAAAAGTGTATGTTAACAGAAAGGTGAAAAAGCATCTGCATCATGTGGTCTAATTTTATTTGACAGTTAACAGTATTTGACAACCCCAAACTGTCTACCTTTATTTTTCTGAAAGACAATACGTTTCCACTGACAGCTCTGTTTTCAGTTTATGTAGATACAGCCCTGGTATTTTTATATAACATACGTTCTATGAAGTACTTTGAATATGTAGTAAAATCAGACAGTAATGTTGAATTTATATGGCATCAGGTGGAGTGTGAGGCATGTGGTATATGTGAATCTTCCAGGTAACTAAAATTACCTGTGTAAGCAGGAAAACATTTGTTTTTTATTATTTACATTAAAAACAGCTAGAATGTATTTCATATTTTTCTACATTCTAATATTCCCTAATAATAAATTACTCATGGACAGAAGATCATCACCATGTGTAGACCTGGGGCTGTTGATTGCATGTAATAACATTGATTGGTCCAGGAAATTGCAGCTACGTCTACTATAAAGAAAAATTTGAAATCCCAGGACCCCCAAACTTAAGCCTGGAGGCTGAATCATGCAACAGAATACTCTAGCAAGGTCCTCCTGGAAAGGAAAAAAGCCTTAGGCATGTGGGAAGGGCTACCCCACAGACTATTCATAAGGAAATTCTTTGCTAGCCTCCCATAAACAGGGGCATGCCAATTATAACTTTAGGTGTACAGTCTTAAGTCTAGCTCCTAAAACTAAAGTCTGTTAAATTCCACACTGATAATGTCGATTACAAATGTATCTCCCCAGGGGAAGAACAAAGAGAAAACTACTACTGCCTTTGTCTCCGCTCACCTTACCTTCTGTAAAATGTGGATTCACTGGGCACTAACCGAAGTCTCACAGGAATGTAACCATTCGCCTTACCCTTACCTGCCCCTCTTCCTACATGCCTTCCCCCATTTTAAGGAAATGTATAAATGTAGAAATACTAAAACTCCTGAAAACCTCCAGAAAAACAGCCACAGATGTGTTTGTAGCTTATGTTTTTCCCGGACACGGCCTACAGCTGGCTTAATAAACCTCAGTGGTTAAAGCTTATGCTGCAGTCACTCATCTCACTTGTCACTGTTTTGTATGATTTTTGTCTCCTGCCTTACTGTCAGGCTGTCAGGTCTCCCTTCTGCCATTAGCGTACTTTAATCTAGCACTTATAATTTAATGTTTTAATATGGCAGGGTTTTGAAACTAACCAAATCTATTAGATTGATAGGTAGATTAAGAGTGTTGAATCATGGTATCAAATATCCAATTCCAAATTTCCATGTAGGCTCCAGTGTCTTACATATATGGTGGCTATTTTATAGATTAACAAAAGAAAATGTCAAAATTCATGATGATCTTTGCAGTGTTGTATGGCTGCTGTTACTTTCCTCTGTCCATTTTTTGTCCCATACGCCATAGATCCTCTGTATCATGAATCTGGCTCCCCAAATGTCAGAGCCAACTTTAGCATAGCTTGCTCTACTATTGTTCCCAGTCTTGGCAAACTCCTGCTCATCCTTTAAGATCCAGTTTAAATATCTCCTACTCTGTAATGCCTTTCTTTTTTTTTTTTTTTTTTTTTTCCTTTTTTTTTTTTTCTTTAGAGACGTAGTCTTGCTCTGTTGCCCAGTTTGGAGTGCAATGGCGTGATCTCGGCTTACTACAAGCTCCGCCTCCCAGGTTCAAGTGATTCTCCTGCCTCAACCTCCTGAGTAACTAGGGTTACCGGCGCATGCCACCATACCCAGATAACTTTTGTATTTTTAGTAGAGACGTGGTTTCACCTTAAGTCTACAAGGCAGTTTATTGGCTCTCTGCCTTCTCATAGAATTTATGTGTAGTTCTCTTAGAGTGTCTGTTAAAATTATCTATCATAATACTAATGGCTAACCTTCTAGAACATTTAATGTGTGCTGGGCACTATGCTGAGTTTTATGTGTATTATTTCATTGAAAGCTCATTTAAAAAAAAAAAAAAAAAAACCTTTGAGATAGATACTGTTGTTTTTTGCATTTCACAGATCAACTGAGGGATAATGTTGCCCAAGTGACAGAACTAGAATTTAAATGTAGGCAGTTTGAGTCCCCTTTACTCATTTTTCATATGAGTCAGGTGAGGTGCAGAGAGATAATTTGTCCAAGGTCACATACCTAGTGACATAACTAGAATTTGAATCCCAAGCAGTTTGATTTCAGAGCTAGTGCTTTTAACTGTTTATTTGCTATCCAACACTTCCCTTTGTAAACTCCTTAAGGGGGAGACTTCATAGTATCTGTCTATATATTCCCAGAACAGTGACACATAACAGTTTCTTAAATGTTTGAGAATGAATTAATGAACTTTTTCATTGCCTAATATGTAAACGATATTAAGCTAGGTATTTGTATTTGTACTGTTATTAGATATACTTTTTTTTTCTTTGAAAGGAGTCTGGCTCTGTCGCCCAGGCTGGAGTGCAGTGGCGTGATCTCAATCTCGGCTCACTGCAAGCTCCACCTCCTGGGTTCACGCCATTCTCCTGCCTCAGCCTCCCGAGTAGCTGGGACTACAGCCTCCCGCCACCATGCCCGGCTAATTTTTTTGTATTTTTGGTAGAGACAGGGTTTCACTGTGTTAGCCAGGATGGTCTCGATCTCCTGACCTCGTGATCTGCCCATCTCAGCCTCCCAAAGTGCTGGTATTACAGGCGTGAGCCACCACGCCCAGCCTAATTCTGATTTTTAAAAGAAATTTAGTTTCTATTCTTCTTATAGAGACAGAGTGTCACTACATTGCTCAGGCTGGTCTCAAATAACTTTGATATCTTGACGTTTATTATACCTCCTGATCCTCCCCATCCAAACTGATGTGCTAACTGTACTTATTTAAGTCTACAAGCCATTTTCTTTGCCTTAGCTCAGTTTACCAAGCCTAACCTACCACGAATATGCCACAGTGAAAAAGAGACAACAGAGATTAAATGAGTACCCAAAGCAACATGGTTAGTTCAGGGAATATGAAAATAGCAGCAGCAAAAACAAACAAAAGCAACCTGAAACCTAAGAGGGAAGAGAAACAAAACTGGGAAAAGAGAGAGCACGCACGTCTGTTATCAGGAAAACCACACAGATAGAAGGAAGGAAGAGGTGAAGGAAGAAAGGAGAACACAGAGTTAAGAAATAGTTTACATTTTCTGCCAAAGGCTTGTTGTAAACTATGTTTTTAGTTGTTCAAGGTTATTAATAAGGGATAATTTGGCATGCATTACCTTAGGCTATACATTAGCAGCCTTTGGACATTAGCCACTTGTTCCCAACATTTATCTGAAGTAGTTAATAAGCAAACTAGTTAACCAAACATGGTATGGAACTCAAAAGACCTGACTTCTGGTCCTTTGCACAGAAGTGTTGGATTAGATGATCTCTAAGTCCCTTGTGACTCTTAAAATTCTATGTCGTATGTCAGTTATAGTCCCAGTATGTATAAGGCACCAGGCCAAATGCTTTCCACAGTACAGTGAAACAAAGATGAAATTTATGCTTCAAGAGTTTAGTTGAAAAAATAGACAAAAAACAGACAACTTGTTTTTTATTACAGTGCATTTGTGGAAATGATATATATAATAAGGCACCTTTTTTCTTCTTGGGAACAATATTGTGGTTATTACATTCTTGACCATTAAACCTATCCAGTAAGTCTGAGATTTGATCAGAATTATTATAAAAATGAAGTAAAGCAAGCTAAGCCTGACAGATGAATAGAAGGTTAAAAATGGCATTGGCAAATTAATCTTCCAAATTCTATGAAATAAGCATAAATATAGAATGCACATTGATTATATTAGTGACCCTTTAAAATGTACTTTTAAAATTCTACTACTGTATAATAAAGATGACCTAAAAAAAAAACTATGTTGGTTCATCAACTTGGAATTAGAAAGGCTCTGGTAATTTCAGAACAATACTTTTTTTTTTTCCCCTTACATAAATTTTGTTGTAGCAAAGAAACACATTCAGTGCATCCTACTTACTTTAAATTTGATTGAACTAGAGAAGTAACACCTACCACTTAGGAAATGGACAACAGTTAGCCCAGGGACTAAAGGATGACTAATTCTAATTCTGTTCTTTGTTATTTTTCTCTGAAGTTTATCTTAAATCCTATTCTTTTCAGAAAAACTTTCTCAGCTCCCATTACCCACACTGCTTCTTCTATTTTCCTAATTTCTATTATTCTAACAGGAGCTAGTATAGGATCGTGATTGAGACAGTGGGGTTGATGTCATACTGCCTATGCTATCACTTACAATCTAGGCAAGCTGGTTAACTTTCACAAGCCCTAAGTGTTTTTTTTTTTTTTTTTTTTTTTTTTTTGGTAAAATGAAGATGACAAAAAATGGTGTCTACTATTAAGGGCATTGTGGATACTGAGTAAGAACAGGTATGTAAAGATACTAGCACCCTGCTCTGCATATACTACGTACTTAATGAACGTTAGATACTATAGTACAGAGTATTATATATTAATGTATAATACTACAGTATATTATAATACTACAGAGTTGCCCCCTTGATTCTTATGTGTTCTGCCTCTTCCTGGAGTCTCCTCAAATTAGTAAATGCTCAATTCAGTGTTTTCTTCAGAAAAGGTGGGGCTTAGGATGAAGAGAAAGACTCTAATAGTAGGAGATGGTGACTTGGGGGCTTCCTCTGCATATTTCATAAGGGAAATGGTAGGATTACAGTCTGCCATGGTGATAATCTCCAGATGATAGTTTTGTACTCTATAGGCAGAGTGTGAGAGGTTTACTATGTGTGTATGTGTGTATGTATGTATATTTGCGTCACATAAAATGTTCAGAAAGCATCAATAAAATTTAGTTTTCTAATTACTGGGACGGTAAGTGTGGACTTATGTAATTAAAACATTCCCCTCGAGTTATTTTTGTAGTAGTCACTTAAGGGAAAAGAAAAGGAAAGGCAAAGGGGAGGTAAGGGTACAGATCATTACAATATTATTGATATTCTCGACATGTGCAATATTCGGGTAGGCACTGACAACACAAAAGAGGTGTAAAACTAGCTGCTCAAGGAAGCCTATTGTCTAATTAAGAGAAAATTAATACTGGTCAGAGAACTGAAATCAGCCAAAAAGAAGGGCTTTGAACAGCTTTGAATTTGGAGAGATTTAAGCAACTGGAATTCATGTTTTTCCCATTTCAATTCAGATCGGCAGTCACTGAACATTGCCTGTGTGTCAGGGAGAATTATAGAATCAGTATTAAGTGTGAAAAGTAGGTGATATGTCCAGGAAGGATACTGTGGTCCAGGTTAGAGCAGTGCATCAGGAAACCAATCCAGGATGAAAGCCTGCTATTGGATTTCACAGATAATATGTTCTTGTATCAAGGTTCATGCATTGACATAGGTGCCTGTTAACTGCTGTGTCATCTTCCTCCAGTCTCCCTAGTTCACAATGCCCAGTCATGTGTAGGAGGATAGTGTGGTTGTTAAGAGATTAAAACCCTTTGAGTCAGACCTAGCTTTTTAGCCTGCCTCTGCCATTTACTTTTCAGTTTCTCTATCTACTGCTGTATCTACTGTTCAAAGTTATTGTGAGGATTAACTAAATAATCTATGTGAATACTTAATTAGTACAGTGCCTAATACATAGAAAGTGCTCAACGAAAAGTTCTTTATAAAGATTTCAGTACTGTCTTCATTAGCATTTAGTCAGGGTCTAAGTCCTACTGCCTGAAGTGCAGACTCTTCCACTATATTCCTATATATTCCACAATATTTTACCCATCCTTTTTCTTCTGGCTCTTTCTACCCATGGTTCTCTCACATTTCTGAAAGCAAAGATATTTATCTAATATGATATATTTTATCTTTTTGAAAGCACAACTTTACATATTCTGTTGCCTTCCAGACTTTCTTCTGCCACTTTCTTTCCTCAGTCACTCTGGTAACGTTGGCCTTTCTGCTGTTCCTCGACCACACCAAACTTGTTCCCACCTCATGGACTTTGTGCTTGCTTAGAATGCTTTTCTTCCAGAGACGCCCCCAGGACACACTAAGTCCACCTCGTTTAGTCTCTCTAAATGTTACCTCTTTAGAAAGAGCTTCTCTGACTATCTTAAGGTATTACCGCCTTATCCCTTTCTTATCCTGCTTTATATTTCTTTGTAGTACTTCTTACCATTTTGTATTATTTTATACATTTATTCTTTAATTGCCATTCTCCCTTTTTGGAATGTCACTTCCCTCAAGTTAGTCTAATTCACTGTTGTATCTTCAGTGCAAAGTGGGCACTCAGTTAATATTTGTTAAATGAATGATTTTGAAAGTTTGGTGATTGTCAGATCCAAGCGTGAAAGTTAATTTTTAAAGATTGTCCTAGAAGTGACTGTTTGGGAATAACACTGAAAAAAATCTTAAATTGCAATTTGTTTTTCTTTTAGAAAAATGTTGAACATGGAATAATAGGGAAACTGTCTCTTCGTAAGCAGCGCTTCATGCAGTTTTCTTCACTTGAACATGAGGGAGAATATTATATGACACCACGAGACTTCCTCTTCTCGGTGATGTTTGAGCAAATGGAACGTGAGTTGGGTCTTTTTTCAATTAAAAAAATTAAACTTCAGGGCTGAAAAACCTGTTTTTCAGGATTGATAACAGCTTTTCTTCATTTTAATTATCATCTTTGTACCATGCATTTGCTTATTTAGACTTTTCGTTTCTTGTGACACTACTTATACTTTTATATTTATCTTGAAATAGTTGTTTTGCATATAGGTTTCTCTAAAGAGACAGGAAAAATAGTTTAAGTTTTAATTGTCACTAAATATGTTATTAGTAATTACTTCATCCATGTTTTAAATTGGGCCAAAAAAAAAAAAATGAAACTAGATTTGAGAAGTTAGGAGAGCAGTCATGATGTCACAGGTAGAAAATCCTGAAGAAAATGAGAAACAAGTTGAAAAACTATAATTACATAATTTTATTTAATAAGCAGCCAACTTACATTTGTTTCAGAATTCAGAAATTCTTAGTTTTATTATCTAAACCTCACTTTGCATAGAGTGGATTTGGCCCCATCCTCTGTGCCCATGTTGAAGAAGTAGGCTATGAAAACTTGTTGGCGTTCTGACACCTTCCTAAATGTACTGGAACACTCGCTATAAACATGCAGCAGCTGAAATGGGTGAGAGCAAGGTGAGCCGTCATAGTATAGACTGAATTCAGAAAGGCCGAGAGAACTTGGCACAGCATTATAAACATTGAGGGATGACGAACAAAAACAAAATGAGTGATCATGGTGTGTTCTAGGGACAATAAATTCAGTAATCACTGGAATGAAAGGATTACTTTAAGCAGTGGTGAGGGATGAAATTGAAAAACCGATAAGGTCCGGATTATTCAGAAAACTTCAGTGACCCTTTCCAACCACCAGATGAATGGTATTTGGCAGGGGTGAATGGCATTGAAGGTTTGTGAGCAGAAAAATAAGGTGGTAAAAATATGTTTAGAGTTTTATTTGTTTGAGACAGAGTCTCGCTCTCTCTCCCAGGCTGGAGTGAAATGGCACTATCTCGCCTCACTGCAACCTCTGCCTCCCGGGTTCAAGCAATTCTCCTGCCTCAGCCTCCTGAATAGCTGGGATTATAGGTGCCTGGCTAATTTTTGTTTTTGTTTGTTTGTTTGTTTTTTGAGACGGAGTCTCGCTGTGTCACCCAGGCTGGAGTGCAGTGGCGTGATCTTGGCTCACTGCAACCTCCACCTCTCGGGTTCAAGCAATTCTCCTGCCTCAGCCTCCCAAGTAGCTGGGATTACAGGCATGTGCCACCACGCCCAGCTAATTTTTTGTATTTTTTAGTAGAGATGGGGTTTTACCGTGTTTGCCAGGATGGTCTCAATCTCCTGACCTCGTGATCCGCCCTCCCCGGCCTCCCAAAGTGCTGGGATCACAGGCGTGAGCCACCACACCTGGCCTTGTATTTTTAGTAGAGACGGAGTTTCATCATGTTGGCCAAGCTGGTCTCAACCTCCTTACCTCAGGTGATCTGCCCCCCTTGGCCTCCCAACGTGCTGAGATTGTAGGCATGAGCCACCTCGCCCAGCCTAGGTTATTTTATTATAGCTTTTTTGCAGGGAAGTTTGTGTATGTTAGAAACCTTAAAGATATTTACCCACATTAATGCAGTAAGTTCATAAGTAATCAAAGATATGCAAAAAGATTTCTCTTAAAAAGTAGTTTAGCCTCTGACATGTGAAACACTTGGACGTCATGAATTCCTGTTAGATTCTTCAGAGAATTGAGGTCACACTTGAGCTGGAAACTGAAGGCAAGCAGATCCATAGAGTCAGCTTACTGCCGACAGAAACCACTAAGAAACCACCACTGGAGCCAGCTTCAGGTAGGAATATTTGAAGGGTAATTAATTGCTGGAATCTCACTGCGAACTAGCTTGGGAGATAACAACTACTGAAGAACCAGCCACAGAGAAGCCCATACGCTGTTGTGATTTTTACCTTGAGGAACTCTGCCAGGTTCTCACAGTGAAGAGCTAAGAAAAATGCTCTCCCCTCTCCATCATTGGGAGGGAAAAGTAGCCATTTTTAGACACTCCCAGAGTATTTCATTCTCCTTAAGAAAGGCCTGCATAGAAAAGAAACTTTTTTACTGGAGCCCAGCCAACCTAGGCAGATGGAAATTCCCAAATCTAGCCCCCTCTGGCCTTCTTGTCTCACCAAAGGGAGCAGAGAAACAAAAAAACTGAGAACTGCTTTTGAAGGGCACAGCCCTTCACAGTCACACAGTCTGACTAAGAGACTGACAGCTGATCATAGGACTGTACAATACCTACCTCCCTTTTCACCTCTCCACCACATCAACAGAGCAGGCCCCTGTACAATAATAAGGCAGGACTAAAAGAACTTACCTCTTAGATTTTATTTAAGGAGAGAGAAGACAACAGGAGAGAAAAAAAAAAAAAAAGGCACCAGAGGAAATTCTAGCCTCTGTCACCTACAACTACAGCAAACAGTAAACACAACCAATTCCTACCCAGATAAACATAAAAGGCCAGTCTACCTCAGTAACTTTTACCAAATACATCATGCCTGACTTAGAACCAGAAAGTCACAAGGCATGTTAAAAAGAAAAAGCACAATCTGGAAAGACAAAGCAAACATCAGTATCAGATTTATATATAACAGATATTTGGAATTATCAGACCAGGAATTTAAAATAACATTAATATGCTAAGGGCTCCAGTGGAAAAAGTGCACAACACTTAATGTAATGTAAGCAGAGGCAGAGAAATTCTTAGAACAAACCAAAAGGAAATGCTCAAAATCAAAAATAGTGTTACAGAAATGAAGAATGCAGCTGGGCGCGGTGACTCAAGCCTGTAATCCCAGCACTTTGGGAGGGCGAGACGGGTGGATCACGAGGTCAGGAGATCGAGACCATCCTGGCTAACACAGTGAAACCCCGTCTCTACTAAAAAATACAAAAAAAAAAAACTAGCCGGGCGAGGTAGCGGGCACCTGTAGTCCCAGCTACTCAGGAGGCTGAGGCAGGAGAATGGCGTAAACCCGGGAGGCGGAGCTTGCAGTGAGCTGAGATCCGGCCACTGCACTCCAGCCTGGGCAACAGAGCGAGACTCCATCTCAAAAAAAAAAAAAAAAAAGAAACGAAGAATGCGTTTGAAATTAGCCAGGTGTATTGGTACATACCTGTAGTCCTGGCTACTTCAGAGGCTGAGGATCACTTGAGCCCAGGAGTTTGAGGCTACAGCAAACTATGATTGCACCACTATACTCCAGCCTGGGTGACAGAGCAATACCCTGACTCAAAAAAAAAAAATGCATTTGTTGGGCCCATCAGTGTAATGGATCTGGCGGAGAGAAGAATCAGTGAGCTTGAAAATATGTCAGTAGAAACTTCCCAACTTGAAAAGCAAAGAGGAACAAAAAGACTGAGAAAAACAGAATATTCAAGAACTGTGAGTCAATTACAAAAGATATAACATATAAGTAACAGGAATACCAGAAAAAAAAGAGGAAAAGAAATATTTGAAATAATAATGACTGAGAATTTTCCAAAATTATTAACAAATGTCAAGCCATAGATTCAAGAAGTTTACTAAAACACCAAGCAGAATAAATACCAAGAAATGTCTAGGTATATCATATTCAAACTGCAGAAATTTTTTTTTCTTTTTTCTTTTTTTTTTTTTTTTTTGAGACAAAGTCTCACTCTATCGCCCAGGCTGGAGTGCAGTGGAGCAATCTCAACTCACTGCAAGCTCCGCCTCCCGGGTTCACGCTATTGTCCTGCCTCAGCCTTCCCAGTAGCTGGGACTACAGGCACCCGCTACCACAGCTGGCTAATTTTTTTATTTTTAGTAGAGACAGGGTTTCACTGTGTTAGCCAGGATGGTCTCAATCTCCTGACCTTGTGATCCGCCCTCCTCGGCCTCCCAAAGTGCCGGGATTACAGGCGTGAGCCACTGCACCCAGCTAGAAAAATTTTAAAGAACAAAAGAAAGAGAAAAAAATCTTGACAGAAGCCAAAGAAGAAAAACACCTTATCTGTAGAAAAACAATGGTAAGAATTGTATCATATTTCTTTTTAAGCAAGAAGAGGGTGGATAAAATATTTTAAATTTTGAAAGAAAAATGTAGAATTCTGGATCCAGTGAAAATTATCCTTCAAAAGTGAAAAAGAAATACATTCTCAGACAAACCAAATTTGAGAGAATTTGTCACCGGTAGATCTGATTTACAAGAAATGTTCAAAGAAACATTTCTTCTTTGTTTGAAGAAAGATGTTCTTCAAAAAGAAGAAAAATGATATATCAGGAACTTGGCATGAAGAAAGGAAGACAGTTAAGTTAGAAAAGGAATACATGAATATAAAATTAAATCACATTTAAAATACTGATATAGATAACAGTTTAATCAAAATAATAGTAACACAATATTGGATGATCAAATTGTATGGATAAGTGAAATGTATGACAGCAATGGTATAAGGGACAGGAGGGAGGAATTGGGAATACTTTTATTATAAGATACTGGTACCACCCATGTGTTATTTGAAAGTGCACTTAAATTAGTTGCAAATATATATTGCAAACTTTAGGACCACCACTAAAAAAAATGTTTTTAATAAATAGAATTGACATTCTAAGAGAGGAGAGAAAATCAAATTATATAAAATACTCAACTAAAACCAGAGAAGGCAAAAAAAGAGTGGAAGACAAAAAAATGAAACAAAACTCAAGTGCAATAGTTAGATATGGTAGATATCCAGATATATCAATAGTCACTGTAGATATGTATTTTATGCATGTTGTTTATAAGAAACCCACTTGAAATGTAAAGATACAAATAGAATAATTGCTAACACTAATCAAAAGAAGGCTGGAGTAGCTATACTGGTTTCAGATAAACCGGATTTAAGAGTGAGGGAAATTATCAGGAATAGAAAGAGGCATTGCATAATGATTTTTTTTAATGGGTGAGTACTCCAGGAAGACATAACTATCTATGATGTATGTATACCTAACAACAGGGCATCAAAGCACATGAGGCAGAAACTGATGGAACTGCAAGGAGAAACAGATGTGCTCTTGGATGCTATTATACTTGGAGATTTCAAGAGCCTTCTGTCCTTGATTGACAGATTCAGCAGAAGAAAAACCAATAAGGATATACCTGAATGGAATAGCACCATCAATTAACTGGCTCTAATTGACACTTATAGGATATTTCATCTAATGATAGCAGAATATACATTCTGAAGCTAACCTGGAACCATTCACCAAGATAGACCAGATTTGGGTTCATAAAACACACTTAAAACATTTACAAGAATAGGAATCATACAAAGTATGATCTTAGACCACAGTAGACTTAAACTAGAAATCAGTAACAGAAAGATAGCTGAAACATCCCAAAATACTTGGAGATTAAATGACACGTTTTAAAATAACACATGGGTCAAATAAGGAATCTGAGAAGAAATTTTAAAATGTTTTCAACCAATGAAAGTGAAGCTGGGATCTTCGGAAGAATATTTGGTACCTAGAAGAAAACTCTAGGCAAGAATGATTTAGATGACCAAGTGGAAAATGTAAAAACTTATAGGACCAGTCAGAGAAAGAATAGTTTTGAATCGAATCAATGTAATACAGGTAATACAGTCGGTGGGATAAGCTATATAGCTAACTAGAGTCTAGATGTTGTTACAGGCACTCAAATTGAAAATTTTTACAGAACATTCTGCTACTTAGATATTTCTACAAGCATAATTGGGCCTGTTGGCCTAGTTCGTAACCCCTAATCTATAAATTCAGTGTAATTGCAATAATCCAAATGGGGTAGGTAAATGTGTGCTCACACATGTATGCACACGTGTGTGTGTATGTTCATGTTTTTTGACAAGCTGATTTGAAAAATTATATGGAAAAACACGGGGCCTGAACTAGCAAAGACATTCTGAAAGAAGGAAAAAAATGGGGGTTACTCTATCAAATAATGAGCTTTATTATAAAACTTCAGTAATCAAATGGCATTGGCATAGGGAGAGACAAACTGACCATTGGAACAGAATAAAGGGCCCAGAACTGCAATGGAACTTTCATATATGAGAGAGGTGGCATTATAAATCAGTGGAAAAAGAGGGACTGTTCAACGAATGGTACTAGTACAGTTAGATATGCATGTGGAAAACAAGCAAACATTTTTCAAAGATAATTTTAAAATTTGTCTCCTTAGGTTAGAGAAATCTTCTTTAAATAAGCCACAAAAAGCACTATCATAAAAGATTGATAAAATTCAACCATGTTAAAATTAGAACTTCTATTGATTTGCCTTAGAGAAATTTCAAAGGTAAGCCAAAAACTTCCAAAATTGAAGACAATACTTAGTATATGTAGAAAACTACAAATCAAGAAGAAAAAGACAATTTTTTTTTAAAAAAGGGACAGAAGTAATAAATAGGCATTCACAGAAGAGGAAATGTGTACAAAAAATGAACATAAATATGTTTACCCTTGTTAGTGGCTACAATAAGATATAATTTTGTACATATTAGATTAGCAACAATTAAGTTTGTTAATGACAGCGGTAGAAGAGAATGTAGATCAGTTAAGATTTTTATACCCTGTTAGTTGGACATGCCAATTGAAACTACTACTTTGGTCTGGGCACGGTGGCTCACCCCTGTAATCCCAGCACTTTGGGAGGCCAAGGCAGGTGGATCACCTGAGGTCAGGAGTTCAAGACCAGCCTAGCCAACATGGAGAAACCCTGTCTCTACTAAAAATTAGCCAGGTATGGTGGCGTGCATCTGTAGTCCCAGCTACTCAGGAGGCTGAAGCAGGAGAATCGCTCGAACCCAGAAGGTTGCCATGAGCCAAGATCGCACCACTGCACTTCAGCCTGGGCAACAGAGCGAGACTCTGTCTCAAAAAAAAAAGAAAGAAAGAAAGAAAGAAACTACTACTTTGGAAAACAATTTAGAACTGTTTTATAAAGTTAAACATTAGCATAACTTTTGATACACAAATCCCATTCCTGTATATACTCTATATACAACAGGAATATTTGCGCCTGTGCAGTGGGATATATGTATAAGAATGCTTATAGTAGCAGTGTTATATTAGCAAAAAAAGCTGGAAACAACTCAACTGTCCATTAATAACAGACTGGATAAATAAACTGCTACAGTATATTCACACAATGGAATTTTACTGAGTAAAAGTGAACAAACTTAAACAATTGACTTTCATCATGGCAGCATGAGTAACTCCATTGGCCCACTTCCCACTGAAACTGGTAAAAAATCTTAAGACCTTCCTTCAAAGTCTCTGGAAGTGGTCTTAGAGTCATACAGCACATTAAAAAACATCTCTTTAAGAAAATCTATAAAAAAAGTAAGAGTCTAGGATGCTTGAACTAAGAACTCCCTCCCTACCCTGTCCCAGTTTGTTGAATGGAAACTTATTCCAAACTGGTGCAGCCAAGAACAGAGTGTTTCCTCTCTCCTCAGTACCCATTCAGAGGGCTTTCTTCCCAGAGAAACAGGGTATCAACATTTCTCATCCTGCCCCCAGCTACTTGTTGCTGAGGCTAGTTCTGGGGAGTGCAACTGAGAAGTGGGAGCTCCCTTGTCCCACCCAGCCCTCACCTGTGAAATGGAAGCTCCACCTTGGGCTCTGTGCTACTAAGAATACTGGGACCCTGATTGCTCTTGTCTCAACTTGTAAGACAGGTTCCACACTGAGAGAGGCAAGTCAAGAAGACCTGAAGTTACACCATTGGTCCCACTCCCAGCCCCAAAACCCAGCCCACAGATTTTGTGGGGTGAGAAGTGGAGGGTGTGGGCAACAGGTAAAACAAATAGCTCCTTATCTCTTCCCAGAGAAACTGACTTCATCGTCAACAGAAAACGGAGAAGTTCAAGCCTAAGAGCCACACTCAAAAACAAGCGGAAGTTGTGGTGAAAGGTAATTTGGAGGACATTGACAAATTCAATTAAGATAACAGGCTAAACTGTAGGCTGGCTGCTTTGCGAAAGAGACAGCTGTAAGGAGCCCTCCTGGGGTCATTACAAATATTAAACATTGACCATGGAAATTATTCCTTCAAAGGACCCCAAATTAGTAGAGCTTAAGGTATGGTCAAGAAAAAGGAAACTAGAGTGCTGCCCAAATTACTGTCATCCCAGGGTGACTGAAGGCATACCCCAAACTGCCTCCCTGAGGAGCAATGTCAGAGGCTTAACACTGGGGTCGATAGTCTTCATTAAAACAGTCCAGCTTGGCACTAAACAAAGAGCAAATAAGCAAATAGCAGTAACAACCCTGGGGAGCAGGGAATTGTTAATAGTACTCAGAGTTGCTACAGTGTATTATCTGAAATGTGAGTTTTTATAACAAAATATTATGAAATATGCAAAGAAACAGGAATATATGACCCTACTGGACAAAAGCAGGTAACAGAAACTGCTTGTGATTGCAACCAGATATCAGATATACCAGAAAAAGACTTCAGAATAGCCATTGTAAATACATTCAAAGAACTAAAGTAAACCATGATTAAAGATTATGTTTCCACTTTTATTATTCATTGGAATGCAATTAAACTATCAGAAGACATTTAGCTAAATCAAGAATTCAGTAATTTTGCAGGCCAAATAATACATCCTTTATGCATATGATGTACTTCATCTTCATTTTTCATCGTGGATAAGAAGAATAATAATCTTGGTTGCATTCCTACAGATCATGATGAACAGCAAAATAAGGAAAAACAGGGCCAACCCACTGACCCATGATCTCCATGAAGAAACAGAAAGATACAAAACAGTCTAAGATTTATTAGATCCTAAACTGATTTCTACCTGGTATTTATCTTTTTGGATTTTTTGCAAATAATATACTTTATTAATAGTACTTAATGAGGCTTATGTAAACCATCTCCCCATGCTCCTTTCAGGTAGACACTCATTCTTCCTGGTTCCATGTAGGCTGGAGGGAAACCGGTGTCATCCTCAGTCCTCCACTGTGCACTCCAAACCCATCAAATGTGCTGCTGTGAGACCCAGCTTATCTAGCCAGAATGCCATTTCCCTTCTTACATTCTTTTCTGCTGAATTTCTTTAGCCTTATAGTTCTTTAGTTCTCATTTCCAGTGGCCTTCATTCTTACTCACTTCCCATGTCCATTACCTGGAGTTGCTCCAGTTTTAAAATCTCAAATTGCAGAATCCCATTCTCTGGCAACAACTTGCTGTTGTCCCCACCCTGCCCATTTTCTAATACCCAATGCACCTATTCTCAGATTTAATAAAAGCTTCTAGTCTCAACTATCCCATTATTCCCAAGCTCTCCACTATTCCTGGGTGTTTTTCCTCCCCTGTAGCTACAGGTTTGTCATTTTGTCACTGTTTAATAACTACTTGCAAATATCTTTCCCCTTTGTTGTTCTTGTCGGACTTAGCCTGCTATCAACTTTGGGAGAAAATTATGTGATTGTGTAGACTGGAGCCACTAATTTCATAGTCTTCACCTACAGTTTTCAAATCATTTTACACACGAATTAGCTTTCTCCTATTTCCTTCGTCAGCTCTTCTCAACTCTTGCTTCTTTTTTCAGACTTTTTATCACATCCTTTTTTCACATTTATAGTATTATTTCACCTATTTTTAACTGAGCAAATTAAGGCCATAAGCTAGGGAGTTCTTCAGATCACCCCTTCCTGCCCGAGAAGTTGTCGACATGCTTTCTGGCCATTTAAACTGGAAGTAGTGCTCTTGCCCTGCTCAGGCTGATTCCTCCGCCCCCTCCTCTAGTTCCATCACTTTTTCTCTCCACTGTCTCATTCTTTAAACTTCCAAATAGTCTCATGTCTTCACTATCCTGAAAACTCCCTAGACATTAGAGATGTAAATTTAAGAATCTTCAATATATACGTGCTATTTAAAGCTAAAATACTTGATGAGATCTCAAAAATGAGTTTAGGTAGAAAAGATCAGTCAAAGGACGGAGCGGTGAGTTATACCAATGCTTGGAGGTGGAGAGATGAGGAAAACCAGAGAAGGACCAGCTAAAAGGTAGGAAGAAAACCAGGAAAGCAGAGTGTTGTGAAATTTAGGTAAAGAAAGCATTTCAGCCGGACGCGGTGTCTCACGCCTGTAATCCCAGCACTTTGGGAGGCCGAGGTGGGCGGATCACGAGGTCAGGAGTTCGAGACCATCCTGGCTAACACAGTGAAACCCCGTCTCTACTAAAAATACAAAAAAATAGCCAGGCGTGGTGGTGGCACCTGTGGTCCTGGCTACTCGGGAGGCTGAGGCAGGAGAATGGCGGGAACCCGGGAGGCGGAGCTTGCAGTGAGCTGAGATCGGCCACTGCACTCCAGCCTGGGCGACAGAGCGAGACTCAGTCACAAAAAAAAAAGAAAGCATTTCAAGGACAGAGTAATCAACTATGAAAGATGCTGTTGAGAAGTCAAGTCAGATGAGGACTAAGAATTGACCATTGGATTTGGCAATATGAGGGTCACTGGTGACCTTCATAAGAACAGTTTTGGTGCATTGTTGTAAACACAAAAACCTGACTAGAGTGAGTTTAGGGAAAAAATGGGAAAAACAAAAAATAAACCCCAGAGTGGCTTGCCGTAAAGAGAAAGAGAAAGATGAAGCAGTAGATGGAGGCGGAAATGCGATTAAGAGGATCTTTCAATGTGTGTTGGTAGATGAGACAGGAAAACTTGGCAGTGCAGGAAGAAGGAACGATTTCTAAAACAAAGTCCTTGTGAGGACGAGAGGGAAAAGAGTGTGAGAGCACAGTGGAAGCTTGGATTAGGTGGGAGTACAGAGTTCCTTCATAATAGCGGGAGAAAAGGCCTACACACCACATAACAGCTAATGGGAGCTGGTCAAGTTGTTTATCATCTTTCTTTCTTTTTTGCTCAGTGAATTAGGAAGCCAGGTCATCAGCTGAGAGTGAAGAGGGGGGAAGGTATTGAGGTTTGCAGAAATAGCCTTATAAAAGAGTGAGAGAGTTGATGAATTGAGAAATACTATATGATCGGCAGTCGCCTTATTAAAGTCCCCACTTGAGGTTATTAATTTTCAAGTTAAGTCTATTTATATGCTTGCTTTGCACATATACCAAAATTGGAAAAATAAGAGATGATTAGCATGGCCCCTGTGCAAGGATGACACATAAATTCGTGAAGCATTCCATATATTTTTTAAAAGGTATTAAAAAAATATAAGTCCGTTTAGCATGATTGTGGTTCTTTTTCTCCACTGTGTTCACCTGTAAAAGTGCTGGTGTGGAATAGGCAGAGAGTTGGATCTAGCCAGCATCGGAATTAGCCAAGAGCATACGACAACATGAAAGAGAAGCAAGGGAGTCAATGTGTGCACAAGGGAACAGGTCTGATGGTTGACCGTGAAAGCTGAGCCAGGTGGCATGTTAGGACATGAGCAGGTGAGAAATAGTGAAAAGGTCGTAGATTCATATAGATTGTAGGGCCCAATGAGATCAAAGGGTAGTTGGAGTCCACACACATAAGTGAAGAACAAAAGAAGAATGGGCATTATTGTGTAGTTGAGAGTACAGGTCCTAGAATAGGACAGAAAGTGAGTTTGAGTACTGGCTCCACCACTTAGTAGTATTGTGTCTGTGGGCAAAGTTATATAAGCTCTTAGCCTCGGTTTCCTCATCAGTAAAATGGGAATGCTAATAGTACCTACCTCAAAGTGTTGTTGTTTGTTTTGCTTTGTTTTGTTTAAGAGATAGGGTCTTGCTCCATAGTCCAGGCTGGGGCGCAGTAGTGCGATCATAGCTCCCTGCAGCCTCAACCTCCTGGGTTCAAGCAACTCCCCCATCTCAGTCTCCAAAGTAGCTGGGACTACAGGCACATGCCACTGTGCTCAGCTAATTTTTTAATTTTTGTAGAGACAGAGGTTTTGCTTGGTTGCCCAGGCTGGTCTTGAACTCCTGACTTCAAGTGATCCTCCTGTCTTGGCCTCCCAAAGCACTGGATTATAGGTGTGAGCCACCATACCTGGCAGTAAGTATTTTCAAGTGTAATTCAGCCTAAGTTGAAACTGAAAACTGAAAATTAATAAATTTATGTAGCTTTGGAATACCGAAAGTATCTGGAATGAGATGATAGAGTGGATTTTGCCTTAAGTCTTTACTAAGTTAAAGCAAGCAGATATTTGTAGCTCCTGTGTGTGAAGCTAGACCTTACAGTCATTGTCAGTAATAATATTTAAGGGAAAACTAAAACGGTGCTACCCCTACCCTTTAAAAATATCGATTCTACCACCTGTTAGACCATGATTTTAGCTTAAATTCCCTGAAGGTTTTTTTCACACGTCCACGAGCCTGAGGGCACAGCTTAAACCTCTGTTAACGTCTTCGTAACTGGTCAAGTGTAAGCAAAAATGGGTCACAGAACAGATGCCACTATTAAAGTCCCACTTGAGGTTATTATTCTAAAGTTGAAGTAAGTTTGTTCCACATAATTGTGGTTCTATTTCTCCACCATGTTCAGCTGCACAGTTGCTGAACTGGGAAGAGAGAAATCAGGCCTTGAGGAAGATGCCGCAGCAGTTTTGCCCTATGCCAGTTTTGACTGTTCCTTGTACCAGTATATGGTATGCCCTTATTTAACTTACAACGTGAGATTTTTTTGCGAATAAATACATAAATAATAAACAGACAAATGAACACCCAACTCAGACAGCCAAATTCAGATTAACCAGTTGATTACTCTGAAAGGGTTATAATTAGAGTGACCATAGAATGTATTATGGTGCACGTGCCAGAGTTGCTCATGTGACCCCGTATCTTTGCAAATTTATCTTGGACTTTGAAATTCCACAAATGAGTCTTAAATTTGAAAATTAATTGCAGTTGAATTAGGTAGTTTTTGTCTTTGCCAACATGTACTGTAGCTTAATCTGATTTTGGGGCTCATCTCTTAATCTCTCTGAGATTGATTACTGCTCCCTAAAACTGAGTATCAGTTATCTAATGTGATAATAGAATTTCACGGACTTGCCTGACAGTAAATTCACTTAGGGCCCTTGTTTAAAAACTCTCATGCTTGTCAGCAGGGCGCAGTGGCCCACGCCTGTAATCCCAGCACTTTGGGAAGCCGAGGTGAGTGGATCACAAGGACAGGAGATCGAGACCATCCTGATGGTGAAACCCTGTCTCTACTAAAAATACCAAAAAAAAAAAATTAGCCAGACGTGATGATGGGCGCCTGTAGTCCCAGCTACTCAGGAGGCTGAGGCCGGAGAATGGTGTAACCCAGGAGGCGGAGCTTGCAGTGAGCCAAGATCGTGCCACTGCACTCCAGCCTGGGCCACAGAGCGAGACTGTCTCAAGAGAAAAAAAAAAAATCTCAAGCTTGTCTTCTCTCCTCCCCCACCCTGGGAAATTTTTATTCAGGAAGTCTGAGATACGGTGATAGAATCCTTGTATAACCCTCCCACTTTCTATCTACTTATCTCTCTTAGATTCCTGTATGCTTAGCAAGCACCCTCCAAGTGATTGTTTTGATCAGACAAGTTTGAGAAATATAACCTATGTGAAGGTGTCTTGGGATGCCGGGTGTCAGTTGTGGTAAAGGGTGGCATATTGGAGTCAAACAGGACCTGGTCCTCTTTCCACAGCTTCACTAGCGCCGTTGTAACCTTGGGTAAACTACTTGACCTGACCTGTTGCCAGATCTATAAAATAATAGTGTCTACCATACAGTGTTGTTGGGATGATTAAATTAGAGAATGTGAGAAGACCTATAGCTGCTATAGGTTAAAATCAGTAATTCTAAATTAAAAGTCTAAAATTTTAAAAGATTAAAACCTTGTATCCACAAAATCTGTGTTCAGATCTTAACCACACTGCTCAGGTAAACATTAGCAGCTACATATTTGAGATTAAGAAATAACACTTTTTTGTAATAAAACCTATGTTCATGTTAGAAACTAAGATGTTACAAAGTATAGAGCAGAAAATAAAGTCAACCAGATTGTCACCACCATTCAGAAATAACCAACATTAGCACATTTCTTTTTACAAATTTGAGACCATGCTTTATATGCTGTTTTTATACCCTAACTTCTTCTGTATAATGGATCATGAATTATTTTCCTTGTCAATAAATATTTTTTCTAAAATACTGTTTTTGCGACTGCACAACACTATTTTATTAATATGCCATAATTTATTTAGTTGATTCCCTAGTGGTAGAACATTTGTGTATAATTTTTTCACTTTTATAAATAATGCTATAGTGAATATACTTTTTCATATATCTTTGACTCTTCTTCCTTGATGATCTTATCCACATCAGTGATTGATCTGTTCCCTGAACACTGATTTTCATACCTGTATCTCCAGATCAGACCTCTCACCTGACCACAAGACCCATAATATTCCTTGTTTCTTGAACATCTCTAAGAAGTACCAGAGGCATCTCAGGTAAAGAACTCTATATGCACTGCAGATGCTCTGCCCCCACCCCACCCCCAAGTACACAAAGACACCTGTGCCTACCCCGTCCGCAGTTCTGTTAACCGCATCAGGGTCTGTCTTACTTGACATCGTATTCCCAACCTAGCACAGTGCCTGGCACAGATGTTAGATAGATTCATAAATACATCAATCAGTACAGACTCTTACATAATGAAATGATGAGTTATAATCCATACATTTCTTTAAATTTTTATTTGATTTACCCTATGTAACAGGTACTGTGTTAGGCCTTGGGGATATAATGATGAATAAAACATATTATTATTCCATTAACATAATTCATGATAATAGTGTAAGTTTCAGTAATAGACTAAAGTCTGATAACGTTTCAGCAGAGAGATCAATGAGGGCTGGAATAATCAGATATTTCACACAGGATATGAGAAGCATGGATAGAATTCCTCTCGGTAAAGCAGGAAAAGGGAGAATATGCCATATGAGGAGATACATCATTAAGATGCTGTAGCATTTGTATTTTCAAAATTGAAACGTCTATTTCTGGTCTCACATGCTCATGCAGAACCTTATCATTCCCTATTCAAAAGTGGAGCCTTTGTCCCTCCCCTTGTAACTTTGTGGCTGCCTCAACTCATAGAGCATGTGCAGTAGAGACACATGAGACTTCTAAGACTAGGCAATAAAAGGCAGTAAGTACATAAAGCCAGTTGCCAATATTCTTAATGATGAAAGATTGAATGCTTTGCCCCTAAGATCAGGAACTAGGCAAGGCTGTCCATTTTCGCTACTTGTCTTCAACATTGTGCTGGAAGGTCTAGCCAATGCGAAAAGGGAAGAAAAAGAAATGAGACCTCCACATTTAAAAGGGAGAAATAAAGCTGTTTTTGTTTATGCACAGGATGATGACCTATGTAGAACATGCCAAAGAATCAATATTAAAGCTTTTAGAGCTAATACTAAGTTTATCAGGGTCGCAGGATAGAGCAGCACTGTATAAAAAACAATTGTATTTTTTTTATACTAGCAATCTCAGATGTATCATGCTGAGTTTCTGCGAGCCTCTAGCTATCCTTAACACCTTCCCCTGTACGCTCTAGCAAATTACCCGACCACCTAGCTACAGAGAAAATAGAAATCATTAGATAGGAACCACCTCAGCCTGCTCTGCCAAAACTACTAGCCTTGGCACTTAGCTTCTCCTGCCTTCTCATCACAATAGAGGAGACTGGCAGGACCTGCCGTCTGGTCCTAGAACATTACAACACATACCCATCTCAGAACTTACATAGGATGTGTGTGATGCTTTTAACCTCACTCTTCTGAGCTAATTCGTACACTTGAGATCTTCACTTAAGCAACTCATTTGGAGAAGCTTTCCCTTACCTCCCCCTCCCCCATGTTACATAATCTCTTAGCTGCTGTATTTCCCCTTTAGATCATTTTTAAACTAAATAATTTGTTGTGTATGATGCTTCTATTATTTCACAACGCTCGAGGTTGTAAAAAAAAAAAAAAATCTTTTTATCCCTTCCAAAACATATGTATTTGAAGACCATACTTTGGAAATTGGCAAGGAAGCCAGTTTTAGGCATTTTAGGGACTAACCATTTGTCTGCCTTTAGAAAAAATGCAACCAGAGACCATCTTTGCATTCACTATTTAAATATTCCAGCAAACATAAACAAGCCATATACTTTGTTGAAGGAAAATAGCACCACTGAATTTGTCCTCTTTTTTCTTCAATTACCACTTAAAATGTTTTATTTATTGATTTTTATTTTTTTAATTGACCCATAATTGTACATAGTTACGGGGTGCATAGTGATATTGCAATACGTGTAATGTGTAGTGATCATATCAGGGTGATTAGTATATGCATCTCAAACATTTATGATTTCTTTGTGTTGAGAACATTCAGTTTCCTCCTCCTAGATCTTTAAAACTATGTATTACTACTAACTGTAGTCATCCTACAGTGGTATATAGAACACTAGAACTTTGCCCTCCAGTCTCGTTGTAGTTTTGTATCCTTTAACAAATCTCTTCCTATCCCACTCTTCCTCCCACTCTTCCCAACCCCTAGTATACTCTGTCCTACTTTCTACTTCTATGAGATCAACTTTTTTTTGTTTAAATGGAGTTTCACTCTTGCTGGAGTGCAGCGGTGTGGTCTCGGCTCACTGCAACATCTGTCTCCCGGGTTTAAGTGATTCTCCTGTGTCAGCCTTCAGAGTAGCTGGGATTACAGGCGCCCACCACAACACCCATCAATTTTTGTATTTTTTAGTGGAGATGGAGTTTCACCATGTTGGTCAGGCTGGTCTTGAACTCCTTACCTCAGGTGATCCGTCCGCCTTGGCCTCCCAAAGTGCTGGGATTATAGGCGTGAGCCACTGCGCCCAGCTGAGATAAACTTTTTTTTAGCTTCCACGTATCAGTGAGAATATTGGGTGTTTAACTTTTGGTTCTTGGCTTGATTTCACTTAGCATAATGTCCTCCAGTTCCATCTGTGTTACTGTTAATGACAGGATTTCATTTTTTTAATGGCTGAATAGTATTCCACTGTGTGCATATACCACATTTTCATTATCTGTTCTTCATCTGTCGTTGGACCCTTAGGTTGATTCCATGTCTTGGCTGTTGTGAATAGTGCTGCAGTAAGCGTGCTGGGGGGATGCAGGTGCCTCTTTGATATAGTGATTGTTTTTTCCTTTGGATGAATGCCCTGTAGTGGGGTTGCTGGATCATATGGTAATTCTATTTTTAGTTTTGTGAGGAACTCCAAACTGTTGTCCATAGTAGTATATGTTCTAGTTTACATTGTCACCAGCAGTGTATTAGAGTTCCTTTCCTGACCAGTGCAGTGGCTCACGAGTGTAATCCCAGCACTTTGGGAGGCTGAGGTGAGAGGATTGCTTGAGTTCAGGAATTTGAAACCAACCTGGACAACACAGCAAGAGCTCATCTCTATTAAAAATCAAAAAATTAGCCAGGCCTGGTGGTGCATATCCATAGTCCCAGCCAGTTGGGAGGTTGAGCAAGAGGACTACCTAGGGAGCCCAGGAATTTGAGGATTCCGTGAGTGATGACCATGCCCCTGCACTCTAGCCCGGGCAGCAGAGCAAGACCCTGTCTCAAAAAGAGTTCCTCGTCTCTGCATCCTTGCGAGAGTTTATTTTTTGTCTTTTGATAATAGCCATTCTAGCTGGGATGAGACAATACCTCATTATAGTTTTGATTTGCATTTCCCTGATGATCAGTGATGTTGAGCTTTTTTTTTTTTTCTCCCATGTGTTTATTGGTCATTTTGTATGTGTTCTTTTTTGAAGTGTCTGTTTAGGCTCTTTGCCCATTTTTAATTGAAGTATTTTGTGATTTTTTTTTTGCTGTTGAGATGTTTGCACTTGTACATTCTAGATGTGAATCGCCTGTCAGATGAATAGTTTTGCAGATATTTTCTCCCATTCTATAGGTTGTCTTTTTACCCTTGTTTGTTTCCTTTGCTGTACAGAAGCGTTTTCGTTTGGTATCATCTCACTAATATATTTTTTGCTTTTGTTGCCTGTGCTTTTGAGGTCTTATTCATAAAATCGTTTCCCAAACCAGTGTCCTGAAGTATTTCACCTGTTCTCTTGTAGTGGTTTTGTAGTGTCAGGTCTTACGTTTAGGTCTTTGATCCATTTGAGTTGGTTTTTATATAAGGTGAAAGGGTTAGATCCAGTGTCATTCTTCTGCATGTGGGTATCTAGCTTTTCCACTACCATTTATTGAAGAGACTGTTCTTTCCCCAACTTACATTCCGGGTACTTTTAACTAAAATCAGTTGGCTGTAAATACATCATGTATTTCTAGGTTCTCTGTTCTGTTGGTCTGTGTTTCTGTTTTTATGCCATACCATGCTGTTTTTTAGTTACTACAGCTTTGTAGTGTATTTGGAAGTCTGGTAGTTTGATGCCTCCAGCTTTGTTCCTTTTGCTGAGGATTGTTGTGGCTACTTAGGGTCTTTTATGGTTCCCTACAAGTTTTAGGATTTTTTTTCCTACTTCCATGAAGAGTGTCATTGTTATTTTGATAAGGATTACATTGGATCTGTTGATTGCTTTGGGTAGTGTGGTCCTTTTAACAATATTAATTCTCTGATCCATGAGCAGGGGATGTTTTTCCATTTGTCTGTATCCTCCTCAGTTTCTTTCATCAGTGTTTTGTAGTTATTTTTGTGAAGGTTTTCACCTCCTCAGTTAAATTTATTCCCAGTTGTTTTGTGTGTGTGTGTGTTTGTACCTATTGCAAATGGGATTCCCTACTTGATTTCTTAGTTCTTTGCTTGCATATAGAAAATGCTACTGATTTTTCTATGTTGATTTTATATCTGCAACTTTACTGGATTCATTTATTCTAAGAGTTTTTTTTGGTAGAGTCTTTAGGTTTTTCTGTATGTAAGATCATGTTGTCTGCAAATAGGAACAGTTTGACTTCTTCCTTTCCAATTTGGATGCCCTTTATTTTTCTTTCTCTTGCCTAATTTCTCTGACTAGGACTTCCAGTTCTATGTTGAATAGAAGGGGTGAGAGTGAGCATCCTTGTCTTATTTCAGTTCTTAGAAGAAAAGCTGAGAGCTTTTAGTATAATGTTAGCTGTGGCACTTACCACTTTTATTAGTGATATGAGGAAGGTTAGTTTTGCTAATGCATCATTTTCTGCCTTGGTTTCCATTATAGCTGTGACTGAATAAAAGCATTTATTAGAGTATAATCAGCTCTGTCTTAGGTTGATTCTAATATTGATATCAAGTTGTCACATATATTTATGAAAAAGTTATAAAATGAAGGAAATGTGTCTATTGTCTGACTTTTATGTGTTAGAAGACTGCTGACCTCTACAAAATGAAATTAAGTTATATAGTACTGGTATTGTTTTTGTAATTATGATTATCAAATAACTTTATTTTGGCCAGAGGCAGATTTATTTGATCTGTAAGAACACTTAATGTGTATAAATGCAGGTTTACTATTTTAAGTATTAGAAGGTCTGCTTACCTATAACAGGATATGCTGTATCTGGATTTTACTTCATAAATCCTTTGTAAATAGTGAAAACCACATGGTGGAATATCTACTATAGGTGGAATCCTTTTAAAACATTTTACTTCCTGAGCCAAAATTCTGTCCTGGTGCTTCAAGATCTATGCCGCCTCCTGAAAAAAACAAAAACAACAAAAAAAAAACTCAATGTGTTTTTCTTGTTTTCATATTCATACAATGAAACATTACAACCTCAAGTCTAGATCTATCTTTTTTCCTGTGTTTTGCCCCATTCTGTTATTTTCATACATAAGTGTGTGAATACATATAAAATAGCTGTGAAAATAATGTGACTGAATTTTTTATTTGTGTGAATGTGGAAATAGCCAAAGAGAGAGAGACAGGAGTGCCCCCCTACGCCACATTGAAAAAAACAAACTGAAACAAAAACAGAAGGAAAAATTAGATTTGCCAGATGGGTTTTATCCTTAAATAGAAAAATATTGTCCAGAAATACTTAGGGGTGTGTAATACGGCCTTGCCTTGTTACTGCTGTCAGGAGAAATGAGGTCATGGCTCCTGCTGTGCAGGTCAGACCATGGACCTCTTATTGTGCTGCTCAGCCTATGAACAAGTAGTATAGAGTAAGCGGCCTGGGTGAGACAACTGTCTACCAAGAAAACCCTACCAGAGTGTTCTGGATTTGAAACACCACAGCTTCTCATAATACTCAGTGAAAGGTGCATTAACTGAAGAGAAAGTGGAAGCAGGAGAGAACAGGTGTTCACTCCTAGTATCTCTGCCTTGTCTTTTTTTTTTTTTTTAATCTAAAAATGAATTTTTTGTAAGAGAATAGTAGCTTCTAAACTTTTCACCAAAAAGTTAATTTCTTCATTATTTTCTAATTACTTATTCCATTTGAATTTAAAAAATTTAAAAAGATGTTTTTACAACTTAAACTACATTAAGTATCTGGTTTTCTCATTTTTTGATGATCAAATTTTTATATACATATCAAATAGAACTTGTAATCCACATGAAATAATGAAAAGCAGCAAAACTGCCTCTATAATCGTACCATGCATAATTATTCAGTTTTGTTAAGTGTTGAAAGTAGGCCGCAGGTTCTTTTTACTACTATCATGGAATTCAAAGAGTCTAACACCTGTTTTTGAAAAATCTATATGAGATATGAAAATAAATCCTTCAGTGCCCATATTGTTACCTAATTCCTCTTGCCAATTTGTTTTACATGTAAAGTGGGGATATAATAATTTATCCAAAAGACAGGGACCTGGATGAGAAGACATTGTGAAATCTTTTCTGATTTGTTTATTCAACAAATATTTAAATGTTTAGCACTGACCTACATAAAAGTAAGACAGGTATGAAATCTGCCTCCATAGATTTTATAATTTACTTTTTATCTGTAATTCTGGTGTTATATTATTCAATTAGTTCATGGCTTTATTGTGGTATTTCATTCATATAGTATTGAATTTTATTGGCTTAGCTGTTTGGCAGCCAGACTTCTAGCTGGAGGGAAGCAAACATTACCTTCTTTACTCACTCCGTTTCAAGCAGAAGGAATTTTTTTTTTTTTTTTTTTTTTTTGAGACGGAGTCTCGCTCTGTCGCCCAGGCTGGAGTGCAGTGGCCAGATCTCGGCTCACTGCAAGCTCCGCCTCCCGGGTTCACGCCATTCTCCTGCCTCAGCCTCCTGAGTAGCTGGGATTACAGGCGCGCCACCTCGCCCGGCTAGTTTTTTTTTGTATTTTTTAGTAGAGACGGGGTTTCACCGTGTTCGCCAGGATGGTCTCGATCTCCTGACCTCGTCATCCGCCCGTTTAAATGATTTTTGAAAGACCAAAAAGGAATCTAACCTTCAAACAGATAACACCCCTTAGAAATAATCTGATTTCTAAGAAACTCTTAGACACCATCCATTTTGCTACCTTAAATTTTTGGTCCTCTTCTGCCTTCAAAATGTCAATCATTGCTTTCTAGAATACTTTAAGTTGGATGTAAGGATTAATCCCCTTTTTAAAAACAGATAAGACTAACTTTAATTGTCTAAAAATAAAAGGGCATATGGTAATGAATATTTGTGGTATAACTTTAGGAAAAGCAGAGAAATAATGATCAGTTTATTTTTTAAGTTAAATGACTATGTAAAGATAAGTAAATACATGTATTACACAGTTTTTTGGAGTTCATTATCAGCATTATAAGACTGCATATTATATACACATTCACTCACTTAGATTTGTACAATACATGGTAATTTTTGTCTGTTTGATTATCTGATACTATAACACCACCTAACAGTAGAATATGGGGCTCTTTGGCTGGCACATAGTAGTTTCTCCAGTGAATAAAAATTACCCCAAAATATCAACACCTAAGCTTACGAACATAGTCATAGATGTTTCTAAAAAGTATATAGTCATATTCACAACTAATGTTTTGATTAATAATGTAAAAATAAAATCCTGACAGTTTACTAATACCAAATAATAGAATTTGCCCTTGTAGATTAATCGTCCAAATTAAACAACCCAAACTACAGAAAAGGCACATCTAAAAGCACTCTTTTTTAATGTGCCACCTGAGTTTTCACAGACTATGTAATTGGATTGAAGGAACTTCATAGACAAGATAATTTTGAGAGCAGTAAGTAAAGTTAGTGCTGTATATTGCTTACATAAGAGACAAAAATAAAACATTTTTCAGTTTTGTTCTAGATGTTTAAAATGACTTGAGGCTATCATCAGAATAAGTCCTAAAAAAAAAACCAATGTAATGGCTTTAGAATTATGGTGGATATTAGGAAAATGATGTAGGCAGTAAAGAGGGTGGCTGAAAACCTGGAAGAATTTTGAATCTCTGTTATCCAATAGGAAATTATTAAAAGTTAACTACTTTAGAATGGATCGTTATGTTGGCTAGACTTTTACATTTGACTGGAGAGTTATAAACGTAAGAGGACTTTCCAGAGTTCAAAACAAGGAAGCTTTCTAAATCATGAGTGTTTTTTCCTAAATCAATGAAAGTAAAAAGAGAGTGATTTTAATAATCACGTGAAGAAATTATATTTGACGAGAATTAATATGATTCAGACAACTAGGATAACTCATAGATGGTTATATACGATTTCATATGTATGAAATAGGGTGAGTGAAATTGAAAATGGATCTTGTGTAAAACTATAGTGTCTTTGTGTTTAGTCTTAGAATTCTCTGACTGATAATTATGGCATAAGAATATTAGCTAAAATCACACTTTGCTTTTTTAATAAATATTTAGTTGTTTGTTTTGTCTTTCAAATAATTTTCTTTCTTAGTGCAAGCTGAGTTTTACCAAAGAATATGGATACTAAATAATGTTTCTTCTTTGTTGTAGGTAAAACTTCAGTCAGGAAGCTGACAAAAAAGGTAAGCAACATGTGGGAGGGGGCGGGGTTTGTTTTTGGTAAGATAGAAAATGAACTTTTGGCTGGTACGGTGGCTCACGCCTGTAATCCCAGTACTTTGGGAGGCCTAGGCAGGCGGATTGCGAGGTCAGGAGATCACCATCCTGGCTAACAGGGTGAAACCTTCTGTCTACTAAAAATACACACACAAAAATTAGCTGGGCGTGGAGGCGGGCATCTGTAGTCCCAGCTACAAAGAAAATGAACTTTTAGAAGTTAAATTTTAATATGTGTATTCAAAGGACATCGAGGATACACTGTCAGGAATCCAAACAGCTGGCTGTGGATCAACTTTTTTCAGAGACCTTGGCGATAAAGGTAATTTTGATTTCTGTTAAATTTTTAGTTATGTGTTTTATTTAACTGAAGTATTATTAAGGAATTAAGGTATGAGATTTGCACCATGTTATTTAATAGGTGTTTTTAAAACATAATGACATAGTAAGTAGGAGGTAACTTTGTCAAAGTCTTTGAGCAATTACAGATAAATTATTAAACCATCAATGTTAATTAAAGTCTGGAGAGGGTATGAGGCAGAGTATCTAAAATAAAACATGAGAAGACTGCAAGGGCATCCAGAGGAGTACCACCACTTAAGGGAGGGGACAGAAAGAGATGGTGGCAGAGTTGTCAGAGAGGCGGAGGAACGCCAGGGAAGTGTTATCACAGAAGCCAAGCAGAGAAAGTGTTAAAAGAAAAAAGGAACGTATCAAATGTGAAAACCAAGTAAACTTAGGGAGTTGAGTGAGCTAAGGGCTGAGAAGTATCTGCTGTATTTAGCAGCTGGAAGTGTTTGACATTTTAACAAGTACAGTGGTGCTTTGTTATCCACGGGGTATTGGTTGCAGGGCCCCCCTTGGATACCAAAATCCGAGAATGCTCAAGACCCTCATATAAAATGACATCATATTTGTGTATAGCCTACAAACATCCTCCCATGTAGTTCAAATCGTCTCTAGATTACTTATAATACATAATACAATGTAAATGCTATGTATATAGTTGTTATATTCTATAACTCTGCTGTTTTTTTATTTGTAGTGGTGTGGGTTGTTTGGGGTTTTTTTTTTTTTTGAGACAAGGTCTTGCTCTGTTGCTGGGTTGGAGTGCAGTGGCACAGTCATAGCTCACGACAGCGTCAAACTCTGGGGCTCAAGCAGTCCTTCTGCTGCAGCCTGCTGGGACGACAGGTGTGCACCACCATACATGGCTAATTTTTTTGGATTTTAGTATAGACGGGGATCTCACTATGTTGCTCAGGCTGGCCTTAAACTCCTGGACTCAAGCGGTCCTCCTGACTTGGCCATTGAAAGTGATGGGATTACAGGCGTGAGCCACCACACCAGACCTATTAATATTTTTGATCCATGGTTGGTTGAATGCATGGATGCGGAGGGCCAACTACTATACAGGTCAGTGATGGCATGAGATCTAAAGCCAAGTTGCAGAACGCTGAGAAGTGATGGGAGATATGAGAAAAGTAAACACAGACCTCTTGAGAGACGTGGTCATGAGCAGAGGAGTTAGAGGGTGGTAGCTACGGATAGAGAAAAAAGGCCAAGAGAATACTGGTTTAATGTAGGTGGTGAGCATGTTTCTTGTTGATGAGAAGGAGAGGTGGAAAATACAAAGGAAGTATGAATAGGACAAAATCCTGGAAAATAGGAAAGAAGGGATTATCTTCAGAACAGGAGTGGAAGGATCAGCATTCCACAGGGAGGATGTCTTTCCCATTGTATCAGGAGAAAAGGATGAACAAATGAGCACTTTATGCAGACATTTGCAAATTACTGGCAAGCAAATGAGGGTGGTGTTTCGGAGTAGCCTTGATTTTCTTTATAAAATAGGATTTAGGGCCCAGTGCGATGGCTCACACCTGTAATCCCAGCACTTTTGGAGGCCAGAGTTCGAGACCAGCCTGGCCAACATGGTGAAACCCTATCTCTACTAAAAACACAAAAAATTAGCCAGGCATGGTGGCAGGTGCCTGTAATCCCAGCTACTCAGGAGGCTGAGGCAGGAGAATCACTTGAACCTGGGAGGCAGAGGTTGCAGTGAGCTGAGCTTGTGCCATTGCACTCCAGCCTGTGCAACAAGAGTGAAACTCCATCTCAAAAAAAAAAAAAAAAAAAAAAAAAAATTGGATATAGTAGGGCTGAGCTTTATGGAGAAAGAAGGTTTGAAGTAGCTTCTGGGATATGGAAAAAGAACTGATGAGAGAAACAGAAGGACTTCTGGGAATCCTTCAAGGACTAAAAGAGAACATACATTATGAAAGAATAGAGTCATTGATCAGTGTAGTTGTAGAATAGAATAGATGGACAGTTAGGATTTGCTAGGCAGAGGAATGGAGGAAGTCATGGCCTAGGGAGTTAACAATGTTAGGAGCAAGAGAGGTTTTAACTAATGAACCATAGAGTTTAAGCAGAGACAATAGAGAAGAAAGTAAAATAGGAAGAAAAATTTAAAAAGAAAGTAGGAAAGTGAAGAGGGGGAAAAAAAATCCCATTTCATGATAAACTCCAGGAAGAGAAAAAAGCCTGGAGAGAAAGCTGCCAATGAGGTTGAAAACAGATGTGGTGGGTGTCCAAGAGCAGAAAGGAACTGTGGTCATAGGGTAGGTGTCTGAATTTACAGTTTCTAAGCTGAAGCACTTGTAGGTGATTTCAGGGTTCAGGGAGTGATCATAGAAGTAGATATTTAAAATAGAAGTAGTTGGCATAGTTAACTTAGTGAAAGTTATCAAGGACCTGAGAGATGGACCACTCTATTTTATAAGTGTAGAAAAAGTGTTCACCTGAAGTAGGTGATAAATTATTCTTTCCTGTTGTCTAAAGAAGGAATTGGAGAATTAAGAAACAAATGTCATTTCTAAATCAGTGGTTTATAACCTTTTTTTGAATGCAGCAGAGCTTTTACAGTTATCTCAGGAGATTTACAACATTCTCAAATTAACATTAATTTTATGGCTGAGTGCATTAGCTCAGACCTGTAATCCCAGCACTTTGAGAGGCCAAAGCAAGAGGATAGCTTCAGCCCAGGAGTTCAAGACCAGTCTGGGCAGTGTAGCAAGTCTCCGTCTCTACAAACAATATAAAAGAAAAATTAGCCAGGTGTGGTGACGCACACCTGTAGTCCCAGCTACTTGGGAGGGTGAGGTGAGAGGATCGCTTAAGCTCGGGAGGTTGAGGTTGCAATGGCAGTGAGCTGTGTGTGGTCACCTGGGCAACAGAGCAAGACCGTGTCTCAAAAAAAAAAAAATTAGTTTTAAATTGAGAATAAGTTTATCACATAACACTCCATGGAAAAGAAAAATATGACAAAGGAATAATAACTCCATAAAATCAATATTAATCATTTATTGTTTATTTTTTATAAATATCTATTTCTGCACATTCCTCAGTGTATCAATGTTTAGTGGACTTTCATTATATTCTACGAGTATTAGTTCCTTATACTAAACTGTCTACTTATCTTTACACCCACTTCACCGCACCCCTTACCAATTCCTTCCAGTCCTAGCACCAGAACATCCCTATATACTTTGAGGTTAACAAGCTCTTAAATTTTTTATAGTGGGAATTTACTGGAATGTAGTATATGGTTAGTGAACAAAAGTGCGTGTTTTGAAGTTGACAGACTTAAATTCAAATTTTTCCTAGTTTTATTACCTGAGGAAATTACTTAATCTCTTTCATCCTCACTTTCATCACCTTTTAAAATAAGATAGTAATGCCTTCCTTATGGGATTATTGAAAGAATTTAATAAAATAAGATGTTTTAAACATTTATGGTATCTGGTATGTAGCCTTAAAAAATATTAAGAACATGGGTTTTAAGCCTGGTTTAGATTCCTAGCTCCTATTAGTTACCTGTGTAACCTTGGGCAAGTTGGTTTTAGTTTTCTTACTATGTGTCTGGTACATTTTAAGTTTATAATTGGTAATACTGCTATATGTTTTTTGTAAGATTTAGTATTAACTGGGCCTTAGCCTCTTGTTAATGAGTTTGTAAATAAATGGTATTTTAAAAATCAAAGTTAATAAATATCTTGTAAGGTTTTACTTTAGGAAATTACTAATTTGGCATTTTAAAGTAGATTTTAAGCAAAATGTTTAAAGTTCAAGTACCAATATTTAGATCAGAGCTTTTTCCATGATGTAGACTTTTCTGGAAGCATTTTGAGATTTTTAAGAAAGATGTTTACCAGTTGTGAAAACTCAGATAATCTCTGTGGATATAAACTGAACTATCTTATGATTATATGATGTTTTTTTCCTGAAGTAAGGAAGGCTGAGGAGGGTTCTATAATAATTTTGACCTAAAGGCAGAATATGAGAACCAGAGTAGCTTTTGTGTAAAACTCTCCATAAATATAATGTGATTTTAGAAATTCTATTAAAAACTATTTTCAAGAAAAATGCATAAAATAAAAACTGAAAAGAGAAAATTTAAATCATCTTAAGAAAAAAAATTAAGAGATAAGAGATTAATCTTTAAAAACTGAAAAGAGAAACTCATTTCAAGACCTTAGAAGCATACTGTGCTTCTGAAAAGAAGTACCCATACAGCTTCATCACTGCATTCATGTTCCAGACTCCTGGTAGTGCCTCAGGTGCCGCCTATGACCTGTATATGGAATACCCTACTCCTGCTACCTGCCAAACAGCTTCCCACTTCTCAGCTCCCCTACTCTATGAAGACATCTGTGAAACTAGTAAACAGAGTCTTATGCTTTCTCATTTTTTATATTTTGTTATACTGTACTCTCTGGTTTCTAATCTTTCTTAATTAAACCATAAGTTCTCAAAGTGGAAAAATATGTGTGGTTATTTTTATATCCCCAATTGCTTGGTATGTTGTCTAAAAACATTCTCTGACACATAATAGATGCTCATCTAAAATTAACTACATGCTAATTACAAATTATCCTGATCTATTTCAGTGAGTCCCTTGAGTATTTTTGCTATATAGTTTTAGCCTTTCCGTGTATTGAAAGTATGAAGACTACATGTTTTTTAAAATATTTCTCAGTTAAAACTTTCAATAATTTATGTTGGTCTTCTTCCCAATTAGTATTAATTGGGGCCAGGCATGGTGGCTCATGCCTGTAACCCCAGCACTTTGAGAGGCCAAGGCAGGAGGATCACTTGAGCCCAGAAGTTCAAAACCAACCTAGGCAACATAGGGAGACCCCATCTCCACAACAAATATAAACATTAGCTGCACATGGTGGCTCACGCCTGTAATACCCTCTACTCGGGAGGCTGAGGTAGGAGAGAATCACTTGATCCTAAGAAGTTGGCTTCAGTGAACCATGATTGTACCGCTATAATCCAGCCTGGGCGACAGAGTAAGACCTTGTCTCAAAAAAAAGAAAAGGAACAGAAAATATTTAAAAATTTAAAAAGGATTAATTGGTATTATTTTGTCAACAAAATTAGATCCATTTTGTAGTACTGCTTTCATACATTTTAGAAATAATGCATCAACTTTTTTTTTTTTGAGACAGAGTCTGATGCCCAGGCTAGAGTGCAGTGGCGCGATCTCAGCTCACTGCAACCTCCGCCTCCCGGGTTCAAGTAATTTTCATGCCTCAGCCTCATCTTTATCAAATATCTGAATAAAAACATGAAATTATCTAATTTTTATTTATTCTTTATCAAAACACTTCATTTGGATAGGAATTATTTCTAAGATATACTAGAAGAAAATTCTGCCTCCTAATGAGCGGTGTTTTGTCAGCTTAATAGTTAATGACCTGCAACTGTAGTAGGATATTTTTTCTTTTCCCAAGCTAGATATTTTTTTTTAATTAGGGCTATTTCATGTATTACCATATTTAATGTGGTATACAGTTATTTCAAAGTGTATTAGTCACAAAATGCAGTCACTTAATTGAAGAAAAATCTGATTGTGGCAGTATTAAACACAAATAGAATTTTTAAAAATTGCACTGCCTTACTATTGATTACAAAAATATATATCTAAAATCATTCTATACTCAGAATCATAAAGATAATTATTAAAATTAATTTAATTCATTATGAAGTATATCCTATACACTGTGGAATTTAATAAACTTTTTAAGGCATTTTTTTCTTTACGTAAAGGGAAAAAAGAACTCACCTCCAAATCTGCTGTTGCTTCTGCCTCTTACAGCTGCATCTATCTTGTCTGTCTGCGCTCTCTTTATGGAAGATCTAGTCCTTGCAACATCAGCCCATGTCTCTGTATTCACTCTAGGCCTCTTTTCTTGCCCTTTCAAGACCTTTCTACTTTGATATTTTTCCCTGTTTTACTACATCACCAGTCTGTTTCTCTCTACCTTATTCCTACCTTATGTAAACTTAAAAGTGTGTTCCATTTTTTAGGGGAAAACATTTATCCTTTACCCCCATATTTCCCCAGTGTGTTGTGTTCACTTCCTAACCTCTCATTCGTTCTTCCGCTCATTTCAGGCTGGTACCCACCCCACCGTGGACGCTTTTGTCATGATCACCAGTGAACTCGTTGGTTCAATGAGGACATTTTGTAGTCCCAGCTTACGTGACCCCGGCAGTATTTGATCTATAATCTACATCAGAACAGCCCCTCGTTTTGGCTTCTATGACCCCAGACTTTGTTTTGTTGCTTTTCTCTCCATCCTAGTTGTTTCCTCTCTGTCTCTTTTGACGAAATTCAACAAGAACCACCTAAGCTGGGGAAGCAAATAATTAGATCATTCTAGTGGGTGAGTTTGAAGGAAGGGGCCCACTGGTCAGTCCTGAAAGAGCACTGAGAAATTCTCTGTCTCGTGGGAGATAGTGAAGATTTGAATGAGATTTAACAAACTTTGGAGAAAATTGGGAGAGTACTTGGCAAATGAAAAGTAATTTTTTTTTTTATTGACAAGTAATATTTTTGAGGCATAAGTATGAAAAGAGTTGGAATTTCAAAGAGCAGTAAGCAAACATTTTATTTTCTTGGTATGAAGAAGATAGCAGATTGTAGTCGAGATTATATGAAATGGGTTAATGGAAGTTTTGAAAGTGACAATGAGATTTGAAGACAAGGTAGAAAGTTATTGCGGTTTATTACAGTTTTGATTCTTCAGATAGAAGGAAAACCTGCAGATGTTCTTTAGTCTCTTCCTGAAATTGAGATCAGTGTTCTCTTCATTCAGCCTCTACGTACAGGGGCAAGATTTGTGGAGCAGTTTTTCATATTGGCAGAGGAAGACTTGGGAGGACTGTTCATCCCTCCTGCCAGTCTGCATCAGAGAATCCTGTTAGATTGTAGTCACATCTGAAAGTCAGGGTTCTGGTCTCCAGAAGGATTGTAGTATTTCTTTACCAACTTTGCTGCTTCTGTGCCATAAGAAAACATAGGTACTTGTTTTCAGAGGATACTGAGAAAGAATATCAGTAACTTCTTTTTTTGTTTGTTTTTGTTTTTAGATACAACTATAATTTTATTACAAAACCATTCTTTTGGCATTAGTTGGTTACAGTGATAGCAAGGTAATGTGAGTGTGCAGACCAGCTCTGATGGAACCACTATATTCCCTGCTTACTGAACCAAACTTCAGCTATCTCATATCCATTACATACAAATGACCTGCAGTTATTACTGCTACAAATCTTGACGCATGTACCACTGAGGGAGGAGTTGATGCTAAGGGATTAGATTATATGTTGATAAGACTACAAAAGTTCCCTTATGGGACTTTTTCTTCCTCCTCCCATCCAATGACTTTGCTTTAGAAGAATCACATTACTTAGAGCTAGTCTGAGTAGCAGCAGCACCCAGTGAGCATCAGTTCTTGTTAAAAAGCAACACCTGTGTGAAGCACTTTTACACTACAGGCAAAGGGAAGGATCACTCTCGTTTTAAACTCCTGCAGAGTCCCTTAATAAAAAATAAAAGCATTCCATCAAGTTCTTCTGGATGGTGTTAGTGCTGTACATTTGTTGGTGAGTCATTTTCTGTGCTGTGTTTGCTTTGAGGGGATCTCCCAATATATCTCCAATATTCCTTTTTTATAGGGTCCTTTTCTTGAACTAGGATTTCACGTAACTCTAATGCTTTATTAAGAATGTTTTCCTTATTGTCACACTGGCCTTCTAGCATGTCTTCGTAGATATCCACAAGAAAGGCAATTAGGTAGGGGGAGCTATGACTTGGTTGTAAATCAAGTAGTTGACCTAACAGATCAGGATATTTGGAAAGACCACGATCCTGCAAAATCCCTTTCAAATAGTTCCATGCACTTTCATTGTGTGGTACTAGTTTAATCATTTCCAGAGTGTCTATTTGTCACTATAAATGATCTGGACCACGGGATTGGGGCCATCATTCTGGAGCACTGAATCTGTATCAGCTCATTCTGCTCTGTCGCTGTACAGGACGTCAGAGGGCAAGTCCAGGCTCAGAAACGCGTCGTCCATGGGGGACACCATGGCTTCCCTGGCCTCGGCCACCATCTCTTCCTCGTGCTGCAGCTGGGGCAGGGGCCGCTCTGGCTGCCCGGGCTCGCCACCTTGCACAGCCTCCCTGACCCCCTCAGTGGCCACCCCAGCAACTTCTTTTCATTTTTATTTTTATTTTTTTAACTTTCAGAGAGACGTAGTAGATAATCTTTCTAACTATCAAGGAGATAAATTCATCAGCCTGCACACACGTTTTTCTCGTTAGATAATTTTCTTTCTTTGTTATTTACATAGCTGGAGTACTATTTATGTTTTCAGAATGAACAAGAGCATTAATCTCATATTTCCAGGAATTTTTTTTTTTTTTTGAAGGAGAATTAAGACCCAGTATTTCCGATGACTGGGAGAAAGACCTTAGTGATGAACTGTCAGAAAAATAAATAGGAAGGATTTTCCCCCCTTAGGCGAAGTCCATGAAGATGTTCATGCGATAAATAGAGGAATGAGCATGATGAGAGGGGAAGGGATGAGGGAAGGAGGCTCTTAAGAGGAACCAGAAACAGTAAATGGCTGATAGAGATAGAGAATATAGCATAGAGATAGAGATATATAGATAGAGAATAGATAGGATAGAGAATATAGATAGCGTTCATTACAAAGTCAAAGATAAAGTTTTTAAAAGGTACATGCAGTGGCTGTGGGAGGAAAATCAGCTTACATTCCTATATTCATAAAGGACTGGCAGGGAAATCAGGCCTGTAAGATGCAGCTTAAGGATGACAAGAAAAGTAAGCAATTGGCAGGTAAAAGATGAGGCAGAACTAGAGAGTTACAGAATTAGGAAGAGTTGGAAGTATCATGAAAGGCAAGGTGTAAGATCTGCTCTCTCACCATTCATCTAAATGCTGGCCACCCTTAACTTAGACTCTGAGACCCCTCTCTGGTTGGGGTCTCAACCCTGATCCTTCCCCTTCTCCATCCCTCCAACACATCCACTGTACCACATTCTAGCTGGAAGAAGAGTGTCCCTGATTGTGAGAAGCCTTCACAGGCTGAATATATAGAGTCTCCCAGCTCCTGTGTAGCTTGTGGTTTATGAGCTGCTTATTACTTCATCTGTAAAATAGAGATGATAATATCTACTTCAAAGTTACAGTGACTTACGTGAAACTTCTGACACAGTGCCTGAGATCGTGTCAACAAAAGATCTCTTGTTAGGCAAATCTTTGTGTCAGAAGTCCTCTTGATTTCTCTGAAACCATACTGTCCTAGTCTCTCTGTCGTTGGCCCTCTTCCACCTCCTGCCTATTAAACATTAGCACTTCGTAGAATTTTGTCCTTCACTTACTACTCTTCTTCAGCCTCCTTGGTTTTAGCGTTCATGAGATGACTCCCAAATCTCTTTCAGTGTCTCCAGCCCAGGCTACACTCCTGAGCCTCAGCCATTTATGTATATACAAACCAGCTGCCAGACACCTGCTTTTGGATGTCCCTCAGTTACCTTGGATTCAGAATATGCCAATCTGCACTCACCATCTTCCTCCTAAACCAACACTTCCTGTATTCTTGATCTCATTTGGTAGTAACAGCTTTCATCCAACTCACCCAAACCCAAGAAATAGCTTAGACCCCTTTCTCTCTCTCTTTGCCTCTCCCACCCTTCATATTCAATCAAACACAAAGTCTTTCCAATTTTACCTAAGTATTTACCAAATTCATCTTCTCTTCTCCCTACCTCTAGAGAATAGGAAACAGATCAAGTAACTTTATCACTTAATAAATAAAATCTAACTTCCTTAGTTTGGTGTGTAAGCCCTTTGTGGCCTGTGCCCTGCACAAGCTTCCCTGCTGTCCTCTCGTGCCATTCTACACAGTGTGCCATGTCTGTTCACGCTTTCATGCTTTTGCACACACTGTTCTCTTTGCCTGGGCCGTTCTCTCTCTTCCCTCTACTCTCTGACTCACCACCTTCTCCCAGCCTTCTGCTCATTGGAGATTTAGCCCAAGCTTCACTTCTTATGGGAATCGTTTTTAACTTCTTCAGTAGAAAGAATTGTTTCCTCCCCTGCATTCTCATCATTTTTTATATATTCTTTCTCGCCACATTTTATTATAATTGCTTGTTTATGTGTCATCTGCTAACTTCTTAGAATATAAATTCCTTGAGGGAAAAGGCCTTTTCCTTGTAAACTTGTGAGGTCTAAGCACGATAGTTAGCACATGGTATATGTTTAATAAATTGTTTTTGACTAAACAAACAGAGAACAGTAGAATTGTTTATTAAATTGTGAGGAAGCCCAGTACAGTGGAAGAGCTGAGACTTTTGTATATCTTGTCTATAATGTTGATTGTGATCTGTTACTATAGGAAAAAAGTTTATTAGTGCAATAGGGAAACATCTTGAGGAAAGACTACAGTTACTTTTTAGTTCTCTGAAATACATGAGTTGACGTGTACATTTCTAACTTAAAGAAAAAAACACTAATGTAAATATTTATTTTATAAGAGATTCAGAAAATACACTTTTTAAAGGTATACTTCACTGTTGCTGTTAATAGTGGTTTGAAGAAAAGCAATGTAAAACTTAGTTAAACTTGGGACCCTTTGAAATATTCCATTTTAACACATATAAGAACTATCAAAATTTATACTCTATCATAACTAGCAAAAGGTAGTACATTCTTAAAATAAGAAAATAATTTACCAACGTGTATTATTATAAGGAAGAATAAGTTGTAAATTATTATATATATTTTTTAAACTGAGCATAATTTTAATACCATCCTCAAAAGTATACTGAATATAAATTATGAGATATGTTGTAAGATATAAATACATTTTTACAATAGATGGGATAATCCAATCTCAGGATTCACAAAATTGTACTTAACAGCAGATCGTATTTTAGAATGGTTCCATCTTAATATTTCTAGATGAACACTGTTTAACTGACAGAATTTATTCATCTGAGGTGTGATGATTGGGCTTTCACACTCATGAGTGAGATGCGCCTCCCTCAAACCTTGTTACAAGGACAACACATTGGTTGTCTGACGTGAAGAGAGGAAAAATCAGAACTTACTCGTTTCTTCTAGTGCCCCTCTTAAGAGATTCTTTAACAAACTTTTGAACATAAATTATTTAAAATACTGTCCTAATACAGTTTTGAATCATTGCCATTTAACAGCATTTACTTTGCAGTTAGATATAACAAATATGTATTAAGCTGTTTCTCCTGTCAGTATTATCATGTGTCAGTTTTCTTTAAAAACATTTTCAGAGGGCAAATGCCTAGAATGCTGTTGTAGAACTACCTTGTTTATTTATAACCCACCTTGAGAGTGAAAGATACGTTTTTATACTGTCTCAACTCTGATTACTCAAGCTTTTTATTTAAGTCAGTATTTCAAAGAAAGACACTGGAATTTTCTTTTTCAAAAAGTTCTGCTTGCATAAAGGACCTGTACCTGTGTCTAAAGAGAAGAAAAGCACGGTCTCCTTTTGGCAACAAGCCCAGTGGAGTCTAGAAGTTTGGCCATTTTTTTCATATTGCCATATTCCTTTGAAAATGAGAAAAATTCTTTAAGACTGCCAAAGAATGAAATACTTTGATCTTTCAGCTGACATTAGAGCACTTCTCCCAGGTACAAGATATAACAAAACACATTTAATTTATTCTCCTTTTATAGAAGATCTAAATAGTTTAAAGCAAAAGAAAATCTGAAAATGTGTTATAGTCTTTTTATTAAAGAAAAGTACACCTGCTCCAAAATAGAAACAACAAAAAGTTGGTAATTCAGTAAAAGGAAGCCATTGAAAACATTTAAAATATTTATAGTTAAAACATGGAATCATCTAATATACCATTTTTGCCTTCCTTGCTCTGAACTACCTTTGGCCCTGAGTCCTTCCTTTATTTGCTTGGGAGCCATTAGGGTATGGTGCCCAGCACAGAAGGGTAAATACATTCCCAATGTCATCACCCTCTGCAGGTCTTTATTCTTCCTGTCTGAACTACCATTATAGTTTTTTCCCATTGCTGTTTCCACATGAGCGTTATTTCAGACAATCACTTTGCAGTTTTCATATTCAGCTTCATCTATCTTAAATGGGTTTCCTATTTATACCACATCCACTTAATTAAAATTTTTACCAATCATTTGAAGATTACTGTTAGAATTACTTCCTCTGTGGCACCTTTGATCATCTAAACTCTGGAAATGCTTGCACATTTTTCTAAATTCTTGTAACTATTACTATTCGTATCTCTCTATGGTATCTAGTATTTTCTGTAAACATCTGTGTTTTGGCCTCCTGATGGAAGTATACACCATCTGTGAAGAATTCCTGTCAAAACCAAACTTGAATCTTAGCACACATCTGGATTTAAGTACCATTTGTAGAAAATACAGAAGGTAGAGGAACATGTGAAATGATACCAAGGACATACAGTCATCAGAATTTTATAGACTGTTGGAAATTTTATAGGACAAATGACTTTTTCAATAATTAAATTGAAAGGTAGGGGCAAAAAAGACAAGGGAGAAAACCTATATATTAAGAGAGACATAAGAAACAGGAAGGCTGGGCGCAGTGGCTCACACCTGCAGTCCCAGCACTTTGGGAGGCCAAGGCAGGAGGATCACTTGAGCCCAGCAGTTCAACACCAGCCAGGGCAACATAGGAAGACCCTGTCTCTGCAAAAAAAAAAAAATGTATTTTAATTAGCTGGATGTGGTGGCACATGCCTGTGGTCCCAGCTACTCAGGAGGCTGAGAGGTGGGAGGATCACTTGAACCGGGAGGTTAAGGCTGCAGTGAGCCATTACTGTGCCACTACACTCTAGCCCGGGCAACAGAGTGAGACTTTGTTCAAAAAAAAGAAAATAATAAATAAATTAGACTACGTCAAAATTAAGAACATTTGTGAATCGAAGAACACTGTCAAGAGAGTGAAAAAAAGATCTACAAATGGGAGAAAATATTTTCAAATTGTATACGTATATATTATAAGGGATAATAACCAGAATATATAAAGAACTATACAAAACATTTTTAATGGGAAAAGGACTCAAATAGAAATTTCTCAGAATAAGATATAGCCATGGCTAATAAGCACATTCATTGATACTCAGCATCACTAATCATCAGGGAAATGCAAATCAAAGCCACAATGAGATAGCACGTTTCATTCATTAGGTTGACAGCTTAAAAAAAAAAAAAAAGGGCAGAAAATACAAATGTTGAGGATGTGGAAAAATTTGGTAGAAATTTGTATTTCCACAGCTGCTGTGGAAAAGGTAGGGTGAGTCCTCAAAAATTAAACAGCATTGGCCAGGCGCGGTGGCTCACGCCTGTAATCCCAGCACTTTGGGAGGCCAAGGCAGGCAGATCACGAGGTCAGGAGATCAAGATCATCCTGGCTAACACAGTGAAACCCCGTCTCTACTAAAAATACAAAAAACTAGCCGGGCAAGGTGGCGGGCGCCTGTAGTCCCAGCTACTTGGGAGGCTGAGGCAGGAGAATGGCGGGAACCTGGGAGGCGGAGCTTGCAGTGAGCCGAGATTGTGCCACTCACTCCAGCCTGGGCGACAGAGCCAGACTCTGTCTCAAAAAAAAAAAAAAAATTAAAACAGCATTACTGTATGATGCAGCAGTTCTGCTTCTGGGTATATACCCAAAAGAAATGAAAGCAGGGGCTCAGACAAATATTTGCACACCAATATTTGTAGCTGCATTATTCACAGTAGCCACGTGGCAGAAACACCCCAAGTGTCCATCAGCAGGTGAACGGATAAACAAAATGTGGTGCATACGTGCAATGGAATATCATTCAGCCTTAAAAAGGAAGGAAATTCTGACAGATGCTGCAGTATGAATGAACCTTTAAAACATTATGCCAAGTGAAATAAGTCACAAAAGGACAGATATCGTGTAATTCATCTTATATGAGGTACCTAGATAGAATAGGCAACTTCACAGAGACAGAAAGTGGAATCGAGTTTACAGGGGCTAGAGGCAGGAGTGGGTGGTGGGATTCAGGAGTTAAGGTTTAATGTGTACAGTTCTTCTGTTTAGCATGATGAAAAATTTCTGTCGATGGTTGTACAACAGTGTGAATGTACTTAATGCTACCAAATTTAACAGTGGTTTAAGTGGTGAATTGTATGTTATGTTTATTTTACCACAATATTTAAAAACAGGTGATTTAAGAGACCTACTTACCAAGTGCAATGTAAGGACTTTTCTTTGGATCCTCATCTGAATATACCTGAAAACTTGTCTAAAACAGGAAAATTGATAATGCTGATTTGAATGTGAAAGTGTTAAGGAATTATTGATACTTTTTTAGGTAACTATTTGGCAGGGAGGTTTTTTTAGATACACAGGCTGAATTTTTTACTGTGAAATGATACGTATATGTGGGTTTTGTTTCACAATAATCCAGTGGGAGGTAGGGAGTGAAAAGGAATATAGATAAAGCAAGACCTGCCATGAGTTGATAATTATTGGCGCAGAGTTTCGTTGTGTTATTTAGTATAATTATATATAATTCATATTATTCTCTCTGTTGTTGCATATGATTCAAGTTTTCCATGATTAAAAAAGTGTTTTTAATTGTTAATTGTGCATTTTGCTATTATACCAATCTTTTGATCCGGAGGGAACAATTGTTGTTTAGCTTATCAAGAAGCCATTATACCAATCTTTTGATCCGGAGGGAACAATTGTTGTTTAGCTTATCAAGAAGCCATGGTTTTTGAGATATCGTTTCTGTATTTAATGTAATTTTTTTCATTGTAAGCAACCTAAAACCTGACACAATATACTTGAGCAAGCAAGAAAGTTTAGTGACTAGACACAGTTAGCTTCAAACCCAGCTTCATCCAGGGCTCAAACATCACCATATTCATTTTCCGATCTGGCAATTAAAGACTGGCTACATTCTTGTGTTGTAAATACTGGCCGCTGGCAGTTCCAGGCACTCTCTCCATTGCCTCACATTCCTGAGAATAGCATTCTCACATCGCCAAAGCCCAGCACAAAATAAAAATGTGAAAGTCAGTTATCCAGCATTTGCATCAGAAATCCTGCTGTACTACTCTGAGTGGCCCAACTTAGATGTGAGCCCATCCCTGAACCAGTCCCTGGAACCAGACAGCGCAACCTGCTTATTAGCTTGGGCCTGAGCTACTTGCCCATCCCTGCGTCAGTTCCACAGAAATGCAGTGATTGGCTTTAGCCAATTAGCATTTACTTGCAGAGGCAAAGTTAGGGTCGTCCTACCCAAACTGCATATTTGAGACTGTCTAAGAATGATTTTCCAAAGGAAACATAAAGTAACTGCTACAAAGAACTAATTACTACATTTTAAATAATGTAATTTGACTCTCAGTATATCCAAGTCTCTGTTATTCTACTGAATTTATAAATTTGCTTCACTTGAGGTGCTGTGAATAGTAAAAATTTAATTAGAAGTTACGTAAAGTGCCATGTAAATAAAACTTGTCGTGGATGCCTGTTATGTGCAAGCCAGCTTCCATTCCTTTTCTGTATTAGTCAATGTTCTCCACAGAAACAGAACCAATAGGAGATACAGATAGATTTGCTGTGAAGAATTAGCTCATACAATTATGGAGGTACAGAAGTCCCGTGATCTGCCATCTGCAAGCTGTAGACCCAGAAAAGCTGGTGGTGTAATTCAGTCCTCATTTGCAGGCCTGAGAACCAGGGGAGCTAGTGGTGTCAACCCCAGTCTGAGGGTAGAAGATAAAATGTCCCAGCTCAAGAAGTGAGGCAGGAAAAAGGGTGAATTTCTCCTTCCTCCGCTTTTTGTTCAGCAGAGTGGATAATGCTCACCCTCACTGGGGAGGACAGCCTGCTTTACCAATTTCAGTGCTCATCTCACAGACACACCCAGAAACCATGTTTAATCTGGCTGCTCAAGATGTTCAGTCTGACACAGTCAAACTGACACTTAACACCAACCGTCACAACCTCCTTACTAGTAACAGTACCTGATGAACCATAGTTTCTTTTTTTAAGTATTAGGACTCTACTTCAACTATTATAAAAAATTTCCACTGCATCAAAGAGAGGTAATTTCAAGTAAAATTATTTTTTTATTCGGTGAAATTTCAATGTTAATGTCTCTGTATATTCTAAAGCTTATTTTCTGGTATGTTTTTATTTTATCTCTTTCAGGGCTAATTTCATATACTGAGTATCTTTTCTTGCTTACGATCCTCACTAGTAAGTATCCCACAGTTTTCCTCAGAGAGCATGTGGAATTCTGTGTTCTTACCAAACAGGATTTTAAAAGTTTGGTATTTATGTCTTTATCATTAAAAACATTATTGATACCTTAGTTTCTATATCTACAAAATGATAATGTTGGATTAGGTTATCCCTGTGGTTCTCTTCTACCTCCTGCACTGTAGCAGCCCATCGCTTTGTCTCTTTAGTAGGAAGTTTGTTGAACAAGAGAATCATAGTGGTAGTCTTGGCTTTAAAAATGCTTATCTGACATTACACAAAATACCTAACCAGTACTCTTCAAAATGTGAAGGTCGTGGAAAACAAGGAGAGACTGAGACACTGATACAGATTAGAGAAGACTCAGGAGACATAATACAACATGGTATCTTATCTTTAATCCTGGAATAGGAAAACAGCATTAGTGAAAAAACATGAAACCCAGATAAAGTCGCTAGTGTAGTTCATAGTGCTGTGCCATGTTAATTTATTAGTCTTTATAAATGTACTGTGGTTATGTAAGATGTTAACATTGGAGGAAGACCAGGTGTGGTGGCTCACCCCAGCACTTTAGCTTGAGCCCAGGAGTTTGAGACCAGCTTGGGCAACATGGTAAAACCCCATCTCTACAAAAAAATTTAAAAATTTGCGAGGTGTGATGGTGCACACCTGTAGTCCCAACTACTTGTTGGGGCTGAGGTGGGAAGATTGCTTGAGCCCAGGAGGTTGAGGCTGCAGTGAGCTGTGATCACACTACTGCACTCCAGCCTGGTGACAGAGTGAGACCCTGTCTCAAAAAAAAAAGAAGAAAAGAAAAATTAGAGGAAGCTGAGGAAAGAGTATATGGGGACTCTCTGGACTCTCTGTACTATTTTACAAAATTTCTGTAAGTCTAAAATGATTGCAAAATACATTTTTTTTTTTTAGGTACTCTGAGAAAGGGAAATAAAAAGTAATCATTAATTTGAAAATAACCAAGGTCCTGTAAGAATATCGAAAAGCCCCTACTAGAGCTAAAGAAATAAATTAAGCCTACAAATAAATTTTGCATTGAAAGGCAGAACGCTTACTGGCAGAGCAGCAGCGCCTGTGGAAAGGGTGTTGGAGAAGGCAGGGAACAAAGCCATGACACCAAATATCAGCCTTTGGAATTGGTATAAGAAATCATTATTTTTCTGAGTAGGCACTTACTTATACAGTTTCTGCTAGTTTATGTCAAATTTGAAGATCTCTCCAACTTGCTTTTCATCAACATTTAAATATTCATTTTTCACTTCACTGCAGAACCCCATTCTGGATTTCATGTTGCTTTTAAAATGCTGGATACAGATGGTAATGAGATGATTGAAAAAAGGGAATTTTTTAAGGTAAGTAGATGCTAATTATTTTAGGTTTATCATAAAATACCTGGATGTTTGTGTGATGATTTTACATTTCCATTAAAATCAAAATTGTATTCATTGTTTGCATATGAACTATCAGGAAATTATTTGGACATTCAGAAATACTAAATTTTCTGTAATACAGCCATGAAGACACCAATAAGTGAACTGTATAAGATTCCAAAAAGAGAAATAAGCTGAAGCATCTGTTTTTTAGGGTTATATTTTTATGATTTCAGCAAATAATATGATAAAAGTTTCATAGGATATATATTTTTTAAAGAATATATGTTGAAGATATGCTAAAATACTAAAAATTATTAAAGAAATACAAAAATAATAGACATAATAAAAACTTAAGCCTTCATAAAGAATTGGAAAAAAGTGAAAATGCCGCAATAGTTATAAATTGGTACAAATTTTCCAGGAATTTGCTCTTAAGGCTAATATTTGAAGAGCTGAAAACGTGTTTAAATGGTATTTTCTAAGATGTAACTCTAGAACACCCAACAAGTAAATTTTACTCTGTTCCCAAAAATTTGGTGGTAATACAAAAAAATAAAAATAAAAAATACCTCAATGCACATCAACAGTTTGGTATGTGCCAGTTAGGGTTAAGTGTCTTTAATCTATTGCTGTGCTTTATGGAGAAAAGAAAACATAGATAAATATATAGCATAGTGCTTAGCACATACTAGCTATCATTGAGGAATTAATGAGTGCTTATGTAAATAACAAATTAGGCGTGTACATAAACGGCTTACGACATTTTTTTAAAAGCCTTTGTGATATGAAGCAAATGAACCTCTTACATTGCTGGTGGGAATAAAATGATACACAAATGTTAGAAAACAAAACCTGGCAGCTTCTTTTAAAGTAAAATATATCCTTGGCATATGACCTAGCAATTCCACTCTTATTTAGTCAAGGAAAACGTATTCACCCAAGACTGTATTCATGATAGCCAAAACTAGAAACAACCAAAATGTTCATCAAGTGAGTGGATAAACGAATAGGATCCATACAATAGAATACTTAACAGTAAAAAGGAACAAACCACTGATAAATGCAGCAACATGGACGAGTACATACTGTATGATTACATCTATGTGAAGTTTCAGAAAAGAGGACTTGCCTAATAAAAGCAGATCACTGGTTGCCTGAGGCCAGGAGGGAGTGAGGAATTGACTGCAAAGAAAAACGAGAGAACTTTTGGAGTACTGGAAATATCTTAAATCTTCTTTGGAGTGGTGGTTACGTTGGTATATAAATTTGTCAAAACTCATCCGGCTGCATGATCCTGAAAACAAAAAATGCATTTTAAAGGGGTACAGTTGCCGGGCGCGGTGGCTCACGTCTATAATCCCAGCACTTTGGGAGGCCGAGGTGGGTGGATCACGAGGTCAGGAGATCGAGACCATCCTGGCTAACATGGTGAAACCCCGTCTCTAATAAAAATACAAAAATGTAGCCGGGCGTTGTGGCGAGCGCCAGTAGTCCCAGCTACTTGGGAGGCTGAGGCAGGAGAATGGCATGAACCCGGGATGCAGAGCTTGCAGTGAACCGAGATCCTGCCACTGCACTCCAGCCTGGGCAACAGAGTGAGACTCGTCTCAAAATAAAGGGGGGGGGTACATTTTACTGTATGCAAATTGATTCAAAATCCATCTTGTTCTAGAGCCTGTGCTCTTTCCTCAGTGTCAGCCCTCCTCATTTGAAGAATTCTTAGGAGGCCTGAGTTGAGAAAGATCCTGACTCTGAACTTGGAAATGTTGGGCTTGAGCAATTGAATGGACATTCCTACAGATGGACAAGTATAGCAAGCAACTGGAGATCAGTAATGTGGCCAGGATTGGGGAACATCCTCATAGGGGGGATAATTAAGTCCTGAAAGTATAAGACCCCAAAGGGGAAGAATATAGAGTGAAAGGGTTAAGACCAGAGACCTGGGGGAGCAGTGTTTCCTTTACGAGCTCAAACTGAGGTTGAGAAGCCAAAGAATGCACCAGAGAAGGAGCAGAACAGTGAGCAGAATACCAGAGAGCCCAGAGAGTGCAGGATAATGGAGTCTGAGGAAGACAAGAGCAACTGGAGAGGGAGTGTTCAAAGACACCGAACTCGGGGCCAGGCATGGTAGCTCACGCCTGTAATCTCAGCACTTGGGGAGGCTGAGGCGGGCGGATCACCTGAGGGCGGCAGTTTAAGACCAGACTGACCAACATGGAGAAACCCCGTCTCTACTAAAAAGACAAAAAATTAGCCGGGCGTGGTGGTACATGCCTATAATCCCAGCTACTCAGGAGGCTGAGACAGGAGAATCGCTTGAACCCAGGAAGCGGAGGTTGCGGTAAGCCAAGATCACACCATCACTCTGCAGCCTGGGCAACAGGAGCGAAACTGTCTCAAAAATAACAATAAAAATAGTAAAAAAAATAAAGACACCGAACTCTTAACAAGAAAAAGTGGGCAGCTAGTTGGGGACTGAGTAGAGAGCCCCTGAAATTGTATAAGTCAGTAGGAACCATTACAGAGCAGTTTCAAAAGAGTCGTGGGGACTGATACCACAGAGCAAAAGGCTGAAGAGGAGTGAATAGAACTTCAAAAACTGGTAGCGGTAGATAAAAATATTCATTTGAGATATTTAAGGACTTAATCAAATACCTCAAATAAATATTTGAAGGAAACATGTTTGCACAAGTAGGACCTGAAATACCAGTGCCATAAGTCACAAGGGACCATCCAGTTACTTCTCTCTACCTTGAGGACAAGAATTGGATAGATTTAAAACTATTGTTATTCATAGGGGGGTAATTTGTATGAAAAGGCCATGTACCTAAATCAGTGAAATTCTATTAGGTTAGCTAAGCTGTGAGGATTTGCACTTACCATAATCCTGTCAGACCTGGGAGGATTTTATTTCTGTTTTTATTCCTGGGAGTCACAAGGCACACAGAGCCAAATCTTGGGAGTACTGGACCCACTGTACACACATCTGAGAATGGGAAAGCTGGAGGCGATTTTATAAAGTGGGCGTAGCGGAGCCCCTGATAATAATAGTGGGCGTCATACTCATCAGCACCAAAGTTTTGATACACTGTGGTAATGTTTAGTGATGTGTGGCCAGATCACAAAGTCTGCAGACAAAGGAGATCCTGAGCATGAAACTGAACATGAAAAAAGGCAAGAGAAGGCATATTGTTGTTGTTTTCACGGGGCTACGTTGATGTACCTTTTACTGTACAGTCCTTATTGTACCTACAGCCTCTACACCTGAAATTGTTATGCATACCTACTTTAAAATTTTTTCCGATACATTTCTTCACACAATAGCTTAACATGCTGAATTTATGGAACAATTTCTGAATACCACAGATATCTCCATAAATGTTGGAAAATTGTTTTATGATCACCTCATGAATTAAGAAAATATCAAAAAGAATATGTAAAGATACATCATTGATTTTGTTTTTAAGTATATGAAGGTCACCATTGTAAACATGAAAGAAGATTCTCTGTGCTCATCGTAGAAATGAGCCACTAAACTTGATTACCCATAGAGCTGATACAGCATGTCATTAAAAAAAAAAAAAAGCATTGAAGAGGAAAAACTACATTTACATTAATTATTTGAATAGTTATTTCACTTCCATGGTCTTTGTATTAGTAAACCTAAGTATGTAGCGTGTGTGTGTGTGTGTGTGTGTAGATGGAGCCTTGCTCTGTCACCCAGGCTGGAGTGGTGCAGTGGCACAATCTCAGCTCACTGCAACCTCCGCCTTCCGGATTCAAGCGATTCTCCTACCTCAGCCTCCCGAGTAGCTGGGATTACAAGCATGTGCCACTGTGCCCGGCTAATTTTTTGTATTTTTAGTAGAGAGAGGGTTTCACCATGTTGGCCAGGCTGGTCTCGAACTCCTGACCTCAGGTGACCATCCATGTCGGCCTCCCAAAGTGCTGGGATTGCAGGCTTGAGCCACTGTGCCTGGCTGTATGTAGCATCTTATATTTGAAATTTTCTTCAAAGAACCAAATAGTTGTTTTCACATCAAAAAAGCGTATTTAAAAAGCAGGGATTTATCCTAGCTTATCTAAATGTTTTCCTAGTAGACTTTATTTATTGCTTTCCCCACCATATATGTACTAGAAAAGTAATGAGAATCACTTTAATACCTAAAATATAAATGTAACAAAGTGATTTGAGTAGCAAATGTAGAAGTAATAATGAAGTATGAATGAAAAGCCTTGTGAAGATGTCCTAAAATACAGATTGCCTCACTTTGTTACTTTTGTGTTTTGTGAATATTCATGTTTTATTAACATTCAGATCTGAAAACTGTGTTAGTAAGTGTATTGCTTACTTCTTTATCCCAAGAACTCATAAAATAGCAACTGTCTGTGTGAGCTGTTCTCTGTCAGCTAATAATAAAAAATATCAACCGTGATCAAAGCCAGTAATGGTTAATCCATTTAATCTTTACCTTGATCAATGGTACATGTGCTTATGTGGGATACATGCCAGGGTTTTAGTGCAATCTCTCTAAACAGTAGATTAATGACAGGTCTGTTTCCTGGTATCGGTTGCTCTTAGGTGGTCCTTTTATTTCACGTTGCTTTCATATTGGTGGGAAGGACTGCACACTTAATATAGTAGCATTATAGTTTTGTCATACTAAATACACCCGCTAGAGTTATTTTTAAATAAATGTAGATACCTTTTACATGGGTTATCAGGGAAATGCAAGTTAAAACCACAACGACATACTACTACGCTTAAGAGAATGACCAAAATTAAAAAGACTGGTCACATCAAATGTTGGTAAGGATGTGAAGGAACCAGAATTCACTTTGGAAAATAGTTTGGCACTTTCTTATACAGTTAAACAGATCTGTTATCCAAAAAAAAGTTAAAACTCACATCCACAAAATTGAGTTGTAAAAGATGTTTGTGGCATTTTGATTCACAGTAGTCAAAAACTGGAGCCATGGAAACATCTATCAACAGGTGAATGAATAAATAGTGCTGTATTAATAAAATGTAATAAAACACAACAATAAATGGCAACAGACTACTGACAGGCAGACAACATGGGTGAATCTCAAGACCATTATGCTGAGTGAAAGAAGGCGGATACAAAAGAATACATACTATTTAATTTGATTTATTTCAGTTTCTAAACTAGGAGAAACTAATTTAGGTGGGGAAAACAGAACTGTCTCTGTGGGAACAAGAATAAAAGAGAAACCAGGATTGACTGGGAAGAGACACAAAGAAACTTCGTCAAAATTGTATGGCTGATATTTGTACATTTTAATATATGTAATTTTTCCTGAAGAGCTGTAAATAATAATTGCGAGGGGGACAGGGAGCAGGCAGAGGCACAGATGAGCCAGGAATGGCAGAATACTGATAATTATTGAAGATAAATAATGTTTATATGGTGACTTATTGCAGAATTATGTTCATTTGACTTATGTTTGAAATTTTCTGTAATAAAAATTTTTAAGAGGTTCTAGGGGAATAAGCCCAGGGAGAAATGTTTGGATATTGAACTTGGCATTATACCATTTGATTGTCAACTTTTAAAATAAAAGGCAAAATAGATATAAAGATTTTTAACTTTTTTCCCTAAAATAAATAAGTAGGGGAAAGGGGGGCATTGAAAACTGGCTGAGAGATTTAGAGAACTAGAAATAAACCACTTGCCTAAAACAAACATAATAGAAATAGCTAAATTTGCCGGGCGCAGTGGTTCACACCTGTAATCCCAGCACTTTGGGAGGCCGAGACGGGCGGATCACGAGGTCAGGAGATCAAGACTATCCTGGCTAACACGGTGAAACCCCGTCTCTAATAAAAAATACAAAAAACTAGCCGGGCGAGGTGGCGGGCGCCTGTAGTCCCAGCTACTCAGGAGGCTGAGGCAGGAGAATGGCGTAAACCCGGGAGGCGGAGCTTGCAGTGAGCTGAGATCCGGCCACTGCACTCCAGCCTAGGCGACAGAGCGAGACTCCATCTCAAAAAAAAAAAAAAAAAAAAAGAAATAGCTAAATTCGAAATAATTAATATGGAATTAATTGCAGCAGTTTTCAAACTGTTAAATAGCCTAGAAAAAAATGGATAGAGATTTGTCTCCTAATTGATTTGAATTCATAGTTTGGGATTTTGTCTATATCTGATTCTTTTAAAATGCTTTCTTTTTTAAATTTGCTTTCCATATGAGGATTGATACAAATGATTCTGAAAGGCAGGTAGGTTTTTTAATGTACTCAATTTCAAAGTACTATTTACAACATCCTAATTAGTAGAAATGTAAGTCTTTAAATTATTTTAATGCTTTTTAATGCATAAAGGGAAAAGGAAGACTATGTGTATGAAATAAATAGCTTTTTAAAAACTATAGGCTTGGCACAGTGGCTCACACCTGTAATCCCAGCACTTTGGGAGGCTGAGGCGGGTGGATCACGAGGTCAGGAGATGGAAACCATCCTGGCTAACACGGTGAAACACCATCTCTACTAAAAATACAAAAAATTAGCTGGTCGTGGTGGCAGGTGCCTGTAGTCCCAGCTACTCAGGAGGCTGAGGCAGGAGAATGGCGTGAACCCGGGAGACGGAGCTTGCAGTGAGCAGAGATCATGCCACTGCACTCCAGCCTGGGTGACAGAGCGAGACTCTGTCTCAAAAGAAAAAAAAAAACCTATTTGCTTGAAAATGTTGCCATAAACTAGTGATACAACTGATTATGAATAAAAATTCTCTTGAAAGGACAGCATAATCTTGAAGTTCTTATAGAGTGCTGCCTAAGAATATGTATCTATTAAATAAGCTAGCTTTCTTAGTAGAAAATTGTAGTAATAATACTGTTAGTACTTTTGTTATATCTCTTTTGTCCTTTGATTCTTACATTGTCTAAGAGAAAAAGATACTAGGAGTTATGATTAGAAAGAATTTAAGTCAATATTTAGCAAACAACTAGTATGTATTTTATAACAACAACAAGTTGGCATCTGTTTTTTAGGTTGTTTTGAAAAATCTGGTAGGCACACATGTAAACTCATGTTTGCAATCTTTATAGCTGCAGAAGATCATAAGTAAACAAGATGACATGTTGACAGTGAATACTAATGAAACTGGATGTCAGGTATGTACAGATGATTTCCAAACAATTGATATTTATAATAGCTACTCTATTCTGTTTGTTCAGATAGTCACAATAGTTACCAATAGATTTGGTATCAGCAATTTAATTTTTTTAATAGTCATGCACCACATAACTTTACAGTCAACAGCCGACTGCATGTACGTGGTGGTCTGAACAATAGGCTACGCTGTATAGCAGAGGTGTGTAGTGGGGTATGCCATCAAGATTTGTGTAAGTACACTCTGATGTTCGCACAGTGACAATCACTTAACAATGCATTTCTCAGCAATACATGACTGTATTTTAAATATATGTGCTATATTTACATGTTCCTGAACTCAGGTGGTGCACAGGAGTGTGTAGGTAGAACAGAATTTCCCTCCCAGTCACACAGTTCTCCTTCCTGGGCAATTAGTGCTTTCAGTTTCTTGTGTATTCTTCAGAGAGATTTTTATGCATATATAAGTATACATGTAAATAAATAGATACATCCATATTATTTTTTGTTTTAATATAAGCAGTAACATACTATACATTGTTCCACACTCTTCTTTTTTAAGTTAATATATGTAAAAATGTCTTTTTTTTTTTTTTTTGAGATACAGAGTCTCACTCAGTCTCCCAGGCTAGAGTGCAGTGGCGCGATCTTGGCTCACTGCAACCTCCACCTTCCCAGTTCAAGCGATTCTCCTGCCTCTGCCTCCCAAGAAGCTGGGATTACAGGCGCACGCCACCCACACCCGGCTGATTTTTTGTATTTAGTAGAGACAGGGTTTCACCATGTTGGTCAGGCTGGTCTCACTCCTGACCTCACGTGATCCGCCCACCTCGGCCTCTGAGATTGCTGGGATTACAGGTGTGAGCTACTGTGCCCCGCCCGTACTTTTTTAAAAAGCACTCATTAAAACAGATAAGGCAGGGAGGTGGGCATTGAACTTGGTAAAGAGCATCTACAGAAAACCTACAGCTAACATACTTATTGATGAAAGACCAAATTATTTTCTGCTAACATCAGGAGCAAGGCAAGGATGTTTGTTCTTGCTAATCCTGTTCAATACAGTGTTGAAAGTTCTAGCCACTTCAATAAGGCAAGACAAGGAAATAAAAGTCCTACTGACTGGAAAGTTAGAAATGAAACAGTCTCTTTTCATAGATGGCATTGTGTCTGTAGAAACTCCCAAGGAATCTGCAAAAAGAAATCACAAAACAAAACTTCTAGAGCTAATAATTGATTTTAGGAAGGTCATCAGGTACAAGAAAAATGTACAAAAATCAGTCACATGTGTATATACTATCAGTGAACACCGGGGACACTAAAATTTTAAATATAATACCATTTACAATTTTCAAAAAGTAATGAAATCTCTTCAGCAAATGTTGCTGGTACAACTGGATATCTATGTGTAAAAGAATAAAGTTGGATTCCTATCTCACACCATATATAAAAATTAATTGAAATGGATGTAAGAGCTAAACTTACAGAACTCTTAGAAGACATAAGAGCAAAGCTTCATGGCACTGGATTTGGCAACAGTTTCTTAGATAATGATTTCTACAATCACAAGCAACAGAAGAAAAAGTAGATATATTGGATGTCATCAAAATTAAAAATTTGTCACTTTGGGAGGCTGAGGGGCAGATCACGAGGTCAGGAGATCGAGACCATCCTGGCTAACACGGTGAAACCCTGTCTCTACTAAAAATACAAAAAATTAGTTGGGCCTGGTGGCGGGCACCTGTAGTCCCAACTACTCAGGAGACTGAGGCAGGAGAATGGCATGAACCCAGGAGGCGGAGCTCGCAGGGAGCCTAGATCAAGCCACTGCACTCCAGCCTGGGTGACAGAGCGAGACTCTGTCTCAAAAAGAAAAAAAAGAAAAAATTAAAAATTTGTGTTCATCAGAGGATACAATCAAGAATGTGAAAAGATAACATAATGGAAGAAGATGCTTGCAAATCACATATCTAATAAGGGTCTACTATCAGTATATATAAAGAACTCTTCTTACAGTTCAACAACAAAGTGATTAACAACCCAATTAAAAACGAGACAAAGGACTTCTAATATTTCTCCAAAGAAAATAGGGAAAAACAAGCACATAAAAGGATACTCAGCACCTTTAATCATTAGTGCAATGCAAATTAAAACCATAGAGAGATATACAACCTTCCAAATGACTACAAACAAACCACTGACACACTGAATGGTTGCAAGGATGCAGAGAAATTGAATCACTCATTGCTAGTGGGAATGTAAAACCACCACTCTGGAAAACGTGACTGTGCTCCTGGGATTTTACCCCAGAGAGATTAAAACCTATGTTCGTACACAGATGTTCTTAGCAGCTCAGTTTGGCAGCATCCAGCCCAAACTGGAAACAATCTAGATATCTTTTGGTGAATAAACTGTGGGACTCCATTACCATGAAATACTGCTGTGCAATAAGAAGAAACACAATTGATATGGCAAAGGATACAGCAACCTGAATGAGTCTCCAGAGAATTATGCTGAGGAAAAAAAAAAAATGCCAGTACTTAAAAGTTACAAACTATATGATTCTATTTATATAACATGTTTGAAATGACAACCTTATGGAAATGGAGAATTCATTAATAGTTGTCAGAGGGTGGGAGCTGCAGGAAAGCTGATGTGGCTATAAAAGCAACCTGAGGGATCCTTGTGGTGAAGGAATGTTCTGTATGTTGACTGTGAAGTTGTGATATTTTACCATAGTTGTGTAAGATGCTTCCATTGGAGGATCCTGAGTAAAGGCAGAGGATCTTTTTGTATTGTTTCTTACTTAGCATTGCATGTGTGAAATCTGTGGTTATCTCAACATAAAAAGGTAGTTTCTTTAAAGGTCTCGTGAGGAATACTCATTTGTTCCTTGGGTTATCAGTTCTTCTAGACTGGGTTTTTGTGCCTTTTGCCTGATTTGTTCTTTTGCTATTTCTTGCTACAGTGTCTTTGTATAGTTGTCATGCCTTATATTTTCCTCATGCTCATGCTCTGTCCAGAGCCTCTCTGCTCTGGTAGGGCACGAATGAGAGTCTCCTTAATACTCTTCCTACCCTAGCTAGAACTAATTTATCTTTTCCCCTGAGCTGCAGGGGATGCATTTTGCTCCACCATTTTGTATACTAAAGGAGAGGAGGGAGTTCCCTGGTCTAAATGTAACCCTTACCAGAGCACCTAGACTCCACTGTCTCTCTGTGATTCTATTAAAATGTCCCAGACCACAGCCAACTCCACCCTCCAAGGTCTATCCCATTCTGATTATTCCCTCAGTTTAACATAGTGCCCTGAAAGATACAAGCCCTTGAAGCCCTTCTTCACTCTGCTCAAGTCCCACCAAGTCAAGTTCCAGGGAGGACCTTCTACTGAAGAGTTTGCCCTGACTTGTCTCAGGGTTGTCTTCTCACCCTGTTCATCTGCTTATCACAGAATTGAAGGTTTTGATGAATTCCTCCTAAGGCAGTAATCTGACATCCCCCTTCTACTTCTGAGAAGCAGGGCTGGGGGTGGTGGTGGGATCAGGAGACACACTAGACTGTCCCACACCTGAGTCTGGCGTTTCTCTGACTGCTCTTTTTCAAAATTTGTGGCTTAAGCTTGTACCCGCTTTTATTATTTGGTTGCCAATGGTTTTTTTGTTTGTTTTTTAGCAGTTTTATTATTTTATTAAAGAATTAAGAATGTGGCCGGGCGCGGTGGCTCAAGCCTGTAATCCCAGCACTTTGGGAGGCCAAGACGGGAGGATCACGAGGTCAGGAAATCGAGACCATCCTGGCGAACACGGTGAAACCCCGTCTCTACTAAAAATACAAAAAAAAAAAAACTAGCCAGGTGAGGTGGCGGCGCCTGTGGTCCCAGCTACTCGGGAGGCTGAGGCAGGAGAATGGCGTGAACCCGGGAGGCGGAGCTTGCAGTGAGCTGAGATCCGGCCACTGCACTCCAGCCTCGGCGACAGAGCGAGACTCCGTCTCAAAAACAAAAAGAATTAAGAATGTGTGAATCTGCCTCACTACGTTTAATAGAATTCTCACCTGTTAATTTTATAATTAGGAAAAGCGTTTTGTTTCTTGTATTTTGTATTCTTCAGAGATTTTTATGCATACATAAGTATACATGTAAATAAGTAAATAGATACATCTATGTTGTTTTTTCTATGCTTATATGTTTTAATATAAGCAGTAACATGCTATACATTGTTCCACACTCTTTTTTAAGTTGATATATGTAAAAATGTCTTTTTTTTTTTTTTTTTTTTTTTTGAGACAGAGCCTCACTCAGTCTCCCAGGCCAGAGTGCAGTGGCGCTCTGAAGAATACAAAAAAAAGCAAAGTGTTTTGCAAGTATTTCCAACATTCAACAAAAGCTCAAAGACTTTCTTGCTTTAACTCTCTCAGTCCTGCTTCATTAGTAAAGGCCTAGAGATCATATTTTGAATTAACATTTATTTCACTATTGTAAACTTACTTTTTGGCCTGATCTAAGATCTTGTCTCATACTGAAGTCCACCTTGAGTATTTTAACCCTGACTGTTTCTTGCCTATTTAGCAACGATGGTTATGGAGTGTTATGCAAAATAACAGAAGGAATGGCTCTATCCCTCTTTTACAACTTTTGTTGTTGGTGTTGGTGGTGTTGTAAGAAGAATCCTTTCTGGGTATTATTCTAAGAGTTCTAAGATCTTACTCTACAGATTCTATTTCTCTTATTTATAATTATTTTAAATTATTGTAATTTTTTAATAGGAAGCAACAGTGAAAGAACCTGAAATTAACACAACTCTTCAGATGCGTTTCTTTGGAAAAAGAGGACAAAGAAAACTTCATTATAAAGAATTTCGAAGGTAAATGCAAATATTTACATTCATTTAGGGAAATTTTATGGGTAAGAAATAAAGAGAAACAGAATATATTCATTTCCCAGAACTGCAGATCACAAAACTAAAATACCGTTTGTGGATTTTGTGGATCTGTATAGTATTTATCTCTGAGAACTAAACCTATGGAATAGAAACTAAAATTAGTATACACAAAATATTCTAACTTATTATAGAAAGTAATATCTGTTTCATAGAATACAGTAATTCTTTTTAGTAACTTATTGTCTTCAACAAAGAACTATGGCCCTAGCAATCAGTTGTTCTTTAGGGAAAACAAACCAACCCAACTTAAAACAACAACCATTTGTCATTTTCATGAGTCTTTGAGTTGGTTGGGCAGTTCTCTCGATTGGAACAGGATTGGCTGATCTTGACTGTACTCTTGCATTTGCAGTCTGCTGATGGGTTTGCTGGCTGCTGGCTTTTCTAAGATGGTCTCAACTGGGACACCTCAGCTCTGCTTCATGTAGTCTCTCATTCTCTAGCACAAGGGTTGGCAAACATTTTCTGCAAAGGCCTAGAGAGTAAATATGGTCTCTGTCTCAGCTAAGCAACTCCATGGTTGCAGTGTGAGAGCAGACATAAACAGTACATTAACAAATAGACATGACATGTTCCAGTAAAGCTTTATACTAACATTAGTTTTAAGTACTTATTTAACTTCCCTAAGCTCATTTCTTTATCTAAAAAGTGGACATAACAATGCTTACCTTATATGATTATTGTAAACATTAAAATACAGTGTCCTGTCTACCGTCTTCCCAATGATAATAATTGCATGCACAGTGAGACAGTGCGTCTCCCTGTGCTACTCCACTAACCACAGTCTTAAAACAAAAAGCAGTACAGAATAGTGGGGAAAAACACTGACTTGGGAGGCAGCAGACCTGCGTCTTATTCAGCTGAATCTAGTTTAATAAAGATTTATGGAATGTGATACATGTTATTATGTGTCAAATTACCCTTCAAACACTAGGATAGTACCTTCTGGAAACTAGTAAACATGCAGAAAAACATGTAAACACATTGTGGTCAGTGCTTTCTTTGGTAAATAGGGTATCTGGGTAGCATGGAGATCACTTAGTGTGCCCTGTGGTGAAGGTTGGGACTCAGTGATCAGGGAAGGCTTTCTGGAAGAAACACAAAGCTGAATCTTGACAAACTAGCAGCGATTAACAGGCAAAAGTGGTTTGGGCAGGGAGGCATTTGAGGGAATGATAACACCGAGGGAATGATAACACCGTAGGAGCAAAGACGTAGAGGCATGAAAGTGTGTGGTTTGTAAAGGGAATGAGAAGCAGTAGAGTTGATAAAGCAGTAAGCGGAAGGTGAGGAGAACGGAGGCTGGGAAGTATGTGCTTACCTGTGTGACGGTTTTATACACCATAAGATAGAGGCAGCTTGTTGATTAACTCAGTGATGAGAGGCCCTGAAGAAGGCTACGTGAAGGGGCCGGGCGCGGTGGCTCAAGCCTGTAATCCCAGCACTTTGGGAGGCCGAGACGGGCGGATCACGAGGTCAGGAGATCGAGACCATCCTGGCTAACACGGTGAAACCCCGTCTCTACTAAAAAGTACAAAAAACTAGCTGGGCGAGGTGGCGGCGCCTGTAGTCCCAGCTACTCGGGAGGCTGAGGCAGGAGAATGGCGGGAACCTGGGAGGCGGAGCTTGCAGTGAGCTGAGATCCGGCCACTGCACTCCAGCCTGGGCGACAGAGCCAGACTCTGTCTCAAAAAAAAAAAAAAAAAAAAAAAGAAGGCTACGTGAAGGATATTTGGTCAGATGTGCTCATCACTCTGGCAGCAGAGTAAAGGATAGGTTTTATGAGAGAGAAGACCATTCCGATATTCCAGAAAAGAAGTAAGAGCCTTGGGCCAGGTGCGGTGGCTCACGCCTGTAACCCCAGCACTTTGGAAGGCCAAGGCGGCGGATCACGAGGTCAGGAGATGAGACCATCCTGGCTAACATGGTGAAACCCCGTCTCTACTAAAAATACAAAAAAATTAGCTGGGCATAGTCGTGGTTACCTGTAGACCCAGCTACTTGGGAGGCTGAGGCAGGAGAAGATGTGAACCCAGGAGGCAGAGCTTGCAGTGAGCCGAGATAGTGCCACTGCACTCCAGCCTGGGCAACAGAGCGAGACTCTGTCTCAAAAAAAAAAAAAGAAAGAAAAGAAAAGAAAGAAGAGCCTTGAACTAGTGTAGTGGCAATAAGGATTTTGAAGTGGAAAAGATTTCCAGACACAGGAGATAAAATTGTAGGGCTCGGTGATTGATTAGATTTAAGGAATGAAGAAGAATACATGAAAATCCAAGTGCCTCCTGCACTTCAGCCTGGGTGACACAGTGAGACTCTGTCAAAAAAAAAAAAAAAGAGAGAAAGAAAGAGAAAAGAACATTAAATCTGGCCGGGCGCGGTGGCTCGTGCCTGTATCCCAGCACTTTGGGAGGCCGAGGCCGGCGGATCACGAGGTCAGGAGTTCAAGGCCAGCCTGGCCAGCATGGTGAAACCCCATCTCTACTAAAAATACAAAAATTAGCCGGGTGTGGTGGCAGACACCTGTAATCCCAACTACTTGGGAGGCTGAGTTAGGAGAAGTGCTTGAACCCAGGCAGCAGAGGTTGCAGTGAGCCGAGATTGTACCACTGCACTCCAGCCTGGGCAACAGAGTGAGACTCTGTCTCAAAAAAAAAACAAAAAACTGAAATCTAAGTTTCTGAATTATATCCTAATCCCACTAATCCCAGTTTACCTGATAGCTACACTGAGTCATTTAAGCTCTCTAGAACAATTTTTTTCAACAAAATTTTAAACCGTACCTCTTCTTGTATATGTAAAATACCCCTCTCTCAATGTTTTTTAAAGTTCCAAAAATATCATAATTTAAAACAAGGAAAGCTATTATCATAATACTGATATTGTCATATTACTGATAATTTTTCAAACTATATTCACAGAGATACTAATATACCACTCCTCTTTACTTTACGATTCCCTAACTAGTTAACTTTTAAGGTTGCTTCTCACCTTACTTTTCTTCAGTGGGAATGATTTTATTTAGAATTCTTACTTTAAATTTTTTTAAATGAGTTCTATAAATTATGGGCCCTGTGAAATTTGTCATACCATCACGCAATTTTTTAAATCCAATTAAATTAACAAAAACTTTAAACATGAAAATTTTCAGGAGCTTTCTTAGGTATTGCAAAGTGTCCCTAAAGTTAAAATTGTAATTATACTAGGCTGGAATTTATGGCAATCATAAGATATCTTTTACATTTTGCTAAGTCATAAAATAACAGAAAATGGCTTCTAATAATATTTCCAAAAGCTTGCACCAACGTACTAGCCAAATTAATCATTGATATTCCACATTTTTTCATATGTATTATTTCAAGCTTATACTTTTGTGTTTCTGGGAGTATAATATTATAACATGTTTAACTGACGAAGTAAGGAGGCAAAGGCTGAAAATACAAGAGTGACAGGGAATTGCTAGAGGAGCAAGGTCCCTGAAGGGAAGGAAGTACAGGAATATAGGTGGGATTCAGAGTGCAGCATGGACAGGAAAAGGGACTCCCCGTCCGTTGTGACAGGAAGGAGAGGGTGGGGAAAAGGATGCATGTGGATGCTGTTACAATTTTTAGTGACAATAAGAAAATGAATGAATTTATTAAACAATGATTTCTAGTTTCTGTAGGAAGCAGGGGCAAAGTCGTATGCTGAGGATAAACAGAAAAGAGTGTGAAAGTGAAATAGCCCCTATGTAAAATCGAGAAGACACATTTCCAGGCTAGCAGAAGAGTGTCTGTAAGGGTCAAGGACCCAGTTGAAAATGTGCACCGTGAATTTGTGCAAATACCACTACATACAGTTAGTTATAGTATGGTTTTCTTCAAGCCATACTTGAAGAAGGCTTTTTGCAGCCCATTAGAGCTGAGGTTGTGGGTGAGAAAGTGGAAAATGATTAAGAGCGGAGTCTGGAGCTGGGCATGGCAGCTCACACCTGTAATCCCAGCACTTTGGGAGGCCAAGGCAGGCAGATTGCTTGAGCCCAGGACTTCGACAGCAGCCTGGGCAACATGGCGAAACCTCATCTTTACAAAAGAGATGGGTGTGGTGGTGTGCACCCGTAGGCCAAGTTACTTAGGAGGCTGAGGTGGGGAGGATCACCAGAGTCCAGGGAGGTCAAGGCTGCAGTGAGTCGTGATCACACCACTGCACTCCAGCCTGGGCAACAGTGAGACCCTGTCTTTAAAAAAAAAAAGAAAGAAAAAGGGAAGTCTGGGCATGAAGAATGAAAATGAAAAGATAGTTACATATCATCCTCAGTACCATCACAGCAACTGGCAGGTATTTACATGGTGCACGGCGTCTTTCTAAGTATTTTCCGTATGTGTTATCTCACCTATCCTTACAAGGTGAGGTTAGTGTCCTCTCTTTATAACTAGAATCTGATGAGGTTAAGGGACTTGATACAGGATCACATACTTTAGAAACTGAAGAGGCGAGATTCAGGTTTCTCATGAAAGGTTTAAGTGACCATGTGGTTTCTGAAAGAGTTCCACAGTTCCCTGGTAGGTGGTGGGTGCATTGAATGGGCTTTCAAGTACCAGACTAGGTTACCAGTCATATTCGGTAGATACTACCACGGATCAAGAGAAGCTCATCAGTTGAAGAAAAATTTGTCATTTGTTTTCTGATTTTTCACTTATACAACTAATCAAAAAGATTTCCCAGCTGAAATATCACTTAACCATTTAAGTAAAAACCATAGTGTAATTTAATTTTGTCTCCCAGAATTTTGGTGTGCTTTTATTGTTATGAAAGCAGCAGATAATTTAAATTGTGAAAATTGAGTTTTCTGTCAACCTACGTATTGTTCTGGGGGAAAGCATTGACTCTTGGGCTGCTCAGGCAGCTCCTGACGGCATTTTCCCGCTCTGCATCAGTGCCTTTTGATTTTGTTGTGTTTTTCCGGTCTTTTTTACTCTTCTCTCTTACTCTCTTTGGTGATTTTTCTTCTGCATTTCTTTTCTCTTCTTTTAAGCTCCATGATTAGCCTTAAATATAGTGACCAGAAATAATCCCTGAGTTTATTTCTAGTCTGGCATACTTGACCTCATTTTTTATTCCAGTGAATTTTTTAAACTGAAAATAAACCTGTGACTTAAGATATATAATGGTTAGAGGGAAGAAAATTGACCTCAAGTCTTCTCGTCAGGAAAAGTTGCGGAGGATATTGATACTGATGTACTTTTTAGGACTGGGATTGTTAAAAGTTCTGAAATGCCAATTATTTGAGGATTTCTGAGTTTCATGAAGCGTTTTTATAAATTCAGAGGTGTCTAGAAGCAGTGGTGTGCTAGTAAATATGTTTAACAATCATTGTCTCAGGAAAAACAGCCTTGATTTGTAGTGTTTGCCAATTAGTAGTATAAATAAATGCCAATGTCAAGCTCCCCAGCATGAAGCAGAGACGGGAAGACGTGCACGAAAGACTCACAGCCGGTACGCGCCACTCCAGTACACCACTGCCTAAACAATTCCAATAAGGAAAAACAGATCTCTCCCATTGCTTCTAATTAACCCACTGATTTATAAAGTATGTAATTTGTTCACAATGTGTCTGGCAGCCTTATCTACTATAAATTTTCCAATTCATATATGCATGTTCAGATCATGTTCCAGGCTTTCATGTCATAACAAGATAACATGATTTTAGGCTTAAAGGGAAAAGATTATCATCATAATTGGACTTCTATTCATTAAAAGTAGATAATTAGGTAAGATTAAAGTAGCCTAATCCAGACAATGTATAGTTTAACAGCAATTAAGTTTATAATATTTCAGCCTCTGGTAGAGGCTCGGATAGAGCCTAAAGAAAAAGCAAAGGGAAGGGAACAAGTTAGTGATGTTTTTATACCCTATCTTCTGCTTGCCTCATTCAGTGTACATTCATTTGCAAGTAAAGCATACATTTAACAGTTCTAATAAGAATCAATGGAATGTCATTACAGTATACAGGGTAGGAAAACTCAACAAAATAAAAGGCAAAGTGTATCAGTAAAATATTTTGTTGATCTATTAGTCCAAACTCGAAGTGCTTCAAATTTTAGATAAAGTTCTGCTTTGACCCAGAAAGGAACATGGCATTGATGAATCCATGTATTCAGTACATTCAGAAAATGTTTTAAGTAACAAACTCTTGCCTACCATGTAGACAGAAGTCTAAGATCAAACTCCTCTTTCATGCTTTTAAGATTTATGGGATAAATATAGAACTTCAAGCAAGTAATTTTTTAAGTGATGATTTTTCTCCCACTGAACTGGAATGTCCCTCTTCTATCAACCCATGTATATTTTCATTTGAATTTGACATGACAGATAGTACTGATCTTTTAACATGTGGAAAAGTGAATAAAGGGATCTGTAACATATTAAAATTTGTGGAGATGATAATACTTTTCACATGATTTAGGTTATAAATAAAGTGCAACATTTCTGGGTTGTTGTTCAAAGAAGATATATTTTAATCTGATATCTTTTCAACTTGTCCCTTTCCTGGGAAGCCATTGATGACAGTTTGATCAAAGTGCCATGTTGTTTTTATAAGAAAGGAATGTTGAGTCATATCGACATGTATTATTGTCAAAAAGATTGTGTTTTTAGATAGAGTAAGCTTTTGATGCCAAGCCATTGATTACACTAATTAACTTTGGTATTTGAAAAATATTAGGAAGTAGTAATTATGATTAACATTCTAAAAGCAGTGTCCCACCTCAATTTTAAATTTATCTGATTATCGATAATTTTTCTGTATTGGAAAAAAACTAGTTTCCATGGAATAGTATTTTCTCTGGATGTATCAAAGCAACATTTCACATATTTTTTCAAGTCTTTAGGTTTATCAAAATGTAGGTTGCCAGGTATGACTTACACAAACAAATTGAGTATAGTGAGTTACTGATGGAAGCCAGTGTTGGACTTAATCAATTTCTCTCCATCCTCCCTCTCCCCACAATCCTTGCACAACACTAATGCTTCATCCTGCTCACTATCAGGAGACCGCCACTCAGTAGGTAATAGTGAAGGTACTTTGCAGACCCATTTACAATATTTAAAGGTTGAATGCCACTAGTTACTTTACTAATTTCGTATTTTAACATTTAGATTTATGGAAAATTTACAAACAGAGATTCAAGAAATGGAATTCCTTCAGTTTTCTAAAGGTTTGAGTTTCATGAGAAAAGAAGACTTTGCAGAGTGGCTACTTTTCTTCACTAACACTGAAAATAAAGATATTTATTGGAAAAATGTGAGAGAGAAGTTGTCCGCAGGAGAGGTTGGTATACCCTTTTATTATTGCATGTGATAAAGATGAAATAATAAGTTAGACATGTTTACATAAATAAACTTCTGAATTAACCAAGACTGTGCTACTCTCGATGGTATATAAAATCAACTTGAGGAATGTTCTCTACGTGCTCTTTTCCTGTGAAGGAAAACTACTGCCTAAGACAGAATCAGTCTAGCAATTATAAGTTTTCCATTTCCAGTAAAGTCAAGAATAAGACAAGTATCACCACTATTATTTAATATCATTCTGGAAATCTTAACCAGTCCAAATTAACAAGATTAATTAAAAGAGTATAAAAATGTGAAAAGGGGTAGTAGTTGTCTTTGTTTTTATATGATGCAATTATATGCCTAGAGAACCCAAGAGAATCCAGTAGAAAAACTGTGGAAACAATAACAATTCAATGAAGTACCTGTTATGATGCTAATATATAAGAAGCAGCAGCTCTCCTATATACAAATTACGTAGAAAATGTAATGACATGCATATGTGTGTGTGTATATAAATATGTATGAAATGATTGCCAAGCTATTAATAATTATTCATGTACAGTGGTGAGGTTTCAAATGATTTTTACTTTCTTTCTTTATACCTTTATGTATTGTTCCAAAAAAATGTTTGCAGTGGACATGTATTTTATATAACTTTTTAAAAAGTTACTTCTCTTGTAAGAAAAAAGAAAATGCAATAGAAGAACCCAGTTATAATTGCAAGATAAATATATAACAATTAGAAATAAATGTAACAAAAAAAGAAGAAAACTTAATAGCCTTGATAGATATAAAAAGAAAACTTACCTAATTATAAGACATCCCCTATTATTGAATAGAAAGTCTTAGAATTATAAATACAACAGTTCTGTCTTCAGTTAGTCTGTAAGTGTAATGGTTATATTAGAACAGCCCAAGTTTACTACAGTTAGAAATTAACCCTGAAATCTCCCTGGCTGACACTGAGTTTCTTACTCAGTCATGCCACATTTCCATTGTGGGCTGATAGGAGTCTCTGTCTGCATAGAGGTCTGAACCCATTCAGGGTCTGGAGGCTGTGCCATCTTGGAGTTCCATCATCTGGAAGAAGTACCACGCTCAGAGGCTGTGGCAGGAAAAGAAGGAGGGGTGGGCCGGGCGCGGTGGCTCAAGCCTGTAATCCCAGCACTTTGGGAGGCCGAGATGGGCGGATCACGAGGTCAGGAGATCAAGACCATCCTGGCTAACACAGTGAAACCCCGTCTCTACTAAAAAATACAAAAACCTAGCCGGACGAGGTGGTGGGCGCCTGTAGTCCCAGCTACTCGGGAGGCTGAGGCAGGAGAATGGCATAAACCCGGGAGGTGGAGCTTGCAGTGAGCTGAGGTCCGGCCACTGCACTCCAGCCTGGGCGGCAGAGCGAGACTCCGTCTCAAAAAAAAAAAAAAAAAAGTTTTGGCCTGGAAACATCACCTGACACTTGGCAGTTGGCCAGACTAATCACATAACCCCAGCTGAATGCAGGGAGGCAAGGAACTCCAGTCTTTCATATCTGCAGGAATCAGAAAAGAGCCAGATACTGGTGAACACTTGTGGGTTTCAATAAAAATACCATTGAATTCTTGGGAAGAAACTAGACAAGCTATAAAACTTCATATGATGATGCCTGTAATACCAGCAGTTTGGGAGGCCAAGGCAGGCGGATCATGAGATCAGGAGATCGAGACCATCCTGGTTAACATGGTGAAACCACATCTCTACTAAAAATACGAAAAATTAGCCGGGCGTGGTGGCAGGCGCCTGTAGTCCCATCTATTCCGGAGGCTGAGGCAGGAGAATGGCATGAACGCGAGATCAGGCCACTGCACTCCAGCCCGGGTGACAGTGCGAGACTCTGTGTCAAAAAACAAAAAACTTTATATGAAAAGAATGTCAACATATTAAAATATATTATCAAATCTTGGTAACTAAAACAGTTTGTTACTGACAACAAATTTGACAGACTCCAGGAATAGACTTAAGCATATGGGAAATTTAGTATTTATGAAATAGTGTTTTAAATAAGTTGAGTAAAATAATTATTAATAAATGGCATTAGGATAATTCACTGGCCATCTGAGGGAGAAAATGAACATAAATCTCTATACCGTTCATTACTCTAAAATAAATTTTGGATGAATCAAAAAATTAAATGTTGAAGAAAAAAAATCAGACTGAATAAGTGTAGAAGAAAACGTGGAAACAATGTTTCATCTTAGGTTATATACCTTTCTAAGCAGAACCCAAAACCTTTCAAAGAAAATTTGATGAAATACCTAAAAATTAAAATTCTGTTGCCTCACCTCATCCCCTGCAAAAATTATAATCAGAGTCAAAAGAAAAAGTTATCAACATGAGGAAGGGGGAGATACTGATATGTAAAGACCAATTTTCTTAATTTATAATGGGATCTTTAAAAATCAGTAGGGATTGGCCAGGCGTGGTTGCTCATTCCTGTAATCCCAGCACTTTGGGAGGCCAAGGAGGTGGCCCTCTCGAGGTCAAGAGTTCGAGACTAGCCAGGCCAACATGGTGAAACCCAATCTCTACCAAAAAATACAAAAAAAAGTAGCAGGCCATGGTGCCACACACCTGTAGTCCCAGCTACTTAGCAGGCTGAGGCAGGAGAATTGGATGAACCTGGGAGACAAAGGTTGCAGTGAGTCAAGATGATGCCTGGGCAACAGAGTAAGACTCTTGTCTCAAAAAAAAAAAAAAAAAAGTAGGTATCAAGAACTGTTCCTCCTGAGAAACAGTGCTGTCCACATTTAAAAATGGTCTGAGATTTTTTTCCCTATTTAATATATCACGAGAACTTGAAAATCAACATGTGAATAACTGTAAAGTGTCTGAAATTTTATCCCTTTGCAAGTTAGCCTGCACAGTTTCATGGATGCTTGCAGAAGATACAAAACTATTGAGTCAGACACAAAGAATGTTATCATCATGTAGCAACAACACGAGCAACATATTTGTGTCGGTTCCCCCTTGCCTCCCAAGCCCCATAGACATGAAGCTGAGAGGCCCAGGTAGATGCTGCCCACACAGCAGATTCACATCAGGCTGAGGACTCTCGTCTTAGTGATCTCAGTGTTTTGTTATGGGCAGTAAACAAGCCTTCCTGAGCTTTGCTGCAGTGGGTGGCATTGTGTATTCATGACACCGGACAGTCGGCAAAGCTGTCCTGCGCTCCTGAGGAACAGTGCTGCCCACTATACAATTCTCCTGCCTCAGCCTCCTGAGTAGCTGGGATTACAGGAGCACGCCACCCTGCCTCGCTCATTTTTGTATGTTTAGTAGAGATGGGTTTCACTGTGTTGGCCAGGCTGGTCTCGAACTCCCAGCCTCAGGTGATCCTCCTCGGCCTCCCAAAGTGCTGCGATTATAGGCATGAAGTCCTTGAAGATATAATCTGGAACAAAAATGCAGTTGGTGCCTCTGATAGATGTACAGAAACGTGAGACCCAGCTGGGCGCGGTGACTCACACCTGTAATCCCAGCATTTTGGGAGGCCGAGGTGGGCAAATCATGAGGTCAGGAGATTGAGACCATCCTGGCTAACACGGTGAAATCCCGTCTCTACCAAAAATACAAAAAATTAGCGGGACGTCATGGTGGGTGCCTGTAGTCCCAGCTACTCGGGAGGCAGAGGCAGGAGAATGGTGTGAACCCAGGAAGTGAAGCTTTCAGTGAGCCGAGATCGCACCACTGCACTCCAGCCTGGGCGACAGAGCAAGACTCCGTCTGAAAAAAAAGGGAAAAAAAAAAAAAAAAAGGAAATGTGAGACTCATGGAGAATGGTCTCCCACAATAATAAGTTACCTAACAACCCATTAGAAATCTGGACAAAGGACATAAACAGGAAACAATAAGAGAAATCCTCAAATGACTAATAAGCATGTGAAAAATGTTTTACTTCAATCTCAAAGATACACAAATTCAGGCCGGGCCTGTGGCTCACACCTGTAATTCCAGCACTTTGGGAGGCCCAGGCAGGTGAATCACCAGAGGCCGGGAGTTTGAGATCAGCCTGGCCAACATGGTGAAACCCCGTCTCTTCTAAAAATACAAAAATTAGCGGGGCGTGGTGGCACATGCCTGTAATCGCAGCTGCTTGGGAGGCTGAGGCAGAAGAATCCCTTGAATCAGGGAGGCAGAGGTTCTGGTGAGCCAGGATCATGCCACTGCACTCCAGGCTGGGTGACAGAGCAAGACTCCGTAAGACATACAAATTCAAACATTAATAAAATACTATTTTTCATCTATCAGAAAAGCAGACATCAGAAAAGTTACACCCAGTGCCTACTTTGAGGTCATGATAGAAGCAACCACTCTTTTATTTGTGCTGATAAATACACTGGTTTTTTTCTTTTTCTTTTTTTCTTCTCTGCCTATCATCTTGTAATATACTGTTAAGAAAGTAAAGCAAGGTACAGAAATATGTGAAGAGATTGTTCCCATTGTGTAAAACAAGGAGATGTATATGTACATGTAGACACTTTAATAAGAATAGAATATCAGCCAGGCGTGGTGGCTCACGCCTATAATCCCAGCACTTTGGGAGGCTGAGGCAAGTGAATCACCTGAGGTCAGGAGTTTGAGACCAACCTGACCAATACGGTGAAACCCCGTCTCTACTAAAAATACAAAAATTAGCCAGATGTGGTGGCATGCAGCTGTAGTCCCAGCTACTCGCGACACTGAGACAGGAGAATTGCTTGAACCTGGGAGGCAGAGGTTGCAGTGAGCCGAGATCGCGCCATTGCACTCCAGCCTGGGTGACAGAGCGAGACTCCGTCTCAAAAAAAAAAAGAGAAATTTCTGGATGGAGACACAAGGAATTGGTAACTCATGTCTGGTGAATGGAACTGGGAATCAGAGTGGAAGAACTTTTCATCATTTATCCTTCATGTTTGAATTTTTAACCATGTGCACATACTACTTTTTCAAAAACTTTATTGAAATGTTTAAAAATAAAAATATCATGAAGTCACAAAAGCTCTAAACCAGTGAAGACCACACATTACAGAGGGCGTGATCCTGAACATCCCTACAAAGAGAAACTTTTTTTTTCAGGTAGGGAAGAATTTACTTTCTTTCTTTCTTTCTTTCTTTTTTTTTTTTTTTTTTGAGACAGTCTCAGTCTGTCCCCCAGGCTGGAGTGTGGTGGCGCGATCTCAGCTCACTGCCAGCTCTGCCTCCCAGGTTCGTGCCATTCTTCTGCCTCAGCCTCCCGAGTAGTTGGGGCTACAAGCGTGCGCCACCACGCCCGGCTAATTTTTTTGTACTTTAGTAGAGACGGAGTTTCACCATGTTAGCCAGGATGGTCTCGATCTCCTGACATCGTGATCCACCCGTCTCGGCCTCCCAAAGTGCTGGGATTACAGGCATGAGCCGCCGTGCCGGGCCGAATTTACTTTCAAATTAAGAATTTTGGCCGGGCACGGTGGCTCAAGCCTGTAATCCCAGCACTTTGGGAGGCCGAGACGGGCGGATCACGAAGTCAGGAGATCGAGACCATCCTGGCTAACACGGTGAAACCCCGTCTCTACTAAAAAAAAACAAAAAACTAGCCGGGCGAGGTGGCGGGCGTCTGTAGTCCCAGCTACTCGGGAGGCTGAGGTAGGAGAATGGAGTAAACCCGGGAGGCGGAGCTTGCAGTGAGCTGAGATCTGGCCACTGCACTCCAGCCTGGGCGACAGAGCGAGACTCTGTCTCAAAAAAAAAAAAAATTTTGGGCTGGACACAATGCCTCACACTTGTAATCCCTGCACTTTCTGAGGCTGAGGTGGGAGGATCACTTGAACCCAGGAGTTTGAAACCAGCCTGAGAAACAGAGAAATCTCATCTCTACTAAAAATAAAAATATCTGTTGTGTGTGGTGCTGTGTGCCTGTAGTCCCAGCTACTTGGGAGGCTGAGACAGGAGGATAGCTTGAACCCAGAATTTCAAGGTTGCAGTGAGCTGTGATCTGACTCCAGCCTGCGGGGGCAGAGTGAAACACTATCTCAAAAACAAAATAAAAACTTTAGAGAATTTTCGTACTTGTTTACTTTTGTGTTGTTTTTTGGTTTTTTTGTTTTGTTTTTGAGACAGGGTCTTGCTCTGTTGCCCAAGCTGAAGTGCAGTGATATGATTAGCTCACTATAACCTCAAACTCCTGTGCTCAGGGGATCCTTCTGCCTAAGCCTCCTCAGTAGCTGGGACCACAGGCACATGCCACCATGCCTGGATAACTTTTGTATTTTTTATAGAGATGGCAGTTTCACCATGTTGCCCAGTCTGGTCTCCAACTCCTGAGCTCAAGCAGTCCGGCCACCTCAGCCTTCCAAAGTGCTGTGATTACAGTCAGGAGCCACCGTACCTGGCTTTTATTTTTTAATAGAAGAAACTGAGTTTTCTTTTAACTTTTTTATTTGTTCATTTTTAGACGGAGTCTCACTCTGTCACCCAGGCTGGAGTGCAGTGGTGCAATCTTGGCTCACTGTAGCCTCCGCCTCATGGATTTAAGTGATTCTCCTGCCTCAGGCTCCCAAGTAGCTGGGACTACAGGCGTTCACCACCACACCCAGCTAAGTTTTTTTTTTTTTTTTTTTTTTTTTTCCCCGTATTTTTAGCAGAGACAGGGTTTCACCGTGTTGGCCAGACTGGTGTCGAACTGCTGACCTCAGGTGATCCTCCTGTCTTGGCCTCCCAAAGTGCTGGGATTACAGGCATGAGGCACCACACCCAGCCCATTTGTTTTATTTTTATTTATTTATTTATTTACTCATTTATTTTTTGAGACGGAGTCTCGCTCTGCCACCCAGGCTGGAGTGCTGTGGCATGATCTCAGCTCACTGCAAGCTCTGCCTCCCGGGTTCATGCCATTCTCCCGCCTTAGCCTCCCGAGTAGCTGGAACTACAGGCGCCGCCACCACGCACGGCTAATTTTTTTGTTTTTGTATTTTTAGTAGAGAAGGGGTTTCACCATGTTAGCTAGGATGGTCTCCATCTCCTGACCTCGTGATCCGCCCGCCTTAGCCTCCCAAAGTGCTGGGATTACAGGCTTGAGCCACTGTGCACGCCCCGTTTGTTTTATTTGTAAGTGCGCTGATTTTGAAGTCAGATAGACCAAGGTTGAGATCCTGATTGTTCCAGTTGGTAGACCTTGGGCAAACTACATAACCCCTGAAGTGTTACTTACCTAAGACTTAGAGAGGCTAAGGTCATACATGTTATAAAGGGCAGAACCAGAATTTCAGCCTAAGGCCATCTAACTCCAAAACCCAGTGCTCTTAGTGCTGTGTCCACTAATAAAACTTAGCAGAAGTGGACCACTTAACAGAGCATGGTAGTCTCTTCAAGCTGCCACCCTGAAACACCACAGGCTAGGCAACTTATACAATAAATTTATTTCTCACAGTTCTGGAGGCCAGGAGTCCAACATCAAGGCACCAGCAGGGCCAGTTTCTGGTGAGGCCTCTTGCCCAGCCTGCACACGTCACCTTCTCGCTGTGCCCTTTGTGTGACCATTTCTTTGACACAGAGAGAAAGGGACAGAGAAAGCCCTGTTGTCTCTTCCTCTTAGAACGACACTAGTCTTTACGGTAGAAAAGAAGGTTCACAGTTAACATTTATAACATTATTTAATGTATTTACAAAATTGTAATAATAACTCTTACTTCATTAGAGCATTAGTTTGGATGAATTCAAGTCATTTTGCCATTTTACAACCCAGTTGGAAGACTTTGCTATTGCCATGCAGATGTTCAGTTTAGCTCATCGTCCTGTCAGACTGGGTAAGTTATATGAAAAACCATTTGATTTTTATCATCTATAAACAGTTTTAGTATATTCTCCAACTAAATGCTACCAATCAAGGAACAAAGTATAAGTAAAAATAATTGATTGACCTTTTAAGTCAGTTTGGTTATTCTGGATACAGAATACCAGTACTCCAATTTAATGGTTACTTTCTATACTTTTATTTTCTCATTCTCCTAAAAAGAAGAAGGCCGGGCGTGGTGGCTCATGCCTGTAATCCCAGCAGTTTGGGAGGCCGAGGCGGGTGGATCACAAGGTCAGGAGTTCAAGATCAGCCTGGCCAACATGGTGAAACCCTGTCTCTACTAAAAATACAAAAATTAGCCTGGTGTGGTGGCGGGCGCGTGTAATCCCAGCTACTCGGGAGGCTGAGGCATGAGAATCGCTTGAACTCAGGAGACGGAGGTTGCAGTGAACCAAGATCGCGCCATTGCACTCCAACCTGGGCAATGGGCAAGACTTCGTCTCAAAAAAAAAAAAAAAAAAGAAGGAAGAAATATTTAAATACATGTCTAGAGCACTGATTAAATTAAAATAGCTCACTTATGATGCAGTGACTCTCATGACATTCCTCAACTTATGATTTGAATATTTTCTTCATGGGTATTTTTGTTTTTGTTTTACTTCCCAAATAATAAAAATTTGGATTTGCTTTTACTTCTCAAATAATGAAAATTTAGATTAATTTCACTTAGACTATTTCACATAGTTGATAAGTTGTTTTATATGTGTTTGTTTTTTAGCCGAGTTTAAGAGAGCTGTGAAAGTAGCAACAGGACAAGAACTCTCAAACAATATTTTGGACACCGTCTTCAAGATCTTTGATTTGGACGGTGATGAATGTCTTAGTCATGAAGAGTTTCTTGGGGTGTTAAAAAACAGAATGCATCGAGGTTTATGGGTAACAGATTTTTTTACATGATGTTTACATTATATATCATTAACTGAATGATATTAAACCTAGAATTTTGGCACTTGTACAGTCTTTAAATGGAGTTTTCAAGACTTACAAAAAGATTATAAGCTGTAACTGAAATACAGAAATATATTTTATGTATGAGATTAAACATCTTTGCTTTTTAAAAAATAATCTGAATCTAATAAGAAATCACTAAAGTTACCATGAGCTACGATTGGACCACTGCACTCTAACCTGTGCAACAGAGCAAGCCCTTGTCTCTAAAAAAAAAAAAAAAATTTTTTTTAAAAGGAAATTACTATTCAGAAAGGTAGCCTAGCTGGACATGGTGGCTGACATCTGTAATCCCAGCACATTGTGGGAGGCTGAGCCGGGTGGATCACTTGAGGCCAAGAGTTCGAGACCAGCTTGGGTAGCATCACCAGACTGTTTCTACAAAAAAAAACGGGGAAAAAATCATAGCCTAGGATTTGACTAACTACATATAATTTGTAATTAGATATATGTAAATTCAAATCCCAGCTCTACTGTTTATTAACTGCCTAATCTTGCAAAGCCACTGAATTTTTTTTAGTCTCAGATTCTTTATCCATACCATGAGGAAACTAATGTACCAGAAAGCATTATTGTGAGAATTTAATGAAAAATACTTAGTGTAGTGGCTGCGATTATGAAGTAAATTTCACTATTAGCATTATTCACTCAGAGTCACATGTGAGTCTGTACTCGTGGGACAAAACAAATTCAGACTTTTGTTCAGATTAGAATGTGCTAGAAGCACTCTCAGAAAAGAAGTCGTCCAGGGGAAGACTAGGGTCCAGAGAGAATCTACATGGTTGATAGGTAAAGAAGAAAGGAGAGAGAGAGAGAGAGAGAGAGAATATGGTACTATTCATGAAAACAAAGCCATTTACAACTTAGAAAAGCAATTCCATTTCCTGCAACAAACATAACAGGGAAAAATAATAAATATGATTTTCATTGGCAAACATTAATATTTTATAAGCTTATCAGTTATCCAACACCCCATAAATGTATTCCTGGAAATTAAGCCAGTCTTTACAGTTCACAATTGAGTGTACTTGGGAGTCTCTTTGCCCTTTCTCAGAAGACATTAAAAAGAAAAGCTGTCAATCAGTCATAGGAAAAAGAACATATATAATCTGGAGTAGAATTTTGCTTCCACTTGGCTAATTTTCATCAATGCTGTGCTCCTGTGGTCACCCGGATCCAAGTATTTCCAAACCTTTACCTTTTCATTTTGTTGAGAGAAGTAGTAATCCACATGTATTTTTAGCTAACAAAACACTTACATGAATTAGATTATTTCTTGAAGCTTTTCATCAAACATTTTGTGACCTATATTTTTTTTAAATTTTAGCCAATGTTAAAGCTTTAGGCTTATAATTGTATTCTAACTTTAGGCTTATAATTGTATTCCACATAGCTAAATAAAGTTCACCAGAAAAAAAGGGAAAGATTGTAAAACATTATAAAAGGAAAACATTATAATTAAATTTTAAAGCCAGTATGTGAGAGAAGATGGCCCAAAGTCTTCATTACCCTCTTAGAGAAGAAACTCCATTAATGTGTGCTGAGTCTAGTTCCACTCCCTAGTTACCTTAAGCATAGTCACATTCACTTTTTGTCTTTCACCCTCATTTTACAATTCTGTTGTGATCATCTTTTACAACATAATTCATCCTCAACTACTTTTGGAGGAATATGCGAAGGAAATAAACAGTAACGTAAAGTACACATGAAATCATATTTAACCTTGAAGACAATGACCCCTTGATTTTTACTTTCGGTTAACAGGTGCCACAACATCAGAGTATACAAGAATACTGGAAGTGTGTGAAGAAAGAAAGCATTAAAGGAGTAAAAGAAGTCTGGAAACAAGCCGGAAAAGGTCTTTTTTAATAAAAGATATAATAGTATGGCAATTATATTGTTCCAAATGTCAAAATTTGTGATATTTTAGAAGTACTAGCTGTTTATCTTCCTAAGTCTTCATTGATATTCTTTGTGATATAAGCATGTCTTGTACTTGCTTTCTGATTCATAATTTTATTAAAGAACTTAGTAGAAAGAAAAGTAAGTATAAAAATAGATACTGGATTCTGTCGAAAGGCCTAGATTTGAAATAGTGTTTTGTACTTCGGTAAGATGGAAAGCTTAGTGATTCACTGACTTCTTGGACACTCTAATAATGATATGCTTTCTGGAAGGATAAAACAAATACATACGGGGAAAAGTACTTGAGACCAAGGCCAGCATCAATTCCAGACATCCTCATGTTCCTAATAGGCTAAATGAAGTTAAAAACTTATTTGAGATTTTTCTCATCTGTACCTTATATATCTCATAAATTTATTGTATATTTTATGTCAGTAGCTTAGCTGTTTATTGTCTTTAAAATAACATGTAAATTTCAATGTTCTATCTGGAAGCAGAATAAAATATTTACATAGATACAAAAAATACTGAGGTGCTTTTTATTTTACATGTGTTTTTAAAACTACTTTAAAAAGTTGTAAATACTCTCATCCCTTGCCAACTGTAGAGACAATGGAAAAGAAACCTCAGTGGCCACACACAACAAGGAAGATACACTTTGCAAAAATTGTTTGGAAAAGGCACAAATAGGAATGGGTCCAGCCCACAACAAGCAAAAACAAGCAATCCCTGAGGAGTAGAATTAGATTCCAGAGTTACTACAATATAATGCTCAGAATAACCAGTTCTCAAAAAAAAAATTATAAAACATGTAAAGCAACAGGAAGATATGATCCCTTCACAGGATATGAAAAATTTCACAGAAACCATACCTAAAGAAGACCAGACTTTGGAATTATTAGTCAAAGATGTTAAACTAATTGTTGTAAGTATGTTCAATATGTTTTCTAAAGGAAACCATGAATAAACACTAATAGAAATCAGAAAAACAATGTCTGAACAAAATGAAAATATAAATAAAGAGAAAGAAATTATAAAAAGGAGCCAAACAAATTCTGGAGCTGAAATCTGCAATAACTGAAATGAAAAATGCAATAAAGGGATTCAGCAGGAAGTTTGAACAAGGAAAAAGAGAGGACTGGCAAAATTGAAGATAAGACATTGAAAATTACCCAGTCTAAGAAAAAGAAAGAAAGAGTGAAGAAAAATGAAGAGAGCTTGAGGAACCTATGGGACCTCATCAAGCGTACCAAATACACATTATAGGAATCCCACAGGAGAAGACATAGAGAAAGGAGCAGCAAAAAATTTGAAGAAATAATAGCTGTCAAATTCCCAAATGTGATTAAAAATATGAATGTATACATCTAAGAAGCTCAATGAACTCCAAGCAGGAAAACTTCGAAGAGATCCACACAGAGACATATAGTCAAATTATCAACTGCCATAGACAAAAAGATAATTTTGAAAGTATCAAATAGAAGTGACTCGTGGCCAGGTGCGGTGGCTCACGCCTGTAATCCCAGCACTTTGGGAGGCCAAGGCAGGTGGATCATGAGGTCAGGAGATTGAGACCATCCTGGCTAATACAGTGAAACCCCATCTCTACTGACAAAAAATTAGCCAGGTGTGGTGGCAGGCACCTGTAGTCCCAGCTGCTTGGGAGGCTGAAGCAGGAGAATGGCCAGAACCTGGGAGGCAGAACTTGCAGTGAGCCAAGATCGCACCACTGCACTCCAGCCTGGGTGTCAAAAAAAAAAAAAAAAGGCTCATGCATGTATGAGACCTTCAATAAGAATGACAGTTGATCTCCCACCAGAAACCATGGAGGCCAAAAGGCACTGGACGACATATTTAAAGTCTTGAAAGAAAAAGACTATCAACCAAGAACTATATACAGCAAAACTATCCTTCAAGAATGAAGGAGAAATTAAGATATGTCCAGATTTAAAAGACTGAGTCTTATTACCAGTATCTACCCTACAAGAAATGCTAAAGGGAGTGCTTCAGGCTGAAATGAAAGGACAGTAGACAGTAATTCAATGACAGAAGAAAAAAAAAATACTACTAAAGGTAACTTCATAAGTATATATAAAAACCACTGGGCCACAAATATGTGGAAATTAACAACACAACCAATGCCTCAAAGAAAAGGGAAGTGAGAACATATTTATTGAGACAAATAAAAATGAAAACACAACAGCAAAACTATGAGATGCAGTGAAAGCAGTGCTAAGAGGGAAATTTTTTTTTTTTTTTTTTTTTTTTTTGAGACAAAGTCTCGCTCTTGTCCCCCAGGCTGGAGTGCAATGCGCGATCTTGGCTCACTGCAACCTCCGCCTCCCAGGTTCAAGCAATTCTCCTGCCTCGGCCTCCTGAGTAGCTGGGATTACAGTCGCCTGCCACCATGCCTGGCTAATTTTTGTATTTTTAGTAGAGACGGGGTTTCACCATGGTGGCCAGGCTGGTCTCAAACTCCTGACCTCAGGTGATCCACCCGCCTTGGCCTCCCAAGGCTCTCCCTGAGCCTCCACACCCAGCCTTAAGAGAGAAATTAATAGCTGTAAATGTTTACATTTAAAAAGAACAATAATCTCAAATTAACAACTTAACTTTACACGTTAAGGAACCAAAAAAAGAGGAAATGAAATCCAAAGATAGAAGGAAAGAAATAAAGAAAACCTAAACTGTGGTTTAATGTATTGACAAAGGCTCCTTATGGACAAGTTTGAGAGTTAAAAACTCCAGGCTGGGTGCAGTGGCTCACGCTTGTAATCCCAGAATTTTGGGAGGCCAAGGCGGGTGGATCACCTGAGGTGGGGAGTTCACGACCAGCCTGACCAACATGGAGAAACCTCGTCTCTACTAAAAGTATAAAATTAGCCAGGCGTGGTGACACGTGCCTGTAATCCCAGCTGTTTGGGAGGATGAGGCAGAAGAATCGCTTGAACCCAGGAGGCGGAGGTTGCGGTTAGCGGAGATTGTGCCATTGCACTCCAGCCTGGGCAACAAGAGCGACATTCTGTCTCAAAAAAAAGAAAAAATCCAGAAGGCCCCAACATGGTAGCTCATGCCTGTAATCCCAGCACTTTGGGCAGCTGAGGCGGGAGTATCACTTGAGGTCAGGAGTTCAAGACCAGCCTGGCCAACATGGGGAAACACCCCGTCTCTACTAAAAATACAGAAATTAGCTGGGTGTGATGGCTTATGCCTGTTATCCTAGCTACTCAGGAGGGCGAGGCAGGAAAATCTCTTGAACCTATGAGGTAGAGGTCGCAGTGAGCCGAGCTCACACCACTGCACTCCAGCCTGGGTGCCAGAGTGAAACTCTGTCTCAGAATAAAACAAAGCAAACAACAACAACAAAACTACAAGAAGCCATGCTTGGTGTATTAACCTATAGTCCCACCTACTCAGGAGGCTGATGTGGGACAGTCCCTTGAGCCTTGGCGTTCAAGGCTGCAGTGTGCTTTGGTAGTACCTGTGATAGCCACTGCACCCTAGCCAGGGCAATATAGCAAGAGCCAATCTCTAAAAAAATAATAATAAAGAAATAAAAGACCAGGCGCGATGGTTCATGCCTCTAATCCCAGCACTTGGGAGGTCGAGGTGGACAGATCAGTTGAGGCTGGGAGTTCGAGACCAGCCTATTAAATTAATGGTAAACACCAAACAACAGATCCAGGAAGCTCAGAGAACACCAAACAGAATAAATACCATAAAATCTATACTCAGGCATATTATATTCAAGCTTCAGAAAATCCAAGACAATGGGGAACTCTTGAAAAACGCCAGAGGGGAGAGAAATAACCTCTAGGGGAACAAGCTTAAGAATAAATTACATTGAATAGTTGCAGTGAGCTGAGATCAAACCACTGCTCTCCAGCCTGGATGACAGAGCCAGAGTCTGTCAAAAAAAAAAAAAAAAAAAGGAAAGAGAGAAAAAAAGACAGAAAGAAAGGAAGGAAAAGAAAGAGAATTATAAAGTAGCTGTATATCCTTGAAGTGGTATAGTGTTATTTGAAGGAGGCCATGAACCCCCGTCTCTTATGAAAAATTAAAAATAAAATTAGCCAGGCATGGTGATGCATACCTACAGCCCTAGTCACCCAAGAGGCTGAGGCAGGAGGATCGCTTGAGCCCAGGAGTTCAAGGCTGCAGTGAGCTGTGATTGCACTACTGCACTCCAACCTGGGTGACAGAAACCCTGTCCCCCCCACCCACCCTCACCAAAAAAAAAAAGAAAAGATATGGGTTAGTTTTAAATTTATGTTGCAAACTCGAGGGCAACCACCAAAACAGGAAATCACTTATTTAAGTTATTTTCAAAGGTTCCCATAATAATAAAATACAAACCATCACCAAGGTCTCAAGGTTCTTCCTGCCCCTGCCCGTGACTCTCCCAACCTCACCTTCTCTCCTTCCCCTTCTTGCTCAACCACTATGGCCATCTTGTTTCCCCTGGAACCCCTCAAGCTCTCTCCTGCCTCAAAGTCTTTGCCTTGCTATTCAACTGGCCTATAATCTTCCAAATCTGGGTCTTTCACAGGACTCACCCCTCTGAATCATTCAGGTCTCTACTCAGTTATCCTTAATGAAAAAGACCATCACAGACACTCTTCTGGTGTTTCAAGAGGCCTGAGCCAGCCAAGTCCGCTCCCTCCCTGAAGAAGGGGTCCAAGAAGGCAGTGACCAAGGCGCAGAAGGATGGCAAGAAGCACAAGCGCAGCTGCAAGGAGAGCTACTCTGTGTATGTGTACAAGGTGTTGAAGCACGTTCACCCCGACACCCACATCTCTTCCAAGGCCATTCGTTAGTGACATCGTTGAGCGCATCACGGGCGAGGCTTCCCACCTGGTGCATTACAACAAGCGCTCGATCGTCACCTCCAGGGAGATCCAGTCGGCTGTGTGCCTGCTGCTGCCCGGCAAGCTGGCCAACCACGCTGTGTCCGAGAGCACCAAGGCCGTCACCAAGTACACCAGCTGCAAGTAAACTTGCCAGGAGGAGACAACAGCCTTTAGACATATATTTTCCAACAGTCGTCACTGCTGGACAGTGCTTCATCTTACAAATAAACCAATGAAAATGAGTGATCCTAGAAGAAGATAAATGGATGTATTTTAAACAATCAAGGAAGGACCAATATACACCTGGCTAAGAAAAATTAGCTCGTTTTTCTGGGTATAAAACAATTAAAATGTTCTTCATAGAAATTTATAAAAAGACAAAATTAAAATAACTCCTAGTATCACCTATTCTTTTTATATGTATATCATGTATATTCATATTCATGTATACATATATCTCACATCATGTATCTCATATATGTAAAATAAATTTGGGTGTCATGCTATATATATTTAGATAACTAAATATGCTTAGAAACAATTTTTAATGGATGCATAATTTATGAATATATTGATATGTAATTAGTTCTTTGACTATTTCAATTGATTCCCATTTCTATGCATTATAGATCATACAGCTCACACATTTTTGTACATAAATCTTTGTTCAAATATTATTTCCTAAGGATAGACTACATGAAGTGGAAATACTAAATCAAAAGTGAAAAACATTTTCTAAGGTCCTTAACATACACATTGCTCGCAAATTAATATGGAAATTCCTGTTTTATAACACTCATATTTACAATAATTTTTTTTTTTTTGAGACGGAGTCTTGCTCTGTCGCCCAGGCTGGAGCGCAGTGGCCGGATCTCACCTCACTGCAAGCTCCGCCTCCCGGGTTCATGCCATTCTCCTGCCTCAGCCTCCCGAGTAGCTGGGACTACAGGCGCCCACCACCTCGCCCGGCTAGTTTTTTGTATTTTTTTAGTAGAGACAGGGTTTCACCGTGTTAGCCAGGATGGTCTCGATCTCCTGACCTCGTGATCTACCTGTCTCAGCCTCCCAAAGTGCTGGGATTACAGGCTTGTACAATAAATTTTTAAAAGCATTGTTAACCTAATAGGCTGCCAAAAAGAAAAAATTTGAAATTACATTTCCTTATTTTAATTAATGACTATTAGTGAGGTCATTTTCCCTTTTTTTTTTTTTTTTTAGCCATGACCCTATAAGAAATAAACTGTGCTGCAAAATGATAAACATGATTTTAATCATTTCGTGGGAAGGCACTATATAAAGAATAATACCTTAGGTTGAGGCCAAATAAATAATATTTATTAGGTAACTCTTCTGCAGAGGACTCTGAAGGGATAATAAACTGCATTTAGCTGCATGTAACTGAAACTACTTTTACCTTTTACAATGTTTATCGTCTCTTATAAACATTGTAACTACTCTTTGAGAAAATGTTTACTATGGATTGAATTGTCTCCATATCCCCCCAAATTCATATACTGAAGCCCAAAACCCCAATATGACTGTATTCCTAGACAGGACTTGTAAGAGGTAATTAAGGTTAAATGAGGTCATTAGAATGAGTTCCTAATTGGATAGGATTGGTGGCCTTATAAGAAGAGGAAGATACTGCACTTGGTCTTCCAAATTAAATAATGTATTTTTTTTTTTAAAAAAAGAGAGAGCTCTGCACACATACTGAGGAAAGGCTATGTGAGCTCACAGTGAGAAAGCAACACTTACAGACAAGAAAACTAACACTAGGAGATATAAAGCTAAACTTGTCCAAGGTCACAAAAGCCAGAAACCAGTGAGGTGGGAAGTTGACCTTGTTCCCCTCAATCCAAGGCCAGGATTCCTCCACTGCACATGTAGATAGCCACCTCTCAGTCAACAGCCAAGCATCCCCAGAGTCAGCATTACACCAAGATGTCTCACCAGGAGACAAATGCCTCATCTTGAATAAATATGTCCTAACATACTTATTGTTTACCCATGGAAAACATTGAACCTCAGGAGAAACAAAATGCGAATTATGTACAAAACTATGTTTAGTACCTGACAGTGATATAAAGCTAAATGATATCCTTACAGTCTTGGAGGGGTTTGTCTATGTGGTGAAAGAGGTGCTCACACACTGCTGATAGACTGTAAACTGGTCTTAGAGAGAAAAATAAATAAACTGGAAGGAGAAAAAAAAAAAAAAGACCATGACAAACCAATCCCCACTGTGCTCCACCCTCTTTCCCTATGTTGTTTTCTTACTAGAACTTGATCATCAACTTAAAGTGTGTATATACACATATATGTGTATATGTTTATATCTGCTTATCCTATTAGAATGTAAGTTCCATAAAAGCAGGGATTTCTATTTTTCCTTTTTAGAGACAGGATCTCACTACGTTGTCCAGGCTAGTCCAGACCTCCTGGGCTCAAGCAATCCTCCTGGCTCAGCTTCCCGAGTAGCTGGGACTATAGCAGGAATTTTTCTTTATTCACCATTGTGTTCTTGAACCTTGAAACAACACCTGTCATAGAGCAGATGTCCAATAAATATTTTTGAATCCATGAACAAATAAATCACAAAGAGCATTGAGTCAATCATGCAAGCATAGAAAAGAGGCCACAGAAACAAGCAATGCAGTGGTCATCCAAGAGCTTTCCAAATAAAGGGAGCCCTAGCAACGAAGCATTCTCCTTTCATGACAGATCTATTTCTATTTAAAGATGAGCACATTAGATTAGCAGGGCCTGTTGCTGTTAATCACATTATTACATTAGTACACCTTGTTCTGATTTTATGGTCTCCGAGCAACCTTCTGATGATCTGGTTTCCGTATCATCTGCTTACAGGGAAGGAATACTCTTTGGTACTCCAGTCTTTCCTGGCCAAGCTGGGACCTTGATAAAGGCTTCTCCGTATGTAATCAGTACGACTCTTGGACGGAAACAACAGAAAGCCATCTCGAAATGGGTTAGACAAAAGAGGAGTTGATAGGAAGGGTCTACAGGAGCGTCACAAGGTCAAACCTGGGGAGGTCAGGGGAGCAGCTGGGATGTAGGAAAACTCCAACTGAGGACCTGAGGCCCTCAGAACTCTCACCAGGCTTTTGTTTACTTCTGTTTGGGCGGCAATTTCATTCTCTTTCACTGCATGTACAGCAGAGAAATTCTAACTCTGCTCTCCCTAAGAGTCAAAAATCCCTGGGAAAGGGGCTGATTGGCTGCCCTGTCTGAATCAGGTTCTATTCCAGACCAATCCACTGCAGCAGGAGGGCAGGGTCTATACCAACATGGCAGTTGCCATGCCCCCGCACTGTTGGAGGGTAGCAGGGAAGGAACGTTTCCTAAAAGATGGGGGTGACTACTCCCAGAAGGTAGCAAGAGTGCTGGGCGGACACAGTGGATTGTTCTAAGCTGTGCAGTTCTATAGGCTAAGACCAGTTTAGGAGACTCCAGGGGACTGCAGGGCAAATTACACTCAAACACTAGAGGATCAGGGTGAAAGTCACAAATAAGTTTCAGGAGAACCTTTTTTTTTTTTTTTTTTCTTTTTTAGAGTCTTGCCCAGACTGGAGTGTGCCGTGATGTGATCTCAGCTAACTGCAACCTCTGCCTCCCAGGTTCAAGCGAATCTCATGCCTCAGCCTCCCAAGTAGCTGGGACTACAGGCACACGCCACCACACCCAGCTAATTTTTGCATTTTTAGAAGAGGCGGGGTTTTGCCATGTTGGCCAAGTTGGTCTCAAACTCCTGGCCTCAAGTGACCCACCCACCTCAGCCTCCCAAAGTGCTGGGTGGGATTACAGACATGAGCCACCATGGTCAACCAAGAGAACTTTCAAATTGTCTACCTGGCTCCAAGAAATCAACATACTTACCCCTTAATAGCCAATACATTTGACAGCATGCAGTACATTAAGAGCTATGTACATGGTTTTAATTCAATTCATAATATTTTGCCTTTTCTCTGCCTGGGGCATGTTTTCCTTTTATTATGGGCCAAGAGGTAAGACAGTAGGGATTTAAGTAAGCAGAGAGGAATCTTCTAGACCCTCAGCTACCAGACTTTCGAGTCCTGGGTTTTCATTTTCTGATCCCATAAGTGATATTCCTGCCACCCCTCACCTCTGTCCCAGTGATACATAAGCAAGGAACAAGAAGAAGAAAAAGCAGTGCCCACGTTGCCGGGCTCGTGCCTTAAACAGTTATCTAGATTCCAACGTCTCTGCCAACATCGTGCCAAAGAAGATCCAACATCAAGTGCACATGTTGAACAGCTGAACCCAACTCGAGCCAGTTAGGGAGAGAAGTTTCCATGCTCAGAGGAGGCACTCCTGACCCCAGTGGGCATCCCCTGTGATCTGTTCAACTTCACATGTTCTCACCTCTGCCTTGGAAGTGACAGGTATTTAATTCTAAATTGTAGCAGTTAATGGACTTTTTAAGACATTTTCCTGATGGTTCTGAGGGAGGACAAGGCAGACTCTTCAAAGTCAGAGTTCGATGCAGATAAGCACACAGATCCGTAGACGAAGGCAGCAGAGAAAAAGTGAGGCACTAAGTTTTCTTTAATGGAAAATTGCATATCTTCAAAAGCTGGAGTGCAAACTGACACTAATACCACATCAATGCCGTGAAATGCAGGGAGAAAACTCGTATTGAGAAAAATTAAAAGAATTCTTTTTTTTTTTGAGACGGAGTCTTGCTCTGTCGCCCGGGCTGGTTTTTTGTATTTTTTAGTGGAGACGGGGTTTCACCATGTTAGCCAGGATGGTCTCGATCTCCTGGCTCCGTGATCCGCCCGTCTCGGCCTCCCACAGTGCTGGGATTACAGGATTGAGCCACCGCGCCCGGCCCAAGGATTGTCAACTCACTTGTAGCATTACAGTTGATTTAAAGTGAAAGCATTCAATACAAATGTTCCACAAGGTGGCAGCCTTGCTCTTCCAAAAATTTTTTTATCTGCCTTGCATACACCAAGCATGACTTTCGCTTTCTTTCCTTCCTTTCTTTTCTTTTTTTCTTTTTTTTCCTTTTCTTTTTTCTTTTCTTTTCTTTTGTTTTCTTTATCTCACTCTTCCTTCCTTTGTCTTCCTTTCCTTTCTCTCTATTTATTTATTTATTTATTTAGAGACAAAGTCTCACTTTGTCACCCAAGCTGGAGTGCAGTGGCACCATCTAGGCTCACTGCAACCTCTGACTCCGGGTTAAAGCGATTCTCCTGAGTAGCTGGGATTACAGGCACCTGCCACCACTCCCAGCTAATTTTTGTATTTTTAGTAGAAATGGGGTTTCGCCATGTTGGCCAAGCTGGTCTTGAACTCCTGTCGCCCACGTTGGCCTCCCAAAGTGCTGGGATTACAGGCGTGAGCTACCATGCCCAGCCCACACATGATCTTTAACAGAAAAACTAACCATATAATAAAGAAGATATACAGAAAATTACAGAATATGTCAGAGATTACTTGCTTAATGAAGGAGAAACATTGTGGGAGGCTTTTGACTGACATGCCTCAGCTAAATATTGACCAACTCAGAGAAGTGAGCGCTTTACCACATTTACCATTAGCACCTGCTGTTTGTGTTTGCTTACGTTCGGCAAGGAGAGAAATTAATGTTTGGAATCTCTATGCAACATCTTGTTACTAACCAGGTTATCTCTTCAGCGTCATCAATGTCAAATCTTTATTGAAACCTGCTCTATTCAAAGCATTCTGCTAGGTGCTAGTCTTCTTTCTAGGAGAGTTCTCTTGCCAAGAGGATGAAATGGGAGAAAATAGTGTGGTTATAGTACTTACCACACTTGGACTTACAGAATATTTAAACATTCAATAGTGGGTGAAAATATATCAATAACTCCTGTTTGCTTTGCAGAATGTCGTGAGAGCTCTTCCCCAAAATTTTATGATCCAAAAAGAATTAAAGGAATGTTCATTGTAGCATCATTTCAAATAAAAATTCAGAAACAACATAAATATCTAGCAGCGGCCGGGCGCAGTGGCTCACGCCTGTAATCCCAGCACTTTGGGAGGCCGAGGCAGGTGGATCATGAGGTCAGGAGATCGAGACCATCCTGGCTAACACGGTGAAACCCCGTCTCTACTAAAAATACAAAGTTAGCCAGGCGTGGCGAGCGCCTGTACTCCCAGCTACTCCGGAGGCTGAGGCAGGAGAATGGCGTGAACCCGGGAGGCGGAGCTTGCAGTGAGCCGAGATCGTGCCACAGCACTCCAGCCTGGGCGACAGACCGAGACTCCGTCTCAAAAACAAAAAACAAAAAAAAAAAAATCTAGTACCATGAAAATGGATAAATTGTGTTATAATTGTACAATGAAATTCTAGGCAGCTGTGACAATGGCGAATGAGTAAATTAGGTTACTAAGGTTGCTAAGCTGTTGTCTCTCTTTGCCATCCCCTGGCTCGCACACATATGGAATGTAATGATGGGGCAGGTCCCAGACCCTGAAAACCCGGTTCCCGTTGCTTGCTGGCGGCGTGCTAGGCTCTGCCGATAGGGGGCAGTAGAGGGAGCCGCAAGCCGGCGGGGAGGGAAGGGCTGGCTCCTCTGTGCCCGGTCCGGGTTATTTGTGTCTGCGCTCAGCGTTCATCCTGGCAGCGGTCAGTACCAGTCTCTGTATTTGTTTTTTAATGTTTTGTTTTGCACTCCCAGAACCAGCCACATTGTGTCCTCTCCCCGCTCCCGCCACCCGCCCAGGCACTGGCACCAGGCGCCTCCTGGGCACCGCAGGCCTTTCCTTCCAGTTTCTGGATTTTAATCCCCCAGCCTCTTCTCTTAGTGCCCTGGCCGAGGGAGTGGTAGCTGCTTCCAGCATTTACTTTCTTCTTTGCTGCTTCACTCTTCTAACACCTGTTTAACCAGCTCCTTCTATTAATTGTTTTTCTGTTAAGCTCCCCTTCCCCAGTCCCTAAAAAAAAAAAAAAAACTATTGAAATACTTAATGTGGATCCTAACTCAATGACCATGTGCCAGAAACTGCAGATATATAACATAGGTAGATAAGGAGGTAGAGGCGTAGCAGACATACATATATACATATTAGAATATTTCTATATACATATGTATTAGATATAAAATGCAAATATATACACCTATAAGTACATATGTATGGCTTACATGAACTATATTTAGACCTATGTGTCCCTATATATAAAATCTCCTGCCGGGCGCGGTGGCTCACACCTGTAACCCCAGCACTTTGGGAGGCCGAGGGGAGTGGATCACCTGAGGTCAGAAGTTCAAGACCAGCCTGACCAATATGTTGAAACCCTGTCTCTACTAAAAAAAAAACACAAAAATTAGCTGGGCGGTGTGGTGGTGGGCGCCTGTAGTCCCAGCTACTTGGGAGGCTGAGATAGGAGAATTAATTGCACCCAGGAGGCAGAGGTTGCAGTGAGCCAAGTTCATGCAGCTGCACTCCAGCGTGGGCGACAGAGCGAGACTCTGTTGCAAAAACAACAACAACAACAACAAACAAAACAAAGAATTTCCCCTAATCCTCACAATAAATGCTACGAGAAAGATACTATTATTCCTATTATACAGGAGGAGAAAGTGACTCTCAGGGAGATTAGTTAATTTCTAGAATGCATAGCTAAGAAGTGGTAAGGCTGGGATTTGAATACAGATATCCCCGACCCCACAGTCTATACCTTTCCCATATGTCTTAAAGTTGTTTAGGCCTCGATTCAATCTAACCTTAACTGTGTTCTGCCTTATAACTCAGTCCTTAGGCTAATCCACAACTGTCTTCTTACCTAATAGTGTGAGTAAATATAGCGCTATTCTAATAAGTACTAGAGAATATAATCACCATAATACAAGACTGCTTCTGCGATTGAAGTTATGGGGAGGTTGAGAAAACTGTAGGAAAACATGAACATTTCTAACTCCAAGTTACTTGTCATTCATTCATTCAGTTAATATAATATAGTGCCTATTATGTGCCTGTGTGCTAGACTCACAATGATAAAATAGAACTAGTTCTTCCTTTAAAAACTTTCCAGTCTAAGGAAAGTGACAGTCTTTAATTAAATAATCAAACATAGGGGAAATACCTAACTATATCACACAGAAACTTAACATAGATGGGGTATTTGACTACAAAGGCTGTTCCAAATGCAGCCCTGCCCCCACCACAAACACTCAAGAGCTTGGCATCTGCCCCTCTCACTGTCTAGGACAGCTGCTTACTCTGATTTTGTTTACCAGGAACTCATCAGTTCTCAGTCCAAAGTGATCTAAGAGAGATATCACAGTAATAGAGAAATAGAGATAGTGCAGCTACATAATGTTTTCTAAAAACCTGCTTTTCTGGTCATTTCACAACTTGCCTCCCATGTGACTTGTGACATTAATCAATGTTTTCAGTGGCAGCCTCTTAGCCCAGACTTTTCCTGTAGCCTAAATACAATCAACAACATATACCCGGACTGATCAGAGAACAATGGCCAGGAAGGTTTGTGAGGGACAAACTTCAAGAAATGCAGAAACAGAAAACCTAACCAAACCAGAAGCTCATATGGTAATCAGGGCTGAGAATCTATTTATCAACCCACCGTGACAGCTAAATCTCTAAGCTCCCTTGTAGCTGCATTTTGTAGTCAGGAAACAGATCATTAGACAATCCTGCAGCAAAGAAAAACAAGAAGGACCTCGAGGAGTCAAGACCCACTGATGGATACTAGAAATTAGTGGGGGAAACTTCACAGAGAAGCAGGATTTCTGCAGAGCCTCAAAAGGCCTCCTCCCTATAGACTTATTAATGATTGCACACATTCTTTGATATTCCTCTCTCAGGCAGTGGAATCTCTTTTCTTTTGGTTTTTGAGATGGAGTCTCATTCTGTCGCCTAGGCTGGAGTGCAGTGGTACGATCTTGGCTCACTGCAACCTCTGCCTCCCAAGTTCAAGCAATTCTTGTGCCTCAGCCTCCCAAGTAGCTGGGATTACAGGAACATGACACCACGCTGGCTAATTTTTTTATTTTTAGTAGAGATCGGGTTTCGCCATGTTGGCCAGGCTGGTCTTGAACTTCTGACCTCAAGTGATCTGCCCACCTCGGCCTCCCAAAGTGCTGGGACTACAGGTGTGAGCCACCGCGCCCGGCCAGGAAATTGAATCGAATTCCTCTCTTTTTGAGTGCGGCTGGACTGAATGACTGTTTTCTAATGAATAGTGTAGGAAAAAAGAAAAACTGATTAACTTTACATGGAGACAACATCTTAACCAAGTGAGCAAGATTAGCATCACTGTAAAAAGTCACGTCGATTATCAAATACAGCTTGACGCGATGACATGGGAAAGGCATGTCACCTCTCTGGTTTTCTTCTCAAAAATCCATAACCCATCTGTTCAGACTTAATTTTTAAAAAATCCATAATCCCTGGCTAGTCATGAGAAAACATCAGATACACCCAAATTAAGGGACATTCTACAAAACACCTGACCAGTATTTTCTTGTTCTTTTTTTCAGGAGTCTCTCTAGTCCACAAAGACTCCAGCTCCTATGCAAGTCCTAGTGCTGTGCTGGGCTTAGAGCCAGTGGGCCTGGAGGACACTCAGCCTAGTGAGACACCAGCCAGACCAGCTAAGGGAGTGCTTGCATCAGTCCTCCCCCAACCCCAGGCAGCACAGCCTGCAGCTCCAAAAGAGACCCCTTCCTTCCACTTGAAGAGATGAGAGGGAAAAATAAAGAGAACTTTGTTTTTGTAACCTGGATGTAAGCTTAGCCTCAGTAGGATAGGGCACAGGGCAGAGCCGTGAGGCCCCACCTCCCAGATGACATTTCTAGATACACCATGGGCTGGAAGGAAACTCACTGCTTTGAAGGAAAGGACCCAGTCCTGGCAGGGTTCATCACCTGCTGAGTAAAGAGCCCTTGGGCCCTGAATAATCAGTAGCAGTAACCAGGTAATACACACCACGGACCTTGTGTCAAAGCTGTGGTGGCTACAATAAGGGACTCCTTTTGCTTGAGAAAAGGAGAGGGAAGCTTGCAGCTTAGACACCAGCTCAGTCACAGTGGGGGAGAGCACCATGTGGGATTTTTGGGTCCTCACTTCCAGGCCTTGGCTCTTAGATGACACCTCTGGACATACCCTGGGTCAGAGGGGAGCCCGCTGTCCTGAAGGGTGAATCCCAGGCTTGGCAGCATTCACCATAAGCTGACTAAATGGGCCTTGGGCCTTAACTGAACATCAGTGGTACACTGAGAGTACTCCCTGTGGGCCTGTGGTGGGAGTAGACATGGGGAAAGACTCCTCTGCCCGGGGAAAGGGAGGGGGAAAGAGGGAGAAAACTTTGTCTTGTGGTTTTAGCCACAGTAGAATAGAGTGCCAGGTAAATTTCTAAGGTTTTCGACTCCAGGCCCTGGCTCCTGGATAGCATCTCTAGACCCAGCCAGAGTCTAGGGGAACTCACTGCCTTGAAGAGAAAAACGTGAGACTGACTGGCTGACTTTACTACCTGCTAATTGTAGAGCCCTAGGACCTTGAGCAAACATAGGGGGTAGCCAGGTAGTGATGACATCAGGGCTTGGGCAAGACCCAGTGGTGTGCTGGCTTCAGGTCTGATCCAGCACAGACCCAGTGATGGTAGCCACAGGGCTGCTTGTGTTACCACTTCCCCAGCTCCAAGGAGCTCAGCACAAAGAGAGAAACTCCATCTGTTTGGGAGAAAATAAGGGAAGAGAACAAGAGTCTCTGTCTGGCAATCCAGAGAATTCTTGGGGATCTTATCCAAGACCACCAAGGTGATACCTCTACAAGTTTGTAAGAACCACAGTGTTACTGGGCATGGGGTGCCTCCTAATGCAGGTACAGCTGCAGTGACCAAACACTTAGATCACAACACTTAAGTCCCTTCAAGGCCGGGCGCGGTGGCTCACGCCTGTAATCCCAGCACTTTGGGAGGCCGAGGCAGGTGGATCACAAGGTCAGGAGATCGAGACCATGGTGAAACCCCTTCTCTACTAAAAATAGAAAAAATTAGCCGGGCGCAGTGGCGGGCGCCTGTAGTCCCAACTACTCGGGAGGCTGAGGCAGGAGAATGGCGTGAACCCGGGAGGCGGAGCTTGCAGTGAGCCGAGATCACACCACTGCACTCCAGCCTGGGCGACAGAGCGAGACTCCGTCTCAAAAAAAAAAAAAAAGTCCCTTCAAACCAAAAAGCCTGCCCAACAAGGCCAGGTACAAACAAGCCCAGACTGCGCAGACTACAATAAATACCTAACAGTTCAATGGCCAGACACCAACAAACATCCGCAAGTGTCAAGATCATCCAGGAAAACATGACCTTGCCAAATGAACTAAATGGGGCACCAGGGGCCAGTCCTGGAGAGACAGAGATATGTGACCTTTCAGACAGAATTCAAATTGGCTTATTTGAGGAAACTCAAAGAAATTCAAAATAACATAGAGAAGGAAGTCAGAATCCTAGCAAATATGTTTAACAAAGAAAATTGAAATAATTAAAAAGAATGAAGCAGAAATTCTGGAGTTGAAAAATGCAATAGACATGTTAAAGGATGCATCAGAATCTCTCGATAGCAGAATTGATTAAGCAGAAGAATTAGCTTGAGGACAGGCTATTTGAAAATATAGTCAGAGGCCGGGCACGGTGGCTCAAGCCTGTAATCCCAGCACTTTGGGAGTCTGAGATGGGTGGATCACGAGGTCAGGAGATCGAGACCATCCTGGCTAACACGGTGAAACCCCGTCTCTACTAAAAAATACAAAAAACTAGCCAGGCGAGGTGGCAGGTGCCTGTAGTCCCAGCTACTCAGGAGGCTGAGGCAGGAGAATGGCATGAACCCGAGAGGAGGAGCTTGCAGTGAGCTGAGATCCGGCCACTGCACTCCAGCCTGGGTGACAGAGCAAGACTCCGTCTCAAAAAAAAAAAATATATATATATATAGTCAGAGGAGACAAAAGAAAAATACAAAAAAAATACAATAAAAAAAGAATGAAGCACACCTATAAGATCTAGAACATAGCCTCGAAGGGAAAGTCTAAGTGTTTCTGACCTTAAAGAGGAGGTAGAGGGAAAGATAGGAGTAGAAAGTTTATTCAGAAGGATAAAACAGAGAACTTCCCAAAGCTAGAGAAGGATATCAATATTCAAGAATAAGAAGGCTATAGAACGCCAAGCAGATTTGGCTCCAGGCATTTAATAATCAAACTCCCCAAAGTCAAGGACAGACAAAGAAAGGATCCTAAAAGCAGCAAGAGAAAAGAAACAACATAAAATGGAGCTCCAATACCACTGACAGCAGACTTTTCAGTGGAAACGTTTCAGGCCAGGAGAGAGTGGCACAACATATTTAATGTGCTGAAGGAGAAAAATTTTTACCCTAGGATGGCATATCTGGTGAAAATATCCTTCAAACATGAAGGAGAAATACAGACTTTCCCAGACAAACAAAAGCTGAAAGATTTCATCAACACCAGACCTTCCGAGAAGAAATGCTAAAGGGAGTTCTTCAATCTGGAAAAAAAAAAAATGATTTGTTTATTTTTTATATTATTTTATTTTTTTTGAGATAGAGTCTCGCCTTGTTGCCCAGGCTGGAGTGCAGTGGCACGATCTTGGCTCACTTCAAGCTCCGCCTCCTGGGTTTACTCTGTTCTCCTGCCTTAGTCTCCCAAGTAGTTGGGACTACAGGCATCTGCCACCACGCCTGGCTAATTTTTTATATTTTTGGTAGAGACGGGGTTTCACTGTGTTAGCCAGGATGGTCTCAATCTCCTGACCTTGTGATCCACCCGCCTCAGCCTCCCAAAGTGCTGGGATTACAGGCGTGAGCCACCGTGCCCGGCCAAAAAAGGATGTTAATGAGCAATAAGAAATTATTTGAATGTACAAAACTCAGTTAATAGTAAGTAACACATAAAAACGTGGAAGAGTATAACACTGTAATTCTGGTGTGTAAAGTACTTATATCCTAAGTAGAAAGATGAAAAGATAAACAGATCAAAAATAATAACTAAAACAACTTTTCAATACATAGTATAATAAGATATAAATACAAACAACAAGTTAAAAAGTAAGGGGGTGAACTTACAGAGTTGTCATTAGTTTTCTTTTTGCTTGTTTGCTAGTTTATACAATCAGTGTTCAGTTGTCATCAGTTTAAAATAATGACATAGGATATTATTTGCAAGTCTTGTGGTAACCTCAAATCTAGAAATATACAAAGGATATACAAAAAATAAAAAGTAAGAAATTAAAACATATCACCAGAGAAAATCACCTTCACTAAAAGGAAGACAAGAAAACCAAACACCGCATGTTCTCACTCATAGGTGGGAACTGAACAATGAGATCACTTGGACTCGGGGAGGGGAACATCACACACCGGGGCCTATCATGGGGAGGGGGGAGGGGGGAGGGATTGCATTGGGAGTTATACCTGATGTAAATGACGAGTTGATGGGTGCAGCACACCAACATGGCACAAGTATACATATGTAACAAACCTGCATGTTGTGCACATGTACCCTACAACTTAAAGTATAATAATAATAAATAAATTTTAAAAAATAAATAAATAAATAAAAGGAAGACAAGAAGGGAGAAAAGAAGAACGAAAAGGCTAGAAAACAAATTAATAAAATGGCAGAAGTAAATCCTTACTTATCAATAATAACATTAATTAAACATGAATGGACTGAATTCTCCAATCAAAAGACATAGAGTGGCTGAATGGATTAAAAAACAAGACCCAACAATCTGCTGCCTACAAGAAACACACTTCACCTACAAAGTTGCAGTGTGGAATAAAGGGATGGAAAAGATATTCCATGCAAATGGAAACCAGAAAAGAGCAGGAGTAGCTATAATTATATGAGACAAAATAGATTCAAGACAAAAACTATTAAAAGAGATTTAGAAGATCATTATATAATGATAATGGGGTTACTTCAGCAAGAGGACATAACAATTGTACATATATATGCACTCAACACTGGAGCAACCAGATATACAATGCAAATATTGTTAGCGATAGATAGATCCCAATACAATAATAGCTGGAGACTTTAATGCCCAACTTTCAGCATTGGACAGATCGTCGAGACAGAAAATTAACAAAGAAGGCCAGGCATGGTGGCTCACGCCTGTAATCCTAGTATTTTGGGAGGTCAAGCAAGGTAGGTGGATTGCTTGAGCTCAAGAGTTTGAGACCAGCTGAGCAACATGGCAAAACCTGATCTCTACAAAAAAAAAAAAAATATGAAAATTAGCTGGGTGTGGTTGCATGTGCCTGTAGTCCCAGTTACTCAGGAGACTGAGGTGGGAGGATTGCTTGAACCCAGGAGGCAGAGGTTGCAGTGAGCTGAGATCACACCACTGCACTCAAGCCTGGGCAACAGAGCCAGACCCTGTCTCAAAAAAAAAAAAAAAGCAAACAAAGAAACATCAGATTTAATCACATTATAGCACAAATGGACATAATAGATGTTTACAGAACATTTCATCCAATGACTACACAATACATATTCTTCTTCTCAGCACATGGATCATTATCAAGGATAGCCCATATGTTAGGACACAAAACAGGTCTTAAAATATTCAAAAAATGGAAATAATATCAAGTATCTTCTTTGACTGCAATGGAATAAGACTAGAAACTGGCCGGGCGTGGTGGCTCATGCCTGTAATCCCAGCACTTTGGGAGGCCAAGGTGGCCAGATCACATGAGGTCAGCAGTTCGAGACCAGCCTGACCAACATAGAGAAACCCCATCTCTACTGAAAATACAAAATTAGCCAGGCGTGGTGGTGCATGCCTATAATCCCAGCTACTTGGGAGGCTGAGGCAGGAAAATCACTTGAACCCACGAGGCAGAGGTTGCAGTTAGCTGAGATCATGCCATTGCACTCCAGCCTGGGCAACAAGAGTGAAACTCTGTTTCCAAAAAAAAAAGAAAGAAAGAAAGAAATAACAAGAATAATTTTGGAAACTACAAACATGTGGAAATTAAACAATATGCTCCTGAATGACAAGTACGTCAATGAAGAGATTAAGAAGAAAATTGAAAATTTTCTTGAAACAAACAATAATGGAAACACAACATATCAAAACCCCTGGGACATAGCAAAAGCAGTACTAAGAGGGAAGTTTAGATCTATAAGTGCCAATATCAGAAAAGAAGGAAAATTTTAAATAACCAACCTAATGATGCATCTTAAAGAACTAGAAAAGCAAGAGCAAATCAAACCCAAAGTTAGTAGAAGAAAAGAACTAGTAAAGCTCAGAGCAGAAATAAGTGAAACTGAAACAAAGAAAACAACACAAAAGATCAATAAAATGAAAAGTTGGCTTTTTGAAAAGATCAACAAACTGACAACCTCTAGCCAGACTAAGAAAAAAAAAGAGACAAAACCCAAATAAGTAGAATATGGGTGAAAAAGGAGACATTACACCTGATACTGTATAAATTCAAAGGATCATTATGGCTACCATGAGCAACTATATGCCAATAAATTGGAAAACCTAGAAGAAATAGATACATTCCTAGACACATACAACCTACTAAGATTGAACCATAAAGAAATCCAAAACCTGCACAGACCAGTAACAAGTAAAAATTATTTCCTTTAAAGTCATAACTCTTCCTAGAAATAGAGGAGGAAATACTTCCAACTCATTCTATGAGGCCAGTATTACCCTGATACTAAAACCAGACAAAGATACATCAAAAGAAGAAAACTACAGGCTAATCTCTGATGAACATTGATGCAAAAATTCTCAACAAAATACAGCAAACCAAATTCAACAACACATTAAAAACATTAGGCCGGGTGTGGTGGCTTAAAGCTGGGTGCAGTGGCTCATGTCTGTAATCCCAGCAGTTTGGGAGGCTGAGGTGTGGGAATCACCTGAGCTCAGGAGTTCAAGACCAGCCTGGCCAACATGGTGAAACCCTGTCTCTACTAAAAGTACAACAATTAGCCAGGCTTGGAGGTGGGTGCCTTTATTCCCAGCGCAGGAGGCTGAGGTAGGAAAATCACTTGAACCCAAGAGGCTGAGGTTGCAGTGAGCTGAGATATTGCCATTGCACTCCAGCCTGGGCAACAAGCACAAAACTCCATCTCAAAAAAAAAAAAAAAAAAAAAAAAAAAAAACATACTTCATCAAGACCAAGTAGGATTTATCCCAGGTATGCAAGGATGGTTCAACATATGCAAATCAATCAATATGACACATCATATCAACAGAATGAAGGATTAAAACCATATAATCATTTCAATTGATGCTAAAAAATCAATTGACAAAATACAACATCCCTTCCTTTTAAAAACCCTCAGACAACTGGGTATAGAAGGAACATACCTCTAGCTGTGTGTTGTGGCTCACACCTGTAATCCCTGCACTTTAGGAGGCTAAGGTGGGTGAATCATTTTGAGCTCAGGAGTTAGAGATCAGTCTGGGCAATGTGACAAAACCCCGTCTCTACAAAAAATACCAAAATTAGCTGGTGTTGGTGGCTCATGCCTGTAGTCCCAGCTACTCAGGAGGCTGAGGTTGGAGAATTGCTTGCATCTGGGAAGTGGAGGTTGCAGTGAACTGAGATCATGCTATTGCACTCCAATCTGGGTTACAGAGTGAGACCCTGTCTCAAAAAGAAAAAAAAAGGAACATACCTCAACATAAAAACAGCTATATATGACAGACCCACAGCTAGTATCACACTGAATGGGGGAAACTGAAAGCCTTTTTTCTAAGATCTGGAACATGCCAAGGATGCCCACTCTCACCACTGTTATTCAACAAAATACTGAAATTCCGGTTACAGCAATCAAAAGAAAGAAAGAAAAGGCAATCAGATTGAGAAGGAAGAAGTCAAATTATCCCTGTTTGCAAATGGTATTATCTTATATTTGGAAAAACTCCACCAAAAAAATATTAAAACTGATAAATTCAGTAAAGTTGCAGGATACAAAATCAACATACAAAAATCAGTAGCATTTCTATATGCCAACAGTGAACAATCTGGAAATCAAAAAAAGTAATCTCATTTATACTGAGCCATGATTGTACCACTGCACTCCAGCCTGGGTGACAGAGTGAGACTCTGTCTCAAAAAAAAGAAAAAGGGAAAAATAAAATTAGCCAGGCATGATGGCGAGTGCCTGTAATCCCAGCTACTTGGGAGGCTGAGGCAGGAGAATTGCTTGAACCTGAGAGGCAGAGGTTATAGTGAGCCAAGATCCTGCCACTGCACTCTGGCCTGGGCAACAGAGCGAGACTCTGTCTCAAAAAAACAGAAAAAAAAGAAAAAGAAAAAAATAACTAAAAGATTGTAATTGAATTGTTTGTAACACAAAAGATGAATGCTTGAGGAGATGGATGCCTCATTTACCCTGATGTGATTATTACACATTGTATGCTTATATCAAAATATCGTACATATTCCATAAGTAGATACACATGCTATGTACCCACAAAAATTAAAAGTTAAAAAAAATCATGAGATCTATAAATTTGGAGAGAAGAGCTGCATTTCCTATAAAGGGTTGCAGCCTGCAGGTGGTCATCCTGACAGGCTCGGAAACACATCCTCTCGCAGGGACAAAAAGCAGGCACTTCAGAGAAAACCGGGAGAGGCTGTGATCTGTACCCAGTGAGATTAGCTATATATACATATTCAGTAGGTTACAGAATAATCTTACAAATATCTGTGAGGGAGGCCTAATGCATGCAGACTGGATAAACATATATGTTATATGTGACCTATGTTCACCTTGAAGTGGAACCTTAATATTTCAGACGAGACCAGGTGCATTCAGGGTGGTATGGCCATCGACAAAGCCTAAATATTTCAATGCATTACAGTCAGGCCCTATACATTGAAAAGTGAGGCAGGGATGCAAAGGCACTCAGTGCACAGCCTCTGGGAACCGGCCAGAGCCAGTCCATGGTCGGTGGTCTCTTGCCAGGAGAAAGTTACTGAAATCAGTCTCTTGTCCAATCAAAGCTGTAGCCACAGCTGGTGGAAAGAGGGCGTAGGGGCCAGTTAGGCAGACGTGGAGGTCAGAGGAGTAATTGTTTCAATATTGCTTATCTCCAGGCCAGTGCTTATTTAGCTGCTAGAGAAAACAAGCAAACAAGCAAAAACCCTTGTGGCAGTTAGAGCATAATTTATTCTGTAAGTGTAGGGCTTAACCCTTGCCTGGCATGGTCTTGTTTCTAATTTGGTATCTTACTGCCACAAAGACTCCATTCTCTCAGTCTTATGATCTCTATTTTACCATTAATGCTGGTCAGTTGTGTTTAATCCACAAAAGGGAGGGGCTGTAACGAGGCGTGTGACCCTACCATCCCATCATGGCGAGGTACTGTTTTTAAGGTTTCTGTGGGGTCCTCTTGGCCAAGTGGGGAGTCTGGTCAGTCAGGTTGCACGGGGCGTATTTTTATTTCTTATCCCTTAGTAGGAAGCCAGGTCTGAGGGAGGGGTGGGGAATCTGGGGTGAGGAGGAAGGGGCCAAAATTTTGCGGGCAGAGCTCCGGGATGGAACAGCATGACCTGTGCAAACACGTCCTGAGGTTCACAGAGAAACACAGCCTCGGGGCAGGCCGTCTAGAAGGAAGGGCTATGGAGATGAGGTGGGGCAGGAAGGCAGCTGAGCTGCAGGGCCTGCAAAGCCTTCGTTAATGCCTCGTCATTCGGACCATTCGAGTGTATGAAGCAGATTTAATTTTCTAAAGGCTCACTCTGTGGACTGAAGGCAAATGGAAAACAAAGAAAGAGCCAAAGCTGCACAAGAGCAAACGTTTTCTCTCCGTGTTCCCGAGTGCTTGGCACAAAGAAGGTTATCAGAACAGGTTTATTTCTGGGCAAGCACAGGAATGAAAAAGTGTTTACAGAAGGCTGGAGGAGGGCAGTGGTGTGTTGGGGCAGCAGAGGGGAGGCTGTGAGCTAATCCAGGTGAGAGTTGAGGGCAGGACACACATGGAGGAAGGTTAAAGGAGTGAGCAACTGGGTTTCCAGCCACAGGTAATGCCTCTGCTTCCTGAACCGGTTCCACGTCCCTTCTCTTCTTTCTCATCCCACCCTAAACCTGCTCCTTTTCCTTCTCTCCCTCCCCAGAGCATTACTAAAGAGTGTGGACTTGCAATTTTCCCTAACTCACTTGCTCCTAAAGCAAGCTGTGGCCCTTCTGAAGTTCTCAAAGAATATTTTCATAGTTGGTAGTGTAGGGGAGAAAAGATTTCTCACCCAGTGCACATTTCATAACTGAGGCACCTGTCATAAAAGACAGATTAGCAAGAGAAAAACATACACATTTATTTAAGTTTTATGTGACACAGGAGATTTCAGAAATGAAGACCTAAAAAACAGGACAAACTGTGTTTTTTATGGACAGTCATATAGTAGTATGACCGGAGGACAAATAGCAATAAAATAGGGGGGAATTAGCAAGGCCAGTTTGGTTCAGGTTGCTGGCATCTCTGTGTCTTGAAGGATATACTTCCAGGTATAGGGAGGGGACCTCCCTAATGAGGGTGTTATGGCCTACTTCAGAGAATTCTTCTATGGCCTACTTTAGGAGGGAAGGATAGGTTAGACAGACTTTCTTGTTTTGGCTGTTCCCTCAAATGCCAAGGTGCCATATATTGGGGTAACATGTCCTGAACCCTATCAGTAGAAAGACAAAAACATAGCTTTATGTGTTTTTTTTTTTTTTTTTTTTTTTTTTTTGTTTTTGAGCTAGAGTCTCACTCTGTCGCCCAGACTGGAGTGCAGTGGTGCGATCTCGGCTTACTTGCAACCTCCACCCCTGGGTTCAAGCAATTCTCCTGCCTCAGCCTCCCAAGTAGCTGGGATTACAGGCGCCCAGCTAAATTTTTGTATTTTTAGTAGAGATGGAGTTTTGCCATGTCGGCCAGGCTGGTCTTGAACTCCTGACCTCAGGTGATCCACCCGCCTCAGCCTCCCAAAATGCTGGGACTACAGGTGTGAACCACCGTGCCCAGCCTATGTTTTTTCATATATTCCAGCCCACCCCTCTGCCACTTGGATGGGTTGATATATTCAAAGGGCAGCACAGTAAGATTTAGCCCACTGCAGCAGGAAGCAAGACCCAGGACCTTGTGTGCCAAACCCCTCTTCCACAATGTCCAGATTGGAATTTTATTCTGTCTATTAAGTTTTAAATTTGACAGCAATATTTTCTTATTTCGAAGACTTGTAATTATTATTTTTCAAATCTACCTGTTGTTTTTTGTTTTCTTAGAGTCCCGCTCTGTCGCCCAGGCTGGAGTGCAGTGGTGCAATCTCAGCTCACTGCAACCTCTGCCTCCCAGGTTCAAGCAATTCTCCTGCCTCAGCCTCCTGAGTAGCTGGGATGACAGGTGCCCGCCACCATGCCTGGCTAATTCTTGTATTTTTAGTAGAGATGGGGTTTCACCATCTTGGCCAGGCTAGTCTTGAACTCCTGACCTCGTGATCCACCCACCTCAGCCTCCCAAAGTGCTGGGATTATAGGCATGAGCCACTGCGCCCAGCCAAATCTACCTGTTCTTTTCCCATTTTTGTCTACTATTTTGTTTCAAAATTTTGTGCACTTCAGATGGAAGTTATTCCTTCATTTACCTCTTTGTACATGCATGCCAAATAGTGTTTTCAAAAGTCTTCATCAGCCTTCTTCATATAATTAATTTTATTTTGAGTGAACTCTAGTTCTGATTGTTGATTTTTATTTGCATTCTTTTTCAGTATTAGATCTCTTCATGTGTTTTGAAATTGTGATTTAATGTTGAACTAGTGAATTGTTTGTATTTTCTTCTTCACTCTTTCCACATTTATATCTACGTGGTTTCCATAAACGCTGTCTAATCGTTTCATAGCTGCCTCTACTTGCCCTCATTCTTCCCCAGCTCTCAGTCCGGAACTAGAACTTAAAATGGTATTTTGAGGTTCCTGGATGGTGGTTATAACGGGGAAACCACAGATCTAGTCCCCAGGCTAGTTGGCAACTTGGTTTATTTCCAGGTTAGGGAGTTGCATGGTGTCCTCCAGTCTCCATGAAAAGCCATTATCCTAGAGATCAATCAGCACAATTCTCCTTTGTTAGAGAATGGAGAGGGATAGAGGTGGGGGATGAGGGTTTGAGGCTGACTTTGTCTTTTATTTTCTATCTACCATTGCTATGTTTTGGAGTAGAGTGGGTACATCAAAGCTGCTCTGAAGTCCTAAGTAGCTTGCTTTTTTCTTTCTTTTTTTTTTTTTAGTAGAGATGAGGTTTTACCATGTTGGACAGGCTGGTCTCAAATTCCTGACCTGGTGATCTGTCCACTGTGGCCTCCCCAAGTGCTGGGACCACAGGCGTGAGCCATCATGCCCAGCCCTAAGTAGCTTTCTTATCATGCCACAAATCAAGGTCAGGCCACCACTCTTGCCTCTATGACTGCGACAGCCTCCCAACTGGTCTCCTTGCCTCTAGACTTTCCTGCCTCCAATCCGTTCTTCCTACCACAGTCAGAGCGACTGTTACAAAATGTAATTCTGCTCACATCACTACACTGCCTAAAGTCTTTAAATGATTCCCTGTTGTCAAAACCAGTAGCAAAGATGGAGTGAAATCACAAGTCCAACATGGAAATGGAAGGAAGGGGTTTAAGACACTGGTTCCAATTGCTCACAAGCAAAAGAACATTAATTCATGGAGTAACTGGCTAACAATAGAAAATTTCAAATATTCGTTCAACAATTTCTTACTAAATATTTCCTACTGCAAGTCACTGTGGATGTGCAAGAAATACTTTCTACGTTCCAGAACCTTACAAGGTAGTAGGCAAGATCACACATTTCAATGAGTATCAAAACTACTGGCTGAGCGAGGTGGCTTAGGCCTGTAATCCCAGCACTTTGGGAGGCCAAGGCAGGCAAATCACTTGACTCCAAGAGTTTGAGACCAGCCTGGCCAACATGGCAAAACCCCATCTCTACTAAAAATACAAAATACAGGCTGCACGTGGTGGTGCACACCTGTAATCCCAGCTACTCAGGAGCCTGAGGCACGAGAATCGCTTGAAGCTGGGAGGTGGAGGTTGCAGTGAGCCAAGATCATGTGACAGCACTCCAACCTGGGTGACAGAGCAAGACTCTACCCAAAAAAAAAAAAAAAAAAAGGAATGTGGCCTTCTTTGGAAGTGGGCCTGTTGTAGATGTAATTAGTTAAGATGAAGCAATACTAGAGTAGGGTAGGCCCTTAACCCAATATAAGGGGAGAGACAGGGAAGGAGAACTCCACCTGAGGATAGCAGTAGATATTGGGGTGATGCCACTGCCACTGCAGGCCAAGGGAGGCCATGACTAATGGCCACCACCAAAGGCTAGGAAGAAGCAAAGAAGAATTCTCCCCTACGAGTTTCAGAGGGCGCATGGCTGTGTTGGGCCGTTCTTACACTGATATAAAGGAATACCTGAGACTGGGTAATTTATAAAGAAAAGCGGATTAATTGGCCCACAGCTCTCCAGGCTGTACAGAAAGTATGGGGACAGCACATGCTTCTGGTGAGGCCTCAAGAAGTTTCCGATCATGGCAGAAGGGAAAGGGGAGCGAGCGTGTCACATGGCAAGAGACGGGGCAAGAGAGAGAGTGGGGGAAGGATCAGGCTCTTTTAAACAATCAGATCTCTTATGAACTACTAGAGAAGGAACCCCTTATCCAAGGGGATGGCACTAAACCATTCATGAGGGATCCACCCTCATGATCCAGTACCTCCCACCAGGTCCCACCTCCAACATTGGGATCACATTTCAATACGGGATTTGGAGCGAACACACATCCAAAACATATCCAATATCCTTGCCAACACTTTGATTTGGGACACCTACCCTCCTAAACTGTGAGACAACAAATTTCTATTATTCCCCAGTTTTGTGGTACTTTGTTATAGTCACCCTAGAAAACGAATGTGACAGTTTTATAGCTAGGTTACAAACAAAATGTCATGAAAGATCATTTCTAACAGCCCTGGGGCTTGTAAAGGACATGGCTTTGTGCTAAGCTCTAGCAGCGTGATTTTGGTAGGTAGAGATGAGAGAAGAAAGGGCTTTATATTCTTCCACGTCCATCTGAATTGTATGTTGAGGTCTAACCCTCCCAAGCAGCCTCTCTGGAAAACTAGTTGAACCTGAACCACTTGAATGCCCTGAACCTACTGTCGACTAGGCCACTAACTGATAGGACTTTTAAGGCACAAAATCGGGGATAACAGAATCTTTTATACATGCTTTATTACTCAAGCAGCAGTGTGCAGTGATTAAATAATTACTCGCTTTTACTACATTTCTCTGACACTGCAAAGGGAGAAGTCTTCTTCATGCAGACTTTAGCGAGCAGTAGCTAATTTTTTTCTTGTCTTTTTTTTTTTTTTCCTTTTTGTGGAGAATGGGGTCTTGCTATATTACCCAGGCAGGTCTCGAACTCCTGGGCTCAATCTATCCTCCCGCCTCTGCCTCCCTGAGAGCTGGGATTACAGGCATGAGCCACTGTGCCCGGCCAGCAGTAGCTAATTTAAAGCTCAGTGTAGGCCGGGTGTGGGGGCTCACACCTGTAATCTCAGCACTACTTTGGGAGGTGGAGGCGGAGAGGGGTTGGGATTCCTTGAGCCTTGGAGTTCAGGGCCAGCATGGCAACAGGGCGAAACCTAGTTTTTACAGAAAATACAAACATTAGCTGGGCATGGTGGTTGGCCTGTAGTCCCGGCTACTGTGGAGGCTGAAGCAGGAGGACTGCTTTAGCCAGGAGGTCGAGGCTTCAGTGAGCCCAGATCGCGCCACTGCACTCCAGCTTGGGCGACAGAGCGAGAAGACCCTGTTTCAAAAAACACACAAAAACTCATTCTAACCAAAACTGAATGCTAGTAGCAGGAACTGGTATTAAGATTGCGGTCTGGAATCCCTTCTAATGCGTCTGACCTTGCATTATGAAGTCTTCACAGTGATGCTTCTGGGTTCTATGTGATTATCGTCATTGCTTAGCAATCTCAAGTTGTAAATAAATTCTTTAAATTTCCGTAGTCGTTTGCGGGACAAGGAGAGGGCTATTTACATGCTCTTTCCTTCTTGCTACTCAATCTTAAATTTGGCTTACGAATCAAACTGATGGACCCTACACGGCTTCCACCCGAAATTACAGATATCTACCATTCCATCTTCAAGAAACGGAGAGGTTCCGCCAAGATGGACATAAAAATCACAGGAGGAGCCTTCTGACAACGTGCATTCTTCGCACACTGAGTGGGGAATGGCTTCGTCATGTTTGAAACGGTGCCTCAACTACTCAATGTCCCAGGAACCCCAGTGGAGCAAGTTGTGTACACAGAGGCCCAAGATCCACAAATCAGCTACGAAATCATTTCCATAGTCTCCCTCCCCCAACGAGTCTCGATCCACGACGGCCATCCCCTGTCCCTCTCATCCATCAAGGGCGTGTTTTTCTCCTCTCCTGCCCCGACCTCCCGCGTCCGCCCAGCCTGTCCACATCCAGCCCCGCCACGCCCCATGGGCGGTCCCGAGCTGCGGCCCCGCCCCCTCCCGACCTCCCCGACCGCGGAAGCCCCGCCCCCAACGGCGCGGAGACCGGGGGCGGCCCGCGGCCCGCGGCGGGGCGGGCGGGGACGGACGCGGGGGGAGGGGGGCCACGGGATGTGGGGTGGGGGCGGGACCTGGCCGGGCGCCGGGACGGGAGGAGTCCCGGCGGCGCCTCGGACTTTTGCTCCCACAAGCCCTGCCTCGGAGGCAGGGGAGCTGGACCAGGAGCCGCCCGGAGCGCCCGAGTCGCCGCCGCCGCCGCCGCCGCCGCCGGGGCTCCCGCGCTCCCCAGAACGGTGGGACGCGGGGCTCGGCAGCCGCCCGCGGAACATGGCGCCCTGGACGCTGTGGCGCTGCTGCCAGCGCGTGGTGGGCTGGGTGCCGGTGCTCTTCATCACCTTCGTGGTCGTCTGGTCCTACTACGCGTACGTGGTGGAGCTCTGCGTGTGTGAGTACCGTCCCCGGGGGCTGCGGCGGGCGCGGGCCGCGGCTCGGGCGCGAGACAGGCCTCGGAGCCCCGCGCCCGCCGCCTCTGTGGAGCCAGCGCCGCACGCCGGGCGTGCGGCCCCGACCGCGCTCGGAAGCGCCGAGGCCGCTGCACCCGCCCTTTGTTCAAGCCTGCGGCGCGGCCTTCGGGCGACCTGGGGCTCCTGAAGCCTCGCGGCGGCTTCCCGGGTGCGGGTCTGGCCCAGGGAGGCCCCAGAGCTTCCTGGTTCCCGCCGGCCCGGGGGGTCCACATCCTCCTGGGAAGGAACGTGCAGAACGGGAGTAGTCCAGCTTCTTAGAAGGTGTAGGTTGTGTTTGTGGCCTTTTTGGCTTTTGTTCATTGTTTTAAAAAACCAAATCTGTTCCTCCTGGATTGTTTTTGTTCAAACAGCGCGAGAAGAAACGCCTGTTACCTGTAGAGCCGGCTACGGCGGGTTGGGGGAAGGGAGGTGTGTCTTTTGGTGGCCTCGGGCTGGAGGCGGGTCAGACCTGGAGGACGAGTAAGCTCCCGCTTTTGATTTTTTGGTGGTACTTGACTCATTGTAAAGTTCATTTATTTCTCCTCTGAATCCAGCCGACTTTTGCAAAAGGTTAAGACAGAAAGAATGGGTGGGAGGAGACATAACCTGATTATCTTTTGCTTGACTGATTATTAAGGAGGCTTGTTTTCGTTACTTCCATTTCCCTGATTAGTTCTTAGCACAAAATTCTCACCTGATTCCCTGGAAAAAAGGAGTAGCATTGCAGTGTACTTCAAGGATTTCACCTACTGGCTTGAATCGGTTGCCTTTAAGATTGAAGGAAATTGGTTTTCATTAATCAAAACACCGTTTAGGGGTGACTGCTATATTTGTGATATTGGGCAATTTCTCCAAGATTGTTTTGTCTTAAGTCAGTTGTTCTCAGACTTTGAGTATATGGATATTTTACACTTAAACCAGCCTCACCTAGGTTGTTCTGTGTACATCTGCTGCCTATATCAATTTTTTATGAAAACCTAGGACCAAATGGTAAGTGGTGTCTGTAAACGTAATCCCTCGTTATTCCAGAATGATCTACTCTTAGTCCTTAGACTGAATCTACCATTTTACGAAGGACTGTTAATAGTATTCTTTGAATAAAGAACCACATGAGCTAGAAACTAATGTTATGAATGAGAAGAATTTGTACCACCCACTCTTGAAAGTGGCAGAATCAAGGTTTCAATTATGTTTGGATTTGTACAGCTTTCAACCAAGTATTTGGTTAAAACCTTAGTTCCATACATGGAAGAGAATGCTTTGGTTCAGAAAATTTAAGGGTAAATTTTAAAATTAAAACATCCACTCTTAAAATTACTTTGTACCTATAGAACGTTTAATTTTGAAACGACTATCCCTGCAGGTGGGCCCAGAATAAATTAGTTGTGGAATGCATTTCCAAATAATATTAATCTTTTCAATATCATTATTTAGTCTCATCCTTTTGGATACCAGAATGTTTACTAAAAATGATGTTTGAGTCTATTAAAATTACTAGATTTAAATATTTCTGGGAGCTGCTTCCAGAACGTGATAGTGATCATAGGATTCTCATCAACTTATGATGATACCTCCTTTAATCTTCTTATTTACTGTGAAGTGAGCATTTATTCCAAAAGTTATATCATTCCTATTCCGTCAGAAGATTATTCCTACTCTCTTTTAATTCCCATAGTGGTTTTGAAGTAAAGCTGAAGGAGCACTAAAAATGTGCTTTTATGTTGAGATTCCACAGCTTAACCTGTAGATGGTTTTTGTCAAAAATGTTAAAAAATGAGATCAAGCGGTGCTGTGGAAAGTCTTAAATTGCTTCTGATTTCTTTCACCTGCTTCAAATAAAGAAAGAGAAATGAACATGAATTGAGAAATGCCATGTGCTAGTGGGATAGAGGGAACATTTCATTCACCCTCTCCTTTAATTCTTTCAGTATGTGAGAGCACAGGTATCACTACCGGTGGAGGAAGTGAGACTCTGAGGAATAGGTCCTTTTGGTTAGGTCACACAATTGTTGATATTGGAATGTGACCCACATCTTCCCGTTCTTTCATATAACTTGAGTGAGCTATGAGGGTCAGTGGAACTGTAATTGTTTGGGCCATAATGGTGTGGGGGGATAAAGGGGTCGGCATATTTTTGGAGATCACTTAGTTAGGCTTGAGACCCATACTGGAGAGATTATACCCTACAGGTTCATTAAGTTAAAACATTCTACAACTATGGCCTGATGCTTGGCAGAATCTTCAAATATTTGGTGGTGAAAGGTCTTATGTAGAGGCTGTATTAAGTTCTGAGTTATCTGATTTTAACTGGAGAGAATTTGGGAGGTCTGCAGTGTCACTGGAGTATAAAACAGTTGAGCATAAAAGTGTATTTACTCATGTTAAAACTATCCTTTAAACTACTTGTATTTGTTTTCGTAAGTACTGACCCTCCCACTGAAATATGTATAGATATATTTATAGGAGGACTTAAATGGAGGGAAGTGTGAGTTTTACTTAAAAGTGCTGTTTTAATAGTTTTTATAGGATATTCTTTTTATTTATGTATGTTTTTTTCAGTCGGAGTTTCACTCTTGTTGCCCAGGCTGGAGTGCAATGGTGCGTGGGATCTTGGCTCACTGCAATCTCCGCCTCCCAGGTTCAAGCAATTCTCCTGCCTCAGCCTCCCAAGTAGCTGTGATTACAGGCGCCGACCACCACGCCCAGCTAATTATTTTTGTATTTTTGGTAGAGGCAGGGTTTCACCATGTTGGTCAGGCTGGTCTTGAACTTCTGACCTCAGGCAATCCACCCGCCTTGGCCTCCCCAAGTGCTGGGATTACAGGCATGAGCCACTGCACTCGGCCTATAGGATGTTCTTAGATTCTGGTGTTCTCTATCAAACTAGGAGGAGAAGATCATAATTATATCTTTACATGTATGTATTCATTTAATCTTAATAATGATTCCCATAAGGTTAATTTGTCTACGGTTATAGAGCCAGTAAGTAGTATGGTAAGAATTGGAATTCAAGGGTTTTGGCTCCAAAGCCCATGCTGTTAACCACTATACAATGAATGACTAATCTATTTGGTGTCCAGATCTGGACACTCAGGGCAGATTTCAGTCCTGTATATGGTATATTTATATAAAGTACTTTTCTTCTAAAAGGCAGCAGCAGAAGATTCCTAAATATCTCAGACAATAAAAATACCTGGTCCACAGTAGGCTGTAAGTTGAACAAATTGTTGATTAACAAGAGGCCCTCATTCCATCTCACCTTCTGTAACTTCCTAATTTTGTAATTAGACACACCACCCCCCCTTCACCAGAAGTAATACTGAGGACAAAATTGAGGAAGAGGGTAATGCATGTAGGGTGGCCATCTCACAGGAGTGATAAGCTGAGAAGCAAAGATTAATTAGTAATATTGGTCCTTGATTTTAAATTAGAAATTCTATGATTTTTTTCCCCAGGGTTGATATTTAAAGTATGAGTGGACTGAATAACTTCTTCTCTTTGGTCAAGATGGTTATTTTTGAGGAAAGTGCTAAGTCTGGTTCCCAAGGTTTTATCAGAATATCTTGTTGTTCGGGTCATCTTGAGCTGTTAGTAGATGTGTATCTCTTCTTTGCATGTAGAGAATCTTAGAACTTAAAGAGATTTTAAAGATAATCTCATTCAGTCCCTTTACTTCTGAGGAAAGTATTGTTCAAAAGAGCTATGTTGTTTGTCCAAGGACAGGTATACCTTTTATATTTTTTCAGACAAATTTGTGGAGCGGACTCTAACCTTTGAGTCTGTACCAAATACTTCCTTGTGTCTCCTGCATAACTTCTTTGAATTTAGAGACAGATTAAGATAAATAACTTAAGCGCTGTCATTGTACACACTAGCTTGACACAGTTGATTCTGAAGTATTTTATTGATCTTGAAAGAACCCGTTTTCTATTTCATTGATTTTTCTCTTTTCTGTTTGGTTGTTTTCCTGTCTGATCTTCACTGTTTCCTTTCTTTTGCTTTGTGTTTAATATGCTCTTTTTCTAGATTAATATGGAAACCAAGGTCATTGATTTGAGCCCTTTCTTAGTTAGTCCTATAAATTTACCTCCAACTATTGCTTTAGTTTTATTCTCTCAATTTTAATATGTTGTGTTGTCGTTGTCATTCAATTCAAATTATTTTCTTGGGTTGGGCACAGTGGCTCACGTCTGTACTACCAGCACTTTGGGAGGCTTGATGAAACCCTGTCTCTCTTTTTGTTTTCTTTTTTTTGTTTTTTGAGACGGAGTCTCATTTTGTTGCCCAAGCTGGAGTGCAGTGTGGTGATCTTGGATCACTGCAACCTCCTCCTCCTGGGTTCAAGCAATTCTCCTGCCTCAGCCTCTTGAGTAGCTGGGATTATAGGCATGTGCCACCACGCCCGGCTACTTTTTGTGTTTTTAGTAGAGATGAGGTTTTGCCATGTTGGCCAGGCTGGTCGTGAACTCCTGACCTCAAGCGATCCACCCATCTCGGCCTCCCAAAGTGCTGGGATTACAGTTGTGAGCCACCATGCCTGCAAGAACTCTGTCTCTACAAAAAATACAAAAAATTAGATGGGCATGGTGGCTTGTGTCTGAAGTCCAACCTACTCAGGAGGCTGAGATGGGAGGATCCCATGAGCCCAGGAGTTCAAGGCTGCATTGAGCCATGATTGTGCCATTGCACTCGAGCCTGGGTTACAGAGCAAGACCCTTTCCCAAAGAACAAACAGATCCTTTTCTTTTGTTTTAAGACAGTTTTACTCTTTGTCCAGGCTGGAGTGCAATGGCGCGATCTTGGCTCACTGCAGCTTCTACCCTTCAGAATTCAAATTATTTTCTAATTTCACTTTTGATTTCATCTTTGACCCCATGGATTTAGTTTCCATTTATTTGGGGGTTTTCCAGATATCTTTCTGTTATTGATTTCAAATTTCCTTGTGGTTAGAGAACATACTTTGTATGACTTAAATCCTTTAAAATGTATTCAGGCTTGTTTTATAGCCTAGAATGTGGTCTGTCTGAGTAGTGTTCCATGTGTGCTTACGAAAAATATGTCTGTACTCAGCAATGTATTCTGCTCTTTGTTGCTGGGTGGAGTATTCTGTTATGTCATAATGCTCCATAAATGTCAAATAAGGCAAGTTGGTAGTGTTGTTCAAGTCCTCTATGTTCTTGCTTCTCTGTTTGTTCTCTCAATTATTAAGAGAGGTGTAACTATAATTGTGATTTATTTCTCCTTGTAGTTCTATCAGTTTTTGCCTCATGTATTTTGCATCTCTGTAATTAGGTGCATAAAACATTTAGGATTGTGATATCCTATTGACCAATTGGCTCATTTAACATTATGAAATGACTTTTCTATCCCCGGTGATATTGTTTGCTCTAAAATCTGCTTTGGCAGATATTAACATGGGCACTAATCTTTCCTTCAATTATTGTTAGCATGGTGTATCTTTCTCTGTACTTTTAATGTGTATATGTCTTATATTTAAATTGTGATTCTCGTAAAGAGCATATATTTGGGTCTTTTTAAATCCAACCTGAAAATCTCTGCCTTTTAATGGGGGTTTTGACCATTTACATTTAATGTGATTATTGATACGGTTAGGCTTAAGTCTATCATTTGCTATTTGTTTTATTTTCTGTCCTCTTCTTTGTTCCATTTTCCTTAAAAATGATTCTATTTTATCTCCTTTATTGGCTTATTACTAGTAATTCTTTTTGTTATTTTATTGATTGCTTTAGGGCTTATAACATGCATCTTTGAGTTATAGTCCACCTTCAAGTTATGTACTGTTTCATATATAATACCTTATAAGAGTATACTTCTATCTCTTCCATCTCGGCCTGTATGCTATTGTTGTGCATTTTATATGTTGTACACCTCACACTATATTGCTACTGTGTTTAAACAGTTGATTATATTAATAGATTTTAAAGATTTAGTTTTTAAAAACCCCAAATATATACATTTATTCCCATAGTTACCATTTCTAGTTCTCTTCATTTCTTTTTATAAATCCATCCAGTGTCATTTCCTTCTGCCTGAAGGGCCTCTTTTAACGTTTATTGTAGTGCAGGTCAGCTGGATTGAATCATTTCAGTTTTTGTATGTCTGTAAAAGTTTTAATTTTGCCTTTGGTTTTTAAAAGACAACTTTATCGAGACATAGTTTGCATATCATAAAATTCACTAATTTAAGATGTAAAATGCAGTTATTTTTAGTAAATTTGCCAAGTTTTGCAGTAATCACAACCATCCATTTTTAGAACATTTCTATCACCACATTAAGATCCCTTATGCCCGTTTACAGTTAATCCTTCTTCCCACCCCCAGCCCAAGGCAACCACTAATCCATGTTGTCTCCAAATGCCTTTTCTGAATATCCCATACAACTGGAATAATACATGCTTGCAACACATGTACTAAAATTGGAAGGGTACAGAGAAGATAAGCATAAAAACCAAGAAAAATTTTAAAAGAGAAAAAAATAAATGGAATCATACAATAAGTGTTTTTTTGGTTCTTGGTTTTTTTTTTTTTTTTTTTTTTTTTGGAGACAGAGTCTCGCTCTGTTGCCCAGGCTGGAGTGCAGTGGCGCGATCTCCGCTCACTGCAAGCTCTGCCGCCTCCTGGGTTCACGCCATTCTCCTGCCTCAGCCTCCCTAGAAGCTGGGACGACAGGTGCCCGCCACCACGCCCGGCTAATTTTTTTTTTTTTGGTATATTTAGTACAGATGGGGTTTCACCGTGTTCGCCAGGATGGTCTCGATCTCCTGACCTCATGATCCGCCCGCCTCGGCCTCCCAAAGTGCTGGGATTACAGGCGTGAGCCACTGCGCCCGGCCTTTTTTTTTTTTTTTTTTTTTTTGAGATGGAACTTCACTCTTGTTGCCCAGGGTGGAATGCAGTAGTGCGATATTGGCTCACTGCAACCTCCGCCTCCTGAGTTCAAGCGATTCTTCTGCCTCAGCCTCTCAAGTACTTGGGACTACAGGTGTGCGCCGCCATGCCCTGCTAATTTTTAAAATATTTTTGGTAGAGACAAGATTTCCCCATGTTGGTCAGGCTAGTCTTGAACTTCTGACCTCAGGTGATCCACCCGTCTCAGCATCCCAAAGTGCTGGGGTTACGGGCGTGAGCCACTGCGCCTGGCCAATAAGTGGTCTTTTTTGTCGGGTGTATTTTACATAGCATAACGTTTTTGAGGTTTATCTGTGTATTATGTATCAGTATTTCTCCCCTACTCTTCAGCCTCACATCCTAATTTGTATTTTTCTGTTTTTAAAACATACCCAGTTTTATGTAGGAATATATTTCTAGTAAGCCTCACCACATCATTTGTACATTGAATTAGAATATAAATTAAAAGTATGCACTTTCTTATATTTATGTACCTGAATAATCCTGCTTACAAGACTTATAGTATAATTGGGTCCTGTTTGTTCTTGTATCCATTAGAGCCTAGTGTTAGTAGACTTTAAATTAATATAACTTGAATTGAATTGAATCATAGTCTTGTAAACTCACTTGAATCATGTTTGAATGTTGGGACACACAAACATCTAGAATAAGAATACTAATTATAGTTACAAAACATGTATTTCACAATCTTTAGTGGTAAAGGCTACATGAAATGGTTTATTGGTCCTACATACAGTCTTTGTTTTGGGTTATGAAACAGTGATTCTTTGAAATTATGCCGACATGGTTTAAAAAAACGTGTTTCCCTAAATCTTATTCTCAATGGTTGGTATACTTATAGGAAAAGTTAAATGTGAATTAAAAACAAAAGACTTTTGGCCAGGCATGGTGATTCATGCCTATAATTTCAGTACTTTGGGAAGCCCAAGTAGGAGGATCGCTTGAAGCCAGGAATTCAAGGGCAGTTTGGGCAACATAGCAATAGCCTTTACAAAAATAAAATTAAAAATTAGCCAGGCATGGTGGTACCCACCTCTAGTCCCAGCTACTTGGGAGGCTGAAGCAGGAGGATTACTTGAGCCCAGGAGTTCCAGGCTGCGGTGAGCTATGATCACACCACTGCCCTCCAGCCTGAGTGACAGAGTGAGACCCTGTCTCTGAAACAAACACACAAACAAATAAAAAAACCTTTTTATTAATTTTATCTTTTCACATCTATTTTCAGATGTGAGAGCAGTAATTTTCTAGATGACTTGCCTTTGAAAGATAGTGGCCAGAAGACCTATGTATTTGAATTCTGCAGTGACCTTAGCCTTCTCTTTTACTTTTATTATTTTTGAAGAAAAAGTTTTTTTTTTCTCGTGACTACTAGTGAGTTAATCTGTCCTGGTATTATTTTCTGTGTTACCAGATAGCAAACTGGTCTGAAAGAGCTCTGTAAATATATATTTTTAAAAACCCTCCTAAACTCAAATGAAAAAAAAGGTCTGTTTTATTTCCCCACATAAACTAAACCTTCTTTGGGGCTTCCCTGCTTTCTTGAAAGACAAGAAATGTGGAAGAAAAAGGTGGTGGACAACCTGGAAACCAAGTCAGACTGTTGAGAAGAACCTTCGCCTAGTCATGCAAATAAAAGCCTGGCTGCTGCTCCGCCCACTCCCACCTGCCGGCAGAGAAGCAGCAGTACGTGAACTCCAGACTCTCATCTGTTTACTTGACATCTCTGCTTGGAGAGCTAATAGGCATTGTAGACAAAACTCTTGATTTCCTTTTTTTCCCCTCACCTGAACCTGCTGCGCCTAATAGCTCAGTAAATGACAGCTGTATCCTTCTACTTCTTGGGTTGAAAAGTCATTCTGTATTTGGTTAATCAGCATGTCCTGTCATTAAATGTATAAAATCCAGCTGCTTCTCACCACTACTACTGCAACTATTATACTCCTTTAAACACCATGATCTCTGCTTAGTGCAAAAGATTGAAAAACATGACTATAATAATTTGCACCGACTGGGTGCGGTGGCTCACGCCTGTAATCCCAGCACTTTGGGAGGCCGAGGTGGGCAGATCACCTGAGGTCAGTGTCATGCACGTCCGTGCGAAGAGACCACCAAACAGGCTTTGTGTGAGCAACATGGCTGTTTATTTCACCTGGGTGCAGGCGGGCTGAGTCCGAAAAGAGAGTCAGTGAAGGGAGGTAAGGGTGGGGCCGTTTTATAGGATTTGGGTAGGTAAAGGAAAATTACAGTCCCAGGGGGGTTGTTCTCTGGCGGGCAGGAGTCGGGGGTCACAGGGTGCTCAGTGGGGGAGGTTTTTGAGCCAGGATGAGCCAGGAAAAGGAATTTCACAAGATAATATCATCGCTTAAGGCAAGGACCAGCCATTTTCACTTCTTTTGTGGTGGAATGTCATCAGTTAAGGCGGGGCTGGGCATTTGCAGTTCTTTTGTGATTCTTCAGTTACTTCAGGCCATCTGGGCATATACGTGCAAGTCACAGGGGATGCGATGGCTTGGCTTGGGCTCAGAGGCCTGACAGTCAGGAGTTCGAGACCAGCTTCACCAACATGGCAAAACCCCATCTCTACTAAAAATACAAAAATTAGCTGGGGGTGGTGGCACACACCTGTAATCCCAGGTACTCAGGAAGCTGAGGCAGGAGAATCGCTTGAATCCGGGAGGCAGAGGTTGCAGTGAGTTGGGATCGTATCACTGCACTCCAGCCTGGGCGACAGAGTGAGACTCTGTCTCAAAACTAATAATAATAATAATAATAATAATAATTTGTACCATCTTCCATCAGGAAATAGTCTGTTTACCACCCATTGAATCTGGGCTGGCCTTGTACTTGCTTTGGCCAGTAGAATGTGGTAGATGTGTGAGTGTACCCTCTGTAAAAGAGTGTACCCTCTGTAAAATAAGTACTTCCTCTTTTACTATTTCCTCACCCTGCATTTTTTCCCCCTCATAGCACCTATTATTACTTCACATACAGTTATTTTTGTTTCTCTTCAGAGTCTTATATTCACTGCTGTCTTTCCAGAACCTAATACTTCTGGAACCCAGGCCTCAAGACAGCATACATCTTCTGCCTTAGCTCTTTTGGGACATTCTGGTCATCGTGTAAGGGAGTCCAGACTAGACTGCTGAGTGAGAGACCACATGGAGAAGAGGCCCAGCCAAGAGAAGCCAAAACCCCTAATGTGTGAACAAGACCATTTTGGACTCCCACCCCATTCGAGCTGCCTGATGACTGCTGTTAGTAGAAAAAACGTTCCAGCTGATCAGAGCCCAAACTGCTGACCCACACAATTGCAGGAAATAATGAACAGTGGTTGTTTCAAGTAACTAAGTTTTAGGGTGGCTTGTTAATGCCGCATTATCACTTATATTGTTGTAGTATCCTTGTAAACCTGTCTTCCTCTACTCCACCCCCACCTTTATTCCATATGTTCTCCAGGAAGCAGTCAGAATGATCTTTTTCAAATTAACATCAGTTTGTTACTCCTATTTTCAGGACCTTGACTGGCTTCCTGTCTTGTTCAGCAAGATACCTAAAAGCCTCACCATGGCCTTTAAGGCATTATGTACTCATTACTTCATTACTTCTCTGTCATAATTTCCTTTCCACTCTTCCTCCAATTTTATCTCTAACTTAAGAAACCTATTTTCCATAGACAGAAGTTTGGGAGGGTGTGTTGTCTAAGGGAGGGAGCTCTCGACATCATTACCATGTGGGATTTTAAGATTAATACCTGACACTATTCCTGTAAGCATATAAGCAACACATTTAGATACTACTTAGATATGTAGAACATACACTTGAACTGATGGGCATTACACTTAAATAACTGATATAATAAAAAATAAAGGTGACTAGTTTTATGGAGAATAGGTTCCCTTAAATAGAGATGCATAGGTCTTTAAAAATTAAAAAAAAAGTTTGGTTTTAAAACATCTCTATTTTGGCTTTCCCAGTGCTTCATTTTACTGACTATTGTGAACTTTGAATCACTCATTGGAATCATAGGAAGAGTTAATTTTTATGGACGTACTAATTGAACAGCATATAAAAACAAACACAAACTTATTAAATGTGAAGTCTTCTGGGAAGCTTTTAAAACTAATTGCATGAAGAGGATATCCTCAGCGTCTGAAGGAAATAATACCAAATACACCAAAATATTAACAGTGTATGTTGCTGGGTGAGGGATTATACTGATTTTTTCCTTATGCAATGCACAGGCTCTTAATAGACTTTCATATTTTCTCCTTACAGCATATTCTTCCCTTATCCCCCAAAGAGCTAATGAATCTGCTAAAAAAACACAAGTCATGATTATTACTCCTCCTCTCAGCACCCTCCGATGGCTTTCCACTTTGCTTAAAATGAAGTTCAAAGTTGAAAATACATAGGGCTCTAGATGCTCTGGCCTGCCACTGCTTCTGACCTAATTTCTTCCTTTGCTCATTCTGCTTCAGCCAACAGGCCACCTTTCTTTTCATCTGTCAGGCCACCTGAGGACCCTTGAGCTTCCTGTTCCTTCTGCCTGGAATGCTCTCCTCCCAGATATCCACGTGGCTAGCTCTCACTTCATCTAGATGGCTGTTCAGATAGTTGCCTATCAGAGAGGCATTCCTGACTACCCTCTGTAAAAGAAGTACTTCCTCTTTTACTGTCTCCTCACCCTGAATTTTTCCCCCCTCATAGTGCCTGTTATTACTTGACATACAGTTGTTTTTGTTTCTCTCCAGAGTTGTATATTCACTGCTGTCTTTCCAGAACCTAAAATAGGGTCTGGTATAATATGTTCTCAATAGATATTTGCTGAGTGAGTGAATTGATTGTGTAGCTGCCAGGTCCCATGCTAGTAGAAGAGGGATGGAATATTTTCATATAGTAGACAACTTGCAATTATTGATAATTAGTACTATTGGTAATCTTAAAGTTGCCTCTGGATTTCAGGCAGCCTGTTCATTAGGCAGGTGAGGAAACTGTCTTGAATTGTCAGGAGGAAATGTTAATTATAATAGCTATTATTATTTACTGTATGCCCACTGTGTGTCTGACATGTAGTCTAAGGCACTTCACTTATGTTAGGTCTTTTAAAATTCTAACTCTATTGGAGAGAGATTATTAGCATTGTTTTATGGATTAAAAACAAAGACTCATAGGTTAAAGGTCTCTTTTGAGGCCATACAATTGATACATAAAACCAAAGCTCGAATCTGTGTAACTCTATAAGTTTTGTCCTTGTCATTATATATTTGTCCATTAAAATATTTAATAATTTATAAGCTCTTTGCAGGCCTTTCATTATATTTGTTATAACTAGTCAAATCTTGTGTTTGGGGCATGTAATGCAAATAAAACAAAACCTCTCCCATATATATAAAACATATATGTAAAATGTGTGTGTGTGTGTGTGTGTGTATGTGTTTTGAGACAGTGTCTCACTCTGTTGCCCAGGCTGGAGTGCAGTGGCGTAATCTCAGCTCCCTGAAACCCCTGCCTCCCAGGTTCAAGCAATTCTCCTGTCTCAGCCTCCCAAGTAGCTGGGACTACAGGCACACGCCACCACACCTGGCTAATTTTTGTATTTTTAGTAGAGATGGGGTCTCACCAAGTTGGCCGGGCTGACTCCTGACCTCAAGTGGTTCTCCTGCCTTGGCCTCCCAAAGTGCAGGAATTACAGATGTGAGCCACTGCACGCAGCCAAAATTATAGAACACAGACTAATTATAAGATGATGTTATCTATAACTATATATGGAAGTTCTAGAAAAATGAGAGTTGGCAGATAATATTTTAAATCCTTCTGAACAATATTGAAGGACCCCAGGAAATAGTAATAATTATCCTTACTATTCATGCATTTAATGCGCTAAGTAATTAAGTGGTCTGTCTATATCTTTTGATCTTTACAGTAATTCTACAAAGGAGATGCATATTTTTCTTCAGTTTATAACTTGAGAAGTTGACTTAGTTCCTCAATTCAGACCTTTTCACATATCCTTCTAAAACCCGTACAGATTAGTAAGGGCAAGTAAAATCAACTATATAACCTGGGCCTATGGCATAACTAGGACAGAGAATTTTTTAAACCGCAATTTATATGTGAGTGGGGAAATAGTCATCTTAAGAATAGCTAGATGAACTCTGGTGACTGTATCAGAACGAAGAGTAAGGGGCTCTGCAGAGGATACCAGGCTCTTTGTCCATCCTGAGAAGATGAGAACCCTGTCCCGAGTGGGAAATACTGAAAACAGGTTTGAAATCTGGTAGATCAGAGCATGGCAACTGAGAATGCAAAAGAAAAGGCACTTGGAAAAGTGTTTATGACTTGAAATGACAGCCTTAGAAAAAAAACACACCACTTCTAGGGGAGAAGGTAGCACCTTGGAAGTTGAAAGTGTCCCATGAAGTATTAATGTTTAATAGCAAAGAGAAAGAAGGAAATAGCTGCAAGGACACAGCTGAAACAAGAGTATCAAAGCAGTAGGTGATAAATAAATGCACTATCCATCTAGCAAATAAACTGTACTTCACTGAAGCAACAGAAGAAGGCACTGGTAGGAATAAATTAAGCAAGCCCTTTTGCCCCAGAGGGTTTCTTGCTGTGGATGGTCCATGAAAATCAGCGTAACTCAGCATGAATGATAATTTAAAAACAGCATCCATGTAGATTTTTCTGATTCAAAACATGATAATCAGTGCTTTTCAGTAGATGAAAATACATTAAAAGGCAACAAAGAAGAGAACGAATTCAGCATCCAGACATAAATTAAATATAAATATCTGCTGAATAAAAGAAACTCCAAAAGTTTTCTTTGACATGGAGTCTTGCTCTGTTGCCCAGGCTGGAGTCCAGTGGTGTGATCTCGGCTCACTGTAACCTCTGCCTCCCAGGTTCAAGCAATTCTCGTGCCTCAGCCTCCCGAGTAACTGGGATTACAAGCGCATGCCACCACACCCAGCTAATTTTGGTATTTTTAGTAGAGACAGGGTTTCATCATGTTGGCTGGGCTGGTCTTGAACTCCTGACCCCAAGTGATCCACCCGCCTTGGCCTCCCAAAGTGCTGGGATTACAGGCGACGTCAAAAGTTTTTAAAACTCAATGAAAACAGTCAAAGAGCAGGAAGATTTGAAATAAGAGCTGTTCAGACTCAGGAAAGAAATGGAAAATAAGACAATATCAGAATAATGAAGATTAAACTACAAGATGCCCAAAGGTAAACAGATATGACTGAAAATACAGTGAAGGTATAGAGGATAGACATGGAAAAAGCCAAGAACCTGTACTCAAGATAAAGGGAAAGGTAAAAGGATTGGAGGAAAAAATGATGGATATACAAGATAGGCTAAGATTCATTATTATAATCCACCATATTAATACATCTTGTAAGAAAAATCATTATTTCCATATATACCAAAAAGGTATTTGAAAAGTCCAACACATCCATTCTTGAATAAACAATAAAATAGGGATACATAGTGTAAACAACATAAACAAAATTTATTTACACACAAAATGCTTGATAAAATTCCACTATAAAACCAGGAATAATGATGCCTATTATGTCTACTACTTGGTAACATTGTATTGACGGAATTAATTACCACATTCATTCAAGAGAAAATAATCAGGAGCGTGAGGCTTTGGAAAAGGGAAAACTATTTCTGTGTGCAGTTTATCTGATAGTGTATGTTGAAAAGCCAAGAGAATAACAACAGAAAACCTAGACAAAAAGAACTGAGTAAAATGGCAGAATAAAAAATTAGCAAACAAAACCCAATACTTTTTATATATACAATAATTTAGCTTGAAAATATAGTGGAAGAGGGCCAGGTGTGGTGGCTCACGCCTGTAATCCCAGCGCTTTGGGAGACCAAGGTGGGCAGATCATGAAGTCAGGAGATCAAGACCATCCTGGCGAACGCAGTGAAACCCTCTCTCTACTAAAAATGCAAAAAAAAAAAAAGGGCGTGGTGGCGGCGCCTGTAGTCCCAGCTACTTGGGAGGCTGAGGCAAGAGAATGGTGGGAACCCGGGGGGCGGGGCTTGCAGTGAATGGAGGTCGCGCCACCGCACTCCAACCTGGGCCACAGAGCGAGACTCCGTCTCAAAAAAAAAAAAAAAAAAAAAAAGATACAATAGAAGAGAACTGTCCATATCCGGTAACATTAAAAAGAGAAAATACCTTAGGAAAAAAACAAGAAAAATGTTAAACTCACAAGAGGAAAACATTCTTTTTTTTTTTTTTTTTAAATTTTTTGAGGCAGAGTCTCGCTCTGTCGCCCAGGCTGGAGTGAGCGGCGCCATCTTGGTTCACTGCAAGCTCCGCCTCCCGGGTTCCCGCCATTCTCCTGCCTCAGCCTCCCGAGTCGCTGGGATCACAGGCGCCGCCACCACGCCCGGCTAGTTTTTTGTATTTTTAGTAGAGACGGGGTTTCACCGTGTTCGCCAGGATGGTCTCGATCTCCTGACCTCGTGATCCGCCCGTCTCAGCCTCCCAAAGTGCTGGGATTCTAGGCGTGAGCCACCGCGCCCGGCCAGACATTCTTAAAAGACCCAAAATGTGACTTGAACAAATGAAAAGACATTTCATTCTTTATGTTCAATAGACAGAATAATTCAACATTACAAAGATGCTAGTTTCCCCCAATTAATGTATAAATGAATTCTAATCCCAGTAAACTTTTTTTTTTTTCTTCCTGGTGCTAGACAAATTGACACCAGAGGTCTCGTGGAAAAATAAGAGAGAATAAGCAACCAGGAAATCTCTGAAAAATAAGAGCAATAAGGAGGGGAAATCCGCCAGATTTTAAACCAGAAAGCCTTATAATTAAAACTGTGGGGGCAGGAAGTATATGAGAACTTTCTACTTTCTGCCCAATTTTGCTGTGAACTTAAAACTACTCTAAAAAATAGTCTCTCTCTCTTCTTTTTTTTTTTTAACTGTGTGATATGGTGCATGGACAGACGTGTTGACTAATGGAACAGTATATAATGTCCAGAAATAGACAAAAGAAATTTAGAATATTGTAAAAATAGCACATCAAATTACAGAAGAAAAGATGGGACAACTGGATACATATTTTGTAAGAGTAAAATCACGTCCATACCTCATGCTGTTTTAGTGTAAACTACAAATGGATAAAATCTTTCTTTTGTCGTACACGCGCGCGCACACACACTTTTTGTTTTTGAGACAGAGTTTTGCTCTTGTCACCCAGGCTGGAGTGCAATGGCGTGATCTCAGCTCACTGCAACCTCAGCCTCCTGGATTGAAGCGATTCTCCTGCCTCACCCTCCTGAGTAGCTGGGACTACAGGCGTGTGCCCCCATACCTGGCTAATTTTTGTATTTTTAGCAGAGACAGGGTTTCACCATGTTGGCCAAGCTGGTCTCAAACTCCTGACCTCAGGTGATCCACCCACCTCGGCCTCCCAAAGTGCTGGGATTACAGGTGTGAGCCACTGTGCCCGGCGGATCTTATATTTTTAACTTTTTATTTTAAAATAATTTGATTTGTGAAAAACAGTACAAACAGTTGTCATATAACCTTCACCCACATTTTCTTTTTTTTCTTTTTTTTTTTTTTTTTTTGAGACGGAGTCTTGCTCTGTCGCCCAGGCTGGAGTGCAGTGGCGCAATCTCGGCTCACTGCAAGCTCCGCCTCCCGGGTTCACGCCATTCTCCTGCCTCAGCCTCCCGAGTAGCTGGGACTACAGGCGCCGCCACCACACTCGGCTAGTTTTTTGTATTTTTTAGTAGAGACGGGGTTTCACCGTGTTAGCCAGGATGGTCTCGATCTCCTGACCTCGTGATCCGCCCGTCTCGGCCTCCCAAAGTGCTGGGATTACAGGCGTGAGCCACCGCGCCCGGCCCACCCACATTTTCTAAGTGTTACTATTTGTCATATGTGCTTTGTCATTGATTCTTTCATTCTGTCTCTGAAATGTATGAGAGTAAGTTGTAGAGCTAATGCCCCTTTACCTATGTTTACCTTTATTTCCTAAGAACGAGAACATTGTCTTTTTTTTTTCCTGAGAAACAGTCTTACTCTGTCGCCCAGGCTGGAGTGCTGTAGTTTGTTCTTGGCTCACTAAAACCTCTGCCTCCTGGCTTTGATTAATTCTTGTGCCTCAGCTGTCGAGTAGCTGGGATTACAGGCGCATGCCACCACACCTGGATAATTTTTGTATTTTTAGTAGAGATGGGTTTCGCCATGTTGGCCAGGCTGGTCTTGAACTTGTGACCTCAGCTGATCCACCCACCTCAGCCTCCCATATTGCTGGTATTACAGGCATGAGCCACTGCACCTGGGAATTAGAATATTATATAACCAGAGATTTGTTAAAATCAATAAATTAGTATTGATTAAATACTACTCTTTAATCCGTAGGCCTATTCAGACTTCATTTGTCCACTCAGTTCCTTGTTCTGCTCCCCAGTTCAGTGTAGGATCACACATTGCAGATGTCATGTCTCTTTAGTGTCCTTATATTTGGAAGAGTTCTTCAGTCTTTGTTTCACAATCATGATTTTTTACGAGTACAGGTTGGTTTTACTTTGTTTTGTTTTGAGACAGGGTCTCTGTTGCAGTGCAGAGTGCAGGCTGGAGTGCGGTGGTGTCATCGCGGCTCACTGCAGCCTAGACCTCCTGGGCTCAGGCAGTCCTCCCGCCTCAGCCTCTTTAGTAGCTGAGACCACAGGCATATGCCACCATGCCTGGCTAATATTTGAAAGTTTTGTAGAAGCAGGGTCCCACTATGTTGCCCAAACTGGTCTCAAGTTCCTGGGCTCAAGCAATCCTCTTGCCTCAGCCTCCTTACGTGTTGGGATTACACGTGTGAGCCACTGCACTCGGCCAAGGTTTATTTTGTAAATGTTCCTCAATTTAGCTTTATCTGATCTTTCCTCATGATTAGATTCAGAGAATTGCAGGCATGCCTTGGTGGAAAAATTGTGGGTTTGATTTCATACCACCACAATAAAGCAAATATCAAAATAAAGCAAATCACACAAGTTTTTGGTTTCCTACTGCATATAAAAGTTATGTTCACCCTGGACTGTAGTCTGGTAAGTGTGCAATAGCATTATGTCTTTAAAAAATACTTTTTGCTCAAAAATGCTAGCAATTAGCAGTCACCTAAGCCTTCAGCAAGTCTTGATCTTTTTGCTGGTGAAAGGTCTTGCCTCGATGATGATGGCTGCTGACTGATCAGGGAGGTTGTTGCTGAAGTCTGGGGTAGCTGTGACAATTTCTTAAAACAGGACGAGATTAAAGTTTGCCACATCTGTTGACTCTCCTTTCACAATATTTTTCTGTAGCATGTGATGCTGTTTGATAGCATTTTACCCACAGTAGAACTTCTTTCAGAAATTGGAGTCAGTCCTCTCAAACCCTGCTGATACTTTATCAACTAAGTTTATGTAATATTCTAAATTGTTTTTGTCATTTCATCAGTGTTCACAGTATCTTCACCAGGTGTAGATGCCATGTCAAAAAAAAGTTTTCTCTTCCATAAAAAGCAACTCCTCATCTGTTCAAGTTTTATCAGGAGATTGCAGCAATTCCATCACATCTTCAGGCTCTGTTTCTTATTCTGCTTCTCTTGCTGTTTTCACCACATCTGCAGTCCCTTCCTCCACTGAAGTCTTGAACTGTTCAGTGTCATCCATGATCTTGGACTGGAATCAGCTTCTTCTATACTCCTGTTAATGTTGATATTTTGACCTCCTCCCATGAAAAATGAGTGTTCTTAATGGCATCTAGAAATGATGAATCCTTTCCAGAAGGTGATCAATGTACTTTGCCTAGATCCATCAGAGGAATCACTGTGGCATCAATAGCCTTATGAAATGTATTTCTTTTTTTTTTTTTTGAGACTGAGTCTCACTCTGTTGCCCAGGCTGGAGTGCAGTGGTACGATATTGGCTCACTGCAAGCTGCGCCTCCTGGGTTCACACCATTCTCCTGCCTCAGCCTCCCGAGTAGCTGGGACTACAGGCACCCGCCGCCACGCCCAGCTAATTTTTTGTATTTTTAGTAGAGACGGGGTTTCACCATGTTTGTCAGGATGGTCTCGATCTCCTGACCTCGTGATCCGCCCGCCTCGGCCTCCCAAAGTGTTGGGATTACAGGCGTGAGCCACTGTGCCCGGCCGTGAAGTGTATTTCTTAAATAAATAATAAGACTTGAAGGCCACCGGGCCCGGCCGTGAAGTGTATTTCTTAAATAAATAATAAGACTTGAAGGCCAGGCGCGGTGGCTCACGCCTGTAATCCCAGCACTTTGGGAGGCCGAGGTGGGCGGATCACGAGGTCAGGAGATCGAGACCATCCTGGCTAACCCGGTGAAACCCCATCTCTACTAAAAATACAAAAAATTAGCCGGGCGTGGCGGCGGGTGCCTGTAGACCCAGCTACTCGGGAGGCTGAGGCAGGAGAATGGCGTGAACCCAGGAGGCGGAGTTTGCAGTGAGCTTAGATCCGGCCACTGCGCTCCAGCCTGGGTGACAGAGCGAGACTCCGCCTCAAAAAAAAAAAAAAAAAAGACTTGAAAGTTGAAGTGACTCCTTGATCCGTGGGCTGTGGAATAGATGTGTTAGCAGGCATAAAAACAACATGAATCTCCTTGTACATCTCCATTAGAGCCTTTGGGTGACAAGGTGCATTTTCAATGAGCAGTAATATTTTGAAAGGAATCTTTTTTTCTGAGCAGTAGGTCTCAACAGTGGGCTTAAAATATTCAATAAAGTGGCTGGGTGCGGTCTGTGGCTGGTTTGATCCTCTGTCTGGAACACTCAAACTTTTTTCGTATCAGCGTTGTTGCACTTTCTTATTCATCTATTCACTGGAGTAGTACTTCTATTTTTCTTCAAGAACTTTTCCTTGGCATTCACAACTTGGCTAACTTTGGCCCAAGAGGCCTAGCGTTTCGCCTGTCTCGGTTTTTAACATGTCTTTCTCACTAAGCTTAGTCATTTCTAGCTGTTGATCTAAAGTGACAGGTGTGTGACTCTTCCTTTCACTTGAACACTTAGAGGCCATTGTAGGATTATTAATTGGCTTGATTACAGTATTGTTGACTAGGGAGGCCCAAGGAGAGGGGGAGAGATAGAGGACTGTCTGGTCAATGGAGTGGTAGAAAAACCACATTTATTAAGTTTTTCCATCTTTTTTAAAATTTTTTTATTTTTTTGAGATGGAGTCTCGCTCTGTCGCCCAGGCTGGAGTGCGGTGGCCGGATCTCAGATCACTGCAAGCTCCGCCTCCTGGGTTTACGCCATTCTCCTGCCTCAGCCTCCCGAGTAGCTGGGAATACAGGCGCCCGCCACCTCGCTCGGCTAGTTTTTTGTATTTTTTAGTAGAGACAGGGTTTCACCAGGTTAGCCAGGATGGTCTCGATCTCCTGACCTCGTGATCCGCCCGTCTCGGCCTCCCAAAGTGCTAGGATTACAGGCTTGAGCCACCGTGCCTGGCAAGTTTTCCATCTTATATGGATGCAGTTGGTGGTACTCCAAAACAATTACAATAGTAACCTCACAGATTACTGATCACAGAGCACCAGAGCAGATATTATGATAATGAAAAAGGTTGAAATACTGTGAGAATTAACCAAAATGTGACATGGAGACACAAAGTGAGCAGAAAGTGTTGGAAAAATAGCACAGATAGACTTGCTTAATGCAGGGTTGCCACAACCTTTAATTTGTAAAAAATACAATGTCTGCAAAGCACAATAAATCGAAGCACCTTATGAGGTGAGATGTGCCTATGTGTTTTCAGCAAGAATATCACAGAAGTAATGCTGTGTCATTGTAACATTTTGGAGACCGTTAATGTTGATCAACACCTAAGGTTGTGTGTGTTATGTTTCTCCATTCTGTAAAGGTACAGTTTTTCTTTGTAATTAGTATTCTTTTAGACCACCACATCACACGATTCCTTAAGAGGAAGGACTTGTTGCGTAGTTTTGGTCAGTGCAGTCAGCAGATAGCTTCCAGCACTTTCAGCGTGACTCATATCATCCAAGGTCACACCCTTCTTGGTGCAGCTTGCACACACTGCCTGAGTGAGGTGGGGTGGGACTGCCCACTTCAGAGCTCCCTGCCAGTTGCTGAGGCTAGGCCTACATTGCAGAGAGATTGCTCCCTTAGCCCTATTATACCTCTTCCCCCTTCCTTTCACATATACTGGTCCCTAGTAAATACATTGCACCCCAAACTCTGTCTCAACATCTGATTCCAGAGAACCCAACCTGAGTCATTTCTTGTTGGGAGACATTTTGAAACCCTGTGAATAATCCGTTTGTCATTACTTTCACTTACTTCTTTTAGCATCTATTGAGACTTCTTGCTTGAAACAGTTATTACTGTGCTGGTTGCCAAATGGTGTTTTTCTAATTCCATGATTTCTTCTACATTTACTAGTTAGAATTCTACCGTATGGAAGATATTATCCTTCTCCCATTTACTTATTTATTGATTCAGTCACATATATCAGCGTGCACCAGCAGATTCTATTTTGTGAGTTATAATCTGATGTTTATTGTATTGTTCAGTTTGTCCCAGATTTGGCCAGTAGGTGCCCCTTCCATCTTGTTTCTGTGTGCTTTCATGTGTCCTCATTGTTGTTTTTAGTACTTCCTTTCTTTCTGGCAACGTATTTCAGCGTTGTTTCTTACTTTTCCTGCCCCTGGAATTGGTCATTTCAACAGGGACCAAGAATGAATGTAAAAACTGGAAACATTCAAGCATTAGAAGAACATATGGGTGGATGATCTTAAGGCAATGGGAAAGCCTCTAACAATATCTCAGAATCACCAAGCCCAATGGAAAAGACAAACAAACAAACAAAAACAAATAAGCAGATGTTTCACAGGGGAAAAAAATGAAAATGACACATAAAGAAAAGATACTGACCCTCACTTGTAAGATAAATACGAGTTAAAATTATCCTGCAATACCAAAAGTTTGAAAACTTCATTGAGTAGACTGCAGAGAAACAGTCTCATTCATTGCTGGTAGAAGTATAAAATGATACAACCCTTATAAAAGTTGTTTTGCAAAAAGCTAAACACATGGTGGAAAGATTTACTTTTGGTTCAGTAATCCCACTATTAGGAATCTACACTGAAGATAAACTTCCACAAATAAACAGCACATGCACGAGGTTATTTATTGCAACATTGTAGTAGCAAAGGATTGGAGACAACACAGATGCCCATCAATAGAAGGCTGATTGTATAACTGGAATATCCACACAATGGAACATTGTGCAGTGCTTTAAAAAAGAAAGGAATGTCTCTGTGTGCTAATGGGTAGTGATTGCTAGAATTTGTAGGACATTTCACAAGACATCTGGCCTGATCTTTTCAAAAAGTCATCATCATATGGATTTAGGGAAGATGATGGTAATAGTGCATTATTTTTGAGTCACCCCAAATCACTGCATAAAAACAGAACTTGAACAGTATCTGTAGCAAAACTAGTTTGCTAGAGAATGAGAGTGAGCTTCAGACAACCAAACTGACTGCAGAGATACAAATTAAACTCTAATATGAGCATTAAATATTTATTATATTTATTTTCTTGTAGACCCAAGACTAAGACTAAATGAGGAATAATGTCTGTCGTGGATACTGTATGCTTTCACAGTGTAGATACAGCACAGCTGCTAGAGAATGGAGAGAGAATATGTGAAAACATTATTCAAACTTTTAAGTAATCATATTACTGGCAGTGTTATTGGTGTCATTATCTTGAGATTATTGGGTAAGCAGTATGGGATAGTACAGTTCTTTATCCCTTGTGTCCTTGAGAACCAGAATTCTCAATGGAAAAAGGAGATACCAATGTGAGATAGAAGATGTTAAGTAAAAACCCTGTAGACTTTGATTTTAATTGGAAATATCAATATAAACTTACCAGGTATTTAATCTTCCTTTTAAAATGGCATGCACACACACCCACAGATACACACACACACACACGAAGGAAAGGAAAACAAACCCTGTTGATTACTAGTCATTTATGTAGAAAATCCCAAAGAATCTGCAAACAAGCTACTAGAACCAAAAAGTGAATTTAGCCAGCATACAAGGTCAATAAACAAAACTAAAACATTTCTAAATAGTATTCTATAGCAATGAGTAATTAAAATTGGAATTTTTAGAAATGCTGTTTATAATAGCATCAAACACATGAAATATTTTAGGGATAAATCTAACAAAATATGTGCAAGGTTCTACGTGTTAGAATCTAAAATGAAGAGCTATGCCATGGTCATGGGCTGTAATACAATATTCCAAAGACATTAGTTCTCCCCAAATTGATCTGTAAGCTCAGCTAGTGAAAATCCAGGCATTGGCCAGGCGCCCTGGCTCACGCCTGTAATCCCAGCACTTTGGGAGGCCAGGGCGGGTGGATCACGAGGTCAGGAGATCGAGACCATCTTGGGTAACATGGTGAAATCCCATCTCTACTAAAAAATACAAAAAAAATTAGCCAGGCATGGTGGTGGGTGCCTGTAGTCTCAGCTACTCGAGAGGCTGAGGCAGGAGAATGGCATGAACCCAGGAGGCAGAGCTTGTAGTGAGCCGAGATCGCGCCACTGCACTCCAGCCTGGGCTACAGAGCGAGACTCCGTCTCAAAAAAAAAAAATATGGTGTATGCCTGTAGTCCCAGCTACTTGGGAGGCTGAGGCAGGAAAATGGCATGAACTCGGAAGGTGGAGGTTTTAGTAAACTGAGATCGTGCCATTGCACTCCAGCCTGGGTGACAGAGCAAGACTCTCTCTCAAAAATAATAAAATAAGCTCTCTGGTCTCGGCTGCAGAAGCGAGATGACGAAGGGAATGTCATCGTTTGGAAAGCGTCGCAATAAGACTCACACATTGTGCCGCCGCTGTGGCTCTAAGGCCTACCACCTTCAGAGGTCGACCTGTGGCAAATGTGGCTACCCTGCCAAGCGCAAGAGAAAGTATAACTGGAGTGCCAAGGCTAAAAGACGAAATACCACCGGAACTGGTCGAATGAGGCACCTAAAAATTGTATACTGCAGATTCAGGCATGGATTCCGTGAAGGAACAACACCTAAACCCAAGAGGGCAGCTGTTGCAGCATCTAGTTCATCTTAAGAATGTCAGCGATTAGTCATGCAATAAATGTTCTGGTTTTAAAAAATTAAAAAAATTAAAATTAAAATAAAATATGAAATAAAATGAGAGCAAGACTGTCTCAAAAATAATAAAAATATGAAATGAAATAAAATGAAAAATATAGACCTAAATATAAAACCTATAAAACTTCTGGAAGAAAACATATAAGAAACTGTGACTTTCATAGGCTGGCAAAGATTTCCTAGGCATGAATGATAAAAGAAAAAAATTGATAAATTAAGACTTCGTCAAAATTAAGAGTTTGTGCTCTTCAAAAGACACTTAAAAATATAAAGAGGCAAGTTATGGACTAGGAGAAAATATTGGCACATACATACCAAGATTTATATCCAGAATATATAAAGAACTCATGACTCAATAAGCAATGCAGTTAAAAGAGGGGCACCATTGAACATATAACTTCACAAATAAGGGATATTGATTGTTAATGAACACATGAAAAGATGCTGTACATCATTAGTTATTAGGAAAACACAAAAGTACAATGAAGATACCACTGCATATTTTTTGGAACAGCTGAATTTTAAAAACAGTTCTAAGCGTTGGTGAGGATGTGGAGCAACTGTAACTCTGATCCATTGTAAGTGGAAGTGCCAAACATTTTGTGCCAAATACAGCCACTTTGAAAACAGTTTGGCTGTTCCTGGTAAAGTTCAGCACATGTTTTAACATCAGACCCAGCAATCCCATTTTTAGATATTATCTTAAGTAATAAAAACTGATAGTGTTTGGCTGTGTCCCCACCCACATCTCATCTTGAATTGTACTCCCGTAATTCCCGTTGTTGTGGGAGGGATGCAGTGGGAGATCGTTTGAATCATAGAGGTGGTTCCCGTACACTGTTCTCGGGGTAGTGAATGAGTCTCACGAGATCTGATGGTTTTATCAGGGGTTTCTGCTTTTGCATCCTCATTTTCTCTTGCCTCCACTGTGTAAGAAGTGCCTTTTGCCTCCGGCCCTGATTCTGAGGCCTCCCCAGCCATGTGGAACTGGCCATGTGGAACTGTTAAGTCCAATGAGACCTCTTTTTCTTCCCAGTCTCGGGTATGTCTTTATCAGCAGCGTGAAAATGGACAAGTACAAAAATATTATGTCCACCCAAAGATTTGGTGAATACCCGAGTAATCATAATAGACAAAAAGGTGAAATCACTCACGTGTCTATGAACTGATTAATGGATAAGGAAGTTGCTGCACCTCCTTGTAACAGATGCTATTGGGCAGTAGGACAGCAAGCAGGGACTTCCAGTTCTGAGACAAGACGAAATAGAGACTCTTCTTCCTTGTCTTAGTAAGTTCAGCTAAAATCCCTGGAAAATGTACAGAAAACAAGCCTGAGAAGACTCTGAAAGGTAGCAAGAAGAAGCCAGATCAGCTAGGGACCTTGCGACCTGAGGAATAACATGGTGGTATGTTCCCTAGATTTATTTTTTCTTCATGTATGTGCTAGAGAAGCTGTCAACCTGGAAACACCAATTACTACAGACCAAAACAAACCCTAGAAAACCATTTTCATTAGTCAAGCCAGGAAAGGGACAACCTAGTAAGACAGAAAACTTGTAGACAATAACTGCCCTACTCTAGCCGAAACCAAAGACAAACTGTGCTCCATCCCCCACTCTCACCAACAAAGACTGAGTATTGAGCTTAAGACTTCCCCCCCTTGCCCAGCTGTAACAAGACCCCCCTCCTGTGTCTCTTCCCCAACATTCCTGCTGGGATAGTATCAGAAAAGGTGAAGCGCTAGTCAGGAGCCTAGATTTTCTTCCCACTGGGCAGTAATGATGTGTGCCTTCCATCCCCCCACCCCAAACAGTAACAAGTCCCTCTCATGGTGTCAATGGAGGCTATGTGGGAAGCACTGAGGAGGTACCTCTACCCTTCCCAGCCAAGATATGTCCGCAGACGCCTAGCGGGGAGCCGGGACTTGTACTCCCACCTGATGGCAACAAGGTGGTGCTCCCACATCTCCCCCTGCGTGGAGTCAGAGGAGGCCTGCAAAACAAATTTAAATAAGATCTAGAGTCTCAAAACATTCAGGGTGCAATTGAAAACCATCCATCCTACCAAGAACCAGGAAAACTAAATGAGAAAAGACAATAGATGCTAAACCCAAAAAGACACAGATGTTGGAATTACCTGACAAGGACTTTAATGCAGCTATCTTTAAAATGATTCAATTTGCAATTGAATCATGAAAAAATATAATTCTCAACAAAGAAATAGAAGACGTAAAGAACCAGATGGAGATTTTTAAACTGAAAATACAATAGCCAAAATTTTGAAAAGTCAACAGCAGAACGGAGAGGGCAGAGGAAAAAAATGAATGAACTTGAAGATAAAACATTAGAAATTACCCAGTCTGAACAAAAGAGAGAAAATATACTGAAAAATAAAAATGAACAAATCATCAGGGACTTGTGGGACTATTTTTAGAAGGTCTAATATTTGTACCATCAGAGTCCCAGGGGAGAAGAAAGACGATATGGTTGAAAAGGTATTCAAAGAAATGATAGTTTAAAATTTTGAACTTGGTGAAGGACATACTCAAGAAGAACTCAAGAAGTTTAGCAAACTCTGAACAGAAAAATCCCGAAGAAATCCACTCCAACATACATTATAACCAAATTTCTGACAACTAAATATAAAATCTTGAAAACAGTGAGGACACTTTACCTATAGGGGAAAAACAGAGTAACAGCAGATTTGTCATCAGAAACCATGGAATTTAGAAAGAAGTAGTACATATTTAAAGTACTGAGTGGAAAGAACTGTCAACCCAGAATTCTATATCCAGCATGGAACTGACCCATCAAGGTTGCAAGTTGACAGTTGTACATTCAGACAGCACATCCTCACATTACAAGAATTCAAAGCTAACACAGGATAAAGGAAATAATAGAGCTTCTTTGTCACATGCTTCTCACTTGTTAAGGAGGGCAAAACAAATTTTTCCCAGTGACAGTTTTTCCCTCCCTCAAGATGTACCCTTTTGCAAGAACTGGATCCCATAGCCATAGTACATACAAGTATACTGATAAAGTGAGTATCTGACATTTTCAGGCTCAGTAAGTGGGAGACAGGCAAGAAGGCAATGAAGTGAAGAATAGGACATAGCCAGCCCTCATGTTCACAAAGAACCATAAATTAATATTGTCTGTAAATGAGATTAGTGTCATTGACAAGGTTGAAATACGACATTTCTTACATTTTAAAAATCATGTATAAACATTTAGTATGCCTAATAGGTTTTTGTTGTTGTTGTTTGAGACAGAGTCTAGCTCTTTCACCTAGGCTGGAGTGCATTGGCGCAATCTTGGCTCACTGTAACCTCCGCCTCCCAGGTTCAAGCGATTCTCCCGCCTCAGCCTCCCGAGTAGCTGGGACTATAGGCGCATGCTGCTGTGCCCGGGTAATTTTTTGTGTTTTTAGTAGAGATGGGGTTTCACCATCTTGGCCAGGCTGGTCTTGAACTCCTGACCTCATGATCTGCCCACCTCCGCCTCCCAGTGCTGAGATTACGGGCATGAGCCACCATGCCCAGCCCTAATAGTTTTTGTAAGCTTGGTTTTGTCATCAAAAGAATTTTTATAAAACATATTTTGGGGCTGGGCATGATGGCTCACGCCTGTAATCCCAGCATTTCAGGAATCCGAGGCGGGTGGATCACGAGGTCAGGAGATCAAGACCATTCTGGCCAACATGGCAAAACCCCGTCTCTACTAAAAATACAAAAATTAGCCAGGCGTAGTGGCCTGCGCCTGTAATCTCAGCTACTCAGGCGGTTGAGGCGGGAGAATTGCTTGAACCCGGGAGGTGGAGGTTGCAATGAGCCAAGATTGCGCCATTTCACTCCAGCCTGGGTGACAAAACAAAACTCTATCTCCAAAACAAAACAAAACAAAACAAAGAAAAAAATATTTTGGGATCCCCTTAAAATGGAATAGCCTTGTCTCACTGTGAGAGGTTCTACAGATTGCTGTCCCCAGCCATGTCTTTGACTCTGTAGTTAGAGGTGCCGTTAGCAAATATTGAGAGCTTGTTCCATGCTGTACACTGTTTCAGAGGCTGATGAAAAAGTCATGTCCTCTACCTTCAGAAAAAAATCCTAGAAGGAACTATGAACTGTAAACCAGTAATTACAAGTGTCAGGGGTGTTTTGAAAGGGAAAGTATAAAGTGGTGTGGGAATACCGAGATTTATTTAACCCATTCTGTGGTCAGGAAAGTCCTCTGTGAAGAAGCGATTCTAGGCCATTGTTGGTTGGTTGGTTTTTTTTTTTTTTTTTTTTTTTTTTTTTGCAACAGAGTCTATTTCTGTTGTCCGGGCTGGAGTGAGTGGTGCAGTCTTTGCTCACTGCACCCTCTGCCCCCTGGGTTCAAGCGATTCTCCTGCCTCAGTCTCCCAAGTAGGTGGGACTATAGGTGCGTGCCACCACACCTGGCTAATTTTTGCATTTTTTAGTACAGATAGGGTTTCACCATGTTGGCCAGGCTGGTCTCGAATTCCTGACCTCAAGTGATCCGCCCATCTTAACCTCCCAAAGTGCTGAGATTACAGGCGTGAGCCACTGTGCCCGGCCTAGCTTTGTTTTTATGTGAAGGAATTTTGTTGTTCCCTGAATATCTTAGTGAGAGGTTGGAAGAGACAACCACTGGAAACTTAGCTAGATGTGATTTTAAACTCGGATTCTCTACTTGGAGGAGGGTGATAACACAGTATATTATCAAGTTTTCGTCCTTACCAGTAGTCTGAACAGACTTTTAGTTCAAATCCCTTCTATACTACATATACTAGCTCTGTGACCTTAGGAAGGTCATTTAATTGTTTTGAGCCTTAGTTTACTTATCTGTAAAATGGAGCTAATGATAACTTGCAGGGTTGTTAACTATTCTAAGACATGATTCCACACTTCAAGGAGCATTTAGTCCAGTAAGGTGAGACAGACATATTGACAAGTAATTGAAAAAACAAAAAGAAGAAAAATGAGATGGTGTGGTAAAGATGGAGGAGTGATCAGTGGTGATATAAAGGAGTGATCTACTCTGCCTTAAGAGGGACTCAGGAAGGCTTTACAAAGGAGCTAGTATTCAAAATGGGCCTTGAAGGATATGAATAGACAAGGTACATGGCACATATGAAACAGCTTGATGCATCTGGGAGACCACAATTTGTTTAGAATAATTAGACCAGAAATGTGGGCAAATGACAGAAGAAACTAGAGAGGGCCTGGTGAAGTGGCTCACGCCTGTAATCCCAGCACTTTGGTAGGCTGAAGCAGGCGGGTTCACTTGAAGTCAGGAGTTCGAGACCAGCCTGGCCAACATGGTGAAAACCCATCTCTACTAAAAATACAAAAATTAGCCTGGCGTGGTGGCACGCACCTGTAATCCCAGCTACTCAGGAGGCTGAGGCAGGAGAATCACTTGAACCTGGGAGGTGGAGGTTGCAGTGAGTCGAGATTGTGCCACTGCACTCCAGGCTGGGCGACAGAGCAAGACCCTGTCTCAAAAAAAAAAAAAAAAAAAAAAAACAAAGGAGGAAACTAGAGAGGTAGACAGATTGTAGATTTCAGAGGGCTTGTAGTGTTTGCTACCTACCCTGAAGATTTTGGACTTCATTCTGAAAGTGACTCACAGGTTTTGAAGAGTATTCATCAGATTTGCTGGTGGTGGTGATGTGTTACACTGACTATAGGAAGATACCTTAAGCTGTTGCATTTGAGGAGGGCAGTGGGGAGGGATTGAAGAATAGGCGACAGATTATAAACAGACTTAGATGGCAGAACCAACATGACTCGAGGCCATTGGATTATCCAGAAAGAAAGAAGAAATAGCAGTTCCCAGGGTTTCAGTCTTGGGAGACTGAAGTGGTTGTTGGCTTTATTCATCACAAGAGTGATATAAGATGGAAGAAAACATAAGAGAGGTAGACACTGAATTACGTTTTCTGTGTGTAGTCTGACTTCTTCAATATTTGATTATTCAGAGAAAAATAAAACACTAAAAATTAGGGTAAGTTCCTCTACTTTTTTCTTTAGAAAAAATACATTTGTCTTGAGCATAGATTCACAAAGAGGTTGATAAGAGTACATTACAGACTAGTAAATAAGTTATGAGGGTCATAGAGGACAGTTCTATTCATTCTGCAGATATCATTAAGGAAAGAGCTAAAGAAAACGTTGCAGCTATAACCATGTTGATACACTTAAAATTAATAAAGTTCTGAAAACATTTGGTGTGACTGTAGTGTTAATGATAAAGAATTTGAATTTTAGCATTTTAATGGTTTTGGAGTTTTTTTAGTGCAATTTTGACTTTGCATTAGTGTCTACAATTTATAACTAAATTTTATTTTTTTGAAAATGATATTAAGATGAATATTCAACCTGAAATAAAACTTACATACAAAATGTTTAAAGTATATTTATTCACTGTTTTTTCTTCTATTCTAGTTACTATTTTTGGAAATGAAGAAAATGGTAAGACACTTTTAGTTTCAATTTAAGTTAAATGCTTAATGATATTTTAATTGGAACAGACTTTTTATTTATTGATGAATACATGTGTTTTTGTTTTTTAGAAATAAAATCCCTATCTTTAAATTTTAAGTAATTAAAACAAGATCTAGTAATGGGGTTATTTCCAGACCAAAACATTTCATGTATTCTCATTTTGTGTTATTTATGTAAATTAAAGTAGCCATTATTTTGTACAGCACCTAGTACCCAAACTTCTTTGTGTATTTATATAAATATTTCTGTCTCGTATGTTCTTCAAAACTTTTTATTTGAATTTTTTAAATATAAGTTCTAGCTAGCTAGGTTGAGGAGACAGTTCTGCTTTCATGATGTCTGAATTTTATTGATGGTTCTTGTTTAGACATTTGTTAAAATCACACTTTACAATGCACAGATATTTAAGAAAATAACCAGACTGTAAATTTGTAAATTGCATTACCAGTTTAAGGAAGCTAAAGTTTTTATAATGACTAAGTAAAAAAGACAGTGCCTAGAGGGAAAAATCATTTCTCAAAATTTCACTGAGATAAAAGCAAATTTCATAAGTCTGTTGAGATTAAATTTAAACAGAATTTAATTGGACATGCAAAACTCCAGAGGATTTCTAAAATACTTGAACAGTTAGAAATTATTAATATATAGTAATTCCTCTTACTGGAGATAATTAGGCATTAAGTATGTAAATCTTAAATTACCTTTAAATTTAATTTCTCAGTAACAGAATAAACGCAGACTCAATCTTGGTTGGCTTATTTTCTTTCTTTAAATCAAAAATGTTTCTTGTATGTTGGAAGCACAGATACAGAAAGCAAAGAATTTAGAAGTTCTTAAAAAAGAACTTTTAACTTATATCATTATCTCTTGGGGCTATTTTTACCATGTCTCTCAAAGAGTCTTTTTTTTTTTTTTTTTTTGAGACGGAGTCTTGCTCTGTCGCCCAGGCTGGAGTGCAGTGGTAATCTCGGCTCACTGTAAGCTCCGCCCCCCGGGTTCACGCCATTCTCCTGCCTCAGCCTCCCGAGCAGCTGGGACTACAGGTGCCTGCCACCATACCCAGCTAATTTTTTGTATTTTTTTTTCTTTTTTTAGTAGAGACGGGGTTTTACTGTGTTAGTCAGGATGGTCTCAATCTCCTGACCTCGTGATCTGCCTGCCTCAGTCTCCCAGGGTGCTGGGATTACAGGCATGAGCCACACTGCTTGGCCAAAGAATCTTTCAATACAGTCTTTTGTTATTGCTGCTGTTAGCTTGTTTGTTTTTAAATTCAGTTACAGGTGATTTTTGAACTTTTGAGCACAGAGTTTGGTATATAGGTTTCAGGTTTTTCTTTCAACTTTGATTTAATTTTCTCGGTTAACTATGATTTTACTTCCTCTATTGTAACCAGTGGTTTAATAGCAGGTATATGTAACCAGAAGTTTGCCTATTGATAATCACCTTAATTTGAATTTAGTGAAAAGCATTGTTTTCTGTTATTCTTTACTCATTATAATTTAATAATACCATCTTTTAAGTACTTACTACATTCTAGGTCTTGTGTTAAGAGCTTTATTTTATCTATTTTTTAACAGAATATATTTTTAAGCAAAACCATTTTGTTTTCATGAAGAAAAGAAATATTCTGAAATTATGTTAAATGTTTCTAAAACTATGAAGAGTATATTGTTTTTACATTTAAAGTATCTCAAAGTTACCATCTATCTCAAAGTTACGCAATAGTGTATAGGTGAGGAACAACAAGCTTGATTTAATATGGAGTCTAGGCAAAAATATTTATAAAGGAAGTAAGCAAAGTGAAGATAACATTGCAGGGTTGTTAAATGGTCTCAGTGTTATCGTAACAGTAGGAAACTAAGTTCTTGCACGCTTTTCCAAAGGAAAAGCAAATGAAGCAATTATATATAATATATAAAAATACGTATATATAATATATATTTTTTCTTTTTCTTTCTTTTTTTTTTATTTTTTTGAGATGGAGTCTCGCTCTGTTGCTCAGGCTAGAGTGCGGTGGCGCGATCTCAGCTCACTGCAACCTTTGCCTCCCAGGTTTGGGCGATCCTCCCACCTCAGCCTACCACGTAGCTGAGATTACATGTGTGCCCCACCACGCCCAGCTAATTTTTTGTATTAGTAGAGATGGGGTTCTACCATGTTGGCCAGGCTGGTCTTGAACTCCTGACCTCAAGTGATCTGCCCGCCCCAGCCTCCCAAAGTGCTGGGAATACAGGCGCGAGCCACAGCACCTGGCCAAAGCAATGATATTGAGTCCATTGGGTACACTGTGGTGTTCAACCTGAAGGGAACTGACAGGATAGAGAAAGCAGATTTTGAAAAACCAGTTTTTAATGCGCATGACGATCAATGTTAGTGGAAGCAAAAAGAGCACATTTGAAAATAGAAGGAAGTTACGGTTACAATTTTATCTTGGCATCAGGTACTTGCTTAGAAGTAGAATATGACCATTAAGATGATGGTTGGAAACGTGGAGGAAACTGTAATTGTAGCTAGGACATAGTGAAAAGAACCTTGGATTTTTGTCAAACAGATATGGGTTTGAATTCTAGCTTCATCATTTAATAACTAAGTGACGTTGGACAAAGTATTAAATTCTCTGAGCCTCACTGCCTACATCTGTAAACTGGAATGATACCTTAGAAGACTTACTGTGAGGGTTAGAAATAAGGCATAGATTATAGTGCCTTCTAGTTGGCTTTTGGTACATAGGAGTGGTAATTTGAGTACCTATAGTCGGTTATGGTGACTGAGTAGTCCCATGGTTTTACTAGGATGCGTTGGTAATGAGGTTGGAATTATTTCTTAGGAATTCCGCAGCCAAGAGGGGAAAGAAACTACGAGCAACATATTTTACATCAGCCACTGAGATGGATTGGAAGCAAGGAGGCCAATTGGCTCTTGCAGCAATCCAAACAACATAGGCAACAATTTATAAACTATGCACCGGCAGTGAAAATAATGATGATTATTGAAATTTTTGAAAAATAATGAAAATAATAATAATGAGTTCACTTGGAGATAAATTTTAGGAGCTAGAATTAGTAGCATTTGCACTGATAAGCTGTGAGATACGAGGAGTCATTTCAGGCCTGGGTTTCTGCATTGGTCAGCTGTGTGACTGGAGTTTCTGTTCTCTGAGATCAGGCATGAACCCAATACAATTTCAAAAGAAAAGGTTGGGTTGCAACAGGGTTGTCAAATTATTATTATTATTTTATTTGAAAAGAACAAGCACTTTTTAAACCAGAAACATAAGGGAAAATAAACCTCAGACCGAAGGAAGTGAGAGTACTTCAAACTGAATACATGTTAGCTTTTACAAAAGCTTCATTACGTTCTTTTTTTTTTTTTTTTTTTTTTTTTTTCAGTGCAGACCAGTGAATACTTTCTCACTTCTTAAAATTGAGAAACACTGATATAGGGAATGCACAAAAAGGACCAAATTTTGGAGAAAATAATTAAAATGCCTGGATAAGACTAAGTAATAATACTAGTAGTCAGTATTTATTGAGAATTTATTGTGTGCCAGGCATTCTTCTAAGTGTTTTGCGTGTATTAGCTCATCAGTATTAAGCAGCTAGCTTTACTGAAATAAGTAATTAAAATCTAAGCAAATTATTTGGAGAGTGCAGTATGAAGAAGTAATGAATTCTGAAAGTAACAGAAAAGACCTTTGTGGAAGGAGTAGCATTTTATCTGAAGTTTAAAAATGAGTAGAATTTCAGACTTGTCTATATTTGTTGTCTTCAGTGGGTTTATGGTGCTGCAGTACAAACTGAAAAAGAGTTTAAGCATCTGGTAGATCTTGCTTCTTAAATCAGTACTACTTCTTTCAAATGTGTAGAATACAACAAAAAGCTTAAAATTATATCAGTGGCAATATTTGGAGATAGAGATGTTGGAATGTTACATTGATCTACTTGGGATATAGTTATGTTAGATATTCAAAATGGCCAAAACTTTTTCTTGTTAGCCTGTATTGAATGGGAATGAAATTTAGGGTACTTTTTCTGAACAATACAGGGAATGAGTTATTCAGATGTATTCTTCATTTATGGTGATGGTAACTTATTTTATTTACTTTCAGTTGACAGTTCCTTGGATTTAATGTTCATAGTAATAGATTCTGTTTTAAATAATTTTAAGTCATTTAAGATGAACTTTTGGAGAACTTGAAATACAGTGAGTGAAGAAAGTGTTTTAGCTTAAATCTTCAGCAATTTAATATAATCAAATCTCATCTTAAATCTCATCTTATAAACCAGACTGATAATCCTTAAATATAGGAACAGAATATTTCTTCATAATCTAGTAATGTTTCCTCATGCAAGTAAAGTTTATATATTTGATGTTTCAGTACATTTTAATTTGTTTATTGGATTTGGCCTCCTGACCCAATTATTGTGTTTTAATGTAATGCCTTTTGCTGTTTTCACCTGGATTCAATGAACTGTTATTTGTTTTTATTTACCAGGAAAGACCGTTGTTTACCTTGTGGCTTTCCATCTGTTCTTTGTTATGTTTGTATGGTCCTATTGGATGACAATTTTCACATCTCCCGCTTCCCCCTCCAAAGAGGTAAATTTAATGTTGGTAAATTACCAAATGTTTTAACAGATTATGGATTTTTTTTTCCCTTGTGTTACCTTTGTTAAAACTTAACATAATGCATGTGTTCTGTTTCCATTCATAAAACTGCTTGGTTGCTCTGTACTGTGAATGTGAGTCATCAGCCTGTTCTCAGATACAGTCCGCTGACATAGCGTAGTAAAAGTTCAGCAGTATAGAAATGCTTACTACTTTTCTGCTATGCTATGTTTTCTTAAAGACATCCTTTATATTACTGAAATAAAAAGTCTTAAGGAACGGAATTGAGTTAGGAAAGTAGAGTTTATTTTTAGAAACTCTCAACATTTATATTTTCTCAGGCGTGAACAGATATGCTGCAATTAAAGAAAGTTTTGTGATGGAAACAAATTGTCTAGGCTATTGCTTGCTGCACTTTAATATGACTAGTGTTTCTTCTAATTGGAGGTTCCATTTGGAAAATAATATAGGTAAACATTTATGTGGAGTAGGTTTTATGACCAGTGTGTCTCTCTTACCTCGCCATAGCTGCCTGAATTCTTCCTTCACTGAAAATTTCATATAGCGAGGTGGTTAAGAATATATTCTCTAGAGTTAGAGTTATCTGAGTTTGATCTTTTGCTCTAACAATTTAATCTCTCCAAGCTGCAGTTTTCTTATCAAAAAATGGAGCTAACAATTGTGCCTGTCTCCGTAGGATGTTTGTAAAGATTGTGAGATTTATTCAGTTAAAACATGCATTTATATATTTATTTATCTATCTATCTATTTATTTATTGAGATGGAGTTTCGCTCTTGTCACCCAGGCTGGAGTACAATGGCATGATCTTGGCTCACTGCAACCTCCGCCTCCCAGGTTCAAGCGATTCTCCTGCCTCAGCCTCCTGAGTAGCTGGGATTACAGGCACGCACCACCATGCCTGGCTAATTTTTGTGTTTTTATAGAGACGGATTTCCCCATGTTGGTCAGGCCGGTCTTGAACTCCTGGCCTCAGGTGATCCACCCGCTTCAGCCTCCCAAAGTGCTGGGATTACAGGCGTGAGCCACCATGCCTGGTGTGAGCTTTGAAAATAGTTGTTTACCTGCCACATTGTTAGGACTCAAATATTAGATGATGATGATAATGTAATCGTTTCCCTTTGTGTTAAATTTATCAAAATCATTAAAAATTATAGACCATATGTTTAAAAATAGTATCAACTTCTATTTAACTTTGCAGTGAAGAACATATATACAAAAAGTACGCATATGTGTACACACCTGTGCAACTACTACTAAATTCAAGAAACAGAACATTACCAGAACCCCATCAACCCCCAATGCTTCCTTTCAGTCGTCCACTTCATAAGAAGCCACTCTCTTGCCTTCTAACAGCATAGATTAGTTTTGCCTGTCTTTTGTACTAAATATAAATGGTGTTTTGTAGTAGTGTGTGTATGGTGTGTATGTGTATGTCATAGTCATTTGTGTGTATGTGGCTTCTCTCATTAACATTCTATTTGTAAGATTCATCTGTGTTACATATAGTTGCAGATCATTCATTCTAATTATTGTTTAGTATTCAGTTGTATGTAACACAATTTATTTACTCGGTCTGCTGTTAATGAGCATGTGGGTAGCCTCCAGCTTCGAGCTGTTACAAGTAGGGCTGCTGCAAACGTTCTAGTGCATGTCTCTTGGATAATATATATGTAGTTATTTTGAGTAGATGCCTAGGAGTAGAACTAGTAAATATACATTTAACATTAGCAAGTAATGCCATACAGTTTTTTGCCTGCTTTTTCTATTAGATGCTTTTGTTTTAAAAGGTAAAGTAAACCGTAAGTCAGACTTCAGTGCTGCTTCACATATATTCATCAGGCATTTGTTACTAATTAGTCAACCCTTAAAGTTATGTTACAAACTATCATCCATTTCTTAATCTTGAAATTGAAAAGGACTTAATTTTGTTTAATCAATTACTAGTAGTGATGACTATTGAAAACATCGCATATGTAAAAAGTAAATAATTCTCATTACAGGAAATAAGAAATAGAATAAGAAAAATAATTGGTAGTACTTTTGAGAAGCGGTATAATGTAGAGGTTAAGAATGCAGGCCGGGCGTGGTGGCTCATGCCTGTAATCCAGCACTTTGGAAGGCTGGGGCAGGCAGGTGGATCGCTTTAGTCCAGGACTTTGACAACAGCCTTGGCAATGTAGCAAACCCCATCTCTACAAAGAATAAAAAAATTAGCTGGGCATGGTGGTGTGCACCTGTAGTCCCAGCTACTCGGGAGGCGGAGGTGGGAGGATCACTGAGCCCAGGGAGGTTGAGCCTGCAGTGAGCCGTGATCATGCCACTGCACTCCAGCCCAGGCGGCAGAGTGAGACCCTGTCTCAGACAGCAACAACAGTACCACACAGACTCTGGACTAAAACTGCTCAGGTTCAGCTCGTACCTCTGCAACGTACTATCTGTGTTAACTGTGTGACTTTGGAGACTTTCCTTCGTTGATCCCTCCTCTGTAAAGTGAGGGTGATATTAGTACCCACCTCATAGGATAGCTGTAAGAATTGAGCAAATTGATAATCTATGTAATTACTAATAGATACTATGTGGAGTTAATAGTATATATAAAGAGCTCAGAGGAATGCTTAGCACCTAATAAGTACCATCAAAATGTTGTTATTATTATTATGTTTTTGGTGGTTGTTCTAGCATATTGCATCCATTTCGCATTCAGCCCAGAGCTTAAGCCTTCACATCAACTTCTCCTTCATTCTCCTCTACTCCTGTAAGGTCATCTGTCTGCCCAAGCCTGTATCCAGTGACCTTGCTGTGGCATGCTTCATTTGCCCTGTCAGAGAACTTATCATCTGGTATTGTAATTGCCTGTTTACTAATATGCATCACATTATTAAATTTTAAATTTTGTGAGGGCAGGGATATTTACATTGCATTCTTCACTATATCCCTTCCCACACTCTCTGGCACATAGTAGATTTTCAATAATTATTAAATGAACTAATTATTAAATCTTCATGGGCCAGCTAAGCTAAGCTCTAGGGACAACTAAGAACAGGAATTTAAGATTCTCTTTGCCACTGCGCTTACAGTGTGCTGACTGAGGTAGGCCTATATAAGCAATTACAGAGCTGTGAGTTTGCTGCTAATGTAATATCAAGCTCACAGCTTTGTTAGGAAGATTCTGTCAGCTCAGAGGTTGGTGCTAATATAACACCAAACTCACAGCTTTTATTAGGAGGATTCAGTCAGCTCAGAGGTTAGAATAGTGCTTGGATGGAGATCCAGGTCTAGGGGAATAGATGGAGTCTAAAAAGGAAAAACTAGGGCCAGACGTGGTGGCTCATGCCTATAATCCCAGCACTTTGGGAGGCAGAGGCAGGTGGATCACCTGAGGTCAGGAGTTTGAGACCCGCCTGACCAACATGGCGAAACCCCATCTCTACTAAAAATACAGAATTAGCCGGGTGTGGTGGTGCATGCCTGTAATCCCAGCTGTTTAGGAGGCTGAGGCAGGAGAATTGCTTGAACCTGGGAGGCAGAGGATGCAGTAAGCCAAGATCACGCTGTTGCATTCCAGCCTGGGCAACAAGAGCGAAACTCTGTCGCAATAATCATTATCATCATCATCGTCATCATCATCATCATTAAAAACTATAAATCGTTAAGGAAGTTAAGTTATAAATATGGGTGGGGTGTCTTTTTTTCATTGTTTCAATCAGGTACTTCTCAACCACCCCCCAGATATCAGACTGCTAGGCGTAAAGGTAGAGACAAACAGTAAACAAATAAAATCATTATAAATTGTGATAAATTTAGAAAAATAACATGGTAATATAATAGAGTATAACAAAGTAAAAGCTACTTTAGGGGAGAAAGAGCTACTTTTAGATAGTATAGTCAAATAAATCTCTGAGGAAGTGGCGTTTAAGCTGAGACCTTTATAAGTATCTCTTCCACTAAGCTTTTTGAAGGAAAAATCTTTGTTGTTTATTCCTGTATCCCCAGTAGTTAGAATCAGACCTTGTGTATAAGGCAGATTGGTAAAGACTTAAGAAATGGTGAGGAAGAAGCAGCATGTGAATAGCTGATAAGCATCTCCCATCACCAAGTGTCATCTTTTCTAAAAAGAAAATACAGTCCCATCCCTTCCCTGACTATAATCCTACAGTTTGCCAGTTAGCTGTAAGATAAAGCTCATGTTCATTTGCATGGTACACCAAATCCCTTCATGAACTAAAATCTTACTAATTTAATCTTCATTGCTTCTTCATGGAACTCGATAATCAAGCAGTGTGTTAAACTGAATATACTGTACTATTTTCACACCCTTGTGCTTTCTGTATGCTGTTCCCTTTGCCAAGATTTTCTTTTCTTCCCTGTCTTCCTGAAAGATTCCTATTTATCTTTCAAAACTTAGGTACACTGCCTTCAAGAAACTTTCATTGATAACTCCCACTACCTCCCAAGGGAGCTTTTATCATACCTTGTAATATATTATTAATGTTGTATTTTATGCTGATTCGTATTTTGTAATTCTTTGTTTATATGGCTGTCTTACTAGACTATAGAAATACTTTTTGAAGGCAAGAGTTGTTTTTATTCATCTTTGGATCTCTGATATCCGGGACAACACCTCACTCTTAATTGGCATTTAATATATATTTAAATAGAACTGTCTGAACACTGAATTTAAGACAATAATAGCATTTCATAGTTTGAATTCTGTTAACTAGTTTTGAATGAAAAGACAAACTTCTATAACTAATTCAAAATTACAATCTGTTTGAATTTTTGTTTTGTTCCATTCCTCATCTAAAATTCTGATGCCTCTTGAAATTTTCATTTGGTTTAAGCTTTTCATAATTTTATAACCTTCATTTTTTTTTTTTTTTTTTTTTTTTTTAAAGACAGAGTCTCACTCTGTCACCAGGCTGGAGTATAGTGGTGTGATCTCACTGCACCCTCCACCTCTCAGGTTCAAACAATTCTCCTGCCTCAGCCTCCCGAGTAGCTGGCACTACAGGCACATGCCACCACACCCAGCTAATTTTTGTGTTTTTTTAGTAGAGACAGGGTTTCACCATGTTGGCCAGGCTGGTCTTGAATTCCTGACCTCGTGATCCACCTGCTTCGGCCTCCCAAAGTGCTAGGATTATAGGCATAAGCCACCATACCTGGCCCATGACCTTCATTCTTAAGGATAAGTGATGATGTTGAGTAGCAATAGAGAGGCCTGAGCTTGGGATGCTACTGCAGACTAGGAATAGAACAGCCCAGAGAAATCTGTTGAAATTTTATAGGAAATCTGTAAAATTTGATCAGAACATCTTCTATTAAAATATATTTAACATGTTACCATGTGATTTTTATACTCTACTATGAATATGTAGGAGACACATCATGTCAGGAAAGAACTTTCTAACAAGTTAAAATTCTCTTAAAGAGAACATGCCATCTTGCAAAATAGGAAAATATTTCTCTGAAAGTATTCAAGAGGGACCCAGTCTGTCAGAAATGTCTGAAGACCCCTCTTGTGATGGAAGATTAGATAAGGGACCTCCATTGTCTTTACGACTTTTTCATCTTTAAGGTTATGTGAGTCTTTCCTGACTTCTTACTGTCCTGTTCATCTGTTCATGTGGCTTCTTGTCCCCTATAAGTAATTTGGGGGTTTCTTGTCCCATCACAATTTGATTGTGGAAGCTGAGCGAGGTAATCTAAATAGACTCTTACATTTCCTGAAGTGTGGTGTTTTAGTCAGGTTAGAGTAACAATCTATAAAAAGCAAAAACATTTATTTTACATTGTAATATAGAAGAAAAAGTACCAGAGTAGAAAACAGAATACCTGTATTTTACTATTGGCTCTGCCAGTAGTTCTGCAATCTTAGAAAATTGCCTAAGTCTCTTAGAATCACAATTTCCTCAATTCAGAGCTCTCTACTGTGCCAAGCTGTTGCCTTGTTTATAGCAGAATACTGTGGCGTTAAGCTGATACCATTGGCAATGATGGGGCAGCAACAGGAGGAGACATTTTGTATTTGAGTTAGCAACTAGACCAAATACTCCTTAAACATGAAAAGTCAGGACTCCTTAGGGCTTTTTAAGCAGAACCCTACAAGTAAATAAAAATTGAGGAATTGTATTATTAAAATATAAAACACAATGAAGAACAAATCTCAAGCCATTCTTAGTTTGTTTTTTTTTTTTTTTCATCTATGAAATAAAGACTGATTAGAAACCTATACTTCCTGGTAACATGAAATTTAACATGAGGCATAAAACTTAGGATCCTTGAGATGTTAGGGTGACATATGAAAAGAACAATTAAAAAGTACTCTGAAGGGAAAATGCCATTAAGAGAAATGAACCAGAGGCTGGCCACACATGGGAACAGACGCTAAGAAGTGAAAACAAGAAACAGCTCTAGGCCGGGCGCGGTGGTTCACGCTTGTAATCCCAGCACTTTGGGAGGCCGAGGCAGGCGGATCATGAGGTCAGGAGATCGAGACCATCCTGGCTAACACACCATGAAACGCCGTCTCTACCAAAAATCCAAAAAAAAAAGAAAGAAAAATTAGCCAGGCTTGGTGGCGGGCGCCTGTGGTCCCAGCTACTCGGGAGGCTGAGGCAGGAGAATGGCGGGAACCCGGGGGGCGGAGCTTGCAGTGAGCCAAGATCGCGCCACTCACTCCAGCCTGGGCGACAGAGCGAGAATCCGTCTCAAAAAAACAAACAAAAAAAAACCCGCTCTATAAAGGACGCTGTCCTTGAAGAGGCCACTATGCTTGCCTTGACAATCTGTCATAATTCTGGTGAAAGTAGTCCTATTGGTTAGCTTTTTGAAATCTAAAAATGGTTTGTTTGTTTTTTTTAAATGACTCATTGCCCTTCTTGAGACATTTGGCTAGAAATTAGTGGGACCCCATGACTGTGATTTAGCCTTTCACCCAAAGCAAGTAAATCTTTGGACATTTTTCCAAAAATTAAAAATCTCTTGACAGTAACTTTTACGCAACTAAAATTTTTACTAATGGAGACTATATATTAAGCCTTTCTTGTGTAGGAATTTAATTTTATTTGTGAAAAACAAAGATGGAAAAATATTTAGTTCATGTTCTTTGCCATCTGGTGTGGAGAGCAAATCTTTTCTATGCCAAAGGTATGTAGTTTTTGTTAAAATGTCCTTGATTTATCTACTTAGCAGTTAAGTTTGAAGACAAGTTTTGTCTTCATAAAATAGTTTTTGGTTTTCTTTTTCTGTTCCAGATAAAACTTTTTCTGAGCATGATAATTAACATCATGGGATTTAAAAAATTTAATAGTCCTCTTTTCTTTTATAGTTCTACTTGTCCAATTCTGAAAAGGAACGTTATGAAAAAGAATTCAGCCAAGAAAGACAACAAGAAATTTTGAGAAGAGCGGCAAGAGTTTTACCTATCTATACCACATCAGCTTCAAAAAGTAAGAAAAAGAATAAGTGTTCCTTTTCTAATGATTTTAAAAATATGCTTATTCCTGCCAGGATATATTTGCATGGTTTGACTATTAAATGGATACTGTGATTGCCATAAATAATATCTGTAGCTACAAGACTTTCCTGTTTTCTTGTTGTGGTATTTCAGATGCAGAAATAGATAAATAGATTAAAACATCCATATAAATTGTTTAAGGGGCTCACTTTAATATGAATCTCTTCTGTACTTGTTTTGTCCCCCAACTCAACTTTCATGGCTGAAAATTTTAATTATTATTCTTAGTAAACTGTCATTTGGAAGTCTGAATTTGAGTATTATGTGTCATCACTGAGTAATAAAAAAAAAATCTAATAGTGTGCTAAGAATGGGGAACAGTAAAAGACACAAATAGGAAGAAAGTTGTTCAGATGTATAAGGCTAATATTCTGAGAGTCAGGCTGTGAACTCAGGTTTATCTAGTTCCAAAGCCCTTGGTGTTTCCTGTGTACTGATGCCTCCACTGAGATCCATGACCATAACAGCAGCTTCCTGTTCCTAGGTTGTAATCTTATGACAAGGAAGAGTCTATGAGTGGCGGTCATTTAAATACAGGGAATTGTTTTATTTTGTTTATTTAAAAAATTTTTTTTGTTGTTTTTTAGGAAATTGTTTTATGTATTATATACCTCATTAATTGGTTTAAACACCAGGTAATGATTGCAGCTTAACAGTTATTCTGTTTACATGTACGAACTCATTTAGACCTCACAACAACCTTATGAAGTGTAGACTATAGTTTCCATTTTACGGATGAGGAAACTAAGACACAGTGAGGCTAAGTAACTTGTTCCAAGTTATACAGTTAGTATAAAAAACAACGGGATTTTAAGTCCAGGTGCTCTGCCTCTTCAACCCACTAAGTTTCTAAACTCCAGTGGGAAATTACCTTTGTGTAGCTGTGTACAAACTGTGACTCAAGAAAATTTAAAGTGTCTACAAGATTTTAGGAGGGGATATTTGACTGACTGTCCTTTTTGCATAACTAATATAGTATAGAATGAAAACGTGGATTACAGATCAAACCCTAGCTTTTCCCTTACTAATACAGTGCAAGTCACTTAAACTTTCTAAGCACTAACTTTCTCGTTTTAAGGTAAGGATAATAATGTTTACATGACTGAGTTAGTGGAAGTATTAAAAGAGACAGTAGATGTAAAGTACTTAGTATAGCTCTTTGCAAAGAATAATAAATTTCCAGTAATTTTTTTTTGTTTGTTTTTTTTTGGAAATGGAGTCTCATTCTGTTGCCCAGGCTTGAGTGCAATGGTGCAATCTCAGCTCACTGCATCTTCCATCCCCGGGGTTCAAGCGATCTCCTGCCTCAGCCTCCTGAGTAGCTGGTATTACAGGCACATGCCACCACACCTGGCTAACTTTTGTATTTTTGTATTTTTAGTAGAGATGGGTTGGCCAGGCTGGTCTCGAATTCCTAGCCTCGAGTGATCCGCCCGCTTTGGCCTCCCAAAGTGCTGGGATTACAGGCGTGAGCCACCGTGCCTGGCCTATTATTTTATTACATTTGCCTTTGATTATAGGTCTTTTAGGTGGTCTATATCCAGGGCCTCACTTCCTTCTAGTGAATTCCAGGCAGCGGGCTTTCATTCTCCCTTCCAGGATCAGTGGCGTTTTGTCATTCTGTCTTCTTGAAACGCTTTCCTCTTTGTGTTTTTCTGTAGTATTATACTTCTGTGTTTGTATCCTTGTATGATTGTTCTTCTTCATCCCACATTTGTTGTTTTCTCCTATGTCTTAACTTCACAATGGTGCCTTACCCCATTTTCTCTGTACTGTCCTTTCAACTGTTACTTTTAGCCTTGGAATTCTAATACCAGAATATTGTGATCATTTGCTTATTGTGCTGCATAATTTGTTTTCTTTAATAGTTTTCAGGAATTAGTTACCTTCTTAATAGAAATTACAGCAGATTCAAGGATATTAACATACTAGCACTCACCTACATTCCAAACGTTTTCTTGTGTGCTAGGCACAGGGGTAGATTTGCAGCTGCATACAGGGATTGCACGTCTACAGAGTGGTCTGCGATCTAGCTGCACCCTGGGATGCAGCCCCCTTCCTGTTATGTCAGAGGAGGGAGCTGCAGACCTCTGCCTCTGCCAGTCATCACCATCAAGCCTTCATCATTTCACCTTGGCATGTGCCCTTCAATTCAGCATTTCTCGCTCTCACTAGAGCTCCCCTTGTGTATTTGCAGCTTCCAAAGGATAGCTGTACTTGAATGGCCTCTTATCCAAAGCTTTAAGCTCCTACAATACTGGATTCATCATTTAAAACCTAAAATCTTGGGGGAGGAGCCAAAAGTCTGCCTTGTTCACTTTTATATTCCCTGCATCTAGCAGTGTTTGTCACCTGGTAGAAACTCTAAATATTTGTCAATGAAAAGCACTACCCTCACCCAGACTCAGCTCTATTTCTATCCTTGGCACCATCATTCTTCTAGCCACCCTAGAAACTCAGGTTTCCTTTGATTGCTACTTTTGAGTTCAGTCTGCTCAGTCATGAAGCCTCCTTTTCCTACAAGATGTGTTTGGTTTAATCCCATCTCAGAGCCTAGGTAACTTCACAGCCTTTGCAATGTCAGAATATTGAGTGGAGAAGGGCAGGGGAAAGAGAAAAGAAGATACTCATTCCTGATGTTACCACTTGCTTAGCCATTCAACCTTCGACAGATGACTGTCTAACCTTTGGGTGTCTTTGATCTGTAAAATGGAGAGATTGAACTAGGAAATCTCTAAGGTCCTTTATAGCTCTACTTTTTCAACATTACGTGGTTTTACCTCTAGTGTCTAACCCAAGCAAGGTGTTATAGAAGGCCCTCAATAAAACATAACATACTCGGTCAATCAGGGCAGATGGCCAAATAGGAACAGCTCCAGTCTGCAGCTCCCAGTGAGACCAATGCAGAAGGCAGGTGATTTCTGCATTTCAACTGAGGTACCTGGTTCATCTCACTGGGACTGGCTAGACAGTGGGTGAAGCCCACAGAGGGCGAGCAGAAGCAGGGTGGGGCGTCGCCTTACCCAGGAAGCACAAGGGGTCAGGGAACTCCCTCCCCTAGCTGAGGGAAGCCATGAGGGACTGTGCTGTGAGGGACGGTGCTATTCGGCCCAGATGCTACGCTTTTCCCACGGTCTTCGCAACCCATAGACCAGGAGATTCCCTCGGGTGCCTCCACCACCAGGGCTCTGCGTTTCAAGCACAAAACTGGGTGGCCATTTGGGCAGACACTGAGCTAGCTACAGAAGTTTTTTTCATACCCCAGTGGCACTTGGCATGGAGCAAGACAGAGCCGTTCATTCTCCTGGAAAGGGGGCTGAACCCAGGGAGCTGAGTGGTCTTGCTCAGCAGATGCCACCTCCACAGACTCTAACAAGCTAAGATCCACTGGCTTGAAATTCTCACTGCCAGCACAGCAGTCTGAAGTTGACCTGGGACGCTGGAGCTTGGTGGGAGGAGGGGCTTCTGCCATTACTGAGGCTTGAGTAGGCGGATTTTCCCCCTCACAGTGTAAACAAAGCTGCCAGGAAGTTCCAGCTGGGCAGAGCCCACCACAGCTCTGCAAAGGCGCTGTAGCCAGACTGCCTCTTTTGATTCTTCCTCTCTGGGCAGGGCATCTCCGAAAGAAAGGCAGCAGCCCCACTCAGGGGCTTGTAGATAAAACTCCCATCTCCCTGGGACAGAGCACCTGGGGGAAGAGGAGGGTGTGGGCGCAGCTTCAGCAGACTTACACCTTCCTGTCTGCTGGCTCTGAAGAGAGCAGCTGATCTCCCAGCACAGCGCTCGAGCTCTGCTAAGGGACAAACTGCCTCAAGTGGGTCGCTGACCCCCATGCCTCCTGACTAGGAGACACCTCATACAGGAGAGCTGCAGCTGACATCCGGCGGGTGCCCCCTGGGAGGAAGCTTCCAGAGGAAGGAGCAGGCAGCAGTCTTTGCTGCTGTGCAGCCTCCACTGGTAATACCCAGGCAAACAGAGTCTGGAGTAGACTTCCAGCGAACTCCAGGAGACCTACAGAAGAGGGCCCTGACTGTTAGAAGGAAGACGAACAAACAGAAAGCAGTAGCATCGACATCAACAAAAAGGATGACCACAAAAAAACCCCATCCGGAAGTCACCAACATGAAAGACCAAAGGTAGATAAATCCCCGAAGATGAGGAAAACCCAGTGCAAAAAGGCTGAAAATCCAAAACCAGAATAGAATGCCTCTCCTCCTCCAAAGGGTCACAACTCCTCGCCAGAAGGGGAACAAAACTGGACCGAGAATGAGTTTGACAAATTGACAGTAGTAGGCTTCAGAAGGTGGACAATAAATTCCACTGAGCTAAAGGAGCATGTTCTAACCAAATGCAAGGAAGCTGAGAACCTTGATATAAGCATACAGGAACTGCTAACTAGAATAACCAGTTTAGAGAAGAACATTTGACCTGATGGAGCTGAAAAACACAGCATGAGAACTTTGTGAAGCATACACAAGTATCAATAGCTGGATCGATCAAGCAGAAGAAAGGATATCAGTGATTGAAGATCAACTTAATGAAATAAAGCATGAAGACAAGATTAGAGAAAAAAGAATGAAAAGGAATGAACAGAGCCTCCAAGAAATATGGGACTATGTGAAAAGTCCAAACCTATGTTTGATTGGTGTAACTGAAAGTGACAGGGAGAATGGAACTAAGTTGGGAAACACACTTCAGGATATTATCCAGGAGAACTTCCCCAACCGAGCAAAACAGGCCAACATTCAAATTCAGGAAATACAGAGAACACCGCAAAGATACTCCTTAAGAAGAGCAACTCCAAGATACATAATCATCAGATTCCCCAAGGTTGAAATGAAGGAAAAAATGGTAAGGGCAGCCAGAGAGAAAGGTTGGGTTACCCACAAAGGGAAGCCTATCAGATTAACACCAGATCTCTCTGCAGAAACCCTGCCAGCCAGAAGAGAGTGGGGGCCAATATTCAACATTCTTAAAGCAAAGAACTTTAAACCTGGAATTTCATATCCAGCCAAACTAAGCTTCTTAAGTGAAGGAGAAATAAAACCCTTTACAGACAAGCAAATGCTGAGGGATTTTGTCACCACCAGACCTGCCTTATAAGAGCTCCTGAAGGAAGCACTACATATGGAAAGGAAAAACTGGTATCCGCCACTGCAAAAATGTACCAAAATATAAAGACCATCGACACTACAAAGAAACTGCAACAGCTAATGGGCAAAATAACCAGCTAGCATTTTAATGACAGGATCAGATTCACACATAACAATATTGACCTTAAATGTAAATGGGCTAAATGCCTCAATTAAAAGACATAGACTGGCAAATTGGACAAAGAGTCAAAACCCATCAGTGTGCTGTATTCAGGAGACCCATCTCACGTGCAAAGACACACACAGGCTCAAAATAAAGGGATGAAGGAAGATTTACCAAGCAAATGGAAACTAAAAAAGCGTGAGTTGTAATCCTAGTCTCTGATAAAACACTTTAAACCAACAAAGATCAAAAAAGACAAAGAAGGGCATTACATAATGGTAAAGCGATCAATGCAACAAGAAGAGCTAACTATCTTAACTATATATGCACCCAGTATTCATAAAGCAAGTTCTTAGAGACGTACAAAGAGACTTAGACTCCGCACAATAATAATGGGAGACTTTAACACCCCACTGTCAATATTAGATCAATGAGACAGAAAGATAACAAGGATGTTCAGGACTTGAACACAGCTCTGGACCAAGGAGACCTAATAGACGTCTACAGAACTCTCCACCCCAAATCAACAGAATCTACATTCCCTTCAGCACCATGTAGCACTTATTCTAAAATTGACCACATAATGGGAAGTAAAACACTCCTCAGCAAATGCAAAAGAACATAAATCGTAACAAACAGTCTCTCAGACCACAGTGCAATGAAATTAGAACTCAGGATTAAGAAACTGACTCAAAACCACACAACTGCATGGAAACTGAACAACCTGCTGCTGAATGACTACTGGTTAAATAACAAAAGGCATAAATAAATAAGTTCTTTGAAACCAATGAGAACGAAGACACAATGTACCAGAATCTCTGGGACACAGCTCAAGCAGTGTTTAGAGGGAAATTTATATTACTAAATGCCCACAGGAGAAAGTGGGAAAGATCTAAAATTGACACCCTAATACCACAATTAAAAGAACTAGAGAAGGAAGAGCAAACAAATTCAAAAGCCAGCAGAAGACAAGAAATAACTAAGAGCAGAACTGAAGGAGATAGAGAAACAAAAAACCCTTAAAAAAATCTGTGAATCCAGGAGCTGTTTTTTTTTTTTTTTTAAAGATTAACAAAATAGACCACTAGCCAGACTAATAAAGAATAAAAAAGAAGAATCAAATAGACACAATAAAAAAATGATAAAGGGGATTTACCACTGATCCCACAGAAATACAAACTACCATCAGAGAATACCATTAGATCAATGAGGTCAATAAACACCTCTACACAGATAAACTAGAAAATCTAGAAGAAATGGATAAATTCCTGGACACATACACCCTCCCAAAACGAAACCAGGAAGAAGTCGAATCCCTGAATTGACCAATAACAAGTTCTGAAATTGAGGCAGTAATTAATAGCCTATCAACCAAAAAAAGCCCAGGACCAGATGGATTCATAGCCAAATTCTACCAGAGGTACAAAGAGGAGCTGGTACCGTTCCTTCTGAAACTATTCCAAACAATAGAAAAAGGGGGACTCCTCCCTAACTCATTTTATGAGGCCAACATCATCATGATACCAAAACCTGGCAGAGATGTGGCAAAAAAAGAAAATTTCAGGCCAATATCCCTGATGAACATCAATGTGAAAATCCTCAATAAAATACTGGTAAACTGAATCCAGCAGCACATTAAAAAGCGTATCCACTGTGATCAAGTGGGCTTCATCCCTGGGATGCAAGGCTGGTTCAACATACACAAATCAATAAATGTAATCCATCACATAGAACCGATGACAAAAACCACATAATTATCTCAACAGATGCAGAAAAGGCCTTCAATAAAATTCAACAGCCCTTCATGCTAAAAACACTCAATAAACTAGGTATTGATGGAACGCATCTCAAAATAATAAGAGCTATTTATGACAAACCCACAGCCAGTATCATACTGAATGGGCAGAAGCTGGAAGCATTCCCTTTGAAAACCGGCACAAGACAAAGATGCCCTCTCTCACCACTCCTATTCAACATAGTATTGGAAGTTCTGGCCAGGGCAGTAAGGCAAGAGAAGGAAATAAAGGGTATTCAAATAGGAAGAGAGGAAGTCAAATTATCTGTGCAGATGACATGATTGTATATTTAGAAAACCCCATCATCCCAGCCCCAAAACTCCTTAAGCTGATAAGCAACTTCAGCAAAGTCTCAGGATACAAAACCAATGTGCAAAAATCACAAGCATTCCTGTACAGCAATAATAGACAAACAGAGAGCCAAATCATGAGTGAACTCCCATTCACAATTGCTACAAAGATAATAAAATACCTAGGAATACAGCTTACAAAGGATGTGAAGGAGCTCTTCAAAGAGAACTACAAATCACTGCTCAAGGAAATAAAAGAGGACACAAACAAATGGAGGAACGTTCCATGCTCATGGTTAGGAAGAATCAATATCGTGAAAATGGCCATACTGCCCAAAGTAACTTATAGATTCAGTGCTGTTCCCATCAAGCTACCGTTGACTTTCTTCACAGAATTAGAAAAAAACTACTTTAAATTTCACATGGAACCAAAAAAAGAGCCTGTATAGCCAAGACAATCCTAAGCAAAAAGAACAAAGATGGAGGCATCACGTTACCTGACTTCAAACTATACTATAAGGCTACAGTAACGAAAACAGCGTGGTACTTGTGCCAAAACAGATATATAGACCAATGGAACAGAACAGAGGCCTCGGAAGTAACACCACACATCTACAACCATGTGATCTTTGACAAACCTGACAAAAACAAACAATGGGGAAAGCATTCCCTATTTAATAAATTGTGTTGGGAAAACTGGCTAGCCACATGCAGAAAACTGAAACTGGATCCCTTCCTTACACCTTATACAAAAATTAACTCAAGGTGGATTAAAGATTTAAACGTAAGACCTAAAACCATACAAACCCTAGAAGAAAATCTAGGCAACACTATTCAGGATATATGCATGGGCAAAGACTTAATGACTAAAACACCAAAAGCAATTGCAACAAAAGCCAAAATTGACAATTGGCATCTAATTAAACTAGAGCTTCTGCACAGCAAAAGAAGCTATCATCGTTAGAGTGAACAGGCAGCCTACAGAATGGGAGAAAATTTTTGCAATCTATCCCTCTGACAAGGGGCTACTCTCCATAATCTACAAGGAACTTATATTTCCAAGAAAAGAACAACCTCGTCAAAATGTGGGCGAAGGATATGAACAGACACTTTTCAAAAGAAGACATTTGTGCGACCAACAAACATACTTTAAAAAGCTCATCATCACTGGTCATTAGAGAAATGCAAATCAAAACCACCATGAGATACCATCTCATGCCAGTTAGAATGGTGATTATTAAAAAGTCAGGAAACAAACCAGGTGTGGTGGCTCACACCTATAATCCCAGCACTTTGGGAGGCTGAGGCAGGTGGATCATGAGGTCAGGAGTACGAGAGCAGCCTGACCAGCATGATGAAACCCCGTCTCTACTTAAAAAAAAAAAAAAAAAAAATTTAGCTGGACCTGGTGGTGGGCGCCTGTAATCCCAGCTACTCAAGAGGCTGAGGCAGGAGAATTGCTTGAACCCGGGAGACGGAGGTTGCAGTGAACCAAGATCGTGCCACTGCACTCCAGCCTGGGCGACAGAGAAATAGGAACACTTTTACACTGTTGGTGGGGGGTGTAAATTAGCTCAACGATTGTGGAAGACAGTGCAGCAATTCCTCAGGGATCTAGAACCAGAAATACCATTTGACCCAGCAATCCCATTCCTGGGTATATATCCAGAGGATTATAAATCATTCTATAAAGACACATGGACATGTATGTTTATTGCAGCTCTGTTCACAATAGCAAAGACTTGGAACCAACCCAAATGCCCATCAATGATAGGCTGGATAAAGAAAATGTGGCACATATACACCGTGGAATACTGTGCAGTTGTGAAAAAGAATGAGTTCATGTCCTTTGCAGGGACATGGATGAAGCTGGAACCCATCATTTTCGGCAAACTAACACAGGAGCAGAAAACCAAACACCGCATGTTCTCATTTATAAGTGGGAGTTGAACAATGAGATCATATGGGCACAGGGAGGGGAACATCACACAGTGGGGTCTGTTGCGGGGTGGAGGGGAAGAGGAGGGAGAGCATTGGGAGAAATACCTAATGTAGATGACGGGTTGATAGGTGCAGCAAACCACCATGGCACATGTATACCTGTGTAACAAACGTGCATGTTCTACACATCTATTTCAGAACATAAAGTATAATAATAATTTTAAAAAAATAGAAAAGCACAAATAACAGAAACCCAGTTGAAATGCTTAACTAGAGTCAATTAGATGTGCAGGCGTAGTGTAAGAAGAATCAAGTCCGGGAGTGATCGGGAAATGAGTATTAAACAGTATTTGAAAAAGAGAACATGTCCCGGGGCCCAAAAGTCAGAAGGGCCCCACCAGCCAGGCAGGTTGCTTAGATGCTGTAAGTCGGTGTAGCCGAGGGAAGCCAGGAGTATTTGATACATGGCAGCAGGGATTTATAGCTGCCAGGGGGAAATAACTGGTCAAGCGTTGGGCTTTCAGTTAAGATCTAATTTAATTTCCTTTCCCTCATTCTGCAGTAATCAGAATACACAGTCTTCACCACTCGGTCCTCAGTGGTTGTGTTCCATTTTAGGTTGGATGTTTTCACTGCCTCACAGAGTCCATTTCACGTGTTTTGGCTGAAACGGCTTTTTGCATCTGCGTGCTCTGTGTTCAGATCCTGCTGGTGCACTCAAGCGTTATGGAAACAGGAACTCAACTTAGCTCTTCCGATAGAGTGATGAGGGATTCTGCTTTTACAATTTGTAGCATTTATCTTTTTATACAAGGTTTTCATTTACAGTTGAATAGGTCTCCATGTTTTTCCATCATTAGACAAATACTAAAATGGACTAAATAATTTTAAGCAATAGTGGAGGAGAGGGGGTACAGATTTCCTTCTTAGAGAATGTCAAAGAATATGCTCCCAGTAGTGGAAAAGGAAGATTTTCAGTCTAGTGGCTAAGTACCTCCTACACATTTCTCATCAATCAGAAAACAGGTGCACTGAAGGCACCCTGAGAACTCATATTGTAATGTTAACACACCCAAAATCAAGGGCCCAGATGCCAGCAGCAGCAGCAAACAGGCTTTTCCTCCCTGTTGGTCCAGACAGGTGAGTGAGACAGAACTTGGCTTTTTCTTATGTGATGCAGTATCTTGTGACTTGTCTTTTTCCCTAATGTGCTAGAGGGAAAACAAATAGCTGAGCTTTCTAAAACGGTAGCTCTCTATTTTTAAATGAATTTGAAAAGTCGATTAAATTATGTATTTTATTGCCTCTGTATAATATTAAATGAATATTTTATTTTAAAAGCTTAAGTAAATGAAAATTATTTTTGTTAAAAATTTAATAAGTAGATGTTTGTGTAAATTCCCTTTGTTCTAAGGAAATTCTTATTTACATTATAGAAGTAATACATGCCCATTATTTAAAAAAAAAATTTTAGGGGCACCAAAAAAAGACTGAGTCTACACACGTCATCCGTGACACCATTCGTCAGATACTGTCACCTTTTCTTGTGTATCCTAGCAGAAATGTTTTATATGTAACAGAGTATTGTAGAACTATATGCAGTTGACAATCAAATAGCTAAATATTAACTAATACAAATTTTGTTACCTGGATACAGCTTTCTATGAGCTATAGCTTCTAACATTGCTTCAAAATATACTCTGTCTCCCTGTTATATGTATTAATTGACGTCTGAAAATGTATGCATTTTATTGGGATAGGGTATATAGTTATAACATGAAAATATATATTCTTTTCCCTTTGGAGATGGGAACTCTCTGTATATACTAACTATTGTATGGATTGCTTTTTTTTTTTCTGAGATGGAGTCTTGCTGTGTTGCCCAGGCTGGAGTGCCCTGGCACAATCTCAGCTCACTGCAAGCTCCGCCTCCTGGGTTCATGCCATTCTCCTGCCTCAGCCTTCCGAGGTAGCTGGGACTACAGGCGCCCGCCACCACGCCTGGCTAATTTTTTGTATTTTTTTAGTAGAGATGGGGTTTCACCGTGTTAGCCAGGATGGTCTCGATCTCCTGACCTCATGATCCGTCCGCCTCAGCCTCCCAGAGTGCTCAGATTATAGGCGTGAGCCACCGCACCCAGCCCTGAATTGCTTTTTTCCATGTAACATCCTTGTATTTTTCCATATTAGGGCTGTCAAAAAACAAAATTTCAATAAATTGAGTTTGAAAGATCTAATTGCCTTTTATTAATGATTTATGAACTAGGCCTCATGCAGTCTACAAAATAGAAAAGAGCTCCAATGAGCTGGACAGGGGAAGTCGGCTTTAGAAAAAGGCTGAAGAAAGTGGAAACAAAGAACAGAAAGCAGATTGGTTATTTCCAACTTGCTTTCCTCGTAGGGGCATAAGCAAAATTTTGTTTTAATGGGATTTGACTATCATCTCTCTCCAGATTTCTCAGAAGCTCAGCTCTTACAAGTAAACAACTTAGGTTTCAGGTTGGTGAAGTGGAGCCTTAGCATGAATGATTCCGTTTTGGGCCTGCTGTCTTGTCTTGTCTTCTTTTCTTTTCTTTTTTCTTTTCTTTTCTTACTTATTTAGAGACAGGGTCTCACTGTTGCCCAGGCTGGAGTGCAGTGGCGCCATCTTGGCTCATTGCAGCCTCCGCCTTCTGGGTTCAAGTGATTCTCCTGCCTCCGCCAGCCGAGTAGCTGACATTACAGGCATGCACCACCACACCTGGCTAATTTTTGTATTTTTAGTAGACACAGCGTTTCACCATGTTGGCCAGGCTGGTCCCAAACTTCTAAGCTCAAGTGATCTGCCTGCCTCAGCCTCCCAAAGTGCTGGTATTACAGACATGAGCCACCATGCTTGGCCTGCTGTCTTTTCTTTAACAAGATATAAATGTTTTGTTTTGTTTGAGATGGAGTCTCGCTCTGTCACCCAGGCTGAAGTGCAGTAGCATGATCTTGGCTCACTGCAACCGCTGCCTGCCGGGTTCAAGTGATTCTTCTGCCTCAGCCTCCGGAGTAGCTGGGACTAAAGGCATGCGCCACCACACCCGGCTAATTTTTGTATTTTTAGTAGAGATGGGCTTTCACCATACTGGCCAGGCTGGTCTCGATCTCCTGATCTCGTGATCCACCCTCCTTGGCCCGCAAAGTGCTGGGATTACAGGTGTGAGCCACCGCGCCCGGTCATAAATGTATTTTGTATGGAAAATTTTTGTTAAAGTCTGCATAGTATTTCACTGGATATACCATAAGATGGCTAACTTTTTATAATTCAAATTATTCCTAGTGTTTTAGTAAAAACAATGCTGTAATGAACATCACTCTTCTTCACTAATCCTTGAACATGCCAAGCATACTCACACCTCAGGGTCCATTCTCTGATTAGAATCCTCATTCTCCTGCCAGGCACGGTGGCTCAAGCCTGTAATCCCAGCACTTTGGGAGGCCGAGGTGGGTGAATCACCTGAGGTCAGGAGTTCGAGACCAGCCTGACCAATATGGTGAAACCCCGTCTCTACTAAAAATACAAAAATTACCTGGGCATGGTGGTGCACACCTGTTGTCCCAGCTACTCGGGAGGCTGAGGCAGGAGAATTGCTTGAACCCAGGAGGCGGATGTTGCGATGAGCCGAGATCGTGCAACTGCCCTCCAGCCTGGGCGGCGGAGCAACACTCCGTCTGCCCCCACTACCCAAAAAAAAAGAAAAAAAAAGGCAACCTCTTTCTCCCTGATAGACTTGTCTCAGTAACTTGCTGCTTTCAATTTCATTTTTCTCATATGTTTCTAAAATTACAACTCCCCAATGTTTCCTTCCTTGCTATCTATACTGTCACTGTCTAATACACTGTTTATTTTGTTAACTTGTTTATTATTACTCCCCATTGCTTCCTGTACAATGAAAGGTCCATGAAGGCATGAACAATATCTGGCATCTAGCAGGTGTTCCTTACGTTTTAAATGAACATGTGTATTGAGCAACAATAGTATATATTAGGATCCAGTGGAAAACATTTCAGAGTTTTTATTCAAAAATACATTCCCAATTTTATTGTTTATCTGGGGTATGGATGGCAGATCAAAGGTGTTTTTTTTTTTTTTTTCTTAATAAAGCTATTTCAGAATTTCAAAAACAATCCCATAGGATGCCTTAAAAGTCTATATTTCGATATTGCTACAGGCATTGTGGTATAATGGGAAAAACACTAGACGGGACTTACTAAGTCTTGAGTTCTGGTCTAGTTCTGCTACTCACCCTGGTGTTTGACCTTGTATGAGTCATTTATTTGCTTTGTCTCTACCTTTCATCTAAAAATTGCTGAGCAAACTACATTCTGATGTTCTCTTTTATCTCTTGACATTTTGATTTGAGAAGCTAAGTATAATACATTTTGGTATTGTTTTAAAATTATTAGTTATCAATTACCCAGAGTTGTTTATTTTTTTAAAAAAGCAAGTTTTAATGTCACATTAGTTAGGTTTGTACATCCTTCAACATCTTCCTTTTACTTCTTTTGTGTAGCTATCAGATATTGTGAAAAATGTCAGCTGATTAAACCTGATCGGGCACATCACTGCTCAGCATGTGACTCGTAAGTGTTACTCACACATATGCTTACTATCTAGCACTGGAAATCAGTGATGGGAGAGTGCAAGGGGAAGGAACATTTTATATGCTTTACACTTGACAACAACACTTCATCCTCTCCCATTATTTGCTGTGCATACAGGGCAGACAAAAAATTGCTAAAAGCTGGAATATACTCACAAGTTATCTTTGATAACAGTTCCTACACCAGTGAATAGAATTTTCTCGAACTTTATGCTATCTGTGCTTGTGCTTAATATAAGTCTTGGTGCACACGCCAGGAGATAATATGCTGAGGGAAAGATCGCTAGTTTGGGAATCTCATCTAATCCGTGACTTTTAGTAACACAGTTACTTAACTTTCTAAGTATTGGATTACTCATTTTGTTATATTATTTAAGATGATCTGTGGTCTAACTTTGTATAAATATAGAACACATATTCTAGTAGGGAGGCAAATGTGGGGTTTGGGTTTTTTTCCTTATTACAAAAAAACAGTAGTGCTTATGCATGGGGTAAAATTTTATACACTATGTGGAAAAATAACCATCTCCGAGCCCATCAATGTTAATATTTTGGCTTATTTCTTTCTAAAGTTTTGTTTTTATGACCTGCATGTGTTTAAAATAACATATGGGCCATCTGTATTGCATTTTATCTCCTTCAGCTAATTTGTCAGCTGGATCTATCTTACGTACCAAGTACTTTGCACAAGATCTGAATTTTGTTTTTTTCAGAACAGGGTCTCACTATGTCAGCCAGGCTGGTCTTAAACTCCTGACCTCAAATGATCCTACCACCTCCACCTTCCAAAGTGCTGGAATTAATTACACACATGAGCCACCGTGCCCAGCCCAGATCTAAGTATTACAGTATCATTTGATGTGGTCTAAGGCAGCTGAATATGTTCAGCTGAATTCCCCGTATAAAAACCATGACTTTTTACCTATGAACATTTTTGTGGAAGCATCAGAAATTATCTCTAACCTGGTTTCTGGGTTGATTCTCTTAAGATGTAGTTGTAAAGAGAAAATTTTAAGTCAAGTAAAAGAAAGTTATGAGAAGTTAGAATTAGAAGAATTTTTCTGCATGGATTTTCTTATGCTTGTTTGTTTCCTAGATGTATTCTTAAGATGGATCATCACTGTCCTTGGTATGTATAAAAAAACAGAAGAAATTGCATTGGTGGTGGGAAAGAGAGAATTTAGAGTAACTTCAGTGTTTCTAAATTTTGAAGGCCAGCTTACTCATAGATATTAAGATTGATCTCTTTACATATATGCATATATTTTTATGTACACAATTATATTAAATGGTTTCTATTAAAAATATCTGCCGACATTAACCCAAATAACAATGTATTAAGAATTAACATTAAAATTCCACATTCTTATAGAATTTACTAAATACATACCTTCACAATTAAGACACCACTCTCAACTTCCCAGATGACCCATTTCTAGGTAATAATGATTAAGTTTTCTGATTTGTCTTTTTTTGTGTTTCTTTGTTTTATTTTATTTTATTTTTGAAACAGGGTCTCTGGTTGCCCAGGCTGGAGTACAGTGGCATGATCTTGGCTCACCGCAGCCTCGACCTTCTGGGCTTAGGTGATTCTTCCACCTCAGTCTCTCAAGCAGCTGGGACTGCAAGCATGCACCACCACGCCTGGCTAATTTATTGTATTTTTAATAGAGATGGGGTTTCGCCATGTTGCCCAGGCTGGTCTTAAACTCCGGGACTCAAGTAATCCACCCGCCTTGGCCTCCCAAAGTGCTAGGATTACAGGCATGAGCCACTGTACTCGACCCAATTTATTTTTTTTAAATTATTACATTTTAATTGTTTTAAAAAACATCTAAGAGGTCAGGAGTTCAAGACCAGTCTGGGCAACATGGTGAAACCCCATCTCTATCAAAAATACAAAAATTAGCTGGGTGTTGTGGTGGGCACCTGTAGTGCGAGCTACTTGGGAGGCTGAGGCAGGAGAATCGCTTGAACCTGGGAGGCAGAGGTTGCAGTGAGCCGAGATCACGCCACTGCACTCCAACCTGGGCAACAGAGCGAGACTCCCATAAGGTGTACCATCTTAACCATTTCTTAGGGTACAGTTCAGTAGTGTTAAGTGTGTTTAAATTATTGTGCAATGAATCTCCAGAACTTTTTCATCCTGCAAACCTGAAATTTTATCCTCATTAAAGAGCTCCCCTTCCCCACACCACACCAGCCCCTGGCAACCTCCATCCTACTTTCTATGTCTGTGAATTTGATTTGTCTTACTTTTTTAATGTGGCTTTCTTTATTTTTCCAGGGTGAATAACTGTGTGGGATTTTCTAATTACAAATTCTTCCTGCTGTTTTTATTGTATTCCCTATTATATTGCCTTTTCGTGGCTGCAACAGTTTTAGAGTACTTCATAAAATTTTGGACGGTAAGTCTTTTTTTCTATCTTGAAACATGTATTTGAGACTTTAAGATACTATCTTTCTAATAAATTACTTCATTTTTTGTGACAAGTAGATATACTTTAATTTTAGAAGTTAGAGTTTTATAAATGACTCAGAGGACAGATAGAGCTACAATTTACTTTCATATACACATGTTTATTTGTAAATAAATGTATATTAAGCAGGATATAGTGAGCCTTTTTTAGTGATCCAAATTATTTTCACCCACATTCTAACAAAAACATACTCATTTTAGGGAGGTAACAAAAACATATGCTTTTCTTTGAGTTGGTGAGGCTTATTGCAATTTTTATAGTAATAAAATCTATAAAGACAGGAAGCAGTTTAGTGGTTGCCTCAGCCCCAGGGAACCACTAAACTGCTTCCTGTCTTTACAGATTTTACAGTATTTCTTAAAATGGCAAATGAATGAAAACAATTAAATGTCTTTTCAGCTGAGGTCTCCTTAAACTATGATACATCTATACAAAGGAATACAATGCAGCTTAAGAAAGAGTAAGGAAGCTCTTTATAACAAATGATGTGAAGTGATCTTTGAGGTCTATTATTAACGTGAAAAAAACAAGGCATGGAAGAATGCATATACTATGCTGCCATTTCTACAGCAAAATAACGTGTATATATTTATGTCTTATCTGGAAGAATGCGGTAAAAATTTCTTAACAGTGGTTGCCTCTGGGGAGGGCACTTAGAAGGGAGACATGCTTTTTACAGTTATCCTTTGGATTTTGTGTAACGTGGACAAATAGTAATGTATTCAAAACAGATAAATATAGCTTTAACATTTTTTTAGTATGGAAGTATATCTTTTTTGGGGAAAAACTACCAAAAACATTGAAAGTAACTGCCTCTTGGAAGTGGGAGAACTGCTGTTTTTCATTAATAGCTTTTTAGCATTATTTTAATTTTCTCTGTGCATGTACCATTTTTTTAAAATTTAGAAATTATTTTATTGTTTTATTTTTTATTTTTATTTTATTTTATTTTATTTTTATTTGAGATGGAGTCTTGCTCGGTCACCCAGGCTGGAGTGCAGTGGCGTAATCTCATCTTACTATAACCTTTGCCTTCCGGGTTCAAGCGATTCTCCTGCCTCAGCCTCCCCGGTAGCGGGGATTATAGGTGCCCCGCCACAATGCCTGACTAATTTTTGTACTTTAAGTAGAGATAGGATTTCACCATTTCGGCCAGGCTGGTCTTGAGCTCCTGACTTCAAGTGATTTGCCCGCCTCAGCCACCCAAAGTGCTGGGATTTCAAGTGTGAGCCACTGTGCCTGGCCGAAATAATTTCAAAATAAATGAAAATTTTCTCCTTCATTTGAACTCTTCTCTTTAAGTTTCAAGATAATATTCATTCCTTTTTCTTTCCCCTTCAGCCCTTTAAATATAGGTTCAGTCCTGGGCTGTCTCACTCTTGGTTCTTTCTACTGTTTTTCTGGGTGATTGCATGTACCCCGTGGCATTCACAGTTGCTGTTCCTAGCCCTAGCGCTCACATGGGCTGAGCCCAATCCCCTGTTTCCAGTTGCTATTTATTGAACCAGCAGACATAAGGAAGACACCATAAAAATCAGCACTTCTCAAACCAACCTCAGTTTCTTTTCACTGTTCTTTCTATGTTTATCTGATTGGGAACAAAATCTTTACAAATCTATCAGTTTCCAAGCTAGAAAAATTAATAGCATCTTGTAATTATTATTATTCCCTTATGAAACTGAGGTATAGAATCGGGGTGGTATACTAGGGAAAAAAAATGAGCTTTCTTTACATGTAAATGCCATGTATGTATTTATTTGCCAAAATCTAAGCTCCATGGGAGCACAAATATTTATTTCTTTTGTTTGTTTATATTTCTTCATCACCCAGTAGTTGTTCAGTAAATATTTGCTGAGTGAATAGCCAGAATCAAGATACTTAAACTTTAAACTCTTTGTTCTTTCATTTTTAAAATGGAGGTAATAACTTACAGGATTTATATAAAGATTTAAATAAAGAGTGTAAATACATGGAAAGCAGTCAGTAGATGTTTATTTTGTTCTTTCCAACTCTGTGCCTCAAATCATTCCTATTCCTAATATCACAGGCATGGTTTAGACCCTCCATCTCCTAGTTTCCTGTCTTTATTCTCTCCTTTCTTAAGTACAATCCCTGCCAATTTATGAGCAGAGGAAATTTTTTTTTTTTTTTTGCCTTTTCTTAAGAGGATACACTTGCTAGTCACTGACATGTCTTTTTTGTGAAATTTCTATTGTGTTCTCTGCCCATTTCTAGTAGGTTTTTATATTTACACATGAAGGAGTTTGTCTTATGTTAAAGGTACTCATCTTTTTTGTTGTCGTTTTGTTTTTTGAGATAGGATCCCACTCTGTCTCCCAGGCTGGAGTGCAGTGGTGCAATCATGGCTCACTGCAGTTTCAATCTTCCAGGCTCAAGCAATCCTCCTGCCTCAAGCCCCCAAGTAGCTGGGACCATGGGCAGGCACCACCATGCCTGGCTAATTTTTGTATTTTTTGTAGAGATGGGGTTTCACCATGTGGCCCAGGCTGGTCTATAAGTCCTGATCTCAAACAGTCCTCCCACCTCAACCTCCCAAAGTGCTGGGATTACAGATGTGACCCACTGAGCCTAGCCACTAATCCTTATTCTTGACCTTGAGTTAGATGAGGATTTCTTTTTTTTTTTTTTTGAGATGGAGTTTTGCTCTTGTCACCCAGGCTAGAGTGTGATGGCACAGTCTCGGCTCGCTGCAACCTCTGCTTCCTGGGTTCAAGTGATTCTGCAGCAGAGACAGAGTTTTACCGTGTTGGCCAGGCTAGTCTTGAACTCCTGACCTCAGGTGATCTGTCCACCTTGGTCTCCCAAAATGCTGGGATTACAGGCACGAGCCACCACGCCCAGCCCAAATGAGGATTTCTTACGTTGAACATAGCAATCACCATAAAAGAAAAGATCAATAAATTGGGCTTCATTAAAATAAAGAACTTTTTATAAAAAGGTGACTTTTGGAGTGAAAAAGCAAGCTACTGACTGGGAGAAGATATTTACAATGCATATAATCTCACGAAGGACTCCTATCCAGAATATGTGAGACACTCTCAAAAGATAATCCTTTTTCTGTCATGGGCTGCAAATGCTTTTTCCACATTTTCTGGGTTTTTTTTGTTTTTGTTTTTTGTTTTTTTTTGAGACACAGTCTCACTCTGTCACCCAGGCTGGAGTTCAGTGGCACAATCTCAGCTCACTGCAACCTTCACCTCCCTGATTCAAGCGATTTTGCTGCCTTCACCTCCTGAGTAGCCGGGACCACTATGCCCGGCTAATTTTTGTATTTTTAGTAGAGACAGGGTTTCGCCATGTTGGCCAGGTTGGTCTTGAACTCCTGACCTCAGGTGATCCACCCACCTCGGCCTCCTAAGGTATTGGGATAACAGGTGTGAGCCACCACACCTGGCCACGTTTTCTGTTTATGTCTTATATTCCTGCTTTCTTTTGTTTTTGTCACATCAAAGTTTTACATTTTTAAAGCAGTTCTTTTTATATATGATACCTGTCTGTTGTCTATGCCATATAAATTTATACAGATATTGTCCTATTTTTTCCTCTGGCACTTCTGTTGTTTTTGTTTTTACCTTTAAATCTCTGATTTTGGAGGAGGGATTATTGTGGTTAAAAAGTACCTTTACATCTACTCTTTCTAAAAAGCTTGTGAAGGTGTTTTACAATGTAGGTTTTATTATTCAGGTATGGTGAGGCCAATAGATCAGGAGGCAATTGCCACTGAAAAGATAGTTTGTTACAGTGCCAAGAGAAAGGGGCCCCAGGATAGGAAGCACCATGTGGGATCCAGAGCCTTTGTTGTGGTTCCTGTGGGGAAGGCAGGGGAAGCAGATTTTGGATTGGCTGGCTCCGCTGGCTCCAGGAATTGCAGAGGACTCAGGTGTCGGGGCTATCTCTAGTTGTCTTATACCTGGTCCTGGGACAATGAAGGCAGAGGACTGCTGCCTTCTGGAGTATAAAAGGCAGAAGAGGTGGTTCTTAGTGTGGGATCTGGAATGTTTAGTTTGTGTATGAAAGATGTGCTCCTGGGTGAGTGGTTTGCTGTCTCTTAAGAACTGGCTAGCCCGGGGAGGGGCAGTTTCTCTCCAGTTAGTGAGGCCCCAGATGCCAGAGCATCAGGAATATAGAAAATAAGAAAATAGGGTTGGGTGTGGTGGCTTATGCCTGTAATCCCAGCACTTTGGGAGGCTAAAGTGGGCGGATCTCGAGGTCAGGAGATTGAGACCATCCTGGCCAACAATGGTGAAACCCCATCTCTACTAAAAATATGAAATGAGCCGGGCGTAGTGGCACGTACCTGTAGTCCCAGCTACTCGGGAGGCTGAGGCAGGAGAATTGCTTGAACCAAGGAGGTGGAGGTTGCAGTGAGCCAAGATCACAGATCACGCCACTGCACTCCAGCCTGGCAACAGAGCAAGACTCTGTCTCAAAATAAAAGAAAAGAAGAAAATATGGTTGATATAGAAGGGTGCCATTATTATTTCAGTTTTCAGAGTTGGAAACAAATTGGAGAAATTATGCAACTACCTAAGGTCACATACTTAATAACATAGGAATAATTTAGGCCAGGCGCGGTGGCTCACGCCGGTAAACCCAGCACTTTGGGTGGCCGAGGCGGGCGGATTATGAGGTCAGGAGACCAAGTACCATCCTGGCGAACACAGTGAAGCCCCATCTCTACTAAAAATATAAAAAATTAGCCAGGCGAGGTGGCAGGTGCCTGTGGTCCCACTTACTCTGGAGGCTGAGGCAGGAGAATGGCGTAAACCCGGGAGGCGGAGCTTGCAGTGAGCTGAGATTGCGCCACTGCACTCCAGCCTGGGCGACAGATGGAGACTGAGTCTCAAAAGAACAAAAAAAAAAAAAAAAAAAAAGGAAGAATTTAAACTAAAATCTGTCTATTCCAGCATCCAGCTACTTTCCACTATAACTTGCTACTCATAGTTGGGAAGAATATAATTAAAGCCCTGAGTCATCAAGCACAATTCTATTTCTAGGAGACACCTACTACATTTTAGAAGGATTTAAACATCATTAGATGCTTAAAGTTTGGGTACTTAAAACCAGGGGATGCTAGCACTTACAATGCCTTTGCATGTATTAGAAGAGAACACCCCTGCCTGTATGGTGTCAGCCTCATGAATTTTGGCTTTTGATTTCCCCCTCAGCTGGGCACCTTTATTCAGTTCACAGCATACTAACCATACCCCTAATTTAAACAGATTCAGTGCCAGATACATGAAACCTAAATTACTTAATTTCACATTTCTCCATCAGAAAATTCAGCAATGTTTGTATGCAATGATTTATTAAAGAACGAATAACTTTTTTGGATTCTGAGTAAAAAAATACTAGTAAACGTAAATCTACCTTTTTCTTCATTCATTCAGGAAATATGTATTTAGTACCTACTATATGGCAGGTGGTACTCTAGAGACTTGCATATCTCTGAAAAAATGGACAGAGTTCTGTCCTTGCAGAGCTGCTTTTGAGAAGGAGGGGGACAAGTAATAAACAAGGAGCAGGGTGAGAGATGTAAGTATTGGGCGGTGGCGTGATAGGGCAGATGTCAGTATTGAACAGCACAGTCAGGGGAGACCATTTAGAAGGGAATTGATGGATATCTGAGATAAGAACATTCAGGCCCAGAGAACATGGTACGTGTCCTTGCCATGTTTCAGTAACACAAGAAGGCTACTGTGGCTGGGGTAGAATGAGCGGAAAGGAGACTGAAAGGAATGGACCAAGAGGGGGCCAAAATGACAGAGGGCCTTGGAGAGTGTTGAAATGACTGTGGCTTTTACTAGCAGCCCGGTGGGGACATGATCTGACTTGTGCAAGGCTCACTCTGATTGCTGAGCTGAGAATAGATGGGATAGGACTCGTGCCAATACACAGGCTCACATGGTAGAGGCTGTTGCAGCATCCTGGCCGGAATAAGGTAGAAGCAGTGAAGGTGGTATGAAGTCATCAGATCTAGTTTTTGGAAACTACTAGTCAGAAGTTAGTTTGTTTTCAATATTGGCTAAAAACATTTTATTTTATTCTTCCCCAGACACAAATCTTTGTTTTAAAACCTCACTGGAAAAGTGTATATTTAAAGGATACTTGAAACGTGTCTGCAGGCGCAGCACAGGTGACTCATGCCTGTAGTCCAGCCCTTTGGGAGGCCAAGGCGGGAGGATCACTTAAGGCCAGGAGTTCAAGACTAGCCCTAGCTCTGGTGCCTTAGTGAGACTTTGTATATTTTTTTTTTCTGTGACTCGCTGTGTCACCCAGGCTGGAGTGCAGCAGTGCGATCTCAGCTCACTGCAACCTCCACCTCCAAGGTTAAGTGATTCTCCTGCCTCAGCCTCCCAAGTAGCTGGGATTACAGGCGTGCACCACCATGCCCGGCTAATTTTTGCGTTTTTAGTGGAAACAGGGTTTCACTATGTTGGCCAGGCTCTTGACCTCAGGTGGTCTGCCCACCTCGGCCTCCCAAAGTACTGGGATTACAGTTGTGAGCCTCCGCGCCCAGCCAAGACCTTGTGTCTTTTTTTTTTTTTTTTTTTTTTTAAAAAAAGGAAATGTGCTCGAAGAGCTACATGTTCTTGTCTATTTTCTCTTTTGTATTTCTTGAGAAAATGTTGTAGACGGCCATTAGAAAGCAACATCTTAGTGTTCCTTCGACAGGATTTATAAAACTAGTGTTTAGGATAATTTTGCATAAAAGTTGGTTTCTTAATGTATTGTCTCTATTTGCACAAGCTTTGCCACAGGAAATCTACAGAGAGTTGTCCGAAGGTAAAATATATCATTACCATGACATTCTCATGATATCTTTTGTGACGTTTATAGTGAATATGTTTAACAAAAATTCACTTCACAAGACGGTCAGATGGAAGAGTCACTTGATACGTTTGAAACGTTTGAAACATATGTTGGTTACTCTGGAAGAAAAGAGAAAAAGATCAATGTCAAAATAACCTAATGCTAATAGCCTTCTTTTAGTCTATAATACTTTTAAAATCAGGCAGAACAGAACAGCTTTGTGCTCCGGTGGAGTAGGTGCTTTGCCTATATGGTTTATTTTAAGAGCTAACATTTAAAGGCCTCCTCCTCCTATTAAAGATAGGAATTTCTTCTAGGCTCTAGTTTGCGTCTGTTAAAATGTATATAGCCATAAGAAGGGATACCAGAGAAGCTGTTTTCATTCATTAATACCTTGTGGTAAATTTATTTGTCAAAACGGCTAACTATGCACAAAGGCTCTATAGACATACAGATGAAAAAAGTAGGAATTGAAGCAGCCGAAGGCATGGGCGGTCCGAAAATAGAGATTAGAGAAGTTCAGAAATATTTCACAATTAGTTTTTAGTTAGCAGCAAATCTAAATAAAATAGTCAAATATTTTAGTATAGATATGGGGAGCTTATATATGTTGGATGTTGGAGAAAGCTTGAATATATACATAAAGTACAAAAGAAAACGTGTTGGGTATGAGAGTTGATCTTTTCACTTTATTACTGAAAGTATTGCTTTTTTTTTTTTTTTTTTTTTTTTAATGAGACGGGGTCTCACTGTGTTGCCCAGGATGGTCTAGAACTCCTAGGCTCAGGTGATCCTACTGTCTCAGTCTCCCCAATAACTGGGATTACAGGTACACACCACCATGCCAAGCTAAAATTAAAAAAAATTTAAGAACAGTATTTTAAATAACTTCCTGAACTCCTAGATAGGCAAGTTGCTTTTTGATAATACCAATTCTTTGCTTTTGCAGTTGTTGCATTGGGATATATTAAGTAATTTATTATTTTTCAAATATGGCAAGTATTTTGATATATTCAATGATCTTTAGGCAGAACTAACTTATAAATTATATTTTGGAGGTTGACTCTCCTCAAAATTAACTTCTTTTTTTCCTCTTCAGAATGAACTGACAGATACACGTGCAAAATTCCACGTACTTTTTCTTTTCTTTGTGTCTGCAATGTTCTTCATCAGCGTCCTCTCACTTTTCAGCTACCACTGCTGGCTAGTTGGAAAAAATAGGACAACAATAGGTAAGTAGGTTAAAATAAATTATAATTGCTTAGGACAATGACCATAAATAAATATGAAATCTAGAGAAGGACAGGGTCAGATGATAGAGAAGTGTAAGACAATTCTGAATCCGGAATTGGTGGCATGTGCCTAATAATCCCAGCTACTCAGGAGACAGAGGCGGGAGAAGCCCCTGAGCCCTGGAGGACAGCCTAGACAACATAGGGAGACCCAGTCTCTAAAAAGTAAAAATAATAAAATAATTCTGTAGTAAAATTAATTTTGACTGGATGGGAACAATGGTTTTATAATAAAGTTCATTATTTTGGAGAAGGTTGAGGAAATGAGATTGACTTTTTAACATATTTTCAGTAACGTGTTATATATAAAAGTGAAGAACTATTTTATAAATTTTAATAAATAAAAACTATCCCAGCACTTTGGGAGGCCGAGACGGGCGGATCACAAGGTCAGGAGATCGAGACCATCCTGGCTATCACGGTGAAACCCCGTCTCTACTAAAAATACAAAAAATTAGCTGGGCGCGGTGGTGGGCGCCTGTAGTCCCAGCTACTCGGGAGGCTGAGGCAGGAGAATGGCGTGAACCCGGGAGGCGGAGCTTGCAGTGAGCTGAGATCCGGCCACTGCACTCCAGCCTGGGCGGCAGAGCGAGACTCCTTCTCAAAAAAAAAAAAAAAAAACTTTCCTGTGTTTATACAGTGTCATTTCAAAAATTAATCTGTGAGAGATCAGGCACAGTGGCTCACACCCGTAATCCCAGCACTTTGGGAGGCCAAGGTGGGTGGATTGCTTGAGTCCAGGAGTTCGAGACCAGCCTGGGTGACATGGAGAAACCCTGTCTCTACTAATAATACAAAAAAAACTAGCTGCAGTCAGGCAAAATTGCATCGTTGCATTCCAGCCTGGGCAATGAGAGTAAGACCCTGTCTCAAAAAAAATTAATCTATGAGAGATAGACAGTAGATTTACATGCTTTAAGGAAGTTTGTTCTCAAACAAGAAAACCCTCACATCCTCAATTACAGCTTATCTTTTAGCTAAAACATAACAATGTATTTCATGTATATTCTTTTTTTTTTTTTTTTTTTTGAGACGGAGTCTCGCTCTGTCGCCCAGGCTGGAGTGCAGTGGCCGATCTCAGCTCACTGCAAGCTCCGCCTCCCGGGTTTATGCCGTTCTCCTGCCTCAGCCTCCCGAGTAGCTGGGACTACAGGCGCCCGCCACCGCGCCCGGCTAGTTTTTTGTATTTTTTAGTAGAGACGGGGTTTCACCGTGTTAGCCAGGATGGTCTCGATCTCCTGACCTCGTGATCCGCCCGTCTCGGCCTCCCAAAGTGCTAGGATTACAGGCTTGAGCCACCGCGCCCGGCCATATTCTTTTTTTTTTTGAGACAGAGTCTCACTCTGTTGCCCTGGCTAGAGTGCAGTCGTGCCATCACAGCTCACTGCAACCTTGACCTCATGGACTTAAGCAGTGTTCCCACCTCAGCCTCCCAAGTCGCTGGGTGTACAGGTGTGTGCTACCACACCCGGCTAATTTATTTATTTCTATGGAGATGGGGTCTTGCTATGTTGCCCAGGTTGGTCTCAAACTCCTGGGCTCGAGTGGTCCTCCCACTTAAGCCTCCCAGAATGCTAGGATTACAGATGCAAGTCACCCTGCCCAGCCCATATATATTCTTTACTTTTCCCTCACAGTTAAACACATTTAACTGGCATATGTTCCATGACTGAAGCTAAGGAGTAGTGCTTTTGACATACCTCATTATTTCCATCTTTGTGTCAGTTGTCAGTGAGACTTATGTATTGTATCACTAGTAGTAGCATTTATTTCTCTTTTTGTTTGATCATTTTAAAAAATGAACATATAGGGGGAAAAGTAAGGTATTCAAGTAATTGGACAAACATTCCCTAAACAACAGTGGTTGCATTGCTCACTGAACTGTTGACATTAGAAGCCCTGCTATGCTATAATTGAAATATTCATGTGTCTGCTAACATACCAAGACACAGAATAAGGATTTTTATGGTAATGTTTTGTAAAAAGTTAAAATCCACCTGCTAGATTAGAGCCATATATCTGCCAGGTAAGTTGGAGGGAAACAGTTTTTAATTATAGAAAGAATAAGGGATTTGGGGTGAGTCATGTAGATGCTTTAGTATTGGATCGTTTTAGTGTTGTGTTACTGAGCTGTCTTGTAAGTTATGGTGGGCTTCCAGTGTGAGGATTTGTTCCTTCTCTTCCAGTTCCATCATGCCTTCATCCCTTTTCCATGTAAACAAAATTTCTTATCCCTATTAACTCCTTTTTTTTGGTCATCTTTGTAGAATATTCTGCCATCTCTTTACCTTTAATTGAAAATGACAGAAAGGCAGCCTACAGGCAAAGTGCAGCCCTTAAGTTCTCCCCAACCAATAATATCTATGTGAGCGATTTCACAAAGAAGACCAGATTTCTTCTGTTCAAAACTGATGAATCTAGTGGTAGTAGGCCCATTTTCCCAGTCGGCATCAGTGAAATGGAGCTAAGCAGGGGTGGACTGCGCAAGATAGGGCATGGATTTAGATAGGGTGTGACACTGTCTTGCCAGTCGTGCCTTTTCTGTTTCCTGCCCAGCCCCCGTAGGTATGTGAGAGACTGGCATTTCTAGGGAACCTGCTGTTGTCTTGAACAATCTTTTTCAAACTTTTTTTTTTGCCAGTGGCCACAGTAAGAAATGCAGCATTTTGTATCGTGACTTAGAACTTGCACAAATATTTATAAAATTATATAAATAAAATAAGCAAAAGTTTCACAAAACCTGTTTAATCTCTACTATATGCAGTGTATTCTGATATTTTCTTCTCTAGTTTCTTAAAAGGAAATGCGGGTTGCAAGTCACTCAGTTGATTTTGTGGTCTGTTAAGGTGTTTTAACCCACACTTTGAAAAAACATTGCTTAGCACACCACTTTTTTACAGCTTCATCTCCCACAGCCCTGGTGTTTAGCTAGTTCTCCACTGCTACATTCAGATGTTTGTTCTTGGATCTTTTGAGGGTGTCTTATTCTGCTGCATCACCTCTATCTTCTTCATAACCGTCACCTACCCACCTTGAGATCGTTTACCCTCATTTAGTGAGTTCCTGCATTTAAGCTAATTTCATTATCGCAAACAGGCAAGCTAGTCCCTTTGATTCTGAGCTTTTTTATTGCTTAGAACTGAAGAGCCTCTGAAAATGAAATTTTAAACTTGAATATGTTATTCTCTGTTTATTGTATTCTAAGTACTTCCTGAGTCTTCTATTCTCCAACAGTTTTCTTCTAAGTTTTTCTTTCCCTTCTGGTTTTATTTCTCACCCATGTCCATTCTAGATCCTATGATAAATGACTTTAACAGCTCTTGACAAAAACAGCTCCTTACATCTTTGGTGCCTAGACTTTCTCCCATTATTCCTTTGCTAATTCATGGCTCTGGTTACCCAGCCATCCTCTTTATCCCTGTGCACAGTGGGGCTGTTGAAAGCTGTTGAAGGATGTCTTCCTCCGTAAGGTTTGCTGTAGCTACAGATTTAAGATGTTAGGCCTCATTGAGGGCCTTAGCTGTGTTTGGCAGTAATGTCACACGTTTCTGGTCAGGTCCCTCACCTACTACCCAAGACGGTTATTCCAGATTTTCAATTCTCCCACTCTCCTTACCTATTTTATGAGTCCCTAGTAGAAAAATTAGGAGGAGTCACAAGTAAACTCTCATCTTCACATGTTTATAGCCTCATACAAACATTTCTTCTTTCACACCGATCACTCTCACCTGTCTCTAGCTTCTGAGGAAGAAAGTTGTCTTTTCTGGTATTCAAGGTGGATCTTTACAACTTTTCTAGACTCCTTCCCATCTCTTCTAGGATTCCTTCTTCAATTTTTAGTTTACTTGTTTATATCAGCAATTCCTCCCAATGCCCTGGGTTCTTATCCTTAGCTTATAAAACACACTGAAGTGCATTCTATTTTTAAATTAAACATTTTTTGTGAAGCCTGTATCTTTCTCCAGACCTCACTCTACTTCACTTAACAACCAAGCTTGAAATAATGGTCTGGTCACCCTCAGCTTGCTCACCTTTCCCTACAAGCACCCCCAAAGCACATATATGCCCCCCATTGAGACAAAATTAGCTTCCTTCACCTTTGTGCTCCCAGTACAACATGGCTATGTTAGCACTTATTACACTGTAATTTTGCTAGACTCTAGGTTCTTCAATAGGAATTTTATCTAATTTATCTTTGAGTCCCAAATATCTGGTACGAAGCTATCAGGAACATAGTAGGAAATTAATAAATAATGAGTGAAGTTGCAGGAGTTAGAATATCTTGTAGAAAAAAAAAGCCAAGAGATAGTGGAGCACATAACACTAGATTTTAAGTAATATTTGATAATTATTTTGACATGTTACTTTATAAGGTTGATGAAATATTAAATGTGTTATTTTTTCCCAAAAGAAGTTTCAGAAATTTATCTTTTAATTGCAACCAATGTATTATTTATTTTAAATTATATTTATAATTTTTGATGTCAAAGATATAAGCAAGAAAATTGGTACTTTCCATCCCTTCTATAATTTTTAAACAGATTAATTAGTTTATATATGTATGTATATTTAACAGAATCATTCCGCGCACCCACGTTTTCATACGGGCCTGATGGAAATGGTTTCTCTCTTGGATACAGTAAAAATTGGAGGCAAGTCTTTGGTGATGAAAAGAAGTATTGGCTACTTCCAATATTTTCAAGGTAATTTATAAAATGTGGGTCTCAGGGATTATGGCATCTGTGGTGATCTTTTTCTGGTTAAATGTCTTCAGATTTAGAGAATATAATATATAATGATATTCTTACAGACTTTGAGAATGAAAACTCAATTTTTTATACATAAAATATTTTATTTTTCATTTTTTAATTAGATAAGGTTAAGGAGAGTTTATATATTTGAATGGAAAGTAGAAGAAAAAGATGATTTGCTAAGAAAATAAGATTTTTTTCTTCAAAATGCAAATAAGTTGTTTGAAATAAAGAATTATAAAAATGTATGGTTATTAGCCACAACTTCAAAGATCCTATCACAGAAATGAATTACGTATTCTGTTGTGTCCTAAATCGGAGAAGACCAACGACATATTGCAATTTTACCCCAAATGTAAATGAGAGTGTATTCTTGAGATGATTGATAGTTTCCATTTCTTTCCCATTTCCATCCATTTTAGGCCAGCTCTGTATCAAAGTCATCATAAAGAAGAAAAAATTTTTGAAGATTGAGTGACATATTTGTAAGAGTTACGGGTTTTTTCCCCTAGATTAACTGAATTGCCTTTTTTTGGTCTGAAAATGACTTATTTGCTTTCATTTTTTAAAGACATTTTTGCTTGGTATAAAATTCTAGATGTTGGCCAGGCACAGTGGGTCATGCCTGTAATGCCAGCACTTTGGGAGGCTGAGGCAGGTGAATCACTTGGGGCCAGGAGTTCAAGACCAGCCTGGCCAACATGGTGAAACCCAGTCTCTACTAAAAATACAAAAATTAGCTGGGTATGGTGGCACACACCTGTAGTCCCAGCTACTTGGGAGGCTGAGGCAAGAGGATCGCTTGAACCTGGGAGACAGAGATTGTAGTGAGCTGAGATGGCACCACCACATTGCAGCCTGGGCAACAGAGCAAGACTCTGTCTCAAAAACAAAACAAAACAAAAAATTTTAGATGTTGCTAAATGTTATGTTTCTGGGTTGCATTTTTATAATGAGAAATTGTGATAACTCTTATTTTTGTTAGTCTATATATAATGTTTTTTTCTATGGCTACTTTTAAGACTATCACTACTTCATGCAATTTGATTATGATACATTGATCTAGTTTTCTAGTTTCTTGTGCTTGGGTTTAGTTGAACTTTTTGGATCTCTGGTTTTAGAGCTTTAATCAAATTTGGAAAATATTGTTAACCATTATTTCTTTTGTCATCTCCTTCCCCTATTACTGTGGGGACTCCAATTACATGTGTTATCAGTCACTCACAGTCCTCCCACAGCTCACTGGTGCACTGTTCATTTTTTGTCTGTTTTCTGTATTTCATTTTGTATAGATCCTATTGCTATATCTTCAAGTTCATTCATCTCTTTTGTATACTTTATCCATTCTCATGTATTCAAGATTTTCCCCCTCCCATTGGTTGGAACACAGATTACTTGTTTTGAAGTTATTTTCTCTAAACAGAAATTTTGAAGTTATTTTCTGTAAACAGCGAATTGTAAGTCTATAGGATTTTGTCGTTATTTTTAGTTTTCCTTCCTTTAAAGATGTTCCATTATCTTCCGGTCTGCATTGTTTCTAATGAAAAGTCAGCCTGACTTTAATTTCTTTATTTCATTGTTTGTAAATTACTATCCTTTCCCCTCCTGTAGCTACTTTTAAGATTTTATCCGTATCAGCTGGTTGTGGTGGCTTACGCCTGTAATCCCAGCACTTTGGGAGGCCGAGGCGGACCGATCACAAGGTCAGGAGATCGAGACCTTCCTGGCTAATAGGGTGAAACCCTGTCTCTACTAAAAAAACAAAAAATTAGCCGGGCATAGTGGCAGGTGCCTGTAGTCCCGGCTACTTGGGAGGCTGAGGAAGGAGAATGGTGTGAACCCGGGAGGCGGAGCTTGCGTGAGCCAAGATTGCGCCACTGTGCTCCAACCTGGATGACAGAGAAAAAAAGATTTTATCCTTGTCATTGGTTTTAAGAAGTTTGATGAGTTCCTTGGTGTTTATCCTCCTTGGGGTTCATTAGGCTTCTTGGATCTGTAAGTTTATAGTTTTCATCAGATTTGAATAATTTTCATCAATTATGTCTTTATTTTTTTCTGCCTATTCCCCTCTTTCCACCTCCTCCCTGACCAGCTTTTCTGGTACTCATGTATACATATGTTAAATTGCTTGATAGTGACCCACAGGTCATTGCTATTTTGTCCTTCTCTGCCATCTTCTTTTCTCTGTTTGCTTCATTTTGGTTAATTTCTACTGCTACTATCCATAAGTTCACTGATCTCTTCTATAATGTCTAGCCTGCTGGTAAGCTTTTCCAATGAATCTTTCACGTAAGATTTTTAAAATATTTATTTATTTATTTATTTAGAGACGGAGTCTTGCTCTGTCACCCAGGCTGGAGTGCAGTGGCACGATCTAGGCTCACTGCAACCTGTGTCCGCTGGGTTCAATTCTCCTGCCTCAGCCTCCAAAGAAGCTGGGATTACAGGTGCATGCCACCACACCTGGCTAAGTTTTGTATTTTTAGTAGAGACAGGGTTTCACCATGTTGGCCAGACTGGTCTCAAACTCCTGACCTCAAGCAATCCACCCACCTCATCCTCCCAAAGTGCTGGTATTATAGGCATAAACCACCGTGCCTGGCCCAGATGTATTTTTCAGCTCTAGAAGTTCAGTTTGGTTTTTTTTAATATCTTACATTTATCTTTTCATTATATCTATTTTTCCTTTTAATTCACAGGTACATTGATAATCATTTTTAAAAAGTCTTGTTTGCTAATTTTCACTGAAATTGCTAAGTTTCTGATTTTTTTCTATTAACTTTTTTTTCTTAGCTATAGATCACATCTGTGCTACTTTTCATGTCCAGTAATTTTTGATTGGGTGGTGGACATTTTGAATGCTACTTTGCTGCCTGTCTAGATTGGCCTCCCGAAGGGCTAGGATTAGAGGCATTACTACTGCGCTTGGCCTGAGGCTTGTTTTAAGCTTTATTACGTTGAGTCCGGAGTAGTACTTTCTCTAGGGCTAGTTTAGCACTCCAATAAATGTGGAGTTTTTACCAAATCCATGTGTTCAGTGAGATTGCCCCAGTCAAGCTGGGCAAATGTGAATGCTTCCCAGTGCTGTGAATTATTCATTGTTCATTATTCCCAGTTGTTCTTTTCCTGGATTCACAAGTGCAGCTTAGTGTTTATCAGAAGACTCAGGTACACCACAGTGCAGATTTCTGTAGCCATTTCTCTGCATATCTTGCTCTCTCTCAACTCTGTCCCATAGATTTAAGCCACCTCAGCCCCTCTTTTTTTAGACAGAGCCTCATTGTCTCTCAAAGTGAGACAGGCTGAGTGCCCAGGCTGGAGTACAGTGCGGCAATCTTGACTCACTGCAACCTCCGCCTTCCGGGTTCTAGTGATTCTCGTGCCTCAGCCTCACTAGTAGCTGGGATTACTGGTGCACGCCACCACACCCAGCAAGTTTTTGTATTTTTAGTAGAGATGGCATTTCACCATCTCTAAGAGAATGTTGGCCAGGATGGTCTTGAACTCCTGACCTCAAGTGATCCGCCTGCCTCAGCCTGCCAAAGTGCTGGGATCACAGATGTGAGCCACCGCACCTGGCCCACCTCAGCCTCAAAACTCCCACCTCTGTCATCTCAATTCAGTGAAACTACCTTGTTCTGCTTGTTTCCCACCCCCGTAGTGCCAGGGCCCTGGTTTCCCACCCCCGTAGTGCCAGGGCCCTGGTTTCCCACCCCCTGTAGTGCCACGGTCCTGGCAGAAAGCTGTGCCTTGCTTGGTTTTGTTTTCTATTTTTCTGAGACCACAGTTCTCTGCTGCCTATTTTTTAAAAAAATAATTTTGTACTGTTCAGTTTCTGACTATGTACAGTTTACCAGTTATTCCATCTTGGCGAGAAGTAAAAGTCCCTGTAGTATACAATTTTGATGTGTTTAGATAATATGAAAAAAGGCATAAGTGTGCTCTTTTTAGACCGTAAGCTTCTTGAAGGCAGAAAGTTTCTTCTCTTTTGTTCACTATTTCCTATATCCGTAGTACTTAAAATAGTACCTAGAACATCATAGGCATTCAGTAAATATTTGTTTAATGAATATTGTTGAATAAATAAATATGTAGAACCTACATCATGAATTTCAGTTTGAGCCTGAATGATCTCATAAATGATTACGATAAGCAGGCCAGTTACTCAAATACTTGAATACCTATGCTTGGGGTGCTATACTAGGCATCAGAATCTTAATAGGCACAGAAGACATTGTTTCTCAATGTATGTAAATTATGAAAGAAAAGGGCTTATGTCTGCAATGGAGGTATTAGTCTGTTCTCACACTGCTAGTAAAGACATACCGGACACTGGGTAATTATAAAGGAAAGACGTTTAGTTGACTCACATATGGCTGGGGAGGCCTCACAATCATAGTGGAAGGCAAGGAGAAGCAAAGTCACATTTTATATGGTGGCAGACACAAGAGTATGTGCCAGGGGAACTCCCGTTTATAAAACCATCAGATCTCGTGAGACTTACCCATTTTCACAAGAACAGCACAGGAAAAACTCACCCCTACGATTCAGTTACCTCCCACTGGGTCCCTCCCCAGACACATGGGAATTATGGGAGCTACAATTCAAGATGAGATATGGGTGAGGACACAGCCAAACCATATCAAGGTAATAACACCTAAATTAGAAATCTTAGGAATTACTTCCTTATATGACAAGTTATGATAATTTATGCCGTGTCTCTGAAAAATGGGTGTGAAATTTGACCATTTTGATTTAATTTAGCATTATTTAAATTATTACTCTTTTTCATTATGCAGCTTGGGTGATGGTTGCAGTTTTCCAACTCGCCTTGTGGGGATGGATCCAGAACAAGCTTCTGTTACAAACCAGAATGAGTACGCCAGAAGGTGTGCTTCTTGTCCTTACGCTTTTCCATATTCATCATAAAGAAAACCGTGTACATGTGTTGTGTGTACATCTTATGAGTAATATAGTAGTGATTTAGTAAACCAGCAGAGTTAGGGAAAGAGAAATTTACATTTTTTAACTGTGGGTTAATAAAGGTATATGTGCTAATAACCATAATTTTTTATTATCTAAACCAGAACACTTAAGAGTAGGAAAGAGAATGCTTGTTTATTAATAGTTAAACCAGGATAATCGCATAAAGCTGGAAATGTCTGGGCAAGCTGGGAAGCAACTAAGACCTTTCAAGATTTGATTAGATTGGATTATGTCAGTTATGTTTTTTCAAATAAATTAGTCATTATACTAATCACCATTTTATTTTGATAAACAAATTTTAATATACTATCAAAATAATGAGAATTCAAAAATACAATTTTTTTTTCATTACTTCATCTTAGAGGAAATTTTCCCATAATATTTGCGTGGCAAGTAAACTTTCATACATTCAGTGTAATAGTTCATTTTAAATGAAATTTTAAAGAAGCTAGAGATACTTCTGTCCAAGTAAAACATTCATAATTTATTCATTACAGAAATAAGTTGTAGGAGAAGAGGAATGATAAGTTCTAAACTAGCATATTAATATTGGAAGAACCCTAAGTCTTAGAATGTAGCTTAAAGCCTTAGACCTTTGAGCTCTAACGTTTGTTAGGGTTCTGGCCCCAGTCACTTAAATTATGGGCCTCAGTTTCCACCTCTGTGAAACCGGGATAATGATGCTCACCACCGAAGGTTATTTGGAGTGCTGAGATGATGTATATAAGGTGCCTGGCATCGTGTCTGGCCCATAATAGGGAACCAACAAATATTAGTTTCCTTTTCTTCTTCCTTTCCTTCCTCCATTCCCTCCCTCCCTGGATCTTTTAGCTAGAAAAATAAGTCTACGCTAAATCACTGAATCATTTTTTCCCCTTAGATCTAAACTGCAGAGGTAGAAAGCAGAAAACTTGGGAAATGACAGGTAATTGTTTTGTACTGGCCACAGACATAGATCCCCACCTGTCCTTGCACTGCCTATGGTTCCCGATTAACATATTAAGAACAGTTCAGACTGGCCTCTGAAGCTTTTTAGATTTTGACTAATTGTTTTCATTGGCAGCATTGGAATACAGATTCTTGGGTCTAGAGAGCCATTTAATGGGGGGTTGTGGGCATATTTTTATTTTGAAGGTAGTTTTTTCAGAGTACTAAGATCTCATGAGTTGCCCTCACATATTTAGGAGAAGGAATACTAATTTGCTGCTTATTAATTTATTAAGTATTCATCGTTGAGCATTAAGCTATTTATTAAGTTGTTTGCTCTTCTTTTCAGTAGTGGCTCAAATCAGCCTTTTCCTATCAAACCACTTAGTGAATCAAAAAACCGTTTGTTGGACAGTGAATCTCAGTGGCTGGAGAATGGAGCTGAAGAAGGCATCGTCAAATCAGGTAGTAGTTCTCATTTGAAACACTGCTTTGGTTCAGATGAAAAGCATGAGATATAATACATGTGGAAGACTCAAAATAATGTAACATTTAAAAAATACTAAAATATGTGAAACTTTTAAATATATGCTGGGCACGGTGGCTCACGCTTAGTAATCCCAGCACTTTGGGAGGCCGAGGCAGGCAGATCACGAGGTTAGGAGAATGAGACCATCCTGGCTAACACGGTGAAACCCTGTCTGTACTACAAATATTAAAAATTAGCCGGGCGTGGTGACGGCACCTGTAGTCTCAGCTGCTCGGGAGGCTGAGGCAGGAGAATGACGTGAACCCGGGAGGCGGAGGTTGCAGTGAGCTGAGATTGCGCCACTGCACTCCAGCCTGGGGGACAGAGCGAGACTCCGTCTCAAATAAATAAATAAATAAATAAATAAGTAAGTAAAATATATAGGGTGTTTGTGGTTCTTAGTAGCTTCTATGAGGAAGGGATAGAGCGAGGAGAGTATAGTGGCTCATGTTTTTTTCTGTGCAACTGCAGGTTTTTGTTAACCCAGCCACATATTTCTCCACACAGATGTGGAAAGTTCTTTTGGCATTGGCTGTTCTGAATAAGCAACGTTATTCTTTTTTTTTTTTTTGAGATGGAATCCCGCTTTGTCATCAGGCTTGAGTGCAGTGGCACAATCTCTGCTCACTGCAACCTCCACCTCCCGGGTTCAAGCGATTCCCCTGCCTTAGCCTCCCAGGTAGCTGGGACTACAGGCGCCTGCCACTGCGCCCGCTAATGTTTTTTGTATTTTAGTAGAGACAGAGTTTCACCATGTTGGCCAGGATGGTCTTGATCTCCTGCCCTCATGATCCACCCGCTTCAGCCTCCCTCAGTGCTGGGATTATAGGCATGAGCCACCGCGTCTGGCCAGCAATGTTATTCTTTAGGGTCCCAGCTTTTGCTTAGTTGACAATAATTCTTGAAAAGCATTGCATTCTTTGCTGCCTTAGTTTAAAAAGAGCACACTGGCCAGGCGCGGTGACTCCCGCCTGTAATCCCAGCACTTTGGGAGGCCAAGGTGGGCAGATCACACGGTCAAGAGTTAGAGACCAGCCTGGCCAACATGGTGAAACCCCATCTCTACTAAGAATACAAAAATTAGCCGGGTGTGGTGGCACACGCCTGTAATCCCAGCTACTCGGGAGGCCGAGGCAGGAGAATTGCTTGAACCCGGGAGGTGGAGGTTGCAGTGAGCCGAGATGGCACCCCTGCACTCCAGCCTGGGCGACAGAGTGAGACTCCATCTCGGGGAAGAAAGAAAAAAAAGAGCACACTGAATATATTTTAACCTTTTTTAGGTGACTTTTAATCATTTATGAACTGAGGATTCAGGTATGGAATAGTCAGCAAAATTGAAGTGAGAATTTTCATCAGACCTGGGTTTAAAATATTGTCTGGCTACTTAACTAGCATTACAGCCTAAAACACATCTGAGGTAATTTTTAATGATAATAGTAATAACACTGTGATTATCTCCTTGCACTATAGAAAAGTGGTTTTGGGTCAGGCACAGTGGCTCACACCTGTAATCCCAGCACTTTAGGAGGCTGAGGCAGGAGGATCACTTGAGCTCAGGAGTTGGAGACCAGCCTGGGCCACACAGCCTATCTCTACCAAAAACTTTGGGAAAGAATTTTTCTAGGCCTGATGGCATGTGCCTGTAGTCCCAGCTACTCAGGAGGCTGAGGTGAGAGGGTTGCTTGAGCCTGGGAGATTGAAGCTACAGTGAGCTATGATCATGCCACTGCACTTCAGCCTGGATGACAGAGCAAGACCCTGTCTCAAAAAAAAAAAGGAAAAAGAAAAACGATTCCAGACATTTAGCTCCATTTGTACTAACTGTAGCAAATACCCTAAATACCCTTAAAAACACTGTTAGAATTTCTGAGGTTTTTTTGTTGTCTTGACTTTTAGCAGCATTTAAAACATTCTCTTAAATTAGTATCTTTAGGATCTTCATTAGGATCATTACACCTTTTGTATAAGGTCAAGGAAAAATCCCGAAGTTTAAGGCCAGCCTAGGCAATACTATTGAGGCCCATCTCTAAAAAATAAAGCTCTAGGGAAAAGTTCATTTTGCGAACTTCTTAATTATTGCTGTTCAACATCTTTAAAGCCAGTGGGTATTTCCACAGGATAAACATAAAATCAAACTTTCGACTCCTAATGTTTAGCTCTTTACTTCTGGGTTCTATAAGAAGACAAATGGTTGACACCACAAGCCTATTTTTTATTTACATAATAGTCATTTTTGCTGTAATCAATTTTACTATTTAGCCAGAAACTTAATACTTCTTTTTTTTTTTTTGTCATGTCATACACAATTATGTGCTTACAGGGACAAATAACCATGTAACAGTGGCAATAGAAAATTGAGTACCACTTGTTCATAACTAACCATTTGAATAAGAACAAGGTAAGATAGTGTAAAGGTAATCCTTGAATAAATGCAGCTTATTTTCATATTTCATAATCTTTAAACAGTTTGCAGTTCTTTTTTTTAGTCTTTTTAATTGTATCAGCAAAATTAGGCAGTACAGGAAAGACTGGAATGTAACGCCTGCCAAAATCTCATTTTCTGTATTCCTTATAGCACAATCTTAGTAGCTATTTGTTGGTAAATTAATGAAGAAACTAATAAAAATAGTTTAGGACTGGTATGTGGACCACTGGCCTTTTCAGTAAACAGTACCTTATTAATTAAAGAAAAAAAGGTGGCCAGGCAAGGTGGCTCACACCTCTAATTCCGGCACTTTGGGAGCTCAAGGTGGGAGGATCACTTAAGCCCAGGAGTGAGAGACCAGCCTGGGTGAGATACTTAAATTTGTTATAGTGAGACCTCATCTCTACAAAAAATAAAGAATTAGCCAGGTTTGTGTTGATGCACACGTGCAGTCCCAGCTACTTGGGAGGCCGAAGTGGGAGGATCACTTGAGCCCAGAAAGTCGAGGCTGCAGTGAGCCAAGATGGCACCACTGCACTCCAGCCTGGGTAACAGAGCAAGGTCCTGTCTCAAAAAAAAGAAGAAAAAAAAAGCGACTTTTGTCCACTATTGAGGAAATTCAACCCAGAGAAAAATGACCAAAGACTCTAAAAAAGAATTAAGGTTTATATGTTAATTCTTACAAAACATATATGTTATATGGTTTGTAAAAGACACAGCAAGAGAAGATTGCTAAGTAGTAAATTACCACAAACATGGAGCTTATCACATTTATCATCCTGTTCCTGTATAACAGTTTGTTTTTCTAAAGGCGTCTTATCTGGAGTGTCAGCTAGAGGAGCATCTGTTTCCTCACTTGTGGGCTTGTCCTCAGCAGTTACGCCCTTGCAGAGGACCTTGAGCCTGCGTGCAGGGCTGCAGCCAGAGCCTAAGACCCAGGACAGAGTTAGATCACAGGCACTCAGGGTGGAGGTCACGTTGGGCAGAGTGGCTGCAGTCAGAAGAGGAGCTGTATGACCCGCATGTGGTGATCGTAAGCCAGGTCCATGTCCCCGAGAGCTGGAGCTGTGGAGTAGTGCTTGGTGTCCAGACAAGCCCGCAGTCCGAGGTCCACGTTTCTTCTTAATGTGGGCGGAATAATTGCTGATGCTTGTGGTGGTTGAGAATCCTCAGCTGCAGTTCCTTTAACAGTTGCTATGGGAAGTTTTCTACATCTTGCACCAGTCTTAGGACAGGTGTAGGTGGACCAGATGTCTTTTCAAATGATGTCCAAGTTAGCAGTCTGGGAGTACTGTAAGATTCTCCCTTTTAAAATACTCTTTTGATTGATTCAGGGGAAGAAAGTAATACCCGCTCATTTACTGCTACAAAAATCTTTATTATTATAATATTAGTAGTGTTAAGGACTTACTTATATTCCATCTTGTTATATTAGTAGCTTTGTACCTTGGCCCACAGAACCATTTAGTAAATATTTTCAGAAATAAAAAAATCAAGTTTTAACCAACAATTTGTTTCTTTTTTTGTAGGTGTATGAAAACATTATAGACTGATATTTTCAATTTTCATTTGGAAGGAAATGATCAATGGAATGAAATAATTGAAGTATAACAGAAGATATATTTTTTAAAAAAGAAAGCCTTTGTACAGTTCCTGGGATCCACAGAAGCACTGCTCCAGAGCGGAACGATGCCTTAATCTTCAGTGTCCATTTGTGCAGCATTGACTTAGAGCTACAAAAGTGACTTAATGTTATTCTGGAAATAATACTTACCTGTTATGAGATGCTATAATATGAGCTGTCATCACATTTTAACATGCATATGTATTTTTTGATACCTGAATTACATTATTAGAATTAGTATCCATATACATTTTCACTCTAAAAACACAAGCTTAAAAACTTGAAAGTAAAGTACATCTAGGACAAATGGTGGCTGAAAGTGAATAATATTCAAATTACTGTTGCTTGTACTGTATAAGGAAAATGCTTTTTTAAATTGGGTATTTGCTAATTTATAATTACTATTTTATACTTTTCAATATTTTTAATAACTTTTATTGTTGGCTATAACAGAAGGATTCAGATATCTAAATATCATTTAGCACATAGAACACATTGGTCTAATTCATCGAAAGCTTAGTTATAAGCATTAATACAACCATGTAGTGGAACAAGTGCCCAAGGCTTAAAGGGAACTCGGCAGGATAAGAACTATTTTGGGTTCTCTCTGCTATTTTATAACTTTTGTTGTTGAACTTTCAGGGGTGTGTACATGTGCTGGAGAAATACTGGACACAGTAGGAAGAAGTGTAAGTGTCCAGAAGAAAAGCTAAGAGGAATATTGTAATCTGTTAAAAAAAGAATAGTTTGAGTTTTAACAGTAGTTAGACTAAAGCATGCTGTTGACTTGACTTTCAAATTTCAGGGTAGGTAATGACTAAAAATTACTTTGAAACTTTTTTACAGTAATACTGTAACAACTTAAACAGTGACTTAAAATGCAATTCAAACTAGGCAAAAAAACTTTAGAATAAGTTTTCCTCCTGGCTCTCAGTTGGAAAGTCTAACCTGAGTGGTCATTTTACATTCCCAGTCTCTGAGAAGTGGATTCTCCTCTTAGATGCACAGTCTCAAGTCTGACTTTCTAACAGCAACCCCTTTATGCCTAGAAACATTTCTCCTTTTTCCTTTTAAATCTAATCTAAGTGACAGGAGTTGTCGCATTAACTCCAAAGAAAAGTACAGAATAAACAATGTCGAAATGTTACTCCTCATTTACACCTTTTAGTCAGAGACACACACACACACACATACACACCCCCCCGCCAAAATAATTGATTGCTTCCCGTTGGTGGGTGGAGATGAATCTCAGCAGCATCTGTGAGTACTATGGGTTGGAGTTTCCTGTCTGTAAAATGGGACTGCAGGGGAGGGGGTGTTGTGAATGAGTTGGACTGGATGACTTCTAACATTCTGCGATGCCTAATTTTGCAAAGTCACTTTTCATTCACCCAGTAAATTTTTTTCTTCTTTTTTCCAGGCAGTCTTGCTCTGTCTCTCAGGCGGGAGTGCAGTGGTGGGATCTTGGCTCGCTGCAACCTCCACCTCCTGGGTTCAATAGAGTCTCCTGCCTCAGCCTCTCAAGTAGCTGGGATTACAGGCTCACGCCACCAGGCCCGGCTAATTTTTACATTTTTAGAAGAGACAAGGTTTTACCGTGTTGACCAGGCTGGTCACGAACTCCTGACCTCAAGTAATCCACCCGCCTCAGCTTCCCAAAGTGCTGGGATTACAGGCGAGAGCCGCCACGCCCGACCCCAGTAAATTTTTTGGAGTACCTTCTATATGCTAAACAATGCACTAGGAATAGCTCTGTCATTTCCTAGTATAGCATAAATTTTATGGTTGCTACTGTAGGTTTATAATTTGTTGTTTATAATTTGGTCTAATTTCCATCAGCCATACTAATATTAGATTTTAAAAGGAGGCAACTATTTTTCTCTTTGAACCAAAGGAATGAGTTAGCTTTGAAAACATAGTTTGGAATACTATAGTATGGATTCTTCTACCTTTGTTTCAACTCCTTAGTCTTAATAATTTCGATTCTAGCAAACTAGAATGAGAGTTAAGAGATAATCAATTATTGCTGGGCATGGTGGCTCATGCCTGTAATCCCAGCACTTTGGGAGGCTGAGGCTGGCGGATCACCTGAGGTCAGGGGTTCGAGATTAGCCTGGTCAGAATGGCAAAACCCTCTCTCTACTAAAAATTTAAAAAAAAAAACCCAAAAACTGTCCAGGCATGGTGGCACACTCCTGTATTCTGAGCTACTCGGGAGGTAGAGTCAAGGGAATCACTTAAACCCAGGAGGCAGAGATTGCAGTGAGCCAAGAGTCTGGTGCACTCCAGTCTGGGTGACAAGAGTGAAACTCCATGTCAAAAATATATATATGTCAACTACCAACTAAAAACATAACTTCAGTTTGGCAGTTTGCTTATTATAAGGAGATAAATGTTTAAACATACATGACTACTTTCAGAAATGTTCTCCTGGTACTTTTTGTGAGTATTTCTACATTCAGATGAAAAGATTTGCATGTACCTGGCTAACGCCAAGGAAACTTTATTTTCTTCTTCACTATTATGCACTTTCATGGTAGTATAGTCTTTCTGTTCTTTTAATTTTTGTTATTTAACATCTTTAATATAATAGCACAGCAAACATCTTTTCAGAAATTTTCAGTTAAAGCCTTTGAATTATTTATCTTTGGTTTAATTTACAGCCAGCATTTTGCCACATTCTAAATAATATTTAGCTGAACTGATTCATACGTATTAATGATCATTCTAGCAAAGGCCTACAAGTGGTGTGGGAATCAGGGAAAGGCTGTCTCTTTGGTATTTCAACTGGTATTGATTATTGCTATCAACTATTTGGGGAGAAAAAATCAAAATGAAGCCCTGTCAAATTTTATAAGTACTATTTTTGGTCCTTCAAACACTTGAACATTTGTGATGACACCTTAAGAAAAATGAAGTTCAGGTCTTACCATTGCCATTAAAAACAAATTAGGAGACGTGGTTTACCTGGGAACAAATTTACTTGAATATTCAGTACCTGAAACCATGCCAAACCAAAGAGCAGCTGCAGTACATTAGTTATTTTAAATGAACAAGTTTACAAAGTTTATTTTCATCTATACGTAAGGATGATTTTTTAAAAACTTTTTACATATTAGTGGTTATGATCCAATGTGTCATGAGTGAATTTAACTGTAAGGTGGTTTAAATCAAATATGCAATGTTTACTTGAATTGTATTTCTATTAGCAGATTTTGACTATGTTTACAGGACTGTTTAAGGATTATCAGGCATGTGAGATCTCCTTTCAGTTATCTTTAAAACAGATGTATATTAAGGGCTTAGAGTTAGGATCTACATATTCTGGGCAGTGAATAGGCAGTAACTTACAAATAAGTTTTGCTTACCTTTTGTTCTAGGGACTAGCACTGCTATCAATGGAAAGTATTTTTAACTAATCTGTTATTAAGAAAGACATATTTTTGCATTTTAGCCAAAATAAAGACCATCTCTGATAATCTGTTAGATAATACATGTCTGAAATCCATATGTTTCATATCTAAACTGTATTTTCCAATTTAAATTAAAATGTAATATAGATTCAGAAAGGTTCATATTTTTCTAATGACTTCATTCTATATTATTTTGTTAGGTTGCATAAAGAAGCAAGGAATTGCACTTGTATTAAAAGATGAAGAAAGCTATTAGGTATATTTGTACATGACTGCAAATGAGTCTATGCCTGTTTAAAAGAAAAGATGGACACTATTTTAAAGTGAGCTTTAATATGCTTTTATATAAACAAATTTGAGGTACAGTTTAGTTTGGTTGTGTTTACCTAACAAGTACTATCAGCCGTGTATTTGTTCTTATTTGTATAATCCTAGCCTGTGACTTAATGTTGACGCTTTGCTTTGTCTTTTGGCTGGCCTAACCTACATTGACATGTACATTTTACAACTTTTTTTTTTCAAAAGTCATAATGAATTACTTTATTAATAAACAAATAAAGTCTTGTATTTGAAGTGTTTTCTTTGTTATAAAGTGGTATTTACCAAATGAGAGAATAACCATTATTTTTATCAACTTGAAAATCTGGTAAAATAGTGCTTAGAGAAAGAGATTGGCTAATAGTTTAGGGAAACTTCAGATAGGTATTATTTTAGTGCAACAAAATTATAGTTTACTTGTTTATTCAAAACCTAAAGAGTTTAGTGGCTTTTTACTGAACATAATTTAATTTCAGAAGTCATTTAGGACCTTGAGGACCTTCAGATCACTGTAACTTGTTGAATTGTGATTGTTAAAATGCTGAATAATTAATAGATTTCATTATGTAGAATTCTTTTACGGCATCTGTGTTCCAGTGCCCTTCCAAAGAGGCCAAGTTTGTTACTGAAGCCAATTAAAGATTTCATGTAGCTATATTTATAAAAATTGAAGTATCTCCATGAGAAAGGAAAGATCTTGAAGACAGGTAAATACATCAAATTGCAGGCTGGGTGCAGTGGCTCACGCCTGTAATTCCAACACTTTGGGAGGCCGAGGTGGGTGGATCACTTGACGTTAGGAGTTTGAGACCAGCCTGGCCAATATGGTGAAACCCTGTCTCTACTAAAAATATAAAAATTAGCCAGGTGTGGTGGTGGGTGCCTGTAATCCCAGCTACTCGGGAGGCTGAGGCAGAAAAATCACTTGAACCCAGGAGGCAGAGGTTGCAGTGACCTGAGATCACGCCACTGCCCTCTGGCCTGGGTGACAGCAAGCCTCTGTCTCCAAAAAAAAAAAAAAAAAAAAAAAAGTCGAATTGCCGAAATCTGCAATCTGCATATAATGTGATCCCACTTACGGGTTTTACAGTGTCCATGCTGTGTACCTGTGTGTTCAAACTCAGCCTATTAATCGAGTGTTAATTACACTATTGTAATGTTCTCATATCCACCTCCTGTTCCTTTTGCAGTGAGCTCCAGTGTTGCGGGTATCCACTTAAAACACCAGGCGATGCGCATCATCTCCACAGGAGGAGTTCGTCTTGCCGGTAAATCATGTTTCACAGTGAAAGTGATCTCATGGTACTCATGTAGTTTTCTTTTTAAAATTATTTATATGAGGCATAGTAGGTACATATTTATAAAATACCTGAGAGATTTTGATAGAGGCAAACAATCAATGCATAATAATTACATCAGGGTAAATGTATTCCTCACCTCAAACATCATTTCTTCAAGTTACAAAGCTTACGATTATACTGTTTTATGTTTAAATGTGCACTAAATTAATGTTGACTGTAGTCACCCTGTTGTGCTATCAAGTAGTAGATCTTATTCATTTTATCTAACTATATATTTTTTTTACCCATTAACCATCTTCATCTACCCCCAACCCCCACTACCCTTCCCAACCTCTGGTAACCTTCATTCAATTCTCTGTGTTCATGAGTTTCATTGTTTTAATTTTTCGCTCCCACAAATGAGTGAGAAGTCTTTCTGTGCCTGGCTTATTTCCCTTGACATAATGACCTCTAGTTCCTTCATTGTTGTTGCAAATGCAGTATCTCATTCTTTTCTATGGTTGAATAGTGCTCCATTGTGTGTATGTATGTGTGTGTGTGTGTATTGTGTGTGTGTGTGTATATATATATAATCTTCTTTATCTATTTGCCTGTTGATGGTCACATAGCTGGCTTCCAAATCTTGGCTATTGTGAATAGTGCTGCAGTAAACTTGGAAGTACCAATTATCTCTTGCACATACTGATTTCCATTCTTTTGGATAAATACCCAAATGCTCTCTTTAACATCTTTCCACACTGGATCCATCATATAATTGTGCATAATAGCAACTGGAACTGACAGATATATAGAAATAATGCTGCTTTTCTCAAACTGCTGAGCCACCTCTTCACAATACTTGGCTATAGCATCTGCCTCTCCTGATGGGAGCAAAGACTGTTAAAGGCGGATTGCTGGATCGTACGGCAGTTTTTTTAGGTTTTTTGAGGAAGCTCCACACTGTTCTCCATAGCGGTTTTACTAATCTACATTCCCAACAACAGTGTATGAGGGTTCCCTCTTCTCTGTATCCTTGCCAGCGTTTGTTGTTGCTTGTCTTTTGTATCAAAGCCCTTTCTAGTGGGGTGAGATGTTATCTCATTGTAGTTTTGATTTGCATTTCCTTGGTGATCAATGATGTTGAGCACCTTTCTATATACCTATTTGCCATTTGTATGCCACTGTGTGCCTGTTTGCCATTTCTTCTTTTGAGAAATGTCTATTGAGATATTTTGCCCATTTTAAAATCAGATTATTAGATTTTTTTTCCTATTGAGTGGTTTGATCTCCTTATATATTCTGGTTATTAATCTGTCAGATGGATAGTTTCCAAATATTTTCTCCCATTCTGTGGGTTATCTCCTGACTTTGCTGGTTGTCTCCTTTGCTGTGTAGAAGCTTTTGAGTTTGACATGATCCTATTTGTCTATTTTTGCTCTGGTTGCTTGTGCTTCAGGGGTATTACTCAAGAAATCTTTGCTCAGACCAATGTTCTGAAGTTTCCCAAATGTTCTCTTTCGGTAGATTCATAGTTTGACATCTTAGATTTAGGTCTGTAATGCATTTGATTTTTGTGTGTGATGAGAGACAGGGCTCTAGTTTCATCTTCTAAACATGGATATCCAGTTTTCACAGCCCCATTAATTGAAAACACTGTCTTGTCACCAATGTATGTTCTTGGTATTTTTGTTGAAGTGAGTTCCCTGTAGATGTATGAATTTATTTCTGGCCTCTCTATTCTGTTGTACTGGTCCATGTGTCTTTTTTTATGCCAGTTACCATGCTGCTTTGGTTACTCATAGCTCTGTAGTATAATTTTAAGTCAGGTTATGTAATTCCTTCAGTTCTGTTCTGCTCAGAATGACTTTGGCTGTTCTGGGTGTTTTCTGATTCCATCAGAAAATTTTAGGATTATTATTTCTATTTCTGTGAAGATATCATTGGTATGTTCATAGGGACTTCATTGACTGTGGATTGCTTTGGGTAGGATGGACATTTTAACAATATGGATTCTTGCAATCCATGAAAATGGAATATCTTCAATTTTGTCTCCTATTCCATTTCTTGAATCAATGTTTTATAGTTCTCACTGTAGAGATCTTTCACTTCTTAGGTGAAGTGTATTACTACATATCTTATTTTGTTTGAGCTATTGTAAATGACAATAGTTTGTGATTTCTTTTTCAGATTGTTCAATGTTGGTATATACAAAGGTTACTGATTTTGTATGTTTATTTTTTTATCCTGCAACTTTACTGAATTTGTTTATCAGTTCTTAGGGGGAGTGTTTAGGTTTTCCAAATATAAAATTATATCATCTTCAAACACGGGTAATTTTACTTTTTCCTTTCCAAATAGATCCCCTTTGTTTCTTTCTCTTGTCTGAATGCTCTAGCTAGGACTTCTTGTATTTTTCATCATGTTTAGTTTAATAGTGTAAATCATAGAACCCAAAGAAAGTACCACTAGCGATCCATAAAGTGCTTCCAAGAAGGAGAGAAATAACATTATAAGAAAAAGCTGATTTGCTTGATATGTACCACAGTTTGAGATCTGTATCTTTGCCTGCATTTTCAGACAGATGATTCATCTCAGAAACACATGAAGTAAACTTACAGTATTGATAAATTCAGTGCAGTACTGTAAATATACTTTATATCTTCCTTATAATTTTCTTAACATTTCCTTTTCTCTAGCTTACTTTTGTAAGGGTAATAGTAAGCAGTCTATCATGAAAAGTATTTGATTTTTAATCTAAGTAAAATGTATGTATTATGAAAGTATTTGTGACTGGGGTATAACGAACTAATAAAATCTATTACACATAGGAAATATTGAGGAGAAGAGCTTTTGGAAGAAAAGAAAATAATAACATTAGTAGTTTCTTAGTTCAAGTCATGTAAAACTGTACATTTTACATAGCATTAATGAAAGATAATATAAGATTCCTCCAATATGAAGGCTCCCTTTATCTGATACTGAGTTATTCTACAAGGCCTGTCTGATGATGCTATTGTCATCTACTAATTTTATAAAGCCTATCTATGAGGTTTTTGTCACAGAAACGGTATGGAAAACTGTCTCTCAAACTATTCCTAAACCTGTTAGGAAAATATGTCTTTATACCTAAAATCTGTGAAGGTATTGGATATCATATCATTATCACCACAAAGTATCTACTATTTCAGTATAGCAATATTAATTGTATTTTTATCAGATTAATCCAAACCACATAACACATATATGTTCTCTATTATCTAAACTTAAAATAAGGAATTTTATTTATGGAGTTTTTTTTAATTTAAGCAATTCTCAAGTTTGATCTAGCCTCTGAAATTTTTATATGAAAGACTTAATAAATGACGTATCATTCTCAAAATAATGTCTCTTGTTTAACTTAAACATTATAAATAATATTTTACATATTACAGATGCAGCAGGAGTTGCAAGACAGTACAACTACAGAGATACAAAAAGGTATGTTACCAATGTTTATTAATTAAATTCATTGATTTCTGAAATAAACTATAAATAGTAAATGGCATCCCTTTCTATTGTTTGGTTTATAGATAATATGTTAAATATTTTTTCATACATACCACTAATGAAAGATGTGAAAGCATTAACATTTATAATGAAAAGTATACTTAACCCGTCGTTAATTCATCATGTTCCATAGCTTCAGAGAAATCTCAAGAAGTCTGTGTATTTTTTTTCCTCTGGCTCTACATTTTCTTCACTACAACTCGGCTCTCAGGAAGCCACATCCCTAGGAAAAAAGGGAGAGTACTACATCACAGGAATAGCCTGTGGGACAAAAGAATCTGAACAGCAGCCTTGAGCCCTAGATCTTCCCTCTGACATAGCCTACCCAAATGAGAAGGAAACAGATAAACAATTCTGGTAATATGACAAAACGAAGTTCTTTAACACCTCCAAAAAATCACAGTAGTTCAACAGCAATGGATCCAAACCAAGAAGAAATCCCTGATTTACCTGAAAAAGAATTCAGAAGTTCAGTTATTAAGCTAATTAAGGAGGCACCAGAAAAAGGTGAAGTCCAATTTAAGGATATCCAAAAAATGATACAAGAAACGAGGGGAGATACCTTCAGTGAAATAGATAGCATAAATAAAAAAACAATCACAGCTTCAGGAAATAAAGGATGTACTTCGAGAAACGAAAAATGTTCTGAAAACTCTCAGCAATAGAATCAAGCAGAAGAAAGAATTTCAGAACTCGAAGACAAAGTTATTGAATTAAACCAATCCAACAAAGACAATGAAAAAAGAATAAGAAAAAATGATCAAAGCCTCCAAGAAGTTTGGGATTATGTTAAGTAACCAAACCTAAGAATGATTGGCATTCCTGAGGAAGAACAGAAATCTACAAGTTTGGAAAACATATTTTGGGAAATAATCAAGGAATTCCCAGCCTTGCTAGAGGCCTACACATTCAAATAAAATAAGCTAAAAGGACATCTGGGAAATTCATCACAAAAAGATCATCACCTAGGCACATTGTCATCAGGTTATCTAAAGTCAAGATGAAGGAAATAATCCTAAGAGCTGTGAGGCAAAAGCGCCAGGTAACCTATAAAGAAAAATATGTCAGATTAACAGATTTCTCAGCAGAAACCCTACAAGCTAGAAGTCATTGGGGCCCTACCTTCACCTTCCTTAAACAAAACAATTACCAGCCAAAAATTTTGTATAAGGTGGACCAGATGGCTATTACCTTGCCATGTCTAAGTTGGATCAGATGGCTCTTGCTTTGTAGCTTCATAAATGAAGGAAAGATATAGTCTTTTTCAGACAAACAAATGCTGAGAAAATTTGCCACTACCAAGCCAGCACTACAAGAACTGCAAAAGGAGCTCTAAATCTTGAAACAAATCCTGAAAACACATAAAAACAGAAACTCTTTAAAGCATAAATCTCCCAGGACAACCATAGACATGGCAAGGCAAGAGCCATCTGGTCGACCTTAGACATGGCAAGGCAATAGCCCATTGTCTGAGTTCAACCAGATGGCTCTCGCCTTGCCATGTCTAAGGTCGACCAGCTGGCTTCTGTGTGCCTATGTCTAAGGTCAATCAGATGGCTCTTGCCTTGTTCTGTGTAAGGTCAACTAGACGGCTCTCACTTTTCCACGTCTCACAGGACCTATAAAAATATAACACAATGAAAAAAAAAAGCATGGTATACAGGCAACAAATAGCATGATGAATGGAATAGTACCTCACATCTCAATTTTAACGCTGAAAGTTAATGGTCTAAATGCTCTGCTTAAAATATACAGAATTGTAGAATGGATAAGAATTCACCAACCATCTGCCTGCTGCCTTCAAGAAACTCACCTAACACGTAAGGACTCATATAACTTAACATAAAGGGGTGGAAAAAAACATTCCATGCAAATGGACACCAAAAGTAACCAGGAGTATCTATTCTTACATCAGACAGAAAAAACTTGAAAGCAACAGCAGTTAAAAAAGATGAAGAGGCGGCACGCCCAAGATGGCAGAATAGGAACAGCTCCAGCCTCCAGCTCCCAGCGTGAGTGACACAGAAGATGGGTGATTTCTGCATTTTCAACTGAGGTACCGGGTTCATCTCACTGGGGCATGTTGTGTTGGACAGTTGGTGCTGGTCCGCGGGTGCAGCCCGACCAGCAAGAGATGAAGCAGGGCAAGGCATCGCCTCACCTGGGAAGCGTAAGGGGGAAGGGGATTCCTTTTCCTAGCCAGGGGAACTGAGACACACACACCTGGAAAATCGGGTAACTCCCACCCTAATACTGCGCTTTACCAAGGGTCTTAGCAAACAGCACACTAGGAGATTATATCCCACACCTGGCCCAGAGGGTCCCACACCCACGGAGCCTCCCTCATTGCTAGCACAGGAGTCTGAGATCTAACTGCAAGGCAGCAGCAAGGCTGAGGGCGGGGTGCCCACCATTGCTGAGGCTTAAGTAGGTAAACAAAGCCGCTGGGAAGCTCGAATTGGGTGGAGCCCACCACAGCTCAAGGCGGCCAGCTTGCCTCTGTAGACTCCTCCTCTGGGGACAGGGCATAGCTGAACAAAAAGCAGCAGAAACCTCCTTGGCAGACTTAAATGCCCCTGTCTGATAGCTTTGAAGAGAGCAGTGGACCTCCCAGCATGGATTGAGATCTGAGAACGGACAGACTGCCTGCTCAAGTGGGTCGCTGACCCCTGAGTAGCCTAACTGGGAGACATCCCCCACTAGGTGCAGACCGACACCTCAAACCTCACACGACGGGGTACACCCCTGAGACGAAGCTTCCAGAGCAAGAATCAGACAGCAACACTCACTGTTCAGCAATATTCTATCTTCTGCAGCCTCTGCTGCTGATACCCAGGCAAACAGGGTCTGGAGTGGACCTCAAGCAAACTCCAACAGACCTACAGCTGAAGGTCCTGACTGTTAGAAGGAAAACCAACAAACAGAAAGGACACCCACACCAAAACCCCATCAGTATGTCACCATCCTCAAAGACCAAAGGCAGATAAAACCACAGAGATGGGGAAAAAGCAGTGCAGAAAAGCTGGAAATTCAAACAATCAGGGCACATCTCCCCCTCCAAAGGAACCCAGCTCATGTCCAGCAATGGAACAAAGCTGGACGGAGAATGACTTTCACGAGTTGAGAGAAGAAGGCTTCAGCCCATCAAACTTCTCAGAGCTAAAGGAGGAACTACGTAACCAGCGCAAAGAAACTAAAAACCTTGAAAAAAGAATGGATGAATGGATAACTAGAATAATTAATGCAGAGAAGACCTTTAAAGAACTGATAGAGATGAAAACCATGACACGAGAAATACGTGACAAATGCACAAGCTTCAGTAACCGACTCGATCAACTGCAAGAAAGAGTATCAGCGATTGAAGATCAAATGAATGAAATGAAGTGAGAAGAGAAGTGTAGACAAAAAAGAGTAAAAAGAAATGAACAAAGCCTCCAGGAAGTATGGGATTATGTGAAAAGACCAAATCTACGTCTGACTGATGTGCCTGAAAGTGAGGAGGAAAATGGAACCAAGTTGGAAAACACTCTGCAGGATATCATCCAGGAGAACTTCCCCAACCTAGCAAGGCAGGCCAACATCCAAATTCAGGAAACACAGAGAATGCCACAAAGATACTCCTCGAGAAGAGCAACTCCAAGACACATAATTGTCAGATTCACCAAAGTTGAAATGAAGGAAAAAATATTAAGAGCAGCCAGAAAGAAAGGTTGGGTTACACACAAAGGGAAATGCATCAGACTAACAGCAGATCTCTCGGCAGAAACTCTCCAAGCCAGAAGAGAGTGGGGGCCAATATTCAACATTCTTAAAGAAAGGAATTTTACACCTAGAATTTCATATCCAGCCAAACTAAGTTTCATAAGTGAAGGAGAAATAAAATCCTTTACAGACAAGGAAATGCTTAGAGATTTTGTCACCACCAGGCCTGCCCTACAAACAACAGGTACTAGCCATTGCAAAAACATGTCAAAATGTAAAGTCCATCAATGCTAGGAAGAAACTGCAAGCAAAATAACCAGCTAATATCATAATGACAGGATCAAGTTCACACATAACAATATTAACCTTAAATATAAATGGACTAAATGGTCCAATTAAAAGACATAGACTGGCAAACTGGATAAAGAGTCAAGACCCATCAGTTTGCTATATTCAGGAGACCCATCTCACATGCAGAGATACACATAGACTCAAAATAAAGGGATGGAGGAAGATCTACTAAGCAAATGGAAAACAAAAAAAAGCAGGAGTTGCAATCCTAGTCTCTGATAAAACAGACTTTAAACCAACAAAGATCAAAAGAGACAAAGAAGGCCATTACATAATGGTAAAGGGATCAATTCATCAGGAAGAGCTAACTATCCTAAATATATATGCACCCAATACAGGAGCACCCAGATTCATAAAGCAAGTCCTTAGATACTTACAAAGAGACTTAGACTCCCATACAATAATAATGGGAGACTTTAAAACCCCACTGTCAACATTAGACAGATCAACGAGACAGAAAGTTAACAAGGATATCCAGGAATTGAACTCAACTCTGCACCAAGCGGACCTAATAGACATCTACAGAACTCTCCACCCCAAATCAACAGAATACACATTCTTCTCAGCACCACATCACACTTATTCCAAAATTGACCACATAGTTGGAAGTAAAGCACTCCTCAGCAAATGTAAAAGAACAGAAATTATAACAGTCTCTCAGACCACAGTGCAATTAAACTAGAACTCAGGACTAAGAATCAAAACCACTCAACTACATGGAAACTGAACAACCTGCTCCTGAATGACTACTGGGGACATAACGAAATGAAGGCAGAAATAAAGATGTTCTTTGAAACCAATGAGAACAAAGATACAACATACCAGAATCTCTGGGACACATTTAAAGCAGTGTGTAGAGGGAAATTTATAGCACTCAGTGCCCACAAGACAAAGCAGGAAAGATCTAAAATTGACACCCTAACATCACAATTAAAAGAACCAGAGAAGCAAGAGCAAACACATTCAAAAGCTAGCAGAAGGCAAGAAATAACTAAGGTCAGAGCAGAACTGAAGGAGATAGAGACACAAAAAACCCTCCAAAAAAATCAATGAATCCAGGAGCTGTTTTTTTGAAAAGCTCAACAAAATTGATAGACCGCCAGCGAGACTAATAAAGAAGAAAAGAGAGAAGAATCAAATAGATGCAATAAAAAATGATAAAGGGGATATCACCACCGACCCCACAGAAATACAAACTACCATCAGAGAATACTATAAATACCTCTACACAAATAAACCAGAAAACCTAGAAGAAATGGATAATTTCCTGGACACTTACACTCTTCCAAGACTAAACCAGGAAGAAGTTGAATCCCTGAATAGACCAATAGCAGGCTCTGAAATTGAGGTAATAATTAATAGCCTACCAACCAAAAAAAGTCCAGGACCACACGGATTCACAGCCAAATTCTACCATAGGTACAGTGAGGATTTGGTACTATTGGTTCTGAAACTATTCCAGTAGAAAAAGAGGGAATCCTCCCTAACTCATTTTATGAGGCCAACAGCATCCTGATACCAAAGCCTGAAAGAGATACAACAAAAAAAGAGAATTTTAGACCAATATCCCTGATGAACATTGATGCAAAATCCTCAATAAAATACTGGCAAACCGAATCCAGCAGCACATCAGAAAGCTTATCCACCATGATCAAGTGGGCTTCATCCCTGGGATGCAAGGCTGGTTCAACATACACGTAATCCAGCATATAAACAGAACCAAAGACAAAAACCACATGATTATCTCAATAGATGCAGAAAAGGCCTTTGACAAAATTCAACAGCCCTTCATGCTAAAAACTCTCAATAAATTCAGTATTGATGGAATGTATCTCCAAATAATAAGAGCTATTTATGACAAACCCTCATCAGTCATTTGCACAACTGTGAAAAAGAAATTGTTCAGAGAAGAGCAAAGTGTTTTTCCATGAGCCAAAGGTCGGCCAAGGTATGCTAATGAGGAGGACTGGAGAGAGCGCATCAGACACTGATAAGGAGCACTGGGCAGCCACAAGGAGCGTCCTGGCACCAGACGCTCAGGGAACTGAAGGCTGGCAGGGGCCCGCCCAGTAGTCTCTTGCCCACTGCATGCCTTTCAGCTACAGCCTCCCAGGCCCCGTGCCCTCTCCCCTCCCCCTTGCCACATGGGGAGGATGCTGACCCTGAGAATGGTGCAACCATCTGCCTGCCCCTGGCCACCTCTCACCAGCACGTGAAGGCTCTTGGGCTCAGTTCTGTCTCTGCAGTAGGAGGGTGTTCAGCCACATGAGAGAGTCTCACCGTTGGACATTTTATGCCTTTCAGTCAGTCTATCAAAGATCTAGAACCTATTGTGATAGAATTTAAAAGTTTACTTTCGACTGGGCAAGATTGCCCATGCCTGTAATCTCAGCACTTTGGGAGGCCGAGGCAGGTGGATCACTTGAGGTCGGGAGTTCAAGACCAGCCTGGCCAACATTGTGAAACCCCGTCTCTACTAAAAGTACAAAAATTAGCCGGATGTGGTGGCACACGCCTGTCGTCCCAGTTACTCGGGAGGCTGAGGCAGGAGAACTGCTTGAACCCAGAAGGCAGAGGTTGAAGTGAGCGAAGATTGTGTCATTACACTCCAGCCTGGGTGACAGAGGGAGAATTCATCTAAAAAAAAAAAAAAAAATTTACCTTTTCCTATTTATGTGCATACAGGTATTTGGGTACTACATTTATAATTTACAGTTAGTTTGAAAGATAGAAATTGTAACAGTGTGGTTGGGAGCCTGGTATGTAAGCCATTTGCTGGTGGGCATGTTTTGAACATGTATTGGGCCCTTGTATGTCTGATCTCTGTGATCCCATCATTGCTGTTCATTTCTTCCAGCAGAGGAATGACACACTTCTCCCTTTATTTGCCAAATTATCTCCAATTCTGAATTAGTGGAATATAATTTAATATGATTTTACTATAATTAATTCAGAGTCATTCTCTGCCAGGTACTGCTGGGCTAGGATAAAATGAGATCTGAATTACATTAAAATAATTAATTTTTCCAAGAGAAGAGGTGACAGAATGTTTTCAGTGGGTATATAATTTAGATAACCTAGATGCAGTAAGCTGAATAAAAGCATTTAATCCAGCACGTTCATATTTTAACTTGATCATCAGCAATAGGAGTTTGAAACCCTTTGCAGCTGCAGGTCCTGCACAACTGAATTCAGTTCCTTGTGCACAGCAGTGTTCGCTAGAGGTGCCTGGAGGTCTGAAGGTGTGCCCTTTTATAGGCAGGAATTCCACCAGGATGGGTATAGCTTGTTTTTTTAAAAGGCTTGGGACTGGATACGATTGCCCAAGGAGACAGCGTAGACAGCGAGGAGGGCTGAGCATGAATGGGATGAGCCACCGGCACAAAAACGGCAGGCAGGAAGGCAGTAAAGAAACGAGCAGGGCCCAAACCAGCAGACTGTGGCATGCCATGATGGAGACTGAACACAAGCAAAACCACAGGCGACTGTAGTTTTGTTCCCTGTTGAAAGACAGACACTCTATTACGGAAGACCTGGACTTCAGTTCGGTTCAGCTTCCTTAGCAAAGGACAAAATGGGGAGAGAAGACAGGGAAGCGGGGAAGAAAAACTCACTCACTATGTGAGCCAAACATCGCATGCAGTTGTATCAACCAACTAAACATGGTCAACGACAAAGAACTGTGGTTTCCGCTGCTCTCAAACCACTACTGAGATCACCAAGTTTTAAGCTTATTTCAAGATTATTTATAGGTGATTCCCTAATTGGGAAAGTCATTTCTGAATCTCTTCTCTTCTAAAATAGATCCAGAAAAATTAACAAACTTTATTCCAGTAAGAAAGTTTGGGATGTGCTGCTTCAGCCCCTGTCCTAAGGAAATTATCAAGCCTGGAGGGTGTGGTGCTATCAACTGCCTGCGCCCATGTTACCTTCTGACATCCAGAAGCTTCCCTGTGCCAGATGGAGCCACCAATGTGGGGAGGAGAGCACAAAGAGCAGAGGATCCACAGAAACCACACCTGCAGGGAGCAAACACCGTCACACCCCACTGCTGTCCATGCAAACGCATTTACCTAGTTATTCTTACCATCTCCCTCAGTGTGTTGAATCTATTCTGGGGTTAGACAAGCTCCCAGACTTACCTGCTATGTTTAATAAAAACAATTTTGGCTTTCAATGGTAAAGGAAGAATCAGGGCTATTAAAATACTCAAGAGTGAGAAAGTTGAAAAAAGACGTAGATTGTGTTTGGCCTGTCTTCTCCCCACCGTAAGGGGTTGCCACTCAGCTAGAGGCCTCCTGGTTCGTGTAGGCCAGCGCTCAACACCTCACTGACCAAACTAAATATAACCCGCACTAGGGCTTCCTGTACTTGGCAAGACCCAAGGGTAGACCTGGGCTACCAAACAAAACCTTGTGTTCTTAGAGCATAGTAACAAGAGCTTTGGCAGTTTCCTCAAAGAGCTGTATTCCGCAGCAGTAGCATTTTTATTTTCACCTACCTGCAGCCACTACTGTATTGACCTCTGGAAATGTCACATCAGCTGCTCTCGAGACAAAATACCATTTGCTATTTTATTTTTTCCTCTAGGCCCTGTCCCTTTGATGTTGAGTGGTGGATGGAGTTGGCGGAATTTGCCTGTGGCTTGCGGCATACCCAGTGGATTGTATCAAATCCAGAATTCAAGTTCTTTCCATGTCTGGAAAACAGGTAGGATTTATCAGAACCTTTATAAATGTTGTGAAAAATGAAGGTGAGTAAACACCTGTGTTTCCAGCATCTAGTATACATCTTAAAATCTGAGATAAGAACTTCTCTGTTTTGATTGTAAAAAGAAAGAGAACAGTAACACAAAAACTTCGTGTCCCAAATAGAGCATAGACACATTATCTGTTACTCGTAGTAATCCTCCCTTAAATTTGTGTAACATATAAAGTTCTACAAAGTACTTATACCTCCCTTATCTAATTCAATCTTCATAACCACCCTGGGCAATACTAATACTATAAACCAGTCTCCAGCCTCAAGGTTGGTGCTCTTGCCACTGCCCAGGTGAAGCTGCAGAGCTGCGGCCCCCTCTCTCCATGGTTGCCTCTGTCTGGCCGTCTCAGGCCTCAGCTCTGCCCCATCCGCATCCTAAGAGTTAACCAAGCATGGAATTGGGGGGTGTTACCTGAGCATCAGTCAGTTTCGCCAGGAGACCTGGTACTTGTCCTTGTTTCTGTTGGTCTCTTTAGGGAAAGCTGGCGATGCGTCCTTCCAGGACTTGCTGGTTTTAGCGCTCTTGTCTGGATTTGCCTGTGTGGATATACCTGTGCTATGCAGCTGCGCGGGTGTCCCCAGAAGAGGGACTGCTGCAGTCTTTGATTGCCCTTTTGTCTTCTAGGAATAATGGCCTTATATTCTGGAGTGAAACCTACTATGATTCGAGCATTCCCTGCCAATGGAGCACTCTTTTTGGCCTACGAGTATAGCAGGAAGTCGATGATGAGCCAGTTGGATGCATACTGAAGTGTCCTGGAGGGCCTGAGCCAAGCACAGGTGTTTAAGGACTACAGTTCATCTCAGGGTTTCTTGGAGTACAAGACCAGCGTGAAGTTATTCTGATTTCTTGGGAATTTTGCTTTTCTGTCTTCCCTTATACCCTGCATCTTAAATTGTATGGAAGAACCTCTATTTTGCATCATATCATTTCTGCCCATAATTGTACTGAAATAGAGAAGTCACTGCTCTTTCCCTTGGTAAAATAGAGAGTGGTCAGCAGCCTTCTGCACCTAATTCAAAAGGCTGAGTATAGCTCTGTTAGGGCCTTTACATAAACCTCTACTTGCACATGCAATTTGGACAGTTATGTGTTGAGGGAAACACAGTTTGGTTCCATGTTTGTTTCAAATATTACCGGAAAAACCCAGAGGTGATCATTTCCTCATGAAGATGCTTGTAAATGGTTGCTTAACCCATTCTAGATGTAGGATCTGCTTAACGTGTGTACTATTCTAAGTGGTTGATTTTTTTTTTTTTTTTAGTATGGAGTCTTGCTCTCTTGCCCAGGCTGGAGTGCAGTGGTGCAATCTCGGCTCACTGCAACCTCCGCCTCCTGGATTCAAGCAATTCTCCCGCCTCAGCGTCCCAAATAAGTGGGATTACAGGGGTGTGCTACCACACCGAGCTAATTTTTGTATTTTTAGTACAGACGGGGGTTTCACCATGTTGGTCAGGCTGGCCTCGAACTCCTGACCTCGTGATCCACCTGCCTTGGCCTCCCAAAGTGCTGGGATTACAGGCGTGAGCCACCAAACCCGGCCAAATAAAACATATTTGTAACCAACAAAAATTAAGGACAAAGAAGGGCATTCCTTATAGAATGATAAAGGCACAATTCAACCAGAAGACTTAGTCTAAATATGTGCGCACCCAACACTGGAGCACCCAAATTCATAAAACAAGCTTTTCCTGGCCTACAAAAAGATTCAGACACACAATAACAGCAGGAGACTTCAACAACCCACTGAAAGCAATTGACAGATCACTGAGGTCGAAAACTAACAAACTCTGTACTTACACTTGACAGTTGACCAATTGGACCTGATAGACATCTACAGAACACTTTGCCCAACAAACATTCTCATGTGCACACAGAACATATTCTAAGATCAACCACATTGTTGGCCATAAAGCAAGCTTCAATAAATTAAAAAAGTTTGAAATCATACCAGGCACACACTCTGACCACAGTGTGACAAAAGCAGAAATCAGTATCAAGAAGATCTCTCAAAACTACATAAATACATGGAAATTATATAATTTGCTCCTGAATAACTCCAGGGTGAAAATCTGAATTGCACTTAAGGAACTAGAAAAAAAGAATAAACTAACCTCAAAGCTGGCAGAAGAGAAATAACTAAAATTAGAGAAGCACTGAGTGAAGTGCTTTTTGAAGTGCTGTTTTTTTTTTTTTTAAGACAAGATACAGAAATCCACACAAAAGATCAATGAAACCAATAGTTTTTGCAAAAAATAAACAAGATCGATAGCCTGATAGCTAAACAAAGAAAAAAAGAGAAGAGCCAAATAAGTACAATCATAAATGAGAGATGACATTACAACCGATCCCACAGAAATACAAAAGATCCTCAGAGAATACTATAAACAACTCTATGCAAACAAATGAGATAATCTAGAGGAAACGTTTAAATTCCTGGAAACATACAGTCTCCTAAGATTGAATTAGAAAGAGATTGAAACCTTAAATAGACAAATGTCGAGTTCCAAAATCAAATCATTAATAAAAAATCTACCAACCAGGAAAAGCCCTGGACCAGATGAAGCCAGAGCTGAATTCTACCAGATGTACAGAGAACTGCAACTAGTTCTATTGAACCTGTTCTGAAGAACTGAGGATGAGGGGTTCCTCCTTAACTCATTCTATGAAGCCAGTATCAGCCTAATACCAAAATCTGGCAGAGAAACACACAAAAAGAAAACTTCAGGCCAATTACTCTGATTAACATAGACACAAAAATTCTTAACAAAATACTAGGAAACAAAATCCAGCAGCACATCAGTAAGTTAATATAACCACAATCGAGAAGGCTTCAGTCCAGGGATGCAAGGCTGGTTCAACATACTCAAATCAATAAATGTGATTCACCACATAAACAGAACTAAAAGCAAAAACCATATGATCATCTCAATAGATGCAGAAACAGCTTTTGATAAAATCCAACATCGCTTCACGTGAAAAACCTCAACAGACTAGGCATCAAGGGAACATACCTCAAAATAATAAGAGCCATCTATGACAAACCCACAGCCACCAACCTACGGAATGGGCAAAAGCTGGAACCAATCCCCATAAGAAATGGAAGAAGACAATGATGCCCACTCTCCCCACTCCTATTCAACATAGCACTGGAAGTCCTACCTAGAGAACTCAGGCAGGAGAAAGAATAGGCATCCAAATAGGAAAAGAAGAAGTCAAACTATCTCTCTTTGCTGATGATATGATTCTCTATCCAGAAAACCAAAGACTCACCAAAAGGCTACTACAACTGATAAACCAGTTTGGCAAAGTTTCAGGATAAAAAATCAATGTATAAAAATCGACAGCATTTCTATACACCAATAATGTCCAGGCTGAGGGTTAAATCAAGAACAGAATCCCATTTACAGTAGCAACAAAGAAAATGAAATACCTACGAATACAGCTAACAAAGGATGTGAAAGATCTCTACAAGAGCTACAAAACACTGCGGAAGGAAATCAGAGAAAACACAATTATATGGAAAAACATTCCATGCTCATGGATTGGAAGAATCAGTATCATTCAAATAGCCATACTGCCCAAAGCAATTGACAGATGCAGTGCTATTTCTATCAAACTACCAATGTCATTTTTCACAGACTTAGAAAAAAGTATTCTAAAATTCATGTGAAACCAAAACAGGGCCTCAATAGCCAAAGCAAATCTAAGCAAAAGGGCAAAGCCGGAGGCTTCAAACTATAAGGCTATAGTATCTGAAACAGCATGGTACTGGTACAAAAGCAGACATATAAACCAATGGAACAGAGTAGAAAACCCAGAAAGTCTTACACTTACAACCATCTGATATTGCAAGGCTGACAGAAACAAGCAATGGGGGGAGGACTCCCTATTCAATAAATGGTGTTGGGGTAACTGGCTAGCTATATGCAGAATAATGATACTGGACCCATACCTTTCATGAGATACAAAAATTAACTGGAGATAGATGAGAGATTGAAATGTAAGACCTCAAGTGATAAAAATCCTAGAAGAAAACCTCAGAAATACCCTTCTTGACACTGGCCTTGGGAAATAATTTTTCACTAAGTCCCCAAAAGCAATTGCGATAAAAACAAAGATTGACAAGTGGGACCTAATAAAACTAAAGCGCTTTAGCACAGCAAGAGAAACGATCGACAGCGTCAACAGTCTACAGAACAGGAGAGAACATTTGCAAACTATGCATCCAACAAAGGTCTAATATCCAGATTGTCAGAGAAGTGCAAATCAAAACCACAATGAGATATCCTCTCGCACTAGTCAGAATGGCTATTAATAAAAGGTAAAAAACAGATGCTGGCAAGGCTGCAGAGAAAAGGGAATGTTTATACATTGTTGGTGGGAGTGTACATTAGTTCAGCCACTGTGGAAAGCAGTCTGGAGATTTCTCAAAGAACTTAAAACAGAGCTACCATTTGACCCAGTAATCCCATTATTGGATATATACCCAAAGGAATAAAGACCATTCTACCAAAAGACACACACACTGATAAGTTCATTGCTGTGCTAGTCACAATAGCAAAGATATGGAATCAACCTAGGTGCCCATCAATGGCGGACTGGATAAAGAAAATGTGGTACATATGCACCGTGGAATTCTACACAGCCATAAACATGAGTGAAATCATGTCTTTTATAGCAACATAGATGGAGCTGGAGGCCATTATCCTAAGCAAATTAATGCAGGAACAGAAAACCAAATACCACATGTTCTCACTTATGAGCTAAACAACAGGTGCTCTTGGACATAAGGATGGGAACAGTCGACACTGTGGACTACTGGAGGTGGGTGGAGGGAGAGGGATGTGGGTTGAAGAACCACCTGTTGGGCACTGTGCTCACTAACGAGGTGCAATATACTGATGTAACAAACTTGCACACATACCCCCATATGTAAAATTAAAGTTAAAACATTTAAAACATGAGTATCATTCTGATCTAAGTTTCTTGAGTTGTTCAAAGAATCATTCGTTTTGTATTATAAGAAAGCAATACCCAAAGAGGCCTTAAACAAGCTTTCCTTGAATAAACAAAAGCAGAATAGTGTGACAACTCATAATTTCCAGAAATTGTGGTGGGTCTTGGAGGTCTGGGGAAGAGAAACCTTAATGGTAATCTCCTTATTTCAAAAAGTGAAATTCTTAAAATAAAAAAGGGCGTTTCCTTCCTTCCTGTATTTCTAGTACTGAAAAAGACAGACTTTAATCTTCACTGAGCCAGCTAAGTATTTTCCTCCTATTCACCTAAACCCAGGACATACTCTGCCCTCTGGAGATTACTGCTGTGTGAATTCTAAAGGAAACAGTATAGCCTATGTTGTGCCTACACATGTGTCTGTCATGAATGGCAGGGTTTAATATTAACATGAAAGGAATTTGAAAGTATGTTCTATGATCTTTTCCTCAAAGGGGAGCCAAATCAGGGGGAGTAAAGGAAAAAGGCCTTTAGTTGGGCTGCTGCACTGGCAGTTGGAACTTTTTTTGGAATATTTAGAGGAGAGAAAAATCACCTGCAGTGAGGCCGCTCACCAGCCTAGTGTGGCTCCTGGCAGGTTGCTGCCTTCCATGCCTACCATGGCTCAGGGCTCTACTCTCCTCTGTGCCACTCTGGTACTCACAGCCCTTACAGCAAGTATTTTTCTATTTCCACTCAAAAATTAAAAAGCTCCTATGGCAAACTCCAGACATTGAGCTGCTGACGTGGGTGGTCCGAGTGGTTAGTGTGCTGGTTACAAAGTTGCTATGCTGGAGAGATTTGCCCTGAACTCTCAAACCCTGTATTTTCATGAACTGCTGCTGCTTTTGGTGCTTTCTGTAGAGTACGGGGTTTTTCAGAAATGAGTATATCGTGTGTTAGCAGTGACACTTGTCTTACCAGTTGTTACCTTTCATTTCCTGATGAACTCACCTTGGTCTAGATTGTTGAGGGCATTGCCAATAAAAGGAAAATCATTCAAATAAGAATAATGTCAATAAAGCCAAAATAGAACATTTTCAAGGACAATCACGGCCTGAAGATACAGTGGCAAAAAAGGTATTTTGAATAAAGTAACACCCACAGGCTGGGCGTGGTGGCTCATGCCTGTAATACCAGCACTTTGGGAGGCTGAAGCAGGCAGATTGCTTGAGTTCAGGAATTTGAGCACAGCCTGGGCAACAATGGCAAAACCTGGTCTCTACTAAAAATACAAAAAATTAGCCGGGTGTGCTGGCATGCGCCTATGTGCTCCCAGCTACTCGGGAGGCTGAGGTGGGAGAATCACCTGAGCCTGGGAAGTTGAGGCTGCAGTGAACCAAGATCACACCACTGCACTCCAGTCTCGACAATCAGAGTGAGATGCTGTCTCAAAAAATAAAAAATACAAATAAAAAATTTGTTAAAGTAGCATCCAGCACCAAAGAGGAAATAATAATGGTTTCCTGTAGACATAAGGCTAACCAGTGTTTGTAACGAAAAGGTAACTCCCTTCAGAGTTCCCCAAGCTTAGGTGAAGCTGGTTGTGAGCAGTAGTGGATTTCAAAATAATACACCTAGATTACTCTAAGAACACATATTTCTTTTGACTTCACTTACAATTTTATACAAAAGCAGAAGTTACCAAAGATTACTTAGCCTTCATATTTACCACAATCTTCTTAACCCAACCCCTGTGTCTGTGTGTAATTAAAGCAAGCTTGTTAAGTAAGCTACCTATTGAATGTTTGGAAAGAGAGAGGGTGTGCTGGGAGTTGGGGGACTGCCTGTGTGAAACATTTCTCTCTTCCGGATTTAAAACTTAGTCTTTGTTGCCAATCTGTTAACAGTTTGTAAATGAAGGGGAAGAAAAATATATAAATTAGCTTTCTAATCAATCTGAAATTACAAATGTGAACCACAGCAGGGAATAAATACTTGACCAAAAATACGTAAGTGGGTGCTAGGCAATCACAATTTTTAAATATCTCAAGTCTTTGATATGAAAGTTCTATTTCAAAGTTCTTCAAAATGATGCCGAATGTTCCTGCATACTGTGTTCCAAATTTATGTAAATACCAGACGGAAACTGTGAAGTACGTGCCTTCAAAAAAGAAAAGAAAGCTGACATTTTATCTCTATCTATTTAATAGATTTATCAAGAACATATGTAAACATATATAAATACAGATATATCATCAAGGAAGATTTAGGACATATGAACATGTAGCAGGGGTTGGAAAGAACATAATTCTTTCCCAGAAGGGGAAGGGGGAACCGTACTTAATCGGATCCAGCTACAACGTAAGGTAAGTCACTTCTCACCAAAAAGTACCTCCACTGCAAACTGTGGTGGATAAATTTTCCATGTTTTTTGTTTATGTGGATTATCCAATTCATTTCTTGGTAGATAAAGCCTAAGAATAGAAAAAAAGATTATTACATTTTCTATCGGGGCTAACGGAAAAGCCATGCAGTTGGGTACCCACGTTAGAGCTGGAAGAAACAAACAAAGAACCTCAGCATGAATAGAACCTCAGCCCCTTTTTTGTGTCTCAGTTGGCTCCTTCCACCTTTTTAGTGAGACTTAAAAATACTTTAATCTTCAGCAACACATGAGTAACACATGCTGACTCTCTTACCATTGCTTTATATGGAATTAATGGCATCCAAGTTTAATTAAATATCTACATTTCTAAATGTGACAGAAATCAGTCAGGATAGACATGAATGAAAACCCAGTAATAAACTACTGTATCTCTTTTATGTGTGAGGTTTGCAATTTTTTGAATTTTTACACTCAGACCTTGGAAATGACCTTGAGCAGTGGGATATAACTCCCACATGCTGAGAGTTCCAACAATGGAACACTAGGCATAAATTGATTAACCCATTTATGCCTAGTGTTCTAAATGATAGAAGTTAGCGTTTTTGGCTAAACAACAACCTCATAAGTAACAAAAACAGGTTTACCAAGTAGTACGTGAATTTAAATGTTACAGAAATCTTTAGAAATTTATATAAAAGTAAGAATAAAAGTGATCTAGCTTATCACTTCTCCAAAATGAACATTGTGTTTTAAAGGAAAAAAACTATCCTTTAGCAAGAACCCCTTTTGAGGAGCAGCATCAAATGAAGCTCCACCCGGCTCTCACTTTGAGGGACTTTGCTCATGTCAGAAGAAAAAGCTTATTGTTTGTATGCATCCAAAAAAAAAACACTTGTAAAAAATTTCCATCAAATCCAAAGTTCACTGTATCAAAATCCATGAAATGTTTTGCATTACAAGTGTGGAGGCCAGAGGTTTAATTTATTGTTGCCTTGCTGGACTTAAGGAGTTACTAGATGCAGTGCACATTTGAAGAAAAGATTAGCACTGGATGTAACAATAACTATCAATTCATGCCACATATAATCATAGCCACTTTTCAATGCTGACCTAAATCAGTCAAAAAAATTTTGTCCTTTTGTATTGAAGAGTATGGTTGACACACACAAAAAAAATCTCAATTTTTCACCATGACAAAACAAATGATACTTTATAGTAGAGAACTTCTATCGACTGAGAAATGAGTTTCCAAGTATGGTAGAAGGTTTTTTTGGAACAATAATCTCCAAGCCCAATTAATAATTTTTCAGAAAGTTTTCCCAATTCAGTTTTTAGAAAGCCACATTTAAATGGCTATTTAAATAGACTATTACTTAATGATATTTTTTAGCTATATTCCTTAATACTGTGTCTTATAACTTCTCCTAGATACAAGTGTGTCAGTCAGCTTTTCAGCTAGCTGAAGCCTCCCTAGGTCCCGCCTTCCTTTAGCACAAAATTTGGTGGTGGTTCATCATTGGTAAATCAGCACCTACTGACAGGGACGTGACATATTGAAGGTGCTGAGTAGACTCATATTGAACTTCTCTAAGAGGAATTTTCTACCACACTTAAGATCTGATTATAATACTTTTGAACTCATAACACAGTCCTATGGCATGGACTTTGAGGATACTGCAACAGTGAGTCTCAAGAACAAACGTATTCTTAAAATAACCAAAGTAAGAGGAGTAAGGCAATGAACAATGGTGGTTCAAGGACTTTTTGCTTTCTATAAATTAAGTTTATGACAACCAGCAAAAGACTTGCCATCACACCTTATGCATAGACATTGAAGATTAGGCTGTTTCTATGGGTTTATATTATATTCATACCTGTTACTTTGAATAAAAGATGTGTTGAACCAGAAGAAAAACGGACAATTGTCATAGTATTTAGGAAGATTCTAAAAAGGAAAAAAAAAATTTCAAAGTAAAACTGATACCAAGAACTAATCATTCCAAAGACATTAAAGTTCCTTCCTTTATTCCTTTATATATTTATCAAACAATTATAACCATTAAATATGTAGCACTCTGCAATCTATAACAATATACTCAAGACACAAAGGAGGAGGCTTGAAGAAAATGCTATTGTATTCTCTTGCTGTTTCTATCAACATTTTCAAGGAATAGTATTTTTCCCATGATAGGTATTTAATTTAGATGCTGATATTTGAATCTGGTTTAGATCGTGCCAAACAGAGTCTACTAAGGACCTATGCCTACATATACCCAAGTATATTGTAGTGAATTCTTATAATTTTTTTGTTGCCTCAGCATCCCTTTTAAATATAAATTGGACTTTCTGATATCAGAAGTGGGGTTCAGTCATCCTCAGCAGTTTCCAGTTTACCACCTCCCGGTTTCTCCATGTGACTGATGCTGATATCTGCCTCATACAACCTTCTCCTGGTGACCACTTCATCATGGGACAGCTGGATATAACCTACTTGACTCACCCCACAGACCCCCCATACTCTGCAGGGACCATGCGGATATATCAGTAACCACCTCTCAGTCACAGCAGAGACTCATGGCTGCTTGCGTTAAACCAAATTCGACTCCCCACAGGAAAACTGCTCAGGTAGCACCTCACATCCCAATAAAGGCTTCCACTCTCAGGTCCCTCCCTCTCTCTCGCTATTGCTCCCCACCCATCAGTCGAGCACAGGTCTGGATGGATCCCCCTTCCAGTTGGCCCTGCAAAGCATGTTGCCCTCTTCTCTCTGGAATTAATAAAAAACTGCTTTGGTTATTTCATGTGTTGTATTGTGCTGCCTTCTCTGTTTCACCCAGCTGAGTCACCCAAACCTAACTCTCTTTCCAGTCAGTGCTCCCAGCTACTCAGGAGGCTGAGGTGGGAGGATTGCTTGAGCCCAGGAGGCTGAAGCTCCAGTTAGCTATGATCGCGCCACTGCACTCCAGCCTGGGTGACAGAGTGAGACCCTGTCTCAATTTCTTAATTTTTTAAAAAAGGTGCAAAACAAAACGTAATCATTGCTATGCAGTAAAACATACCTTTGGGTTTTTTTGAGTTTTTTTTTAGCATCTTGGCTTTTACTTTGTTTATTTTGTATGTTTTGTATTTGAGAATACATGTAAATTTAGAAAAATGTAGAAAATTTACAATTTAGAAAAAACAAATGAACAAAAATTATTTACATTACATATGCTCCTTTAAAAACTTTGTTATAGATGTGATTTATTGTTTTCCTCCTCCTCCCTTGTTGGGAATTGTAGTAAAGCAAATCTTAAATAAAATCATTAGACCAGACAAGAACAACGGCAGAGGCTATTTTGTGATCACTCACCGAAGAGAAAAACTGTACCTTCACGTCGTCATACAGAGGGGGACCGTTGAATACATCAATTAACACTCTGTCTGTTTCAATGTCATGCAATATCTGCGAATGAACACATGGAGCTGAGAACTATGAGCCTAGATAATGGTAACAATGCAGTTCCTTTTCACTTATCATGACGTCCTGTATTTATCAAGTACTTTTGGTTTCACAGCCCAATCACCACATGTATAAATAATTATGAATAACCTTTTCTAGTCGCAATACTGTTGTTTGTATGTGTGTGTGTGTTTTGTTTTTTGAGACAGAGTCTCGCTGTCACCCAGGCTGAAGTGCTGTGGCGTGATCTTGGCTCACTGCGACCTCTGCCTCCCAGGTTCAAGTGATTCTTGTGCCTCAGCCTCCCGAGTAGCTGGGACTATAGGCACATGCCACAGACCCAGCTAATTTTTGAATTTTTAGTAGAGATGGGCTTTCACTCTATTGGCCAGCCTGGTCTCAAACTCCTGGCTTCAAGTGATCTGCCCGCGTGGGACTCCCAAAGTGCTAGATTACAGGCATGAGCCACTGCGCCTGACCTGTTGTTTATGTCTTTTAAAGGCCAACATGTTTGAGGGTTATCATGAACCACTTTTTTTTTTTTTTTTTTTGAGACAGTCTCACTGTCACCAGGCTGGAGTGCAGTGGCATGATTTCAGCTCACTGCACTTCCACCTCCTGGGTTCAAGCGATTCTCCAGCCTCAGCCTCCCAAGTAGCTGGGACTACAGGCATGTGCCACCACGCCCAACTAATTTTTGTATTTTTAGTAGAGATGGGGTTTCACCATGTTGGCCAGGATGGTCTCAATCTCTTGACCTCATGATCCACCCGCCCTGGCCTCCCAAAGTGCCAGGATTACAGGCTCGGCCATGAGGCACTTTTCCAAAGTGCTTCACTTTTAAAAAGCATTGAATTTTCTATTAGACTTTAATCAATTAAATGTTATTATTTAACGTGTGTCATTTGATGTTCATGTGTTAGGGCCTTTTTTGAGAATACATTAAGAAGCTCAATTTTAAAGCTAGCATTGACATTCAAAAAGCAATGTGTAATTCATCATGGTTTTTTATTTTCTAAATTTAAAAAATAACAACGGGAGTCTGTAACACTTGGGGGTTGGCCTGCATGCCCCTCCCAAGGGAGGGGGAGAGCAGGGTCCCCGTGCTCATCATGTTTTATCAGAACTCTTGTGTTTGTCAATGGGATCTTTGAACTTGACCAATGCAGGCTGCTGGATGGAGTGACCAAAGATAGGTCAAGTTTTGGAATGAATGACTTTGAAGCTATTTCTTTGACTCACTCTCATGTAAATAATGGCACCCACAATAGGAAAGGTCTATGGGAGGCCCTGTGAAAAACATAAAAGGAGGTGCAGACTCAGTTGGCCCCTTCAGGGAGCTGTACACATAAGAAACAATAGTAGAATGGTACACAACTCAATCTGTATGACAAAGACTGGGTGTGCTGTTAGGCACTACTGGGGGCTAGTTAACAGAAGGTGCAGGATGCGAAAATTTCATTAAGGAGGTAGAAACTGAATTGGGCATGAAGCAGTTTAGATAAAGGAAGAAGAGCTCTGAAAACAGAATCCAGTCCAAACGGAGGGAAAAAGACCAGCAATAACAGAAAGTAGAAATTAGAAAAATGGGCCGGGCACGGTGGCTCCCGCCTGTGATCTCAGCACTTTGGGAGGCTGGGGTGGGTGGATCACCTGAGGTCGGGAGTTTAAGACCAGCCTGACCAACACAGAGAAACCCCGTCTCTACTGAAAATACAAAATTAGCCAGGCGTGGTAGCGCATGCCTGTAATCCCAGCTACTTGGGAGGCTGAGTCAGAAGAATCGCTTGAACCCAGGAGGCAGAGGTTGTGGTGAGCCGAGATTGTGCCACTGCACTCCAGCCTGGGCAACAAGAGCAAAACTCCGTCTCAAAAAAAAAAAAAAAAAAGAAAAAGAAAAAAAGAAAAAAATTGGAAAAACAACAACAAACAATGTCGGGCAGTGTGGCTCACGTTTATAATCCCAGCACTTCGCAAGGCTGAGGTGGACAGGTTGCTTGAGCCCAGGGGTGAGACCAGCCTGGGCAACATAGCAAGTCCCAGCCTCTACAAAAAATAAAAAATAAAAAATTGGGGGATTGCTTGAGCTCAGGAGGTTGAGGCTGCAGTGAGTGAGCCATGATCACGCCACTGCGCTACAGCCTGGGCGACAGAATGAGACCCTGGCTCAAGAAAACGAAACAACAACAAAAAAAAAAAAAGGAAAGGAAGGAACGAAAGAAATAACCGACTAACTAACTAACTAACTAACTAACTTAGAGTTGTGTTCCAAGAGCCAAAAGGGATGACCCAGTTTATTTGGAATGAAGTCTGCTGGTCAAGCTACTGATGAGAAAAAGCTCAGGTATTAAGTCAGGGCTATTATGTCTCAAGAGCTCAAGAGCCAAGGATATAAGAGTGAAGGTGTTGAAAAATACGGTGGGGCATTTCCTATGGGACAGAGAGGCCTGATAATTATCACACATAACACTATTTAGTGATTTACAGTTTACAAAGAAACTTTCTATATATTATCTAATTTAATTCCCATTACACTTGAGATGTGATATTCATTTGACAGATAAGGACATTGAGCAAAAGGTGTGAACTGGCTCTGACCACGGGCACACAGTGTGTCTTCTGCTTGACCTACAATTTTTCACAATCAGAGCAATATTTCAGGATGCCTATTTCAGGACTCTATACATTGCACTGTAAGGAGAAAGAAAGGGTAAGGAGACCACTGCAGAAATCCAGGCATGAGCAAAGGAGATTCTGGACAATGAGTGGCAGTGAGAACAGAAAAGAAGAACACAGAGAACTGTCAGAGGCATAATCTACAGAGACTGATGACTGACTGGATTTAGGTGCCGAGGCGAAGAGAATCAAAGCGCAAGGCCTGAGTGGAAGAAGCTGGTGCCACTTGCAGAAGCAGAGAGAAAGCTCATTGATAACTCAGGCTGGCTGATGCATTTGAGTCGGAGTGGAAACTGTTCATGTTGTAGCTCCCGCATCTACAACTCAGTGGGTGCTCATAAATATCTGTTCAGTACATGAACAACTAACAGTGGAAGCAAGGGGAATGGGTCATTCTTTAAGAATAAAGCATTTGCTAAGAACAGAAAGCCAAAGGTCAGGCCTGGGTGAATGCCCTCAGTCGGGAGATGCCAAAAAAAGTGGGTGGTGGAGAGGGGAGGGGGTGGCAGGGAACAGGATCAGTAATAGGAGAATTTGAGACAAAGGCCTGGGTAGGAATTCTAAAAGTTTATGGTTATTAGACATGAAGGATGCTTTATTACTATTTCAGAAAAGGTATATAGTTTTAGGCATTTCTTCATTGTAGCAAAACATTGACTACCAGGTCCCTTTTGCTTTGGATAAAGAGGTTCCTCCCCAGTTCATTCACTCTTGCATTGTTTCTCACAGGGTCATCCCACAGAACCTCTGAGTTAGAATCACATGGGACATTCCTAAGTCTATGATTCCTGGGCCCCATTCCAGATTTCCCGAATCATACTTTGGGGGTACAAACTAGGAATGTAAATCTTTACAAGCTCTTTGGTGGTTTTCATGCACACTAAAATTTTAGAATCAGTGCTATATAATAAAAGATAAAATGACTGAGAAGAGAATTGGCTAAAAATGACCAGATATGTAAATTAAAACCCTTAATACATTCTTGGGAACATGCTCAGAGTCTGTGGAAGTGTGAAAGGCAAAGCAACACTGAAGAGAAATAAATTCTGGAAAGCACCCTGAAAAAACTTTTGAGCAAACAGGTTAATTTATCTCTGGTTTGCATCCAAACCCAGTGACACCAAGTTGATGGTAACCAGAAAGCGTTAGGGAATCTCTTTATGGTGAGTGATAGTTTAGGGAGGTGAACATTGCTGGTTTGACATTCAGCCTTAAAACAAACATCAGATTTTTTTCAATTCACATGTTTTCTCTTACCGAACAATTTCCTAATGAAGTACTGGAAAAGACAACTTTTTTCTCCATTACTATTCGGACTTTTAGATCACATACACCGCCTGTTCCAACACCTAAATGAAATTACAAAGGTAGGTTGGTTAGCGTGAAGATCAATATGTCTCACCAATTAACATCATGGATTAAAAAGAGAAAAAATTATCCAAGCTAACAATCTATCAATAGTTACTTATTTGGTCTTGCATGGATTTTGTCTTTGAAAGACAAGGTTTCAAGCCAAGTTCTGTCTCGTAAAGCAGATTTTATAAGACTAGAGAAGAGAAAAAAAAATACATACAGTTCAGCTTCAAAGACTTAGAATCCCATGACTTTATCTTTCCAGAAAAAATATTTAGGGAAGGTAGGCCGGGCACGGTGGCTCAAGCCTATAATCCTAGCACTTTGGGAGGGCAAGTTGGGTGGATTACTTGAGGTCAGGAGTTCTAAATCAGCCTGGCCAAGATGGTGAAACCCCATCTCTATTAAAAATACAAAAATTAGCCAGGTGTGGTGGCACATGCCTGTAATCCCAGCTACTCAGGAGGCTGAGGCAGGAGAATCGCTTGAACCCTGGAGGCAGAGGTTGCAGTGAGCCGAGATCACACCACTGCACTCCAGCCTGGGTGACAGAACAAGACTCTGTCTCCAAAAAAAAAAAAAGAAAAAGAAAAAGAAAATGAAAATTCAGGGAAGGTGACTTGCAACCTTTCTTGCTAATGTGTTGCTTTCTTCAGACTTCTGATCATAATGATTCTTAATAATAAATACTGTAGTTTAACTACTTTGGCCCTACTTTAAGGCCAGTTCCTGATGTAATCTCTATAAAAATATAGGATAGTTATATCCAAAAATTCTCATGGTGTTCAGTATATATTTACAGACAAAGGCTTTTTTGTTCCTTTTTTTCAATTCAAATGACCCACTTCCCTTAGCATTTCCTCAAAGACTTGGTTTCTCAATTTTTTTATTGCTTGCCTCTCAACTCTACATTAATTTTAATTCAAATATGTACAAAACTCAAGGTAGAAAATTAAAACAAATATCTTAATAAACTAGTGTATTAACTGTCTCTGACAGATCATCTCATATGCTGTTTGTTTTCTTTTCATTTAATTTTGTTTTCACTAACACCATGATATTCGTTTGTCATTAGAAATCACAGTTTCTTGCCTCAGTTCCCACTTTCCCATTCCAGGTGCAGAACTTCTTTCTATTGATGTCGACCAGTAATCAGTGAAATGTAGAACTAAACTCAGAAGGCTAAAAATCCTAGGCTGTCTGTGTGGACACCAGCATCCTGGCACCATGGCACCATGGCACCTATAGCACCCAGCACTGGCACCATCTCAGGTCCACAAGCTGGTTGCTAGAAGAGGTTTGCCTTAGCGGTTCTGAAGCATTGCCTCACTGCTACCTCTCTGGCAGTGGGAGTGGTGAGGCCCCATCCATTCCACGCAGACACATCCTGCTTTCCCACCTCCCCTGAGTGTAAGCTGTGAGGGAGAGGGTTACAGAGGAGGAGAGAGGGGAAAGGGAGAGCCCAAGGTGATGAGAAAAAAATATGCCTCTAAAAGAAAGTGAGAAAATGATAGATCTGGAGACACCTCCACCAAGGCAAACTCTGAACTAGAGGTGGTTGTGAGAAATAAGCAGTCTTGAGGGCACATGGTCCTCCTCCCTCATCAGAGGCTCACTCTGCCCTGAAAAGTCCACCCTGCGTTGAGACCAGAGGAGCAATGAGAACAAGAGAGACAGGAAGGGGATGAAGTCCCCCAAATTGGTGATGGAAAAGAAAAAGTGAAGAACATCTAAAGGCTGGCAATCAATGGGCAATTGCAGGAGGAGGGGCATACAGAAGGAGGAGATCACGTGTGAGGACATGTAAGAAGACAGGTGTGAGTCCGATCATTTGTATATACAACTATGAGGGAAATCCTCCCAGAGTGGGAACATTGGCCCTCCTGCCCAATTCTTCAATTATACATAAAGCACTTACCACGAATCGAATAAATAATGAATCTTTTTATAAAGAGTATCCGTCTTGGAGGGAGATTCCAGTTGTAGAGATGTTTTACTTGTGCAAAATATCCAACATATCTATTCTGAAAAGCAACAGAAACCTTACTTTGAGATGAAAAGTCTAAAGTCAGCATTCCTTATTTTTTTTTTTTTTTTTTTTTTTTGCATAAAGCTTGTAAAGGAGGTAAGTAGTTAAGAAAACATTTACTGGATGTCCTTATATAACCAGGCGTTTTCCGGGATGCTGCCTCACAACTATCTACCTCGAGGGACAAACACTGAATTCAGAGCAATGGGGAGTAACAAGGATGGAGCCAGGTCCTGTTTACAGGCTGCCTGGGGTTGAGACGGCATCTAATCAGCACAACAGAACAGTTACAGCATCATCAGCGTCCAGAGAGCAGCTTAGCTGTGACTGAGTTGGAGGAAGGCTTGCGGTTTGGTGAAGAGCAGCTTCCTGGGCATGAGAGAAGATGGCATAAGTGAAAACCGCAGAGGATGCCTCCACACCTCAGTAGCAGGTTTCCTGTCATTCTTCTCTGGTTCCTGACAGCTAGAATTTCTTCACTTTGCATTTCCTCAATTCTGTTTTCACAAGGAAGCCCTGGAATTCTCTTAGCCTTGTCCTTTCCCCGGGGCAAGCTGTTCACAATGGCTCTCCCCTGAATCTTTCTTCAAGGTAGTGAAGAGCTCTGGTCCTGAATCAACTGGTTCAGAATTCAAAAGTTGGCCATCATGGTGGCTCCCGCCTGTAATCCCAGCACTTTGGGAGGCCGAGGTGGACAGATCACCTGGCATCAGGAGTTTGAAACCAGCCTCGCCAACAGGGTGAAACCCTGTCTCTACTAAAAGTACAAAAACAGGCCGTGTGTGGTGATGGGCCCCTATAATCCCACCCACCGGGGAGGCTGAGGCAGGAGAATCGCGTGAACGCGAGGTCGAGGTTGCAGTGAGCTGAGATTGCACCAATGCACTCCAGTCTGGGCGACAGAGCAAGACTCTGTCTCAAAAATTAAAAACAAAATAAAACAAAAAAAACTTCATAAGTTCACAGACTGTTCCTTACCCATTGGGAAATGTTCATTAAAGCAACTAACTGCCATACTTTCCTTTAGAAAGGGCCAGTCATGAGGAAGGCTCATGAAAGTTCTTAACTTAGGAGTAGATGTAGTCAGTAGAATGGCCCACAGCGCAGGATCAGAATGTGATGGTGTCTGAGAATCACCAGCAGACACAGAGGCCACTCTGTCCTGAGGTCTTGCCAACAGAGCTCTCACACGTGCAGCTGAGTCCCTGTGTTGCTTTTTCAGTGAATCAGAGAAGATTCAGTTGCAGCCTTTGTTGTGCTAGTTCTGCACTAACGTTAGGGAAACTATGCAGGACTGCAGAAGAAATGGGGATGGGGAGGTGTGTGTGGAGAGTTGGTGAAGGAGCTCCATCTAGCATCCCCTTAGCTTCTGCCACTAGATTCTCCACCTTTCCCTAAGGGCTGTAAACCACCAGGGCCCCCAAGCTGCTTGTACTCCCATGCTTCCTTCTCCTACAACCTAAGACAACATGGACTTGTAGTAGAAATTAATACAACCAACACATAGGAGGCACTCACTACAAACAAAGAAGATATTATGAGAAAGGGGTGGAAAGATGGGTAAGCCATGGGCTTTGCCTTTAAAAGGGATACAGAAGTCACCACTTCAAATAACTAGAGAGTAACACAGTGATGTAGTCCCTAAAAGAAACACAAAGGGCTTTAAGAATTGAAAAAGCAAGAGATGACTTCAGGCTGAGAAGGGAAAGGGACTCTAGGAAAAGGGGCATGAGCAATGGCATGAGGGTATCAAGTGTCCATAGGCTGGGAAACAGCACACAGGCTAAAAGTGTGGAGTGTGGGATGTGTGCGTGCACACGGCGGAAGAAAAGGCTGGAAAAGACAAACTGCGGCTCCTGAGTGCCAGGTTGAAACATGTAGTTTATTGCCATTGGCAGTGGGGACATAGTATGGATTTTGAGCATGGAAATGGCATGATTAGGGCTGCACTTCAGTAAATTCACCTGTTACTTTTAGCTTAGGGTCTATGACTATCTTTGTTTTGTTTTGGGCTTGGGTGTGGGAGGAAAGTATCAGTGGATAAGGCTGAGTTCTTCTGGCCCAAACTCAAGGTTTGGGGCCAGTAGTTAGAGTGTTCTTCTAACGGGGCCAAGAGTTCTTACTCAGCTCTCACCACGTACAGAAAAACTCATTTACAGCCTCATCCAAATCTATTGAGGAATTCCCAACCCACTCTCACTTCGGTTTCAGGGGCAACATAGAAAAGGCAAAATAAATGAGAGGCTGTGCACAGCACGGGCTTCAGAGACTGACATCGAGATTTCAGTGCTTGGTTCAAAAGTTACTTTCTCTGAACCTCAATTTTCTAATTTATAAGATGAGAATCATAGCAGTGCCTACTCATAGAGTTATTGAGAATAGTAAATGAGATCGTGAATAGACAACTCTTAGAATAGCTCAGCAAAGTCTAGAATGTTATAAATGCTATAAGATAAACATCCTGGTTTCTGCAATAAACAAATTACAAGTAATAAAAAATGGTGAGAAATCCATGAACTTAGATTTTTTTGTTGTTGTTGTTGAGACAGAGTCTTGCTCTGTCGCCCAGGCTGGAGTGCAGTGGCGCATCTCAGCTCACTGCAAGCTCCGCCTCCCGGGTTTACGCCATTCTCCTGCCTCAGCCTCCCGAGTAGCTGGAACTACAGGCGCCCGCCACCTCGCCCGGCTAGATTTTTGTATTTTTTTAGTAGAGACGGGGTTTCACTGTGTTAGCCAGAATGGTCTCGATCTCCTGACCTCATGATCCACCCGTCTCGGCCTCCCAAAGTGCTGGGATTACAGGCTTGAGCCACCACGCCCAGCCAGAACTTAGATTCTTAAGAGAGACTTAGGAGACACAGCAACCAAATGAAATATGTGGACTTTGTTTAAATTCTGATTAAACAAACTAAATTTTCAAAGATTTTAAGACAATTTTGGAAACAAACATGGACTACAAATTTGATATTAAGGATTTTTAAGGTATAATATTTTTAGACATGATAAAAAGTGTTAAGGTTTGTTCTTGTTTTAAGAGTACTTAAAGGTCATACTAAAATGCTTGTGGGATAAAATGATCTGACGGCTGAAATTTCCTTTAAAATAACTCAGATTTAGAGAAAGCAAGAGTGGAGAGTGGGGCTGGGAGGTGTGAGTGGAGTGGGCAAAGAATGGATGAAGCGTGGCTGGCTGCAGGCTGAAATGACTGTTGCAGCAATGTGATGACTATGTGAGGATATATTGTATGATCCTCTGGACTTTTGTATATGATTAAAATTTTCCATAACAAAATGTTTCCAAAACAAAAAACAGAGTAACAGTGGGTGTTTCCTATGGGTGTTATGGGTGTTAAATGAGAGATGTGAAAGCGCAACACTGTCTGGTGTACGGAAGGGGTTTTGGAAAGTTTATTTCCCCTTTTATTTTCTCTTGTAAAATACACCTTTCTGACAACACACAGAAAAGATACACACACACGCGCGTGCACACACACACACACACACCAGGAGCCATCCAAAAACAGTCTTTGTGATGTTTTGCAAGGGTTGAATTGCCCTAGTAAGGGTTTGTGAAGGACTTGGATCTTTTTTAACATTGAAATCAAAGGCTGGTGATTTCAGATAAACTTCAGGGTCCTGCAGCCTTGGGTACTGGACCTTCCTACTTCGGGAAAATAATCAACTCCTGAGCTCCGTAAACAATAACCAGGATAGAATAGAAAGCAGGATGCTCTGAGGAGAAGCCAGAGTCCCCAGCATGTGGGCAGCACATGAAGCATGACCCTCAGACTCGGGAGGGACCAAGGCCTGTTGCAGGGCACCCAACTGCTGCTGCCTGATCACCAAAGAGTCTAAAATGAAACCAAGTAACAGGTGGCAATCTTAACCCACTCCCCTAAAAAAACTCCCATTTTTTAAAAGAAAACTTACCTGAGAAGGAGTTTCTACTCCCTGAAATTTACTGCTGTTGGTTTTATCTGTTCGCCTTTCTCCAAAATAATACAGGCTTTCCTACAAAAAAAAAAAGGGTACAATCCAACCATGGTTCATCTGCACTCTTTCCTTTCCTATATTAAGTACCCTTAGTGTTTCTACACCCACCTTCTTTCCTAAAGTCAGTGATTTGTTTGTTTGTTTGTTTTTTGGTAGAGTCTTGCTCTGTGACCCAGACTGGAGTACAGTGGCAGGATCTAAGCTCACTGCAACCTCTGCCTCCTGGGTTCAAGCGATTCTACTGCCTTAGCCTTCTGAGTAGCTGGGACTACAGGTGTGTACCACCATGCTCAGCTAATTTTTTGTATTTTTAGTAGAGATAGGGGTTTCACCATGTTGGCCAGGCTGCTCTCAAACTCCTGACCTCAAGAGATCCGCCTGCCTCAGCTTCCCAAGTGCTGGGATTAAAGACGTGAGCCACCTGTGCCCGGCCGCAGTGATCTTTGGGCAGAGGCTGCCCAAAATAACAAAATTAGGACTTCTCTCATTCAAGCATTCACAAATTCATAAAATTTTAGAGCTGGAAAGACCTTAGAAAGCATCTGGTCCAACCCTTCTTTCCATATTACAAATGACAACAGTGAGACCAAAAGAAAACCAAGCAATCTGCCCTGGAGATGCTGCAGCCAGTTAGAGGCAGCACAGGCCTGGAATACAGGTCCCTGGATCTCAGTCTAGGGCTCTGGATCAATAGCTGTCAATGACTGTCAAACGTTTGTTTTTTAAGCTGCAATCCACATTAATAAACCTAGGAGACACACACACACACACCAATATTTAAACCTTTTGATATTTTCTATTCTGCTCTATTCCACTTCATTTTTAAAAGATGTCAGTTACAACCCAGTAACTTTATTTTACAACTCACTGATAAAGCATGATCCATAGCTTGAAAAACACCATGCTAGAACATCCATTTTCAAAATCTGTGTATCTCAAATTAGAGAAACCAAAGGTGGTGGAATTGGAGTGCTGGGCATTGTGCATAACCACCACCTCTTCCCGAGACTGTCGGCCAAATAACTCAAGCGGAGCTGCTGGAAATGGCAGCATCTCAGCAAGAAGATGGCAGAAAGAAAAATGACTGAGAACTCTGCTTTAAGTGGAAACAGCCCACCTTGTCTTACCAGAAATTTCTAGAGGTCACAGACTCCACGTCTTGACTAAGCAAAGACATTTACATTCAGGAGAGGCTTTGTTCTGAGTTGTGAAATGTTGCTTTTTATCTCCCTAAGAGTTGTGAGGATGGTCAAGGCTGGAGTTATTTAATTAAGCTTGATACTATTCTCACGAGGAAGGAAGAAGTCATGGTACTGGCAGGAGTAAGAGCAGGGCCAGGTGAAGTGAGGGAAGCATCTTGATTACTGAATTTTTTTTATCTGTGTAACATGGTTTTACTCCACTCACCTTAATCCTTCCCCAACAGGTCTTGTCTTTATTTAAAATGTTGATATTGTATACATCATAAATTTTTTGCATTAATTTTTATTGTTAAAATATTGCATTAAAATTATTTATTTTAATTATCGCAATTTTTAGCATTCCCTTAAATTTTGCACCTCATTGACCTCACTCTTATCCCGGCCCAAAGAGATTCTTAAGTTAGCTACTAACTAGTGCATGGTAAACAAGAAAGTATCGAAAACAGAGTTTCTAAAAACTGCTTCTCTAATTACAATTCTACTAAGCATCATGACTAAAATAATCATCTTAACGTCCTACCAGTGATGTTTCAGAACTAGCAAACTCAATTATCATAAGACAAAGTTTGTAGAACATCTTTCATACCTCTGCAGTTAAAAATATTTCGGAGGCAATAAGGAAGGCACAAATCATAGTTCCAGTTCTTCCTAGAAAAGAAAAGAAGTTAGTTCAAGGAACATACGTGGTATAAAAATACACTCAGGAATATTCAAGGAGTGCATTTTAAGTTGATTTTCTCTCTTCTTGAGACAGGGTCTTGCTGTGTTACGCAGGCTGGAGTGCAGTCACACAATCTTGGCTCACCGCAACCTCCGCCTCACAGGTGAAAAACACGCAAATTACATTTACAGTAAAAATATCTCTCACCACCTGTCCACAAAAGGACACGATGAGGTTTTTACTAAATCTGTAAGAAAGCAATGATTCATGTCTTTTATAATTTTTTTGGATAATAGTAAAAAAGAAAAATTCCCATTTAGTATATTAATATAACTGATTCCAAAATTGCACAAATACAGTAGAAGAAAAGATAACTTTACACCAGTCTCACATACAAATGTAGATTTTAAAACATACACATATTTTTAAAGTGAATTCAGCAATGTAGAAACACCATGCATCAACACCAACTGCCATTTCTCTTAAGGATGCAAGGATGTTTTTTCCAGGATGGCAGATTACAGGCTTCAGCATGCCTCAGTCATTTGGAAATAGCAAGCAAGGACCTAAAGACCAACTCTGTGAGCTTTAATTTAAGAAAGAAAATGGCAATTCCCGGGAATTAGGAAAGACATCCCAGATCCTGGGGAGGACAAGGCAGGCTAGCAGCCCCCATGACAGCATTGGACTGACAGGAGTGAGTGGCGCCCCGGTATGTGAGACAGACAGACAGACAGGCCCCCCTCCCATCTTCCCACCGGATTTTCGGACTGACAGGAGTGAGTGGCGCCCCGGTATGTGAGACAGACACACAGACAGCCCCCCTGTCCCATCTTTCCCCCGCAGATCCAAGCCACCGGCAGAGGAAGCGCATTGTTTCTCCCCAGCCTTGGAGCTAACTTGAGGCGAGACTTGGAGACTTTGCGAGGGAAAGACACAGGGAAACGCTGCCGGCATGTTCCCAAACCCAGACTGAGAGCAGGACAAGACTCGGGGATCTTCCCTGCAGGGCTCCACCATCTTGTGCCCCCAGTCCCGCGACCCCGAGGGCCGGGACCCCGAGGGCCGAGGACGGAGCTCCGATTACTGGGCGCGCTGGAAATCCGCCCATCGCCTGAGGCAACAGAGAGCTCCGCCCAATGGACAGGGACCAAGCGCGCAGCCAGCAGCTCGGGCGCCAGCCAGCTCTTACCCATGGCGCCCTCTACTGGCTGGTAGGTCAAACCACACACGCAGTATAAAACCTGCGGACAGAAGGGCACGGGCTACAGAAGCAAAAGCCAAAACCCCCTACCTAGCGCGCTCTACAGTCCACCCCCCTAGGGAGGAGGGAAAGGGAAAGAAGAAAATAATAATAATAATAAACACAGGAGAGGAAAGAAAAAGAAAAAACCCTACCCAAACAAAAATAATTACACAGATTAGAAGTGCTAGCATCTCCAGAAGAGAAGGACCCGTGCAAGAATTCTGGCACCATGAGAAATCTGAATGTAGCGACACTACCAAAGCATCACACTAGCTCTCTGGCAATGCTTCCTACCAAAATGAAAACTCAGAAATGACAATAAACAATTCAAAGCTTGGGTTGCAAGGAAGCTCAATGAGATTCAAGGTTGAAATCAACAAAAAGAAACTTCTAAATCAATCCAGGAAATGAAGGAAGAGATAAACATCTTAATAAGAAATCAATCAGAACTTCTGGAATTAAAAAAACTCACTTAAGGAATTTCAAAATACAACTGAAACCTTTATCAATAGACTGGATAAAGTAGAAAACATAATTTCAGAGCTTGAAGACTGGTCTTTTGAACCAATCCAGTTAGACAAAAATAAAGAAAAAAGATTTTTTAAAAGTGAAGAAAGTCAGAACATGAGATTATGTAAAGTGACTAAACCTACAAATTACTGGTATTCCCTAGAGAGAAAGAGAAAAAGAAAACAATCTGGAAAACATATTTCATTTCTTGAAAATAATTCTAGAAAATGTATTGAATCTTGCTAGATAGACATCTAAGTACAATAAAGCTTAGATAGACATCTAAGTACAATATGTGAGATACTATAAAAAATGAACATTACCAAGGCATATACTCACCAGACTGTCCAAGGTCACTGTCAAAGAAAAAGCCCTAAAGGCACTAGAGAAAAAGGCCAGATCACATACGAAGTTAGCCCCATCAGGATAACAGTAGACTTCTCAGCAGAAACCTCACAAGCCAGGAGAGATTGAGGGGTCTATTTTCAGAATTCTTAAAGAAAATAAATCATAATCAAGAGATTCATATCCTGCCAAACTAAGCTTCATGACTGAAGGAGAAATAGAAACATTTTTCTAGAGAAGCAAATGCCAAGAGAGTTCATTACCACTAGACCAGTCTTACAAGAGATGCTTAAGGGAGTTGTAAACATGGAAATGAAAGAATGATACCTGCTATCATAAAAACACACTTAAGTACATAGCTCACAGACCCTATAAAACAACCACACAATAGAAAGTACAAAAAAACCAGTTAACAATTTCATGATAGGGTGAAAAGCTCACATGTCAATATTAACCTTGAATATAAATGGTTTAAACACACCACTTAAAAGTCACAGAGTGGGCTGGGTGCGGTGGCTCACTCCTGTAATCCCAGCGCTTTGGGAGACCAAGGTGGGCGGATCATGAGGTCAGGAGATCAAGACCATCCTGGCCAACATGGTGAAACCCTCTCTCTACTAAAAATATAAAAATTAGCCAGGCGTGGTGGCACATGCCTATAATCCCAGCTACTCAGGAGGCTGAGGCAGGAGAATCACTTGAACCCAGGAGTCAGAGGTTGTGGTGGGCCAATATCGTGCCACTGCACTCTAGTCTGATGATAGAGTAAGAGTCTGTCAAGAAAAGAAAGAAAAGAAAAGAAAGAGAGAGAGAGAGAGAGAGAGAGAGAGAAAGAAAGAAAGAAAGAAAGAAAGAAAGAAAGAAAGAAAGAAAGAGAGAGAGAGAGAGAAAGAAGGAAAGAAAGAAAGAGAAAGAAAAGTCAGAGTGGCAAGTTGGATTAAAAAAACAAAACCCATCTGTCTGCTGTCTTCAGGAGACCCATCTCACATGTAACAACACCAACAGGTTCAAAGTAAAGGGCTGAAGAAAGATCTATCACACAAACAAAACACAAAAAAGAGCAGGGGTCACTATTCCTAAAACAGATAAAACAGGCTTTAAATCAACAACAGTAAAAAAGGACAAAGAAGGGCATTACATAATGATAAGGTGTTCAACAAGAAGCCTTAACTATCCTAAACATATATGCACCCAACATTGGCTCACGTGGGTTAATAAAACAGATACTTCTAGACCTATGAAAAGACTTAGCCACACAACAATAGTCAGGGGACTTCAACACCCCACTGATAACATTACACAGATCATAAAGACTGAAAACTAACAAAGAAATTCTGGACTTAAATTCAACACTTGACCAATTGGACCTAACAGAAACCTAAAGAACTCTTAGCATTTTGGGAGGCTGAGGCGGGTGGGCGGATCACGAGAACAGGAGTTCGAGACCAGCCTGGCCAATATGGTGAAACTCCGTTGCTACTAAAAATGCAAAAATTAGTCCGGCATGGTGGCAGGTGCCTGTAATCCCAGCTACTCGGGAGGCTGAGGCAGGAGAATTTCTTGAACCCAGGAGGCAGAGGTTGCAGTGAGCCAAGATCATGCCACTGCCTGGACAACAGAGCATGACTCCATCCCAAAAAAACAAACAAAACACCCACAAACCAAAATAGCCCTAGATCAGATGTATTCACAGCTGAATTCTATCAAATATACAAAGAAGAACTGGTGCCAGTTCTACTGAAACTATTTCAAAAAATTGAGGAGGGACTCTTCTCTAATTCATTCCATGAATCCTGCATCACCCTGAAACCAAAACCTGGCAAAGACACAATAAAAAAAAAGAAAACTAAAGGGTAATCTCAATGATGAAGACAGCCACAAAAATCCTTAACAAAACACTGGGAAACCAAATCCAACAGCATATCAAAAAGTTCACAATCAAGTAAGCTTCATTCCAAGGATACAAGGTCCAGCACATGCAAATCAATAAATGTGATTCACCACACAAAGAGAATTAAACAGAAACCACATGATCATCTCAATAGATGCAGGAAAAAAAGCATTTGATAAAATTCAACATCTTTCTTGATAAAAAATAAAAAAACACTTAAGAAACTAGGAATCGCCGGGCGCGGTGGCTCAAGCCTGTAATCCCAGCACTTTGGGAGGCCGAGACGGGTGGATGACAAGGTCAGGAGATCGAGACCATCCTGGCTAACACGGTGAAACCCCGTCTCTACTAAAAAATACAAAAACCTAGCCAGGCGAGGTGGCGGGCGTCTGTAGTCCCAGCTACTCGGGAGGCTGAGGCAGGAGAATGGCGTGAACCCAGGAGGCGGAGCTTGCAGTGAGCTGAGATCCGGCCACTGCACTCCAGTCTGGGCGACAAAGCGAGACTCTGTCTCAACAACAACAACAAAAAAAAAAAAAAAAAAAAGAAACTAGGAATCAAAGGAACATACTTCAAAATAGAGCCATGGGCCAGGTGCAGTGGCTCACATCTGTAATCCCAGCACTTTGGGAGGCCAAGGCAGGCGGATCACTTGAGGTCAGGAGTTCAAGACCAGCCTGGCCAACATAGTGAAACTCCATCTTTACTAAAAATACAAAAAATTAGCCGGGCGTGGTGTCGCACACCTGTAATCCCAGTGACTCAGAAGGCTGAGGCAGGAGAATCGCTTGAACCCAGGAGGCGGAGGTTGCAGTGTGCCGAGATTGCACCACTGTTCTCCATCCTGGGTAACAGAGCAAGACTCCATCTTAAAAAAACAAAAACAAAAACAAAAACATAAAACAGGCCGGGCACAGTGGCTCATGCCTGTAATGCCAGCACTTTGGGAGGCTGAGGTGGGTGGATTACCTGAGGTCAGGTGTTCGAGAGCAGCCTGGCCAACGTGGTGAAACCCCATCTCTACTAAAAATACAAAAATTAGCTGGGCATGGTGACAGGCACTTGTAATCCCAGCTACTTGGGAGGCTGAGGCAGAAGAATTGCTTGAACTTGGGAGGTGGAGGTTGCAGTGAGCCAAGATTCCGCCATTGCACTCCAGCCTGGGCAACAAGAGCAAAACTCCATCTCGAAAAAAAAAAAAAAAAAAGAAATCATTTCCTTTGCAGCATCATGGATGCAGCTGGAAGTCATTATCCTGAGCAAATTAATGCAGGAACAAAAAACCAAATACCATATGCTCTCACTCATAAGTGAAAGCTAAACAATGGGTGCTCATGGACATCAAGGCGGCAATCATGGACACTGGGGAGTTCTAGAGGGGGCTCAGCAGAAAACGGCACAGGTTGAAAAACTATTGGGTCCTATGCGCAGTACCTGGGTGATGCAATCAATCATACCCCAAACCTCAGCATCACACGATATTACCAATAAACCTGCACATGTACTTCCGAATCTAAAATAAAAGTTACATTGTACCAAAAAACTAAGCTCAAAAAGAAAACAAATGTGTTTTGCCCATTAAAAGACAAATAATAAAAGAGTACAGGAATCATCCTATATCAGAAATCTATATTAATGCAATTTATCATATTCATTGATTAAAGAAGACATACCTTACAATTATCTCAATAATGCAGGAAAAAGCATTCACTAAAATTCAACTTCCACCTGTGGCTTTAAAAATGAACAAAAACTAGGAAACTTCGTTAACTCAACGAAGAGAATCTACCAAAATACCTACCAGGAACATCATATTAATGACATAATATTGACAGCATTTTCTTTAAAGCCTGGAATTAAACAAAAATGCCCTCTCCTCACTGCTTCCGTTTAACAATATACTGCAGGCCTAACCAGTGTAGAAAGTCAGTGTAGTAAGTAAATCTGTAGAATAACTCCTTAATCTAATGAGAGAGTTTAGGAAGATTTCTAGATGCAGGTTCAACATAAATAAAAATTAATAGCTAAATCAAGGATGCAGGTTGAAATCTTTACAGTAATTACTAAAAACATAGAAAAGGAGTATATGACTTCCAAGGTAATGACAGAGGGTGAGAAGGAAAGAATTATATTATTAAAATTCAATCAAATGAAAACAGAATGTCAGTAGGAATATAGGAGAGTTAAATAAAATAACAAATAGATGTACATAGAATGCTGTTCTCAACAATGCGTAATACATGTTCTTTTCAAATGTACAGAAAACATCTGATAATATCGACCAAATTCTGGGCCATAAAGCAAGTCTAAACAAATTTCAAAGAACTAAAAAAGAAAAAAAATACATAGTATGTTCTGTGTCTACAACACAATATAATCAGAAATCAAAAATTTAAAGATAAATACAAAATTCTCATATGTTTGGAAATAAGGCAATATACTTCTACAAAACTTATGGGTCAAAAAAAAGCAAGCACAGTCAAAACTGGAAAATAGTTTGAACTAAGTAAAATAAAAACACTACAAATAAAAATTTATGGGATGAAGCTAAAGCAATTCTTGGGGAAAACTTGTAGCTTTAAATGGTAAATAGAAAAGAGAGTGGTTGACACTCTAAGAATTATCCATGTCAAGAAGTCAGGAAAAGAACAAATTAACCCAAAGAGTACAGAGGAAAATACAAAATATAATAGTAATTGATGAAATAAAAAATAAGGCCGGGTGCGGTGGCTCAAGCCTGTAATCCCAGCACTTTGGGAGGCCGAGACGGGTGGATCACGAGGTCAGGAGATCGAGACCATCCTGGCTAACACGGTGAAACCCCGTCTCTACTAAAAATACAAAAAACTAGCCAGGCGCCTGTGGTCCCAGCTACTCGGGAGGCTGAGGCAGGAGAATGGCGGGAACCCGGGAGGCGGAGCTTGCAGTGAGCTGAGATCCGGCCACTGCACTCCAGCCTGGGCGACAGAGCGAGACTCCATCTCAAAAATAAATAAATAAGTAAATAAATAAATAAATAAATAAATAAATAAAAAATAGAGACCACCAATAAGGCCAAAAATTTGGTACTTTTAAAAGACTAGTAAAATTGATAAATCCCTGGTGAGACTAATCAAAAGAAAAAAGGGGAGAAGGTACCAAGAAAGCAATGTAGGAATAAAAAAGGGAACACCTCTGTAGACATTAAAATGGTAAAATGATATTGTGAACAATTTGATGTTAAGACAGTTCAAAGTTAGATTAAACGGACAAATGCTGGGAAAACTATAATCTACCAAAATGGGCAAAATAAATAAAATTATTAAAAAATTCTATATGTGGAATTGAGCCATAATTTAGAGACTTCTCTCCAGAAAAAACTCTAGGCCAATGTGCCTTCACTGGTGAATTTCACTTTACACTTAAGAAGGAAGAAAATCAGCACGCATAAATTTACCCAGAGAATAAAAACAGAGAAAATGAAATCTAACTCATTTTACGAAGCCAAGATTTGAAAAAACTATGAGAAAGGAAAATTATAACCAATCGACCAGATGACATGAATTTAAAAATCCTAAACAAAATATTAACAAACAGGATCTGGTAATTTAATAATAAAATAATTTAATGATTATTTAACAAAATAATACAGCACAAGTAAATTATGTTTATTCCAGAAATATGTTGGTTTACCACTTAATCAATGTAATTAACCACATTTACTTATAGGATAAAGTAGAAAAATTATCATCTCAAAGATTCAGAAAAATCTTTAAAAATTCAACATCCATTCATGATTTAAAACAAACAAAAAAAACTCTTAGCAAACTAAAGGAAGTTCTTTTTTCTTTTTTTTGTTCTGTTTTGTTTCGTTTTGTTTTTTGAGACAGTCTCACTCTGTCATCCAGGCTGAAGAGCAGCGGTGCGATGTTGCCTCACTGCAGTCTCTGCCTCCTGGGTTCAAGTGATTCCCTCACCTCAGCTGGGGTAGTTGGCATTGTAGGCATGCACCACCACACCTGGCACATTTTTGTATTTTTTAGTAGAGACGGGGTTTCACCATGTTGCCTAGGCTGGTCTTAAACTCCTGGCCTCAGGTGATCTGCCCCGCTGGACCTCCCAAAGTGCTGGGATTACAGGTGTAAGTCATGGCGCCCAGCCAAGGAATTTCTTAATCTGATAAATGGTAGCTCTCTCTCACACAGACACACACACACACACACACACACAAAGCAACTGGAGACATGTTGAAAGCTTTTGTTTGAGAATGTAACTGTATGTTGATGGCTGCTATTGCCACTTCTAATTCTACGCTGTACTAAAGGTTCTAGCCAGTGCTAGGGGAGAGAAATGACTGAAATGGAAAAAATGCAATTTATTATTTTCATATGATGTAATCATGTACCATAAAATCCAAAAGAATCTATAGATAAATTAGTAGAACTAATAAATGAGTTTAGGCTGGACACAGTGGCTCAGGCCTGCAGTCCTAGCACTTTGGGAGGCGGAGGCTGAGGCTGGCAGATCACTTGAGCCCAGGAGTTTGAGACCAACCTGGGCCACATAGTGAAACCCCACCTCTACAAAAAAATAAAAAAATTAGCTGGGCATGGTGGCACCTGCCTGCAGTCCTAGCTACTCAAGAGGGTGATATGGGAGGATCACCTGAACCCAGGGAGGTTGAGGCTATAGTGAGCCGTGATCGTGCCACTGCACTCCAGCCTGGGTGACAGAATGAGACCCTACCTCAAAAAAAAAAAAAAAAAAAAAGGTGAGTTTAGGAAAGTTTCTAATTGCAAGATTAATAAATAAAATGAACTGCATTTAAAACAATAAAAAACATTTAGAAAATAAACATTTTAAAGGGATGTCATTTAAATAACCACAAAAGAAGTCTAGGAATAAATCTCACCAAAAATATGCAAGCTTTCTACACAGAAAACAAGAAAGCATTGTAAAGAGAAATTGAAGAGGACCCAACTCAATGAGAGAACACCTCTGTTCATGGGTTGGATGAGTCAATATTGTAAAAATTCAATTCTCCCCAGTTTATAAATTCAATGCAATTCCAAGCAAATTTCTATCCAGTGTGTGTAATTTGACTAGTTGATTCCCAAATTTATATGGAAAAGTAGATGACCTAAAATACGCAAACAATTGTGAAGAAAAAGAAAAAGCTGATGATACTCACATGACTGGAAATGAGGACGTATTAGAAAGCTACAGTAAGATAGTTGTGCTATTGGCACACAGATGAAAAATCGATGAACAGAACAGAAAGGTCAGAAACAGATTCATGTTCTGCAGGGTAGTAAAGAAACGAAAATCTTCTCAACCCGTGTGCTGGAATAATTGGATAGCCATACTTGGAAAAAGATGAAACCTGAGGCCTTCCTTACACCGCACACATAAATCAATTTTAAAAGAAATGAAGCTTCTAGAAGAAAATATGGTAGTAAAATGTCCTTTAAAACTCAAGGAAAATTGTCTTAATCATGACACAAAAGCATAAATTTTATAAAGGGAAAGCGTGATACCTATGACGGTAACATAACTAAGAACTTCTGTCAACCACAGGATACTCCTCAGAGAGAGAAAAGGCAAATCACAGAGCAGAAAAACTTTCTTGAATACATTTATGATCAATAACAGAACTGAAATCAGAACACATAAATAATTCCTACAATCAAGAGAAAAAGGATGAATAAACCAGGAGAAAAATGGTTAAGAAAATTAAAAAGTTACTTTACAGAAAGGATATCCAAAGACTTAATAATCTTAAGAAAACTTCCTCAATCTTATTAGTAATTACAGAAATGCAAATGATCACCACCATAAGATGCCATCACACAAACCCCCAAAGGCTAAAAATAGAAATACTCAGAATTGTAAGTATTGGGGAAGACATGGAATGCTTGAAGTGTACAATACCAGTGGAGTAAAAATCGGTACTACTGTTTTAGAAAACAGGTGACATTATCAAGAAAAGTTCAAGATTCATTACCCTAAGACAGTTAGTCCAAGGTATATACTCAACAAAAATGTGGCCACATGTGCAACAAGAAACGTGTATTTTTAAAAGCAGTATTATTGGGCTAGGCGCGGTGGCTCATGCCTGTAATCCCAGCACTTTGGGAGGCAGAGGAAGGCGCATCACTTGAGGTCAGGAGTTTGAGGCCAGCCTGGACAACATGGCAAAACCCCATCTCTACTAAAAATACAGCTGGGTGTGATGGTGGATGCCTGTAATCCCAGCTACTTGGGAGGCTCAGGCACGAGAATTGCTTGAACTCAGGAGGCAGAGGTTACGATGAACTGAAATCATGCCACTGCACTCCAGTCTGGGTGACAGAGTGAGATTTTATCTCAAAAAAAAAAAAAAAGCAGCACTATTTATCACAGTAAAAACTGGACACAACCTAAATGTAATAGAAAAAAAGAGATTCCATTTTCAGTCACAATTTGTGTAGGAATGAATTTTTGAAAAGATATGAAAGACATGATTAAAAAAAAAAGTATAAAATATTATTAAAGAATGAACAAGATAATTCACACGTACAACTCAATATCTCAAAGTTGTCAGTTCTGTCAAGTTAATCTATAAATTCAATGTAGTTCCAACAAAAATCATAAAAGTGTTTTATTATGGCAGTTCACAAAATGATTTTAAAATTGAATGTAATAATTAAGTTCCAAGGAGAGCAAGACTATTCTGCCTTTATCAAACTATATTATAAAGCTACAATAATTACAAAAGTGTGGTAGAGAGAACTTAGAAACAGTTTTGAATATGTATAGAAACTTGGTATATTACTGAGAGGAATTACAAATTAATGGAGAACAAAATAGCATGCAATTGATGGTGTTAGGGCAATTGGCTATCTATATGAACAAAATACTTCCCCCAACTTCCAATTAGATTAAAGACCCAATATTAAAAATGGAACTTGAATATTTTTGAAGAAATGTGGAATATCTTTACTACATCAGTATCGGGGTGAATTTCTTAAACGTGACAGAAAAGCATGAAATACATACACACACATAGATGAACAAATTTTACTACATTCAAAATTACAAACTTCTCTCCAGGCACGATGGCTCATGCCTGTAATCCCAGCACTTTGGGAAGCTGAGGTGGGTGGATCACTTGAGTCCAGTAGTTCAAGACCAGTCTGGGCAACATAGTGAGACCCTGTCTCTACCAAAATACAAAAATTAGCCAGGCATGGTGATGCTTGCCTGTAGTCCCACTTACTCAGAGGGGTTGAGATGGGAGGATCGCTTGAGCCCCAGGAGGTTCAGGCTGCAATGAGCCGAGATCGTGCCACTGCACTCCAGCCTGGGTGGCAGAGTGAGACTATGTCTCAAAACAAAACAAAAATTTACAAACTTTTGTACAACAAAATAAATCACAATCAAATTTAAAAGGCAACATGCTGGGAGAATATAATTGCAATACTAACAAAAATTGGCATTCAGGTTCTTTGAAGAACTCCTATAAATCAATATAAAATATGTTTACTATCATGATACTATTGGTAACCTGCAGGCAGCAACCACAGAAGACAGCAAGACTAATATGAATGAACACTTAAAAAAAGAGGCCGCTCTGGTACATACCAGCTGAATATTAGCCCTCTAAACAACTTTTAACAATATCAACAAAATATTATGTGAACACAGAATAATGTAAATCCCCTCTCAGCAAAAAAGAAAAAAGTCAAATTTGAAATGAGTGCTTTCCTTCAAGCAAGGAATTAGCATTAGTTAATAGAAAACTGATGCTAACTTCTTGAATAATAACATTTTAGGTTGGGCAATGTGAAATGGCCATTTTTAAAGCAAAAGATGGTTAAAAACTGCCAATTTCAAATGATTCAGCCTCTATATTCTTAATTTAACTATGGTATTGCAAATTGCCAGTTTATATACAATATTCCAATCTGTAGAGCTAAACACAGAACCTGTATATTAACTAATGTGCTTGAAACTAGCCAATAAGACTAAAACTTGATTTTACTGAATTATGTAAGTCAGTTTACAGTGTTATATTTTCCTGGAATTTGATATAAAAATTGATTTAGAGCCCACTAAAAATGTAATTATTTATGTTTGTCAAAAATTGTGAAATATGCTTAGATGATTATTTAAAGCCTAAACCTGAATGAGAGAAAATCTAGCTAAACTTAAATTGGTTGGACTTACAAAATGGGGCTTTTTCCCCCATTTTAACCCCACCAATGTCAACTTCTTTGTATCATTAGACTATAAAAATTCCAGTATAATTTTTGAAATAGTATCTCTGTTGGCTGCCTTAATCTAAAGGTTCTCACAAAGTTTAAGAACAACCTTAATATTACTGGAACAAAAACAGACATACAGACCAATGGAACAGAACAGAAAGCCCAGAATAAATCCATGCATTTATAGTCAGCTGATGTTCAACAAAGGTGCCAAGAGTCCAAGATGGGGAAAGGACAGTCCCTTCAATAAGCGATACTGGGCAAACTGAATATCCCCACTGGTGGAAGAATGAAATTACACCCTATTTCACCTATATACAAAAATCAACTCAAAGTAAATGCTTAACTGTGAAACCTGAAGCTGAAAAACTACTAGAAGAAAACATAGGTGAAAATCTTCTTGACATTGGTCTGGGACAAGATATTTTTGGATATGACTGAAAAGCATAGGCAACAAAAGAAAAAGTAGACAAATGATACTGTATCAAACTAAAATGCTTTTGCACAGCAAAGGAAACATTTATGGAGTAAAGAGACAACCTACAGAATGGGAGAAAATATCTACAAAGCATACATTCGATAATAGGTTAATAGATTTTTTTAAAAAAGGAACTCAGACAACACAATAGCAAGAGAACAAGTTACTTCTCTAGAAAATGGGCAAAGAACCTGAAAAGATATTTCCCAAAAGAAGACACACAAGTGGCCAAGAGGTATATGAGGAAATGCTAAACATCGTTAATCATCAGGGAAAAGCAAATTAAACACAAAGTCATATCCTCACGCCTGTTAGGATGGTCATTAACAAAAAGACAAAAGAGTTGGTCAGGATGTAGAGAAAAGGGATCTCCCTCGTACACTGTTGGTGTGCATGTAAATTAGTAGTTATTATGGAAAACAGCACTGAGATTCCTCAAAAAACCAAGAATAGAACTACCATATGATTTGGAGATTCCACTTCTGGGTATACACCCAAAGGAAACGAAATCTGCACTCCCGCGTTCATTGCAGCATTATTCCTAATACCCAAGCTATGGATGTAAATGTCATCAATGGAGGAATGGATAAAGAACATGTGGTATGTGTAAATAAAGGCATACTCTTCAGCCTGAGAGGATATCCTGTCACTTGAGACAATATGGATGAACCTGGAGAACACTATGCTAAGTGAAATAAGCCAGGCATAGAAAGACAAATACTGCACGTCTCACTTATTTGTGGAATCTAAAAAAGTCAGATTCATAGAAGCAGAGAGTAGAATGGTGGTTACCAGGGGCTGGGGGGACAAAACTGGGGGAATTGTAGAGATGTTGGTTTTTACTTTATTATTATATTTTTTAGATGGAGTTTTGTTCTTGTTGTCCAGGCTGGAGTGCAATGGTGCGATCTCGACTCACTGCAACCTCTGCCTTCTGGGTTCAAGTGATTCTTCTGCCTCAGCCTCCCGAGTAGCTGGGATTACAGATGCATGCCACCACACCCAGCTAATGTTTTGTATTATTAGTAGAGCTAGGGCTTCACCATGTGATCCACCTGCCTCAGCCTCCCAAAGTGCTGGGATTACAGGTGTGAGCCACTGCACCCAGCCTGAGATGTTGATTAAAGGATGCAAAATTTCAATTAGGAAGAATAAGTTCAGGAAATTCATTGTACAACATAGTGACCATAGTTAATATATATTTGAAAACTGCTGAGAGAGTAGATTTTAAATTACTCCACAAAAATATGTGGAGTAATGCATACGTCAATTAGCTTGATTTAACCATTTCACAATGTTTATATACATCAAAACATCATATTGTACACCATAAACAGATTTTTATGTTAATTAAAAAATTTAAAAAGATCAGCCTTAAATAAAATAAAAGTATTCTGACATTCTAAAATTAAAGACTGTTTGTATTTTGAGAGATATAAACTGGCAAACCAAAAATAAAAAAATCCAAATACTAGGAAAACAAGGGAAAATATGCTCAACCTTCCTTAGTTCTTTTTTCCTGCTTTCTTCCCTTCCTTATCCTCTCCCTATCGCCTACCCTTCCTCCTCTCCTCTTTCCTTTCTCCTCCCCTTCTTTCAGTCTTGGAGCTAATATTTTAAAATGCTAACAATTGTTAATACGTATTAATAGCAATATGTATCTTGTTCTTGTACTTTATCTATATTTACATGTCTTTAGAAAGGGAGAAATAAAAAGGAAAATGTTATTACCTTTGCCTCCTTTACAGTGAATTGCTACGATGTTTGCAGGATCTTGAGCCATCCACTCATTTACTTCCTTGGTGAAAACCACCATCTCACTAATTTCAAGTTTAAGATTTTTAGTTAAAATATTTTCAAAAAAATCAAACCCAATATATTTAGCCCTCTTCTGATAGTCAACTTAGCATAAAACTTACTGTAGAGTGGGGACATTATGATCATCAATCATGATTCTGCTGACCCTATTATGGAAGTACTTAGGATCATAAGCTCTTTCACCTAAAATAAATAATATGTATGTCATACCTCTATAGGGAATAACATAATAAATGATGAACTTATAAATAAGTTAACATATCTTATTAGAATTCCTTATCTGTCTTCAAAAAGAGCTTTCCAAGTTGCTCCTGCCGCTCTAAAATAAACACGGGGTCTCAAAAACGTAAGGATGGTAGTGGTTTATCCATCTCATGTAACCCAAACTCAACTATTTTTGTTTAATAGGTATAATTTTTAACTTTCTAGCAGACCATTCATTATATTATTGCAGGGCAGTTAGAAACCACGCAAGAGGCAAATGTAGCTGACCAAAATGATTGCCCCCTGAAAATGTCTATTGAGTATACAGGTAGAGGAAAAAGTCAAGAGAGACAGAGTATGAAGCTGGGTTACAGCCTATTTTCCAGAGTGTTTCCTTTTCTCCCATCTAGGGTCCTGCTCTCATCACAGTCCACTGCAGATGGGGCAGAGGACTCATTTGTTAAATCGTCTATGTCCTCATAACACAATCTGGCAGGAAAAACGAAAGATTTTCCTAAACCTAATGTTGCTAGAACAGATCTTCCCTAAAATGGTTTGCTTCCACTCCAGCCTCATTGGTCCTGCCAAAGCCGCCTCCTTCACAGGGTACTGTGTGCTGCTGGGTTAACTCCTTCTACTAAATGGGGCCAGTCCAAGATGGGGCTTTTTAAATTCATTCCTTGCCACCACCAAATACTTATGATTAAATGCAATAAAAACACAAAATCATCTTCTTACATACAGTAATCTGTTTTCTATCTACAGTAGCAAATATAGAGTAATGTACATACTGCATAGATTATAGACTCGATAGTGATTTGGATGTTTCTTATCTAGAAACCGCACGACTTCCTAAAAAAGACAAACACATAGCTTACATATTTACATGGCACCAACATAAGCTATTTCCTAGGGGGAACCTACAATGGTTATTACTTTCATTAATTTGTCTCTCACTCGCATCTTCTAGGGGAGATTCAGGGAATACGAGGGTACGCAAATTTCAAGTTCTAATCCACTGCGATTTTTCAAACAGTCCACAAAGTGTGTCTGGCCACTCAGATGAGTCTCTATTGTAAATACACACTGTTGAAAGCTATCAGATAAGGAAATCAGCTGGTGAACTAACTTTAAGTAATTTGTTCTAAATCATTAATTCACAGTTAATGTGGTTCTTGTTTAAATCTAATTCATATTGGTTCTTATTTAAATTTAATTCGGAATAGATACATCTTTAGAGAGTGATCTGTATATTACAGTCTACCTAAGCACTACGTAAACAAATACATGCAAAAAGTATATAGTATGATTGTGTGTATGCATGATAGAAAAAGATAAACATATCAAATTTTAAATAATTGGTAACAATATGGAGACTTTTTTGGCTCATCTGTTCTCCTATTTTTTTAAATGAAGATATATGTGTACCTATAAGTGTGTGTATATACAATGTATACATATGTGTAACCTTTAAAATGAAAAACAAATAGTAGTTATTATTTAAAATACAGTTAATACCACTATATGAATCCAACTTTCAGTAAATATATCTTTCTGAAACATACACACACATATGTATATATCTCTGTGCAACAACAAAAATGACACAAAATTTTAAAACTGATTAGTATGCTACCCTCAGAGCAACATTTACTGGCTTAATATTGAGAAAAATAAAATTAAGGTACTAAAGTCATCCATTTATTCAACTGGCTATCTCTGTTAAGAAGAAATAGCCAAAAAGATGAACACTCTGAATCTGCATAGTGGGGAAGGCAAGGATGAACAGTTTTATATACTTCAGAATTCATGGAATTTCTTACATAAAATCCATATGGGTTTAGAAATCACATACAAAAACTACAAACATCTATGAGAAATTTAAGCAAATTTTAATCAGTTCTTTGGATGAGGAAGAACTGAAAGTGTTGAATCAGTGGAAGATCAACAGGCTTAGGTTTGACTTCATAAAAATCTGAAATTTCTGCTTAAAATGCTATAATGAGTAACAGGGGAAACGATTTTTCAGAAAAATCGACTGACTGGGGACTATGTCTAGTATGATAAATTAATAATTAATTAACAACAACTTAAATATTACTCACTCACCTTATAGATAAATGGGCCAAGGACATAAACAATCCATAAAAGGGAAAATCTAACTGATTAACAACCTACATAAATATTCAGTGTCACCAACAAAGAAGTCAAAACAATGACATGCCATTTGCACCCATGAAATTAACCCTTTCTTTTTTTTTTTTTGAGACGGAGTCTCAAAAAATACATTAAGACCAAAAGGAATACATTAAGACCAAAAGGAATTTATTCCAAAAATAAAAAAGGTTGGTTTAACATGTGAAAATCTCATTAATGGACTAACAGAAAAACATTTTGATTATCTTGATAGATGCAGAAAAAATATCTGATATATTCAATACCAATTCATGATTCAAAACTTTTAGCAAACTAGAAATAAATGGACTGTCTTAATCTAGTAAAGAATGACTACAAAAGCCTATAGCAAACATCATTTCAAATAGTAAAGCATGAAATTCTTTCCACCCGAGTTTGGGAACAGGGCAAGGCTGCCTCCTCTTACCATTTCTATTCAATATTACAGTGAAAGTCCTAGATAATTCGATAAAGAAAGAAAAAAAAGTATAAAAAGTGGGAAGAAAGTAGTAACTTTATATGATTGTATACATTTAAAAAATCCCAGGGAATCTACACATTCATTATTAAAATGAACGTGTGAATTTACGAAGGATGCTAGATGTAAAGTCAACATCCAAGGCCAGGTGTGGTGGTTCACACCTGTAATCCCAGAACTTTGGGAAGCTGAGGTGGGAAGATTGCTGGAATCCAGGAATTCAAGACCAGCCTGGGCCAAGGAGACCAGAGAGAATCCTTCTCTACAAAAACTAATAAAAAAAAAATTAGCCAAGTGTGGTGATGCCTGCTTATAGTCCCAGCTATGTGGGAGACTGAGGTGGGAGAATTGCTTGAGCCCAAGTGCCACTGCACTCCAGCCTGTGGTGACGGAGCAAGGCCCTGTCTTAAGACAAACAAATAAACAAAAGTCAATATGCAAAAATTAGTTATGCTCCTATATACCAAGAGCAAATAGAGATCTTCAAATATCATTTAAAATAGCATAAAAACTTATCAACTACGTAGAAATAAAACTAACAAAAGATGTGTAAAACCTGTACGCTACAAACACTGCTAAAAGAAATCAAAGAAGACATCAGTAGAGAGATGTATTATGTTCATGAGTTGGAAATCTCAGTATTTTTAGATGTCAATTCTCTCCAAATTAAGCTATGTAGTCAATGCCCAAGTCAAAATACTAACAGGGTGTGTGTGTGTGTGTGTGTGTGTGTGTGTGTGTGTGTGGGTTTGGGTGGAGGTGTGTGTATATAAATTGCCAAGATGATTCTAAAATTTATATGGAAATTCAAAAAATCTAGGAGAGCCAAGATAGTTTTTAAACAAAGTACAAAGTTGGAGGACTTATACACAAGTTTTCAAGAGTCACTATAAAGCCGTAATAATTAAAACTGTGGTCTGAAGTATAGACAGTCATAATGAAAGGACAAAAAGCCCAGAAACAGATCTATACATATATGTGCACTTTATTTGCAATAAACGCACCTCTGCAATTCATTGGGGGAAATTATGCTTTTTACAATAAATGGTACAGGAGGAATTGAGAGCTATGTGAGAAACGTGAACCTTGATACTTTATAACTTTACAACAATTAATTGGAGGTCAGTCATAGACCAAAATATTGATAGAGGTGTTGGTTACATGCATATATACTTACGTATAATATCATCAAGATATAACTTGATTAGTGCAACCTACCATATGTTTTATACTTCAATAAAAATGTGGTTATATATGCATGCATATATAATTCATACTTATATCAGGGCATATGTATATACAGATACTTTTATATATCTTTTTTACTTCAACTTTTATTTTAGGTTCAGGGGTATGTGCGCAGGATGTGCAGGTTTGTTACATAGGTAAATGTGTGCCATGGTGGTTTGCTGCACAGATCATCCCATCCCTAGGTATTAAGCCCAGCATCCATTAGCTGTTCTTCCTGATGCTCTCCTTCCCCCATCCCCTCACTCCCGACAGGCCCCAGTGTGTGTTATTCCTCACCATGTGCCCATGTGTTCTCATTGTCAGCTCCCACATATAAGTGAGAACATGCAGTGCTTGGTTTCCTGTTCCTGTGTTAGTTTGCTGAGGATAACAGCTTCCAGCTACATCCATGTCCCTGCAAAGGATGTAATCTTGTTCCTTTTTACAGCTGCACAGTTTTCCATGGTGTTTATATACCACATTTTCTTTTTGTTGTTGTTTTTTCAGTGTTAAATACTCTTTATTTGGTATTACACAGAAACCACACAAAACGCCTTTGAATCAGTAAAAGGAACCACCTTAAATACAGGTAATTCTAATTAGATTGGCATAGTTAAGGCCAAAAATACAAATAGACATTGCTACCTTATCCTCAACCCTTGCCTGTAAGAGGCAAATAAACACAAAATACAGGTGAATTTTGCTTGGTTCTGAGACAGTGAAGGAATTTCCCCAGTATTTAAATATATTCACATAACCAGTCATATAAATCTAAATATAAATCTAAATATAAAACCAATCTCCAATAAGTTTTGTTTTTTTTTTTTTTTTTTTTTTGAGACGGAGTCTCGCTCTGTCGCCCAGGCTGGAGTGCAGTGGCCGGATCTCAGCTCACTGCAAGCTCCGCCTCCCGGGTTCACGCCATTCTCCTGCCTCAGCCTCCCGCGTAGCTGGGACTACAGGCGCCCGCCATCTCGCCCGGCTAGTTTTTTGTATTTTTTTAGTAGAGACGGGGTTTCACCGTGTTAGCCAGGATGGTCTCGATCTCCTGACCTCGTGATCCGCCCGTCTCGGCCTCCCAAAGTGCTGGGATTACAGGCTTGAGCCACCGCGCCCGGCCTCCAATAAGTTTTAAGATGGAACTCACCATCTTTGTGAAAAGTTGAACATTATTAACAAAGTCTAATCATATCTTTAGAAGGGGTAAGCAGTGATAGCATTGACTGAATTGGAATTACTATTAATATTCAAAAACCAGACTTACTCATTTAACCACAAGCCAGTCTTAGTTTTAAATCAGGACTGCCCAACAAAATATTCTGATAGACATTCATAATCTGAATTCTGCTGTATGAGATCTACTAAATTATGGTACACATAAAAAAGTCACGAGACATCTCTGTTTTGTAATATAAGGCAGTGGCCAATTATTACTCACTTGTAGCTTTTTTGAGATAAGCTAACAAGTCTGCCCTTTCTGCCTTCTTCTTAATGCCGGCAAAGATCATTTTTGTTCCAGGAACGTACTTCCTGGGATTCTCCAAATACTCCCTCAGTGTATCATTTCCCCAGGTGATGCCTTTGTTCTTACCGGTGTCCATGTAAGAGAATCCAATGGCCTGACCTGTCTTCCACCCGAAGAGACCATGGAGATTAGGCCCAGTCTTGTGCTTGCCTCCCGTTTCCACGGTGTGGCACTGGGCACACTTCTGAACAAAAATCTTCTTGCCTTTCTCAACATCACCCATATTTAATTCTCTCTTTCGTCGCTGGCGCTACAAAGGTTCCCGCTCAGAAGCCGGACGTCCCTCTCTATGTACCACATTTTCTTTATCCAATCTATCATTGGCTGGCATTTAGGTTGATTCCATGTCTTTGCTGTTATGAATAGTGCTGCAGTGAACATATGTGTGCATACATGTATCTTTATAAGACAGTGATTTACATTCCTTTGGGTATATACCCTACAATGGGATTGCTGGGTCAGATGGTATTTCTGCCTCTAGGTCTTTGAGGAATTGCCACACTGTCTTCCACATGGGTTGAACTAATTTACACACCCACTAAGAGTGTAAAAGCATTCGTTTTTCTCTGCAATCTTCCCAGCATCTGTTGTTTTTTGGCTTTTTAATAATAACCATTCTGACTGGCATGAGATGGTATCTCATTGTGGTTTGGTTTGCATTTCTTTAATGATCAGTGATGTTGAGCTCTTTTTTCATATTTTTGTTGACTGCATGCATGCCTCTTTTGGGAAGTGTCTGTTCAGATCCTTTGCCCACTTTTTAAAGGGGTTGTTTTTATCTTGTAAATTTAAGTTCCCCATTGACTCTGAACGAGGTATTACCAGTGAAGGCCGCAGAACAGCAAAGACGGCAGCCAGCTCCTTCCTTTGGAAGCTCCATCCCAGGTGGATACCGACCTGTAGCCAGTTCGCACATACCTGCAGGAGGTGGCTGGAGACCTCTCTTGCGCGTTCTCACCCAGTCAGGAGGTATGGGACCAGGGACCCCTCCAAAGCAGCAGTCCGGCTGCTTTGGGGTAGAGCAGGTGTGCTGCATTGTGGGGGATACTTCCTCCTTCGGACCACCTGTATTCTCCAAAGCCAGCAGGTTGGAGTGGCTGAGTTGGCCAAACTGCAGAGATGGCAGCTGCCCCTCCTGCCAGGAGCTCCATTTCAGGGAGAGATCAAAGCTCTGTCCATAGAACCATTGCTGGAGTGGTTAAAGCCCCTGCAGGGATTCTTGCCCAGTAAGAAGGAATGGATTGGGGTCCTGCTTAAAGAAGCAGTCTGGTCACGATCTGGCAAGCCAGCTGTGCTGTGTTGTGGGGAACTCTTCCTTGTCCAGACTCCATAGCTGGCAGGCTGGAGTGGCTGAGTCTATGAACCACAGTGATGCCGGCTGCCTCTCCCCACCTCCCTGGGAACTCAGCCCCATCTGAGGTGGATTCCAGCCCACTGCTGTTGGCAGGCTAGGATTCCAAGCCAGTGGGTCTTAACTTGTGAGGTGCCATGGAAATGGGGCCTGCAGAATGATGCTGCCTGGTTGCTTGGATTCAGGCCCCTTCCCAGAGATACGTATGGACAGATTTCCCACTGTGTTGAAGATCCCGGGGGCTAGAGTGTATAAAACTCCTGGGTTTCTGTGTGTGCCTGAGCAGCTGATGTGCCCAGACTCCATACAGCTCTGTGAATCAGACCCAAGGCCCTGGTGGCATGGGCTCACAGGGGGATCTCCTGATCCATGGCTTGCCAAGATCCATGGGAGAAGCACGGTTTCCTGGGCAGGATTGCACAATCCCTCACTGCTTCCCTTGGCTGGGAGTGGGGGTTCCTTTGGCTCTATGCCACCCCTGGCTGAGGCATTGCACCCTCTCTCCACTTTTCTTCATTCTCCTTTGGTTGACCTGTTCATCCAGTCAGTCCCAACGTGAGAACCTGGATATCTCAGTTGAAGGTGCTGAATTCCCTCCCCTCTTTTCATTCCTCTTTGTGAATGCTGCAGACTGCAGCTGCTTCTAATTGGCCATCTTGCATCACTGTAAACTTTTTCAACCCAGTTCTTAATTCCTATAGTCCCTTGTTTATCACCAGTTTCTTGACAAAATCATCTGTCTACGTTCTCCAGTCATGGGATGATGACTCAGGCTGGGGATCCAGGACATTTTCTGGGAAGCAGCTGAACTTGCAGCCCTGTCCCGTTTGGAACTGAGCTAACACACTGCAGAGAGGTACTGTCCTGTTCGGAACTGAGCTAACGCACTGCGGAGAGGCACTGTCCTGTTCAGAACTGAGCTAACGCACTGTGGAGAGGCACTGTCCTGTTCAGAACTGAGCTAACGCACTGCGGAGAGGTACTGTGCTGTTCAGAACTAGCTAACACACTGCAGAGAGGCACTGTCCTGTTGGGAACTGAGCTAACGCACTGCGGAGAGGTACTGTGCTGTTCAGAACTGAGCTAACGCACTGCAGAGAGGCGTTGTCCTGTTGGGAACTGAGTTAACGCACTGCGGAGAGGTACTGTGCTGTTGGGAACTGAGTTAACGCACTGCAGAGAGGTACTGTGCTGTTCGGAACTGAGCTAACGCACTGCGGAGAGGCACTGTCCTATTCAGAACTGAGCTAACGCACTGCAGAGAGGCACTGTCCTGTTGGGAACTGAGCTAACGCACTGCGGAGAGGTACTGTGCTGTTCAGAACTGAGCTAACGCACTGCAGAGAGGCACTGTCCTGTTCAGAACTGAGCTAACGCACTGCGGAGAGGTACTGTGCTGTTCGGAACTGAGCTAACGCACTACAGAGAGGTACTGTCCTGTTGGGAACTGAGCTAACGCACTGTGGAGAGGCACTGTGCTGTTGGGAACTGAGCTAACGCACTGCAGAGAGGTACTGTCCTGTTGGGAACTGAGCTAACACACTGCAGAGAGGTACTGTCCTGTTCGGAACTGAGCTAACACTGCAGAGAGGTACTGTCCTGTTCGGAACTGAGCTAACACTGCAGAGAGGTACTGTCCTGTTCGGAACTGAGCTAATGCACTGCGGAGAGGCACTGTCCTGTTTGGAACTGAGCTAAAGCACTGCAGAGAGGTACTGTGCTGTTGGGAACTGAGCTAACGCACTGCAGAGAGGTACTGTCCTGTTCAGAACTGAGCTAACGCACTGCAGAGAGGTACTGTGCTGTTGGGAACTGAGCTAACGCACTGCAGAGAGGCACTGTCCTGTTCGGAACTGAGCTAACGCACTGCAGAGAGCTACTCCTTCCACCTCTCAGCAACTGATGCCAGCCCTCGATAATTATACTTTTATTGAGGTATAATAAGTATTGTAAATTACATAAAATTAAACAATGATCCTTTCAGATGGCATTTCACAGTAAACAGCATTATATGTTTGAAATTAATTTAGTCATCCACAGAGCCTAAAGCAGTATGCCCCCACTATAATTTAGGATCTCAACCTAAGAATACACATTTTGTTATAGCATCCCCATCTTTCTTCCCTATGGTAGACTATCAAAAACGGCCACAATTCTTTATAATACTTTCCATCAAGAATTTGAGCTTATTTTCTACTCCTTGAATCCAGACTGGTAGTGTAATTTGCATTGTCTAGTAAAATAGGGTGGAAGTAATATACAATTTTGAGCCTGGGCCTTAAGAGGATTTGCAATGCTTTGTTGCCGCTCCAGGGACTCTTGCCTCTGCCATCGTGTGAACAGGCCTGAAGCAGCCTACTGGAGAATGAGAGACCACACCAGGCCATTCAGCCAAGTCAGGTTATTTTCTTTTCTTTCATTTAAAAAATCTGTTTCCTTCATTCTTTAAAAATATTTCTAATTGACACATCATACTTGCTCATATTTATAAGGTAGAGAGGGATATTCCAATACCTGTATACAATGTGTAATGACCAAATCAAGATAATCAGCATATCTATCACCTCAAATATTTATCATTCTTTGTGTTGGGAACACTCAACATCCTCTCTATTTAAAAATATACAATAAATTATTGTTAACTGTAGTCACCCTACAGCACTATAGAACACCAGAACTTATTCCTATCTGTAAGCTTAAATCTGATATTTCTTTGTTGATTTTCTGTCTGGATGATCTGTCCCGTGGTAAGAGTGGGGTGTTAAAGACTCCAATTGTTACTGCATTGAAGTCTATCTTTCCCTTTAGATCTAATAATATTTGCCTTGTTTATCTGAATACTCTAGTGTTGGGTACATATATATTTATAATTATTATATCTTATTGCTAAGTTGATCCCTTTATTATAAAATGACCTTCTTTGTCTCTTCATACAGTTTGACTTAAAGTCTGTTTTATCTGATAAGTATGGCTACCTCTGCTCGCTTTTGGTTTCTGTTTGCCTGAAATATTTTCCTCTATCCCTTCACTTTCAGTCTGTGTGAACCTTTACAGGTAAAGTTAGTTTATTGTAGGCAGTATACAGTTGGGTCTTTTTTTTTTTAAATCTTGGTAGCCAACTCTATATCTTTTAATTGGGAATTTGATCTGTTTATATTACATTCAAGGTTACTATTAATAGATGAGGCTTTATTCTGTCATTTTGTTCATTTCTTTCTGGTTGTTTTGTACATCCTTTGTTCTTTTCTTCCCCCCTTTTTTTTAAAATCTTTGTGGTTTGGTCATTTTCTGTAACAATAAAGTTTGATTCCTTTCTCTTTCTCACGTGCGTATCTGTGCTACCAGTGAGTTTTATACTTTTGTGTGTTTTCACAATGGTAATCATCCTCTTGCTTCCAGATGTAGAACCACCTTAAGCAGTACTTATAAATAGGCCAGTTTAGTGGTAATGAATTCCTTCAGTTTTTGCTTGTCTAGGAAATACTTTATTTCTCCCTCATTTCTAGGGGATAGCTCTGCTGGGTATAGTATTCTTGGTTGACAGTTTTGTTTTTTGGTCCTTCAGTACTTTGAATATATCATCCCATCTCATTGTCTACTGACCTGTAAAGTTTCCACTGGGAAATCCACTGTTAATCAAATGGAGATTCCCTTATATGTGACTTGATGCTTTTTTCTTGCTGTTTTGAATATTTTCGTTTTTTTTTTTTTTTTTTTTTTTTGGGATACAGTCTTGCTCTGTCACCCAGGCTGTAGTGCAATGGTGTGATCTTGGCCCACTGCAACCTCCACCTCCTGGGTTTAAGCAATTCTTGTGATTCAGCCTCCCAAGTAACCGGAAGTACAGGTTCATGCCACCACACCCAGCTAATTTTTTTGTATTATTAGTGGAAATGGAAACACGTTGGCCATGCTCATCTTGAATTTTTTTTTTTTTTTTTGAGACAGGGTCTCACTCTGCCCCCTAGACTGGAGTGCAGCGGTACAATCTTGGCTCACTGCGACCTCCACCTCCTGGGTTCAAGCAATTCTCGTATCTCAACCTCCCAAGTAGATTGCAGGCATGTGCCACCAAGCCCAACTAATTTTTGTATTTTTTAGAGACAGGATTTTACCATGTTAATCAGGCTTGTCCTGAACTCCTAGCCTCAAGTGATCCACTGTGCTGGCCTCTCGAAGTGCTGGGATAACAGGTGTGAACCACTGCACCTGGACTCTTGATGGTATTATTTTACTCCTTAAATTCTTCAGCTCCAAGATCTCTGTCTGGTTTTTAATGACATATATATCCCTGTTGAATTTCTCATAAGATCATAAATTGTTTTTCTAATTTCATTGATTTGTTTATCTATATTCTCTGCATCTCATAGAGTTTCCTTAAGATCACTATTTTGAATTCCTTCTTAGCCATTTGATATACTCTTAAAATTTAGGGTCTGCTAATGGGAAATTATTGTGTTTCTTTGGAGGTGTAATGTTTCCTTGCTTTTTATGTTTCTTGGGGCCCTAAATTGATTTTTGCACATCTGGGGGAACAGTTGCCTCTTCCAATGTTAGGGAGCTTTCATAGAGAAATACTTCTTCCAATAGTTGCCTCCTATAGTGTTCATTGAGTCGGGTGCTTTGACTTTGGTTCTGGGTGGGTGCAGTATTATAGTCTTCATGTGACTTTTTTGGCTGTAATCAGCATTCAGTGGTGTCTGTGAGTGCCTCAGTGGCCTGATGGTGAGTGTGGAGACAGTGGTATGGTTTTTTTGGTCTGTGAGCCATCATTCAGATGAGTTCTCAGGCCCTAGGCATATGCATGCTAGGTGCAGTGGCTTTGCTAGTTGTGGGGTATTGCCACCAGCAGGTTGGGCACCAGGCAGGCCAGTCCTCAGTGCCTTAGAAGTGCATGCAGCATATGGTGGCTCTGCTGGTGAAGGGGGTGGGGCTGTTGGCAGCAGTGGGTGCCAGATGGGACGGGCCTTGGGCCTTGGGGGGTGCGTGTAGCATGCGGTGGCTCTGTCAGTTGAGAGTAGCCAAGCCATTTTAGACTAGTCAGTCCTCAGATGACCCAGTAGCTGCCCACAGATAGCTGAATGAGCTTAGCTGAGACAAGAAATCATTTCTGCAGGCACCTGAATTGGCCAGTTAAGCCCATCCCAAATTCACACACCATAGTGTCATGGGCCAAATAAATAGTTGCTGTTATAAGCCAGTAAGTTTTGGGGTGGTTTGTAACCACTGGCACAATTGCAACTGGTATCATTTCATTATGATTTTTTTTACTTTAAAGAGTACATTCTTAAAAGAACACTGCCATACCTGGGTCAATATTAAACTTGTGACTACATAGTCTGCATTCACTGATAAATGAGTATTTGTCAGATAAAGACCCTTACCTCAATTGGATTTCTATAGAAAGACTGCCTTCCAGAAGATGGAAATGACATAGCAATAATACGTTCTGAAAATCAAAACCATCACTATTAAAAACATTATTATAGATTTCTTACGACATACAAAAAATTTATACATGATCAGACTCCATTTTCACAGGAAAAAAAAAACTTTTAAGATTGAGGTTGACAGAAAAGAGCTAATATTCAGGATAACCAAATAACATATTAAATAATCCAACATAATGACCATTAAACTGGCATGGCGTTCTTAAGACTCCACTAGTACTAACCGTATGCCATGTACTTATGTTGGCCTCAGTATGGAGCTCTCCCTGTTCTTAGAATTTATTTCTTATCTTAAATACCAGAGAAAATCCAAGAGTTCTGGGCACCAGTGATGGTGGGAACTCCCAAGGTGCTTTGCAGCCCTCTGAGATCTACAAAGCACTGACCTCATTCTCTGGGGTTCTAGGATGAGAAGAGGTCTCTCTGGGATCCTGGAGACTCAGAATAACTACTAGAGCTTAATAAATTGAAACTGAAATGGAGTCAGCTGAAAATCCATTCAAGTTCCTATGCTGCAACTGAGTAGTCCTGAAATGAGAAGACATGCAGCTCTTCCATTGCCAGGGCTAAACCACAAATGTGTCACACTATCACAGTGGCATGTATCCTCATGAATAAAGAATATTTTGAATGAATGTGTCTTAGATGAGGCAAAAAAATACACAATTACAAGAAAAAGTGAAGTAATACAAGTAAATCAACAGCTAAGTGTCACAAACCTGTAACATAAGTGAGGTCTAGGTCAAATCCATCCTTTGTGTATCGCCTTTTGTTTTCTGAAACCTGAGAGTTTAAAATCATCGTTAGTTTGTGAAACATTCATCAACATAAAAATAAAAACATTGTACAGCATAGATATCAACCCTTGCCAATGGGTCCCAAAACACAAAATAGTTTTTCTGAATCAGAAGCATGTTTTGTCACTTACCAGCCTTCTTATCAGTTTTTCAAGTTGTCTTTTTTGATGAATCAGATGAAAAATTCTTATCAGAATAATAAGTCGTAGAAGTCGAACTAAATGTATCCATCTAACAATAAATTTAAAAGATCAATTTTTGCTTCAGAAACAGAATTTTATCAATATAAACTACGTCTAGAGCAGCAGTTGTTAACCAGAGGCAATTTGCCCTCTTCTCCCCAATTACCTACCTTGGGGATATTTGGCAATGTCTGCAGGCATTTAGGTTTTCCCAACTGGTGTGTGTGTGTGTGTGTGTGTGTGTGTTACTTACATCTAGTAGATAGAGGCCAGGAATTTTGCTAAACATCCTGCAATTAATATAACTGCTCACTACCCTCTCATGACAATGATCTGGCCCAAAATGTCAGTAATGCTGAGGTTGAGAAATTCTGGTCTAGAGAAATAGTGATACAATAGACTCTTAGCATTTGTTAATTTAATTTTGGGATTTAAGACTAGCATTTTCAATTTTTCCACATCAAAACAAATTGATTATTCTTGATCATCTCTGTTATTCCCATGAGTAAGAGAGGTTCACTACAGCTGCTAATGCATATCAGGCAGGCAACAGACTGAGATACTTCCAAAGCGTGCTGGCTGGTATCACTCCTACCATCAGAAACACCGACGCAGAGAACTGATGGTCTGGACTAGTGCTTCTCTGATTTGGGCACACGTAAATAAGAGCCACCTGGAAAAGCTTGTTACGCTGCAGATTGCTGGGTCCCAGAGACACCGATTCAGTGGGTCCAGGGTGGGGCCTAAGGTATTTTTCTTCTTATATTTCTAGCAAGCTCTCAAGTGATGCTGAGGTTTTTAGTCAGAGGACCACATTGGCTAAGGTTATTTTCAAATAACTCCAAAAGCCTATCACTTAACATGCTTAGTTGGGGCCTGAGCTGTAGTCCAGGGAAGCTAGGGTACGAAAAGAAATCAGCTATTTGACCCATGAACAAGCTTAGGAAGCCACCATCTACATCCCAGTATACGTTTGCTCTTTCATTTTCCTCACTGTCACAGTAAAAAAAGAAAAAAAAAAAAAAAAGTCACCAGGTCCTCACACACTCTTTAGTTTCCTAATCCCTAACAGTTCTAATTTTGCCTATGCTTTCTTTGTTTCTACCACAACTATACTGCAAAACTCCACCATTGTGTTGCTACACCTGTATCTCCTAGTTTCTGTTCTGTTTGCTATTTTTTAGAAACTCAGGATTGAAGTCACTCAAATTTTGCATATGCTCAAATAAACTTCCTCTTGATTGTAGGAAAAATCCAGACAGAACATTTCGTGTGTAAGAGATCTGTAGTTGAAGCACAGAGGGGAATTGTTTTTAACATAAAAATTTTTTGATATAGCACATATTAAACAGATAAGAATATTATACTTGATCTTAGCCAAAAGGCCAAAAAATGATACAAATGGGAATTTGATGAGAACTTCGAAAAGTAGGAAGTTAAAGTTAGTACAAGAGTAAAGGTCCTTCTTTGGGTACTCCATCTTTTTTTTTTTTTTTTTTTTTTTTTTTTGAGACGGAGTCTCACTCTGTCGCCCAGGCTGGAGTGCAGTGGCTGGATCTCAGTTCACTGCAAGCTCCGTCTCCCAGGTTTACGCCATTCTCCTGCCTCAGCCTCCTGAGTAGCTGGGACTACAGGCGCCGCCACCTCGCCCGGCTAGTTTTTTGTATTTTTTAGTAGAGACGGGGTTTCACCGTGTTAGCCAGGATGGTTTCGATCTCCTGACCTCGTGATCCGCCCGTCTCGGCCTCCCAAAGTGCTGGGATTACAGGCTTGCGCCACCGTGCCCAGCCCCATCTTCTTTTTTTTTTTTTTTTTTGAGACAGAGTCTCGCTCTGTCGCCCAGGCTGGAGTGCAGTGGCCGGATCTCAGCTCACTACAAGCTCCGCCGCCCGGGTTTACGCCATTCTCCTGCCTCAGCCTCCGAGTAGCTGGGACTACAGGCAGCCCCATCTTCTTTATTCAATTAATGGTACTTAGTGTGTATGCTCTTCACTGCTCCCCAGATGTCACAATCTTTTAGTTTCAAAGTGTGTGGGAATTTACCTAAACATTTCATTTTAAAGCAATGTATTTGGTATAGAATGAGAACATTTGAAGTTTAAAAGATTATATAGAATAAAAGCCACAGAAAATGCAAAATTAATGAAAAACTTTAAGAGAGGTAACTCTTACATTTCATACCTGGGAATATTCCTAAGAAACTTAATGTCAAAAAAAATGTAAATGACATCAACCAGCAGAGGAGTCACAATAATGGCGGTATCTAAAACGTTAAGTAAGTCAGAAAAATAGTGCTGTCTCCTGTAATATAAAACAAACAAACAAACAAAGTTCATTACCCCCTGCAAGAAGAGATAGGAATATTTAAAGAACACAAACTATTGACTCATCCACATTAAGAATTCTACTTTCATGAATTATTTAAAATGTATTTTCTGGAGTAGACTAAGGGGAAAATATAACATTCATGGGAAGTTTTCAAATAATAAAGTTATATTCATCATTTGACACATATATATATGACTAAAGCACCAACATGGCAATTCAAGTGCCATGATACCACTAAATGCATAATAATCACCCTTATCGTGGACAGTGGGGTATCTATCCCCTCAAGCATTTATCATTCACGTTACAAACACCCCAATTACACTCTTTCAGTCATTTAAAAATATACAATCAAGTTATTGTTGACCATGGTCAATCGGTTGTGCTATCAAATAGTAGGCGTTACTCATATTTTTTTGTATCCATTAACCATCTCTATCTCCCACCCCCAAGCCCCTACTACCACTCCCAGCCTCTGATGACCATTCTTCTACTCTCTAGATCTATGAGTTCAATTTTTTTTTTTCTAGAGCCCCAAAATAAGTGAGAACATGTGAGGTTTGTCCTTCTGTGCCTGGTTTATTTCACCTAACAAACATAGTGATCTCCAGTTCCATTCATGTTGTTCCAAATGACAGGATCTCTTTTTTTTTTTTTTGAGATGGAGTTTCAGTGTTGTTACCCAGGCTGGAGTGCAATGGCACGATCTTGGCTCACTGCAACCTCCACCTCCTGGGTTCAAGCGATTCTCCTGCCTCAGCCTCACAAGCAGCTGGGATTACAGGCGCCCGGCACCACACCCAGGTAATTTTTGGATTTTTAGTAGAGATGGGGTTTCGCCATGTTGGTCAGGCTGGTCTCGAACTCCTGACCTCAGGTGATCTGCCCATCTCAGCCTCCCAAAGTGCTGGGATTACAGGCATGAGCCACCACACTCGGCCAGGATCTTATTGTTTTTATGGCTAAATAATACTCTCTTGTGTATATGTACTATATTTTCTTTATCCATTCATCTGTTGATGGACACAAGTTACTTCCAAATCTTAGCTATTAGGAACAGTGCTGCAACAACCAGGGAATGCAGATATCTCTTCTATATACTGATTTCCTTTCTTGTGGGTATCTACTCAGCAGTGGGATTGCTGGATCATATGGTAGCTCTATTTTTAGTTTTTTGAGGAACCTCCAAACTGTTCTCCAAAGTGATTCTACTAATTTACATTTCCATAAACAGTGTATGAGGGTTCTCTTACCTTCACATCTTTGTCAGGATTTGTTATTGCCTGACTTTTGGATGTAAACCGTTTTAGCTGGGGTGAGATGATATCTCATTGTAGTTTTCTACACTGCCAATTTCTCTAATGATCTATAATGTTAAGCATCTCTTGATATGCCTGTTTATGTATGTTTTCTTTTGAGAAATGCCTATCCAAATCTTATGCTCACTAAAATAGTTAGATCATTAGATTTTTTTCCTAGAGAGTTGTTTGGGCTCCTTACATATTCTGGTTATTAATCCCTTTTCAGATGGGTAGTTGGAAATATTTTCTACCACTCTGTGGGCTGTCTCTTCCCTTTGTTAATTGTTTCCTTTGCTATGAAGAAGCTTTTTAAGTTGATGCAATCCCATTTGTCCATTTTTGCTTTGGTTGCCTGTGCTTGTCGGGTATGGCCCAAGTAATTTTTGCTCCGGCCAATGTCCCAATGTTCTCTTGTAGTGTAGCACTTTCATTGAGGTCTTACATTTAAGTCTTTAATCCATGTTGATTTGATTTTTATATATGGTGAGAGGTAGGGGTCTAGGTGCATTATTCTGTATGTGTATATCCAGTTTTCCCAAAACCATTTGTTGAAGAGAAGTCTTTTGTTCAATGTATGTTCTTGGCACATTTATGAAAAATGAGTTCACTATAAGTGTGTGGATTTGTTTCTGGGTTCTCTATTCTGTTCCAGTGGTCTACATGTCTGTTTTTGTCAGTGCCATGGTGTTTTGGTTATACAGTTCTGTAGTGTAATTTGAAGTCAGGTAATGTGATTCCTCCAGCTTTGTCCTTTTTGCTTAGAATAGCTTTGGCTATTCTGGGTCTTTCGTGACTCCACATAAATTTTAGGATTGTTTCTTCTATTTCTGTGAAGAATGTCATTCATATTTTGATACGGAGTGCAATCAATCTGTAAATTGCTTTGGATAGTATGGACATTTAAACAATATTGATTCTTCCAATCCATGAACATGGAATCTCTTTCCATTTCTTGGTGTCCTCTTCAATTTCTTTCTTCAGTGTTTTATAATTTTCATTATAAAGGTCTACACTTCTTTGGTTAGGTTAATTTCTAGGTATTTAATTTTATTTGTGGCTATTGTATATAGGACCACTTTTTAAATATCCCTTCCAAATGGTTCACTGTTGACATACAGAAATGCTACTGATTTTTGTATACTGATTTTGTATCCTGCAACTTTGCTGAATTTATCAATTCTAAGTTTTTTTTTGTGGAGTCTTTAGTATTTTCCAAATAAAATGTATCATCTGCAAACACAAGGATAATTTTATTTCTTCTATCCCAATTTGGATTTCTTTTTATATTCCCTTTCTTTCTTTCTCTTCTATGATGGCTCTAGCTAGGACTTCCAGTAGTATGTTGAATAACAGTGGTAAAAGTGAGCATCCTTGTTGTGTTCTAGATTGCAGAGGAAAGATTTTCAGTTTTTTCCCCATTCAGTATGGTATTGACTGTGGGTCTGTCATATATGGTTTTTATTATGTTGAGGTGTGTTACTTCTATACCCAGTTTTTTTAGGGTGTTTACCATGAAGGGATGTTGGATTTTATCAAATGCTTTTTAGCATCAACTGAAATGATCTTATGGTTTTTATCCTTTACTGTGTTGATATAATGTATCGCACTGATTGATTTGCAAATATTGAACCATTCTTGCATCCCAGAGGTACATCCCACTTGTCATGATGAATGATCTTTCCCATATATTGTTGAATTCAGTTTTCTAGTATCTTGTCGAGGATTTTTGCATCAATATTTATCAGATACAGTGGCATGTTTTTTTTTGTTTTGCTTCTTTTTTTTTTTTGTTTTGAGACTGAGTCTCACTCTGTCACCCAGGCTGGAATGCAGTAGCATGATCTCAGCTCACTGCAACCTCTGCCTCCCAGGTTCAAGTGATTCTCCTGCCTTGGCCTCATGAGTAGCTAAAATTACAGGTGCCCGGTCACCACACTCAATTAATTTTCATATTTTTAGTAGAGACGGGGTTTCACCATACTGGTCAGGCTGGTCTTGAACTCCTGACCTCCAGTAAACCACCCACCTCTGCTCCCAAAGTGCTGGGATTACAGGAGTGAGCCACCACTTCCAGCCTATGTGTGTCTTTACGGGAGAAGAGTGTTTCTTGTAGGCAACAGATCAATGGGTCTGTTTGTTTTCATTTATTTTTTTTTTAGATGAAGTCTTGCTCTGTCACCAGGCTGGAGTACAGTGGTGCCATCTCGGCTCACTGCAACCTCTGCCTCCTGGATTCAAGCTATTCTCCTGCCTCAGCCTCCTTAGTAGCTGGGACTACAGGTGTGTACCATCAGGCCCAGTTAATTTTTGTATTTTTAGTAGAGACGGGGTTTCACCATGTTTGCCAGGATGGTCTCTTATCTCTTGACCTCGTGATCCACCTGCCTTGGCCTCCCAAAGTGCTGGGATTACAGGCATGAGCCACCACACCTGGCTAGGTCTTGTTTTTATCATCCATTCATCCATTCTGTCTTTTGATTGAAAAGTTTAGTCTGCTGACACTTAATATTATTATTGATAAGTAAGGACTTACTCCTGCCATTTTGTTATTTTTTTTTTTTCTGGTTGTTTTGGGGTCTTCTCTTCCTTCTTTCCTTCCTGTCTTCTATCAGTGAAGGTAATTTTCTCTGGTGATGTGATTTAGTTACTTGCTTTTTATTTTTCATGTATCCATTGTTATGTCTTTTGGTTTGAGGTTACCATGAGGCTTGTAAATACTATCTTATAATCCATTATTTTAATCTTATAATAACTTAACACTGTTTTCATAAACTAGTAAAAAGAAAACTAATAACTCTACAACTTTGTGTCCCTATTTTTTAACTTTTTGTTATTTCTATCTTATTACACCATTTATGTCTTGAAAAGTTGTAGTTAATATTTTTGATTGGCTCATAGTTTAGTCTACTTAGAATAAGAGTAGTTTATACATCATAGTTACAGTGTTATAACATTCTGCATTTTTCTGTGTACCTACTATTACCAGTGCATTTTATACCTTCAGGTTGTTACTTATTGCTCATTAATGTCTTCGTCTTTCTGATCGAAGTACTCCCTTTAGCATTTCTTCTAGGACAGGTCTGGTGTTGATGAAATCCCTCATCAACATTTTGAAATCCCTCATTTTGTTTGTGTGGAAAAGTCTTTTTTTCTCCTTCACTTTGAAGGATATTTTCACTGGATACACTGTTTTAAGGTAAATGTTTTTTACCTTCAGCACTTTCAATATGTCATGCCTCTCTCTCCTGGCCTGAAACGTGTCTACTAAAGAGTCTGCTGTCAGATATATTGTAGCTCCATTGTATATATTGGTTTCTTTTCTCTTGCTGCTTTTAAGATCCTTTCTTTATCCTTGATCTTTGAGACTGTGATTATTACATTCCTTGAGGTAGTCTTCTTTGAGTTATATCTGCTTGGTGTTTTATAACTTTCTTGTACTTGGATATTGGTATCTTTCTGTGGGTTTGGGAAGTTCTGTTATTATCCCTTTGAATACACTTTCTACACCTCCCATCTCCTCTTTAAGGCCAATACCACTTAGATTTGTCCTTCTGAGGCTATTTTCTAGATCCTGTAGGCATGCATCATTGTTTTTTATTCTTTGTCTCCTCTATGTATTTTGAAATAGCCTGTCTTCAAGCTCATTAATTCTTTCTTCTGCTTGATCAATTCTGCTATTAAAAGACTCTAATGCATTCTTTGGTGTGCCAATTACATTTTTTGGCTCCAGAATTTCTGCTTCTTTTAAATTATTTCAATCTCTTTGTTGAACTTATCTAAATAGAATTATGAATTCCTTCTCTGTGTTATCTTGAATTTCTTTGAGTTTCCTCAACACAGCTATTTTGATTTCTTTGTCTAAAAGGTCACATACCTGTTTCTACAGGATTGGCCCCTGGTGTCTTACTTAGTTCATTTGGTGGGGTCATGCTTTCCTGGAAAGTGTTGATGCTAGCAGATGTTCTTTGGTGTCCGGGCATTGAAGAGTTAGGTATTTATTGTAGTTTTCACTGTCAGGGCTTGTTTATACCCATCTTTCTTGGGAAGGCTTTCCAGATATTTGAAAGAACTTGGATATTGTGATCTAAGCTGTCTCTGCTTTAGGGGGCACCCCAAGCCTCCTAAACTCTGTGGTTCTTGCAGACTCATAGTGGTACTGCTTAATGGTCTAGGACAAGATCCAGGATAATTCTCTGCGTTACCAAAAAGAGACTCCTGTTCTCTTCCCTTACTTTCTCCCAAACAAACAGAGTCTCTCTCCCTCTCTGTCCTGAGGCACCCAAAGCTTGGGGTTGAGTGACACAAGCACCCCTGTGGCCACCACTACTGTGACTACACTGGGTCAGACCTAAGGCAAGCACAGCACTGGGTCTTGCCCAAGACCTGCTGTAGCCTCTCCTTAGCTATTGCATAAGTTTGCTGAAGGCCGTGGGGTTCTACAGTCATCACATGGTAAAAACAGCCAGGCCTGTGTCTTTCTCTTCAGGATGGCAAGTTCTCCCAGCCTGTGGGTGGATCCAAAGGCGCTGTCTGGGAATCAGGATCTAGATCAAAAACTTTAAAAGTCTACCTAGTATTTTATTGTGCTATCGCTGAGTTGTCACTCAAACCACAAGATGCAGTCCCTCCCACTCTTTCTACCCCTCTCCAAAGGCAGAGGAGCATCAATCCACGGCCACCTCAAACACAGGCCATGGGGGTACTGCCAGACTACTGCCAATGTTCTCATAAGGCCCAAAGGCTCTTAAGTCAGTTTGTGGTGAATGCTCCTGTGAATTATTTTAAAATGCTTCTGTTTTGTTTTGTTTTGTTTTGTCTTTGAGATGGAGTCTCGCCCTGTCATCCAGGCTAGAGTGCAATGGTGTGATCTCGGCTCAATGCAACTTCTGCCTCTCAGGTTCAAATGATTTTCCTGCCTCAGCCTCCCAAGCAGCTGGGATTACAGGCACCCACCACCATGCCCAGCTAATTTTTCTATTTTTAGTAGAGACAGGGTTTCACCATGTTGGCCAGGATTGTCTCTAACTCCTGACCTTGGGGTCCTCCCACCTCAGCCTCCCACAGTGCTTCTTATAAAAGTACAAAATAGCTTAATGCATTATAAAAATAATCAAACTTACCCTTCAACAAATACTCGAAGAAGAACATCCATGAGAAAAAATAAGGCAATAGCTAGAGAAATAGAACGATACACCAAAGGAATATAAAGTTTGCTATCATTGAAAATTAGGTCGGCAAAGAGGAGAGTGACATCCAGTAAGACCAGGAAAACTCCAAATATTCTAAAATAAATAAATAAATAAATAAATAAATAAATAAATAAATGCAAAGATAAAGGGGCTTTTGTCCCTATAGCTATACTATATTTAGGCCACTGATCAGGTACCAAAATGTTATTATTTAGTATTAAGTTGCCCAGTGGCAGGAAAAACTGTAATGCTTTAGAATCTCAGAAAGTCACTGTTTTCACCCAATAGAAGCAGCTCTCAATAAACAAAATTTTCACCAAACCACTTCACAAGATATTATCATGCCCTTTTATAGTAGACACATCAGACCAACACCTCAAGAGAAAAGTAAAACTGAATTAAAATCACCTGTGTCTGTTTGTAAATTCTTCTTAAAATTTGAGAATGTCATAAGAAATTTATACCAATTTCTCATAAAAAATAAACCCTCAATCTGGATAATTGTAAAGAATTTATTAATAAAAACCAAATGAAAGCATGAGTAATATATGCTCATAAAAGACCAAGATTTTTCATCAGTGACATTCTCAACAAGTACATGATCCCATATTTATGGGTGCTTCTAGCATAGTGATAGGCACATGAGTCTTGAACTCTAAAGTACCTCCTGCCACTTGCTGTTACATATTCTAAATACATTCTCCATAAACTGATTAGACTATTTGCCTAATCTATGAAGATGAATTAGTCTTCGAAGTAGTTTTTTAAAAACTTGCAGCTCAAATTAAAATAGTATTAATTCAAAAGGAAACAATTACGTTGCATAAATCTGTATCATAGTATGAAATCTTACTCTTATGTAGAGAAGAGTCTAAGTAAATTGTTTCCAGAATTAAAGAGTAATTCTAGATGTATAAGGTACTTAATAAAACACTTTACTAATAATTATAGCATTTTAACATTTGATTTTCATTAATGTTACTTTTACAGATGGAAGAAAAACAATATTAATAAGTTACTATTAATCTTAGGCAAAAGCCATTTATTTGCAAGCCTTAATGTCCAGCTTAAACCAAAATTCCATGATAAATTAGATTACATTAGATGGGGCACATGGCTACTTAGCAACTGATGGACGGTGGAAATGCTTTTTTGTTTATTTCAGTCTTTCTCATTGAAGTATTAAGTCTCATATATATATTATATATATATATATGTATGTATGTATTTTTTTTTTCTTTTTTTAAAAGATGGAGTATTGCTCTGTCGCCCAGGCTGCAGTGTAATGGTGCAATTTCAGCTCACTGCAACCTGTGCCTTCTTTTTGTATTTTTAGTAGAGATGGGGTTTCACCATGTTAGCCAGGCTGGTCTTGAACTCCTGACTTCAGGTGATCTGCCCGCTTTGGCCTCCCAGAGTGCTGGGATTACAGGCGTGAGCCACCACGCCCAGTCAAGTCTCAGATATATTTAATACACGGTGTTTTCTATGTCTCACATACCCAAATGCAAAGGATGATACAATTGAACGCACAATTTTCTTAATCTTGGTGCTGCAAAAAGAAGTAAAAATAAAATTAATCAGATTTCTTCTAACATATATTGTAAGTTTAACCAAAAAACAAAGGCCTTTATAAATACAATTTTAAAAGAAAGTTATTCAGAAGTTGTATGACAAAATGCTTTTTACTAATAGCTAAAATTTTATTCTTTCTGTTCCATAAGTATTTTACTTTGCTATCCAGAATATATGCAAATAAGACAGTAAACTTTGGATGTTTAGTAACATTTCCGTTGCATGCAAAGCCCCAACCCCAACTTTATGGCAATACTAAACTTAAACTTGTGGTCATCAACTCAAGGAGTATAGCATGAAGACAGAAAAGGGTGGTAGAAGAGAACTGAATTTTAAAGCCGGCCTGGGCAAGTCATCAAACTTTGGCCAGATCTCAGTTTCCACCGCAATAAAATAAGGCATTTCGGGAATGAGCATAGGGAGTAAATGATGCTCTTGTCATCTCTTCAAACGAGACACCTAGTGAACAGACACACATTAGCAAGAGTCGCATTTGAGGTTGCAAATGAACTTCAGAGGTAAGACATTTTAGTAAGATATACTTCAAAGGAGAAACACCTGAAAGACTGGGCTCCATCCATTAATCAAAGGAAGGAGAACCTGTTTGATGAAGACTCCAATAATGCCTCATTTTACCTTATGGCTGGAGACAAGGTAGCTGATGAGGAACAATTCTTCTGTCCTGCTGAAGCCTCCTGTGTTGGAGGCTCTTTAGGAGGAGAAGTCTTCAGGAAGTTTCTGTCACACTGAAGCCTCCAACACAGGACTCAAATTCCACCCCGAGAGCCATGAATCCTAAGACAATGCTCACCGCCTGTGCCTAAGACTGCAGAACAAAGAGGGCAGATACTGAGCAGAACTGGGGCACTGCCAAAATTGGCCTTCGACATGAACAGACATTTCTCAAAAGAAGACATACATGTGGCCAACAAGCATATGAACAAAAGCTCAATATCACAGATTAGAGAAATGCAAATCAAAACCACAATGAGATACCATTTCACACCAGTCAGAATGGCTATTACTAAACAGTCAAAAAATAACAGATGCTGGCAAGGTTGCAGAGAAAAGGGAACACTTATACATTGTTGGTGGGAGTGTAAATTAGTTCAACCATCGTAAAGAGCAGTATGGCAATACCTTGAAGAGCTAAAAGCAGAACTACTATTTGAGCAATCCCATTACTGGGTATATACCCAGAGGAATATAAATCATTCCACTATAAAGATACATGCATATGAATGCTCGCTGCGGCACTATTTACAACAGCAAAGACATAGAATCAACCTAGGTATCCATCAATGACAGATTGGATAAAGAAAATATGGAACATATATACCACGGAACACTACGCAGCCATAAAAAAAGAATGAGATCATGTCTTTTGTGGGAACATGGATGGAGCTGAAGGCCATTATCCTTAGCAAATTAGTGCAGAAACAGAAAACCAAATACTGAATGTTCTCACCTATCAGTGGTAGCTAAATCATAAGGACTTACGAACACAAAGAAAGAAACAGACACTGGGGTCTACTTAAGTGGGGAGGGTAGCAGAACAGAGAGGAGCAGAGAAGATAACAATTTGGGTACTGAGCTTAATTCCTGGATGATGAAATAATATGTAAAAAAAAAAAAAAAAAAAAACCTCCCTGACATATGTTTACCTATGTAACAGACTTCTCATGTACCTCCAAACCTAAAAATAAAAGTTAAAAAAAAAAAATTGGCCTTTGCTGAATGATGTTAGGTTAACCTGAGATAAAGGAAATCCCCAATCCTTCTAATCTTCCCCTCTCCACCTGGACCCACCACCTCCACCCAGGCTTGGAGAGTTAAGGCTGATGTAGATGGAGGGTCAATTGGCCAAAAGAGGTGAATTCTCTCCTCAACTTGCCATTCTCTTACTACAAGAACCTCTGATCCCACAGTCTACTGGATCTCTGGCTATCAAGGAAATGTCATAAATCTGAATTCACTTGACAATGTCACCATACAGAATCAAGCCTGACAGATTACGAAGGCATGAAGGAGTGGCTTGGGTGGCTTTAGCCCCTTAGTCTGTTTCAGTGTCCACTGAAACACCACGCCCAGCTAATTTTTTGTATTTTTAGTAGAGACGGAGTTTCACCATGTTGGCCAGGATGGTCTCGATCTCTTGACTCTGGTTTTCCTGCTCACTCTAGATCACTAAAACAGGGTAAGGACAATACAGGGGGATGACATTTTCATGCTGAGAAAACTATGAGTCACTTAGAAGAAAAGTAAATTTCTACACTTTATACCTTAAAGTAAATTCAGGGCAGATATTTTATTTAAATGAAGAAAATAAATTCAAAACAGAAATTTTGGTGAATATATTTAACATCTTGGGGTAAGAAGGACTTCTTGAGAATAACATTAAAGGCAAAATCACAAAGAAAAGTACAGATACATTTGATTACATGAAGATTAAATACTTTTTTTTTTTTTTTTTTTGAGACGGAGTCTCGCTCTGTTGCCCAGGCTGGAGTGCAGTGGCCGGATCTCAGCTCACTGCAAGCTCCGCTTCCCGGGTTCACGCCATTCTCCCGCCTCAGCCTCCTGAGTAGCTGGGACTACAGGCGCCTGCCACCTCACCCGGCTAGTTTTTTGTATTTTTTAGTAGAGACGGGGTTTCACCGTGTTAGCCAGGATGGTCTCGATCTCCTGACCTCGTGATCCGCCCGTCTCGGCCTCCCAAAGTGCTGGGATTACAGGCTTGAGCCACCGCGCCCGGCCGATTAAATACTTTTATATAGTGAAAAGCAAGACAACCTGGGAGAAATTACTTATATTACATAAAATAGAAAAAAGACCAATAGATTTAACTTTTCAGTCCAAAGACAGAAAAACACCCCAATTTTAACTGGGCAAAGGTAGTTTGCAAATGATGAAATATTAACTTAGAAAGGGTAAATGACAGTGTGTCAAGAATGTGCATTAAAACAAATATATTTACTAATATCAAATAAATCAATGATGGCTAGTGCTAAGTGTGGGAGGGGAGAAATGTACACTTTGCATCTTGATGTTAAAGCACATATCAATATCAATAGTGTCACAATCATTCCCTTTGACACAGACTTTCCACTTCTGAGAATTTATAACAAGCAAATAACCAACAATATACAGAGATTTAGCCTCGAATATATTCATTTTTGTAACACTTAAAAACTTGTAAAAACAACTTAATTGTTCAGCAATATCTGACTATTAAATGAATTATAGCACATCTACACCATGAAATATTACACAACTGTTACAAATAATGTTGTAAGTGCACATGAATATGTATTAACAAAAAAATATAGTCATGATGTCATGAAGTAATAAGGTTATTTACAAAAGAATAATAAGTATGGTCTCATACCTGTAAACAAAAAAAGTATATGCTTAAAGAACTTAGAAGTGCACGCATCCAAGTTTAAGAATGACTATATGTGGGCAGATCTGTTGACTGTATTTTCTGATTTTCCTTTAATGAACTCTTATGTTATTTTCAGTTTTTAGAATAAAACCTATTCACAGAGCTACAGAGTTTTCAAAGTATTTTTGCATGTTATTTTAGTTTTATTACTAATTTTTTACAATACAATATCCAGTACATAGATAGCATCATAACCAGTTTACATTTGAATAATCTGAAAGTTAAAAGAGGTTTAGTGACTTGCTGAGTATCAGGTGAATGAATATATGATGTCAAAGCCCAGCACTGATTCCAGCTTTTACTATAAATCCAAGATAATCCCCCTCATATGAAACACCAGCATTTCTCACAGGGACTACTGCAAATTCCTCCTATATCTATGTAATGAGACTTTGTAATTTAAAAATAAAATGAAATGAAAATCTGTTTTATTTTGTTTGGACTGGGGAAAGAAGGAAATGCTTGCCTTGCTTAATCTGTCTAATTTTGCTTCAGCCCTGGGCAGCTCCATTACAGAAAATGTATAGCTAATTTGCAGACACACAGTTTAATTCAGTGGCAAATTCAGGGTAATTTGAAGAACTATTTGTATTTGCCCTGTTTGTTTCCAATCTTTGTTTAGACACCAACAGCTTACAACCATGGTGAGTTAACTTCCTCTATGGCAGTACTTCCTCTCCAGCATTGACCCAAGCTGGCAAATGGTTATACAGCTGGGCAAGAAAGAAGCAGAAGAAAAATCTCCTGAATATGTCTGCAGTTCAGACACAAGCCAGTTTAAGAATGTATTGTTTCATTACAGTGAGTACATGATAAAATGCCTTCAGGTCAGTGCAACAGGAAGTACTCTAGTGAGATTAGAAACAAGTAAGAATAAAATCCCAATGAGCATAAAGAGGTTGTTAGTCAGCAAAACATGTTTGCTTTTGCTATCAATACCACTTGCTCATAGGCAAAATCTACAAAATTGGGAATCACACAATACCCAGTAAAAATGAGAAATGTTCACTAGTGATGAGTTAAGTAGCATTCTGCATCCCTGTTTTTGTTTTTTTTTTAAACTTTTAATGGAATTAATTTCTTCTAAGAATACTTTCTACATTTTCAAGCTAGAAGAACATTTATTTCTGAATGGATGGAATTTTTTTTTCAAAATAATACTTGTCTAAGAATTCAACTGGAGTAAATATGGTGTACCTTCCCACCCATACATCTTGATATCTTTCCATAGTTTCCCTTTTTCCTTCTTGCCTCAGCATAAGCCCTGTTTAACTAAAGACAAGAGATCCACCAATGGCTCCCTCCTTTCAAACTTCAAATTGACTTACTCATATGAAGCAACATTTTCAGCATCTTCAACTTCAAACTTGGAAAGTCGTTCTAACATACTTTAGCCACCAAAAAAAAAAAAAAAAAAGAGCAAAAAATATCATTAGATATTTGCTACACAAAATAGTGATGAAAAATATATTTGAATAACAAGAATCCCATGAATCTAAAGGATATAGTAAACATGACTTAGCTCACTGGAAGACTTAATATTTAAGAAAGAAAATTACAATCATTAACCAGAAACTCTTTCCTCATGGATACTCCCAACACTGAATTTTGCATATTTTTGTCTTCTTTTCTCTCTCTTTCTATATATATGTATATAAAGATATATAAAAGAACATGTCTACAGATGTATAATATATAAATAATGTGTATAGACATATCTCAAAGACATTGTGGGTTTCATTCCAGACCACTGCAATAAAGCAAAAACTGCACTAAGCAACTCACACAAATGTTTTGGTTTCCCTGTGCATATGAAAGTTATGTTTACCCTACACTATAGCCTATTAAGTTTGCAGTGGCATTATGTTCAAAAACTTATGTACATACCTTAATTCAAAACTACATTATTGGTTAAAAAATGCTAATAACCTGAGCCTTTAGCAAGTCATAGTCTTTTTGCTGGTGGAGGATATTGCCTCCATGTTGATGGCTGCTGACTGATCAGAGTGGTGGTTGCCAACGGTTGGGGTGGCTGAGGCAATTTCTTAAAATAGAACAACAATGAAGTTTGCTGTAGCTAATGACTCTTCCTTTCACAAGTGAGAATTAAGTGGTGAAGCCATCAGGTCCTGGATTTTGTTGAAAGCCTTTTTATTACTGATTCAATCTCATTACTTGCTTATGGTCTGTTCAGGTTTTCTATTTCTTCTTGGTTTAGTCTTGGTAGGTTGTATGCATCAAGGATTTTGTCCACTTCCTCTAGGTTTTCAAATTTATTGTAGAGTTGTTCATAATAGTCTCTAATAATTCTTTTTATTTCTGTCATATCTGTTATAAGGTCTCTTTGTTTCTGAATTTACTTGTGTCTTCTCTTTTTCTTAGTCTAGCTAACGGTTTGTTGATATTTTTAAACCTGCTTTTTGTTAACCTTTTGCAATTTTTGCCTCAAATTTGTTTATTTCTGTTTGTTCTTCCTTATTTATTTCCTTGTAATAATTTGGGGTTTGGTTTGTTCTTACTATTCTAGTTTCTTGAGGTAGAATTGTTCAGTAGCTTATTTGAAAGTTTTCTAGTTTTTTTGATCCAGGCATTTATTGCTAAAAACATACTTCTTAATAACTGCTTTTGCTGTGTCCCCTATGTTTTGGTATGTTGTGTTTCTAGTTACATTTGTTTCAAGGAATTTTTAAATTTCATTCTTAATTTCTTTCTTCACTCACTGTAACTCAAGGGCATGTTGTTTAATTTCCATATGTCTGTAGAGTTTTGAAGGTTCCTCTTGTTATGAATGTCTAGTTTTATTCCATTGTGGTAAGATAAGATACCTGAAATAATTTCAATTTTTAAAAATTTGTTGAGACTTGTTTTGTAGCCTAACATATGATCTATCTTGGATAATGTTTCATGTGCTGATGAAAAGAATGTGTATTCTGCAACTGTTAGGTGAGATGTTCTGTAAATGTTTGTTATGTCCATTTGGTCTATGGTGTTTAAGTCTATGTTTCTTTGTTGATTTTCTGTCTAGATGATTTGTCCAATGCTGAGCATGAGATACTGAAGTGCCCAACTCTTATTGTAACTGGGTCTATCTCCCTCTTTAGATCTAGATGTTCACTTTATATGTCTAGGTGCTCTGGTGTTTGAGTGCATACATATTTACAATTACACACATATTACAATTATGTTACATTTCTTGCTGAATGGAACCCTTTATTATTATATAATAATCTTGTTTGTTACTTTTTATGGTTTTTAACTTGAAGTCTGTTTTGTCTGATACAAGTATACCTATTTCTGCTTTTGGCTTCCATTTGCATGGAATATCTTTTTCCTCCCCTTCATTTTCAGTCTATGTGTTTCTTTACAGGTAAGGTGAGTTTATTTTAGATAAAATATAGTTGGGTCTTATTTTTTAATCCACTCAGCAAGTCTATATCCTTCATGGTGTATTTAATCTATTGACATTCAAAGTTATTATTGGTAGGTGAGGAGTTACTTCCAACATTTTATTGTTTTCTGGTTGTTTTGTATATGTTTTGTTCCTTTCTTCCTCTCTGTTTACTTTTGAAGTTGGGCAGTTTTCTGTAGTGATAAGGTTTCATTCCTTTCTCTTTCTCCTTTATGTATTGACTGTAACAGTGACTTAAAGTTTTGCATGTTTTTATGATAGTGGTTATCATCTTTTTACTTCCAGACGTAAGACTCCCTTGGGCATTTCTTGTAAGGCTGGTCTAGTAGTGATGAATTATCTTTATTTTTGTTTATCTATGACAGATTTTATGTCTTCTTCATTTGTAAAGGATAGCTGTGCTGGGTATAATATTCTTGGCTGAAAGATTTTTTTCTTTCAGAACTTCAAATATATCATCCCATTCTCTTCTAGCCTAAGGTTTCTGCTGAGAAATCACCTGTTAGTCTAATGGGGATTCCATTATAAGTGTCTTACTTCTCTCTTGCTATTTTAAAAAATCTTTGTCTTTGATTGTTCACAATTTGATTATAATGTCTGGGTTGAATGTATTTGGGGTTCTTTGATCTTCCTGAAACTAGATGTCTAGCTCTCTTTCAAGAGTTAGGAATTTTTATGCTCTTATTTTATTAAATATGTTTTCCTCATATTTTCTATTCACTTTTCCTTCTGGAATGCCCATAATATGAATATTTGATCAAATTAATGGTGTCCCATAAATCCTGCAGGCTTTTTTCATTCTTTTTTATTCTTTTTTGCCTGCCTGTATTATTTCAAAGGACTTGTCTTCAAGTTCAGAAATCATTTATTCTGCTTGATCTTGTCTGTAAAGCCATTGATTGTATTTTTTCATTTCATCCCTTGAACTGTTTAGCTCTTAGGGCTTCTGCTGGTTCTTTTTATGATATCTGTATCTTTACTGAATTTCTCTTTCAAATCCTGTTTTCCTGATTTCATTGACTGGACTATGTGTATTACCTTATATCTCACTGAGTTTCCTTAAGATTATTCTTTTTTCTGTCATTTCATATATTTATGATTGGGGTCTATTACTGGATAATTATTATTTCCCTTTGTAGGTGACATGTTTGCTTGCATTTCATGGTTGGTGTGTTTCTATGTTGATTTCTATGCATCTGGTGTAAAAGTCACCTTTTCCAATTTTATGGAGTAGCTTTACTTGTATGAATTTATTTGTATGAATGGGTCTTGGATGTCAGTTCATTGGGGCATATTGGCCTTGGTTCCACATGGATGCAGTAAGTGTAGTCTCCATGTAGTTTATTCAGCTCTGATCCACACTAGTAACATATGCAAGTTACTCAGTGGCCTAGACTAAGGAAGTTTGTGGTGATGCTGGTGCAGCTTTGCCAAGGGTGGGCTCACTGGGCTGTTTCTCAGGGTAGGGGTGTGTGCAGGCATACAGTGGATCAGAAAACTTGGAGTATGGCTTTATGTGGCTGGCCATGTTGCTGTCACTCTAGCCAGGAGCACGGGGATGCAGTTGCTCAACCAAGACATGCCAGCCAGATGTGCCTTACAGGACAGTTTCTCAGGCCCAGGATGCAGGCACACAGCTATTTGCCTGGCCTGGAAGCATGCACTCCCGGAGTGGCCTGAAGGGCTGTTTCTCATATCTGGTATGTGGGTACATAGCTGCTCATCTGGCCTGGGGCCAGTCTGCTGGGGGAAACTCATAGGCCAAATATATAGCTGCATGGCTGCTAAGCTGGACTGAAGGTATCTTTGCCAGGACTGCCCAACAGGGGGTGTTTCTCCAGCCTGGGATACAGTCAAATGACTTCTCAACTGTCCTGGATGTGTATCTGCTGGGGGTAGTTCATAGGGCTATTCTAGCTCAGGATGTGGGCACATTGCTGCTCAGGTGGCCTGGGTGGTGCCTGCCAGGGGAAGCCCAGGGGAATGCTGCTATGACCCACAATGTTCCTCAACCTGGGACATAGGTATGTGGCTGCTTAGCTGGCCTGAGGGTATGCTGGCCAGAGTAAGCTCCCAGGGTTGTTTCTTGGCCCTGAGACTTGGGCATACACAGTTGCTTGTCTCTCACGTCTGAGACGCAGGTGCAAGGCCCACTCAGTGGTGTGCCTGCTGGGGGCAGCCTGTGGGACTGTTTTTCAGGCCCTTATTAAAGGCAGAGGGCTCCTGGGCAGGCCAGGAGCATGTCTGTGGTGGACGGGGCCTGCAGGGCTGGTTCTCAGGTCCTGAGCATGGGCTCGTAGTCACTCTGTTGAGCTGGGGGTGTATCAGCTGCTCAGAGGCTTAGGGGCCTCTCCCACTTGGGAGAGGGCAGGTAGTGGTTTGGCTGGCTTAAGAGTGAGTTTACCCTGGATGGGACTGCAGATTATTCCTCTGTCTGGAAGTGTGGTGGTGGGGCTTGATTTCCCTGCTCTGCAGTACTTGAGTTACAGCCAATCCTGGGACCAACCTCCACACAGCTGGGATTGTGGCTTTAACCCACCCATGTGGGCTTGGTGTAGTGAAGGTAAAGCTCCAGTGCTGGAGAGGCACAGTGGCTACTGGCCCCCAGAGGAGGGCACACTCGAGAGATGACTCTGGTCTCAAGATGGTGCTGTGTTGCTGCAGCTCAGGTCTCTGGGGGTGGGAAGTCTTCACCTTGTACTCCTAGTCCAGGACATGCAGCTGTGTGAATTCTTGGCAGTACTCCAAACTGGCCTCAGGGCTTGCAAAGACTGTGAGATTCTCCTGTTGTAAAGACTTTGTGTTTGTGATGGCAGTGGGGCTGGTGGGGATCTTCTGCTTACCTTCACCCTGCAATGAGATGTCCCTCCTCTCTCTGGGCCAGTTCAATCCAGATGGGGGAGAAGGGGCTGCAGAGGCTGAGTGTTTCCATGCTGTGAGGACTTCCAGTCACGACAGGTGTGTCTCCACTCCTTTGCTGCACTCTAGGACTATCCCTTTGATACTCTAATCAAATCTTAGATGTGTATTTGTTGCCTCGGTTCTTTCTTGTAGGGGAGACAAGCACCAGGCATCTCTAGTCACCCATCTTGCTTGATTTACCATAATTCGTAAGGGCCCTAGGATTTTCAGAATAGTCAATGATTGTTGGCTTCAACTTAAAGCCACCAGCTTCATTAGCCACTAACAAGAGAACTGGCCTGTGCTTTGAAGCTTTGAAACCATGCATTGACTTCTCCTCTCTAAATACAAAAGTCCTAGATGGCATCTTCTTCCAATAAAAGGCTATCTTGTCTACATTGAAAATCTGTTGGTTAGTGTGGCCACCTTCATCAATTATCTCAGCTAGATCTTCTGGATAACTTGCTGTTGCTTCTGCATTGGCACTTGCTGTTTTACCTTGTACTTTTATGTTAAGGAGATGGTTTACTTCCTTAACCTCATGAACCAACCTTTTAGCTTCAAGCTTTTCTTCTGCAGCTTCCTTACCTCTCCCAGCCTTCATTGAATCAAAGAGTGAGGGCCTTGTCCTGGACTAGGCTTTGGCTTAAGGGAAGGCTGTGGCTGGTTTGATCTTTTATCCAGACCACTAAAACATTCTCCACATTAGCTATCAGACTGTTTTGCTTTCTCATCATTTGTATGTTCACTGGAGTAGCAGTCTTAATTTTCTTCCAGAAGTTTTTTGGCTTTTTCATTTTGTTTTTTGTTTTACATTCACAACTTGGGTGAACTGGTGCAAGTCTAGCCTTCCTTACAATCATTTCTAGCTTTTGGTTTAAAGTGAGAGACATGTGACTCTTCCTTTCACTAGGACACTTAGAGACCATCATAGGCTTATTAAATGGCCTACTTTCAGTATTGTTGTGTCTCAGGGAATAGGGAGGCCCACGGAGAAGGAGAGAGATGGGGGAATGGCTAGTCAGTGGAGCAGTCAGAACCAACATGTCATTAATTAGGCTGGTCATCTTAATATGGGCATGGTTCATGTTGCCCCAAAATAATTACAATAGTAACATCAAAGATCACTGATCACAGTTCACCATAACAGATATGATAATAAAAAGTTTGGAATATTGCAAGAATTATTAAAATGTGACAGAGACACAAAGTGAGAACATGCTGTTGGAAAAATAAAACCAGTAGACTTACTCAACGCAGGGTTGCTACAAACCTTCAGTTTATAAAAAAGTAATATCTGAGGGGCAATAAAGTAAAGCACAATAAAACAAGATATATCTGCATACACACACATATGTATATATAAACTATATATGTATACATATACATATATAGCCTAAAGGATATATACATATATGTTTTCATATATACACACATGCTTATATATATAAAAGGATATATGACTACTGATGTTATTAATTTGGGTCAGTGCTAAAGAATATGTCTATATATATAGATATGTATACACACATTTAAATATGCAAATATACAGACATGTATCGAGACATGTGTATCTACATACACACAAATACATATTTATATACCTATATATACTATATATATAGCTAAAAGATATATCTGTGTATATATATACACACACAAATATATACATGTGTGTTGTGTGTGTGTGTGTGTAGATAGATCCTTTAGAAGTGACCCAAATTAATAACCTCAGTAGTTTTCAGTGACACCACCATTGAAAGGCGAGTTATATCAAAGATACATCAAAGTAGTGAAAGACTACTGATGTCATTTTATCCGGGCCAGTGCTAAGGATTAAAAATGTACAGGTCAGGTCAAGTGACTTTAGAGACATACTTTTCTGGTTGAAGTTATATACTATTGCTCTACATTTATAAACTGGTTGAACTCTGAAAATGTATACGTGAGTGATTTGGAGTCTACTATTAATATATCATTTTTTCCTAGAAGAAAACCTTACATTATGTAAAGGTGCTCTTGGGCCTTAACAAATAGTCTAATGAATCACAGTTTAAGTGCAGTTCTGTATTACTTCTTTGTGAGTGAATTTTACCAATCTCAATACATCCCTCTCTTCTTTCTCTCCATATTTTGAAATCTCACCCATCATTGATGACTCTACCACACATTACTCTTTTTAATTCAATGGGGCAGTAGCTAAAGGATTAAAAATGCACATAGCAAGACTCCACATGTTATTCTAGACTTAATTTTCTGATACAAATTAGCAATAATTATTCTACAATCTATAATCTAGTTACCCTGAAAAATTGACATTAATCAGTTTTTTATTTGAAACCTGGTATTTAATTTTTCTCTGGAAATGAAGTTTTAGACGTTTGTAATGAAATTTTTTGGCCTGTGAAAAAAACTTAATGAATCAAGTTTATATACATTTCTTTACTCCTAAACGTAATCCCCAAGTTACTGTTTCTGGCAAAATTTACATAAATTCAACTTCAGTTTGTAAATACCCACCTTGCTTGCCCTTGTAATTTTCTGCCTTCTCACGTTCAAATACCACCCGTAACTCTTCACCAATCATGGATGTCTTTCCTGCCCCTCCGACAGGGCTAAGTAACTACAGACCCAAGGCAGGGCGCCTCCATACAATCTGATGGTGGGTTTACCTTTGGGGCAGTAGCCTCATGCGGTAACAGACGGAGAGACCAGGGTCTATTAGCTTTGTTCTTTTCTGTTGAGAGCTCCTCAGCGACCTGCTCACTGTTACCTCCTCCTTGCTCCAAACAGGACGGCTGCCTCTTTAGAGTGTCATACAATACACACGTTCTCATATTTCCCTAAGGTTTCAGGGTGCTGCTAAATAAGGGTGACCGATGGAATAGGAATAAGCAGCATTCAGGGTGCTGCTAAATAAGGGTGACCGATGGACTAGGAATAAGAAGCATTCAGGGTGCTGCTAAATAAGGGCGACCGATGGACTAGGAATAAGAAGCATTCAGGGTGCTGCTAAATAAGGGTGACCGATGGACTAGGAATAAGAAGCATTCAGGGTGCTGCTAAATAAGGGTGACCAATGGAAGAGGAATAAGAAGCATTCCTCTTAAGACCTATTCCTCTTTTATCCAACTAGATCGAAGAAAGAAAGGTAACTGCAGATACTACAGTAATGAGACTTTAGAAAACAGTGTCTAAAACATTCTGTATTGTCATGGATGCTCCAATGAACTTCCCAAATCTGAATCTCTCTTTTCTACATGTATGCTTTTGTGTGTGTCTACGTATGTATTTACATATATATGTTTACATCTAGCTTTTTATTTACTTAAACCTCAAATTTTGTTGAAAGTCCCTTCATGTGTTACTGTTGTCATTTCACTGAAGGCAGTGCTGATGGAGCAAAAAGGTACATAGGCACAGAGTGAATTTCTCTTTTTTGACACTGTTAGCAAATACATTATTTGTACCAAAAGTAGATTTTCCATAAATATGAAATACGTACGTATATAAGTGAGGGTATGCAAATCCTACCACATAAGCCCAGTAAGTAAAGTCCAACAATTAACAAAGATTCATTTATCAATGGTCAATTAGAGATTAATTAAACTACATATAAATTAAACCTATGTACATATTAGAAATACATTTTAGCCAGGCACAGTGGCTCATGACTGTAATCCCAGCACTTTGGGAGGCTGAGGCGGGCGGACCACGAGGTCAGGAGTTCAAGACCAGTTGGGCCAATATAGTGAAACCCTGCCCCTACGAAAAATACAAAAAATTAGTCAGGCATGGTGGCACGTGACTGCAGCCCCAGCTACTCAGCAGGCTGAGGCAGGAGAATCACTTGAACCTGGGAAGTGGAGGTCGCAATGAACTGAGATCGTGACACTGTGCTCCAGCTTGGGCAGCAGTAAGACTTCGTCTCAAAAAATAATAATAGAAATGCATTTTAATTTACCCATGCCTCCAACGTCCTATAAAATAAGGACGTCTAATAAATCTTTTAAAGATTTATTTATTGGCTTAAAAATCAATAATACATACAAAACTCACATACTATTGCTTAATGAGCAACTACAGAATTCTCACCTAGATGTTTCCTTAATCAGTCACTGATTAAACACAATCCTTTTATTCCTTCTGTAAAATCTCATTCATTTTGCATATTTTCTTGAGCATTACACTACAATTAACTTGAATCAGGTTTTCCATATTACTTACACCTTTATGATTTATTTCTAGGAGAAGTTTTCACATGACTGGGAAAACTCTCCACCACCTCCTTCCTTTCATTGATCGTGCTAGTCTTTCCTGCCCATGAGACACAGTGAAGTACCCGCGCACCTAAGGAAAGCGGCATCCAACGAGGTGGTGGGTTTGGGTTGGGTCTGGGCACCAACCTCACATGTGGATAGAGCTCTCGAGGGTGTGGGACAAGTCCACATTCCATTAGCTCCCTTCTTTTTTTCCCAGGGCTTCACTACTCCTTATTGGTTGCTATCTCCTCCACGTTGCAAATAGGATTCTCTCCTTTCTTGGCACACTATGGTAGGGTCTCAAACTCAGGAAACCTGAATCCCTTAAAAAATTGCCTACCAGAAATTGAGGGTGACAAATACACTAACAGGAAGAAGCAGTTCTCCTATGAACTGACTTCCTTATACAACTCCATCTAAAAAGGATGCAAAGTTACCTACAAATGCTACAATGAGAAGAATTGGAAACCCTGTTAAAAACACTGTGTGGCCATGCAGGCTCCTGAGAGTAAATTCCACAAATGTCCGTCTGGCTCCGTGTTTTCTGTTTCCATTGGGTGCGTGGGTTTGTTTGTGTAAATGTGTTGACAGAAGTGTGTACGGATGGAGATAGATGGATCTATTTGTGTCCGTGCTTGTGTGTGTGTATAGCTCTAAGCACACTTATGCATACGTGTGTCTTTATGGATTGATAACTCACCTTTTACTGACAGGTGACAACAGGTCTGCTCCTTTACATTCAGTGCTGTGTGGGCTAGAGGATGATTAAAGAATACAGTCAGTTAGGAGACATGATTCTAAATTCACTTTTCTGGAAAAATTAGCTTTTATTACTCTAGACAGAAACCAATTAATTTCTGTCAGGAAATCTGAGTCCCATAAAAAAAACTGCTTATTAGGAACTAACGGTGACAAATACACTCACAGGAGGAAGCAACTCTCCTATGACCTGCTCCTCTTTAATCAACTCCACCAAAGAAGGATGCAAAGTTATTAACAAATGCTACAATGAGAAGAATTGGAAACTTTCCTAAAAAAAAAAAAAAAATCTATATGGCCATGCAGGCTCCTGAGAGTAAATTCCACAAATGTTCATCTGTTTCCTTTCTCCTTGTTCTAGGTTTCCATCATGTGCATGGATTAATTTGCGTACGCATGTTGAAGAGAGGTGTGGATGGATGGATGGATGGATGGATGGATGGATGGATGGATGGATGGATGGATCTGCTCATGTGCCTGTGTGTGTGTTTAGTTCTGTGCACACTTATGCTGATGGGAGTCTTTATTTAACTATTTATTACTCACGTTTCATTCGTAAGTGTCTCCTCGGTTGCTCCTTTCAATTCATTTGTCTGTGGACTAGCAGATGATAAAAGAATACAGTCAGATAGGAGACATAATTCTGAATTTATATTTTGGAAAAGTTACCTATCATTACTCTAGACAGAAACCAATTAATTTCTGACTATTCATTTGTACAGTACTGTTGGAATACGGAATGTCTTTTTTCTTTATTAGAAATAAGGATTTATATGACGACAACCAAAATCATAAGCTGGGGAAAATAGTAAAGCTTCTCGGTGTAAGTACACCTCTTACGACCTCAGTCCCAATGTGTGACAGACTTTGTGGTGGCAGCTATTTCAAACTCAACTCCTGTTTGCAGGTAGTCAGCCCTCTTATTCCATTCAATGTTCTGCTTCAAAGGCCCTCCAATACCTCCTTACCTTCACCCAGCATGGTGGTTTCTCCTGCCCCACAAAAAGGGTCAGGTAACTAGAGGACTGACACAGAAGCACAATCCAATAGGACAGTGATTTGAGGTTTGGAGCTCCAGCCTCCGTGGTGGCAGAGTTCTGGAGGGTGGAGAACACCTCCAAGGCTCTTAGCTCTGTTGCTTTCTGCTGAGGGTTTCACAGTTCCCTGTGCACTCCTACCTCCTCCTCGCTCCAAACAGGATTCTCTCTTCCCTCGGCCCACTCTGCTGTATCTCATACACAGAAAATCAGAGTTTCCAAGGCATTTCACTGCTACTAACAAATGGTGAAAAGACAGTAACAGACAGAAGCCTCTCTCTATAGTCTGTTTCTTTTTTTCTAAACAATTGTAAAAATGTGGAAGTTATCTAAACGTGATATAGTGAGATGATCAAGAAACTGTGTCAGAGACACTTTGTATTATTGGGAACACTTCTGAGAGTGAATCACACTAGTACACCTTTTTTTTCTTCCTTTTTTTCTTTTTTTTTTTTTTTTTTGCGACAAAGTTTTTCTCCTGCTGCCCAGAGTGGAATGCAGGGGCATGGTCTCAGCTCACTGCAACCTCCACCTTCCCATGTTCAAGCAATGCTCCTGCCTCAGAATCCCGAGCAGTCGGGATTAGAGGCAACTGTCAACACAGCTGGCTAGTTGTTGTAGTTTTAGTAGAGATGGGATTTCACCAGGTTTGCCAGCCTGGTCTTGAACTCCTGAGCTCAGGGTATCTGCCTGCCTCGGCCTCCCAAAGTGCTCGGATTACAGGTGTGAACCACTGCACCTGGCCGTGTGTACATCTCTTATAACTCACCTGTCACTGGGGCTTCTCTCAATGATGACTCCCTCCAGGGCATTCGGATCGGGACTAAAGGACAAATATGGCCAGAGTCAGACACAATGCGTTATCCTAATGTTTTGCAACAAATAGCTACAGTTAGTCTACATGTATGTATATCACTAAATTGACCTGGGATGGCATTTGCTGTTTATTAGAAATGAGGTTTTAAATGCCAACAGTGAGTATCTTAGGCTGTGAACACAGCAATGCCTCCAGATTAAGTAACGGTATCTACACCTCAGTGTGCAACAGCATTTCTGGAGAGCATTTAATTCCAGTTCAAATTTAGTTTGTAAGTCCCCCTTCTTATAATCCCACCTGAGTTCCCCATTCTCTATCACCTCCAATCACCTCCTCACTTCCCACCCACCCTAGTTGTCTTTCCTGACCAAGGGTTGTGGCCAAGTAGTTACAGGCCTCAAGCAAGGGCTCCATCCCATGTGAGGGTGGGTATGGGCCAAGGCAGTCAGCCTCACATAAAGGCAGAGCTCTGGAGGGTGTGAAATAATTCCAGGGTTATTAGATCTGTTCTTTTCTCTGGCTGGCATTTCTCTGATCTTTGTCCGCTCCTATCTCCTTCTCGCTCCAAGCAGGATTCGCCTCTCCCTTGGTCCACGCTACTAGTACAGTCTCACTCTCACAGAAAGGAAATGTGACAAACACTAACATAAAAAGCCTCCCTCTACGAGTTCCTCCCCATTTTCCTACCTCCATCCAAAAAACAAAGGAATATTCCATACAAAGCTCATTCTGAGAGGACTCTAGAAATAGTTTCCGGCAACTCCTTGTTCCCATGGATGCTTGTGACAGTCAACAGCCCAACTCGATCTCTCTTGTGTGTATGAATGCATGCATGTATGTGTTAGTATATGCATAGATACATGTATAACTGTATTTCTTTACATCACATGTAGCACTGGCCAGCCTACTAGAAGATACTCTCGATTCACACACAGGGCAGTGCCAAAGAACTTAAAATGTACATAGTAAGACAACATGTAACTTCCTAGACTTAACGTTTTCAGTTCAAAATAGTTCCAATTGCTTTTGTTTTCTCTTTTTGTTTTTTGTTTTGTTGTTGCTGTTGTTGTTTGTTTTTGAGACAGAGTCTCCCTCTGTCACCTAAGCCGGAGTACAGTGCCATGATCTCGGCACACTGCAACCTCTGCCTCCCAGGCTCAAGCAATTCTCCTGCCTCAGCCTCCCGAGGAGCAGGGACTACTGGTGCCAGCCACCACGCTCGGCTAATTTTGTATTTTTTTTTTTTTTTTTGAGACGGAGTCTCGCTCTGTCACCCAGGCTGGAGTGCAGTGGCCGGATCTCAGCTCACTGCAAGCTCCGCCTCCCGGGTTTACGCCATTCTCCTGCCTCAGCCTCCCGAGTAGCTGGGACTACAGGCGCCCGCCATCTCGCCCGGCTAGTTTTTTGTATTTTTTTAGTAGAGACGGGGTTTCACTGGGTTAGCCAGGATGGTCTCGATCTCCTGACCTCGTGATCCACCCGTCTCGGCCTGCCAAAGTGCTGGGATGGGGTTTCACCAAGTTGGCCAGACTGGACTTGAACTTCTGATCTCATTATCCACACGCCCTGGCCTCCCAAAGTGCTGGAACTACGGGCCCGAGCCACTGCGCCCGACCTTCCAACTACTTTTCAACCTGTAAACTGCCTTACCCTTACAGAAGTCATGTGTGTATTTGGTTCTTTGGAATCTGCCATGCCATTTACCCTACACATCATACTTTATACAACTGCAGCACATACTTTACACCTATCTAAGACTCACCAACTCAAGAGTTCACCAAAACTCTCTACCACTGGAGCTGGCCAATGCACAACAGCCTTTTGTGGGTCAATTTCTTTTAAATTCAACTCCACTGTGTAGGCATTCCTCCCTCTAATCCCATCTATGGCCCACTTCCTGGATCTCTCCATCACCTCTTTCCTTTCACCCATCATGCTAGTCTTTCCTGTCCAGGAGACACAGGCAAGTAGCTGTGGGCCTCAGGAAGGGCTGCATCCAATGAGGTGCTGTGCTTGTGTTTGTGTTTTAGCACCAACCTCATGTGCTGACAGAGCTCTAGAGTGTGAGGGACGAGTCCATGTTCCATTCGCTCCATTCTCTTCTGCCCACGGCTTCACTGCTCCTTGTCGGCTGCCATCACCTCCATGTTGCAAATAGGATTTTCTCCTCCCTTCTGTCAATCTCACAGGCTCTCAAACTCAGGAAATCTGAGTCCTTTAAGAAGCTGCTTACTAGGAACTAAGGGTGACAAATACACTAACAGGAAGCAGCAGCTCTCCTGTGACCTGCTCCTTTCTATATGACTCCATTAGAAAAGGATGCAATGTTACCTACAAAGGCTATGATGAGAAGAATTCGAAACTCTGTGAAAAACCACTCTCTATGGCCATGCAGGCTTCTCAGAATAAACTCCACAAGTGTCCGTCCATCTATCTCCTTGTTGTATGTTTCCATTCTGTGCATGGGTTGTTAGTGGATGTGTGTTGAGAGAAGTGTGTATGGATTGATGGATGGATACATTTGTTTACGTGCCTGTGTGTGAATACTTCTATGTTCAGTTATAATTAGAAAAATAAAGACACATGTATGCATAACTCACCTTTCATTGATACGTGCCTCCAGGTTCGTGCCTGATAATTCATTTGTGGGTGCACTAGAGGATGATAAAAGAGCACAGTCAGACAGGAGATACAATTCTAAATTCACTTTTCTGGAAAAACCTGCTTTCATTACTCTGCACATAAACCAGTTAAGTTCTGACTATTCATGTTTATAGCGCTATTTGGTTCTGAAATGTCATTTTTTTATTAGAAAGGAGGGTTTATATGATGGCAATGACATCTTAGGCTGGTGAAAATAGTGATGCTTCCAGATTTAAATCAACCTCTTTATTATGACCTCAGTCCCCATGTGTGGCAGCCTGTGTGGTGGCAGTTACTTCAAACTAAACTTTTGGGTGGAGGTTGTCAGTCCTCTTATTTCATTGAACGTCCTGTTTCAAAGGCCCTCCATCACCTCCTTACTTTCACCCAGAATGGGTGGCTCCCCAGCCCCACAAAAAGTCAAGTAACTACAGGTCTGACACAGAAGCACAATCCAATAGGACAGTGATTTGAGGTTTGGAGCTCCGGCCTCCGTGGTGGCAGAGTTCCGGAGGGTGGAGAACACCTCCAAGGCTCTTAGCTCTGTTGCTTCCTGCTAAGGGCTTTACAGTTCCCTGTGCACTCCTACCTCCTCCTCGCTCCAAACAGGATTCTCTCTTCCCTCGGCCCATTCTGCTATGTCTCATACACAGAAAATCAGAGTTTCCAAGGCATTTGACTGCTACTAACAAATGGTGAAAAGACAGTAACAGACAGAAGCCTCTCTCCATAGTCTGTTTCTTTCTTTCTAAACAACTGTAAAAATGTGGAAGTTATCTAAACGTGATACAGTGAGATGATCAAGAAACTGTGTCAGAGACACTTTGTATTATTCGGAACACTTCTGAGAGTGAATCTCACTAATCTCAGTCTCTTTCTCTGTCACTGTTTGTGTGTGTGTGTGTGTGTGTGTGTGTGTGTGTGTGTGAGACAAAGTTTCGCTCCTGCTGCCCAGGGTGGAATGCAGTGGCATGGTCTCAGCTCACTGTAACCTGCACCTCCCCAGGTTCAAGTGATTCTCCTGCCTCAGCCTCCCGAGTAGCTGGGATGAGAGGCACTTGCCACCACAACGGACTAGTTGTTGTACTTTTAGTAGAGACAGGATTTCACCATGTTTGCCAGCCTGGTCTTGAACTCCTGACCTCAGGGTATCTGCCTGCCTCGGCCTCTCAGTGCTCAGATTACAGATGCAAACCACTGCACCTGGCCATGTGTACAACTTTAACAACTCACCTGTCACTGGGGCTTCTCTCAATGATGACTCCCACCAGGGCATTCCGATCAGGACTGCAGAAGACAAATATGGTCAGAGTCAGACACAAGGCGTAATTCTAATGTTTTGCAACAAATAGCTACAGTTAGTCCATGCGCTATTCCCCAGTTACACTGTAATTATTCACATGTATATACATCACTAAATTGACCTGGGATGGCATTTGCTGTTTATTAGAAATGAGGTTTTAAATGCCAACAGTGAGTATCACAGGCTGTGAACATAGTGACACATCCAGATTAAGTAAGGGTATCTACACCTCAATGTGTAACAGCATGTCTGGAGAGCATTTAATTCCAGTTCAAATTTAGTTTGTAAGTCCCCCTTCTCATAATCGCATCTGAGTTCCTCATTCTCTATCACCTCCAATCACCTCCTCACTTCCCACCCACCCTAGTTGTCTTTCCTGACCAAGAGTTGTGGCCAAGTAGTTACAGGCCTCAAGCAAGGGCTCCATCCCATGTGAGGGTGGGTATGGGCCAAGGCAGTCAGCCTCACATAAAGGCAGAGCTCTGGAGGGTGTGAAATAATTCCAGGGTTATTAGATCTGTTCTTTTCTCTGGCTGGCATTTCTCTGGATCTTTGTCCACTCCTATCTCCTTCTCGCTCCAAGCAGGATTCGCCTCTCCCTTGGTCCACGCTACTAGTACAGTCTCACTCTCACAGAAAGGAAATGTGACAAACACTAACATAAAGAGCCTCCCTCTACGAGTTCCTCCCCATTTTCCTACCTCCATCCAAAAAACAAAAGAATATTCCATACAAAGCTCATTCTGAGAGGACTCCAGAAATAGTTTCCAGGGAACTCCTCATTCCCATGGATGCTTGTGACAGTCAACAGCCCAACTCGATCTCTCTTGTGTGTATGAATGCATGTATGTGTTAGTATATGCATAGATACATGTATAACTGTATTTCTTTACATCACATGTAGCACTGGCCAGCCTACTAGAAGATACTCTCGATTCACACACAGGGCAGTGCCAAAGAACTTAAAATGTACATAGTAAGGCAACATGTAACTTCTTAGACGTAACGTTTTCAGTTCAAAATAGTTCCAGTTGCTTTTGTTTTGTTTTTTCCTCTTGTTTCTTTGGTTTTGCTTTGTTGTTGTTGTTGCTGTTTGTTTTCTGAGACGGAATCTCGCTCTGTCACCCAAGCTGGAGTGCAGTGCCACAATCTCGGCTCACTGCAACCTCTGCCTCCCAGGCTCAAGCAATTCTCCTGCCTCAGCCTCCCGAGTAGCAGGGACTACAGGCACTCACCACCACACCCGGTTAATTTTGTATTTTTAGTAGAGACGGGGTCTCACCACCTTGGCCAGGCTGGCCTTAAACTACTGATCTCATTATCCACACACCCTGGCTTCCCAAAGTGCTGGGAGTACAGGCATGAGCCACCGCGCCCAACCTTCCAAGTACTTTTCAACCTGTAAACTGCCTTACCCTTACAGAAGTCATGTATTTGGTTCTTTGGAATCTGCCATGCCATTTACCCTACACATCATACTTTATACGACTGCAGCACATACTTTACACCTATCTAAGATTCACTGACTCAAGAGTTCACCAAAACTCTCTATCACTGGAGCTGGCCAATGCACGACAGCCTTTTGTGGGTGAATTTTTTTTTTTTTTTTTGAGACGGAGTCTTGCTCTGTCACCCAGGCTGGAGTGCAGTGGCCGGATCTCAGCTCACTGCAAGCTCCGCCTCCCGGGTTTACGCCATTCTCCTGCCTCAGCCTCCCGAGTAGCTGGGACTACAGGCGCCCGCCACCACGCCCAGCTAATTTTTTGTAATTTTTAATAGAGACGGGGTTTCACTGTGTTAGCTAGGATGGTCTTGATCTCCTGACCTCATGATCCGCCCGTCTCGGCCTCCCAAAGTGCTGGGATTACAGGCGTGAGCCACCGCGCCCGGCCGGGTGAATTTCTTTTAAAGTCAACTCCACTGTGTAGGCATTCCTCCCTCTAATCCCATCTATGGCCCACTTCCTGGATCTCTCCATCACCTCTTTCCTTTCACCCATCATGCTAGTCTTTCCTGTCCAGGAGACACAGGCAAGTAGCTGTGGGCCTTAGGAAGGGCTGCATCCAATGAGGTGCTGTGCTTGTGTTTGTGTTTTAGCACCAACCTCATGTGCTGACAGAGCTCTGGAGTGTGAGGGACAAGTCCATGTTCCATTCGCTCCATTCTTTTCTGCCCACAGGGCTTCACTGCTCCTTGTCGGCTGTCATCTCCTCCATGTTACAAATAGGATTTTCTCCTCCCTTCTGTCAATCTCACAGGCTCTCAAACTCAGGAAATCTGAGTCCTTTAAGAACCTGCTTACTAGGAACTAAGGGTGACAAATACACTAACAGGAAGCAGCAGCTCTCCTGTGACCTGCTCCTTTCTATATGACTCCATTAGAAAAGGATGCAATGTTACCTACAAAGGCTATGATAAGAAGAATTCAAAACCCTGTGAAAAACCACTCTCTATGGCCATGCAGGCTTCTCAGAATAAACTCCACAAATGTCCGTCCATCTGTCTCCTTGTTGTATGTTTCCATTGTGTGCACGGGTTGTTAGTGGATGTGTGTTGAGAGAAGTGTGTATGGATGGACGCATGGATGGATGGATGGATATATTTGTTTATGTGCCTGTGTGTGAATACTTCTATGCTCAGTTATAATTAGATAAATAAAGACACACGTATGCATAACTCACCTTTCATTGATACGTGCCTCCAGGTTCGTGCCTGATAATTCATTTGTGGGTGCACTAGAGGACGATAAAAGAACACAGTCAGACAGGAGACACAATTCAAAATTCATTCCTCTGGTAAAACTCGCTTTCATTACTCTGCACATAAACCAGTTAAGTTCTGACTATTCATTTGTATAGCACTATTTGGTTTTGAAATGTCATTTTTTTAGTAGAAAGGAGGAATTATATGACGGCAACCAACATCTTAGGCTGGGGAAAATAGTAATACTTCCAGATTTAAGTAAACCTCTTTATTATGACCTCAGTCCCAATGCGTGACAGCCTTTGTGGTGGCAGTCATTCAAACTAAACTTTTGTGTGGAGGCTGTTGGCCCTCTTATTTCATTAAATGTCCTGTTTCAAAGGGCCTCCATTACCTTCTTACTTTCAGCCAGAATGGGTGGCTCCCCAGCCCCACAAAAAGAGTGAAGTAACTAGAGGACTGACACAGAAGCACAATCCAACAGGACAGTGATTTGAGGTTTGGAGCTCCAGCACCCGTGGTGGCAGAGTTCCGGAGGGTGGAGAACACCTCCAAGGCTCTTAGCTCTGTTGCTTCCTGCTGAGGGCTTCACAGTTCCCTGAACATTCCTACCTCCTCCTCGCTACAGAGAGGATTCTCTCTTCCCTTGGCCCACTCTGCTATGTCTCATACACAGAAAATCAGAGTTTTCAAGACATTTCACTGCTACTAACAAATAGTGAAAAGACAGTAACAGACAGAAGCCTCTCTCTAGTCTCTTTTTTTCTAAAAAACTGTAAAAATGTGGAAGTTATCTATACGTGATACAATGAGACGATCAAAAAACCGTGTCAAAGACACTCTGTATTATCGTGAACACTTCTGACAGTGAATCCCACTAATCTCAGTCTCTTTCTCTGTCACTGTTTCGTGTGTGTGTGTGTGTGTGTGAGTGTGAGTGTACATCTTTTTCTTCTTTTGTCTCTTTTTTTTTTGCGACAGTTTCACTCCTGCTGCCCAGGGTGCAATGCAGTGGCATGGTCTCAGCTCACTGCAACCTGCACCTCCCCAGGTTCAAGCCATTCTCCTGCCTCAGCCTCCCGAGTAGCTGGGATTAGAGGCACCTGTCACCATAGCTGGATAGTTATTGTAGTTTTAGTAGAGATGGGATTTCACCAGGTTTGCCAGCCTGGTCTTGAACTCCTGACCTCAGGGTATCTGCCTGCCTCGGCCTCCCAAAGTGCTCAGATTACAGGTGTGAACCACTGCACCTGGCCATGTGTACATCTCTTATAACTCACCTGTCACTGGGGCTTCTCTCAATGATGACTCCCTCCAGGGCATTCGGATCGGGACTAAAGGACAAATATGGTCAGAGTCAGACACAAGGCATAATACTAATGTTTTGCAACAAATAGCCAGTTAGTCTATGCGCTATTCCCCAGTTACACTTTAAGTATTTACATGTATGTACGTCACTAAATTGACCTGGGATGGCATTTGCTGTTTATTAGAAATGAGGTTTTAAATGCCAACAGTATCGCAGGCTATGAACACAGCGATGCATCCAGATTAAGTAAGGGTAGCTACACCTCAATGTGTAACAGCATTTCTGCAGAGCATTTAATTCCAGTTCAAATTCAGTTTGTAAGTCCCCCTTCTTATAATCCCACCTGAGTTCCTCATTCTCTATCACCTCCAACTGCCTACTCACTTTTCACCCCTCTAGTTGTCTTTCCTCTCCTAGAGTTGTGGCCAAGTAGCCGCAGGCCTCAAGCAAGGGCTCCATCCCATGTGAGGGTGGGTATGGGCCAAGGCAGTCAGCCTCACATAAAGGCAGAGCTCTGGAGGGTGTGAAATAATTCCAGGGTTATTAGATCTGTTCTTTTCTTTTCTGGGGATTTCTCTGAGCTTTGTCCACTCCTATCTCCTTCTTGCTCCAAGCAGGATTCGCTTCTCCCTTGGTCCACGCTACTAGTACAGTCTCATTTTCACAGAAAGGAAATGTGACAAACACTAACATAAAGAGCCTCCCTCTATGAGTTCCTCCCCATTTTCCTACCTCCATCCAAAAAACAAAAGAATATTCCATACAAAGCTCATTCTGAGAGGACTCTAGAAATAGTTTCCGGCAACTCCTTGTTCCCATGGATGCTTGTGACAGTCAACAGCCCAACTCAATCTCTCTTGTGTGTATGAATGCATGTATGTGTTAGTATATGCATAGATACATGTATAACTGTATTTCTTTACATCACATGTAGCACTGGCCAGCCTACTAGAAGATACTCTCGATTCACACACAGGGCAGTGCCAAAGAACCTAAAATGTATGTAGTAAGACAACATGTAACTTCCTACATGTAACATTTTCAGTTCATAATAGTTCCAACTGCTTTTGTTTTGGTTTTTTTTGTTTGCTTATTGTTGTTTTGTTGTTGTTTGTTTTTTGAGACAGTCTCGCTCTGTCACCCAAGCTGGAGTACAGTGCCACGATCTCGGCTCACTGCAAACGCTGCCTCCCAGGTTCAAGCAATTCTCCTACCTCAGTCTCCCGAGTAGCAGGAACTACAGGCACTCACCACCATGCGTGGCTAATTTTGTACTTTTAGTAGCGATGGGGTTTCACCACCTTGGCCAGGCTGATCTTCAACTCCTGATCTCGTTATCCACCCACCCTGGCCTCCCAAAGTGCTGGGATTACAGGCGTGAGCCACCATGCCCGACCTTCCAACTACTTTTCAACCTGTAAACTGCCTTATCCTTACAAAAGTCATGTGTGTATTTGGTTCTTTGGAACCTGCCATGCCATTTACCCTACACATCATACTTTATACGACTGCAGCACATACTTTACACCTATCTAAGACTCACCAACTCAAGAGTTCACCAAAACTCTCTATCACTGGAGCTGGCCAATGCACAACAGCCTTTTGTGGGTCAATTTCTTTTAAATTCAACTCCACTGTGTAGGCATTCCTCCCTCTAATCCCATCTATGGCCCACTTCCTGGATCTCTCCATCACCTCTTTCCTTTCACCCATCATGCTAGTCTTTCCTGTCCAGGAGACACAGGCAAGTAGCTGTGGGCCTCAGGAAGGGCTGCATCCAATGAGGTGCTGTGCTTGTGTTTGTGTTTTAGCACCAACCTCATGTGCTGACAGAGCTCTGGAGTGTGAGGGACAAGTCCATGTTCCATTCGCTCCATTCTTTTCTGCCCAGGGCTTCACTGCTCCTTGTCGGCTGCCATGACCTCCATGTTGCAAATAGGATTTTCTCCTCCCTTCTGTCAATCTCACAGGCTCTCAAACTCAGGAAATCTGAGTCCTTTAAGAAGCTGCTTACTAGGAACTAAGGGTGACAAATACACTAACAGGAAGCAGCAGCTCTCCTGTGACCTGCTCCTTTCTATATGACTCCATTAGAAAAGGATGCAATGTTACCTACAAAGGCTATGATGAGAAGAATTCGAAACTCTGTGAAAAACCACTCTCTATGGCCATGCAGGCTTCTCAGAATAAACTCCACAAGTGTCCGTCCATCTATCTCCTTGTTGTATGTTTCCATTCTGTGCATGGGTTGTTAGTGGATGTGTGTTGAGAGAAGTGTGTATGGATGGACGCATGGATGGATGGATGGATATATTTGTTTACGTGCCTGTGTGTGTGTAAATACTGCTACGTTCAGTTATAATTAGATAAAGACACACGTATGCATAACTCACCTTTCATTGATACGTGCCTCCAGGTTCGTGCCTGATAATTCATTAGTGGGTGGACTAGAGGATGATAAAAGAACACAGTCAGACAGGAGACACAATTCAAAATTTACTTTTCTGGAAAAACTCGCTCTCATTACTCTGCACATAAACCAGTTAAGTTCTGACTATTCAGGTGTATGGTGCTATTCGGTTCCGAAATGTCATTTTTTTATTAGAAAGGAGAATTTATATGATGGCCACCAACATCTTAGGCTGGGGAAAATAGCAATGCTTCCAGATTTAAGTAAACCTCTTTATTACGACCTCAGTCCCAATGCGTGACAGCCTTTGTTTGGCAGTTATTTCAAACTAAACATTTGTGTGGAGGTAGTCAGCCGTCTTATTTCATTGAATGTCCTGTTTCAAAGGCCCTCCATTACTTCCTTACTTTCACCCAGAATGGGTGGCTCCACAGCCCCACAAAAAGAGTCAAGTAACTACAGGTCTGACACAGAAGCACAATCCAATAAGACGGTGATTTGAGGTTTGGAGCTCCAGCCTCCGTGGTGGCAGAGTTCTGGAGGGTGGAGAACACCTCCAAGGCTCTTAGCTCTGTTGCTTTCTGCTGAGGGCTTCACAGTTCCCTGTGCACTCCTACCTCCTCCTCGCTTCAAACAGGATTCTCTCTTCCCTCGGTACACTCTGCTATGTCTCATACACAGAAAATCAGAGTTTCCAAGGCATTTGACTGCTACTAACAAATGGTGAAAAGACAGTAACAGACAGAAGCCTCTCTCTTTAGTCTGTTTTTTTTTTTTTAATTTTTTTATTATACTTTATGTTCTAGGGTACATGTGCACAATGTGAGGTTTGTCACATATGTATACATGTGCCATGTTGGTGTGCTTCACCCATTAACTCGTCATTTACGTTAGGTATATCTCCTAATGCTATCCCTCCCCGCTCCCCCCACCCAACAGCAGGCCCTGGTGTGTGATGTACCATACAAAGAACACAAACAAATTTACAAGAAAGAAACAAACAACCCCATCAAAAAGTTGGAAAAGGATATGAACAGACACTCCTGTTTCTTTTTTTCTAAACAACTGTAAAACTTTGGAAGTTATCTATACGTGATACATTGAGATGATAAAGCAACTGTGTCAAACACACTCTCTATTATTGTGAACACTTCTGAGAGTGAATCCCACTAATCCCAGAGTCTTTCTCTGTCACTGTTTTGTATGTGTGTGTGTGTGTGTGTGTATATCTTTCTTTTCTTTTCTTTCTTTTTTTTTTTTTGTTGCGACAAAGATTCATTCCTGCTGCCCAGGGTGGAATGCAGTGGCATGGTCTCAGCTCACTGCAACCTGCACCACCCCAGGTTCAAGCAATGCTCCTGCCTCAGCCTCCCGAGTAGCTGGGATTAGAAGCACCTGCCACCATAGTTGGATAGTTGTTGTAGTTTTAGTAGAGATGTGGTTTCACCAGGTTTGCCAGCCTGGTCTCGAACTCCAGACCTCAGGGTATCTGCCTGCCTCGGACTCCCAAAGTGCTCAGATTACAGGTGTGAAACACTGCACCTGGCCGTGTGTACATTTCTTATAACTCACCTGTCACTGGGGCTTCTCTCAATGATGACTCCCTCCAGGGCATTCGGATCGGGACTAAAGGACAAATATGGCCAGAGTCAGACACAATGCGTTATCCTAATGTTTTGCAACAAATAGCTACAGTTAGTCTACATGTATGTACATAACTAAATTGACCCGGGATGGCATTTGTTTTTTATTAGAAATGAGGTTTTATATGCCAACAGTGAGTATCTTAGGCTGTGAACATAGCAACGCCTCCAGATTAAGTAAGGGTATCTACACCTCAATGTGTAACAGCATTTCTGGAGAGCATTTAATTCCAGTTCAAATTCAGTTTGTAAGTCCCCCTTCTTATAATCCCATCTGTGTTCCCCATTCTCTATCACCTCCAATCACCTCCTCACTTCCCACCCATCCTAGTTGTCTTTCCTGACCAAGAGTTGTGGCCAAGTAGTTACAGGCCTCAAGCAAGGGCTCCATCCCATGTGAGGGTGGGTATGGGCCAAGGCAGTCAGCCTCACATAAAGGCAGAGCTCTGGAGGGTGTGAAATAATTCCAGGGTTATTAGATCTGTTCTTTTCTCTGGCTGGCATTTCTCTGGATCTTTGTCCACTCCTATCTCCTTCTCGCTCCAAGCAGGATTCGCCTCTCCCTTGGTCCACGCTACTAGTACAGTCTTATTCTCACAGAAAGGAAATGTGACAAACACTAACATAAAACGCCTCCCTCTATGAGTTCCTCCCCATTTTCCTACCTCCATCCAAAAAACAAAAGAATATTCCATAGAAAGCTCATTCTGAGAGGAATCCAGAAATAGTTTCCGGGGAATTCCTTGTTCCCATGGATGCTTGTGACAGTCAACAGCCCAACTCAATCTATGTTGTGTGTATGAATGCATGTATGTATGTGTTTGTATATGCATAGATACATGTATAACTGTATTCCTTTATATCACATGTTGCACTGGCCAGCCTACTAAAAGATACTCTCAATTCACACCTAGGGCAGTGCCAAAGAAGTTAAAATGTACATAGTAAGACAACATGTAACTTCCTAGATGTAACATTTTCAGTTCATAATAGTTCCAACTGCTTTTGTTTTGTTTTTTCTTTTTGTGTTTGTTGTTGTTTTGTGGTTGTTTTTTGACACACAGTCTTGCTCTGTCACCCAAGCTGGAGTGCAGTGTCACGATCTTGGCTCACTGCAACCTCTGCCTCCCAGGATCAAGCAATTCTCCTGCCTCAGTCTCCCGAGGAGCAGGAACTACAGGCACTCACCACCATGCGTGGCTAATTTTGCATTTTTAGTAGAGACGGGGTTTCACCACATTGGCCAGGCTGGCCTTGAAATCCTGATCTCGTTATCCACCCACCCTGGCCTCCCAAAGTGCTGGGAGTACAGGCATTAGCGACCACACCTGACCTTCCAACTACTTTTCAACCTCTAAACTGCCTTACCCTTACAGAAGTCATGTGTGTATTTGGTTCTTTGGAATCTGCCACGCCATTTACCCTACACTTCATACTTTACAACTATCTAAGACTCACTGACTCAAGAGTTCACCAAAACTCTCTATCACTGGAGCTGGCCAATGCACGACAGTCTTTTGTGGGTGAATTTCTTTTGAATTCAACTCCACTCTCTAGGCATTCCTCCCTCTAATCCCATCTATGGCCCACTTCCTGGATCTCTCCATCACCTCTTTCCTTTCACCCATCATGCTAGTCTTTCCTGGCCAAGAGACACAGGCAAGTAGCTGTGGGCCTCAGGAAGGGCTGCATCCAATGAGGTGCTGTGCTTGTGCTTGTGTTTTAGCACCAATCTCATGTGCTGACAGAGCTCTGGAGTGTGAGGGACAAGTCCATGTTCCATTCGCTCCATTCTTTTCTGCCCAGGGCTTCACTGCTCCTTGTTGGCTGCCAT